>NC_092715.1:195028411-196274391 GCF_047496885.1 Scyliorhinus torazame
CAGTGTGATCAGCACCGTGAGACACCTGGGGCACCCAGTGTGATCAGCACCGGGAGACACCCGGGGCACCCAGTGTGATCAGTACCGTGAGACACCCGGGGCTCCCAGTGTGATCAGCACCGTGAGACACCTGGGGCACCCAGTGTGATCAGCACCGTGAGACACCTGGTGCACCCAGTGTGATCAGCACCGTGAGACACCCGGGGTTCCCACTGTGATCAGCACCGTGAAACACCCGTGGCACCCACTGTGATCAGCACCGTGAGATACCCGGGGTTCCCACTGTGATCAGCACCGTGAGTTACCCGGGGCACACAGTGTGATCAGCACCATGAAACACCCGGGGCACCATCTGTGATCAGCACCGTGAGTCACACGGGGCACACACTGTGATCAGCACCGTGAGATACCCCGGGCACCCACTGTGATCAGCACCGTGAGACACCCGCGGCACCCACTGTGATCAGCACCGTGAGAAACCCGGGGCACCCAGTGTGATCAGCACCGTGAGACACCCGGGGCTCCCACTGTGACCAGCACCGTGAGACACCCGGGGCACCCACTGTGATCAGCACCGTGAGACACCCGGGGCACCCACTGTGACCAGCACCGTGAGACACCCGGGGCACCCACTGCGAACAGCACCGTGAGATACCCGGGGCACCCAGTATGATCAGCACCGTGAGACACCCGGGGCACCCACTGCGAACAGCACCGTGAGTCACCCGGGGCACCCACTGTGATCAGCAACGTGAGACACCCGGGGCACCCAGTGTGATCAGCACCGTGAGACACCCGGGGCACCCAGTGTGATCAGCACCGTGAGACACCCGGGGCACCCAGTGTGATCAGCACCGTGAGAGACCCGGGGCTCCCAGTGTGATCAGCACCGTGAGACACCCGGGACACCCAGTGTGATCAGCACCGTGAGACTCCCGGGGCACCCACTGTGATCAGCACCGTGGGACACCCGGGGCTCACAGTGTGATCAGCACCGTGAGACACCCGGGGCACCCAGTGTGATCAGCACCGTGAGACACCCGGGGCTCCCAGTGATCAGCACCGTGAGACACCCGGGGCACCCACTGTGATCAGCACCGTGAGACACCCGGGGCACCCACTGCGTCCAGCACCGTGAGACACCCGGGGCACCCACTGTGATCAGCAACGTGAGACACCCGGGGCACCCAGTGTGATCAGCACCGTGAGACACCCGGGGCACCCAGTGTGATCAGCACCGTGAGACACCCGGGGCACCCAGTGTGATCAGCACCGTGAGACACCCGGGGCAGCCAGTGTGATCAGCACCGTGAGACACCCGGGGCACCCAGTGTGATCAGCACCGTGAGACACCCGGGGCACCCTCTGTGATCAGCACCGTGAGACACCCGGGGCACACAGTGCGACCAGCACCGTGAGACACCCGGGGCACCCACTGCGATCAGCACCGTGAGACACCCGGGGCACCCAGTGTGATCAGCACCGTGAGACACCCGGGGCACCCTCTGTGATCAGCACCGTGAGACACCCGGGGCACCCACTGTGATCAGCACCGTGTGACACCCGGGGCACCCACTGTGATCAGCACCGTGAGATACCCGGGCACCCACTGTGATCAGCACCGTGAGACACCCGGGGCACCCAGTGTGATCAGCACCGTGAGACACCCGGGGCACCCTCTGTGATCAGCACCATGAGACACCTGGTGCACCCAGTGTGATCAGCACCGTGAGACAACCGGGACACCCACTGTGATCAGCACCGTGAGACACCAGGGGCTCCCACTGTGATCAGCACCGTGAGACACCCGGGGCACCCAGTGTGATCAGCACCGTGAGACACCCGGGGCTCCCACTGTGATCAGCACCGTGAGACACCCCGGGCTCCCACTGTGATCAGCACCGCGAGACACCCGGGGCACCCAGTGTGATCAGCACGGTGAGACACCCGGGGCACCCACTGCGATCAGCACCGTGAGACAGCCGGGGCACCCACTGTGATCAGCACCGAGAGACACCCGGGGCACCCACTGTAATCAGCACCGTGAGATACCCGGGACTCCCACTGTGATCAGCACCGTGAGACACCCGGGGCACCCACTGTGATCAGCACCGTGAGACACCCGGGGCACCCACTGTGATCAGCACCGTGAGACACCCGGGGCACCCACTGTGATCAGCACCGTGAGACACCCGGGGCACCCACTGAGATCAGCGCCATGAGACACCCGGGGCACCCACTGTGATCAGCACCATGAGACACCCGGGGCACCCAGTGTGATCAGCACCGTGAGACACCCGGGGCACCCACTGCGATCAGCACCGTGAGACACCCGGGCACCCACTGTGATCAGCACCGTGAGACACCTGGGGAACCCACTGCGACCAGCACCGTGAGACACCCGGGGCACCCACTGTGATCAGCACCGTGAGACACCCGGGGCACCCACTGTGATCAGCACCGTGAGACACCCGGGGCACCCACTGTGATCAGCACCATGAGACACCCGGGGCACCCACTGTGATCAGCACCGTGAGAAACCCGGGGCACCCAGTGTGATCAGCACCGTGAGACACCCGGGGCACCCAGTGTGATCAGCACCGTGAGAAACCCGGGGCACCCAGTGTGATCAGCACCGTGAGACACCAGGGGCTCCCACTGTGATCAGCACCGTGAGATACCCGGGGTTCCCACTGTGATCAGCACCGTGAGACACCCGGGGCACCCACTGTGATCAGCACCGTGAGACACCCGGGGCACCCACTGTGATCAGCACCGTGAGACACCCGGGGCAACCAGTGTGATCAGCACCGTGAGAAACCCGGGGCACCCAGTGTGATCAGAACCGTGAGACACCCGGGGCACCCACTGTGATCAGCACCGTGACACACCCGGGGCTCCCAGTGTGATCAGCACCGTGAGACACCCGTGGCACCCACTGTGATCAGCACCGTGAGACACCCGGGGCACCCACTGTGATCAGCACCGTGAGATATCCGGGGCACCGACTGTGATCAGCACCGTGAGATACCCGGGGCATCCACTGTGATCAGCACCGTGAGACACCCGGGGCTCCAACTGTGATCACCACCGTGAGACACCCGGGGCACCCACTGTGATCAGCACCGTGAGACACCCGGGGCACCCAGTGAGATCAGCACCGGGAGACACCCGGGGCCCCCAGTGTGATCAGCACCGGGAGACACCCAGTGTGATCACCACCGTGAGACACCAGGGGCACCCAGTGTGATCAGCACCGTGAGACACCTGGGGCACGCAGTGTGATCAGCACCGTGAGACACCTGGGGCACCCAGTGTGATCAGCACCGTGAGACACCCGGGGCACTTACTGTGATCAGCACCGTGAGACACCCGGGGCCCCCAGTGTGATCAGCACCGGGAGACACCCGGGGCACCCAGTGTGATCAGCACCGTGAGACACCCGGGGCTCCCAGTGTGATCATCACCGTGAGACAGCTGGGGCACCCAGTGTGATCAGCACCGTGAGACACCTGGTGCACCCAGTGTGATCAGCACCGTGAGACACCCGGGGCACCCACTGTGATCAGCACCATGAGACACCCGGGGCACCCACTGTGATCAGCACTGTGAGTCACACGGGGCACCCACTGTGGTCAGCACCGTGAGAAACCCGGGGCACCCACTGTGATCAGCACCGTGAGACACCCGCGGCACCCACAGTGATCAGCACCGTGAGACACACGGGGCACCCACTGTGATCAGCACCGTGAGTCACCCGGGGCACCCACTGTGATCAGCACCGTGAGACACCCGGTGCACCCAGTGTGATCAGCCTTTGAGACACCCGGGGCTCCCACTGTGATCACCACCGTGAGTAACCCGGGGCACCCACTGTGATCACCACCGTGAGACACCCGGGGCACCCACTGTGATTACCACCGTGAGACACCCGGGGCACCCACTGTGATCAGCACCGTGAGACAACCGGGGCTCCCAGTGTGATCAGCACCGTTAGACACCCGGGCACCCACTGTGATCAGCACCGTGAGACACCCGGGGCACCCACTGTGATCAGCACCGTGAGACACCCGGGGCACCCAGTGTGATCAGCACCGTGAGACACCCGGGGCACCCAGTGTGATCAGCACCGTGAGACACCCGGGGCACCCAGTGTGATTAGCACCGTGAGACACCCGGGGCTCCCACTGTGATCAGCACAGTGAGACACCCGGGGCACCCACTGTGATCAGCACCGTGAGACACCCGTGGCACCCACTGTGATCAGCACCGTGACACACCCGGGGCACCCACTGTGATCCGCAACGTGAGGCACCCGGGGCAACCACTGTGATCAGCACCGTAATACAACCGGGGCACCCACTGTGATCAGCACCGTGAGCCACCCGGGGCTCCCACTGTGATCAGCACCGTGAGACACCCGGGGCACCCACTGTGATCTGCACCGTGAGACACCCGGGGCACCCAGTGTGATCAGCACCGTGAGACACCCGGGGCACCCAGTGTGATCAGCACCGTGAGACACCCGGGGCACCCTCTGTGATCAGCACCGTGAGTTACCCGGGGCACCCACTGTGATCAGCACCGTGAGACACCCGGGGCACCCAGTGTGATCAGCACCGTGAGACACCCGGGGCACCCACTGTGATCAGCACCGTGAGACACCCGGGGCTCCCACTGTGATCAGCACCGTGAGATACCCGGGGCACCCACTGTGATCAGCACCGTGAGACACCCGGGGCACCCACTGTGATCAGCACCGTGAGACACCCGGGGCACCCACTGTGATCAGCACCGTGAGACACCCGGGGCACCCAGTGTGATCAGCACCGTGAGACACCCGGGGCACCCAATGTGATCAGCACCGTTAGACACCCGGGGCACCCACTGTGATCAGCACCGTGAGATACCCGGGGCACCCACTGTGATCAGCACCGTGAGATACCCGGGGTTCCCACTGTGATCAGCACCGTGATTTACCCGGGGCACACAGTGTGATCAGCACCATGAGACACCCGGGGCACCATCTGTGATCAGCACCGTGAGTCACACGGGGCACACACTGTGATCAGCACCGTGAGACACCCCGGGCACCCACTGTGATCAGCACCGTGAGACACCCGCGGCACCCACTGTGATCAGCACCGTGAGAAACCCGGGGCACCCAGTGTGATCAGCACCGTGAGACACCCGGGGCTCCCACTGTGACCAGCACCGTGAGACACCCGGGGCACCCACTGTGATCAGCACCGTGAGACACCCGGGGCACCCACTGTGACCAGCACCGTGAGACACCCGGGGCACCCACTGCGAACAGCACCGTGAGATACCCGGGGCACCCAGTATGATCAGCACCGTGAGACACCCGGGGCACCCACTGCGAACAGCACCGTGAGTCACCCGGGGCACCCACTGTGATCAGCAACGTGAGACACACGGGGCACCCAGTGTGATCGGAACCGTGAGACACCCGGGGCACCCAGTGTGATCAGCACCGTGAGACACTCGGGGCACCCAGTGTGATCAGCACCGTGAGAGACCCGGGGCTCCCAGTGTGATCAGCACCGTGAGACACCCGGGACACCCAGTGTGATCAGCACCGTGAGACTCCCGTGGCACCCACTGTGATCAGCACCGTGGGACACCCGGGGCTCCCAGTGTGATCAGCACCGTGAGACACCCGGGGCACCCAGTGTGATCAGCACCGTGAGACACCCGGGGCACCCAGTGTGATCAGCACCGTGAGACACCCGGGGCTCCCAGTGATCAGCACCGTGAGACACCCGGGGCACCCACTGTGATCAGCACCGTGAGACACCCGGGGCACCCACTGCGACCAGCACCGTGAGACACCCGGGGCACCCACTGTGATCAGCAACGTGAGACACCCGGGGCACCCAGTGTGATCAGCACCGTGAGACACCCGGGGCACCCAGTGTGATCAGCACCGTGAGACACCAGGGGCACCCAGTGTGATCAGCACCGTGAGACACCCGGGGCAGCCAGTGTGATCAGCACCGTGAGACACCCGGGGCACCCAGTGTGATCAGCACCGTGAGACACCCGGGGCACCCTCTGTGATCAGCACCGTGAGACACCCGGGGCACCCAGTGCGACCAGCACCGTGAGACACCCGGGGCACCCACTGCGATCAGCACCGTGAGACACCCGGGGCACCCAGTGTGATCAGCACCGTGAGACACCGGGGCACCCTCTGTGATCAGCACCGTGAGACACCCGGGGCACCCACTGTGATCAGCACCGTGTGACACCCGGGGCACCCACTGTGATCAGCACCGTGAGATACCCGGGCACCCACTGTGATCAGCACCGTGAGACACCCGGGGCACCCAGTGTGATCAGCACCGTGAGACACCCGGGGCACCCTCTGTGATCAGCACCATGAGACACCTGGTGCACCCAGTGTGATCAGCACCGTGAGACAACCGGGACACCCACTGTGATCAGCACCGTGAGACGCCCGGGGCTCCCACTGTGATCAGCACCGTGAGACACCCGGGGCACCCAGTGTGATCAGCACCGTGAGACACCCGGGGCTCCCACTGTGATCAGCACCGCGAGACACCCGGGGCACCCAGTGTGATCAGCACCGTGAGACACCCGGGGCACCCACTGCGATCAGCACCGTGAGACAGCCGGGGCACCCACTGTGATCAGCACCGAGAGACACCCGGGGCACCCACTGTAATCAGCACCGTGAGATACCCGGGACTCCCACTGTGATCAGCACCGTGAGACACCCGGGGCACCCACTGTGATCAGCACCGTGAGACACCCGGGGCACCCACTGTGATCAGCACCGTGAGACACCCGGGGCACCCACTGTGATCAGCACCGTGAGACACCCGGGGCACCCACTGTGATCAGCGCCATGAGACACCCGGGGCACCCACTGTGATCAGCACCATGAGACACCCGGGGCACCCAGTGTGATCAGCACCGTGAGACACCCGGGGCACCCACTGCGATCAGCACCGTGAGACACCCGGGCACCCACTGTGATCAGCACCGTGAGACACCCGGGGAACTCACTGCGACCAGCACCGTGAGACACCCGGGGCACCCACTGTGATCAGCACCGTGAGACACCCGGGGCACCCACTGTGATCAGCACCGTGAGACACCCGGGGCAACCAGTGTGATCAGCACCGTGAGACACCCGGGGCTCCCACTGTGATCAGCACCGTGAGACACCCGGGGCACCCACTGTGATCAGCACCGTGAGAAACCCGGGGCACCCAGTGTGATCAGCACCGTGAGACACCCGGGGCTCCCACTGTGATCAGCACCGTGAGATACCCGGGGTTCCCACTGTGATCAGCACCGTGAGACACCCGGGGCACCCACTGTGATCAGCACCGTGAGACACCCGGGGCTCCCAGTGTGATCAGCACCGTGAGACACCCGTGGCACGCACTGTGATCAGCACCGTGAGATACCCGGGGCACCGACTGTGATCAGCACCGTGAGATACCCGGGGCATCCACTGTGATCAGCACCGTGAGACACCCGGGGCACCAACTGTGATCACCACCGTGAGACACCCGTGGCACCCACTGTGATCAGCACCGTGAGATACCCGGGGCACCGACTGTGATCAGCACCGTGAGACACCCGGGGCTCCAACTGTGATCACCACCGTGAGACACCAGGGGCACCCAGTGTGATCAGCACCGTGAGACACCTGGGGCACCCAGTGTGATCAGCACCGTGAGACACCTGGGGCACCCAGTGTGATCAGCACCGTGAGACACCCGGGGCACTTACTGTGATCAGCACCGTGAGACACCCGGGGCCCCCAGTGTGATCAGCACCGGGAGACACCCGGGGCACCCAGTGTGATCAGCACCGTAAGACACCTGGGGCTCCCAGTGTGATCAGCACCGTGAGACACCTGGGGCACCCAGTGTGATCAGCACCGTGAGACACCTGTGCACCCAGTGTGATCAGCACCGTGAGACACCCGGGGCACCCAGTGTGATCAGCACCGTGAGACACCCGGGGCACCCACTGTGATCAGCAGCATGAGACACCCGGGGCACCCACTGTGATCAGCACTGTGAGTCACACGGGGCACCCACTGTGGTCAGCACCGTGAGAAACCCGGGGCACCCACTGTGATCAGCACCGTGAGACACACGGGGCACCCACTGTGATCAGCACCGTGAGTCACCCGGGGCACCCACTGTGATCAGCACCGTGAGACACCCGGTGCACCCAGTGTGATCAGCCTTTGAGACACCTGGGGCTCCCACTGTGATCACCACCGTGAGTCACCCGGGGCACCCACTGTGATCACCACCGTGAGACACCCGGGGCACCCACTGTGATTACCACCGTGAGACACCCGGGGCACCCACTGTGATCAGCACCGTGAGACAACCGGGGCTCCCAGTGTGATCAGCACATTTAGACACCCGGGCACCCACTGTGATCAGCACCGTGAGACACAAGGGGCACCCACTGTGATCAGCACCGTGAGACACCCGGGGCACCCAGTGTGATCAGCACCGTGAGACACCCGGGGCACCCAGTGTGATCAGCACCGTGAGACACCCGGGGCACCCAGTGTGATCAGCACCGTGAGACACCCGGGGCTCCCACTGTGATCAGCACAGTGAGACACCCGGGGCACCCACTGTGATCAGCACCGTGAGACACCCGTGGCACCCACTGTGATCAGCACCGTGAGACACCCGGGGCACCCACTGTGATCCGCAACGTGAGGCACCCGGGGCACCCACTGTGATCAGCACCGTGAGACAACCGGGGCACCCACTGTGATCAGCACCGTGAGCCACCCGGGGCTCCCACTGTGTTCAGCACCGTGAGACACCCGGGGCACCCACTGTGATCTGCACCGTGAGACACCCGGGGCACCCAGTGTGATCAGCACCGTGAGACACCCGGGGCACCCAGTGTGATCAGCACCGTGAGACACCCGGGGCACCCTCTGTGATCAGCACCGTGAGTTACCCGGGGCACCCACTGTGATCAGCACCGTGAGACACCCGGGGCACCCAGTGTGATCAGCACCGTGAGACACCTGGGGCACCCACTGTGATCAGCACCGTGAGACACCCGGGGCTCCCACTGTGATCAGCACCGTGAGATACCCGGGGCACCCACTGTGATCAGCACCGTGAGACACCCGGGGCACCCAGTGTGATCAGCACCGTGAGACACCCGGGGCACCCAATGTGATCAGCACCGTTAGACACCCGGGGCACCCACTGTGATCAGCACCGTGAGATACCCGGGGCACCCACTGTGATCAGCACCGTGAGATACCCGGGGTACCCACTGTGATCAGCACCGTGAGATACCCGGGGCACCCACTGTGATCAGCACCGTGAGATACCCGGGGCACTTACTGTGATCAGCACCGTGAGACACCCGGGGCCCCCAGTGTGATCAGCACCGGGAGACACCCAGTGTGATCACCACCGTGAGACACCAGGGGCACCCAGTGTGATCAGCACCGTGAGACACCTGTGGCACCCAGTGTGATCAGCACCGTGAGACACCCGGGGAACCCACTGTGAGCAGCACCGTGAGACACCCGGGGCACCCAGTGGGATCAGCACCGTGAGACACCCGGGGCACCCACTGTGATCAGCACCGTGAGACACCCGGGGCCGCCAGTGTGATCAGCACCGGGAGACACCCGGGGCACCCAGTGTGATCAGCACCGTGAGACATCCGGGGCTCCCAGTGTGATCAGCACCGTGAGACACCTGGGGCACCCAGTGTGATCATCACCGTGAGACACCCGGGGCACCCAGTGTGATCAGCACCGTGAGACACCCGGGGCTCCCACTGTGATCAGCACCGTGAGACACCCGGGGCACCCACTGTGATCAGCACCGTGAGACACCCGGGGCACCCAGTGTGATCAGCACCGTGAGACACCCGGGGCACCCACTGTGATCAGCACCGTGAGATACCCGGGGCGCCCACTGTGATCAGCACCGTGAGACACCCGGGGCTCCCAGTGTGATCAGCACCGTGAGACACCCGGGGCACCCGCTGTGATCAGCACCGTGAGACACCCGGGGCACCCACTGTGATCAGCACCGTGAGATACCCGGGGCGCCCACTGTGATCAGCACCGTGAGACACCCGGGGCTCCCAGTGTGATCAGCACCGTGAGACACCCGGGGCACCCACATTGATCAGCACCGTGAGACACCCGGGGCACCCACTGTGATCAGCACCGTGAGACACCCGGGGCTCCCACTGTGATCAGCACCGTGAGATACCCAGGGCACCCACTGTGATCAGCACCGTGAGATACCAGGGGCACCCACTGTGATCAGCACCGTGAGACACCCGGGGCACCCAGTGTGATCAGCACCGTGAGCCACCCGGGGCACCCAATGTGATCAGCACCCTGAGACACCCGGGGCTCCCACTGTGATCAGCACCGTGAGATACCCGGGGCACCCACTGTGATCAGCACCGTGAGATACCCGGGGCACTTACTGTGATCAGCACCGTGAGACACCCGGGGCCCACAGTGTGATCAGCACCGGGAGACACCCAGTGTGATCAGCACCGTGAGACACCCGGGGCCCCCAGTGTGATCAGCACCGGGAGACACCCGGGGCACCCAGTGTGATCAGCACCGTGAGACACCCGGGGCTCCCAGTGTGATCAGCACCGTGAGACACCTGGGGCACCCAGTGTGATCAGCACCGTGAGACACCTGGTGCACCCAGTATGATCAGCACCGTGAGACACCCGGGGCACCCAGTGTGATCAGCACTGTGAGACACCCGGGGCACCCACTGTGATCAGCACCGTGAGACACCCGGGGCTCCCACTGTGATCAGCACCGTGAGACAACCGGGGCTCCCACTGTTATCAGCACCGTGAGACACCCGGGGCACCCACGGTGATCAGCACCGTGAGACACACAGGGCACCCACTGTGATCAGAACCGTGAGATACCCGGGGCACCCAGTGTGATCAGCACCGTGAGACACCCGGGGCACCCACTGTGATCAGCACCGTGAGATACCCGGGGCGCCCACTGTGATCAGCACCGTGAGACACCCGGGGCTCCCAGTGTGATCAGCACCGTGAGACACCCGGGGCACCCGCTGTGATCAGCACCGTGAGACACCCGGGGCACCCACTGTGATCAGCACCGTGAGATACCCGGGGCGCCCACTGTGATCAGCACTGTGAGACACCCGGGGCTTCCACTGTGATCAGCACCGTGAGACACCCGGGGCTCCCAGTGTGATCAGCACCGTGAGACACATGGGGCACCCACTTTGATCAGCACCGTGAGACACCCGGGGCACCCAGTGTGATCAGCACCGAGAGACACCCGGGGCACCCAGTGTGATCAGCACCGTGAGACACCCGGGGCTCCCACTGTTATCAGCACCGTGAGATACACGGGGCACCCACTGTGATCAGCACCGTGAGACACCCGGGGCACCCACTGTGATCAGCACCTTGAGACACCCGGGGCACCCAGTGTGATCAGCACCGTGAGACACCAGGGGCACCCAGTGTGATCAGCACCGTGAGATACCCGGGGCAGCCAGTGTGATCAGCACCGTGAGACACCCGGGGCTCCCACTGTTATCAGCACCGTGAGATACCCGGGGCACCCACTGTGATCAGCACCGTGAGACACCCGGGGCTCCCAGTGTGATCAGGACCGTGAGACACCCGGGCCACCCACTGTAATCAGCACCATGAGACACCCGGGGCTCCCACTGTGACCAGAACCGTGAGACACCCGGGGCACCCACTGTGATCAGCACCTTGAGACACCCGGGGCACCCACTGTGATCAGCACCGTGAGACACCCGGGGCACCCAGTGTGATCAGCACCGTGAGACACCCGGGGCTCCCACTGTTATCAGCACCGTGAGATACCCGGGGCACCCACTGTGTTCAGCACCTTGAGACACCCGGAGGACCCACTGTGATCAGCACCGTGAGACACCCGGGGCTCCCACTGTTATCAGCACCGTGAGATACCCGGGGCACCCACTGTGATCAGCACCGTGAGACGCCCGGGCCACCCACAGTGATCAGCACCGTGAGACACCCGGGACACCCACTGTGATCAGCACCGTGAGACACCCGGGGCTCCCACTGTGATCAGCACCGTGAGACACCCGGGGAACCCACTGTGATCAGCACCGCGAGACACCCGGGGCACCCACTGTGATCAGCACCGTGAGACACCCGGGGCACCCACTGTGATCAGCACCGTGAGACACCCGGGCCACCCACTGTGATCAGCACCGTGAGACACCCGGGGCTCCCAGTGTGATCAGCACCGTGAGACACCCGGGGCTCCAACTGTGATCAGCACCGTGAGACACCCGGGGCACCCACTGTGATCAGCACCGTGGGAAACCCGGGGCACCCACTGTGATCAGCACCGTGAGACACCCGGAGCACCCACTGTGATCAGCACCGTGAGACACACGGGGCACCCACTGTGATCAGCACCGTGAGACACCCGGGGCACCCACTGTGATCAGCACCGTGAGACACCCGGGGCTCCCACTGTGATCAGCACCGTGTTACACCCGGGGCACCCACTGTGATCAGCACCGTGAGACACCCGGGGCACCCAGTGTGATCAGCACCGTGAGACACCCGGGGCACCCACTGTGATCACCACCGTGAGACACCCGGGGCACCCAGTGTGATCAGCACCGTGAGACACCCGGGGCACCCAGTGTGATCAGCACCGTGAGACACCCGGGGCACCCAGTGTGATTAGCACCGTGAGACACCCGGGGCTCCCACTGTGATCAGCACAGTGAGACACCCGGGGCACCCACTGTGATCAGCACCGTGAGACACCCGTGGCACCCACTGTGATCAGCACCGTGACACACCCGGGGCACCCACTGTGATCCGCAACGTGAGGCACCCGGGGCAACCACTGTGATCAGCACCGTAATACAACCGGGGCACCCACTGTGATCAGCACCGTGAGCCACCCGGGGCTCCCACTGTGATCAGCACCGTGAGACACCCGGGGCACCCACTGTGATCTGCACCGTGAGACACCCGGGGCACCCAGTGTGATCAGCACCGTGAGACACCCGGGGCACCCAGTGTGATCAGCACCGTGAGACACCCGGGGCACCCTCTGTGATCAGCACCGTGAGTTACCCGGGGCACCCACTGTGATCAGCACCGTGAGACACCCGGGGCACCCAGTGTGATCAGCACCGTGAGACACCCGGGGCACCCACTGTGATCAGCACCGTGAGACACCCGGGGCTCCCACTGTGATCAGCACCGTGAGATACCCGGGGCACCCACTGTGATCAGCACCGTGAGACACCCGGGGCACCCACTGTGATCAGCACCGTGAGACACCCGGGGCACCCACTGTGATCAGCACCGTGAGACACCCGGGGCACCCAGTGTGATCAGCACCGTGAGACACCCGGGGCACCCAATGTGATCAGCACCGTTAGACACCCGGGGCACCCACTGTGATCAGCACCGTGAGATACCCGGGGCACCCACTGTGATCAGCACCGTGAGATACCCGGGGTTCCCACTGTGATCAGCACCGTGATTTACCCGGGGCACACAGTGTGATCAGCACCATGAGACACCCGGGGCACCATCTGTGATCAGCACCGTGAGTCACACGGGGCACACACTGTGATCAGCACCGTGAGACACCCCGGGCACCCACTGTGATCAGCACCGTGAGACACCCGCGGCACCCACTGTGATCAGCACCGTGAGAAACCCGGGGCACCCAGTGTGATCAGCACCGTGAGACACCCGGGGCTCCCACTGTGACCAGCACCGTGAGACACCCGGGGCACCCACTGTGATCAGCACCGTGAGACACCCGGGGCACCCACTGTGACCAGCACCGTGAGACACCCGGGGCACCCACTGCGAACAGCACCGTGAGATACCCGGGGCACCCAGTATGATCAGCACCGTGAGACACCCGGGGCACCCACTGCGAACAGCACCGTGAGTCACCCGGGGCACCCACTGTGATCAGCAACGTGAGACACACGGGGCACCCAGTGTGATCGGAACCGTGAGACACCCGGGGCACCCAGTGTGATCAGCACCGTGAGACACTCGGGGCACCCAGTGTGATCAGCACCGTGAGAGACCCGGGGCTCCCAGTGTGATCAGCACCGTGAGACACCCGGGACACCCAGTGTGATCAGCACCGTGAGACTCCCGTGGCACCCACTGTGATCAGCACCGTGGGACACCCGGGGCTCCCAGTGTGATCAGCACCGTGAGACACCCGGGGCACCCAGTGTGATCAGCACCGTGAGACACCCGGGGCACCCAGTGTGATCAGCACCGTGAGACACCCGGGGCTCCCAGTGATCAGCACCGTGAGACACCCGGGGCACCCACTGTGATCAGCACCGTGAGACACCCGGGGCACCCACTGCGACCAGCACCGTGAGACACCCGGGGCACCCACTGTGATCAGCAACGTGAGACACCCGGGGCACCCAGTGTGATCAGCACCGTGAGACACCCGGGGCACCCAGTGTGATCAGCACCGTGAGACACCAGGGGCACCCAGTGTGATCAGCACCGTGAGACACCCGGGGCAGCCAGTGTGATCAGCACCGTGAGACACCCGGGGCACCCAGTGTGATCAGCACCGTGAGACACCCGGGGCACCCTCTGTGATCAGCACCGTGAGACACCCGGGGCACCCAGTGCGACCAGCACCGTGAGACACCCGGGGCACCCACTGCGATCAGCACCGTGAGACACCCGGGGCACCCAGTGTGATCAGCACCGTGAGACACCGGGGCACCCTCTGTGATCAGCACCGTGAGACACCCGGGGCACCCACTGTGATCAGCACCGTGTGACACCCGGGGCACCCACTGTGATCAGCACCGTGAGATACCCGGGCACCCACTGTGATCAGCACCGTGAGACACCCGGGGCACCCAGTGTGATCAGCACCGTGAGACACCCGGGGCACCCTCTGTGATCAGCACCATGAGACACCTGGTGCACCCAGTGTGATCAGCACCGTGAGACAACCGGGACACCCACTGTGATCAGCACCGTGAGACGCCCGGGGCTCCCACTGTGATCAGCACCGTGAGACACCCGGGGCACCCAGTGTGATCAGCACCGTGAGACACCCGGGGCTCCCACTGTGATCAGCACCGCGAGACACCCGGGGCACCCAGTGTGATCAGCACCGTGAGACACCCGGGGCACCCACTGCGATCAGCACCGTGAGACAGCCGGGGCACCCACTGTGATCAGCACCGAGAGACACCCGGGGCACCCACTGTAATCAGCACCGTGAGATACCCGGGACTCCCACTGTGATCAGCACCGTGAGACACCCGGGGCACCCACTGTGATCAGCACCGTGAGACACCCGGGGCACCCACTGTGATCAGCACCGTGAGACACCCGGGGCACCCACTGTGATCAGCACCGTGAGACACCCGGGGCACCCACTGTGATCAGCGCCATGAGACACCCGGGGCACCCACTGTGATCAGCACCATGAGACACCCGGGGCACCCAGTGTGATCAGCACCGTGAGACACCCGGGGCACCCACTGCGATCAGCACCGTGAGACACCCGGGCACCCACTGTGATCAGCACCGTGAGACACCCGGGGAACTCACTGCGACCAGCACCGTGAGACACCCGGGGCACCCACTGTGATCAGCACCGTGAGACACCCGGGGCACCCACTGTGATCAGCACCGTGAGACACCCGGGGCAACCAGTGTGATCAGCACCGTGAGACACCCGGGGCTCCCACTGTGATCAGCACCGTGAGACACCCGGGGCACCCACTGTGATCAGCACCGTGAGAAACCCGGGGCACCCAGTGTGATCAGCACCGTGAGACACCCGGGGCTCCCACTGTGATCAGCACCGTGAGATACCCGGGGTTCCCACTGTGATCAGCACCGTGAGACACCCGGGGCACCCACTGTGATCAGCACCGTGAGACACCCGGGGCTCCCAGTGTGATCAGCACCGTGAGACACCCGTGGCACGCACTGTGATCAGCACCGTGAGATACCCGGGGCACCGACTGTGATCAGCACCGTGAGATACCCGGGGCATCCACTGTGATCAGCACCGTGAGACACCCGGGGCACCAACTGTGATCACCACCGTGAGACACCCGTGGCACCCACTGTGATCAGCACCGTGAGATACCCGGGGCACCGACTGTGATCAGCACCGTGAGACACCCGGGGCTCCAACTGTGATCACCACCGTGAGACACCAGGGGCACCCAGTGTGATCAGCACCGTGAGACACCTGGGGCACCCAGTGTGATCAGCACCGTGAGACACCTGGGGCACCCAGTGTGATCAGCACCGTGAGACACCCGGGGCACTTACTGTGATCAGCACCGTGAGACACCCGGGGCCCCCAGTGTGATCAGCACCGGGAGACACCCGGGGCACCCAGTGTGATCAGCACCGTAAGACACCTGGGGCTCCCAGTGTGATCAGCACCGTGAGACACCTGGGGCACCCAGTGTGATCAGCACCGTGAGACACCTGTGCACCCAGTGTGATCAGCACCGTGAGACACCCGGGGCACCCAGTGTGATCAGCACCGTGAGACACCCGGGGCACCCACTGTGATCAGCAGCATGAGACACCCGGGGCACCCACTGTGATCAGCACTGTGAGTCACACGGGGCACCCACTGTGGTCAGCACCGTGAGAAACCCGGGGCACCCACTGTGATCAGCACCGTGAGACACACGGGGCACCCACTGTGATCAGCACCGTGAGTCACCCGGGGCACCCACTGTGATCAGCACCGTGAGACACCCGGTGCACCCAGTGTGATCAGCCTTTGAGACACCTGGGGCTCCCACTGTGATCACCACCGTGAGTCACCCGGGGCACCCACTGTGATCACCACCGTGAGACACCCGGGGCACCCACTGTGATTACCACCGTGAGACACCCGGGGCACCCACTGTGATCAGCACCGTGAGACAACCGGGGCTCCCAGTGTGATCAGCACATTTAGACACCCGGGCACCCACTGTGATCAGCACCGTGAGACACAAGGGGCACCCACTGTGATCAGCACCGTGAGACACCCGGGGCACCCAGTGTGATCAGCACCGTGAGACACCCGGGGCACCCAGTGTGATCAGCACCGTGAGACACCCGGGGCACCCAGTGTGATCAGCACCGTGAGACACCCGGGGCTCCCACTGTGATCAGCACAGTGAGACACCCGGGGCACCCACTGTGATCAGCACCGTGAGACACCCGTGGCACCCACTGTGATCAGCACCGTGAGACACCCGGGGCACCCACTGTGATCCGCAACGTGAGGCACCCGGGGCACCCACTGTGATCAGCACCGTGAGACAACCGGGGCACCCACTGTGATCAGCACCGTGAGCCACCCGGGGCTCCCACTGTGTTCAGCACCGTGAGACACCCGGGGCACCCACTGTGATCTGCACCGTGAGACACCCGGGGCACCCAGTGTGATCAGCACCGTGAGACACCCGGGGCACCCAGTGTGATCAGCACCGTGAGACACCCGGGGCACCCTCTGTGATCAGCACCGTGAGTTACCCGGGGCACCCACTGTGATCAGCACCGTGAGACACCCGGGGCACCCAGTGTGATCAGCACCGTGAGACACCTGGGGCACCCACTGTGATCAGCACCGTGAGACACCCGGGGCTCCCACTGTGATCAGCACCGTGAGATACCCGGGGCACCCACTGTGATCAGCACCGTGAGACACCCGGGGC
The DNA here is from genome assembly GCF_047496885.1 of Scyliorhinus torazame. Taxonomy (NCBI): domain Eukaryota; kingdom Metazoa; phylum Chordata; class Chondrichthyes; order Carcharhiniformes; family Scyliorhinidae; genus Scyliorhinus; species Scyliorhinus torazame. The sequence continues at coordinate 195,046,210 of NC_092715.1, forward strand.
ACCCAGTGTGATCAGCACCGTGAGACACCCGGGGCACCCAATGTGATCAGCACCGTTAGACACCCGGGGCACCCACTGTGATCAGCACCGTGAGATACCCGGGGCACCCACTGTGATCAGCACCGTGAGATACCCGGGGTACCCACTGTGATCAGCACCGTGAGATACCCGGGGCACCCACTGTGATCAGCACCGTGAGATACCCGGGGCACTTACTGTGATCAGCACCGTGAGACACCCGGGGCCCCCAGTGTGATCAGCACCGGGAGACACCCAGTGTGATCACCACCGTGAGACACCAGGGGCACCCAGTGTGATCAGCACCGTGAGACACCTGTGGCACCCAGTGTGATCAGCACCGTGAGACACCCGGGGAACCCACTGTGAGCAGCACCGTGAGACACCCGGGGCACCCAGTGGGATCAGCACCGTGAGACACCCGGGGCACCCACTGTGATCAGCACCGTGAGACACCCGGGGCCGCCAGTGTGATCAGCACCGGGAGACACCCGGGGCACCCAGTGTGATCAGCACCGTGAGACATCCGGGGCTCCCAGTGTGATCAGCACCGTGAGACACCTGGGGCACCCAGTGTGATCATCACCGTGAGACACCCGGGGCACCCAGTGTGATCAGCACCGTGAGACACCCGGGGCTCCCACTGTGATCAGCACCGTGAGACACCCGGGGCACCCACTGTGATCAGCACCGTGAGACACCCGGGGCACCCAGTGTGATCAGCACCGTGAGACACCCGGGGCACCCACTGTGATCAGCACCGTGAGATACCCGGGGCGCCCACTGTGATCAGCACCGTGAGACACCCGGGGCTCCCAGTGTGATCAGCACCGTGAGACACCCGGGGCACCCGCTGTGATCAGCACCGTGAGACACCCGGGGCACCCACTGTGATCAGCACCGTGAGATACCCGGGGCGCCCACTGTGATCAGCACCGTGAGACACCCGGGGCTCCCAGTGTGATCAGCACCGTGAGACACCCGGGGCACCCACATTGATCAGCACCGTGAGACACCCGGGGCACCCACTGTGATCAGCACCGTGAGACACCCGGGGCTCCCACTGTGATCAGCACCGTGAGATACCCAGGGCACCCACTGTGATCAGCACCGTGAGATACCAGGGGCACCCACTGTGATCAGCACCGTGAGACACCCGGGGCACCCAGTGTGATCAGCACCGTGAGCCACCCGGGGCACCCAATGTGATCAGCACCCTGAGACACCCGGGGCTCCCACTGTGATCAGCACCGTGAGATACCCGGGGCACCCACTGTGATCAGCACCGTGAGATACCCGGGGCACTTACTGTGATCAGCACCGTGAGACACCCGGGGCCCACAGTGTGATCAGCACCGGGAGACACCCAGTGTGATCAGCACCGTGAGACACCCGGGGCCCCCAGTGTGATCAGCACCGGGAGACACCCGGGGCACCCAGTGTGATCAGCACCGTGAGACACCCGGGGCTCCCAGTGTGATCAGCACCGTGAGACACCTGGGGCACCCAGTGTGATCAGCACCGTGAGACACCTGGTGCACCCAGTATGATCAGCACCGTGAGACACCCGGGGCACCCAGTGTGATCAGCACTGTGAGACACCCGGGGCACCCACTGTGATCAGCACCGTGAGACACCCGGGGCTCCCACTGTGATCAGCACCGTGAGACAACCGGGGCTCCCACTGTTATCAGCACCGTGAGACACCCGGGGCACCCACGGTGATCAGCACCGTGAGACACACAGGGCACCCACTGTGATCAGAACCGTGAGATACCCGGGGCACCCAGTGTGATCAGCACCGTGAGACACCCGGGGCACCCACTGTGATCAGCACCGTGAGATACCCGGGGCGCCCACTGTGATCAGCACCGTGAGACACCCGGGGCTCCCAGTGTGATCAGCACCGTGAGACACCCGGGGCACCCGCTGTGATCAGCACCGTGAGACACCCGGGGCACCCACTGTGATCAGCACCGTGAGATACCCGGGGCGCCCACTGTGATCAGCACTGTGAGACACCCGGGGCTTCCACTGTGATCAGCACCGTGAGACACCCGGGGCTCCCAGTGTGATCAGCACCGTGAGACACATGGGGCACCCACTTTGATCAGCACCGTGAGACACCCGGGGCACCCAGTGTGATCAGCACCGAGAGACACCCGGGGCACCCAGTGTGATCAGCACCGTGAGACACCCGGGGCTCCCACTGTTATCAGCACCGTGAGATACACGGGGCACCCACTGTGATCAGCACCGTGAGACACCCGGGGCACCCACTGTGATCAGCACCTTGAGACACCCGGGGCACCCAGTGTGATCAGCACCGTGAGACACCAGGGGCACCCAGTGTGATCAGCACCGTGAGATACCCGGGGCAGCCAGTGTGATCAGCACCGTGAGACACCCGGGGCTCCCACTGTTATCAGCACCGTGAGATACCCGGGGCACCCACTGTGATCAGCACCGTGAGACACCCGGGGCTCCCAGTGTGATCAGGACCGTGAGACACCCGGGCCACCCACTGTAATCAGCACCATGAGACACCCGGGGCTCCCACTGTGACCAGAACCGTGAGACACCCGGGGCACCCACTGTGATCAGCACCTTGAGACACCCGGGGCACCCACTGTGATCAGCACCGTGAGACACCCGGGGCACCCAGTGTGATCAGCACCGTGAGACACCCGGGGCTCCCACTGTTATCAGCACCGTGAGATACCCGGGGCACCCACTGTGTTCAGCACCTTGAGACACCCGGAGGACCCACTGTGATCAGCACCGTGAGACACCCGGGGCTCCCACTGTTATCAGCACCGTGAGATACCCGGGGCACCCACTGTGATCAGCACCGTGAGACGCCCGGGCCACCCACAGTGATCAGCACCGTGAGACACCCGGGACACCCACTGTGATCAGCACCGTGAGACACCCGGGGCTCCCACTGTGATCAGCACCGTGAGACACCCGGGGAACCCACTGTGATCAGCACCGCGAGACACCCGGGGCACCCACTGTGATCAGCACCGTGAGACACCCGGGGCACCCACTGTGATCAGCACCGTGAGACACCCGGGCCACCCACTGTGATCAGCACCGTGAGACACCCGGGGCTCCCAGTGTGATCAGCACCGTGAGACACCCGGGGCTCCAACTGTGATCAGCACCGTGAGACACCCGGGGCACCCACTGTGATCAGCACCGTGGGAAACCCGGGGCACCCACTGTGATCAGCACCGTGAGACACCCGGAGCACCCACTGTGATCAGCACCGTGAGACACACGGGGCACCCACTGTGATCAGCACCGTGAGACACCCGGGGCACCCACTGTGATCAGCACCGTGAGACACCCGGGGCTCCCACTGTGATCAGCACCGTGTTACACCCGGGGCACCCACTGTGATCAGCACCGTGAGACACCCGGGGCACCCAGTGTGATCAGCACCGTGAGACACCCGGGGCACCCACTGTGATCACCACCGTGAGACACCCGGGGCACCCACTGTGATCAGCACCGTGAGACACCCGGGGCACCCACTGTGATCACCACCGTGAGACACCCGGGGCACCCACTGTGATCAGCACCGTGAGACACCCGGGGCACCTAATGTGATCAGCACCGTGAGACACCCGGGGCTCCAACTGTGATCAGCACCGTGAGACACCCGGGGCACCCACTGTGATCAGCACCGTGAGACACCCGGGGCACCTAATGTGATCATCACCGTGAGACACCCGGGGCACCCACTGTGATCAGCACCGCGGGAAACCCGGGGCACCCACTGTGATCAGCACCGTGAGACACCCGAGGCTTCCACTGTGATCAGCACCGTGAGACACCCGGGGCACCCACTGTGATCAGCACCGTGAGACACCCGGGGCACCCACTGTGATCAGCACCGTGAGGCACACGGGGCACCCACTGTGATCAGCACCGTGAGATACTCGGGGCACCCACTGTGTTCAGCACCGTGAGACACCCGGGGCGCCCACTGTGATCACCACCGTGAGACACCCGGGGCACCCACTGTGATCAGCACCGTGAGACACCCGGGGCACCCACTGTGATCAGCACCGTGAGACACCCGGGGCACCCACTGTGATCAGCACCGTGAGACACACGGTGCACCCACTGTGATCAGCACCGTGACACACCCGGGGCACCCACTTTGATCAGCACCGTGAGACACCCGGGGCGCCCACTGTGATCAGCACCGTGAGACACCCGGGGCACCCACTGTGATCACCACCGTGAGACACACGGGGCACCCACTGTGATCAGCACCGTGATACACCAGGGGCACCCAGTGTGATCAGCACCGTGAGACACCCGGGGCACCCAGTGTGATCACCACCGTGAGACACCCGGGGCACCCACTGTGATCAGCACCGTGAGACACCCGGGGCACGCAGTGTGATCAGCACCGTGACACACCCGGGGCACCCACTGTGATCACCACCGTGAGACACCCGGGGCACCCACTGTGATCAGCACCGTGATACACCCGGGGCACCCACTGTGATCAGCACCGTGAGACACCCGGGGCACCCAGTGTGATCAGCACCGTGAGACACCCGGGGCACCCACTGTGATCATCACCGTGAGACACCCGGGGCACCCACTGTGATCACCACCGTGAGAAACCCGGGGCACCCAGTGTGATCAGCACCGTGAGACACCCGGGGAACCCACTGTGATCAGCACCGTGAGACACCCGGGGCACCCACTGTGATCAGCACCGTGAGACACCCGGGGCACCCACTGTGATCACCACCGTGAGACACCCGGGGCACCCACTGTGATCACCACCGTGAGACACCCGGGGCACCCACTGTGATCACCACCGTGAGAAACCCGGGGCACCCTCTGTGATCAGCACCGTGAGATACCCGGGGCACCCACTGTGATCAGCACCGTGAGATACCCGGGGCACCCACTGTGATCACCACCGTGAGAAACTCGGGGCACCCACTGTGATCAGCACCGTGAGACACCCGGGGCACCCACTGTGATCAGCACCGTGAGACACCCGGGGCACCCACTGTGATCAGCACCGTGAGACACCCGGGGCACCCACTGTGATCAGCACCGTGATACACCCGGGGCACCCAGTGTGATCAGCACCGTGAGACACCCGGGGCACGCACTGTGATCAGCACCGTGAGACACCCGGGGCACACACTGTGATCAGCACCGTGAGACACCCGGGGCACCCAATATGATCAGCACCGTGAGACACCCGGGGCTCCCACTGTGATCAGCACCGTGAGACACCCGGGGCACCCAATATGATCAGCACCGTGAGACAACCGGGGCACGCACTGTGATCAGCACCGTGAGACACCCGGGGCACACACTGTGATCAGCACCGTGAGACACCCGGGGCACCCAGTGTGATCAGCACCGTGAGACACCCGGGGGACCCACTGTGATCAGCACCGTGAGACACCCGGGGCTCCCACTGTGCTCAGCACCGTGAGACACCCGGGGCACCCACTGTGATCAGCACCGTGAGACACCCGGGGCACACACTGTGATCAGCACCGTGAGACACCCGGGGCACCCAGTGTGATCAGCACCGTGAGACACCCGGGGCACCCAGTGTGATCAGCACCGTGAGACACCCGGGGCACCCAGTGTGATCAGCACCGTGAGACACCCGGGTCACCCAGTGTGATCAGCACCTTGAGACACCCGGGGCACCCAGTGTGATCAGCACCGTGAGACACCCGGGGCACCCACTGTGATCAGCACCGTGAGACACCCGGGGCACCCAGTGTGATCAGCACCGTGAGACACCCGGGGCACCCAGTGTGATCAGCACCGTGAGACACCCGGGGCACCCACTGTGATCAGCACCGTGAGACACACGGGGCACCCACTGTGATCAGCACCGTGAGACACCCGGGACACCCACTGTGATCAGCACCGTGAGACACCCGGGGCTCCCACTGTGATCAGCACCGTGATACACCCGGGGCACCCACTGTGATCAGCACCGTGAGACACCCGGGGCACCCAGTGTGATCAGCACCGTGAGACACCCGGGGCACCCACTGTGATCACCACCGTGAGACACCCGGGGCACCCACTGTGATCAGCACCGTGAGACACCCGGGGCACCTAATGTGATCATCACCGTGAGACACCCGGGGCACCCACTGTGATCAGCACCGCGGGAAACCCGGGGCACCCACTGTGATCAGCACCGTGAGACACCCGGGGCACCCACTGTGATCAGCACCGTGAGACACACGGGGCACCCACTGTGATCAGCACCGTGAGATACTCGGGGCACCCACTGTGTTCAGCACCGTGAGACACCCGGGGCGCCTACTGTGATCACCACCGTGAGACACCCGGGGCACCCACTGTGATCAGCACCGTGAGACACCCGGGGCACCCACTGTGATCAGCACCGTGAGACACCCGGGGCACCCACTGTGATCAGCACCGTGAGACACACGGTGCACCCACTGTGATCAGCACCGTGACACACCCGGGGCACCCACTGTGATCAGCACCGTGAGACACCCGGGGCGCCCACTGTGATCAGCACCGTGAGACACCCGGGGCACCCACTGTGATCACCACCGTGAGACACCCGGGGCACCCACTGTGATCAGCACCGTGATACACCAGGGGCACCCAGTGTGATCAGCACCGTGAGACACCCGGGGCACCCAGTGTGATCACCACCGTGAGACACCCGGGGCACCCACTGTGATCAGCACCGTGAGACACCCGGGGCACCCAGTGTGATCAGCACCGTGAGACACCCGGGGCACCCACTGTGATCACTAATGTGAGACACCCGGGGCACCCACTGTGATCAGCACCGTGATACACCCGGGGCACCCACTGTGATCACCACCGTGAGAAACCCGGGGCGCCCAGTGTGATCAGCACCGTGAGACACCCGGGGCACCCACTGTGATCAGCACCGTGAGACACCCGGGGCACCCACTGTGATCAGCACCGTGAGACACCCGGGGCACCCACTGTGATCACCACCGTGAGACACCCGGGGCACACACTGTGATCACCACCGTGAGACACCCGGGGCACCCACTGTGATCACCACCGTGAGAAACCCGGGGCACCCACTGTGATCACCACCGTGAGACACCCGGGGCACCCACTGTGATCAGCACCGTGAGACACCCGGGGCACCCACTGTGATCAGCACCGTGAGACACCCGGGGCACCCACTGTGATCACCACCGTGAAACACCCGGGGCACCCACTGTGATCAACACCGTGAGACACCCGGGGCTCCCACTGTGATCAGCACCGTGAGACACCCGGGGCACCCACTGTGATCAGCACCGTGAGACACCCGAGGCACCCACTGTGATCAGTACCGTGAGACACCCGAGGCACCCACTGTGATCAGCACCGTGAGACACCCGGGGCACCCACTGTGATCACCACCGTGAGACACCCGGGGCACCCACTGTGATCAGCACCGTGATACACCCGGGGCACCCAGTGTGATCAGCACCGTGAGACACCCGGGGCACGCACTGTGATCAGCACCGTGAGACACCCGGGGCACACACTGTGATCAGCACCGTGAGTCACCCGGGGCACCCAGTGTGATCAGCACCGTGAGACACCCGGGGCACCCACTGTGATCAGCACCGTGAGACACCCGGGGCTCCCACTGTGATCAGCACCGTGAGACACCCGGGGCACCCAATATGATCAGCACCGTGAGACACCCGGGGCACGCACTGTGATCAGCACCGTGAGACAACCGGGGCACACACTGTGATCAGCACCGTGAGACACCCGGGGCTCCCACTGTGATCAGCACCATGAGACACCCGGGGCTCCCACTGTGATCAGCACCGTGAGACACCCGGGGCTCCCAGTGTGATCAGCACCGTGAGACACCCGGGGCTCCCAGTGTGATCAGCACCGTGAGACACCCGGGGCACCCAGTGTGATCAGCACCGTGAGACACCCGGGGCACCCAATATGATCAGCACCGTGAGACACCCGGGGCACCTAATGTGATCAGCACCGTGAGACACCCGGGGCTCCCAGTGTGATCAGCACCGTGAGACACCCGGGGCTCCCAGTGTGATCAGCACCGTGAGACACCCGGGGCACCCAGTGTGATCAGCACCGTGAGACACCCGGGGCACCCAATATGATCAGCACCGTGAGACACCCGGGGCACCTAATGTGATCAGCACCGTGAGACACCCGGGGCACCTAATGTGATCATCACCGTGAGACACCCGGGGCTCCAACTGTGATCAGCACCGTGAGACACCCGGGGCTCCCACTGTGATCAGCACCGTGAGACACCCGGGGCACCTAATGTGATCATCACCGTGAGACACCCGGGGCTCCAACTGTGATCAGCACCGTGAGACACCCGGGGCTCCCACTGTGATCAGCACCGTGAGACACCCGGGGCACCTAATGTGATCATCACCGTGAGACACCCGGGGCACCCACTGTGATCAGCACCGGGAGACACCCGGGGCACCTAATGTGATCATCACCGTGAGACACCCGGGGCACCCACTGTGATCAGCACCGTGAGACACCCGGGGCTCCAACTGTGATCAGCACCGTGAGACACCCGGGGCACCCACTGTGATCAGCACCGTGAGACACCCGGGGCACCTAATGTGATCATCACCGTGAGACACCCGGGGCACCCACTGTGATCAGCACCGTGAGATACTCGGGGCACCCACTGTGTTCAGCACCGTGAGACACCCGGGGCGCCCACTTTGATCACCACCGTGAGACACCCGGGGCACCCACTGTGATCAGCACCGTGAGACACCCGGGGCACCCACTGTGATCAGCACCGTGAGACACCCGGGGCACCCACTGTGATCAGCACCGTGAGACACACGGTGCACCCACTGTGATCAGCACCGTGACACACCCGGGTCACCCACTGTGATCAGCACCGTGAGACACCCGGGGCGCCCACTGTGATCAGCACCGTGAGACACCCGGGGCACCCACTGTGATCACCACCGTGAGACACCCGGGGCACCCACTGTGATCAGCACCGTGATACACCAGGGGCACCCAGTGTGATCAGCACCGTGAGACACCCGGGGCACCCAGTGTGATCACCACCGTGAGACACCCGGGGCACCCACTGTGATCAGCACCGTGAGACACCCGGGGCACCCAGTGTGATCAGCACCGTGAGACACCCGGGGCACCCACTGTGATCACCACCGTGAGACACCCGGGGCACCCACTGTGATCAGCACCGTGATACACCCGGGGCACCCACTGTGATCACCACCGTGAGAAACCCGGGGCACCCAGTGTGATCAGCACCGTGAGACACCCGGGGCACCCACTGTGATCAGCACCGTGAGACACCCGGGGCACCCACTGTGATCAGCACCGTGAGACACCCGGGGCACCCACTGTGATCAGCACCGTGAGACACCCGGGGCACCCACTGTGATCACCACCGTGAGACACCCGGGGCACCCACTGTGATCACCACCGTGAGACACCCGGGGCACCCACTGTGATCACCACCGTGAGAAACCCGGGGCACCCACTGTGATCACCACCGTGAGACACCCGGGGCACCCACTGTGATCAGCACCGTGAGACACCCGGGGCACCCACTGTGATCACCACCGTGAGATACCCGGGGCACCCACTGTGATCACCACCGTGAGACACCCGGGGCTCCCACTGTGATCAGCACCGTGAGACACCCGGGGCACCCACTGTGATCAGCACCGTGAGACACCCGAGGCACCCACTGTGATCAGTACCGTGAGACACCCGGGGCACCCACTGTGATCAGCACCGTGAGACACCCGGGGCACCCACTGTGATCACCACCGTGAGACACCCGGGGCACCCACTGTGATCAGCACCGTGATACACCCGGGGCACCCAGTGTGATCAGCACCGTGAGACACCCGGGGCACGCACTGTGATCAGCACCGTGAGACACCCGGGGCACACACTGTGATCAGCACCGTGAGACACCCGGGGCACCCAGTGTGATCAGCACCGTGAGACACCCGGGGCACCCACTGTGATCAGCACCGTGAGACACCCGGGGCTCCCACTGTGATCAGCACCGTGAGACACCCGGGGCACCCAATATGATCAGCACCGTGAGACACCCGGGGCACGCACTGTGATCAGCACCGTGAGACACCCGGGGTCCCCACTGTGATCAGCACCGTGAGACACCCGGGGCACACACTGTGATCAGCACCGTGAGACACCCGGGGCACCCAGTGTGATCAGCACCGTGAGACACCCGGGGCACCCACTGTGATCAGCACCGTGAGACACCCGGGGCTCCCACTGTGATCAGCACCGTGAGACACCCGGGGCACCCACTGTGATCAGCACCGTGAGACACCCGGGGCACACACTGTGATCAGCACCGTGAGACACCCGGGGCACCCAGTGTGATCAGCACCGTGAGACACCCGGGGCACGCAGTGTGATCAGCACCGTGAGACACCCGGGGCACCCAGTGTGATCAGCACCGTGAGACACCCGGGGCACCCAGTGTGATCAGCACCTTGAGACACCCGGGGCACCCAGTGTGATCAGCACCGTGAGACACCCGGGGCACCCACTGTGATCAGCACCGTGAGACACCCGGGGCACACACTATGATCACCACCGTGGGACACCCGGGGCACCCACTGTGATCAGCACCGTGAGACACCCGGGGCACCAACTGTGATCAGCACCGTGATACACCCGGGGCACCCAGTGTGATCAGCACCGTGAGACACCCGGGGCTCCCAGTGTGATCAGCACCGTGATACACCCGGGGCACCCAGTGTGATCAGCACCGTGAGACACCCGGGGCACCCACTGTGATCAGCACTGTGAGACACCCGGGGCACCCACTGTGATCAGCACCGTGAGACACCCGGGGCACCCACTGTGATCAGCACCGTGAGACACCCGGGGCACCCACTGTGATCAGCATCGTGAGACACACAGGGCACCCACTGTGATCAGCACCGTGAGAGACCCGGGGCACCCACTGTGATCAGCACCGTGAGACACCCGGGGCTCCCACTGTGATCAGCACCGTGATACACCCGGGGCACCAACTGTGATCAGCACCGTGAGACACACGGGGCACCCACTGTGATCAGCACCGTGAGACACCCGGGGCACCCACTGTGATCAGCACCGTGAGACACCCGGGGCACCCACTGTGATCACCACCGTGAGACACCCGGGGCACCCACTGTGACCAGCACCGTGATACTCCCGGGGCACCCAGTGTGATCAGCACCGTGAAACACCCGGGGCACGCACTGTGATCAGCACCGTGAGACACCCGGGGCACAAACTGTGATCAGCACCGTGAGACACCCGGGGCACCCAGTGTGATCAGCACCGTGAGACACCCGGGGCACCCACTGTGATCAGCACCGTGAGACACCCGGGGCTCCCACTGTGATCAGCACCGTGAGACACCCGGGGCACCCAATATGATCAGCACCGTGAGACACCCGGGGCACGCACTGTGATCAGCACCATGAGACACCCGGGGCACACACTGTGATCAGCACCGTGAGACACCCGGGGCACCCATGGTGATCAGCACCGTGAGACACCCGGGGCACCCACTGTGATCAGCACCGTGAGACACCCGGGGCTCCCACTGTGATCAGCACCGTGAGACACCCGGGGCACCCACTGTGATCAGCACCGTGAGACACCCGGGGCACACACTGTGATCAGCACCGTGAGACACCCGGGGCACCCAGTGTGATCAGCACCGTGAGACACACGGGGCACCCAGTGTGATCAGCACCGTGAGACACCCGGGGCACCCAGTGTGATCAGCACCGTGAGACACCCGGGGCACCCAGTGTGATCAGCACCTTGAGACACCCGGGGCACCCAGTGTGATCAGCACCGTGAGACACCCGGGGCACCCACTGTGATCAGCACCGTGAGACACCCGGGGCACACACTATGATCACCACCGTGGGACACCCAGGGCACCCACTGTGATCAGCACCGTGAGACACCCGGGGCACCAACTGTGATCAGCAACGTGATACACACGGGGCACCCAGTGTGATCAGCACCGTGATACACCCGGGGCTCCCAGTGTGATCAGCACCGTGAGACACCCGGGGCACCCTGTGTGATCAGCACCGTGAGACACCCGGGGCACCCACTGTGATCAGCACTGTGAGACACCCGGGGCACCCACTGTGATCAGCACCGTGAGACACCCGGGGCACCCACTGTGATCAGCACCGTGAGACACCCGGGGCACCCACTGTGATCAGCACCGTGAGACACCCGGGGCACCCACTGTGATCAGCATCGTGAGACACACGGGGCACCCACTGTGATCAGCACCGTGAGAGACCCGGGGCACCCACTGTGATCAGCACCGTGAGACACCCGGGGCTCCCACTGTGATCAGCACCGTGATACACCCGGGGCACCCACTGTGATCAGCACCGTGAGACACCCGGGGCACCCACTGTGATCAGCACCGTGAGACACCCGGGGCACCCACTGTGATCAGCACCGTGAGACACACGGGGCACCCACTGTGATCAGCACCATGAGACACGCGGGGCACCCACTGTGATCAGCACCGTGAGACACCCGGGGCACCCAGTGTGATCAGCACCGTGAGACACCCGGGGCACCCAGTGTGACCAGCACCGTGAGACACCCGGGGCACCCAGTGTGATCAGCACCGTGAGACACCCGGGGCACCCACTGTGATCACCACCGTGAGACACCCGGGGCACCCACTGTGATCAGCACCGTGAGACACCCGGGGCTCCCAGTGTGATCAGCACCGTGAGACACCCGGGGCACCCACTGTGATCAGCACCGTGAGACACACGGGGCACCCACTGTGATCAGCACCGTGAGACACCCGGGGCACCCACTGTAATCAGCACCGTGAGACACCCGGGGCTCCCACTGTGATCAGCACCGTGATACACCCGGGGCACCCACTATGATCAGCACCGTGGGACACCCGGGGCACCCAGTGTTATCAGCACCGTGAGACACCCGGGGCACCCACTGTGATCAGCACCGTGAGACACCCGGGGCAGCCACTGTGATCAGCACCGTGAGACACCCGGGGCACCCACTGTGATCAGCACCGTGAGACACCCGGGGCACCTAATGTGATCAGCACCGTGAGACACCCGGGGCTCCAACTGTGATCAGCACCGTGAGACACCCGGGGCTCCCACTGTGATCAGCACCGTGAGACACCCGGGGCACCTAATGTGATCATCACCGTGAGACACCCGGGGCACCCACTGTGATCAGCACCGGGAGACGCCCGGGGCACCTAATGTGATCATCACCGTGAGACACCCGGGGCACCCACTGTGATCAGCACCGTGAGACACCCGGGGCTCCAACTGTGATCAGCACCGTGAGACACCCGGGGCACCCACTGTGATCAGCACCGTGAGACACCCGGGGCACCCACTGTGATCAGCACCGTGAGACATCCGGGGCACCCACTGTGATCAGCACCGTGAGACACCCGGGGCACCCACTGTGATCAGCACCGTGAGACACCCGGGGCACCCACTGTGATCAGCACCGTGAGACACACGGTGCACCCACTGTGATCAGCACCGTGACACACCCGGGTCACCCACTGTGATCAGCACCGTGAGACACCCGGGGCGCCCACTGTGATCAGCACCGTGAGACACCCGGGGCACCCACTGTGATCACCACCGTGAGACACCCGGGGCACCCACTGTGATCAGCACCGTGATACACCAGGGGTACCCAGTGTGATCAGCACCGTGAGACACCCGGGGCACCCAGTGTGATCACCACCGTGAGACACCCGGGGCACCCACTGTGATCAGCACCGTGAGACACCCGGGGCACCCAGTGTGATCAGCACCGTGAGACACCCGGGGCACCCACTGTGATCACCACCGTGAGACACCCGGGGCACCCACTGTGACCAGCACCGTGATACTCCCGGGGCACCCAGTGTGATCAGCACCGTGAAACACCCGGGGCACGCACTGTGATCAGCACCGTGAGACACCCGGGGCACACACTGTGATCAGCACCGTGAGACACCCGGGGCACCCAGTGTGATCAGGACCGTGAGACACCCGGGGCACCCACTGTGATCAGCACCGTGAGACACCCGGGGCTCCCACTGTGATCAGCACCGTGAGACACCCGGGGCACCCAATATGATCAGCACCGTGAGACACCCGGGGCACGCACTGTGATCAGCACCGTGAGACACCCGGGGCACACACTGTGATCAGCACCGTGAGACACCCGGGGCACCCATGGTGATCAGCACCGTGAGACACCCGGGGCACCCACTGTGATCAGCACCGTGAGACACCCGGGGCTCCCACTGTGATCAGCACCGTGAGACACCCGGGGCACCCACTGTGATCAGCACCGTGAGACACCCGGGGCACACACTGTAATCAGCACCGTGAGACACCCGGGGCACCCAGTGTGATCAGCACCGTGAGACACACGGGGCACCCAGTGTGATCAGCACCGTGAGACACCCGGGGCACCCAGTGTGATCAGCACCGTGAGACACCCGGGGCACCCAGTGTGATCAGCACCTTGAGACACCCGGGGCACCCAGTGTGATCAGCACCGTGAGACACCCGGGGCACCCACTGTGATCAGCACCGTGAGACACCCGGGGCACACACTATGATCACCACCGTGGGACACCCAGGGCACCCACTGTGATCAGCACCGTGAGACACCCGGGGCACCAACTGTGATCAGCAACGTGATACACCCGGGGCACCCAGTGTGATCAGCACCGTGATACACCCGGGGCTCCCAGTGTGATCAGCACCGTGAGGCACCCGGGGCACCCTGTGTGATCAGCACCGTGAGACACCCGGGGCACCCACTGTGATCAGCACTGTGAGACACCCGGGGCACCCACTGTGATCAGCACCGTGAGACACCCGGGGCACCCACTGTGATCAGCACCGTGAGACACCCGGGGCACCCACTGTGATCAGCACCGTGAGACACCCGGGGCACCCACTATGATCAGCATCGTGAGACACACGGGGCACCCACTGTGATCAGCACCGTGAGAGACCCGGGGCACCCACTGTGATCAGCACCGTGAGACACCCGGGGCTCCCACTGTGATCAGCACCGTGATACACCCGGGGCACCCACTGTGATCAGCACCGTGAGACACCCGGGGCACCCACTGTGATCAGCACCGTGAGACACCCGGGGCACCCACTGTGATCAGCACCGTGAGACACACGGGGCACCCACTGTGATCAGCACCATGAGACACGCGGGGCACCCACTGTGATCAGCACCGTGAGACACCCGGGGCACCCAGTGTGATCAGCACCGTGAGACACCCGGGGCACCCAGTGTGACCAGCACCGTGAGACACCCGGGGCACACAGTGTGATCAGCACCGTGAGACACCCGGGGCACCCACTGTGATCACCACCGTGAGACACCCGGGGCACCCACTGTGATCAGCACCGTGAGACACCCGGGGCTCCCAGTGTGATCAGCACCGTGAGACACCCGGGGCACCCACTGTGATCAGCACCGTGAGACACACGGGGCACCCACTGTGATCAGCACCGTGAGACACCCGGGGCACCCACTGTAATCAGCACCGTGAGACACCCGGGGCTCCCACTGTGATCAGCACCGTGATACACCCGGGGCACCCACTGTGATCAGCACCGTGGGACACCCGGGGCACCCAGTGTTATCAGCACCGTGAGACACCCGGGGCACCCACTGTGATCAGCACCGTGAGACACCCGGGGCAGCCACTGTGATCAGCACCGTGAGACACCCGGGGCACCCACTGTGATCAGCACCGTGAGACACCCGGGGCACCTAATGTGATCAGCACCGTGAGACACCCGGGGCTCCAACTGTGATCAGCACCGTGAGACACCCGGGGCTCCCACTGTGATCAGCACCGTGAGACACCCGGGGCACCTAATGTGATCATCACCGTGAGACACCCGGGGCACCCACTGTGATCAGCACCGGGAGACACCCGGGGCACCTAATGTGATCATCACCGTGAGACACCCGGGGCACCCACTGTGATCAGCACCGTGAGACACCCGGGGCTCCAACTGTGATCAGCACCGTGAGACACCCGGGGCACCCACTGTGATCAGCACCGTGAGACACCCGGGGCACACACTGTGATCAGCACCGTGAGACACCCGGGGCACCCAGTGTGATCAGCACCGTGAGACACCCGGGGCACGCAGTGTGATCAGCACCGTGAGACACCCGGGGCACCCAGTGTGATCAGCACCGTGAGACACCCGGGGCACCCAGTGTGATCAGCACCTTGAGACACCCGGGGCACCCAGTGTGATCAGCACCGTGAGACACCCGGGGCACCCACTGTGATCAGCACCGTGAGACACCCGGGGCACACACTATGATCACCACCGTGGGACACCCGGGGCACCCACTGTGATCAGCACCGTGAGACACCCGGGGCACCAACTGTGATCAGCACCGTGATACACCCGGGGCACCCAGTGTGATCAGCACCGTGAGACACCCGGGGCTCCCAGTGTGATCAGCACCGTGATACACCCGGGGCACCCAGTGTGATCAGCACCGTGAGACACCCGGGGCACCCACTGTGATCAGCACTGTGAGACACCCGGGGCACCCACTGTGATCAGCACCGTGAGACACCCGGGGCACCCACTGTGATCAGCACCGTGAGACACCCGGGGCACCCACTGTGATCAGCATCGTGAGACACACAGGGCACCCACTGTGATCAGCACCGTGAGAGACCCGGGGCACCCACTGTGATCAGCACCGTGAGACACCCGGGGCTCCCACTGTGATCAGCACCGTGATACACCCGGGGCACCAACTGTGATCAGCACCGTGAGACACACGGGGCACCCACTGTGATCAGCACCGTGAGACACCCGGGGCACCCACTGTGATCAGCACCGTGAGACACCCGGGGCACCCACTGTGATCACCACCGTGAGACACCCGGGGCACCCACTGTGACCAGCACCGTGATACTCCCGGGGCACCCAGTGTGATCAGCACCGTGAAACACCCGGGGCACGCACTGTGATCAGCACCGTGAGACACCCGGGGCACAAACTGTGATCAGCACCGTGAGACACCCGGGGCACCCAGTGTGATCAGCACCGTGAGACACCCGGGGCACCCACTGTGATCAGCACCGTGAGACACCCGGGGCTCCCACTGTGATCAGCACCGTGAGACACCCGGGGCACCCAATATGATCAGCACCGTGAGACACCCGGGGCACGCACTGTGATCAGCACCATGAGACACCCGGGGCACACACTGTGATCAGCACCGTGAGACACCCGGGGCACCCATGGTGATCAGCACCGTGAGACACCCGGGGCACCCACTGTGATCAGCACCGTGAGACACCCGGGGCTCCCACTGTGATCAGCACCGTGAGATACCCGGGGCACCCACTGTGATCAGCACCGTGAGACACCCGGGGCACACACTGTGATCAGCACCGTGAGACACCCGGGGCACCCAGTGTGATCAGCACCGTGAGACACACGGGGCACCCAGTGTGATCAGCACCGTGAGACACCCGGGGCACCCAGTGTGATCAGCACCGTGAGACACCCGGGGCACCCAGTGTGATCAGCACCTTGAGACACCCGGGGCACCCAGTGTGATCAGCACCGTGAGACACCCGGGGCACCCACTGTGATCAGCACCGTGAGACACCCGGGGCACACACTATGATCACCACCGTGGGACACCCAGGGCACCCACTGTGATCAGCACCGTGAGACACCCGGGGCACCAACTGTGATCAGCAACGTGATACACACGGGGCACCCAGTGTGATCAGCACCGTGATACACCCGGGGCTCCCAGTGTGATCAGCACCGTGAGACACCCGGGGCACCCTGTGTGATCAGCACCGTGAGACACCCGGGGCACCCACTGTGATCAGCACTGTGAGACACCCGGGGCACCCACTGTGATCAGCACCGTGAGACACCCGGGGCACCCACTGTGATCAGCACCGTGAGACACCCGGGGCACCCACTGTGATCAGCACCGTGAGACACCCGGGGCACCCACTGTGATCAGCATCGTGAGACACACGGGGCACCCACTGTGATCAGCACCGTGAGAGACCCGGGGCACCCACTGTGATCAGCACCGTGAGACACCCGGGGCTCCCACTGTGATCAGCACCGTGATACACCCGGGGCACCCACTGTGATCAGCACCGTGAGACACCCGGGGCACCCACTGTGATCAGCACCGTGAGACACCCGGGGCACCCACTGTGATCAGCACCGTGAGACACACGGGGCACCCACTGTGATCAGCACCATGAGACACGCGGGGCACCCACTGTGATCAGCACCGTGAGACACCCGGGGCACCCAGTGTGATCAGCACCGTGAGACACCCGGGGCACCCAGTGTGACCAGCACCGTGAGACACCCGGGGCACCCAGTGTGATCAGCACCGTGAGACACCCGGGGCACCCACTGTGATCACCACCGTGAGACACCCGGGGCACCCACTGTGATCAGCACCGTGAGACACCCGGGGCTCCCAGTGTGATCAGCACCGTGAGACACCCGGGGCACCCACTGTGATCAGCACCGTGAGACACACGGGGCACCCACTGTGATCAGCACCGTGAGACACCCGGGGCACCCACTGTAATCAGCACCGTGAGACACCCGGGGCTCCCACTGTGATCAGCACCGTGATACACCCGGGGCACCCACTATGATCAGCACCGTGGGACACCCGGGGCACCCAGTGTTATCAGCACCGTGAGACACCCGGGGCACCCACTGTGATCAGCACCGTGAGACACCCGGGGCAGCCACTGTGATCAGCACCGTGAGACACCCGGGGCACCCACTGTGATCAGCACCGTGAGACACCCGGGGCACCTAATGTGATCAGCACCGTGAGACACCCGGGGCTCCAACTGTGATCAGCACCGTGAGACACCCGGGGCTCCCACTGTGATCAGCACCGTGAGACACCCGGGGCACCTAATGTGATCATCACCGTGAGACACCCGGGGCACCCACTGTGATCAGCACCGGGAGACGCCCGGGGCACCTAATGTGATCATCACCGTGAGACACCCGGGGCACCCACTGTGATCAGCACCGTGAGACACCCGGGGCTCCAACTGTGATCAGCACCGTGAGACACCCGGGGCACCCACTGTGATCAGCACCGTGAGACACCCGGGGCACCCACTGTGATCAGCACCGTGAGACATCCGGGGCACCCACTGTGATCAGCACCGTGAGACACCCGGGGCACCCACTGTGATCAGCACCGTGAGACACCCGGGGCACCCACTGTGATCAGCACCGTGAGACACACGGTGCACCCACTGTGATCAGCACCGTGACACACCCGGGTCACCCACTGTGATCAGCACCGTGAGACACCCGGGGCGCCCACTGTGATCAGCACCGTGAGACACCCGGGCCACCCACTGTGATCACCACCGTGAGACACCCGGGGCACCCACTGTGATCAGCACCGTGATACACCAGGGGTACCCAGTGTGATCAGCACCGTGAGACACCCGGGGCACCCAGTGTGATCACCACCGTGAGACACCCGGGGCACCCACTGTGATCAGCACCGTGAGACACCCGGGGCACCCAGTGTGATCAGCACCGTGAGACACCCGGGGCACCCACTGTGATCACCACCGTGAGACACCCGGGGCACCCACTGTGACCAGCACCGTGATACTCCCGGGGCACCCAGTGTGATCAGCACCGTGAAACACCCGGGGCACGCACTGTGATCAGCACCGTGAGACACCCGGGGCACACACTGTGATCAGCACCGTGAGACACCCGGGGCACCCAGTGTGATCAGGACCGTGAGACACCCGGGGCACCCACTGTGATCAGCACCGTGAGACACCCGGGGCTCCCACTGTGATCAGCACCGTGAGACACCCGGGGCACCCAATATGATCAGCACCGTGAGACACCCGGGGCACGCACTGTGATCAGCACCGTGAGACACCCGGGGCACACACTGTGATCAGCACCGTGAGACACCCGGGGCACCCATGGTGATCAGCACCGTGAGACACCCGGGGCACCCACTGTGATCAGCACCGTGAGACACCCGGGGCTCCCACTGTGATCAGCACCGTGAGACACCCGGGGCACCCACTGTGATCAGCACCGTGAGACACCCGGGGCACACACTGTAATCAGCACCGTGAGACACCCGGGGCACCCAGTGTGATCAGCACCGTGAGACACACGGGGCACCCAGTGTGATCAGCACCGTGAGACACCCGGGGCACCCAGTGTGATCAGCACCGTGAGACACCCGGGGCACCCAGTGTGATCAGCACCTTGAGACACCCGGGGCACCCAGTGTGATCAGCACCGTGAGACACCCGGGGCACCCACTGTGATCAGCACCGTGAGACACCCGGGGCACACACTATGATCACCACCGTGGGACACCCAGGGCACCCACTGTGATCAGCACCGTGAGACACCCGGGGCACCAACTGTGATCAGCAACGTGATACACCCGGGGCACCCAGTGTGATCAGCACCGTGATACACCCGGGGCTCCCAGTGTGATCAGCACCGTGAGGCACCCGGGGCACCCTGTGTGATCAGCACCGTGAGACACCCGGGGCACCCACTGTGATCAGCACTGTGAGACACCCGGGGCACCCACTGTGATCAGCACCGTGAGACACCCGGGGCACCCACTGTGATCAGCACCGTGAGACACCCGGGGCACCCACTGTGATCAGCACCGTGAGACACCCGGGGCACCCACTATGATCAGCATCGTGAGACACACGGGGCACCCACTGTGATCAGCACCGTGAGAGACCCGGGGCACCCACTGTGATCAGCACCGTGAGACACCCGGGGCTCCCACTGTGATCAGCACCGTGATACACCCGGGGCACCCACTGTGATCAGCACCGTGAGACACCCGGGGCACCCACTGTGATCAGCACCGTGAGACACCCGGGGCACCCACTGTGATCAGCACCGTGAGACACACGGGGCACCCACTGTGATCAGCACCATGAGACACGCGGGGCACCCACTGTGATCAGCACCGTGAGACACCCGGGGCACCCAGTGTGATCAGCACCGTGAGACACCCGGGGCACCCAGTGTGACCAGCACCGTGAGACACCCGGGGCACACAGTGTGATCAGCACCGTGAGACACCCGGGGCACCCACTGTGATCACCACCGTGAGACACCCGGGGCACCCACTGTGATCAGCACCGTGAGACACCCGGGGCTCCCAGTGTGATCAGCACCGTGAGACACCCGGGGCACCCACTGTGATCAGCACCGTGAGACACACGGGGCACCCACTGTGATCAGCACCGTGAGACACCCGGGGCACCCACTGTAATCAGCACCGTGAGACACCCGGGGCTCCCACTGTGATCAGCACCGTGATACACCCGGGGCACCCACTGTGATCAGCACCGTGGGACACCCGGGGCACCCAGTGTTATCAGCACCGTGAGACACCCGGGGCACCCACTGTGATCAGCACCGTGAGACACCCGGGGCAGCCACTGTGATCAGCACCGTGAGACACCCGGGGCACCCACTGTGATCAGCACCGTGAGACACCCGGGGCACCTAATGTGATCAGCACCGTGAGACACCCGGGGCTCCAACTGTGATCAGCACCGTGAGACACCCGGGGCTCCCACTGTGATCAGCACCGTGAGACACCCGGGGCACCTAATGTGATCATCACCGTGAGACACCCGGGGCACCCACTGTGATCAGCACCGGGAGACACCCGGGGCACCTAATGTGATCATCACCGTGAGACACCCGGGGCACCCACTGTGATCAGCACCGTGAGACACCCGGGGCTCCAACTGTGATCAGCACCGTGAGACACCCGGGGCACCCACTGTGATCAGCACCGTGAGACACCCGGGGCACCTAATGTGATCATCACCGTGAGACACCCGGGGCACCCACTGTGATCAGCACCGTGAGATACTCGGGGCACCCACTGTGTTCAGCACCGTGAGACACCCGGGGCGCCCACTGTGATCACCACCGTGAGACACCCGGGGCACCCACTGTGATCAGCACCGTGAGACACCCGGGGCACCCACTGTGAACAGCACCGTGAGACACCCGGGGCACCCACTGTGATCAGCACCGTGAGACACACGGTGCACCCACTGTGATCAGCACCGTGACACACCCGGGTCACCCACTGTGATCAGCACCGTGAGACACCCGGGGCGCCCACTGTGATCAGCACCGTGAGACACCCGGGGCACCCACTGTGATCACCACCGTGAGACACCCGGGGCACCCACTGTGATCAGCACCGTGATACACCAGGGGTACCCAGTGTGATCAGCACCGTGAGACACCCGGGGCACCCAGTGTGATCACCACCGTGAGACACCCGGGGCACCCACTGTGATCAGCACCGTGAGACACCCGGGGCACCCAGTGTGATCAGCACCGTGAGACACCCGGGGCACCCACTGTGATCACCACCGTGAGACACCCGGGGCACCCACTGTGATCAGCACCGTGATACACCCGGGGCACCCACTGTGATCACCACCGTGAGAAACCCGGGGCACCCAGTGTGATCAGCACCGTGAGACACCCAGGGCACCCACTGTGATCAGCACCGTGAGACACCCGGGGCACCCACTGTGATCAGCACCGTGAGACACCCGGGGCACCCACTGTGATCACCACCGTGAGACACCCGGGGCACCCACTGTGATCACCACCGTGAGACACCCGGGGCACCCACTGTGATCACCACCGTGAGAAACCCGGGGCACCCACTGTGATCACCACCGTGAGACACCCGGGGCACCCACTGTGATCAGCACCGTGAGACACCCGGGGCACCCACTGTGATCAGCACCGTGAGACACCCGGGGCACCCACTGTGATCACCACCGTGAGATACCCGGGGCACCCACTGTGATCACCACCGTGAGACACCCGGGGCTCCCACTGTGATCAGCACCGTGAGACACCCGGGGCACCCACTGTGATCAGCACCGTGAGACACCCGAGGCACCCACTGTGATCAGTACCGTGAGACACCGGGGGCACCCACTGTGATCAGCACCGTGAGACACCCGGGGCACCCACTGTGATCACCACCATGAGACACCCGGGGCACCCAGTGTGATCAGCACCGTGAGACACCCGGGGCACCCACTGTGATCAGCACCGTGAGACACCCGGGGCACCCACTGTGATCAGCACCGTGAGACACCCGGGGCTCCCACTGTGATCAGCACCGTGAGACACCCGGGGCACCCACTGTGATCAGCACCGTGAGACACCCGGGGCACACACTGTGATCAGCACCGTGAGACACCCGGGGCACCCAGTGTGATCAGCACCGTGAGACACCCGGGGCACCCAGTGTGATCAGCACCGTGAGACACCCGGGGCACCCAGTGTGATCAGCACCGTGAGACACCCGGGGCACCCAGTGTGATCAGCACCTTGAGACACCCGGGGCACCCAGTGTGATCAGCACCGTGAGACACCCGGGGCACCCACTGTGATCAGCACCGTGGGACACCCGGGGCACCCACTATGATCACCACCGTGGGACACCCGGGGCACCCACTGTGATCAGCACCGTGAGACACCCGGGGCACCAACTGTGATCAGCACCGTGATACACCCGGGGCACCCAGTGTGATCAGCACCGTGAGACACCCGGGGCTCCCAGTGTGATCAGCACCGTGATACACCCGGGGCACCCAGTGTGATCAGCACCGTGAGACACCCGGGGCACCCACTGTGATCAGCACTGTGAGACACCCGGGGCACCCACTGTGATCAGCACCGTGAGACACCCGGGGCACCCACTGTGATCAGCACCGTGAGACACCCGGGGCACCCACTGTGATCACCACCGTGAGACACCCGGGGCACCCACTGTGACCAGCACCGTGATACACCCGGGGCACCCAGTGTGATCAGCACCGTGAAACACCCGGGGCACGCACTGTGATCAGCACCGTGAGACACCCGGGGCACACACTGTGATCAGCACCGTGAGACACCCGGGGCACCCAGTGTGATCAGCACCGTGAGACACCCGGGGCACCCACTGTGATCAGCACCGTGAGACACCCGGGGCTCCCACTGTGATCAGCACCGTGAGACACCCGGGGCACCCAATATGATCAGCACCGCGAGACACCCGGGGCACGCACTGTGATCAGCACCGTGAGACACCCGGGGCACACACTGTGATCAGCACCGTGAGACACCCGGGGCACCCATGGTGATCAGCACCGTGAGACACCCGGGGCACCCACTGTGATCAGCACCGTGAGACACCCGGGGCTCCCACTGTGATCAGCACCGTGAGACACCCGGGGCACCCATTGTGATCAGCACCGTGAGACACCCGGGGCACACACTGTGATCAGCACCGTGAGACACCCGGGGCACCCAGTGTGATCAGCACCGTGAGACACCCGGGGCACCCAGTGTGATCAGCACCGTGAGACACCCGGGGCACCCAGTGTGATCAGCACCGTGAGACACCCGGGGCACCCAGTGTGATCAGCACCTTGAGACACCCGGGGCACCCAGTGTGATCAGCACCGTGAGACACCCGGGGCACCCACTGTGATCAGCACCGTGAGACACCCGGGGCACACACTATGATCACCACCGTGGGACACCCGGGGCACCCACTGTGATCAGCACCGTGAGACACCCGGGGCACCAACTGTGATCAGCACCGTGATACACCCGGGGCACCCAGTGTGATCAGCACCGTGATACACCCGGGGCTCCCAGTGTGATCAGCACAGTGAGACACCCGGGGCACCCAGTGTGATCAGCACCGTGAGACACCCGGGGCACCCACTGTGATCAGCACCGTGAGACACCCGGGGCACCCACTGTGATCAGCACCGTGAGACACCCGGGGCACCCACTGTGATCAGCACCGTGAGACACCCGGGGCACCCACTGTGATCAGCACCGTGAGACACCCGGGGCACCCACTGTGATCAGCATCGTGAGACACACGGGGCACCCACTGTGATCAGCACCGTGAGAGACCCGGGGCACCCACTGTGATCAGCACCGTGAGACACCCGGGGCTCCCACTGTGATCAGCACCATGATACACCCGGGGCACCCACTGTGATCAGCACCGTGAGACACCCGGGGCACCCACTGTGATCAGCACCGTGAGACACCCGGGGCACCCACTGTGATCAGCACCGTGAGACACACGGGGCACCCACTGTGATCAGCACCATGAGACACGCGGGGCACCCACTGTGATCAGCACCGTGAGACACCCGGGGCACCCAGTGTGATCAGCACCGTGAGACACCCGGGGCACCCAGTGTGACCAGCACCGTGAGACACCCGGGGCACCCAGTGTGATCAGCACCGTGAGACACCCGGGGCACCCACTGTGATCACCACCGTGAGACACCCGGGGCACCCACTGTGATCACCACCGTGAGACACCCGGGGCACCCACTGTGATCAGCACCGTGAGACACCCGGGGCACCCACTGTGATCAGCACCGTGATACACCCGGGGCACCCACTGTGATCAGCACCGTGAGACACCCGGGGCTCCCACTGTTATCAGCACCGTGAGATACCCGGGGCACCCACTGTGATCAGCACCTTGAGACACCCGGAGCACCCACTGTGATCAGCACCGTGAGACACCCGGGGCTCCCACTGTTATCAGCACCGTGAGATACCCGGGGCACCCACTGTGATCAGCACCGTGAGACGCCCGGGCCACCCACTGTGATCAGCACCGTGAGACACCCGGGGCACCCACTGTGATCAGCACCGTGAGACACCCGGGGCTCCCACTGTGATCAGCACCGTGAGACACCCGGGGCACCCACTGTGATCACCACCGTGAGACACCCGGGGCTCCCACTGTGATCAGCACCGTGGGACACCCGGGGCTCCCACTGTGATCAGCACCGTGAGACACCCGGGGCACCCACTGTGATCAGCACCGTGAGACACCCGGGGCTCCCACTGTGATCAGCACCGTGAGACACCCGGGGCACCCAGTGTGATCAGCACCGCGAGACACCCGGGGCTCCCACTGTGATCAGCACGGTGAGATACCCGGGGCTCCAACTGTGATCAGCACCGTGAGACACCCGGGGCTCCCACTGTGATCAGCACTGTGAGATACCCGGGGCTCCAACTGTGACCAGCACCGTGAGACACCCGGGGCTCCCACTGTGATCAGCACCGTGAGACACCCGGGGCACCCAGTGTGATCAGCACCGCGAGACACCCGGGGCTCCCACTGTGATCAGCACCGTGAGATACCCGGGGCTCCAACTGTGATCAGCACCGTGAGACACCCGGGGCACCTAATGTGATCAGCACCGTGAGACACCCGGGGCACCCACTGTGATCAGCACCGTGGGAAACCAGGGGCACCCACTGTGATCAGCACCGTGAGACACCCGGGGCACCCACTGTGATCAGCACCGTGAGACACTCGGGGCACCCACTGTGATCAGCACCGTGAGACACCCGGGGCACCCACTGTGATCAGCACCGTGAGACACCCGGGGCTCCCACTGTGATCAGAAGCGTGATACACACGGGGCACCCACTGTGATCAGCACCGTGAGACACCCGGGGCACCCAGTGTGATCAGCACCGTGAGACACCCGGGGCACCCACTGTGATCACCACCGTGAGACACCCGGGGCACCCACTGTGATCAGCACCGTGAGACACCCGGGGCACCCACTGTGATAAGCACCGTGAGACACCCGGGGCTCCAACTGTGATCAGCACCGTGAGACACCCGGGGCACCCACTGTGATCAGCACCGTGAGACACCCGGGGCACCTAATGTGATCATCACCATGGGACACCCGGGGCACCCACTGTGATCAGCACCGCGGGAAACCCGGGGCACCCACTGTGATCAGCACCGTGAGACACCCGGGGCACGCACTGTGATCAGCACCGTGAGACACCCGGGGCACCCACTGTGATCAGCACCGTGAGACACACGGGGCACCCACTGTGATCAGCACCGTGAGATACTCGGGGCACCCACTGTGGTCAGCACCGTGAGACACCCGGGGCGCCCAGTGTGATCAGCACCGTGAGACACCCGGGGCACCCACTGTGATCACCACCGTGAGACACCCGGGGCACCCACTGTGATCATCACCGTGAGACACCCGGGGCACCCACTGTGATCAGCACCGTGAGACACCCGGGGCACCCACTGTGATCAGCACCGTGAGACACATGGTGCACCCACTGTGATCAGCACCGTGAGACACCCGGGGCACCCACTGTGATCAGCACCGTGAGACACCCGGGGCGCCCACTGTGATCAGCACCGTGAGACACCCGGGGCACCCACTGTGATCAGCACCGTGATACACCAGGGGCACCCAGTGTGATCAGCACCGTGAGACACCCGGGGCACCCAGTGTGATCAGTACCCTGAGACACCCGGGGCTCCCACTGTGATCAGCACCGTGAGACACCCGGGGCACCCACTGTGATCACCACCGTGAGACACCCGGGGCACCCACTGTGATCACCACCGTGAGACACCCGGGGCACACACTGTGATCAGCACCGTGAGACACCCGGGGCACCCAGTGTGATCAGCACCGTGAGACACCCGGGGCACCCACTGTGATCACCACCGTGAGACACCCGGGGCACCCACTGTGACCAGCACCGTGATACACCAGGGGCACCCAGTGTGATCAGCACCGTGAGACACCCGGGGCTCCCACTGTTATCAGCACCGTGAGATACCCGGGGCACCCACTGTGATCAGCACCGTGAAACGCCCGGGCCACCCACTGTGATCAGCACCGTGAGAGACCCGGGGCTCCCACTGTTATCAGCACCGTGAGACACCCGGGGCACCCACTGTGATCACCACCGTGAGACACCCGGGGCACCCAGTGTGATCAGCACCGTGAGACACCCGGGGCTCCCACTGTTATCAGCACCGTGAGACACCCGGGGCACCCACTGTGATCACCACCGTGAGACACCCGGGGCACCCACTGTGATCACCACCGTGAGACACCCGGGGCACCCACTGTGATCAGCACCGCGAGACACCCGGGGCACCCACTGTGATCAGCACCGTGAGACACCCGGGGCTCCCACTGTGATCAGCACCGCGAGACATCCGGGGCTCCCACTGTGATCAGCACCGTGAGACACCCGGGGCTCCAACTGTGATCAGCACCGTGAGACACCCGGGGCACCTAATGTGATCAGCACCGTGAGACACCCGGGGCACCCACTGTGATCAGCACCGTGGGAAACCCGGGGCACCCACTGTGATCAGCACCGTGAGACACCCGGGGCACCCACTGTGATCAGCACCGTGAGACACTCGGGGCACCCACTGTGATCAGCACCGTGAGACACCCGGGGCACCCACTGTGATCAGCACCGTGAGACACCCGGGGCTCCCACTGTGATCAGCAGCGTGATACACCCGGGGCACCCACTGTGATCAGCACCGTGAGACACCCGGGGCACCCAGTGTGATCAGCACCGTGAGACACCCGGGGCACCCACTGTGATCACCACCGTGAGACACCCGGGGCACCCACTGTGATCAGCACCGTGAGACACCCGGGGCACCCACTGTGATAAGCACCGTGAGACACCCGGGGCTCCAACTGTGATCAGCACCGTGAGACACCCGGGGCACCCACTGTGATCAGCACCGTGAGACACCCGGGGCACCTAATGTGATCATCACCGTGAGACATCCGGGGCACCCACTGTGATCAGCACCGTGGGAAACCCGGGGCACCCACTGTGATCAGCACCGTGAGACACCCGGGGCACCCACTGTGATCAGCACCGTGAGACACCCGGGGCACCCACTGTGATCAGCACCGTGAGACACACGGGGCACCCACTGTGATCAGCACCGTGAGATACTCGGGGCACCCACTGTGATCAGCACCGTGAGACACCCGGGGCGCCCACTGTGATCAGCACCGTGAGACACCCGGGGCACCCACTGTGATCACCACCGTGAGACACCCGGGGCACCCACTGTGATCATCACCGTGAGACACCCGGGGCACCCACTGTGATCTGCACCGTGAGACACCCGGGGCACCCACTGTGATCAGCACCGTGAGACACATGGTGCACCCACTGTGATCAGCACCGTGAGACACCCGGGGCACCCACTGTGATCAGCACCGTGAGACACCCGGGGCGCCCACTGTGATCAGCACCGTGAGACACCCGGGGCACCCACTGTGATCAGCACCGTGATACACCAGGGGCACCCAGTGTGATCAGCACCGTGAGACACCCGGGGCACCCAGTGTGATCAGTACCCTGAGACACCCGGGGCTCCCACTGTGATCAGCACCGTGAGACACCCGGGGCACCCACTGTGATCACCACCGTGAGACACCCGGGCCACCCACTGTGATCAGCACCGTGAGACACCCGGGGCACCCACTGTGATCAGCACCGTGAGACACCCGGGGCTCCCACTGTGATCAGCACCGTGGGACACCCGGGGCTCCCACTGTGATCAGCACCGCGAGACACCCGGGGCACCCACTGTGATCAGCACCGTGAGACACCCGGGGCTCCCACTGTGATCAGCACCGCGAGACATCCGGGGCTCCCACTGTGATCAGCACCGTGAGACACCCGGGGCTCCAACTGTGATCAGCACCGTGAGACACCCGGGGCACCTAATGTGATCAGCACCGTGAGACACCCGGGGCACCCACTGTGATCAGCACCGTGGGAAACCCGGGGCACCCACTGTGATCAGCACCGTGAGACTCCCGGGGCACCCACTGTGATCAGCACCGTGAGACACTCGGGGCACCCACTGTGATCAGCACCGTGAGACACCCGGGGCACCCACTGTGATCAGCACCGTGAGACACCCGGGGCTCCCACTGTGATCAGCAGCGTGATACACCCGGGGCACCCACTGTGATCAGCACCGTGAGACACCCGGGGCACCCAGTGTGATCAGCACCGTGAGACACCCGGGGCACCCACTGTGATCACCACCGTGAGACACCCGGGGCACCCACTGTGATCAGCACCGTGAGACACCCGGGGCACCCACTGTGATAAGCACCGTGAGACACCCGGGGCTCCAACTGTGATCAGCACCGTGAGACACCCGGGGCACCCACTGTGATCAGCACCGTGAGACACCCGGGGCACCTAATGTGATCATCACCGTGAGACACCCGGGGCACCCACTGTGATCAGCACCGCGGGAAACCCGGGGCACCCACTGTGATCAGCACCGTGAGACACCCGGGGCACCCACTGTGATCAGCACCGTGAGACACCCGGGGCACCCACTGTGATCAGCACCGTGAGACACACGGGGCACCCACTGTGATCAGCACCGTGAGATACTCGGGGCACCCACTGTGATCAGCACCGTGAGACACCCGGGGCGCCCACTGTGATCAGCACCGTGAGACACCCGGGGCACCCACTGTGATCACCACCGTGAGACACCCGGGGCACCCACTGTGATCATCACCGTGAGACACCCGGGGCACCCACTGTGATCTGCACCGTGAGACACCCGGGGCACCCACTGTGATCAGCACCGTGAGACACATGGTGCACCCACTGTGATCAGCACCGTGAGACACCCGGGGCACCCACTGTGATCAGCACTGTGAGACACCCGGGGCGCCCACTGTGATCAGCACCGTGAGACACCCGGGGCACCCACTGTGATCAGCACCGTGATACACCAGGGGCACCCAGTGTGATCAGCACCGTGAGACACCCGGGGCACCCAGTGTGATCAGTACCCAGAGACACCCGGGGCTCCCACTGTGATCAGCACCGTGAGACACCCGGGGCACCCACTGTGATCACCACCGTGAGACACCCGGGGCACCCACTGTGATCACCACCGTGAGACACCCGGGGCACACACTGTGATCAGCACCGTGAGTCACCCGGGGCACCCAGTGTGATCAGCACCGTGAGACACCCGGGGCACCCACTGTGATCACCACCGTGAGACACCCGGGGCACCCACTGTAACCAGCACCGTGATACACCCGGGGCACCCAGTGTGATCAGCACCGTGAAACACCCGGGGCTCCCACTGTGATCAGCACCGTGAGACACCCGGGGCACACACTGTGATCAGCACCGTGAGACACCCGGGGCACACACTGTGATCAGCACCGTGAGACACCCGGGGCACCCAGTGTGATCAGCACCGTGAGACACCCGGGGCACCCACTGTGATCAGCACCGTGAGACACCCGGGGCTCCCACTGTGATCAGCACCGTGAGACACCCGGGGCACCCAATATGATCAGCACCGTGAGACACCCGGGGCACGCACTGTGATCAGCACCGTGAGACACCCGGGGCACACACTGTGATCAGCACCGTGAGACACCCGGGGCACCCATGGTGATCAGCACCGTGAGACACCCGGGGCACCCACTGTGATCAGCACCGTGAGACACCCGGGGCTCCCACTGTGATCAGCACCGTGAGACACCCGGGGCACCCACTGTGATCAGCACCGTGAGACACCCGGGGCACACACTGTGATCAGCACCGTGAGACACCCGGGGCACCCAGTGTGATCAGCACCGTGAGACACCCGGGGCACCCAGTGTGATCAGCACCGTGAGACACCCGGGGCACCCAGTGTGATCAGCACCTTGAGACACCCGGGGCACCTAGTGTGATCAGCACCGTGAGACACCCGGGGCACCCACTGTGATCAGCACCGTGAGACACCTGGGGCACACACTATGATCACCACCGTGGGACACCCGGGGCACCCACTGTGATCAGCACCGTGAGACACCCGGGGCACCAACTGTGATCAGCACCGTGATACACCCGGGGCACCCACTGTGATCAGCATCGTGAGACACACGGGGCACCCACTGTGATCAGCACCGTGAGAGACCCGGGGCACCCACTGTGATCAGCAACGTGAGACACCCGGGGCTCCCACTGTGATCAGCACCGTGATACACCCGGGGCACCCACTGTGATCAGCACCGTGAGACACCCGGGGCACCCAGTGTGATCAGCACTGTGAGACACCCGGGGCACCCACTGTGATCAGCACCGTGAGACACCCGGGGCACCCACTGTGATCAGCACCGTGAGACACCCGGGGCACCCACTGTGATCAGCATCGTGAGACACACAGGGCACCCACTGTGATCAGCACCGTGAGAGACCCGGGGCACCCACTGTGATCAGCACCGTGAGACACCCGGGGCTCCCACTGTGATCAGCACCGTGATACACCCGGGGCACCAACTGTGATCAGCACCGTGAGACACCCGGGGCACCCACTGTGATCAGCACCGTGAGACACCCGGGGCACCCACTGTGATCAGCACCGTGAGACACCCGGGGCACCCACTGTGATCACCACCGTGAGACACCCGGGGCACCCACTGTGACCAGCACCGTGAGACACACGGGGCACCCACTGTGATCAGCACCGTGAGAGACCCGGGGCACCCACTGTGATCAGCACCGTGAGACACCCGGGGCTCCCACTGTGATCAGCACCGTGATACACACGGGGCACCCACTGTGATCAGCACCGTGAGACACCCGGGGCACCCAGTGTGATCAGCACTGTGAGACACCCGGGGCACCCACTGTGATCAGCACCGTGAGACACCCGGGGCACCCACTGTGATCAGCACCGTGAGACACCCGGGGCACCCACTGTGATCAGCATCGTGAGACACACAGGGCACCCACTGTGATCAGCACCGTGAGAGACCCGGGGCACCCACTGTGATCAGCACCGTGAGACACCCGGGGCTCCCACTGTGATCAGCACCGTGATACACCCGGGGCACCAACTGTGATCAGCACCGTGAGACACCCGGGGCACCCACTGTGATCAGCACCGTGAGACACCCGGGGCACCCACTGTGATCAGCACCGTGAGACACCCGGGGCACCCACTGTGATCACCACCGTGAGACACCCGGGGCACCCACTGTGACCAGCACCGTGATACTCCCGGGGCACCCAGTGTGATCAGCACCGTGAAACACCCGGGGCACGCACTGTGATCAGCACCGTGAGACACCCGGGGCACACACTGTGATCAGCACCGTGAGACACCCGGGGCACCCAGTGTGATCAGCACCGTGAGACACCCGGGGCACCCACTGTGATCAGCACCGTGGGAAACCCGGGGCACCCACTGTGATCAGCACCGTGAGACTCCCGGGGCACCCACTGTGATCAGCACCGTGAGACACTCGGGGCACCCACTGTGATCAGCACCGTGAGACACCCGGGGCACCCACTGTGATCAGCACCGTGAGACACCCGGGGCTCCCACTGTGATCAGCAGCGTGATACACCCGGGGCACCCACTGTGATCAGCACCGTGAGACACCCGGGGCACCCAGTGTGATCAGCACCGTGAGACACCCGGGGCACCCACTGTGATCACCACCGTGAGACACCCGGGGCACCCACTGTGATCAGCACCGTGAGACACCCGGGGCACCCACTGTGATAAGCACCGTGAGACACCCGGGGCTCCAACTGTGATCAGCACCGTGAGACACCCGGGGCACCCACTGTGATCAGCACCGTGAGACACCCGGGGCACCTAATGTGATCATCACCGTGAGACACCCGGGGCACCCACTGTGATCAGCACCGCGGGAAACCCGGGGCACCCACTGTGATCAGCACCGTGAGACACCCGGGGCACCCACTGTGATCAGCACCGTGAGACACCCGGGGCACCCACTGTGATCAGCACCGTGAGACACACGGGGCACCCACTGTGATCAGCACCGTGAGATACTCGGGGCACCCACTGTGATCAGCACCGTGAGACACCCGGGGCGCCCACTGTGATCAGCACCGTGAGACACCCGGGGCACCCACTGTGATCACCACCGTGAGACACCCGGGGCACCCACTGTGATCATCACCGTGAGACACCCGGGGCACCCACTGTGATCTGCACCGTGAGACACCCGGGGCACCCACTGTGATCAGCACCGTGAGACACATGGTGCACCCACTGTGATCAGCACCGTGAGACACCCGGGGCACCCACTGTGATCAGCACTGTGAGACACCCGGGGCGCCCACTGTGATCAGCACCGTGAGACACCCGGGGCACCCACTGTGATCAGCACCGTGATACACCAGGGGCACCCAGTGTGATCAGCACCGTGAGACACCCGGGGCACCCAGTGTGATCAGTACCCAGAGACACCCGGGGCTCCCACTGTGATCAGCACCGTGAGACACCCGGGGCACCCACTGTGATCACCACCGTGAGACACCCGGGGCACCCACTGTGATCACCACCGTGAGACACCCGGGGCACACACTGTGATCAGCACCGTGAGTCACCCGGGGCACCCAGTGTGATCAGCACCGTGAGACACCCGGGGCACCCACTGTGATCACCACCGTGAGACACCCGGGGCACCCACTGTGACCAGCACCGTGATACACCCGGGGCACCCAGTGTGATCAGCACCGTGAAACACCCGGGGCTCCCACTGTGATCAGCACCGTGAGACACCCGGGGCACACACTGTGATCAGCACCGTGAGACACCCGGGGCACACACTGTGATCAGCACCGTGAGACACCCGGGGCACCCAGTGTGATCAGCACCGTGAGACAACCGGGGCACCCACTGTGATCAGCACCGTGAGACACCCGGGGCTCCCACTGTGATCAGCACCGTGAGACACCCGGGGCACCCAATATGATCAGCACCGTGAGACACCCGGGGCACGCACTGTGATCAGCACCGTGAGACACCCGGGGCACACACTGTGATCAGCACCGTGAGACACCCGGGGCACCCATGGTGATCAGCACCGTGAGACACCCGGGGCACCCACTGTGATCAGCACCGTGAGACACCCGGGGCTCCCACTGTGATCAGCACCGTGAGACACCCGGGGCACCCACTGTGATCAGCACCGTGAGACACCCGGGGCACACACTGTGATCAGCACCGTGAGACACCCGGGGCACCCAGTGTGATCAGCACCGTGAGACACCCGGGGCACCCAGTGTGATCAGCACCGTGAGACACCCGGGGCACCCAGTGTGATCAGCACCTTGAGACACCTGGGGCACCTAGTGTGATCAGCACCGTGAGACACCCGGGGCACCCACTGTGATCAGCACCGTGAGACACCTGGGGCACACACTATGATCACCACCGTGGGACACCCGGGGCACCCACTGTGATCAGCACCGTCAGACACCCGGGGCACCAACTGTGATCAGCACCGTGATACACCCGGGGCACCCACTGTGATCAGCATCGTGAGACACACGGGGCACCCACTGTGATCAGCACCGTGAGAGACCCGGGGCACCCACTGTGATCAGCAACGTGAGACACCCGGGGCTCCCACTGTGATCAGCACCGTGATACACCCGGGGCACCCACTGTGATCAGCACCGTGAGACACCCGGGGCACCCAGTGTGATCAGCACTGTGAGACACCCGGGGCACCCACTGTGATCAGCACCGTGAGACACCCGGGGCACCCACTGTGATCAGCACCGTGAGACACCCGGGGCACCCACTGTGATCAGCATCGTGAGACACACAGGGCACCCACTGTGATCAGCACCGTGAGAGACCCGGGGCACCCACTGTGATCAGCACCGTGAGACACCCGGGGCTCCCACTGTGATCAGCACCGTGATACACCCGGGGCACCAACTGTGATCAGCACCGTGAGACACCCGGGGCACCCACTGTGATCAGCACCGTGAGACACCCGGGGCACCCACTGTGATCAGCACCGTGAGACACCCGGGGCACCCACTGTGATCACCACCGTGAGACACCCGGGGCACCCACTGTGACCAGCACCGTGAGACACACGGGGCACCCACTGTGATCAGCACCGTGAGAGACCCGGGGCACCCACTGTGATCAGCACCGTGAGACACCCGGGGCTCCCACTGTGATCAGCACCGTGATACACACGGGGCACCCACTGTGATCAGCACCGTGAGACACCCGGGGCACCCAGTGTGATCAGCACTGTGAGACACCCGGGGCACCCACTGTGATCAGCACCGTGAGACACCCGGGGCACCCACTGTGATCAGCACCGTGAGACACCCGGGGCACCCACTGTGATCAGCATCGTGAGACACACAGGGCACCCACTGTGATCAGCACCGTGAGAGACCCGGGGCACCCACTGTGATCAGCACCGTGAGACACCCGGGGCTCCCACTGTGATCAGCACCGTGATACACCCGGGGCACCAACTGTGATCAGCACCGTGAGACACCCGGGGCACCCACTGTGATCAGCACCGTGAGACACCCGGGGCACCCACTGTGATCAGCACCGTGAGACACCCGGGGCACCCACTGTGATCACCACCGTGAGACACCCGGGGCACCCACTGTGACCAGCACCGTGATACTCCCGGGGCACCCAGTGTGATCAGCACCGTGAAACACCCGGGGCACGCACTGTGATCAGCACCGTGAGACACCCGGGGCACACACTGTGATCAGCACCGTGAGACACCCGGGGCACCCAGTGTGATCAGCACCGTGAGACACCCGGGGCACCCACAGTGATCAGCACCGTGAGACACCCGGGGCTCCCACTGTGATCAGCACCGTGAGACACCCGGGGCACCCAATATGATCAGCACCGTGAGACACCCGGGGCACGCACTGTGATCAGCACCGTGAGACACCCGGGGCACACACTGTGATCAGCACCGTGAGACACCCGGGGCACCCATGGTGATCAGCACCGTGAGACACCCGGGGCACCCACTGTGATCAGCACCGTGAGACACCCGGGGCTCCCACTGTGATCAGCACCGTGAGACACCCGGGGCACCCACTGTGATCAGCACCGTGAGACACCCGGGGCACACACTGTGATCAGCACCGTGAGACACCCGGGGCACCCAGTGTGATCAGCACCGTGAGACACACGGGGCACCCAGTGTGATCAGCACCGTGAGACACCCGGGGCACCAAGTGTGATCAGCACCGTGAGACACCCGGGGCACCCAGTGTGATCAGCACCTTGAGACACCCGGGGCACCCAGTGTGATCAGCACCGTGAGAAACCCGGGGCACCCACTGTGATCAGCACCGTGAGACACCCGGGGCACACACTATGATCACCACCGTGGGACACCCAGGGCACCCACTGTGATCAGCACCGTGAGACACCCGGGGCACCAACTGTGATCAGCAACGTGATACACCCGGGGCACCCAGTGTGATCAGCACCGTGATACACCCGGGGCTCCCAGTGTGATCAGCACCGTGAGACACCCGGGGCACCCTGTGTGATCAGCACCGTGAGACACCCGGGGCACCCACTGTGATCAGCACTGTGAGACACCCGGGGCACCCACTGTGATCAGCACCGTGAGACACCCGGGGCACCCACTGTGATCAGCACCGTGAGACACCCGGGGCACCCACTGTGATCAGCACCGTGAGACACCCGGGGCACCCACTGTGATCAGCATCGTGAGACACACGGGGCACCCACTGTGATCAGCACCGTGAGAGACCCGGGGCACCCACTGTGATCAGCACAGTGAGACACCCGGGGCTCCCACTGTGATCAGCACCGTGATACACCCGGGGCACCCACTGTGATCAGCACCGTGAGACACCCGGGGCACCCACTGTGATCAGCACCGTGAGACACCCGGGGCACCCACTGTGATCAGCACCGTGAGACACACGGGGCACCCACTGTGATCAGCACCATGAGACACGCGGGGCACCCACTGTGATCAGCACCGTGAGACACCCGGGGCACCCAGTGTGATCAGCACCGTGAGACACCCGGGGCACCCAGTGTGACCAGCACCGTGAGACACCCGGGGCACCCAGTGTGATCAGCACCGTGAGACACCCGGGGCACCCACTGTGATCACCACCGTGAGACACCCGGGGCACCCACTGTGATCAGCACCGTGAGACACCCGGGGCTCCCAGTGTGATCAGCACCGTGAGACACCCGGGGCACCCACTGTGATCAGCACCGTGAGACACACGGGGCACCCATTGTGATCAGCACCGTGAGACACCCGGGGCACCCACTGTAATCAGCACCGTGAGACACCCGGGGCTCCCACTGTGATCAGCACCGTGATACACCCGGGGCACCCACTATGATCAGCACCGTGGGACACCCGGGGCACCCAGTGTTATCAGCACCGTGAGACACCCGGGGCACCCACTGTGATCAGCACCGTGAGACACCCGGGGCAGCCACTGTGATCAGCACCGTGAGACACCCGGGGCACCCACTGTGATCAGCACCGTGAGACACCCGGGGCACCTAATGTGATCAGCACCGTGAGACACCCGGGGCTCCAACTGTGATCAGCACCGTGAGACACCCGGGGCTCACACTGTGATCAGCACCGTGAGACACCCGGGGCACCTAATGTGATATCACCGTGAGACACCCGGGGCACCCACTGTGATCAGCACCGGGAGACACCCGGGGCACCTAATGTGATCATCACCGTGAGACACCCGGGGCACCCACTGTGATCAGCACCGTGAGACACCCGGGGCTCCAACTGTGATCAGCACCGTGAGACACCCGGGGCACCCACTGTGATCAGCACCGTGAGACACCCGGGGCACCTAATGTGATCATCACCGTGAGACACCCGGGGCACCCACTGTGATCAGCACCGTGAGATACTCGGGGCACCCACTGTGTTCAGCACCGTGAGACACCCGGGGCGCCCACTGTGATCACCACCGTGAGACACCCGGGGCACCCACTGTGATCAGCACCGTGAGACACCCGGGGCACCCACTGTGATCAGCACCGTGAGACACCCGGGGCACCCACTGTGATCAGCACCGTGAGACACACGGTGCACCCACTGTGATCAGCACCGTGACACACCCGGGTCACCCACTGTGATCAGCACCGTGAGACACCCGGGGCGCCCACTGTGATCAGCACCGTGAGACACCCGGGGCACCCACTGTGATCACCACCGTGAGACACACGGGGCACCCACTGTGATCAGCACCGTGATACACCAGGGGTACACAGTGTGATCAGCACCGTGAGACACCCGGGGCACCCAGTGTGATCACCACCGTGAGACACCCGGGGCACTCACTGTGATCAGCACCGTGAGACACCCGGGGCACCCAGTGTGATCAGCACCGTGAGACACCCGGGGCACCCACTGTGATCACCACCGTGAGACACCCGGGTCACCCACTGTGATCAGCACCGTGATACACCCGGGGCACCCACTGTGATCACCACCGTGAGAAACCCGGGGCACCCAGTGTGATCAGCACCGTGAGACACCCAGGGCACCCACTGTGATCAGCACCGTGAGACACCCGGGGCACCCACTGTGATCAGCACCGTGAGACACCCGGGGCACCCACTGTGATCACCACCGTGAGACACCCGGGGCACCCACTGTGATCACCACCGTGAGACACCCGGGGCACCCACTGTGATCACCACCGTGAGAAACCCGGGGCACCCACTGTGATCACCACCGTGAGACACCCGGGGCACCCACTGTGATCAGCACCGTGAGACACCCGGGGCACCCACTGTGATCAGCACCGTGAGACACCCGGGGCACCCACTGTGATCACCACCGTGAGATACCCGGGGCACCCACTGTGATCACCACCGTGAGACACCCGGGGCTCCCACTGTGATCAGCACCGTGAGACACCCGGGGCACCCACTGTGATCAGCACCGTGAGACACCCGAGGCACCCACTGTGATCAGTACCGTGAGACACCCGGGGCACCCACTGTGATCAGCACCGTGAGACACCCGGGGCAACCACTGTGATCACCACCGTGAGACACCCGGGGCACCCAGTGTGATCAGCACCGTGAGACACCCGGGGCACCCACTGTGATCAGCACCGTGAGACACCCGGGGCACCCACTGTGATCAGCACCGTGAGACACCCGGGGCTCCCACTGTGATCAGCACCGTGAGACACCCGGGGCACCCACTGTGATCAGCACCGTGAGACACCCGGGGCACACACTGTGATCAGCACCGTGAGACACCCGGGGCACCCAGTGTGATCAGCACCGTGAGACACCCGGGGCACCCAGTGTGATCAGCACCGTGAGACACCCGGGGCACCCAGTGTGATCAGCACCGTGAGACACCCGGGGCACCCAGTGTGATCAGCACCTTGAGACACCCGGGGCACCCAGTGTGATCAGCACCGTGAGACACCCGGGGCACCCACTGTGATCAGCACCGTGGGACACCCGGGGCACCCACTATGATCACCACCGTAGGACACCCGGGGCACCCACTGTGATCAGCACCGTGAGACACCCGGGGCACCAACTGTGATCAGCACCGTGATACACCCGGGGCACCCAGTGTGATCAGCACCGTGAGACACCCGGGGCTCCCAGTGTGATCAGCACCGTGATACACCCGGGGCACCCAGTGTGATCAGCACCGTGAGACACCCGGGGCACCCACTGTGATCAGCACTGTGAGACACCCGGGGCACCCACTGTGATCAGCACCGTGAGACACCCGGGGCACCCACTGTGATCAGCACCGTGAGACACCCGGGGCACCCACTGTGATCACCACCGTGAGACACCCGGGGCACCCACTGTGACCAGCACCGTGATACACCCGGGGCACCCAGTGTGATCAGCACCGTGAAACACCCGGGGCACGCACTGTGATCAGCACCGTGAGACACCCGGGGCACACACTGTGATCAGCACCGTGAGACACCCGGGGCACCCAGTGTGATCAGCACCGTGAGACACCCGGGGCACCCACTGTGATCAGCACCGTGAGACACCCGGGGCTCCCACTGTGATCAGCACCGTGAGACACCCGGGGCACCCAATATGATCAGCACCGCGAGACACCCGGGGCACGCACTGTGATCAGCACCGTGAGACACCCGGGGCACACACTGTGATCAGCACCGTGAGACACCCGGGGCACCCATGGTGATCAGCACCGTGAGACACCCGGGGCACCCACTGTGATCAGCACCGTGAGACACCCGGGGCTCCCACTGTGATCAGCACCGTGAGACACCCGGGGCACCCATTGTGATCAGCACCGTGAGACACCCGGGGCACACACTGTGATCAGCACCGTGAGACACCCGGGGCACCCAGTGTGATCAGCACCGTGAGACACCCGGGGCACCCAGTGTGATCAGCACCGTGAGACACCCGGGGCACCCAGTGTGATCAGCACCGTGAGACACCCGGGGCACCCAGTGTGATCAGCACCTTGAGACACCCGGGGCACCCAGTGTGATCAGCACCGTGAGACTCCCGGGGCACCCACTGTGATCAGCACCGTGAGACACCCGGGGCACACACTATGATCACCACCGTGGGACACCCGGGGCACCCACTGTGATCAGCACCGTGAGACACCCGGGGCACCAACTGTGATCAGCACCGTGATACACCCGGGGCACCCAGTGTGATCAGCACCGTGATACACCCGGGGCTCCCAGTGTGATCAGCACCGTGAGACACCCGGGGCACCCAGTGTGATCAGCACCGTGAGACACCCGGGGCACCCACTGTGATCAGCACCGTGAGACACCCGGGGCACCCACTGTGATCAGCACCGTGAGACACCCGGGGCACCCACTGTGATCAGCACCGTGAGACACCCGGGGCACCCACTGTGATCAGCACCGTGAGACACCCGGGGCACCCACTGTGATCAGCATCGTGAGACACACGGGGCACCCACTGTGATCAGCACCGTGAGAGACCCGGGGCACCCACTGTGATCAGCACCGTGAGACACCCGGGGCTCCCACTGTGATCAGCACCGTGATACACCCGGGGCACCCACTGTGATCAGCACCGTGAGACACCCGGGGCATCCACTGTGATCAGCACCGTGAGACACCCGGGGCACCCACTGTGATCAGCACCGTGAGACACACGGGGCACCCACTGTGATCAGCACCATGAGACACGCGGGGCACCCACTGTGATCAGCACCGTGAGACACCCGGGGCACCCAGTGTGATCAGCACCGTGAAACACCCGGGGCACCCAGTGTGACCAGCACCGTGAGACACCCGGGGCACCCAGTGTGATCAGCACCGTGAGACACCCGGGGCACCCACTGTGATCACCACCGTGAGACACCCGGGGCACCCACTGTGATCACCACCGTGAGACACCCGGGGCACCCACTGTGATCAGCACCGTGAGACACCCGGGGCACCCACTGTGATCAGCACCGTGATACACCCGGGGCACCCACTGTGATCAGCACCGTGAGACACCCGGGGCTCCCACTGTTATCAGCACCGTGAGATACCCGGGGCACCCACTGTGATCAGCAACTTGAGACACCCGGAGCACCCACTGTGATCAGCACCGTGAGACACCCGGGGCTCCCACTGTTATCAGCACCGTGAGATACCCGGGGCACCCACTGTGATCAGCACCGTGAGACGCCCGGGCCACCCACTGTGATCAGCACCGTGAGACACCCGGGGCACCCACTGTGATCAGCACCGTGAGACACCCGGGGCTCCCACTGTGATCAGCACCGTGAGACACCCGGGGCACCCACTGTGATCACCACCGTGAGACACCCGGGGCTCCCACTGTGATCAGCACCGTGGGACACCCGGGGCTCCCACTGTGATCAGCACCGTGAGACACCCGGGGCACCCACTGTGATCAGCACCGTGAGACACCCGGGGCTCCCACTGTGATCAGCACCGTGAGACACCCGGGGCACCCAGTGTGATCAGCACCGCGAGACACCCGGGGCTCCCACTGTGATCAGCACTGTGAGATACCCGGGGCTCCAACTGTGATCAGCACCGTGAGACACCCGGGGCTCCCACTGTGATCAGCAATGTGAGATACCCGGGGCTCCAACTGTGACCAGCACCGTGAGACACCCGGGGCTCCCACTGTGATCAGCACCGTGAGACACCCGGGGCACCCAGTGTGATCAGCACCGCGAGACACCCGGGGCTCCCACTGTGATCAGCACCGTGAGATACCCGGGGCTCCAACTGTGATCAGCACCGTGAGACACCCGGGGCACCTAATGTGATCAGCACCGTGAGACACCCGGGGCACCCACTGTGATCAGCACCGTGAGACACACGGGGCACCCACTGTGATCAGCACCGTGAGATACTCGGGGCACCCACTGTGGTCAGCACCGTGAGACACCCGGGGCGCCCAGTGTGATCAGCACCGTGAGACACCCGGGGCACCCACTGTGATCACCACCGTGAGACACCCGGGGCACCCACTGTGATCATCACCGTGAGACACCCGGGGCACCCACTGTGATCAGCACCGTGAGACACCCGGGGCACCCACTGTGATCAGCACCGTGAGACACATGGTGCACCCACTGTGATCAGCACCGTGAGACACCCGGGGCACCCACTGTGATCAGCACCGTGAGACACCCGGGGCGCCCACTGTGATCAGCACCGTGAGACACCCGGGGCACCCACTGTGATCAGCACCGTGATACACCAGGGGCACCCAGTGTGATCAGCACCGTGAGACACCCGGGGCACCCAGTGTGATCAGTACCCTGAGACACCCGGGGCTCCCACTGTGATCAGCACCGTGAGACACCCGGGGCACCCACTGTGATCACCACCGTGAGACACCCGGGGCACCCACTGTGATCACCACCGTGAGACACCCGGGGCACACACTGTGATCAGCACCGTGAGACACCCGGGGCACCCAGTGTGATCAGCACCGTGAGACACCCGGGGCACCCACTGTGATCACCACCGTGAGACACCCGGGGCACCCACTGTGACCAGCACCGTGAAACACCAGGGGCACCCAGTGTGATCAGCACCGTGAGACACCCGGGGCTCCCACTGTTATCAGCACCGTGAGATACCCGGGGCACCCACTGTGATCAGCACCGTGAAACGCCCGGGCCACCCACTGTGATCAGCACCGTGAGAGACCCGGGGCTCCCACTGTTATCAGCACCGTGAGACACCCGGGGCACCCACTGTGATCACCACCGTGAGACACCCGGGGCACCCAGTGTGATCAGCACCGTGAGACACCCGGGGCTCCCACTGTTATCAGCACCGTGAGACACCCGGGGCACCCACTGTGATCACCACCGTGAGACACCCGGGGCACCCACTGTGATCACCACCGTGAGACACCCGGGGCACCCACTGTGATCAGCACCGCGAGACACCCGGGGCACCCACTGTGATCAGCACCGTGAGACACCCGGGGCTCCCACTGTGATCAGCACCGCGAGACATCCGGGGCTCCCACTGTGATCAGCACCGTGAGACACCCGGGGCTCCAACTGTGATCAGCACCGTGAGACACCCGGGGCACCTAATGTGATCAGCACCGTGAGACACCCGGGGCACCCACTGTGATCAGCACCGTGGGAAACCCGGGGAACCCACTGTGATCAGCACCGTGAGACACCCGGGGCACCCACTGTGATCAGCACCGTGAGACACTCGGGGCACCC
Organism: Scyliorhinus torazame; assembly: GCF_047496885.1. Taxonomy (NCBI): domain Eukaryota; kingdom Metazoa; phylum Chordata; class Chondrichthyes; order Carcharhiniformes; family Scyliorhinidae; genus Scyliorhinus; species Scyliorhinus torazame. The sequence goes on from NC_092715.1 coordinate 195,090,890, forward strand.
ACTGTGATCAGCACCGTGAGACACCCGGGGCACCCACTGTGATCAGCACCGTGAGACACCCGGGGCTCCCACTGTGATCAGCAGCGTGATACACCCGGGGCACCCACTGTGATCAGCACCGTGAGACACCCGGGGCACCCAGTGTGATCAGCACCGTGAGACACCCGGGGCACCCACTGTGATCACCACCGTGAGACACCCGGGGCACCCACTGTGATCAGCACCGTGAGACACCCGGGGCACCCACTGTGATAAGCACCGTGAGACACCCGGGGCTCCAACTGTGATCAGCACCGTGAGACACCCGGGGCACCCACTGTGATCAGCACCGTGAGACACCCGGGGCACCTAATGTGATCATCACCGTGAGACATCCGGGGCACCCACTGTGATCAGCACCGCGGGAAACCCGGGGCACCCACTGTGATCAGCACCGTGAGACACCCGGGGCACCCACTGTGATCAGCACCGTGAGACACCCGGGGCACCCACTGTGATCAGCACCGTGAGACACACGGGGCACCCACTGTGATCAGCACCGTGAGATACTCGGGGCACCCACTGTGATCAGCACCGTGAGACACCCGGGGCGCCCACTGTGATCAGCACCGTGAGACACCCGGGGCACCCACTGTGATCACCACCGTGAGACACCCGGGGCACCCACTGTGATCATCACCGTGAGACACCCGGGGCACCCACTGTGATCTGCACCGTGAGACACCCGGGGCACCCACTGTGATCAGCACCGTGAGAAACATGGTGCACCCACTGTGATCAGCACCGTGAGACACCCGGGGCACCCACTGTGATCAGCACCGTGAGACACCCGGGGCGCCCACTGTGATCAGCACCGTGAGACACCCGGGGCACCCACTGTGATCAGCACCGTGATACACCAGGGGCACCCAGTGTGATCAGCACCGTGAGACACCCGGGGCACCCAGTGTGATCAGTACCCTGAGACACCCGGGGCTCCCACTGTGATCAGCACCGTGAGACACCCGGGGCACCCACTGTGATCACCACCGTGAGACACCCGGGCCACCCACTGTGATCAGCACCGTGAGACACCCGGGGCACCCACTGTGATCAGCACCGTGAGACACCCGGGGCTCCCACTGTGATCAGCACCGTGGGACACCCGGGGCTCCCACTGTGATCAGCACCGCGAGACACCCGGGGCACCCACTGTGATCAGCACCGTGAGACACCCGGGGCTCCCACTGTGATCAGCACCGCGAGACATCCGGGGCTCCCACTGTGATCAGCACCGTGAGACACCCGGGGCTCCAACTGTGATCAGCACCGTGAGACACCCGGGGCACCTAATGTGATCAGCACCGTGAGACACCCGGGGCACCCACTGTGATCAGCACCGTGGGAAACCCGGGGCACCCACTGTGATCAGCACCGTGAGACTCCCGGGGCACCCACTGTGATCAGCACCGTGAGACACTCGGGGCACCCACTGTGATCAGCACCGTGAGACACCCGGGGCACCCACTGTGATCAGCACCGTGAGACACCCGGGGCTCCCACTGTGATCAGCAGCGTGATACACCCGGGGCACCCACTGTGATCAGCACCGTGAGACACCCGGGGCACCCAGTGTGATCAGCACCGTGAGACACCCGGGGCACCCACTGTGATCACCACCGTGAGACACCCGGGGCACCCACTGTGATCAGCACCGTGAGACACCCGGGGCACCCACTGTGATAAGCACCGTGAGACACCCGGGGCTCCAACTGTGATCAGCACCGTGAGACACCCGGGGCACCCACTGTGATCAGCACCGTGAGACACCCGGGGCACCTAATGTGATCATCACCGTGAGACACCCGGGGCACCCACTGTGATCAGTACCGCGGGAAACCCGGGGCACCCACTGTGATCAGCACCGTGAGACACCCGGGGCACCCACTGTGATCAGCACCGTGAGACACCCGGGGCACCCACTGTGATCAGCACCGTGAGACACACGGGGCACCCACTGTGATCAGCACCGTGAGATACTCGGGGCACCCACTGTGATCAGCACCGTGAGACACCCGGGGCGCCCACTGTGATCAGCACCGTGAGACACCCGGGGCACCCACTGTGATCACCACCGTGAGACACCCGGGGCACCCACTGTGATCATCACCGTGAGACACCCGGGGCACCCACTGTGATCTGCACCGTGAGACACCCGGGGCACCCACTGTGATCAGCACCGTGAGACACATGGTGCACCCACTGTGATCAGCACCGTGAGACACCCGGGGCACCCACTGTGATCAGCACCGTGAGACACCCGGGGCGCCCACTGTGATCAGCACCGTGAGACACCCGGGGCACCCACTGTGATCAGCACCGTGATACACCAGGGGCACCCAGTGTGATCAGCACCGTGAGACACCCGGGGCACCCAGTGTGATCAGTACCCAGAGACACCCGGGGCTCCCACTGTGATCAGCACCGTGAGACACCCGGGGCACCCACTGTGATCACCACCGTGAGACACCCGGGGCACCCACTGTGATTACCACCGTGAGACACCCGGGGCACACACTGTGATCAGCACCGTGAGACACCCGGGGCACCCACTGTGATCAGCACCGTGAGACACCCGAGGCACCCACTGTGATCAGTACCGTGAGACACCCGGGGCACCCACTGTGATCAGCACCGTGAGACACCCGGGGCAACCACTGTGATCACCACCGTGAGACACCCGGGGCACCCAGTGTGATCAGCACCGTGAGACACCCGGGGCACCCACTGTGATCAGCACCGTGAGACACCCGGGGCACCCACTGTGATCAGCACCGTGAGACACCCGGGGCTCCCACTGTGATCAGCACCGTGAGACACCCGGGGCACCCACTGTGATCAGCACCGTGAGACACCCGGGGCACACACTGTGATCAGCACCGTGAGACACCCGGGGCACCCAGTGTGATCAGCACCGTGAGACACCCGGGGCACCCAGTGTGATCAGCACCGTGAGACACCCGGGGCACCCAGTGTGATCAGCACCGTGAGACACCCGGGGCACCCAGTGTGATCAGCACCTTGAGACACCCGGGGCACCCAGTGTGATCAGCACCGTGAGACACCCGGGGCACCCACTGTGATCAGCACCGTGGGACACCCGGGGCACCCACTATGATCACCACCGTAGGACACCCGGGGCACCCACTGTGATCAGCACCGTGAGACACCCGGGGCACCAACTGTGATCAGCACCGTGATACACCCGGGGCACCCAGTGTGATCAGCACCGTGAGACACCCGGGGCTCCCAGTGTGATCAGCACCGTGATACACCCGGGGCACCCAGTGTGATCAGCACCGTGAGACACCCGGGGCACCCACTGTGATCAGCACTGTGAGACACCCGGGGCACCCACTGTGATCAGCACCGTGAGACACCCGGGGCACCCACTGTGATCAGCACCGTGAGACACCCGGGGCACCCACTGTGATCACCACCGTGAGACACCCGGGGCACCCACTGTGACCAGCACCGTGATACACCCGGGGCACCCAGTGTGATCAGCACCGTGAAACACCCGGGGCACGCACTGTGATCAGCACCGTGAGACACCCGGGGCACACACTGTGATCAGCACCGTGAGACACCCGGGGCACCCAGTGTGATCAGCACCGTGAGACACCCGGGGCACCCACTGTGATCAGCACCGTGAGACACCCGGGGCTCCCACTGTGATCAGCACCGTGAGACACCCGGGGCACCCAATATGATCAGCACCGCGAGACACCCGGGGCACGCACTGTGATCAGCACCGTGAGACACCCGGGGCACACACTGTGATCAGCACCGTGAGACACCCGGGGCACCCATGGTGATCAGCACCGTGAGACACCCGGGGCACCCACTGTGATCAGCACCGTGAGACACCCGGGGCTCCCACTGTGATCAGCACCGTGAGACACCCGGGGCACCCATTGTGATCAGCACCGTGAGACACCCGGGGCACACACTGTGATCAGCACCGTGAGACACCCGGGGCACCCAGTGTGATCAGCACCGTGAGACACCCGGGGCACCCAGTGTGATCAGCACCCTGAGACACCCGGGGCACCCAGTGTGATCAGCACCGTGAGACACCCGGGGCACCCAGTGTGATCAGCACCTTGAGACACCCGGGGCACCCAGTGTGATCAGCACCGTGAGACTCCCGGGGCACCCACTGTGATCAGCACCGTGAGACACCCGGGGCACACACTATGATCACCACCGTGGGACACCCGGGGCACCCACTGTGATCAGCACCGTGAGACACCCGGGGCACCAACTGTGATCAGCACCGTGATACACCCGGGGCACCCAGTGTGATCAGCACCGTGATACACCCGGGGCTCCCAGTGTGATCAGCACCGTGAGACACCCGGGGCACCCAGTGTGATCAGCACCGTGAGACACCCGGGGCACCCACTGTGATCAGCACCGTGAGACACCCGGGGCACCCACTGTGATCAGCACCGTGAGACACCCGGGGCACCCACTGTGATCAGCACCGTGAGACACCCGGGGCACCCACTGTGATCAGCACCGTGAGACACCCGGGGCACCCACTGTGATCAGCATCGTGAGACACACGGGGCACCCACTGTGATCAGCACCGTGAGAGACCCGGGGCACCCACTGTGATCAGCACCGTGAGACACCCGGGGCTCCCACTGTGATCAGCACCGTGATACACCCGGGGCACCCACTGTGATCAGCACCGTGAGACACCCGGGGCATCCACTGTGATCAGCACCGTGAGACACCCGGGGCACCCACTGTGATCAGCACCGTGAGACACACGGGGCACCCACTGTGATCAGCACCATGAGACACGCGGGGCACCCACTGTGATCAGCACCGTGAGACACCCGGGGCACCCAGTGTGATCAGCACCGTGAAACACCCGGGGCACCCAGTGTGACCAGCACCGTGAGACACCCGGGGCACCCAGTGTGATCAGCACCGTGAGACACCCGGGGCACCCACTGTGATCACCACCGTGAGACACCCGGGGCACCCACTGTGATCACCACCGTGAGACACCCGGGGCACCCACTGTGATCAGCACCGTGAGACACCCGGGGCACCCACTGTGATCAGCACCGTGATACACCCGGGGCACCCACTGTGATCAGCACCGTGAGACACCCGGGGCTCCCACTGTTATCAGCACCGTGAGATACCCGGGGCACCCACTGTGATCAGCAACTTGAGACACCCGGAGCACCCACTGTGATCAGCACCGTGAGACACCCGGGGCTCCCACTGTTATCAGCACCGTGAGATACCCGGGGCACCCACTGTGATCAGCACCGTGAGACGCCCGGGCCACCCACTGTGATCAGCACCGTGAGACACCCGGGGCACCCACTGTGATCAGCACCGTGAGACACCCGGGGCTCCCACTGTGATCAGCACCGTGAGACACCCGGGGCACCCACTGTGATCACCACCGTGAGACACCCGGGGCTCCCACTGTGATCAGCACCGTGGGACACCCGGGGCTCCCACTGTGATCAGCACCGTGAGACACCCGGGGCACCCACTGTGATCAGCACCGTGAGACACCCGGGGCTCCCACTGTGATCAGCACCGTGAGACACCCGGGGCACCCAGTGTGATCAGCACCGCGAGACACCCGGGGCTCCCACTGTGATCAGCACTGTGAGATACCCGGGGCTCCAACTGTGATCAGCACCGTGAGACACCCGGGGCTCCCACTGTGATCAGCACTGTGAGATACCCGGGGCTCCAACTGTGACCAGCACCGTGAGACACCCGGGGCTCCCACTGTGATCAGCACCGTGAGACACCCGGGGCACCCAGTGTGATCAGCACCGCGAGACACCCGGGGCTCCCACTGTGATCAGCACCGTGAGATACCCGGGGCTCCAACTGTGATCAGCACCGTGAGACACCCGGGGCACCTAATGTGATCAGCACCGTGAGACACCCGGGGCACCCACTGTGATCAGCACCGTGAGACACACGGGGCACCCACTGTGATCAGCACCGTGAGATACTCGGGGCACCCACTGTGGTCAGCACCGTGAGACACCCGGGGCGCCCAGTGTGATCAGCACCGTGAGACACCCGGGGCACCCACTGTGATCACCACCGTGAGACACCCGGGGCACCCACTGTGATCATCACCGTGAGACACCCGGGGCACCCACTGTGATCAGCACCGTGAGACACCCGGGGCACCCACTGTGATCAGCACCGTGAGACACATGGTGCACCCACTGTGATCAGCACCGTGAGACACCCGGGGCACCCACTGTGATCAGCACCGTGAGACACCCGGGGCGCCCACTGTGATCAGCACCGTGAGACACCCGGGGCACCCACTGTGATCAGCACCATGATACACCAGGGGCACCCAGTGTGATCAGCACCGTGAGACACCCGGGGCACCCAGTGTGATCAGTACCCTGAGACACCCGGGGCTCCCACTGTGATCAGCACCGTGAGACACCCGGGGCACCCACTGTGATCACCACCGTGAGACACCCGGGGCACCCACTGTGATCACCACCGTGAGACACCCGGGGCACACACTGTGATCAGCACCGTGAGACACCCGGGGCACCCAGTGTGATCAGCACCGTGAGACACCCGGGGCACCCACTGTGATCACCACCGTGAGACACCCGGGGCACCCACTGTGACCAGCACCGTGATACACCAGGGGCACCCAGTGTGATCAGCACCGTGAGACACCCGGGGCTCCCACTGTTATCAGCACCGTGAGATACCCGGGGCACCCACTGTGATCAGCACCGTGAAACGCCCGGGCCACCCACTGTGATCAGCACCGTGAGAGACCCGGGGCTCCCACTGTTATCAGCACCGTGAGACACCCGGGGCACCCACTGTGATCACCACCGTGAGACACCCGGGGCACCCAGTGTGATCAGCACCGTGAGACACCCGGGGCTCCCACTGTTATCAGCACCGTGAGACACCCGGGGCACCCACTGTGATCACCACCGTGAGACACCCGGGGCACCCACTGTGATCACCACCGTGAGACACCCGGGGCACCCACTGTGATCAGCACCGCGAGACACCCGGGGCACCCACTGTGATCAGCACCGTGAGACACCCGGGGCTCCCACTGTGATCAGCACCGCGAGACATCCGGGGCTCCCACTGTGATCAGCACCGTGAGACACCCGGGGCTCCAACTGTGATCAGCACCGTGAGACACCCGGGGCACCTAATGTGATCAGCACCGTGAGACACCCGGGGCACCCACTGTGATCAGCACCGTGGGAAACCCGGGGCACCCACTGTGATCAGCACCGTGAGACACCCGGGGCACCCACTGTGATCAGCACCGTGAGACACTCGGGGCACCCACTGTGATCAGCACCGTGAGACACCCGGGGCACCCACTGTGATCAGCACCGTGAGACACCCGGGGCTCCCACTGTGATCAGCAGCGTGATACACCCGGGGCACCCACTGTGATCAGCACCGTGAGACACCCGGGGCACCCAGTGTGATCAGCACCGTGAGACACCCGGGGCACCCACTGTGATCACCACCGTGAGACACCCGGGGCACCCACTGTGATCAGCACCGTGAGACACCCGGGGCACCCACTGTGATAAGCACCGTGAGACACCCGGGGCTCCAACTGTGATCAGCACCGTGAGACACCCGGGGCACCCACTGTGATCAGCACCGTGAGACACCCGGGGCACCTAATGTGATCATCACCGTGAGACATCCGGGGCACCCACTGTGATCAGCACCGCGGGAAACCCGGGGCACCCACTGTGATCAGCACCGTGAGACACCCGGGGCACCCACTGTGATCAGCACCGTGAGACACCCGGGGCACCCACTGTGATCAGCACCGTGAGACACACGGGGCACCCACTGTGATCAGCACCGTGAGATACTCGGGGCACCCACTGTGATCAGCACCGTGAGACACCCGGGGCGCCCACTGTGATCAGCACCGTGAGACACCCGGGGCACCCACTGTGATCACCACCGTGAGACACCCGGGGCACCCACTGTGATCATCACCGTGAGACACCCGGGGCACCCACTGTGATCTGCACCGTGAGACACCCGGGGCACCCACTGTGATCAGCACCGTGAGACACATGGTGCACCCACTGTGATCAGCACCGTGAGACACCCGGGGCACCCACTGTGATCAGCACCGTGAGACACCCGGGGCGCCCACTGTGATCAGCACCGTGAGACACCCGGGGCACCCACTGTGATCAGCACCGTGATACACCAGGGGCACCCAGTGTGATCAGCACCGTGAGACACCCGGGGCACCCAGTGTGATCAGTACCCTGAGACACCCGGGGCTCCCACTGTGATCAGCACCGTGAGACACCCGGGGCACCCACTGTGATCACCACCGTGAGACACCCGGGCCACCCACTGTGATCAGCACCGTGAGACACCCGGGGCACCCACTGTGATCAGCACCGTGAGACACCCGGGGCTCCCACTGTGATCAGCACCGTGGGACACCCGGGGCTCCCACTGTGATCAGCACCGCGAGACACCCGGGGCACCCACTGTGATCAGCACCGTGAGACACCCGGGGCTCCCACTGTGATCAGCACCGCGAGACATCCGGGGCTCCCACTGTGATCAGCACCGTGAGACACCCGGGGCTCCAACTGTGATCAGCACCGTGAGACACCCGGGGCACCTAATGTGATCAGCACCGTGAGACACCCGGGGCACCCACTGTGATCAGCACCGTGGGAAACCCGGGGCACCCACTGTGATCAGCACCGTGAGACTCCCGGGGCACCCACTGTGATCAGCACCGTGAGACACTCGGGGCACCCACTGTGATCAGCACCGTGAGACACCCGGGGCACCCACTGTGATCAGCACCGTGAGACACCCGGGGCTCCCACTGTGATCAGCAGCGTGATACACCCGGGGCACCCACTGTGATCAGCACCGTGAGACACCCGGGGCACCCAGTGTGATCAGCACCGTGAGACACCCGGGGCACCCACTGTGATCACCACCGTGAGACACCCGGGGCACCCACTGTGATCAGCACCGTGAGACACCCGGGGCACCCACTGTGATAAGCACCGTGAGACACCCGGGGCTCCAACTGTGATCAGCACCGTGAGACACCCGGGGCACCCACTGTGATCAGCACCGTGAGACACCCGGGGCACCTAATGTGATCATCACCGTGAGACACCCGGGGCACCCACTGTGATCAGTACCGCGGGAAACCCGGGGCACCCACTGTGATCAGCACCGTGAGACACCCGGGGCACCCACTGTGATCAGCACCGTGAGACACCCGGGGCACCCACTGTGATCAGCACCGTGAGACACACGGGGCACCCACTGTGATCAGCACCGTGAGATACTCGGGGCACCCACTGTGATCAGCACCGTGAGACACCCGGGGCGCCCACTGTGATCAGCACCGTGAGACACCCGGGGCACCCACTGTGATCACCACCGTGAGACACCCGGGGCACCCACTGTGATCATCACCGTGAGACACCCGGGGCACCCACTGTGATCTGCACCGTGAGACACCCGGGGCACCCACTGTGATCAGCACCGTGAGACACATGGTGCACCCACTGTGATCAGCACCGTGAGACACCCGGGGCACCCACTGTGATCAGCACCGTGAGACACCCGGGGCGCCCACTGTGATCAGCACCGTGAGACACCCGGGGCACCCACTGTGATCAGCACCGTGATACACCAGGGGCACCCAGTGTGATCAGCACCGTGAGACACCCGGGGCACCCAGTGTGATCAGTACCCAGAGACACCCGGGGCTCCCACTGTGATCAGCACCGTGAGACACCCGGGGCACCCACTGTGATCACCACCGTGAGACACCCGGGGCACCCACTGTGATTACCACCGTGAGACACCCGGGGCACACACTGTGATCAGCACCGTGAGACACCCGGGGCACCCAGTGTGATCAGCACCGTGAGACACCCGGGGCACCCACTGTGATCACCACCGTGAGACACCCGGGGCACCCACTGTGACCAGCACCGTGATACACCCGGGGCACCCAGTGTGATCAGCACCGTGAAACACCCGGGGCTCCCACTGTGATCAGCACCGTGAGACACCCGGGGCACACACTGTGATCAGCACCGTGAGACACCCGGGGCACACACTGTGATCAGCACCGTGAGACACCCGGGGCACCCAGTGTGATCAGCACCGTGAGACACCCGGGGCACCCACTGTGATCAGCACCGTGAGACACCCGGGGCTCCCACTGTGATCAGCACCGTGAGACACCCGGGGCACCCAATATGATCAGCACCGTGAGACACCCGGGGCACGCACTGTGATCAGCACCGTGAGACACCCGGGGCACACACTGTGATCAGCACCGTGAGACACCCGGGGCACCCATGGTGATCAGCACCGTGAGACACCCGGGGCACCCACTGTGATCAGCACCGTGAGACACCCGGGGCTCCCACTGTGATCAGCACCGTGAGACACCCGGGGCACCCACTGTGATCAGCACCGTGAGACACCCGGGGCACACACTGTGATCAGCACCGTGAGACACCCGGGGCACCCAGTGTGATCAGCACCGTGAGACACCCGGGGCACCCAGTGTGATCAGCACCGTGAGACACCCGGGGCACCCAGTGTGATCAGCACCTTGAGACACCCGGGGCACCTAGTGTGATCAGCACCGTGAGACACCCGGGGCACCCACTGTGATCAGCACCGTGAGACACCTGGGGCACACACTATGATCACCACCGTGGGACACCCGGGGCACCCACTGTGATCAGCACCGTGAGACACCCGGGGCACCAACTGTGATCAGCACCGTGATACACCCGGGGCACCCACTGTGATCAGCATCGTGAGACACACGGGGCACCCACTGTGATCAGCACCGTGAGAGACCCGGGGCACCAACTGTGATCAGCACCGTGATACACCCGGGGCACCCAGTGTGATCAGCACCGTGATACACCCGGGGCTCCCAGTGTGATCAGCACCGTGAGACACCCGGGGCACCCAGTGTGATCAGCACCGTGAGACACCCGGGGCACCCACTGTGATCAGCACCGTGAAACACCCGGGGCACCCACTGTGATCAGCACCGTGAGACACCCGGGGCACCCACTGTGATCAGCACCGTGAGACACCCGGGGCACCCACTGTGATCAGCACCGTGAGACACCCGGGGCACCCACTGTGATCAGCATCGTGAGACACACGGGGCACCCACTGTGATCAGCACCGTGAGAGACCCGGGGCACCCACTGTGATCAGCACCGTGAGACACCCGGGGCTCCCACTGTGATCAGCACCGTGATACACCCGGGGCACCCACTGTGATCAGCACCGTGAGACACCCGGGGCATCCACTGTGATCAGCACCGTGAGACACCCGGGGCACCCACTGTGATCAGCACCGTGAGACACACGGGGCACCCACTGTGATCAGCACCATGAGACACGCGGGGCACCCACTGTGATCAGCACCGTGAGACACCCGGGGCACCCAGTGTGATCAGCACCGTGAAACACCCGGGGCACCCAGTGTGACCAGCACCGTGAGACACCCGGGGCACCCAGTGTGATCAGCACCGTGAGACACCCGTGGCACCCACTGTGATCACCACCGTGAGACACCCGGGGCACCCACTGTGATCACCACCGTGAGACACCCGGGGCACCCACTGTGATCAGCACCGTGAGACACCCGGGGCACCCACTGTGATCAGCACCGTGATACACCCGGGGCACCCACTGTGATCAGCACCGTGAGACACCCGGGGCTCCCACTGTTATCAGCACCGTGAGATACCCGGGGCACCCACTGTGATCAGCAACTTGAGACACCCGGAGCACCCACTGTGATCAGCACCGTGAGACACCCGGGGCTCCCACTGTTATCAGCACCGTGAGATACCCGGGGCACCCACTGTGATCAGCACCGTGAGACGCCCGGGCCACCCACTGTGATCAGCACCGTGAGACACCCGGGGCACCCACTGTGATCAGCACCGTGAGACACCCGGGGCTCCCACTGTGATCAGCACCGTGAGACACCCGGGGCACCCACTGTGATCACCACCGTGAGACACCCGGGGCTCCCACTGTGATCAGCACCGTGGGACACCCGGGGCTCCCACTGTGATCAGCACCGTGAGACACCCGGGGCACCCACTGTGATCAGCACCGTGAGACACCCGGGGCTCCCACTGTGATCAGCACCGTGAGACACCCGGGGCACCCAGTGTGATCAGCACCGCGAGACACCCGGGGCTCCCACTGTGATCAGCACTGTGAGATACCCGGGGCTCCAACTGTGATCAGCACCGTGAGACACCCGGGGCTCCCACTGTGATCAGCACTGTGAGATACCCGGGGCTCCAACTGTGACCAGCACCGTGAGACACCCGGGGCTCCCACTGTGATCAGCACCGTGAGACACCCGGGGCACCCAGTGTGATCAGCACCGCGAGACACCCGGGGCTCCCACTGTGATCAGCACCGTGAGATACCCGGGGCTCCAACTGTGATCAGCACCGTGAGACACCCGGGGCACCTAATGTGATCAGCACCGTGAGACACCCGGGGCACCCACTGTGATCAGCACCGTGGGAAACCCGGGGCACCCACTGTGATCAGCACCGTGAGACACCCGGGGCACCCACTGTGATCAGCACCGTGAGACACTCGGGGCACCCACTGTGATCAGCACCGTGAGACACCCGGGGCTCCCACTGTGATCAGCAGCGTGATACACACGGGGCACCCACTGTGATCAGCACCGTGAGACACCCGGGGCACCCAGTGTGATCAGCACCGTGAGACACCCGGGGCACCCACTGTGATCACCACCGTGAGACACCCGGGGCACCCACTGTGATCAGCACCGTGAGACACCCGGGGCACCCACTGTGATAAGCACCGTGAGACACCCGGGGCTCCAACTGTGATCAGCACCGTGAGACACCCGGGGCACCCACTGTGATCAGCACCGTGAGACACCCGGGGCACCTAATGTGATCATCACCATGGGACACCCGGGGCACCCACTGTGATCAGCACCGCGGGAAACCCGGGGCACCCACTGTGATCAGCACCGTGAGACACCCGGGGCACCCACTGTGATCAGCACCGTGAGACACCCGGGGCACCCACTGTGATCAGCACCGTGAGACACACGGGGCACCCACTGTGATCAGCACCGTGAGATACTCGGGGCACCCACTGTGATCAGCACCGTGAGACACCCGGGGCGCCCAGTGTGATCAGCACCGTGAGACACCCGGGGCACCCACTGTGATCACCACCGTGGGACACCCGGGGCACCCACTGTTATCATCACCGTGAGACACCCGGGGCACCCACTGTGATCAGCACCGTGAGACACCCGGGGCACCCACTGTGATCAGCACCGTGAGACACATGGTGCACCCACTGTGATCAGCACCGTGAGACACCCGGGGCACCCACTGTGATCAGCACCGTGAGACACCCGGGGCGCCCACTGTGATCAGCACCGTGAGACACCCGGGGCACCCACTGTGATCAGCACCGTGATACACCAGGGGCACCCAGTGTGATCAGCACCGTGAGACACCCGGGGCACCCAGTGTGATCAGTACCCTGAGACACCCGTGGCTCCCACTGTGATCAGCACCGTGAGACACCCGGGGCACCCACTGTGATCACCACCGTGAGACACCCGGGGCACCCACTGTGATCACCACCGTGAGACACCCGGGGCACACACTGTGATCAGCACCGTGAGACACCCGGGGCACCCAGTGTGATCAGCACCGTGAGACACCCGGGGCACCCACTGTGATCACCACCGTGAGACACCGGGGCACCCACTGTGACCAGCACCGTGATACACCAGGGGCACCCAGTGTGATCAGCACCGTGAGACACCCGGGGCTCCCACTGTTATCAGCACCGTGAGATACCCGGGGCACCCACTGTGATCAGCACCGTGAAACGCCCGGGCCACCCACTGTGATCAGCACCGTGAGAGACCCGGGGCTCCCACTGTTATCAGCACCGTGAGACACCCGGGGCACCCACTGTGACCAGCACCGTGATACACCCGGGGCACCCAGTGTGATCAGCACCGTGAAACACCCGGGGCACGCACTGTGATCAGCACCGTGAGACACCCGGGGCACACACTGTGATCAGCACCGTGAGAGACCCGGGGCTCCCACTGTTATCAGCACCGTGAGACACCCGGGGCACCCACTGTTATCAGCACCGTGAGACACCCGGGGCACCCACTGTGATCACCACCGTGAGACACCCGGGGCACCCACTGTGATCACCACCGTGAGACACCCGGGGCACCCACTGTGATCAGCACCGCGAGACACCCGGGGCACCCACTGTGATCAGCACCGTGAGACACCCGGGGCTCCCACTGTGATCAGCACCGCGAGACATCCGGGGCTCCCACTGTGATCAGCACCGTGAGACACCCGGGGCTCCAACTGTGATCAGCACCGTGAGATACCCGGGGCACCTAATGTGATCTGCACCGTGAGACACCCGGGGCACCCACTGTGATCAGCACCGTGGGAAACCCGGGGCACCCACTGTGATCAGCACCGTGAGACACCCGGGGCGCCCACTGTGATCAGCACCGTGAGACACTCGGGGCACCCACTGTGATCAGCACCGTGAGACACCCGGGGCACCCACTGTGATCAGCACCGTGAGACACCCGGGGCTCCCACTGTGATCAGCAGCGTGATACACCCGGGGCACCCACTGTGATCAGCACCGTGAGACACCCGGGGCACCCAGTGTGATCAGCACCGTGAGACACCCGGGGCACCCACTGTGATCACCACCGTGAGACACCCGGGGCACCCACTGTGATCAGCACCGTGAGACACCCGGGGCACCCACTGTGATAAGCACCGTGAGACACCCGGGGCTCCAACTGTGATCAGCACCGTGAGACACCCGGGGCACCCACTGTGATCAGCACCGTGAGACACCCGGGGCACCTAATGTGATCATCACCGTGAGACACCCGGGGCACCCACTGTGATCAGCACCGCGGGAAACCCGGGGCACCCACTGTGATCAGCACCGTGAGACACCCGGGGCACCCACTGTGATCAGCACCGTGAGACACCCGGGGCACCCACTGTGATCAGCACCGTGAGACACACGGGGCACCCACTGTGATCAGCACCGTGAGATACTCGGGGCACCCACTGTGATCAGCACCGTGAGACACCCGGGGCGCCCACTGTGATCAGCACCGTGAGACACCCGGGGCACCCACTGTGATCACCACCGTGAGACACCCGGGGCACCCACTGTGATCATCACCGTGAGACACCCGGGGCACCCACTGTGATCTGCACCGTGAGACACCCGGGGCACCCACTGTGATCAGCACCGTGAGACACATGGTGCACCCACTGTGATCAGCACCGTGAGACACCCGGGGCACCCACTGTGATCAGCACCGTGAGACACCCGGGGCGCCCACTGTGATCAGCACCGTGAGACACCCGGGGCACCCACTGTGATCAGCACCGTGATACACCAGGGGCACCCAGTGTGATCAGCACCGTGAGACACCCGGGGCACCCAGTGTGATCAGTACCCTGAGACACCCGGGGCTCCCACTGTGATCAGCACCGTGAGACACCCGGGGCACCCACTGTGATCACCACCGTGAGACACCCGGGCCACCCACTGTGATCAGCACCGTGAGACACCCGGGGCACCCACTGTGATCAGCACCGTGAGACACCCGGGGCTCCCACTGTGATCAGCACCGTGGGACACCCGGGGCTCCCACTGTGATCAGCACCGCGAGACACCCGGGGCACTCACTGTGATCAGCACCGTGAGACACCCGGGGCTCCCACTGTGATCAGCACCGCGAAACATCCGGGGCTCCCACTGTGATCAGCACCGTGAGACACCCGGGGCTCCAACTGTGATCAGCACCGTGAGACACCCGGGGCACCTAATGTGATCAGCACCGTGAGACACCCGGGGCACCCACTGTGATCAGCACCGTGGGAAACCCGGGGCACCCACTGTGATCAGCACCGTGAGACACCCGGGGCACCCACTGTGATCAGCACCGTGAGACACTCGGGGCACCCACTGTGATCTGCACCGTGACACACCCGGGGCACCCACTGTGATCAGCACCGTGAGACACCCGGGGCTCCCACTGTGATCAGCAGCGTGATACACCCGGGGCACCCACTGTGATCAGCACCGTGAGACACCCGGGGCAACCAAGTGTGATCAGCACCGTGAGACACCCGGGGCACCCACTGTGATCACCACCGTGAGACACCCGGGGCACCCACTGTGATCAGCACAGTGAGACACCCGGGGCACCCACTGTGATAAGCACCGTGAGACACCCGGGGCTCCAACTGTGATCAGCACCGTGAGACACCCGGGGCACCCACTGTGATCAGCACCGTGAGACACCCGGGGCACCTAATGTGATCATCACCGTGAGACACCCGGGGCACCCACTGTGATCAGCACCGCGGGAAACCCGGGGCACCCACTGTGATCAGCACCGTGAGACACCCGGGGCACCCACTGTGATCAGCACCGTGAGACACCCGGGGCACCCACTGTGATCAGCACCGTGAGACACACGGGGCACCCACTGTGATCAGCACCGTGAGATACTCGGGGCACCCACTGTGATCAGCACCATGAGACACCCGGGGCGCCCACTGTGATCAGCACCGTGAGACACCCGGGGCACCCACTGTGATCACCACCGTGAGACACCCGGGGCACCCACTGTGATCATCACCGTGAGACACCCGGGGCACCTAATGTGATCATCACCGTGAGACACCCGGGGCACCCACTGTGATCAGCACCGCGGGAAACCCGGGGCACCCACTGTGATCAGCACCGTGAGACACCCGGGGCACCCACTGTGATCAGCACCGTGAGACACCCGGGGCACCCACTGTGATCAGCACCGTGAGACACACGGGGCACCCACTGTGATCAGCACCGTGAGATACTCGGGGCACCCACTGTGATCAGCACCATGAGACACCCGGGGCGCCCACTGTGATCAGCACCGTGAGACACCCGGGGCACCCACTGTGATCACCACCGTGAGACACCCGGGGCACCCACTGTGATCATCACCGTGAGACACCCGGGGCACCCACTGTGATCTGCACCGTGAGACACCCGGGGCACCCACTGTGATCAGCACCGTGAGACACATGGTGCACCCACTGTGATCAGCACCGTGAGACACCCGGGGCACCCACTGTGATCAGCACCGTGAGACACCCGGGGCGCCCACTGTGATCAGCACCGTGAGACACCCGGGGCACCCACTGTGATCAGCACCGTGATACACCAGGGGCACCCAGTGTGATCAGCACCGTGAGACACCCGGGGCACCCAGTGTGATCAGTACCCTGAGACACCCGGGGCTCCCACTGTGATCAGCACCGTGAGACACCCGGGGCACCCACTGTGATCGCCACCGTGAGACACCCGGGGCACCCACTGTGATCACCACCGTGAGACACCCGGGGCACACACTGTGATCAGCACCGTGAGACACCCGGGGCACCCAGTGTGATCAGCACCGTGAGACACCCGGGGCACCCACTGTGATCACCACCGTGAGGCACCCGGGGCACCCACTGTGACCAGCACCGTGATACACCCGGGGCACCCAGTGTGATCAGCACCGTGAAACACCCGGGGCTCCCACTGTGATCAGCACCGTGAGACACCCGGGGCACACACTGTGATCAGCACCGTGAGACACCCGGGGCACACACTGTGATCAGCACCGTGAGACACCCGGGGCACCCAGTGTGATCAGCACCGTGAGACACCCGGGGCACCCACTGTGATCAGCACCGTGAGACACCCGGGGCTCCCACTGTGATCAGCACCGTGAGACACCCGGGGCACCCAATATGATCAGCACCGTGAGACACCCGGGGCACGCACTGTGATCAGCACCGTGAGACACCCGGGGCACACACTGTGATCAGCACCGTGAGACACCCGGGGCACCCATGGTGATCAGCACCGTGAGAAACCCGGGGCACCCACTGTGATCAGCACCGTGAGACACCCGGGGCTCCCACTGTGATCAGCACCGTGAGACACCCGGGGCACCCACTGTGATCAGCACCGTGAGACACCCGGGGCACACACTGTGATCAGCACCGTGAGACACCCGGGGCACCCAGTGTGATCAGCACCGTGAGACACCCGGGGCACCCAGTGTGATCAGCACCGTGAGACACCCGGGGCACCCAGTGTGATCAGCACCTTGAGACACCCGGGGCACCTAGTGTGATCAGCACCGTGAGACACCCGGGGCACCCACTGTGATCAGCACCGTGAGACACCCGGGGCACACACTATGATCACCACCGTGGGACACCCGGGGCACCCACTGTGATCAGCACCGTGAGACACCCGGGGCACCAACTGTGATCAGCACCGTGATACACCCGGGGCACCCAGTGTGATCAGCACCGTGAGACACCCGGGGCTCCCAGTGTGATCAGCACCGTGAGACACCCGGGGCACCCAGTGTGATCAGCACCGTGAGACACCGGGGGCACCCACTGTGATCAGCACCGTGAGACACCCGGGGCACCCACTGTGATCAGCACCGTGTGACACCCGGGGTACCCACTGTGATCAGCACCGTGAGACACCCGGGGCACCCACTGTGATCAGCATCGTGAGACACACGGGGCACCCACTGTGATCAGCACCGTGAGAGACCCGGGGCACCCACTGTGATCAGCACCGTGAGACACCCGGGGCTCCCACTGTGATCAGCACCGTGATACACCCGGGGCACCCACTGTGATCAGCACCGTGAGACACCCGGGGCACCCACTGTGATCAGCACCGTGAGACACCCGGGGCACCCACTGTGATCAGCACCGTGAGGCACACGGGGCACCCACTGTGATCAGCACCATGAGACACGCGGGGCACCCACTGTGATCAGCACCGTGAGACACCCGGGGCACCCAGTGTGATCAGCACCGTGAGACACCCGGGGCACCCAGTGTGACCAGCACCGTGAGACACCCGGGGCACCCAGTGTGATCAGCACCGTGAGACACCCGGGGCACCCACTGTGATCACCACCGTGAGACACCCGGGGCACCCACTGTGATCACCACCGTGAGACACCCGGGGCACCCACTGTGATCAGCACCGTGAGACACCCGGGGCACCCACTGTGATCAGCACCGTGATACACCCGGGGCACCAACTGTGATCAGCACCGTGAGACACCCGGGGCTCCCACGTTATCAGCACCGTGAGATACCCGGGGCACCCACTGTGATCAGCACCGTGAGACACCCGGGGCTCCCACTGTGATCAGCACCGTGATACACCCGGGGCACCCACTGTGATCAGCACCGTGAGACACCCGGGGCACCCACTGTGATCAGCACCGTGAGACACCCGGGGCACCCACTGTGATCAGCACCGTGAGGCACACGGGGCACCCACTGTGATCAGCACCATGAGACACGCGGGGCACCCACTGTGATCAGCACCGTGAGACACCCGGGGCACCCAGTGTGATCAGCACCGTGAGACACCCGGGGCACCCAGTGTGACCAGCACCGTGAGACACCCGGGGCACCCAGTGTGATCAGCACCGTGAGACACCCGGGGCACCCACTGTGATCACCACCGTGAGACACCCGGGGCACCCACTGTGATCACCACCGTGAGACACCCGGGGCACCCACTGTGATCAGCACCGTGAGACACCCGGGGCACCCACTGTGATCAGCACCGTGATACACCCGGGGCACCAACTGTGATCAGCACCGTGAGACACCCGGGGCTCCCACTGTTATCAGCACCGTGAGATACCCGGGGCACCCACTGTGATCAGCACCGTGAGACGCCCGGGCCACCCACTGTGATCAGCACCGTGAGACACCCGGGGCACCCACTGTGATCAGCACCGTGAGACACCCGGGGCACCCACTGTGATCAGCACCGTGAGACACCCGGGGCTCCCACTGTGATCAGCACCGCGAGACACCCGGGGCTCCCACTGTGATCAGCACCGTGAGACACCCGGGGCTCCAACTGTGATCAGCACCGTGAGACACCCGGGGCACCTAATGTGATCAGCACCGTGAGACACCCGGGGCACCCACTGTGATCAGCACCGTGAGACACCCGGGGCTCCCACTGTGATCAGCAGCGTGATACACCCGGGGCACCCACTGTGATCAGCACCGTGAGACACCCGGGGCACCCAGTGTGATCAGCACCGTGAGACACCCGGGGCACACACTGTGATCACCACCGTGAGACACCCGGGGCACCCACTGTGATCAGCACCGTGAGACACCCGGGGCACCCACTGTGATCAGCACCGTGATACACCCGGGGCACCAACTGCGATCAGCACCGTGAGACACCCGGGGCTCCCACTGTTATCAGCACCGTGAGATACCCGGGGCACCCACTGTGATCAGCACCTTGAGACACCTGGAGCACCCACTGTGATCAGCACCGTGAGACACCCGGGGCTCCCACTGTTATCAGCACCGTGAGATACCCGGGGCACCCACTGTGATCAGCACCGTGAGACGCCCGGGCCACCCACTGTGATGAGCACCGTGAGACACCCGGGGCACCCACTGTGATCAGCACCGTGAGACACCCGGGGCACCCACTGTGATCAGCACCGTGAGACACCCGGGGCTCCCACTGTGATCAGCACCGCGAGACACCCGGGGCTCCCACTGTGATCAGCACCGTGAGACACCCGGGGCTCCAACTGTGATCAGCACCGTGAGACACCCGGGGCACCTAATGTGATCAGCACCGTGAGACACCCGGGGCACCCACTGTGATCAGCACCGTGGGAAACCCGGGGCACCCACTGTGATCAGCACCGTGAGACACCCGGGGCACCCACTGTGATCAGCACCGTGAGACACTCGGGGCACCCACTGTGATCAGCACCGTGAGACACCCGGGGCACCCACTGTGATCAGCACCGTGAGACACCCGGGGCTCCCACTGTGATCAGCAGCGTGATACACCCGGGGCACCCACTGTGATCAGCACCGTGAGACACCCGGGGCACCCAGTGTGATCAGCACCGTGAGACACCCGGGGCACACACTGTGATCACCACCGTGAGACACCCGGGGCACCCACTGTGATCAGCACCGTGAGACACCCGGGGCACCCACTGTGATCAGCACCGTGAGACACCCGGGGCTCCAACTGTGATCAGCACCGTGAGACACCCGGGGCACCCACTGTGATCAGCACCGTGAGACACCCGGGGCACCTAATGTGATCATCACCGTGAGACACCCGGGGCACCCACTGTGATCAGCACCGCGGGAAACCCGGGGCACCCACTGTGATCAGCACCGTGAGACACCCGGGGCACCCACTGTGATCAGCACCGTGAGACACCCGGGGCACCCACTGTGATCAGCACCGTGAGACACACGGGGCACCCACTGTGATCAGCACCGTGAGATACTCGGGGCACCCACTGTGATCAGCACCGTGAGATACCCGGGGCACCCACTGTGATCAGCACCGTGAGACGCCCGGGCCACCCACTGTGATCAGCACCGTGAGACACCCGGGGCACCCACTGTGATCAGCACCGTGAGACACCCGGGGCACCCACTGTGATCAGCACCGTGAGACACCCGGGGCTCCCACTGTGATCAGCACCGCGAGACACCCGGGGCTCCCACTGTGATCAGCACCGTGAGACACCCGGGGCTCCAACTGTGATCAGCACCGTGAGACACCCGGGGCACCTAATGTGATCAGCACCGTGAGACACCCGGGGCACCCACTGTGATCAGCACCGTGAGACACCCGGGGCTCCCACTGTGATCAGCAGCGTGATACACCCGGGGCACCCACTGTGATCAGCACCGTGAGACACCCGGGGCACCCAGTGTGATCAGCACCGTGAGACACCCGGGGCACACACTGTGATCACCACCGTGAGACACCCGGGGCACCCACTGTGATCAGCACCGTGAGACACCCGGGGCACCCACTGTGATCAGCACCGTGATACACCCGGGGCACCAACTGTGATCAGCACCGTGAGACACCCGGGGCTCCCACTGTTATCAGCACCGTGAGATACCCGGGGCACCCACTGTGATCAGCACCTTGAGACACCTGGAGCACCCACTGTGATCAGCACCGTGAGACACCCGGGGCTCCCACTGTTATCAGCACCGTGAGATACCCGGGGCACCCACTGTGATCAGCACCGTGAGACGCCCGGGCCACCCACTGTGATCAGCACCGTGAGATACCCGGGGCACCCACTGTGATCAGCACCGTGAGACACCCGGGGCTCCCACTGTGATCAGCACCGTGAGACACCCGGGGCTCCAACTGTGATCAGCACCGTGAGACACCCGGGGCACCTAATGTGATCAGCACCGTGAGACACCCGGGGCACCCACTGTGATCAACACCGTGAGAAACCCGGGGCACCCACTGTGATCAGCACCGTGAGACACCCGGGGCACCCACTGTGATCAGCACCGTGAGACACTCGGGGCACCCACTGTGATCCGCACCGTGAGACACCCGGGGCACCCATTGTGATCAGCACCGTGAGACACCCGGGGCTCCCACTGTGATCAGCAGCGTGATACACCCGGGGCACCCACTGTGATCAGCACCGTGAGACACCCGGGGCACCCAGTGTGATCAGCACCGTGAGACACCCGGGGCACACACTGTGATCACCACCGTGAGACACCCGGGGCACCCACTGTGATCAGCACCGTGAGACACCCGGGGCACCCACTGTGATCAGCACCGTGAGACACCCGGGGCTCCAACTGTGATCAGCACCGTGAGACACCCGGGGCACCCACTGTGATCAGCACCGTGAGACACCCGGGGCACCTAATGTGATCATCACCGTGAGACACCCGGGGCACCCACTGTGATCAGCACCGCGGGAAACCCGGGGCACCCACTGTGATCAGCACCGTGAGACACCCGGGGCACCCACTGTGATCAGCACCGTGAGACACCCGGGGCACCCACTGTGATCAGCACCGTGAGACACACGGGGCACCCACTGTGATCAGCACCGTGAGATACTCGGGGCACCCACTGTGATCAGCACCGTGAGACACCCGGGGCGCCCACTGTGATCAGCACCGTGAGACACCCGGGGCACCCACTGTGATCACCACCGTGAGACACCCGGGGCACCCACTGTGATCAGCACCGTGAGACACCCGGGGCACCCACTGTGATCAGCACCGTGAGACACCCGGGGCACCCACTGTGATCAGCACCGTGAGACACATGGTGCACCCACTGTGATCAGCACCGTGAGACACCCGGGGCACCCACTGTGATCAGCACCGTGAGACACCCGGGGCGCCCACTGTGATCAGCACCGTGAGACACCCGGGGCACCCACTGTGATCAGCACCGTGATACACCAGGGGCACCCAGTGTGATCAGCACCGTGAGACACCCGGGGCACCCAGTGTGATCAGTACCCTGAGACACCCGGGGCTCCCACTGTGATCAGCACCGTGAGACACCCGGGGCACCCACTGTGATCACCACCGTGAGACACCCGGGGCACCCACTGTGATCACCACCGTGAGACACCCGGGGCACACACTGTGATCAGCACCGTGAGACACCCGGGGCACCCAGTGTGATCAGCACCGTGAGACACCCGGGGCACCCACTGTGATCAGCACCTTGAGAGACCCGGGGCACCCAGTGTGATCAGCACCGTGAGACACCCGGGGCACCCACTGTGATCAGCACCGTGAGACACCCGGGGCACCCACTGTGATCAGCACCGTGAGACACCCGGGGCACCCAGTGTGATCAGTACCCTGAGACACCCGGGGCTCCCACTGTGATCAGCACCGTGAGACACCCGGGGCACCCACTGTGATCACCACCGTGAGACACCCGGGGAACCCACTGTGATCACCACCGTGAGACACCCGGGGCACCCAGTGTGATCAGCACCGTGAGACACCCGGGACACCCAGTGTGATCAGCACCGTGAGACACCCGGGGCACCCAGTGTGATCAGCACCTTGAGACACCCGGGGCACCCAGTGTGATCAGCACCGTGAGACACCCGGGGCACCCACTGTGATCAGCACCGTGAGACACCCGGGGCACCCACTGTGATCAGCACCGTGAGACACCCGGGGCACCAACTGTGATCAGCACCATGATACACCAGGGGCACCCAGTGTGATCAGCACCGTGAGACACCCGGGGCACCCAGTGTGATCAGCACCGTGAGACACCCGGGGCACCCAGTGTGATCAGCACTGTGAGACACCCGGGGCACCCACTGTGATCAGCACCGTGAGACACCCGGGTCACCCACTGTGATCAGCACCGTGAGACACCCGGGGCACCCACTGTGATCAGCATCGTGAGACACACGGGGCACCCACTGTGATCAGCACCGTGAGAGACCCGGGGCACCCACTGTGATCAGCACCGTGATACACCCGGGGCTCCCACTTTGATCAGCACCGTGATACACCCGGGGCACCCACTGTGATCAGCACCGTGAGACACCCGGGGCACCCACTGTGATCAGCACCGTGAGACACCCGGGGCACTCACTGTGATCAGCACCGTGAGACACCCGGGGCACCCACTGTGATCAGCACCGTGAGACACACGGGGCACCCACTGTGATCAGCACCGTGAGACACACGGGGCGCCCACTGTGATCAGCACCGTGAGACACCCGGGGCACCCACTGTGATCAGCACCATGAGACACGCGGGGCACCCACTGTGATCAGCACCGTGAGACACACGGGGCGCCCACTGTGATCAGCACCGTGAGACACCCGGGGCACCCAGTGTGATCAGCACCGTGAGTCACCCGGGGCACCCAGTGTGACCAGCACCGTGAGACACCCGGGGCACCCACTGTGATCAGCACCGTGAGACAACCGGGACACCCACTGTGCTCAGCACCGTGAGACACCCGGGGCACCCACTGTGATCACCACCGTGAGACACCCGGGGCACCCACTGTGATCAGCACCGTGAGACACCCGGTGCACCCACTGTGATCAGCACCGTGAGACACCCGGGGCACCCACTGTGATCACCACCGTGAGACACCCGGTGCACCCACTGTGATCAGCACCGTGAGACACCCGGGGCACCCACTGTGATCACCACCGTGAGACACCCGGGGCACCCAATATGATCAGCACCGTGAGACACCCGGGGCACGCACTGTGATCAGCACCGTGAGACACCCGGGGCACACACTGTGATCAGCACCGTGAGACACCCGGGGCACCCATGGTGATCAGCACCGTGAGACACCCGGGGCACCCACTGTGATCAGCACCGTGAGACACCCGGGGCTCCCACTGTGATCAGCACCGTGAGACACCCGGGGCACCCACTGTGATCAGCACCGTGAGACACCCGGGGCACACACTGTGATCAGCACCGTGAGACACCCGGGGCACCCAGTGTGATCAGCACCGTGAGACACCCGGGGCACCCAGTGTGATCAGCACCGTGAGACACCCGGGGCACCCAGTGTGATCAGCACCTTGAGACACCCGGGGCACCTAGTGTGATCAGCACCGTGAGACACCCGGGGCACCCACTGTGATCAGCACCGTGAGACACCCGGGGCACACACTATGATCACCACCGTGGGACACCCGGGGCACCCACTGTGATCAGCACCGTGAGACACCCGGGGCACCAACTGTGATCAGCACCGTGATACACCCGGGGCACCCAGTGTGATCAGCACCGTGAGACACCCGGGGCTCCCAGTGTGATCAGCACCGTGAGACACCCGGGGCACCCAGTGTGATCAGCACCGTGAGACACCGGGGGCACCCACTGTGATCAGCACCGTGAGACACCCGGGGCACCCACTGTGATCAGCACCGTGTGACACCCGGGGTACCCACTGTGATCAGCACCGTGAGACACCCGGGGCACCCACTGTGATCAGCATCGTGAGACACACGGGGCACCCACTGTGATCAGCACCGTGAGAGACCCGGGGCACCCACTGTGATCAGCACCGTGAGACACCCGGGGCTCCCACTGTGATCAGCACCGTGATACACCCGGGGCACCCACTGTGATCAGCACCGTGAGACACCCGGGGCACCCACTGTGATCAGCACCGTGAGACACCCGGGGCACCCACTGTGATCAGCACCGTGAGGCACACGGGGCACCCACTGTGATCAGCACCATGAGACACGCGGGGCACCCACTGTGATCAGCACCGTGAGACACCCGGGGCACCCAGTGTGATCAGCACCGTGAGACACCCGGGGCACCCAGTGTGACCAGCACCGTGAGACACCCGGGGCACCCAGTGTGATCAGCACCGTGAGACACCCGGGGCACCCACTGTGATCACCACCGTGAGACACCCGGGGCACCCACTGTGATCACCACCGTGAGACACCCGGGGCACCCACTGTGATCAGCACCGTGAGACACCCGGGGCACCCACTGTGATCAGCACCGTGATACACCCGGGGCACCAACTGTGATCAGCACCGTGAGACACCCGGGGCTCCCACTGTTATCAGCACCGTGAGATACCCGGGGCACCCACTGTGATCAGCACCGTGAGACACCCGGGGCTCCCACTGTGATCAGCACCGTGATACACCCGGGGCACCCACTGTGATCAGCACCGTGAGACACCCGGGGCACCCACTGTGATCAGCACCGTGAGACACCCGGGGCACCCACTGTGATCAGCACCGTGAGGCACACGGGGCACCCACTGTGATCAGCACCATGAGACACGCGGGGCACCCACTGTGATCAGCACCGTGAGACACCCGGGGCACCCAGTGTGATCAGCACCGTGAGACACCCGGGGCACCCAGTGTGACCAGCACCGTGAGACACCCGGGGCACCCAGTGTGATCAGCACCGTGAGACACCCGGGGCACCCACTGTGATCACCACCGTGAGACACCCGGGGCACCCACTGTGATCACCACCGTGAGACACCCGGGGCACCCACTGTGATCAGCACCGTGAGACACCCGGGGCACCCACTGTGATCAGCACCGTGATACACCCGGGGCACCAACTGTGATCAGCACCGTGAGACACCCGGGGCTCCCACTGTTATCAGCACCGTGAGATACCCGGGGCACCCACTGTGATCAGCACCGTGAGACGCCCGGGCCACCCACTGTGATCAGCACCGTGAGACACCCGGGGCACCCACTGTGATCAGCACCGTGAGACACCCGGGGCACCCACTGTGATCAGCACCGTGAGACACCCGGGGCTCCCACTGTGATCAGCACCGCGAGACACCCGGGGCTCCCACTGTGATCAGCACCGTGAGACACCCGGGGCTCCAACTGTGATCAGCACCGTGAGACACCCGGGGCACCTAATGTGATCAGCACCGTGAGACACCCGGGGCACCCACTGTGATCAGCACCGTGAGACACCCGGGGCTCCCACTGTGATCAGCAGCGTGATACACCCGGGGCACCCACTGTGATCAGCACCGTGAGACACCCGGGGCACCCAGTGTGATCAGCACCGTGAGACACCCGGGGCACACACTGTGATCACCACCGTGAGACACCCGGGGCACCCACTGTGATCAGCACCGTGAGACACCCGGGGCACCCACTGTGATCAGCACCGTGATACACCCGGGGCACCAACTGTGATCAGCACCGTGAGACACCCGGGGCTCCCACTGTTATCAGCACCGTGAGATACCCGGGGCACCCACTGTGATCAGCACCTTGAGACACCTGGAGCACCCACTGTGATCAGCACCGTGAGACACCCGGGGCTCCCACTGTTATCAGCACCGTGAGATACCCGGGGCACCCACTGTGATCAGCACCGTGAGACGCCCGGGCCACCCACTGTGATCAGCACCGTGAGACACCCGGGGCACCCACTGTGATCAGCACCGTGAGACACCCGGGGCACCCACTGTGATCAGCACCGTGAGACACCCGGGGCTCCCACTGTGATCAGCACCGCGAGACACCCGTGGCTCCCACTGTGATCAGCACCGTGAGACACCCGGGGCTCCAACTGTGATCAGCACCGTGAGACACCCGGGGCACCTAATGTGATCAGCACCGTGAGACACCCGGGGCACCCACTGTGATCAGCACCGTGGGAAACCCGGGGCACCCACTGTGATCAGCACCGTGAGACACCCGGGGCACCCACTGTGATCAGCACCGTGAGACACTCGGGGCACCCACTGTGATCAGCACCGTGAGACACCCGGGGCACCCACTGTGATCAGCACCGTGAGACACCCGGGGCTCCCACTGTGATCAGCAGCGTGATACACCCGGGGCACCCACTGTGATCAGCACCGTGAGACACCCGGGGCACCCAGTGTGATCAGCACCGTGAGACACCCGGGGCACACACTGTGATCACCACCGTGAGACACCCGGGGCACCCACTGTGATCAGCACCGTGAGACACCCGGGGCACCCACTGTGATCAGCACCGTGAGACACCCGGGGCTCCAACTGTGATCAGCACCGTGAGACACCCGGGGCACCCACTGTGATCAGCACCGTGAGACACCCGGGGCACCTAATGTGATCATCACCGTGAGACACCCGGGGCACCCACTGTGATCAGCACCGCGGGAAACCCGGGGCACCCACTGTGATCAGCACCGTGAGACACCCGGGGCACCCACTGTGATCAGCACCGTGAGACACCCGGGGCACCCACTGTGATCAGCACCGTGAGACACACGGGGCACCCACTGTGATCAGCACCGTGAGATACTCGGGGCACCCACTGTGATCAGCACCGTGAGATACCCGGGGCACCCACTGTGATCAGCACCGTGAGACGCCCGGGCCACCCACTGTGATCAGCACCGTGAGACACCCGGGGCACCCACTGTGATCAGCACCGTGAGACACCCGGGGCACCCACTGTGATCAGCACCGTGAGACACCCGGGGCTCCCACTGTGATCAGCACCGCGAGACACCCGGGGCTCCCACTGTGATCAGCACCGTGAGACACCCGGGGCTCCAACTGTGATCAGCACCGTGAGACACCCGGGGCACCTAATGTGATCAGCACCGTGAGACACCCGGGGCACCCACTGTGATCAGCACCGTGAGACACCCGGGGCTCCCACTGTGATCAGCAGCGTGATACACCCGGGGCACCCACTGTGATCAGCACCGTGAGACACCCGGGGCACCCAGTGTGATCAGCACCGTGAGACACCCGGGGCACACACTGTGATCACCACCGTGAGACACCCGGGGCACCCACTGTGATCAGCACCGTGAGACACCCGGGGCACCCACTGTGATCAGCACCGTGATACACCCGGGGCACCAACTGTGATCAGCACCGTGAGACACCCGGGGCTCCCACTGTTATCAGCACCGTGAGATACCCGGGGCACCCACTGTGATCAGCACCTTGAGACACCTGGAGCACCCACTGTGATCAGCACCGTGAGACACCCGGGGCTCCCACTGTTATCAGCACCGTGAGATACCCGGGGCACCCACTGTGATCAGCACCGTGAGACGCCCGGGCCACCCACTGTGATCAGCACCGTGAGACACCCGGGGCACCCACTGTGATCAGCACCGTGAGACACCCGGGGCACCCACTGTGATCAGCACCGTGAGACACCCGGGGCTCCCACTGTGATCAGCACCGCGAGACACCCGGGGCTCCCACTGTGATCAGCACCGTGAGACACCCGGGGCTCCAACTGTGATCAGCACCGTGAGACACCCGGGGCACCTAATGTGATCAGCACCGTGAGACACCCGGGGCACCCACTGTGATCAGCACCGTGGGAAACCCGGGGCACCCACTGTGATCAGCACCGTGAGACACCCGGGGCACCCACTGTGATCAGCACCGTGAGACACTCGGGGCACCCACTGTGATCCGCACCGTGAGACACCCGGGGCACCCATTGTGATCAGCACCGTGAGACACCCGGGGCTCCCACTGTGATCAGCAGCGTGATACACCCGGGGCACCCACTGTGATCAGCACCGTGAGACACCCGGGGCACCCAGTGTGATCAGCACCGTGAGACACCCGGGGCACACACTGTGATCACCACCGTGAGACACCCGGGGCACCCACTGTGATCAGCACCGTGAGACACCCGGGGCACCCACTGTGATCAGCACCGTGAGACACCCGGGGCTCCAACTGTGATCAGCACCGTGAGACACCCGGGGCACCCACTGTGATCAGCACCGTGAGACACCCGGGGCACCTAATGTGATCATCACCGTGAGACACCCGGGGCACCCACTGTGATCAGCACCGCGGGAAACCCGGGGCACCCACTGTGATCAGCACCGTGAGACACCCGGGGCACCCACTGTGATCAGCACCGTGAGACACCCGGGGCACCCACTGTGATCAGCACCGTGAGACACACGGGGCACCCACTGTGATCAGCACCGTGAGATACTCGGGGCACCCACTGTGATCAGCACCGTGAGACACCCGGGGCGCCCACTGTGATCAGCACCGTGAGACACCCGGGGCACCCACTGTGATCACCACCGTGAGACACCCGGGGCACCCACTGTGATCAGCACCGTGAGACACCCGGGGCACCCACTGTGATCAGCACCGTGAGACACCCGGGGCACCCACTGTGATCAGCACCGTGAGACACATGGTGCACCCACTGTGATCAGCACCGTGAGACACCCGGGGCACCCACTGTGATCAGCACCGTGAGACACCCGGGGCGCCCACTGTGATCAGCACCGTGAGACACCCGGGGCACCCACTGTGATCAGCACCGTGATACACCAGGGGCACCCAGTGTGATCAGCACCGTGAGACACCCGGGGCACCCAGTGTGATCAGTACCCTGAGACACCCGGGGCTCCCACTGTGATCAGCACCGTGAGACACCCGGGGCACCCACTGTGATCACCACCGTGAGACACCCGGGGCACCCACTGTGATCACCACCGTGAGACACCCGGGGCACACACTGTGATCAGCACCGTGAGACACCCGGGGCACCCAGTGTGATCAGCACCGTGAGACACCCGGGGCACCCACTGTGATCAGCACCTTGAGAGACCCGGGGCACCCAGTGTGATCAGCACCGTGAGACACCCGGGGCACCCACTGTGATCAGCACCGTGAGACACCCGGGGCACCCACTGTGATCAGCACCGTGAGACACCCGGGGCACCCAGTGTGATCAGTACCCTGAGACACCCGGGGCTCCCACTGTGATCAGCACCGTGAGACACCCGGGGCACCCACTGTGATCACCACCGTGAGACACCCGGGGAACCCACTGTGATCACCACCGTGAGACACCCGGGGCACCCAGTGTGATCAGCACCGTGAGACACCCGGGGCACCCAGTGTGATCAGCACCGTGAGACAGCCGGGGCACCCACTGTGATCAGCACCTTGAGACACCCGGGGCACCCAGTGTGATCAGCACCGTGAGACACCCGGGGCACCCACTGTGATCAGCACCGTGAGACACCCGGGGCACCCACTGTGATCAGCACCGTGAGACACCCGGGGCACCAACTGTGATCAGCACCATGATACACCAGGGGCACCCAGTGTGATCAGCACCGTGAGACACCCGGGGCACCCAGTGTGATCAGCACCGTGAGACACCCGGGGCACCCAGTGTGATCAGCACTGTGAGACACCCGGGGCACCCACTGTGATCAGCACCGTGAGACACCCGGGTCACCCACTGTGATCAGCACCGTGAGACACCCGGGGCACCCACTGTGATCAGCATCGTGAGACACACGGGGCACCCACTGTGATCAGCACCGTGAGAGACCCGGGGCACCCACTGTGATCAGCACCGTGATACACCCGGGGCTCCCACTTTGATCAGCACCGTGATACACCCGGGGCACCCACTGTGATCAGCACCGTGAGACACCCGGGGCACCCACTGTGATCAGCACCGTGAGACACCCGGGGCACTCACTGTGATCAGCACCGTGAGACACCCGGGGCACCCACTGTGATCAGCACCGTGAGACACACGGGGCACCCACTGTGATCAGCACCGTGAGACACACGGGGCGCCCACTGTGATCAGCACCGTGAGACACCCGGGGCACCCACTGTGATCAGCACCATGAGACACGCGGGGCACCCACTGTGATCAGCACCGTGAGACACACGGGGCGCCCACTGTGATCAGCACCGTGAGACACCCGGGGCACCCAGTGTGATCAGCACCGTGAGTCACCCGGGGCACCCAGTGTGACCAGCACCGTGAGACACCCGGGGCACCCACTGTGATCAGCACCGTGAGACAACCGGGACACCCACTGTGCTCAGCACCGTGAGACACCCGGGGCACCCACTGTGATCACCACCGTGAGACACCCGGGGCACCCACTGTGATCAGCACCGTGAGACACCCGGTGCACCCACTGTGAT
Source organism: Scyliorhinus torazame (assembly GCF_047496885.1). Classification (NCBI taxonomy): domain Eukaryota; kingdom Metazoa; phylum Chordata; class Chondrichthyes; order Carcharhiniformes; family Scyliorhinidae; genus Scyliorhinus; species Scyliorhinus torazame. The sequence goes on from NC_092715.1 coordinate 195,123,447, forward strand.
CAGCACCGTGAGACACCCGGGGCACCCACTGTGATCACCACCGTGAGACACCCGGGGCACCCACTGTGATCACCACCGTGAGACACCCGGGGCACCCACTGTGATCACCACCGTGAGACACCCGGGGCACCCACTGTGCTCAGCACCGTGAGACACCCGGGGCCCCCACTGTGATCAGCACCCTGAGACACCCAGGGCACCCAGTGTGATCAGCATGTTTTCGGGCGTGGTCGGGGATCGCGCCGCGCCAGTCGGGGGCCGTTGGCAGCGCCCCCCCCCCGGCAATTCTCCGGGACCCGATGGGCCGTGCGGCCGCCCGTTTTCCGCCAGTCCCGCCGGCGTGAAATGGACATGGTCCATCCCGGCGGCTCCTTGCTTGTCGGCCTTTTAGCGGGGTCCTCGGGGAGGCACAGGGGGATCCGGCCCACTGACCTGCGGGCGGCCCTGTGCCGTGGAGGCACTGCTTCCCTCCGCGCCGGCCTCTGTCAGGCTTCGCCATGGCCGGCGCAAACAAGAAACCCCCTGCGCATGCGCAGGAAACACGCCAGTGGTTCTGCGTTTGTGTCAGAACATGCCGGCAGTCCTGTGAATGCGCCAACTCGCGCCGGCCGGCGGCGGCCCTTCGGCGCTGGTTGGCGCGGCGCCAATCCCTCCAGCGCCGGCCTAGCCCCGGACGTGCGGACGATTCCGCAACTTCCGGGCGTCCCGACGCTGGAGTGGCTCACGCCGCTCTTGGCACACCCGGTATGAGACGCCTCGCCAATTGCGGGATTCTCCGGTCGCCGAAGCAAACTCGTGCTCAGTGACCGGCCGGAGTATCTGGGTTCCTGACCGAATCGGGGGCTGTTTTCGCAATGCTTCCCCCCCCCCTCCCCCAAAGCAGTGTACTCTAGCAGTGTGCCGCACCACGTATTGATGACCTCAAGACGTTGTCCGAGATCTGTTCCCGATCGGCCTAGTTCCCGACGGCGTGGGATATGTGTGGCTTCACCCGTCGGGAACTCGGTGTGGCGGCTGCGGACTGAATCAGCCCCCAGTGACAGTTGGGTGAGGTCCGATCCGTGGGCAGGGGGAGACATTATTCGGGGCTGGGGGCACTGTGGTCCGGGGCTCGCGAGCCAGCTGAAGGCGGCGACTATTTTCACAGTAACTTCATTGCTGTGTTACTGTAAGCCTCCTTGCGACAGTAATGAAGTTTATAAAGTTTGATTCATTCAACGGGGGTGAAGAATGTAACCGTTTTTTTTACTGTTTCTCACAAACTACGGAAACATCTGCAAACGTTGTATTCTCAGAAATGAGATGGTGTAACTGAAATAGAATATTTCAAGGTTGTGAGTCACTCAGCCAGTCTGAGTGGTGAAGGTGAAAAGTACAATACCTTGCTTGTCCCATTTGGTAAATACAGATGACTAACCTTGATGTGTTTTCAAAAAATGCAACTCACCAACTTTCTGGTATCAGCAGTGTACTTACTCCCCCACCCCACCAGTTACTTTCTCTGTACATTCCTGTTTCCTAAGTTCTTTGCTGACTCAGTGCAGCTCTTCCCTATTCCATTGTCGATTTTGATCCCGACAGAAAATATTCATCTTATTCCGTTTTTGGGATTCATCCCCTGTAACTAATATTAAAGTAATAGGATTTATTAAATGAAAAGTTTGATCAGCAAAAGTTTTTGTGTTGAAGAGTCCAATTGACGGAATTGTAAAATATTACTGAACATTAACAGAAACCAGACCAAAATGTTAAAAGTGTTGTTCCAACTGTACAAGGCATTGGTGAGACCGCACCTGGACTATTGCACACAGTTTCGGTACCCTTTTTTGAAGAAAGATGTAGGGCTGGATTCTCCGCACCCGTGCGGCGAAATCGCGTTTGGCGCGGGGGCAGAGAATCGAAGTTCCCGACCGAATTGGGCCCGGCGCCATTCTGACGATTCTCCGGGCCCCGGAGAATCGCTCGTCCGCGATGTGCGCCGGGCGGCTGGGGAGCCATTGCCAGATGCCTTCCCAGCAATACTCCGCTCCCGACAGGCCGAGTTCCCGATGGCGTGGAACAATGTGGTATGGCCAGTCAGGACACTCGCGCGGCGGCTGCGGACTTGGTCCGTGGCCGCCCTGGTGGGGGACGGGGGGATCGAGCACCGTGGGGGCCTTATGGGAGGCCGGTGCAGCGATCGGGCCAGTCCGATGCAATGGCGTGCGGCTGGGGGCCTACATTGTCCTTGTTGGCCCGCGGGCTGATTTTGCCGTGGCGCTCGGCGCAGCCGCTGGAGGCTGTGCGCATGCACGGACTCGGAACTGGAAGTGCGGGGGCCCGTATCCTCAGTCAAAGCTGCATGAATTGCTCTGGGTCCCTGCTAGCCACCTGCAGGTAAGTGAATTGCCTTTTATTTTTTGCAGGAAAATGGGAGTAAAATGCATGTGTTTTACGCTGACGTGGGGACATAGCCCCATTTTTGGAGAATCCAGCCCGTAATGTCATTGGAGGCAGGTCAGGGGTGGTTCACCAGATTGGTTCTAGATATGAGGGATTTGCTTCCTCTTGTGAGGCATTCTAGAAAGAGAGGTCTTAGTCTCAGGATAAGAGGTAACAAATTTAAAAGAGATGAGGAGAAATTACTTCTCCCTGAGAGTCGAGAATTCGCTACCCCCTAGTAGTTAGCAGTTTGGATCAGAAATTGGCTGGCTGGAAGAAGACAAAGGGTGGTGGTTGATGGGAAATGTTCAGACTGGAGTCCAGCAACTAGTGGTGTACCACAAGGATCTGTTTTGGGCCACTGTTGTTTGTCATTTTTATAAATAACCTGGAGGAGGGCGTAGAAGGATGGGTGAGTAAATTTGCAGATGACACTAAAGTCGGTGGAGTTGTGGACAGTGCGGAAAGATGTTACAAGTTACAAAGGGACATAGATAAGCTGCAGCGCTGGGCTGAGAGGTGGCAAATGGAGTTTAATGCAGAAAAGCATGAGGTGATTCATTTTGGAAGGAATAACAGGAAGACAGAGTACTGGGCTAATGGTAAGATTCTTGGCAGTGTGGATGAGCAGAGAGATCTCGGTGTCCATGTACATCGATCCCTGAATGTTGCCACCCAGGTTGAGAGGGTTGTTAAGTGGTGTGTTAGCTTTTATTGGTAGAGGGATCGAGTTTCGGAGCCATGAGGTCATGTTGCAGCTGTACAAAACTCTGTGCGGCCGCATTTGGAGTATTGCGCGCAATTCTAGTCGCCGCAAAAAGGCTGAGGGACTTGAGGCTGTTTTCGTTAGAGAGAAGAAGGTTAAGAGGTGACTCAATTGAGGCATACAAGATGATCAGAGGATTGGATAGGGTGGACAGTGAGAGCCTTTTTCCTCAGATGGTGAAGTCTAGCACGAGGGGACATAGCGTTAAATTGAGGGGAGATAGATATCGGACAGATGTCAGAGGTAGGTTCTTTACTCATAGAGTAGTAAGGGCGTGGAATGTCCTGCCTGCAACAATAGTGGACTCGCCAACACTAAGGGCATTCAAATGGTCATTGGATAGACATATGGACTTTAAGGGAATAGTGTAGTGGTTTCACAGGTCGGCGCAACATTTAGGGCCGAAGGGCCTGTACGGTGCTATAATGTTCTATGTTCTATGTTCTAGTGACTGCCCATCCATTCTATCCATGTTTCTCATAATCTTGTAGACCTCTATCAGGTCACCCCTCAACCTTCGTCGTTCTAATGAGAACAGTCTGAATCTATTTAGCCTTTCCGCATAGCTGACACGCTCCAGACCAGGCAACATCCTGGTAAACCTCCTCTGCACACTCTCCAAAGCCTCCACATCCTTCTGGTAGTGTGGCGACCAGAATTCTGCGCAATACACCAAATGCGGCCTTACCAAGGTTCTATACAATTGTAGCATGACTGCCAGTTTTTATACTCGATGCCCCGTCCAATGAAGGGAAGCATTCCCTATGCTTTCTTGACTGCCTTGTACACTTATATTGCCACTTTCAAAGATCTGTGGACCTGTGCACCCAGATCTCTCTGTCTTTCTATATTCCTAAGAGTTTTGCCATTTACTGAATATTTCCTCTCTCTGTTAGACCGACTAAAATGCATCACCTCACATTTATCTGGATTAAACTCCAATTGCCATTTCGCTGCCCAAGTCTCCAACCTATTTATGTCCTATTGTATCCTCTGACAATTCTCAACACCATCTGCCACTCCACCAATCTTGGTGTCATCCATGAACTTCCTAATCAGACCAGCTACATTTTCCTCCAAATCATTTATGTATACTACAAACAACAGAGGCCCCAGCACCCATCCCTGTGGAACACCACTCGTCACAACCTTCCATTCAGAAAAACATCCTTCTACTACCACCCTCTGCCATCTGTGCCAGAGCCAGTTCTGCATCCATCTTGCCACCTCACCTCTGATCCCGTGTAAATTCACATTTTGTACCAGTCTGCCATGAGGCACCTTGTCAAAGGCTTTACTGAAGTCCATGTAAACAAAATCCACCACCATCCCCTCATCAATCATCTTTGTCACCTCCTCAAAAAACTCGATCAAGTTAGTGAGGCACGACCTTCCCTTCACAAATCCATGCTGTTTATCGTTACTGAGTCCATTTGTTTCCAAATGGGTATAAACCCTGTCCCTGAGAATTCTCTCCAATAATTTACCTGGCTGGTCCGACACCCCAAATATGGCCTCCCAGGGACCCGGGTCCAGTTTCACGTGCACCACCTTGGAAATTACCCTAAAAACCTCCTTCCAGTGATCCTCTAGCTTTGGACAGGACCAAAACATATGAATGTGATTAGTGCCCCCCCCCCCCCCTCGCAACGCTCACACACATCTTCTACTCCTTAAAAGAATCGGCTCATCCTCGCCCTCATGAGGTGTGCTCTGTATACCACCTTCAGCTGGATCAGCCCCAACCTCGCACACGAGGTGGAGGCATTCACTCTCACACCTTACGAGCACCTCACACCAGAACCCCTCCTCCATAGCCTCTCCCAACTCTTCCTCCCACTTTGCTTTGATCCCTTCCAGTGGTGCCCTCTCCTCTTCCAAAATTGCTCCGTAAACCGCTGACACTACCCCTTTCTCCAGTCCCCCTGTCGTCAGCACCTCCTCCAGCAATGTGGAGGCCTGTTCCACCAGGAAGCTCTGTATCTCCTTTCTGGCAAAATCTCAAACCTGCATGTATCTAAACACTTCCCCCCACTCCAGCCCATACTTCACTTCCAGCTCCTTCAGTCCTGCAAACCGACCCCTAAGAAATAAATCTTTTAGCGCCTTAATCCCCTTCTCCTCCCATTTCCGAAAATTTCCATCCCACCTCCCTGGCTCAGATCTGTGGTTCCCCCGAATCGGCATTTCCCTTGACCCTGCCCCATCCCAAAGTGTTGGCGAAACTGCCTCCAAATTCTCAATGAAGCTATTATTACCGGACTCCCTGAGTATTTCCCCGGGGTTATCGGGAGCGGCGCTGTTGCTAGTGCTTTCAGTCCCGACCCCCTACACAAACTCTCCTCCAATCTGACCCTCTGGGAATCAACCCCTCTAACCCAGCTCCGCACCTTCTCCACATTCGCCGCCCAGTAGTAGTACATCAGGTTCGGAAGACCCAAACCCTCTGCCTGCCTTCCCCTCTGTAGCAGCACCTTTCTAACTCTGGCCACCTTCCTTCCCCATATGAATGACATAATCCTTCCCTCAATCTCTCTGAAAAAAGCCTTATGCAGGAAAATCGGTAGGCATTGAAAAATAAACAGGAATCGCGGCAACACATTCGTTTTAACTGCCTGTACTTGACCCGCCAGTGACAGAGGGAGACCATCCCACCTTGCCAGATCAGCTTTCACTCTCCCCACCAAACTAGAGATGTTGTACCTACAAAGCCTCCCCCACTCCCGGGCAACCTGCACCCCCAGATACCTAAAGTGAGTCCCTGCCCTACGGAATGGTAGCCCCCCCATCCCTGCCCCCACTCCCGGCCGAGGCACCACAAAATACTCACTCTTGTCCAAGTTCAGCTTGTACCCCGAGAAAGACCCAAATACTCGAAGCAGCTCCAATATTCCCCCAATCGACACACTCGGTTCCGACACGTATAACAGCAATTCGTTGGCATATAAGGACACCCTATGCTCTATCCCACCCCCACTATTCCTTTCCATGCTCCCGAACTTCTTAATGCGATGGCCAACGGCTCAATCGCGAGTGCAAACAGCAGGGGGGGACATAGGACATCCCTGCCTAGTCCCACGGTGGAGAGAAAAGTATCTCGAGCTGATGTTGTGCGGACACTCGCCCTCGGCTCCTTATATAGTAGCTTTACCCAGTTCACAAATCTTGGTCCAATCCCAAACCGCTCCAGAACAGCCATCAAGTATCACCATTCTACCCGGTCAAACACCTTCTCAGTGTCCAATGCCACAACCACCTCTGTTTCCTCCCCCCCGCTGGTGCCATAACGACGTTCAATACCCTCCTAATGTTCGAAAAGAGCTGCCTCCCTCTCACAAACCCTGCTGATCTTCACCTATCAGCTTCGGGAGGCACTCCTCCAGCCTACCCGACAGTACCTTCGGCAATACTTTTGCGTCCACATTCAGAAGTGATATGGGCCCATACGACCCACATTCCGTCGGATCCTTATCTTTTTTTAGCAACAGTGAAATCGATGCCTGCCCCAAAGTTTGTGGCAACACCCCCTTCCCTATCGCCTCTTCAAATATCCCCACCATTAGGGGTGCCAGCTTATCCTTGAATTTCTTATAATATTCCACTGGAAACCCATCCGGCCCTGCCACCTTCCCCGACTGCATACTCCCAATCTCATCCTTTATCTCCTGCTCCACTATTGCTCCTTCTAATGTAGCCCTGTTCCCCTCTCCTAGGCTCGGGTACTCCAACCCATCTAAAAATTCCTGCATCTCACGGTCTTCCCCCAGGTGGCTCTGACCTGTACAACCTCTCATAAAACTCCTCAAAAACTTGTTAATCGGATCCGGAGCCACCACCAACTTCCCTGCCCTATCCCTCACCTGAAGAATTTCCCTTGCCGTTGCCTCCCTCCGGAGCTGACCTGCTTATCTCCATGTTCATAAACTGCACCCCTTACTCACCTCAGTTGGGGCACCACCTTCCTGGTGGACAGTCGGTCGAAGCACGCCTGTAGTTCCTTCCTCTTTTCCAGCTTCACTGGGTCCCCATCTTCTGCATAACTCCTATCTACCTCCAACATCCCATCTATTACCCTCTGCCGCTCCAACCTCTCCTCCTTGTCCACCCTGGCCTTAAACAAAATTACCTCACCTCTCACCACTGCCTTTAGAGCCTCCCAGACAACTGCCTTCGATACCTCACCCGTACAATTGAAACCTACATATTCCTTAATTACCTTTTCAATTTTCTCACAGAACACTTGGTTCCCCAAAAGTCCCACATCCAATTTCCACCCCGGCCTCTGCGCTACGCCCTTCTCCAGTACCATATCCACCCAATGCGGAATATGATCTGACACTGCAATTGCCGAGTATTCCGACCCCTTAACCCCAGCCAGCAAAGTCTTCCCCACCACAAAAAAGATACCTTATGGACCGCTGAGAAAAATGAGTACTCCCGTTCCCTTGGGTGCAGAAACCTCCAAGGGTCCACCCCTCCCATTTCCACCCATTAGCCCAGCCAACGCCTTCACACACCCCCCCCCCCCCCCCCCCCCCCACTGATGGGACCAGCGAGCGTGGCCGTGATCTGTCCAACCTTGGCTCCTACACCAAGTTCCAGTCCCCCCCCACAATCAATTTGTGTGTGTCCAAGTCGGGGATGGCCCCAAACACCTTCTTCGCGAATGCCACATCGTCCCAATTGGGACCGTATACACTTAACAGCGCCACTAATCTCCCCTCCAGCGCCCCTGTCACAATGACATATCTACCCCCCTGATCTGCCACCACCTTCTCCATCTGGAACCGTACCCTTTTGCTGACCAGTACCGCTACCCTTCGAGCCTTTCAGTCAAATCCAGAGTGGAACACTTGACTAACCCAGCCCTTTTTAAATCTCACCTGGTCCTTCACCCTCAAGTGAGTCTCCTGCAGTATTGCTAAAAATTCTTTAACAACCTCTTCACAAGTTCATTTCAGATACTTTATTCAAACTTTTTAGTGTTCCTGTCCATGATTCCACTGTTTGAAGATTTAGGAATATGTCATGAAACTGGGTTTCATTTTTAACATTGGTTCTTCCAAATCTTGGGGGGAAAAAAGTGAATTACAGCTGCTATATTTAATGTTTAAACACGTTGGGAACACCCTAAGTTGTGAAAGGTGCCATTTAAATGCAGATCCTTCTTTCTTACTTCAAAAGTAAAGCAGGGAGCTTCTGTGCGGGGCCTGCTAGCTCCACAGAACAGGTCTAAATAACCCCCTCCACTCACCTATTCCAGTCCCCAAACCTTCGAGACATTGCCAGCTGGGTAAATGGTCAATATTCATCCCGATGAAAGTGGAGACAGAACAGGTGATAGCAACTCACACAGAAGGCCTAATGCTCGTTCCAGGCCCAAGAATTGTGTAAGGGTCCTTCCTGTTTATTCTCTTATTTCCCTTTTCTTTTATTTTGAGGTTATTATTTTTGATCCATAGATGATTAATAAACATGTCTCTTCAAGGCAAGCAGCCTGTATCTTCAGTTCAAGCAGAAAAACCCAGAAGTTACAGGAGTGATCACTGCGCTAGTCGGTGTTGGTTTAGACAGAACTTCAGACTTGTCGGCAACAGAGAGGGAGAAGAGGTGGGACTCGGTTCAATTGATCAGCTAGTGGCAAATTGGCCCAAAAGGCCATATTCTGCCTGGTGGTGATTGGATCCTAGCCAGTGGAATGCTTTTCAGAGCCTCAAGGAGTTTCAGTTTCGGTTCTGGCAGCACAGAGGCGCCATCCAGCACGTGCCGAGCCCTGGCCCACTCATGCCGTCCAGGCTGCCACGTCCCCAATCCCCTCCTCAAAACCTTCTTCTCCCTCCCCCCTCCCCACCCCTAGCCCCTCCGCAACTACCTCCCCAGAATCCCACCCCCTCCCCCGTGCTGAACTACGCATGCGGCTAATGATGCTCTCTCCGAGTCTCCGCAGGAGAAGCTGTCCCACAACCGTCAGGGGAGAGCCCAGACTGGTGGCAATGTGCCGGACTTCAGAAACTTTGCTACCTTTGAGGAACAGGCCCTGACGATTACGGGGGTGGCTGAGGACAGAGCGGTCACCAGCGCGGAGGTCGGCGCATGCCACAGAGGTGAGGATCGCCCCGGCCCCACCCAGATGACCTGTCAAACGTGAGTTGGCATTGCCATACTGAATGACCCATCCCTCTCGCCGACCACTTAGCCATACTCCCGCAGGACCGCAGTGGCGATCATGGATGGTCGGTGGGGCAGACAGACAGGAACCAGAGTTTCCCCCTGTAATGGGTACATAAGATCCAGGGTTTGGCATGGCAGAGCCGTGCGCAGTGCACCCCCTCCCCCCACCAACCGGTGGAGCACCACCTCCCACCCCCAGATCCGATCCCCACCCCAGCTCCGACACCCACCCCAGCTCCAAACCCCCCCACCACCACCCACAGTCGATTACCCCAGCCAAGGATGGACCCCCCCTCCCAGGTTGCCCCACCAACCCGAGCACAGGGGCAGCAAGCCCAGTGCCCCCTGGCTCAATGCCTGTGAATGAGGAGGGCCACTCACCTCCTTCCATCCGAGCAGCAGCCCTCCCACCAGGTTCACGTTTTAAAAAAGGAGTGCTAATCTGCCACCTGGGAAGAGCACTGGTTCACGGGGATGCCATTAGATATGGGGTGGCTCCCGTTAATTGTATGAGAATATGGCTTGAGTGGTGATTATTGGTTCATCATGCTACGGCAGGATCCCAATTTCGCCTGTGGGAGCGGGCTGGTTGCAACACAAATGATTTGGTGCCTGCCATGGTTCTCGCTTTTGGCCTCTCCCACTATTCAACAGCCTCGTCACGCTCTAGTGCAACGAGGCCACTGAAACGTGCCCCACGCTGTAAAAAGAGACTTTAACCTGAAAGCTTGGTGTGGAGAAAGGTGTGCAAAAAAAATCAGCTGAAACAAAGACTATTTTTCCTTTTAGTTATGATTTTTACCCCTTTCTACCCCTCTGTGTTTATCTGTTGTGTGTGTGTGTGTATTTGTGTGTGTGTATGTGTGCGTGTCGCGGGTAGGGGCAGGTTAAAGTGGTGGTTAGGAATTAGCCAGTTGTATTTGCTGCATATTTCTTTATAGTCCTTGTTATAAATAAACAGTAATTACATTTACATTTACAAACCTGGGGCGAAATTCTCCCCCAACGGCGCGATGTCCGCCGACTGGCGCCCAAATCGGTGCCAATCAGACGGGCATTGCGCCGCCCCAAAGGTGCGGAATGCTCCGCATCTTTGGGGGCTGAGCCCCAACATTGAGGGGCTAGGCCGTCGCCGGAGGGATTTCCGCCCCGCCAGCTGGCGGAAATGGCGTTTGTTGCCCCGCCAGCTGGCGCGGAAATGCGGTGCATGCGCGGGAGCGTCAGCAGCCGCTGACAGTTTCCAGCGCATGCGCAGTGGGGAGAGTCACTTCCGTCTCATGGTGGAGGCCGTGGCAGAGGCGGAAGGGAAAGAGTGCCCCCACGGCACAGGCCCGCCCGCGGACCGGTGGGCCCCGATCGCGGGCCAGGCCACCGTGGGGGCACCCCCCAGGGTCAGATTGCCCCACGCCCCCCCCCCAGAACCCCGGAGCCCGCCCACGCCGCCTGGTCCCGCCGGTAAATACCAGGTTTAATTTACGCCGGCGGGACAGGCAATTTCTAGGCGGGACTTCGGCCCATCCAGGCCGGAGAATTGAGCGGGGGGTCCCGCCAACCGGCGCGGCCCGATTCCCGCCCCTGCCCAATCTCCGGTACCGGAGACTTCGGCGGGGGCGGGATTCACGGCGGCCAACGGCCATTCTCCGACCCGGCGGGGGGTCGCAGAATGACGCCCCTGGTGATTGTAATTATTAGGCAGTCAAGCACCAAAAGCTTTGGGTATTTTTATAAGAATTATTTATTAATTGACTTATATTGTGACTCTGTGGCACATGGGGCTGGAATTGACTGCACACTAGCCCATGGTGTTGTAACAATGAGCCTAAAGGAATTCCCACTTTGGACGTCTAAAATGGAACAACAGGCTGGACTAATGCAGCCTGTCACAGCAGGGACCAGACCCTTGATACATGGGAAACACCCTGGGTGGGATTCTGCAAAAATGGGGCCATGTCCCCACGCTGGCAGGAAAACCGGCACCAACCACTCCGGCGTCAACAGCCTCCAAAAGTGAGGAATTCTCCAAGTTTTATGGGGCTAGTTTGACGCCGGAGTAGTTGGTGCCGCTACAGCCAGTGCCGAAGGGCCGGCGGGGGTTTGCGCATGTGCAGAACGGCCGGCGTGACCATGCGCAGACCAGCCGGCCTATTTCTGCGCATGCGTGGGGGTTCTCTTTCTCCCCGCCAGTCGGGGGCCATTGGCAGCGGCCCCCCCAGCAATCCTCCGGGCCCCGATGGGCCGAGCGGCCACCCGTTTTCGGCCATCCCACCAGCATGGTCCATCCCGGCGGGACCTGGCTTGGAAGGCAGCTAGCGGAGTCCTCGGGGGAGAGGGGTGCGGGGGGATCGGGCTCCAGGAGGGGCCCCCACGGTGGCCTGGCCCATGATCGGGGCCCACCGATCTGCGGGCGAGCCTGTGCCGTGGGGCACTCTTTCCCTCCACGCCGGCCTCTGTAAGGCTCCACCATGGCCGGCGCGGAGAAGAAACCCCCTGCGCATGCGCAGGAAACACGCCGGCAGTTCTGCGCATGCGCCAGAACACGCCGACGGTTCTGCGAATGCGGCAACTTGCGCCGGCCCTTCGGCCCGGTTGGGGCGGCGCCAACCCCGCCGGCCTAGCCCCCGGAAGTGCGAAGATTCGAGCGCTCTTGGTGCCGCCGTCAGGCCGTCCCGCCAATTACGGGAGAATCCCAGCCCTGATGTCACTGAATTGATTTGTGTCTCACAAATTTAATTGCAGACACGGGACTTTCCCAAGTCCCTGGTTGATCCCCCAGCAAACACCATTAGTTTTCCAGTGACTGTTGGGGGTGGTCCCTCATTATCAGTTAATCTCTGTCTAATCAAGGGACCTAGTATTAGGAAGGGGACAGCTACTGAAATCCTGCCACACCCCCCCCCCCCCCCCCCCCCCCACACCAATGTACCTGACGGGAGCTGCCTGCAAGTTCTCCAACCAGTTGTCAAGATCATTGGCAGCCACAGAATGCAGCTCAATGTTTAATTTCCCATTTTGATCATGTTTCGATGGGCACGAAATGCCACCAAAAATGTACTGAGTGCAAGTATTTAATGCAGTTAAAATGTTTTTGCCAGCATTACATGCATTAGAGATATATCTTTGCAAAATAAATATTAAATAACAGAATGCATATTTAAATGATTCAGCCCCCAGCTGGCTGTTAGTCACCTCTTTTCAGTAAGCAATTTACTAGAATCAAGAAGAGAGAACCTTAAACAGCTAAAGAGTTGATAAGATGTTGGGACAATAAGACAATTACTACCAAGGGCTGGTGGTTAGTTACATTGCAAAACATATGCGAAAAATCAGACAGCTGTGTTGAGCAATGGCATATTTTGCAATGGGTGCAAACAGTTTTTGTATGCAATTCAAAACTAAAAATGTTAACACAGGTGTGAGATTCTAACAGATCCTTAACGCCTTTTTTGGCTTGATGTCATGCTTTTCGGACTGGTCAGAAATCCATCAGGATTTAGGAAGCAATGCTGAATGCATATTAGATCTGATCAGGTCCTTCTTCAGAAGTCAGTAAATTTCAACAAAGAATTCTGCTTAGTTTGTGGATGGTAGGTAAATATTTCACTTCGCTATTCGAAAACAGTGCATGCAAAGGGAAAGCAGCTATGTCAACTATTTCACATGCACGTGTGAAAGGCCATTCAAACTAAATTAACATGTTCTGGTTCACAAATCACAAGTTCTTCCCAAACTAAATTGTGTCAGGGGAAATTCACTTTTGTTTGCATAAGGTTTACGAAGACACACCAGAAATTTCAGGACTAGCTAATATGAAACTGCCTTTCAACAACATAGGCAGAATTTTACAGCTCCCTGCAGGCGGATTTGCAGGCGGCAGGATGAGGCGGGGGGGGGGGTGGGGCCTTAAAATTATATGTGTGTCCTTCCCACTACTTACCCTCCTATCCCTCATATGGCAGCAATTTTACAGAGTGTGGGCCAGGCCTGGGGCACTTCCCTCCCAGACACAATTTTTCAGCTTGTGGGATGAGGTCTGTGAAGGGGGAGATGTCCGACAGGTTAGTCTGCTCGGGCCTCAGCGCAAGGGTGTGTGAGTGGGATGGGGAGGGTGGTGAAGGGGGGGGGGGGGGGGGGGGGGGCATTGGGTTGATAGAATACCTCCTTCATGGATGCACTTTCTTCATTGGGCCTGCCACTCCAAAGTCTGATCCACACCCCGCCCCGAGGTGTTCCCACCCACCCCAATTAAGCAACTAGATCCCACACTCCCTCACCCTGCATGCAGTCCCAGGAATGGCCAGTGTCTCTGATGGCACTGCTGGAAGATGGGTATGGCAATCACCTCTCGGCAATTAAAATTCTGCCCTATGTGTCAAAAGGGAACAGAAAGAAAATAGCAACTTACACTGGAAATTGTTCGTCAGCAGAGAGAATGAGGTACGGTGCAGGCTTATCTAAAATCAACTTCAGACCGTCACATTCTCTGTATGATAAGACTAGTGTCATCTGTGAACTCTAACCTAGCAAAATGAGATTCAGAGCGACATTTTCAGAGCTTTGCTGTGAGAAAATTCAAGCGAGGGCTCTACTGAGGCTGAATAAATTCAGTGTAAAATCCATGGCGTACACTGAAATGCTGCTGGTATTTTTCTTATTATGCAAATATAATATAATCTCTGAAAGAAACCTATTCCAAAATTCATAGTACAAAAGTACTGCATGTATAATATAATCTCTGAAAAATACCTATTCCAAAATTCATAGTACAAAAGTACTGCATGTGAAGAGTATTTTAATAATTCTATTACGAAAATAGGCACTTTAAAAAAAACCTGCCCTTTCTTGAGCAAGACGAAACTCACCTGGTGTCCACCTTGGTAACTGCTGGTCAACTGAGCCAGTGAGCTTCATGCTCTCAGTACTCATCTGTGCCACTCAACTCAAGGTCAGACAGCCACCCTTTTGTGCTGCACATCTCAGGGCTCACTCCAAGCCTGCCATCAGCTGTCACATTCCACTCCCACCCAAAGATGATGAGCGGCCCGGTAGCACAGTGATTAGCACTGTTGCTTCACAGCGCCAGGGTCCCAGGTTCAATTCCCGGCTTGGGTCACTAACTGTGCGGAGTCTACACGTTCTCCCTGTGTCTGCGCGGGTTTCCTCCGGGTGCTCCGATTTCCTCCCACAAGTCCCGAAGGATGGGCTGTTAGGTAATTTGGGCATTGTGAATTCTCCCTCTGTGTACCCGAACAGGCGCCAGAATGTGGCGACTAGGGGCTTTTCACAGTAACCTCATTGCAGTGTTAATGTGAGACTACTTATGACAATAAAGATTATTATTATTAAGATGTGCAGTTTAGGTAGATTGGCCATGCTAAATTGCCCCTTAGTGTCCAAAAGGTTAGGTGGAGTTACAGGATTACAGGGATAGAGTGGCGACATGGGCCTAGGTAGGATGCTCTTTCTTAGGGTTGGTGCAGACCTGATAGGCCGAGTGGTCTCCTTCTGTACTGTAGGAATTCTATAACACCTCCTAGCTTGCCCGAAACCCACCACCAGCTGCTGCACTCCACTCTTGAGCCCTGGCTGCACCAAGCCTACACCTAGCTGCCGCTCATTTGCACAGTCACGGGCATCCAAGAGCCTCAGGCTGAAAAACATAATTCTACATGAAACAAAAAATTGGAGAGATTAAAGAGAGAGATGTTCAGAAAGAAAACTATGAAAAACAAACACAATGGAGTCATAACGAGCGAGAAGGAACCCACAGAAAATTAAAGCATTAAGAGTGGTTAATATTCTGAGTAAAAAGGAGACTGAAAGTCTTGGTTTTTGTTCAGTGTTTTTTTTTGTCTAATCAACACACCCAAGGTCCGTAGCTCAAAATCAAGAGACTGAAAAAGACTCCTTCCTCAAATTATATTACGAAATACTCTTTTTCAAATGAGCATTCACTTTTTTTTCCAAAGGCATTTTATTCAAACTTGTATGAAAGTAGGTTACAGCAAATAAACTTCCCGGGAAACATTCTTCCCAACAATCAACTATACAGTTTGTCCAGATTTTTCTCCTTTTTCACCCCCCCCCCCCCCCCATCACCCCCCCCCCCCCCCCCCCCCCCCCCCCCACTCCCCTGCGACGAACAGCTCCTCAAACACGGTCACAAACATCCCCCACCCTTTCTCAAACTCCCCTGCTGAGCCCCTTAACTCATACTTTATCTTCTCTAACCGCAGGAAGTCATACAGGTCACCCAACCATGCCGCTACCCCCCGGTGGCGATGCCGACCGCCACTCCAGCAAAATTTGTCGCCGTGCAATCAGAGAGGCGAAGGCCAAGACATCGGCCTTCGTCCTCTCCATGAGCTCCAGCTTCACTGAAACCCCAAATATCGCCACCAAAGGGTCCGGGTCCACTCCCTCCTCCACTATCCTGGCTAAGACCGTGAACCCTCCCGCCCAGAATCTTCCCAATTTTTCACAACCCCAAAACATGTGCACATGATTCGCTGGCCCCCGCCCAAACCTCTCACACTCATCTGCTACCCCCTGAAACAACTCACTCATTCTCGCCCGAGTCATATGCACCCTGTGCACCACCTTAAACTGTATCAGGCTCATCCTTGCACAAGAGGAGGTCCCGTTTACCCGTCGCAGTGCCTCACTCCATACTCCACAATTGATCTTCATTCCCAACTCTGCTTCCCATTTCTCCTTGATCTTCACCAACCGCTCGCCTCCCTGCTCCCCCAGCCACTTAGATATATCCCCAATTCTTCCCCCCCCCCCTTCCACATCCAGAAGCAGCAGTCGCTCCAGTAGGGTGTATCCTGGCAATCTAGGGAACCCCTTCCAGACCTTTCGTGCAAAGTCCCTAACCTGTAGATACCTGAACTCACTACCCTTCGGCAGCTCCACCCTCGCCCTTAGCTCCTCCAGGCTGGCGAACCCTTCCTCCAAATACAAATCCCTCACCTTGACCAGCCCCACTTCCCTCCATCTCCTGTATACACTATCCATCCCCCCCCGGCTCAAACCCATGATTCTCACACAGCGGCGTTAGCACCGACATCCCTTCCATCCTAAAATGCCTCCTCAGCTGATTCCATATCTTCACCGTGGACTGCAGCACTGGGCTCCCTGAATACCTACTCGGAGCCATTGGCAATTCTGCCGTCAGAATAGCCCTCAAACTAGACCCCTTACAAAATTCTTCCTTCACCCTAATCCACTCTACCCTTTCTCCTTCCCACCATCACCGCACCTTGTCCACATTCGCCGCCCAATAGTAATGAGCCAGGTTTAGCAACGCCAACCCCCCCTGCTGCCTCTGCCTCTGTAGCAGGGTCCGCCCCACCCTCGGCACCTTCCCCACCCATACAAAGTCAGAGATGATTGCGTCCACTTTCTGAAAAAAGGCCTTTGGTATAAAGACCGGGAGGTGCAGGTATTTACAAAAGTGCCCCTGACGCGGTGGACCTTACAGTGGGCCAAGGGGGTAACTCTTGAAGAGAGTTGCCCCAAAGTCCATTGAGGGCCCCCTCCCCCCAATGTAATTCCTACCCACCACACCCCCACCGCCACCCAGAGCCCCCATGAGAGAGACTCTCACTATAGATGCCCCAATTACAGAGACACCCCCATAAGAGGGGAGCTCTCTTATGAGCATCCCCTATGAGGGGTTGGTGAGGGGTGGGTCACCCTTGTACTGTGGGGGGGGGCAGGGGAGGGTGACCCAGAAAATCCTGGGGCTGGGACGGATTTGCGATGTGGGGAGAGGAGGGGGCCCAGCTGCCGGACCTTGCTATCGGGCCCCCAACCCAAATTGGCGACTGATAGCAGGTTTCACTGGAAACCCCCGCAATCTCCATCATGCATCAATTTGAATGGCAAACGATTGTGAATCACTCCCAACGCGAGCGCAAATCAGTTGTGATTAATCTCTGGTGGGAGGACATGGGGTGGGATTCTACATTGGTCGACGCCGGAATCAGGAAATGTGTTTGGGCGGAGAATCGCGCGTGAGGCGAAAATTGCGGCCAGTTCCCAACAAAATGCCAGGCCGGATCCGGTGCCTCAAAAGCGGCGTCAATACGTTCTACTCCGCACGTACAGTAAACAGCATTGGCATATCATTCGCAGGCCTGACCCGCTATTCTCCAGATTCTCCATGATGATCCACCTCCGGCAGGAGGATTTACGGAATGCGAGTTTCATTTGTGGTTTTAAAAATTGGGAAACAGGCGCCATGGCTGATTGTGGAGGGAGAGGAGATAGGACACTCAGAGGCCCGACCACGGCCTGCCGGGCCTGCTGCTGGCAGGGCTGGCTGGGGCGGGGGCTGGTTGGGGGGGGGCAGTGGGGATGAGGGGTGGTGTGGTTTAGGGGTGGTGTGCGGGTGGTGTGAAGGTGGCGTAGGGGTGGTGCCACACATGCCATGGGGAACCGCAACTCAGTGGTTCACTTGCTCACCCAATGCCAACCTCCGCCTCTGTGACTGCCCTCTCTCCGGGCCCACCAACCAGGTACAGTGCCGGCTGCTCCATTGCAGTGAGGGGCCACAGGTCCGACGGTCCCCACCCAGTCTTTTCTCTCCCCCGGCAGTTGTGTGTCACTTTCTCTTGGGGGGAGGGGGAGACAGAAAGCGCACAGTGTTAGGCAGTCGGACGCATGCAGCAAGAGGTGGGGTAGTTGGTGGCCTTTGTGGCCAGGGCACCTGGCCATTGTGGCCGGTATGGGTGCTGGCATGAGGTGCAGGGTGGGGTCCGGTTCTCCTCCGGGAAGGAGGGGGGTGGTCTACAGATGTGTAGGTTACTGCTAGGGGTACAGTGCTGCCTCCTGATCCCAACCACCCTGAGGAGGGCATGCAGCTTTTTACGGCATTGCTGGCCGGTCCTGGCAGTGGGGCCCATGACGCTCACAGCCTCTACCACCTGCGCCCAGGCGGCGGGTGGCAGCCTCCTTCCTACCCCAGGGTACAGGCTAGCCCACCTCACCTCCATGGCTTCCAACAAGGTCTGCAGCTCCACATCCGCAAACCGGGGTGCCACTCTTTGTGCTGCCATCTTGTCTGGGATGAGTGTGTGTGGGGAGTGGAGTGCTAATATGCGGCTGCAGCTGGTCAGCCTCTCGAGTGTCATTCCTGATTCTGGCGTATCCGAACACCGTTTCTCATTGGAATCGATTGTGTTCCACGTGGTGCCAGTGCTAGCCCATTAATGGTGGTTGAATTGCTCCGGGACCGCGCCAGTTGTGCTGTCATAGAAGTCCGCCGATTCTGTCCCAGCATCAACACTAGTCTCTGAAATGGAGAATCCCGCCCGTAGTCTCATAGTCTCCCAAATGGAGAATTCTGGCCCATGTTTTCCGATGCTCCCCTCCCCTCGCCAGCTACGATACAAGATTCATGCTCACGAAGGGCGGTGACCTAATTTAAGTTGATTTTAATGAATTTATTATTATTAATGGACTCCCCGCCACATGATTTCCCCCTCCCTCACCAAATATTCATACCTCGCCAACCTGACATAACGTTATTGAGGTTTACAACAAGTTTGGCCAAAGTAAAACTAGCCAAGGGGAACACTCCAGAGATGCAGAGGCAACTATAGTCCACGTGGGCGGAGAGTGATGTGCCTAGCACAGGTTGACACTGTGACAACCTGGTGGTGCCAACCTGTGCCTTGAGCACTGTCTGTGGCAGGCCTAATGGGAGCCCCATACGGAGGGTGTTAATTTAGGCTTGGTTGTTGGGCGATGATTGTTGGTGTAGAGGGGGAACCCCCAATACCTCCTTGGTGGGGGCTGAGGGCTGATAGGTTTCAGTGCCGATCAAGGCGCCCTTAATGATGGCGCCCCGATCTCTGAGGAGCCGGTTGCCGGCTCTATCAGACCCCGCCCCACAAGTGTGACGGCGTAAACCATGCCCTCATTTCTTTCTCTATCTGCGTAACTGGAGAGTTACATGCTAGATTTCAAACTGAGTCTGACTCTTTGCCAAATTCTGATAAGATTCGCCCAATATCTAAGCGGTCACTCAGAGATTGACTGATATGTGGCACTGAGAGAGTCGAGGAACTGGAGGGGGTTGGTGCGGGGTAGGGAGGAGCATAGGGTATCGCTTTATGCGGACGACCTGCTGCTGAATGTGGCGGACCCGGTGGGAGGAATGCCAGAGGTAATGAGGATCCTTAGGGAATTCGGGGACTTTTTGGGGTACAAGCTCAATATGCTGAAGAGCGAGCTGTTCGTAGTTCAGCTAGGGGACCAGGAGAGGGGGATTGGTGAGCTCCCACTAAAAAGGGCGGAGAGGAGCTTCAGATATTTGGGGGTCCAGGTGGCCAGGAGCTGGGGGGCCCTGCATAGACGTAACTTTACAAGGCTGGTGGAGCAAATGGAGGAGGAGTTCAAGAGGTGGGACGCGTTGCCGCTGTCCTTGGCGGGTAGGGTGAAGTCAATCAAAATGGCGGTGCTCCCAAGGTTTTTGTTCCTGTTCCAGTGCCTCCCCGTGTTTATCCCGAAGGCTTTTTTCAGGCGGGTTAACAGGAGTATAATGGGGTTTGTGTGGGCGCGAGGGACTCCGAGGGTGAGAAGGGTGTTCCTGGAGTGGAGTAGAGATAGGGGGGGCTGGCACTGCCCAGCCTCTGTGGGTACTACTGGGCCGCCAATGCGATAATGGTGCACAGGTGGGTGATGGGGGGAGCAGGCTGCATGGAAGAGGCTGGAGACGGCGTCCTGTGTGGGTACGAGTCTGGGGGCGCTGGCAACGGCGCCGCAGCCGCTCCCTCCAAGGAGGTATAACACGAGCCCGGTGGTGGTGGCGGCCCTCAAAATTTGGGGGCAGTGGAGGCAGCATGGGGGGAAGTGGGGGGCCTCGGCATGGACCCCATTACGGGGGAACCACCGGTTCGCCCCAGGAATAACAGGTGGAGGGTTTTCGGGGTAGCACAGGGCAGGGATACGAAAGTTGGGGGACCTGTTTGTGGACGGGAAGTTCGCGAGCTTGGTGGAGCTGGAGGAGAAGTACAGGCTCCCCCCGGGGATCACCTTCAGGTACTTACAGGTAAGGGCGTTTGCCAGACGGCAGGTGGTGGAATTCCCGCGGCTACTGCCACACACAGTACAGGACAGGGTGCTCTCGGGGGGGTGGGGGGTGGGGGGGGTGGGAGTGGGGAAGATCTCGGAAACTTACCAGATGATGCAGGAGGAGGAGGAGGCCTCGGTGGTGGAGTTGAATGGTAAGTGGGAGGAGGAGTTGGGAGAGGAGATCGAGGAGGGGACATAGCCAGATGCCCTAGGGAGGGTGAACTCTTCCTCTTCGTACGCGAGGCTCAGCCTCATACAGTTTAAGGTGCTGCACAGGGCACACATGACCGGGACAAGGATGAGCCGGTTCTTTGGGGGTGAGGACAGGTGTGTTAGGTGCTCAGGGAGCCCAGCAAATCACACCCATATGTTCTGGGCATGCCCAGCCCTGGAGGAATTTTGGAAGGGCGTAGCGAGGACGGTGTCGAGGGTGGTAGGATCCAGGGTCAGACCGGGCTGGGGGCTCGCAATATTTGGGCAGAGGAGCCGGGAGTGCAGGAGGCGAAAGAGGCCGGAATTCTGGCCTTTGCGTCCCTGGTAGCCCGGCGAAGGATTCTCCTTCAGTGGAAAGATGCAAGGCCCCCAAGCGTGGAATCCTGGATCAGCGATATGGCAGGGTTCATTAAATTGGAGAGGGTGAAATTCGCCTTGAGAGGGTCGGTACAAGGGTTCTTTAGGCAGTGGCAACCGTTCTTAGACTTTCTGGCAGAACGATAGACATTGGTCAATGGCAGCAGCAGCTCGGGGGGTGGTGGGGAGGGGGGGGTTTACTTTATTTTTATTTATGTTATTTACACTGGAGGGTCTGAGGGGGTGTATACACCTGTTGTCTTAAGTCAGGGTGTTAATGTTAATTTATTATTTATGTACGGGGGGGAGGGGTTTGGGGGATTGCTTTTTTAGATTGTGTTTTGTACTTACCCCTGTTGGGTTCTTTTATCTTTCTCATTTTGTTATTGATATTTTATGAAAACCTTTAATAAAAATTATTTTTTTTAGAAAGAGATTGACTGATAAAATAAGGACGGTAATTAATAGAAGAAAATTTGTGCAAAATACTGACGATTGGGTTTTTAATCTATCGTCACCAATGCTAACAAATTTGGTAAAGTACTGACTATGTGAAATTGAAAATGAACAAAAAATAATTTGTATACATTTGTTGCTGGTTAATTCTCCGACAAAATACCAAAGCATCTTAAAACATAATCCTTATGGGACTTCCGATGACGCCGGGCGGGAGGCAGCCGCCCACTGGAGGGCTCCCACTCAGGAATAGAAATTTCAGGGTTTTTACGCCCGGTCCCAGGGCCAACGGAGGCTGAAAAGGCTGTAAGAAGGCACAGGGAGGAGAAATGTCCAAGCTTGGGAAAAAAACGGCCGTGAAAAAGGGGGTTAATGAAAGTCCGCCGGTGAGTGGAAAAGTAAGCGCAGGAACTGTAAGGAAAGCGGAGGCTGGAGCACCAGGGGAGGCCATATTGCTCACAACAGAAGAAATTACCTAAGTAATGGTTGTGGAACTTGAAAAACAGTTCACAAAACACATGAAAGCGATGAAGAAGGAGATGGGGGCGGTATTGAAAGTGCTGTTGGAGGAGGCAATTGCCCCGGTGAGGGCGGCGGTATCAAGCGCAGCGGTGGAGGTGCAGGAGCACGGTGAGACGCTGAAGGAAGTGAAAGAGGTATTATCGCAGCACAGTGATCAACTCACCTCGATGGGGAAGGAGTTGCGGAAGGTGACAGAGACCAACAAGGGTCTGCGAGCCAAAATGGTAGACTTGGAAAACAGATCCAGACAGCAAAATCTGAGCATCGTGGGTCTGACGGAAGGAGTGGGAGGCCCGAGGCCGATGGAGTATTTTGCCACGATGTTGGCAGAGCTATTGGGGGAGGGGGATGATCCCTCTTGATACGAACTGGATCGGGCTCATCAGTCGTGGAGGCCTATACCAAAGACAAGTGAGCCACCAAGAGTAGAAACTGTGTGTTTCCGTAGGTACATCGTGAAGGAGAAGGTCCTGTGCTGGGCAAAGCAGAAGCGGGCGGTGCAATGGGCTGGAGCTGGTATACAAATATACCAGGATTTACAGTGGAGCTGTCAAGGAGGCGGGCTGCCTTCAGCCGGGTGAAGAAGGCACTGTACATCAGCAAAGTGCAGTGAGGCACAGTATTTCCAGCTAAGTTGAGGGTGACCTACTGATGCACGATCAATTACACAAAGACGAGAGTTGAATGCAACTGAGGCTTTATTACACTAAGATGTGTGGCCTCCTACATCAGCTGGCGAAACGGCTGCTGTATGGGGAGCACACATATTTATACTCCGCCTATTGGGCGGAGCCAGCAGGCAGGGGACTACCCCCGTACCTGTAGTACAGGGCCTTACCACAAATCACCGAATATATACATTAGTGGTGACCACCACATTCACCCCCTGTTAAAATTGAGCCCGGCGGGGGTGGTGGAGAACTATATACAAGTACATGTTTTAACTACAGAGAAAAAATGGAGTCCCGATCAAGTTACAGGTTCAATCGATCCGGAGCCTTGATCTGCCGTTGGGAGCGCCGCAGTGGTGGCGGCGATTCCGGTGTCGGTCTGGTCCTCGGTGACTCCGGGATCGTGCCAAAATCCTCGTCATCCTCGGATGTGGGCAGGGGGAGGACGGATTGTCCTGGGGCAGGGGCTGCGGTGGGGGGGGCGGGGAAGGGGAGGGTGGCGCTGGGTCAGAGGGGTGTGTGTGTGTGTGGAACCAGTTGGTGCCTAGACCCTGAGGGAGACAGTATCTTGGCGGCCGTCGGGGTACGCTACGTAGGCGTACTGCGGGTTGGCATGGAGTAGCTGTAGCCTTTCAATCAACGGGTCCGCCTTTTGGAGTCGTACATGCTTACGGAGGGGTCCTGGAGCTGCAAGCCAAGTCGGGAGCGACACCCCGGAGGTGGATTTCCTGGGGAAGGCGAAGGTGTGTCATTAGTCGCAGTGCAGAGGAGCGACCGAATGGAGTGCAGTGCATCGGGGAGGACCTCCTGCCAGCGGGAGGCCGGGTGATTTCTGGACCGTAGGGCCAGCTGGCGGCCCTCCAGACCGTCCTATTTTCCCTCTCCACCTGCGCGTTTCCCCGGGGGTTATAGCTGGTCGTCCTGCTCGTGGCAATACCCTTGTTGAGCAGGAACTGACGCAGCTCATCCATCGCTCATGAATGAGGATTCCCTGTCGCTGTGGACGTAGGCGGGGAAGCCAAACAGAGCGAAGATGGTGTTGAGGGCTTTGATGACGGTGGCAGACGTCATATCGGGGCATGGGATGGCGAAGGGGAATCTGGAGTACTCATCGGCCACACTGAGGAAGTACGTGTTACGGTCGGTGGAGGGGAGGGGCCCTTTGAAGTCCACACTGAGGCGTACAAAGGGGCGGGAGGCCTTCACAAGGCGCGCACGGTCTGGCTGATAGACGTGCGGTTTGCACTCCGCACAGAGCTGGCAGTCTCTGGTGATTGCCCTGACTTCCTCGACGGAGTAGGGCAGATTGCGGGCCTTGATGAAGTGGTACAAACGTGTGACTCCTGGGTGACAAATGTTGTCGTGCAGAGTCCGGAGTCGGTCCACCTGTGCGCTTGCACATGTACCTCGGGATAGGGCAACGGGGGAGCTCGTTGTGCTTACCGGGGCGATACAAAATCTCGTAGTTGTAGGTGGAGAGCTTGATCCTCCACCTCAAGATTTTATCGTTTTTGATCTTGCCCCGCTGTGTGTTGTTAAACATGAAAGCTACCAACCGTTGGTCAGTGAGGAGAGTGAATCTCTTGCCGGCCAGGTAATGCCTCCAATGCCGCACAGCTTCAACGATGGCTTGGGCCTCTTTTTCAACGGAGGAGTGCCGAATTTCTGAGGCATGAAGGGTTCGTGAAAAGAATGCCACAGGCCTGCCTGCCTGGTTGAGGGTGGCGGCCAGAGCGACGTCTGATGCATCGCTCTCGACATGGAAGGGGAGCGTCTCGTCGACTGCGTGCATCGCGGCCTTGGCGATGTCGGCCTTAATACGGTTGAAGGCCTGGTGAGCCTCGGCCGTTAGAGGAAAAAGAGTGTATTGGATGAGTGGGCGGGCCTTGTCTGCATAATTTGGGGCCCACTGGGCGTAGTAAGAAAAGAACCCCAGGCAACGTTTGAGGGCCTTGGGACACTGGGGGAAGGGGTGTTCCACGAGGGGGCACATGCGGTCGGGAGCAGGCCCCAGAACTCCGTTCTGGACCACATAGCCGAGGATGGCTAAGCGGTTTGTGCTGAACACGCGCTTCTCCTTGTTGTAGGTGAGGTTGAGGAGAGTGGCGGTGCGGAGAAATTTAGCAAGGTTGGCATCATGGTCCTGCTGATCGTGGCCGCAGATGGTGACATTGTCAAGGTACGGGAAAGTGGCCCGCAGCCCGTACCGGTCAACCATTCGGTCCATTTCCCGTTGGAAAACCGAGACCCCGTTGGTGACGCCGAAAGGAATCCTAAGAAAGTGGTAAAGGCGGCCATCTGCCTCGAAGGCAGTGTATGGGCGGTCTGCCTTACGGATGCGGAGCTGGTGGTAGGCGGATTTAAGGTCCACAGTTGAGAAGACCCGGTACTGTGCAATCTGATTGACCATATCAGATATGCGTGGGAGGGGGTACGCGTTGAGCTGCGTGTACCTATTGATAGTCTGGCTGTAGTCCACGAACGACCATTCTGTGTTTCACCCCAGTTTTCACCACGACCACTTGGGCTCTCCAGGGGCTGTTGCTGGCCTCGATGATGCCTTCCCGAAGCAGTCACTGGACTGCGGACCTGATGACGGTCCTGTCCTGGTTGCTGTACCATCTGCTCCTGCTGGCGACAGGTTTGCAATCTGGGGTTAAGTTTGCAAATAGGGAAGGTGGGTCAACCTTTAGGGTCGCGAGGCCGCACACAGTAAGGGGTGGTAGGGGCCAGCCAAATTTCAATGTTAGGCTCTGGAGATTGCACTGGAAGTCCAGGCCGAGTAGTAAGGCAGCGCAGAGGTTGGGGAGGATGTAGAGGCGGAAGCCAGTAGACTCCACGCACTGAACAGTGAGAGTGGCTCTGCAGTACCCCCTGATCGCCATGGAGTGGGACCCGGAGGCCAGGGAGATTCTCTGATTGGCGGGGTGTACTGCGAGGGAGCAGCGCCTTGCCGTATCAGGATGAATGAAGCTCTCGGTGCTCCCGGAGTCCAACAGGCAGGAGGTCTCGTGCCCATCGATTTTCACGTTTGTAGAGGCGGTTGCTAGGTTGTGTGGGCGAGACTGGTCAATCGTGACCGAGGTGAGACGCGGCTGATCATCGATGGTGGCAGATGATGGGGTGCCCGGGGGGGCATGGGTCCTGATACGATGGCGGCACCCATGGGCCACATGTGCCCTGGGGGAGACAAGATGGCAGCGCTTGATGTTCCTGGGGAGGATAAGCTGGCAGCGCCCATGGGCCGCACGTGGTGGGGTTGAACAAGATGGCGGCGCCCATTGGCCGCACGTGGTCCGAGGAGGGGAAGATGGCGGCGCCCACTGGCCATACGGGGGGGGGTGACTGAACGGGCCTGGCACACCGCCGCGAAGTGCCCCTTCTTGCCGCAGGCTTTGCAAAGGGCACTCCGGGCCGGGCAGCGTTGTCGGGGGTGTTTTGGCTGCCCAGAGAAGTAACATTTGGGGCCCCCGGGGTTGGTTGGCTGCCGTGCGGCACAGGCATGGGGTTGGCTAAGTGGGGTCCCCGATGGGGCGGCCGTCTGCGGAGTCCATGATGCGTAGGAGGGGTGAGCCGCGCGGCCGGGGGTGTAGGCCTGGATGTTGCGTGAGGCGACCATCAGCGAGAGCGCAAGCTTTTTGGTTGCCGCGAGGTCGAGCGTGGCCCCTTCTAAAAGGCATTGGCGGATGTAATCTGACCCTATTCCCGTAACAAAAGAGTCCCTCATAAGCAAATTTGAGTGTTCCGTGGCGTGACGGCCTGACAGTCACAGTCTCTGACTAGGGGAATTGGAGCACGCCAAAAGTCTTCTACTGACTCACCAGGGAGTTGACTGCGCGTGGAGAGGATGTATCCGGCGTAAAGCGTGTTGGTCCGCTGAGTGTAGTTTTCTTTCAGTAGCGCCATGGCTTCGTCGTAGTTCGGTGCGTCCTGGATAAGTGGAAAGACGTTGGACCTCAGCCGCGCGTAGAGGACCTGAATCTTCTGAGCTTCCGGAATTGGGTCTGGTGCAGATCTGATGTAAGCTTCGAAACAGGCTAGCCAATGTTCAAAGTCCTTTTTGGCGTTGCCTGATTGCGGATCCAGCTGCAGGCGATCCGGCTTGATGCGGAGGTCCATCTTCTGAAAACTTTAATGTCATGAATTGATGCACGATCAATTACACAAAGACGAGAGTTGAATGCAACTGAGGCTTTATTACACTAAGATGTGTGGCCTCCTACAGCAGCTGGCAAATGGCTGCTGTATGGGGAGCACACATATTTATACTCTGCCTACTGGGCGGAGCCAGCAGGCAGGGAACTACCCCCATACCTGTAGTACAGGGCCTTACCACAAATCACCTAATATATACATCAGTGGTGACTACCACACCTACAAATCCAAGGACTTTTATTTTGGGACGGCGGAAGCGGCAGAGGAGATTACGAAGGCAGAAGGGCTGTGGCAGAATTGAGAAATGGGACTGAGAGCGGGTCGTGTACCGATGTAGCCTCATGTAACTTTATTTTTTCTCTGCGTGTTGGTGTGTGTACTAAATGATTCAACGCTGTATGTTTGGACAAGGGAAGAGTTGGGACTTTCATTTGCAATGATGGTTCTTTGGGGCTTGGGTGTGTATGCTGGGGTTGTGTGCCAAAGGGGGCTTCTTGGTTTTCCTGGGACCGGGCAAGGGGGATGGAGAACCGGGCGGGGGCCTCCACGTTGGCCGGT
Organism: Scyliorhinus torazame; assembly: GCF_047496885.1. Lineage (NCBI taxonomy): Eukaryota > Metazoa > Chordata > Chondrichthyes > Carcharhiniformes > Scyliorhinidae > Scyliorhinus > Scyliorhinus torazame. The sequence goes on from NC_092715.1 coordinate 195,150,819, forward strand.
TTAAGCCGGCCTGTGAACGGGAGTGAGGTGGGGGGAGGGGCTGCGGCCCTCGGAGCCTGGCAGAACAGGTTTCGGTGAGTCTAGCCAGGGTGAAAAGTTGGGGGCAGGAACCGAGGTTGGGGGGTCCAGTTTTGTTGCTGCGCAGTTTAGCCTTAGTTTAATTACTCTGTTTTATCACCTTTGCTCTTGAGTCGCCAGGTATCTTTCTGATACCGCCACGTGGTTCAAGTCGAGTAATGATCAATAATCCAACACACCGCTTAGTAAGAGTTAAATCAACGCACATTTATTATATACAGTAATCAATACTCATGCATAAATTCTACTTCTAAGCTACTTCCTACAACTAACAGGCCAATACTTAACTTGGAAATGGACCACCAGGTCAGGGAAATGAATGGCCTTTTCATTTGGGTTCTGAGCCTGTAGGATTCGAAGCTGGTACAGTTCGATATCTAGGAGCGCCTGTCTCGTAGCGAGCGTTGAAGTACGACTTACAATTTGAGCGGTTGTTGCAGAAGATCAGCAGAAGGCAGCAGGGGTTGCAGCAGGGTGAAGAAGGGCCGATTTGAACTTGGACTCTATTCTTATAGTCCCCAGGGGCTTCCCGCCTTTCGGGGCGGACCCTGTACCTGGTTCCAAGTGATTGGACTTCGTCCCAATCACTTGGTTCGATATTCTCCAATGCTGGAGCGATTCCTTGATCGATGGGCGGTTTTGGGGTGGTCGTTCACCTCTCTTTGTGTAGGCTCCTGTTGGCGCCGAAAAGTCTGGGTTGGCTTTGTGTGTCTAAATTGTTGCACATTGTTCCTGGGGATTGCTAATTAATATTCAGATGACTGGTGTTTTGTTGTGCTGATGTCTGGCCTCCCCAGAGGCGAATACACAGTTTTACCTGCAGCTGCTTGTTTAGTCCTGTTGGTTGATTTTCCCATCAGCCTTTTCCATTTGCCATTTTAAATCGGGGTTAGCCATTCTAAATCGGGAGTTAGCCATTTTAACTGGCTACAGTTTACAAGAGGAAGTGGAGTGGAGGAGTCCGGGAGGTGGGGTGGGGGGGTGTCTACAATTCATGGGTGTCATTCACGGTACTCTTTCGGGGATTGGATGGCATTGAATATTAGGGGGGGGATTGGGGGGGGGTGGACTATATGTGTCAATGGTGACCATAGGCGATTCCTGATTCCTTTTTTCCTCCTTAAGAGGTTTCGTTTTATTTGATGCTTATATTGTCAGGTGGGCCGTTATTTGGGGGGTGGTGGGAGGATGAGATTGTTGTTGTTGGTAGGTGTATTGACATTGTATTCGTTACGGTTTACTGTTTGTTGGTGGGGGGTAAATTCTGAGGAAAATGTGAAAATGGAGAATAAAAATATTTTTCAAATGGTTAAAAAAAAAACATAGTCCTTATGGTGAATTGCCACCCTATTACACACTTCGTCCTTACAAGTAAACATAGTAACCATCTTTTGAGTCCAGTTTCGGTTTCAAAGTGAGGAGATAAGTGTTTTTGTCTTCTCAATATTTTCTTGTTATTGAATATCACTCAATCAGGACATTTCTATTGTATATGGGGAACAGATCTGTATTAATTAGACTTGCACTTATTTGTTTGGAATTCTAAGGGATGGTTTAAACATGATTTATGAAACACAGAAACCATGCCTAGCAACAACACAAACACTCTCAGCAGCTGTTAGAAAGAGATTAGCAGCTTGTACTTCTGGAGATTGACCTGAACAATTCTTGGAATGAAAACACATTGGTGACATTTTTAGTATTGAGTGCAATCAAATCCATCTCCAGAGCTGAAATGCATAGAAGGAATGAAGTTCAGAGAGGACAGGTATTGTGAATGTGATACCCTGAAAGACGGATTACCACCAAGTGGATTAACAAATAACTCTTTATTAAAGTAAAAACTATATACAGAGACCGAGATAAAAGCTACCATGTTCCAAGATGCCAAACTCCTAACTAACTGAGAAACCGAGCCCTCGGGGTTTATGTGCTTCAGCCCCATTGGCTGATCATTTCACATGACCCTCCAAGAACCCGCCTCCTTAAAGAGACATGCTACCACAGTGAAGCAATCAACAATTTATATCACACAAGAAGAATAAATGATTCTGTTGTAATAATGTGAGGTATCGCTGAGGATGCTTCTTGTATAATAAAGAGATTTATTGGAAACAATAATGAGGTTTAACTATATACAGCAGAGGCATATCATACAGGCATTTGCCCCTTGACTCCCGGGTCCACACAGACCAAGCCGCTGTTACAACAACCTGTGCTTTTTCCCCATTGGTCGGGGTCCACACACGTCCGCACGATAGGCCCGGAATAAGTAACGTGGTCCACGAGAGATCGTCCCTTAAAGGGGGCCATGCTACCACGTTTATTTGGTTGTTTCAACCTGCAACAATTCTATCATGTGGTTTGTGATGTAACCCCCATGAAGACGATTAGTTAATTATGTTATCGAGATTAATTAGGAGCCGATAAAATGTTTGCAGGAGCTTTGAAAAATGACACTACCACAGAAATAGCAAAATATGTCACTTGTTTCTCTCAAATAAATGTGTGCAATGATTCGTATCTGCCTGAAAATAAGCACAATAATTGAAGATTACTGAATATCAGACTTTACACTCAGGGCAACAAGACATATAGGGTGGAAGTTGTAATGTATTTACCTGTCCAGTACCCCACTTATGTCTCTTACAATATCAATCCTTATGGCTAGTCTGAGTAACATTAGAAAATTCGTCTTAATTATGGACTAATGAAGCCTTTTACTGTTTTTGATCCAATGACTGAAGTTTCCTGCCCCCAGCTCTTGCTGCTGCGCCTCATAATGCTGCCTTGACACTGACCCAACTCTCTGATCAATGTTCGTTAACTGAGCAGGCCCCAGCAGGACTCCCATCACAATAGAGAACCTACCACTGCTGTGACAGAAAATATGACAGCCAGGAACCCCCAGCAATGCCAGAAAAAGGGGAGGGGGCTGTTTTACTCGGGTGGAACAGATCAATAATCTTTGACAGACCTCAGATTGAACCTAAAACGATCAACGGTAAATGGGTCAAACGCAATGAGGAGGATAGCTGATTGCACCTCCAAAAAAGGCCTAATTAGTGCTTTTTTCACTGCTCCGGCAACTACCACAGCTTTTGTGGCAATCCTTGGTATTAATAGGACCAGTGGCAGCAAGAAAGAAAATCAGGTAGGTTACCAGACCCCACCGCATTTTCAGGGCAGGACAGTGTTCTTCCCAGCAGGAGTTGAAGCAAGAGAAATTAGAGGTTGAGCAGGATTCACATTCAGGGCAGAGGAAAATTCAGCTGCAGGCCTTCAGTAAGTGTATCAAAACTGTCCAAACTCTCTTCCAACACAGACTTCAAAATGACACTGCAGACTTTCACCGTACAGAATGCAGAAGTGAAAGGAAAATATATACACCCACAGCATCTCTATCTTATTACACATGCCTTTGATCATTGTAGAGAATGCTGATACGGGGGACGGGGGTACACTTTTAACATAGGTAAGAGTGCAGGTAGGGAGTGAAACCCAGACAACATGCAAGCATATCAGAAAGATAAGAACATAAATGATCGCAGCAGGTGCATGTTCCTTATATTCAGTAGGATCACCTTCTACTCCAGCTACATCTTCCTGCACACTCTAACTTGAGATTGGCAGAACTCACCCAATTGCAGGCCCTGCACTGAAAAATTCCACAGAAAACACTGAGGGTGCATGGTTCTCTTTTTCAGTTGTCTGCCGTGCACTAATCATCTCTATTCTCTTTCAGAGGCACCTCTGGAAAGCACTCAAGGCTGCCCACAAACCAAGGCCTCAGCTTGAATCCCAATGACACCTTAGATGAGGAACCTGAATCCAGCACTTTGGAAGACGGCAGCTCACTCACACCCTCCAGTGCAGAGACAGACACCTTGATGGGACTAGATCAGACTGAGTTTCACAATCTGGTGAGCACCGCGTGCAATCTGATGCATGGCAGGTGGAGACAGAGACATCCAAGGTTCGTCGACACTTGGAGGATTTCTGGAGGCCAATGATTCTGCTGAAGCCGAGTCAGATGACAAGCCTCTGGACTCAGTTCTACCTCAGTTGCAGGCGTAGCAGTGTCAATCTCGGGAAAAGGCGGAGGTAAGTACAAAATTCGGGGAGATGGGCTGCGAGGTTCTTAAACAGTTTGACATTGGGGAGTGGGGAGGTATTGAGGGTTTGGGCAGACTTAAAAGGCGATAATTCCCCAGGTCCGGATGAGTTGTATCCGAGGCTGCTGTGGGAGACAAAGGAGGAAATTATAGCGGCTCTGAAACCCCAACTTTTTAATTCCTCGCTGACCACGTGGGAGGTGCCAGAGATTTGGAGGACAGCTAATGTGGTTCTACTTTGCAAGAAGTGTGATAGAAATAAACCAGGGAATTACAGAGCAGTGAATCTCACATCAGTGGTAGGGAAACTATTGGAGAAAATTCTGAAGGCAAAAGTTAATCTCCACTTGGAGAGGCAAGGTTTGATCAGGGATAGTCAGCATGACTTTTCACAGGGAGGTCATGCCTAACCAATTTGACTGAATTTTTCGAGGAGGTGATCAGGTGTGCAGATGAGGGTAATGCAGTTGATGTAGCTTATATGGATTTCAGCAAAGCCTTTGACAAGGTCCCACATGGGAGACTGTTACAGAAAGTAAAAGCACAAAGGATCCAGGGTAACTTGGCAAGTTGGATCCAAACCTAGTTTCATGGTAGGAGACAGAGGATGTTGGTAGAAGGCTGTTTGTTTGACTGGAGGCCGGTGTCCAGTGGCGTACCACAGGGACCAGTGCTGGGTCCCTTATTGTTTGTGATATGTATAAGGGTTAGAGATGAGGATGTGGGGTTGGGGGGTGGGGGATGATAAGTAAGTGTGCAGATGACACAAAGATTAGAAGGATGGTTAATAGTAAGGCAGAAGGTCTTTGGTTAAAGGAAGATATAGATGGGTTTGTCAGATGGGCAGTTCAGTGGCAGATGGAATTTAACTATGAAAAGTGCGAATTGCACTTTGGAAGGAGTAACAAGACAAGTGAGTACTCAATGAATGGCAGGACACTAGAAACTCAGAGGAACAGAGGGATCTTGGAGGGCTTGTCCACAGATCCCTGAAGGCAACAGGAGAGTTTAATGGGATAGTTAAGAAGGCATACGGGGCACTTACCTTTCTAAATCATGGCATAGATTATGACAGCAGGGAGATTATATTGGAGCTGTTCAAATCAGTTGGTGAAATTTCAATTCAATAAAAAAAATCTGGAATTAAAGTTAAATGATGACCATGAAACTGTTACCGATTGTGGTAAAAAAAACATCTGGTTCACTAATGTCTTTTAGGGAAGGAAATCTGCCATTCTTACCCAGCCTGGCCGACATGTGACTGTGGGTCCACAACTTAAATGTCCTCTGAAATGACCAAAACAGCCACTCGAGGGCAATTACGGATGGACAACAAATGCTGGGCCAGCCAGTGACGCCCACATTCCCATGAATGGATAAAAAAAACATAAAATCAGGCTGATTTTACAACCAGCTGACGATCCACTCAGCCAGATTATTGCCCAGCCCCATGAGCTGGTCACCATAGCGATTTCAACCCTGTTTCCTATTTTACTTCTCAGTATCTGAACAATGTGAAATATGTGGACGGTATGGTGGCACAATGATTAGCACTGCTGCCTCACAGCTCCAGGTCCCAGATTCAATTCCGGCCTCGGGTGACTGTGTGGAGTTTGCACTTTCTCCCTGTGTCTGCGTGAGTTTCCGCTGGTTCTCCTGTTTCCTCCCACAGTCCAAAGATGTGCAGGCTAGGTGAATTGGCTATGATAAATTGCCCCTTAGTGTCAAAAAAAAAGATTAGGTGGGGTTACAGGGATAGAGTGGAGGTGTGGGTTTAAGTAGGGCGCTCTTTCCAAGGGCCGGTGCAGACTCGATGGGCAAATGGCCTCCTTCTGCACTGTAGGGATTCTATGTACATCAATGGAATGGATGATGATTGTATTTCTTCCTTTCATGTGGTGAAATTGTCACTTTGGGTGGCCGTGTAAAACCAGATACTGATTCAATTACCCATCTTGGTTCCCATTTCCATCAGTTTCAATAGCTTTCTGGACTAACATATAGATCAAAATTTCTTCAATAAGTCATCATTAATCTCTGTTCCAACATACTATAGATTGACAAGCTAAAGCCATAGCCACATGAGTTACAAACATTCGGGTGAATTTTCACATTTACAGGCAAGCAGATGATTGGCGGTGACCGATCAGCCATCTGTTTCACTCAGGCTTTGGTTTTAGAGTGATCTCGGGTAGGCCGAGTACCCATCCTCTGCCACCTATTTTCCACCCAGCACTAAAAGTATAAGGTCCATCTATTATATTCAAGGATAAGCTTGTCAAAAATGTAAAGAATTCTAAATTGGTTTGGAGATATCGAATGACGTAGGATGAGGTTCAGTTATGCAAAACACTCTTGGTATTCATTCTCAGTCCCCGATGAAGTACTTCCAAAAAAACTGTGGTTTGGAATGAATGTCTCATGATCAGAATCAGACACAGTTTCTCATCAAATATCCTGAAGAGGAGTTGCATCTTTTATCTCTTATTATTTTCATTTTGACTTTAGGAGCTGCATAAAGATTCAACATTTTAATGGATTGTTTCATTTCATGCTCTTGACTTCCGCCTTGAGGTTATTTTTTGCATACTGTTATGCTTCTGGACCCCTGGCCCATATTCAAAAAGATTGCCTAGCTTAGCTGTCACTACACACTGCAATGGGAGTGCTAACGTCATTGGATCATTTCAAGCAAATTTGCAGGTTTTATATTTTTCAACCTTTGTACTGTCTAAATATTTATCTTTCATCTTGATTCAGTGTGGTGTGGTAAAAATTTTATCAGCTGTCCTTGATTGAATTTTCAAAAGGGAAATGCACTTTCTAAGTACTTTTTAGCCATTAGTGTCAGAGTCACAGTCATAGGGCGGGTTCTCTGACCCCCCGCCGGATCGGAGAATCGCCGGGGCGGGGGGGGGGGGGGGGCTTGAATCCCGCCCCCGCCGGCTGCTGAATTCTCCGTCGCCGGGGATTTGGCGGGGGCGGGACAGCGCCGCCCGGTCGGGGGCCATTGGCAGCGCCCCCCGCGGCGATTTTCCGGCCCGCGATGGGCCGAGTGGCCGCCCGTTTTTCGGCCAGTCCCGCCGGCGTATATTACACCAGGTATTTGCCGGCGGGACCTGGCTGCGCGGCGGCCTCCGGAGCCCTCGGGGGGGGAGCGGGCGATTCTGGCCCCGAGAGGTGCTTCCACGGTGGCCTGGCCCACGATCAGGGCCGACCGATCCGCGGGCGGGCCTGTGCCGTGGGAGCACTCTATTCTTCCACGTCGGCCGCTGTGGTCCTCCGCGATGGCCGACGCGGAGATGAACCTCCCCTGTGCATGCGCTGCGATGACGCCGGCACACGCTGGCGCTCCCGCGCATGCGCCAGCTCACGCCGGCAGGCGGATGCCCTTCGGTGCCGGTTGGCGTGGCGCCAAACCCCTTCCCCCCCGGCCGGCATGACGCAAACCTCACCACCGCCGGCCTAGCCCCTGAAGGTGCGGAGGATTGGGGCGGCCCGACGCCGGAGTGTTTCATGCCACTCCTTCCCGCCGGAGTTGCCCGCCCCGCCGATTCCCGCGAAATCACGCCCATAGAGTTTTACAGCACAGAAAGAAGCCCTTTGGCCCATCGCATCCATGCTAGGCCATCAAGCACCTATCTATTCGAATCCCATTTTCCACCACTCGGTCCGTGGCCTTGTCTGCTATGGTGTTTCGAGTGCTCATCTAAATACTTCATGTGTTTCATTTTCCTTTCAATACACTGGATGAAGCATGGACAGGAATTTGGAGATATCACCTGGGACTCAAACTGACTTTTGATGGCCACTATAGGAAAGTCCTGATTTTAATTTAAATGAAAAATGCTTTATAAATTGCTTCCTATGGTAGGTGGCAGATCCATAGGCTTACACTTAATTAATCAGTTGATGTTTATTCTTTGGTGTCACTTTAGGCATCCTGATAGATTCTTACTCTATGTCAAATTTACTGATAAGTTTTTCAGCATCAAGAACATCAGATGTAACTTTAGCCATTCAAAACCAATGCTTTTAAGTTTAAGAATAAGCAAGTCAGGTCAGGTGGCATCTGTGGAGAGAGAATAAAAGTGTTAATAGCTCCGATATTTACTGGAATGAAATGGGCCCATTGATGAGGACAGGAACTGTTTTGTTCATTCTAGAGAGTTTTAACTGCATCTTTTTTGAGGATGTGACGAGACACATGATGAAGGTCGGGTAGTGGATGTGGTGTATATGAATTTCAGTAAGGCATTTGATAAGGTTTCCCATGGTAGGCTCATTCAGAAAGTTAGGGGGCATAGGATACAGGGACATTTGGCTGTCTTGATACAGAATTGGCTGGCCGAAAGAAGACAGCGAGTGGTAGTGGATGGAAAGTATTCCACCTGGAGATCAGTGACCAGTGGTGTCCCGCAGGGATCTGTTCTGGGACCTCTGCTCTTTGTGGTTTTTATAAATGGCTTGGATGAGGAAGTGGAAGCATGGATTAATAAGTTTGCCGATGACACAAAGGTTGGTGGAGTTGTAGATAGTGTCAAGGGCTGTTGTAGGTTACAACACGACATTGACAGGATGCAGAGTTGGGCTGAGAAGTGGCAGATATAGTTCAACCTAGATAAATGTGAAATGATTCACTTTGGAAGGTCAAATTTGAATGCTGAACACAGGGTTAAAGGCAGGATTCTTGGAAGTGTAGAGGAACAGAGGGATCTTCGGGTCCACGTCCATAGATCCCTCAAAGTTGCCACCCAGGTTGATAGGGTTGTTAAGAAGGCGTATGGTGTGTTGGCTTTCATTAACAGGGGGATTGAGTTTAAGAGCTGCGAGGTTTTGCTGCAGCTTTATAAAACCCTGGTTCGACCGCATTTGGAATATTGTGTCCAATTCTGGTCGCCTCATTGTAGGAAGGATGTGGATGCTTTGGAGACAGTGCGGAGGAGATGTACTAGGGTGCATGTCTTATGAAGAAAGGTTGAGGGAGCTAGGGCTTTTCTCACTAGAGCGAAGAAGGAAGAGAGATGACTTGATAGAGGTGTACAAGGTGATGAGAGGCATGGATAGAGTGGATAACCAGAGACTTTTCCCCAGGGCGGAAATGGCTGTCACAATGGGACATAGTTTTAAGGTGATTGGAGGAAGGTTTAGGGGAGATGTCAGAGGTAGGTTCTTTACACTGAAAGTGGTGGGTGAGTGGAATGCACTGCCAGCGGAGGTGGTGGAATCAGAGTCATTAAGGACATTTAAGCTACTCTTGGACAGGCACATGGACAGCAGTAAATTGAAGGGGTGTAGGTTAGGCTGATCTTAGATTAGGATAAATGGTCAGCACAACATCTTGGGCCGAAGGACCTGTATTGTGCTGTACTGTTCTATGTTCTATCTATGTTATTTTCCTAGCAGGTTCTCTGCCCTGAAACCTACCTGATTGACAAGCATAAATGGGTCCAGAGGAACTGTACATGCTAGCAACAGAATCATTACCAGCAACCCGTGTTGTCATTTACAGATTTTGGCCCATTAGCTCTGAACTTCATTCCTTTTTTCATTTAATCTCTCACATCTCACAACGTCCAGGTACTGGTGTTCCCAGGTGTCTGCTGCTCTTGTCCTTCTAGGTGGTATTAGTCGTGGGCTTTTAAGGTGCTGCCTAAGAAATCTTGGCAGGTTCCTGCAGTGCATCTTGTAGATGGTAGACAAGGCTGCCACTCGTCGTCGGTGGTGGAGGGATTGAATGTTTGTGGAAGGGGTAGCAATCAAGGAGGCTGCTTTGTCCTTGATGGTGTCGAGCTTCTTGAGTTGGAGCTGCATTCATCCAGGCAAGTGGAGAGTATTCCATTAAACTCCTTACTTCAGCCTTGTAGATGGTGAAAAGGCTTTGGGAGGTCAGGAGGTAAGTTACTGACCGTAGGATTCCTGGCCTTTGACCTGCTCTGGTAGCCATAGTATTTATATGGCTAGGCCAGTTCAGTCTCTGATCAACGGTAACCCCCAGGATGTTGATTGTGGGGATTCAGCAATGGTAATGCCATTGAATGTCAAGGGGCAATGGATCGGGGCAGCACAGTAGCACAGTGGGTAGCACTGTTGCTTCACAGCTCCAGGGTCCCAGGTTCGATTCCGGCTTGGGTCACTGTCTGTGTGGAGTCTGCATGTTTACTCCGGGTGCTCTGGTTTCCTCCCACAAGTCCCCAAAGACATGCAGTTAGGTAATTTGGACATTCTGAATTCTCCCTCTGTGTACCCGAACAAGCAACAGAATGTGGCGACAAAGGGTTTTTCGCAGTAACTTCATAGCAGTGTTAATGTAAGCCTACTTGTGACAATAAAGATTATTATTAAAGATTATTATTATTAGAACCTCTCTTGTAAGAGATGGCTATTGCCTGGCACTTGTGTGGTGCAAATGTAACTTGCTACTTGTCAGCCCAAGCCTGGATATCGTCCAGGTCCTGCTGCATTTGGACATGAACTGCTTCATTATCTGAGGAGTCACGAATGGTGCTGAACATTGTGCAGTCATTTCCACTTCCAACCTTCTGATGGAAGGGAGGTCATTGATGAAGTAGCCGAAGATATTGGGCCGAGGACACTACCCTGAGGAACTCCTGCAGTGATGTCCTATAGCTGAGCTGATAGACCTCCAAAGGCCACAACCATCTTCCTTTGTGCCAGGTATGACTCCAACCAACGGAGAGTTTCCCCCCTGATTTCCATTGACATTGTGTGCCATGTCTGATCAGAAGCACTCTTCTTTCCTCTTAAAGCCTGGCACTGAGACTGAACCCAGTGGCATTGCCACTGTTGTTGAGCTGTGGCATGTCTGAGCCTAACCCCACCACCTTGATGCTACAGCCTGACCTCCAACATCAGCCATGTCAAGACCGTCAACCTCCACTTCTGTTGTTTCCTGACCAAGTTAATGAGTTGGAGCAGTTCAGATAATGAAATGGACTGATGAATAAATAAAACAATAACAGTTTTACAAAGTGCGTTAAAACAGATTCTCATATTTATGTGGTGTTGATCTATAATATGCAAACTTTAATAATTGTATACCTAACGATACCACCCTGCTTTATTGCTGTTTTGCTTTTGGTGGCACCTGGGATTTCATTCGTTTCAAGTGCTAAAATAGTGATTTGCTGGAAAATAGCTTGGGAAGTCCTGGTCTCATAATTCGAGCCATATCTTTCAGGAGTGAAATTAGGAAACATTTTGACACACAAAGAGCGGTAGAAATTTTGGCACTCTCTTTTGCAAATGACAGTTGATATGAGATCAATTGTAAAGTTTAAAGCTGCGATTGATATATTTTTGTTTACCAAATATAATAAGAGGTGTGGACCAACAGCAGATACATAGATAGGATTTCATGTGCAACCGTCGTGTATTTCGCTGTGGCAGAGGCGGCCTGCTGTTGGCTGACAGCCAGATCCTCTGGTCCCACCATTGTCAATGGGGTTTCCCATTGAATGCACCTCTCGAGGCCGGTAAGCACCTGGGGGGGGCGGGGTGCATCATCAGCAGGATGGGCAGATCCCACCTGCGTGAATGGCTGGAGGTTCCGATTTCGAACCAGAATTATGAATCAGTTATGCAACTGTTGGATAAACCAATGCAAATGTAAAGAAAGGAAAGGAATTGGGTGTGATTACTGAATGCTCATTGAAGGTATTCATTGCATGCCGAGTGAAAAGTATCCACTGTTATCAATAAGGCTAATAAAGGGATTTGAAGATAAGGGGCGGGATTCTCTGACCCCCCCCCCCCCCCCCACCCCCCGGCCGGGTTGGAGAATCGCTGGGGTGCGGCGTGAATCCCGCCCCGCCGCTCCGACGCCGGCTGCCGAATTCTCCGCCGGAGGTTTTTGGGTGGGGCCGGGGATTGCGCCGTGCCGGTCAGGGGCAGTTGGTCGCGACCCCCCCGGCAATTCTTCGGGCCCCGATGGGCCGAGTGGCCACCTATTTATGACCAGTCCAACCGGTGTGAAATAGACAAGGTCCAGATCGGCGCGGGACCTGGCTTGGAGGGCGGCCTGCGGAGTCCTCGGGGGGCCGCAGGGGGATCGTGCCCTGGGGGGGGGGGGGGGGGGGGGCACCCACGGTGGCCTGGCCCGAATCGGAGCCCACCGATCTGCGGGCGGGCCAGTGCCCTGGGGGCACTCTTTCCCTCCGCACCGGCCTCTGTAAGGCTCCGCGGAGAATAAGCCCCCTGCGCATGCGCAGGAAACACGCCAGCGGTTCTACGCATGCGCCAACACGCGCCGGCTGGCGGAGGCCCTTCGGAGCCGGTTGGCGCGGCGCCAACCCCTCCAGCATTGGCCTAGCCCCCGGAAGTGCGGAGGATTCCGCACCTTCCGGGCGGCCCGATGCCGGAGTGGTTCACGCCACTCTTTGGCGCTGGTACGGCCCACCCTGCCGATTGTGGGAGAATCCCGCCCAAGTAGTTTTAACTTGGACATGGCGATCAGCAAGAAGGTGCTGTGATGGACAAATGGACCTTTGTTTGCTTTGGGCCACCCAATTTAATCAATATTTGTGGCGCTTAGCCAATCAAGTGTGATTGGACTCCCCTCTGCTAAGTTTGAAGGTGAAAAGCATGGATAAGGACTTCAGAGCATAAGGAAATTCAGGGTTATGTGTGCTTTATTGCGGCATAGCGCCAGGGATGATTACAGGCAATTCTACGCAGATAAAAATTGAACAACTAATGGGAAAGCTCATGCTATATTTCCAGATGCAGTTGTGGTTAATATCTATTGTTTATTTTTCTGATTATTAACAGGCCACGCAAGTAGCAGAATGGTTCACACCAGATGATTAAACAATTAGGAAGGGAGAACACGCCTCCAGCAAAAATGTATTCTTTATATTAACGTTTACAGCTGTACACTGACAACAACCAGTAATCACTGGAGAGATTTTGTAGAATAGCATGTCAGCAAAACATTGGAAGTGACATTTTACGGGGGAAATGTTTTAGAACTGACAGAAGATATACATTTTTATAATTACCATTTGAATGTTTGAATGTCAGGCTTCTGTTTTACTACTCTTACCCTGTTTTCCCTGCCCACAAACCAACAACAATGACGAGCACATGATCTGTCTTTTTTGTTATGATCATGTGGGTAAATGGTAGCAAAACTCTGATGAAGATATTCCTTCCAATCTCTTCTTCCTCTCTATGGGGAAGTGTCTGGTCCAGTCCCCTACTTCACCGAAAAGAAAACTGAGATGGGTAACTGAGCAAAGTGAAGTAGCAATAGAAACTGGCTTATCGAAAAAGCATGAAGAAATGCAGAAATGGAATTAAAAACAATCAGTGCTGATGATCATCCTTGTCTTCTTTTTAGCATTCAATTAGTTATTTCCCTGTGTGAATTTGTTTGGTCAAAATATCTCCCCATTATCTCTCTAGTTTTCTTTGCATTCTTTGTGATGTTCAATATAGGAGACCCTACAAGAAAGTGAAGATTGTAGGATATGGGTGTAGTCTGATCACTGAAACAGGAATTCACTGTAAAGAAAAACAAAAGATGTTACAGAAAATGGTGAGGGGCGGGATTCTGCGGGAATCGGCGGGGCGGGCAACTCCAGCGCCTTCAGGGGCTAGGCCGGAGCCGGAGTGGTTTGCGCCGCGCCGGCTGGCGGGGAAGGGGCTTGGTGCCACGCCAACTGGTGCCGAAGGGCCTCCACCGGCCGGCGCGAGTTGGCACATGCGCGGGAGCGCCAGCGTGTGCTGGCGTCATCACAGCGCATGCGCACCCGCGCAGCCACGTCCCGCCGGCAAATACCTGGTGTAGTATACGCCGGCGGGACTGGCCGTAAACAGGTGGCCACTCGGCCCATCGGGGGCCGGAGAATCGATTCTACAGAATGTGTCCATCATCATTATCTGTGATATTTAAATATATACGTATGTTTATTCTATGTAGATGCAATGTTACTTAACACCATACAACATTTCAACTATATTGTTATTATACATCACTCACAGCTTTACCCATCATGCTGATTATAACAGACTGCTCCAATCTTTCATCCTTTCTTCAAAATAATTGTATATCATTTTAAGATCTACAACAAAAAAGAGAGAAGTTGTAAGTGCTGGAAATCTGAAAAGCTGGTAATCATGAAAGCATATGAAAATGATGAAAGAATATTTCTGATTTAGCCCTCACTGATAGGGAAATCTGGGCCATTAATGTTCCCTTCCTTTGCACCGAGAAGGAACATAGAGGGTGAAACCTGTTCTGTCCATGACTGAGGAAAAAATTACAACTTCTTCATTGCCCAACCCAAGTCAACGCGATGAAGCAGGGTCCCAGAGGATTGGAGGATAGCCAATGTTGTACCGTTATTTAAGAGCGGTTGCAAGGGTAGTCCGGGTAATTATAAGCCAGTGAGCTTGACGTCAGTGATAGTGAAATTTTTGCAAAAGATTCTCAGGGATAGGGGCTGGGATTCTCCAACCCGGCACCGGGTCGGAAAATCCCCGGGGGGGTGGGATTCTCGCGCCCCGACGCCGGCTTTCCCATTCTCTGGCGGCGTTTTGCAGGCGCCGGCGGAATCACTGCCATGCCGCTCGGGGGCCGTTAACAGCAGCCCCGCCCCCCCCCCGTCGATTCTCCGGGCCCCGATAGACCAAGTGTCCAATCAGTTTGGCCGAGTCCCGCCGGCGTGGATTACTCACCTCCCACAAGGCGGGAACTAGAAGGTGAGTGTGCGGGGGTCGCCCTGGAGAGGGGGGGGCAGGGGGATCGGACCCTGTGGGGGGGGCCCCCCATGATGGCCTGGCCCGCGATTGGGGCCTTCCGAACAGCGGGCGGGCTGGTTCCGTGGGGCCTACTTCGCGCTGGGCCCCTGTAGGGCTCCGCCATATTGCCCGGGGCCAGCGCGGAAAAGGGAACCCCCGCGCATGCGCGGAAATACGCCGGCCGTTGGGCGCGGACTCGCTCGGGTTGTTCCGCGCCGTCTGGAGCTGCGGGAACCACTCCGGCGACAACCCGGCCCCCTAGAAAGGGGAGAATTCCTCACGTTCGGGGGCCATTGACGCCGGAGTCATTGGCGCCGGTTTGCACGCCAGCGTGGAGACATAGCCCCATTATTAGAGAATCCCGCCCAGGATCTATGCACATTTGGAAGTGAATGGTCTCATTAGCGACAGAGAGCATGGTTTTGCACGAGGTAGGTCTTGTCTCATTAATTTGATTGAATCTTTTGAGGAGGTGACAAAAATGATTGATGAGGGAAAGGCTGTGGATGTTGTCGATGTGGACTTTAGTAAAGCATTTGATTAGGTCTCTCATGGCAGGCTGGTGCAAAAGATTAGATAACATGGGGTCAGGGGTGAACTAGCTGGATGGATCCAGAACAGGCTTGGCCATAGAAGACAGAGGGTTGCAGTGAAAGGATGTTTTTCCTAATGGAGGTCTTTAACTAGTGGTGTTCTGCCGAATACTCTGGCACTGAAAATTCGACGGGGGCGGGAATCGCGCCACGCCGGTCGGCGGGCCCTCCCCGGCGATTCTCCGGCCCGCAATGGGCCGAAGACCCGCTGCTGTCATGCCAGTCCCGCCAGCGTGAATCAATCCACCTACCTTACCGGCGGGCCTGGCGCCGCGGGCAGGCTCCAGGGTCCTAGGGTGGGCGCGGGGCGAACTAGCCCCGGGGGATGCGCCCATGGTGGCCTGGCCCACCATCGGGGCCCACCGATCCGCAGGCGGGTCTGTGCCGTGGGGGCACACTTTTCCTTCCACCTCGGCCATAGCCTCCGCGTTGACCGATGCAGAAGTGACCCCCCCCGCGCATGCGCGGGGAATTACGTCAGCAGCCACTGACGCTCTCGCGCATGCGCGGACTTCCGCCGCATGGCGGAGTCTCTTCGGCCCCGGCTGGTGTGGCGCCAAAGGCCTTTCCCGCCGGCCGGCGGCGCGCCAACCACTCCGGCACGGGCCTAGCCCCTCAAGGTGAGGGCTTGGCCCCTAAAGGTGCAGAGAAATCCGCATCTTTGGGGCGGCCCGACGCCGGAGTGGATTCCGCCACTCCATCCAGGTAGGGGAGAATCCCGGCCCAGTTCTGGGACCTCTGGGGCGGGGTTCTCTGATCCCCCGCCGGGTCGGAGAATCGCCGGGGGGCGGCATGAATCCCGCCCCGCCGCTCTGACGCTGGCTGCCGAATTCTCCGGCGTTGTTTTTTTGACGGGGCCGGGGATCACACCGCGCCAGTCGCGGCCTGCCGATCCTCCGGATGGGCAGGCGGGCCTGTGCCGTGGGGGCACTCTTTCCCTCCGCGCCGGCCTGTGTAAAGCACCGCCGTGGCTGACGCGGAGAAGAAACCCTCTGCGCATGCGCAGGAATCACGGCAGCAGTTCTGGGAACACGATGGCGCTCCTGCGCATGCGCAAACTCGCGCCGGCCGGCAGAGGCCCTTCCGCACCGGTTGGCATGGCGCCAACCACTCCAGTGCCGGCCTGGCCCCCGAAGGTGCGGAGGATTCCGCACCTCTGGACGCCACTCTTTGGCGCCTGTACGGCCCGCCCGCCGGGATACCGGAGAACCCCGCCCCTGGTCTTTGTAATATACCTAAATGACTTGGAGGAAAACGTAGTGGGTCTGATTAGCAACTTTTCAGATGATACTAAGATTGCAGCAGTTGCGGATGGTGATGAAGATTGTAAGAGAATACAGCAGGAGAGAGATAGGCTGCAAAATTGGGTTTAGAAATGGCAGATGGAATTTAACCCGGACAAATGCGAGGTAATGCATTTTGGTAGATCCAATTCAGGTGGGAGCTATAAAATAAATGGCAGAACCATCAGGAGCTCATAGAGACACAGAGAGATCTGGGCGTGCAGGTCCACAGATCCTTAAAAGTGGCAGCACAGATGGAAATAGTGGTAAAGAAAGCATATGGCATGCTTGCCTTCATAGGACGAGGTATCACGTATAAAAACTCAAAAATAATGTTACAATTATATAGAAGGTTGGTTAGGTCACATTTGGAATACTGTGTCGAATTCTGGTCACCGCACTGCCAGAAGGACGTGGAGGCTTTGGAGAGAGTACAGAAAAGGTTTACCAGGATGTTGCCTAGTATGGAGGGTATTACCCAAGAGGAGAGATTGAATAAACTGGGATTGTTCTCCATAGAGAGACGGAGGCTGAGGGGTGACCTGATAGAAGTTTATAAAATTATTAGGGATATAGATCGGGTGAACAGTTGGAGGCTTTTTCCCAGGGCGGAAATGACAATTACAATGGGGCACAAGTTCAAGGTGAGGGGGAAAAGTTTCATTGGAGATGTGAGGGGGAAGTTTTTTTACACCGAGGGTGGTGGTGGCCTGGAGTGCACTGCCAAATGAGGTGGTTGAGGCAGATACATTAGTGACCTTTAAGACGTATCTGGATAGGCATATGAACAGACAGGGTATAGAAGGATACAGGCAGTTGGTCTAGGTAGGACATGTTATCGGCGCAGGCTTGGCAGGCCGAAGGGCCTGTTCCTGTGCTGTATTGTTCTTTGATCTTTGGTCTTTGACCTGAATCTCCTGGAAGGGGTCATTTTCATTCACCTAGAAGCTGGTACACATGAACACACTCTCAGTAATCACAAATACAACAGATTCCAATCAAGCTGGCAAAGGGGAACTTCCGTTGTGACAATCCACGTCCATGACTGCACTGCCAACGGACAGTTTGTGCTTCATCGGGAACATTATTGTCTGCATTATTGCACCACTGGGTACGGGAAAAGAATTGGAATAGGTATGCGGATTAGAAAATTTGGGATCCAGAAAACCATTTTGCAGACACATAGAAATGGTTATCGAAATAAA
Source organism: Scyliorhinus torazame (assembly GCF_047496885.1). Classification (NCBI taxonomy): domain Eukaryota; kingdom Metazoa; phylum Chordata; class Chondrichthyes; order Carcharhiniformes; family Scyliorhinidae; genus Scyliorhinus; species Scyliorhinus torazame. The sequence goes on from NC_092715.1 coordinate 195,168,857, forward strand.
AACAGAAATGCTGTATGGAATCCGTACAGAATGGTTTCCACGGAGTTTCACATGAGACATGCTGATGATGTGTTGCATTTGTAATATTAACCTTCCCTTCTCATTCTGATGTTGAGTGGTCCACCAATAGCATCACTTTTATTTCAAATTTCCAAGACTTTTGTTGTTCTGCTCTGTGTAAGGGTCCTTCCTGTTTGTTCCTCTTAATTCCCTTATTTCCCTTTGTTTTATTTTTGCTGTTGCATTTTTGATCCATGAATGATTTATGGACTTGTGTCTTTAAGGCAGCCTGAATCTTTAATTCAAGCAGAAGGAAGCTGAGGCCTGTGTCTTTAGTTCAAACAGAAGATTCAAGAAGGTTGTGCTGGTTTAGACTGGTTATTGTAGACTGGCTAGCGTCAGTGATGACTCGGTTTGATTGATTTGGCTGATGGCCAATGAAGTGGCCCAAAATGTTGGCCTCTGCCCAGTAACAGGTAGTGATTGGATCTGATCCGACTGGAAAGTTTTTCAGTGCTCCAAGGGTTGAGTTTGATTTCAGTTTTGGTTTTGGCAGTCCAGGGAAGGATCTGCTATCCTCTCCTTATGTTTTTCTCTATAAAGGCTGTGTTTCTGAACTGGCAGAAAGCCTGGATGAATCTATGTACAGGTAGAGTCTAGAACCAATCAACTTTCTGTCCTGAAAGGCAAAATCAGAACTAACCAGCTCTATTTACCCAAAGAAAGTGGCCTGAATGCAAATCTCAAGCTGAACGCCAGTTTGATGAGAAATAAAGTGTCACTCAATAAAGCCTACAGCAAGTGAGTACTGCATTTTTCTAAACTGCTGGGACCGTTAACAAATGACTCGATAAAGAAGACCATTACCAACTTGTCATGTGAGAGTACCTTTAAGAAATGGATGTTTAAGCAATGTACCTTTAAGAAATGGAGCTGGTCATATTACTGAAGTGATGTCAGAGGGTGGGGGGAGCTGAGCTCACTTCTGCTGTTTTGAGTTTCAGTTTGAGAAGCGAGCTGGGAGTGTCTGTGTGTTTTGCTGAGAGCTGCAGGAAGAAACACAGAGCTAGTCTGTTGATGTCTGCAATCCAAAGAGTATAAATGTTTTGAATGTAACCTAATGTGTTATTAATTTTGAAGGTTTGAAGTCTTTTGGATGTTTAAAGGAACAGTTTGAAAGATTATTTAGTGTTGTAGTCTTTTGGGGTTATCTTTGAAGTAATGGGTGTTAAGATATTCAATGTTTGTTTTTAAAAGGTTAACTTGAGTTCATAGAATAAACATTGTTTTGTTTTAAAAACCATTTGTCCATTTCTGCTGTATCACACCTGGAGAGTACGCCGTGTGCTTCCCACACCACAATCTATTAAAAGTTGTAGGTCGGTTGAACTCCATGAAACACTTTGGGGTTCTGTAAACCTGGACCCATAACAAACTACTAAACAAGGACTGTGATTTACAAGCTTACTGTGAGGAAAGCATGCAAAGGGACATCTTCTGAAGCAAAGACTCTTATCTTTTGACATTCATCCTTCTTATTTTTACCCCTTCTCCCCTCTGTATTTGTCTTTCTTGTGTGTCTGGATAGAGGGTGAGACTGTTAAAGTGGATAGTAGGTAGTAGCTTGTTGTTATCCAGTTGTATTGACTACATATTTCAGGATAGTTCTTGATATAAATAAACAGTAATTCTATTTCAACTTACAAACCTGGTGATTGTAATTATTGGACAGCCAAGCGGCAAAGACTTCAGTAGGAATTATTGGTCAATTCACTTGTGGTGTGACTCTGGGATGAGTGGGGCTGGAATTGACTGCGCACTTGCCCAGGGTGTTGTAATGTCTCCCAGTTTCAGCAACACCAAGTCATTCACTCTAAAAGCAAACAATCTGCTCTACAACAGGGATTATAGAAACTGACAGCTAAACCAGGCTATCTGAGATATAATTCAAGCTCATACAATGTAAAATCAGTATATGAGATGAAAGTGGATTACGTTCCAAGTTTATGCTCCATCATTGCAACCACTCTACTGCTTTCTTTCAATTTTCAAGATTAGAATTAACATTTCGTGGGGTGGCTCTGTAAGAATGAAGGTTTATTGTCATATTTAAATCAAAGCAGGGAAAGACATGAGCTGTGACATCTTAATTCAAAAGAAATTTCCAAAGATATTGGATGTTGTTAAGATAAAATGAAGTTATTACTTATCAAGGCATAAGCAAGATGAAGGATGACACAGTGGTGTTTTGGGATATAAACCACAAAGTACTGTGCTGTACAAACCACAAGCCCAGAGAGTGAGTTCATTCAACTGTCATGTTGTCAAAAGATTGTTTCCTTTCCAGTAAGCCACGGATCATAGCCAGGGTATAAAGCCATTGGAAAGGGTGCAAAAAGTTATACCAGAACTGAGAGATTATAAGTAACAGGAAAGACTGAACAAACTGGGGCCCTGTCGTCTGGAAAAGAGAAGACAGAGAGTGATTTGGTGGGGTTTTAAAAAATTATGATGTGGAGATGCCGGCGTTGGACTGGGGTGAGCACAGTACGAAGTCTTACAACACCAGGTTAAAGTCCAACAGGTTTGTTTCGATGTCACTAGCTTTCGGAGCGCTGCTCCTTCCTCAGGTGAATGAAGAGGTCTGTTCCAGAAACACATATATAGACAAATTCAAAGATGCCAAACAATGCTTGGAATGCGAGCATTAGCAGGTGATTAAATCTGTAAAGATCTGTAAATCTGTAAAGACATATGAATCCAATAATGAGAACTGGCTAGGCCATAGAAGGCAGAGGGTAGCAATGGAGGGATGCTTTTCTAATTGGAGGGCTGTGACCAGTGGTGTTCCACAGGGATCAGTGTTGGGACCTTTGCTGTTTGTAGTATATATAAATGATTTGGAGGAAAATGTAACTGGTCTGATTAGTAAGTTTGCAGACGACACAAAGGTTGGTGGAATTGCGGATAGCGATGAGGACTGTCTGAGGATACAGCAGGATTTAGATTGTCTGGAGACTTGGGCGGAGAGATGGCAGATGGAGTTTAATCCGGACAAATGTGAGGTAATGCATTTTGGAAGGGCTAATGCAGGTAGGGAATATACAGTGAATGGTAGAACCCTCAAGAGTATTGAAAGTCAAAGAGATCTAGGAGTACAGGTCCACAGGTCATTGAAAGGGGCAACACAGGTGGAGAAGGTAGTCAAGAAGGCATACGGCATGCTTGCCTTCATTGGCCGGGGCATTGAGTATAAGAATTGGCAAGTCATGTTGCAGCTGTATAGAACCTTAGTTCGGCCACACTTGGAGTATAGTGTTCAATTCTGGTCGCCACACTACCAGAAGGATGTGGAGGCTTTAGAGAGGGTGCAGAAGAGATTTACCAGAATGTTGCCTGGTATGGAGGGCATAAGCTATGAGGAGCGATTGAATAAACTCGGTTTGTTCTCACTGGAATGAAGGAGGTTGAGGGGCGACCTGATAGAGGTATACAAAATTATGAGGGGCATAGACAGAGTGGATAGTCAGAGGCTTTTCCCCAGGGTAGAGGGGTCAATTACTAGGGGGCATAGGTTTAAGGTGAGAGGGGCAAGGTTTAGAGTAGATGTACGAGGCAAGTTTTTTACGCAGAGGGTAGTGGGTGCCTGGAACTCACTACCGGAGGAGGTAGTGGAAGCAGGGACGATGGGGACATTTAAGGGGCATCTTGACAAATATATGAATAGGATGGGAATAGAAGGATACGGACCCAGGAAATGTAGAAGATTGTAGTTTAGTCGGGCAGTATGGTCGGCACGGGCTTGGAGGGCCGAAGGGCCTGTTCCTGTGCTGTACATTTCTTTGTTCTTTGTTTGTTCTTTGAGTTCAGAAAAAAAGTATTTATCTCGAGAATGGTTAAAACATGGAGCTCATTAACAAACAAACAAAGAACAAAGAAATGTACAGCACAGGAACAGGCCCTTCGGCCCTCCAAGCCCGTGCCGACCATGCTGCCCGACTAAACTACAATCTTCTACACTTCCTGGGTCCGTATCCCTCTATTCCCATTCTATTCATGTATTTGTCAAGATGCCCCTTAAATGTCACTATCGTCCCTGCTTCCACCACCTCCTCCGGTAGCGAGTTCCAGGCACCCACTACCCTCTGCGTAAAAAACTTGCCTCGTACATCTACTCTAAACCTTGCCCCTCTCACCTTAAACCTATGTCCCCTAGTAATTGACCCCTCTACCCTGGGGAAAAGCCTCTGACTATCCACTCTGTCTATGCCCCTCATAATTTTGTAGACCTCTATCAGGTCTCCCCTCAACCTCCTTCGTTCCAGTGAGAACAAACCGAGTTCATTCAACCGCTCCTCATAGCTAATGCCCTCCATACCAGGCAACATTCTGGTAAATCTCTTCTGCACCCTCTCGAAAGCCTCCACATCCTTCTGGTAGTGTGGCAACCAGAATTGAACACTAGAGAATTGAACACTTAAGACAAGTAGTAACCAAGGTAAATAATATAGCTGTATTTAAGGGGAAGCTAGATATGTCATGATGGATATAAGAACATGAGGATATATTGACATGGTGATAGGAAGGAAGGAAGGTCAAAAGAGGCTCAAGTGAAGCATTGGAATTGGCTTAGAGCTGTTGAGGTGAATTGCTTATTTCTGTGCAGCAAATGCAATCTAAGATGTTATGTATATTGTATCATATTGCATTGATCTGTAGTATTAATATAATCCCATTGCCCACTAAGAACGGTGTGATCAAGAGGAGTTGGGGAGGGGCTAGTTAAGATGGTGTGAAGAGTTTCAGTTGGTGTGGAGGACTAAATAGTATCGGGGAGTTAGGATTGTGTGAGCGTAGGGACTAAAATGGTGTGGTGGGTGTAAAGATGTTATGAGGGGTTAAAATAATGTAAGAGGGTTAATGTGGGGTTTAATGGGGGTTTAAGATGTTGTGTGTTTAAGGTAATTAAGATTTGTTAAGGTGAAGTGCCTGTTTCCACACAGTAAATACTGTGTAATAATCTTTACAGGTGTGTGTATATTGCATTACATTGAATTGATATGTAAGGGTTAATATAAACCCCAGTGCCCAGTGACAACAGTATGATCACCAAAGATGGTGTGGGATGTTCAGATGCTTTGAGGGGCGTTTAGATTGTGAGGGGGGGAAAGTTTTAAAATGGTGTGTTGTCGTCAGATGTCGAAGAGTCATCCGGACTCGAAAAGTTAGCCCTGTCCTCTCTGCACATATGCTGTCAGACCTGCTGAGATTTTCTGCATTTTCTATTGTTCTTTCAGATTCCGGCATCTGCAGTAATTTATTTTTATCTGACTGTGAAATATATCAGCGTTCCTAACCGAATTGTGGGAGAATCTACAGGGCAAGAACTACAGTGATTCAAGAAGATGGCTCACCCACCTTCTCAAGGCAATAAATATTGGTCGTGGCAACAATGCTGGTGGCAACAATGCTTCAAAGAATGTTTAAATAAAAGTAAGCTAAAAACCAAACAGGGATTACTATTAAGTAAGACTTTGAGAAGAGATAACTGTAACGACACCCTGGGAAACTGCACGGTCAATTCCAGCCCCACTCACCCCAGAGTCACAACACAAGTGAATTAACCAATAATTGTTATAAAAATACCTGAAGTCTTTGGCCCTTGATTGCGCAATAATTACAGTCACCAGGTTTATAAGTTGAAACAGTTACTGTTTATTATAACAAGAATATTGATGAAATACGCAGCAGATACAATTGCTTAAATATCAATAAGTACCTAAATCCTACTTTAACTTGGCTCCCCACCCTCTATGCACACACACACACACCAGACAGTAAAACACAGAGGGGTGGAAAAGGGGGAAACATGCTAGCGAAAGAGAAAAGAGTCTTTGCTTCAGACGATGGTCCCTTGCATGCTATCGTCACAGTAAGTTTGTAGATTAGAGTCTTTGTATTGCAGTCTATGCTGGTTTTCCAGCAGCTTTTAAAAGCACCATACTCACACCTCTCCTCGAGAAGCAGAGACTTTGTTTCCTCAAACCTTGCTTTCAGCTTGTGGCTCTGTAGTGTAGAAAAGGTAGTACTCACAGCGGCATGGTGACACATTGATTAGCACTGCTGCCTCACAGCACCAGGGACGCGGGTTCAATTCCAGCCTCGGGTGTCTGTCTATGTGGAGTTGTACTTTCTCCCCGTGTCTGCGAGGGTTTCCTCCGGGTGCTCCGGTTTCTTCCCACAGTCCAAAGATGTGCAGGTTAGGTGGATTGACCATGTTAAATTGCCCCTTAGTGTCCAAAAGGTAAGGTGGAGTTACTGGGTTACCGGGACAGGATGGAGGCGTGGGTTTAAATAGGTTGATCTTTCAAGAGTCGATGCAGACTCGATGGGCTGAATGGCCTCCTTCTGCGCTGTAGTGATTCTATGATTCACAGGTAGCAAGCCTTCTGGAGAAAGATAGTCAATTCACACCAGCTTTTTTGGGGAGAGTTAACAAATTCTGAACTTTGCCTGCACAACCTGTAATGGTTCTCCTGTAAACAGATTCATCCAGGCTTTTTGCCAGTTCAGAAACACAGCCTTTCTGGAGAAAAGCAGAAAGTTGGAGAGAGTGGGCATTCTCTCTAAGGTGCCAGGAGTCAAACTGAAAACAAAAGTGAAACCTCAGGACTCTGAAAACATCCCAGTGGAATAGGATCCAATCACCAACGGTTACCAGGCAGAGCACAGCCTTTTGTGCCAATCCATTTATCACCAGCCAATCAATCAAACCTAGTCCCCACCCATCACTCTCTGTCACTGGTCAATCTCCAGTTTAAACCAGCGCAGCCTTTTGGATTCTTCTGTTTGAATTAAAGGTACATGCTTCTTACAAGCTGCTTGTCTTAAAGTGAAAGGTCCATTAATCATCCACAGATCAAAAGTGCAACAGTAAAATAAAAGAAAGGGGAAATAAGGAATAAACATGGAATAAACAGGAAGGACCTTCAGATAACATAAAACCACTGAGTTTGGGATTTCACACTATTGAGTCTAAATGAGAAAGGTACATATAACAGAGCTCTGACTCCAGAAAAAACCTTCACATATAATAGAAAAAGGTTTATTTCCTTTCGTCACCTTTAGGAGAGATGGTGTGACATAGTGGTCATATCACTGGACTAGTAATCTCGAGGCCCAGGCTAATGGCATAAATCCCACCATGACAATTGGTGGAGTCTAAATTCAATTACTTCATAGAAGAATATCTGGTATTGAAAGCTAGGGTTGAATTTTCCAGCCCCATCAGCGATGGGAATGATGACGGACGGAAACGTAAAATCCAGAGTGAGGCCAAAGATCGGGGGCGAGATTCTCCGACCCCCCGCCGGGTCGGAGAATCGCTGGGGGCTGGCGTGAATCCCGCCCCCGCTGGTTGCTGAAGTCTCCGGCACCGGATATTCGGTGGGGGCGAGAATCGTGGCGCGCCGGTTGGCGGGCCCCCCGCTCGATTCTCCGGCCCGGATGGGCCGAAGTCCCGCTGCTAAAATGCCTGTCCCGCCGGCGTAAATTAAACCACCTACCTTACCGGCGGGACAAGGCGGCGCGGGCAGGCTCCGGGGTCCTGACGCTCCCGCGCATGCGTCGCCCGGAGATGTCATTTTCACGCCAGCTGGCGGGGCACCAAAGGCCTTTCCCGCCAGCTGGCGGGGCGGAAATTCGTCCGGCGCCGACCTAGCCCCTCAAGGTTGGGGCTCGGCCCCCAAAGATGCGGAGGATTCCGCACCTTTGGGGCGGCGCGATGCCCGTCTGATTTGCGCCGTTTTGGGCGCCAGGTGGTGGACATCGCGCCCTTTCCGGAGAACTTCGCCCCAGATATCCACCGGGAAAATAAGTCAGAATTTTCCTCACGGCAGTCTCATGGTGACCTACGGGCAGCTGGGGGTGGAGACAGGAAGGTTAGTGCAACACAAGGGGGGGGGGGGGCTGCACAGAGACTCATGTTGGGGGGGGTTGGTATTGAGGGTAATACGGTCAGCCCTGAAGGAACAGGGGGGCTAAGTGACAGTCAATCATAGTCCTGGAACTGGGGCCGAAGGTTAGCTTGTATCATTAAAGGCAATCCTGGTGTTTTGTGGGCCATGCTACATGGCAAGTACATCAACGTCCCAGATTATGGAGGGGCAAACCCTCTCTGCTCAATACCCTAGTGCACAGCGTGGCATATAGATCATGGTCAATACCTCGCACATGGTGGTCTTGCTCTGTACTGAACTGCAGACAGAATGGTAGCACAGTGGGTAGCACTGTTGCTTCACAGCGCCAGGGTCCCAAGTTAGATTCCCGGCTCAGGAAACTGAACAGGCACCGGAATGTGGCTAGTAGGGGCTTTTCACAGTAACTTCATTGCAGTGTTAATGTAAGCCTACCTGTGACAATAAAAGATTATTATTATTATGGTCAGGGGAGGCACCTGCAGCCTGCAAGTTGGGAAAACATAATAAAGTTGTTGACATTCAAATTTCTAGTAGCGTGGTTGGGGGAGGGTGGCGCCTGTGTCAGTGACTGTGCACACAGCCTCAAGATGGGGAGAGGGGAGTTCTATGTGGGGCATCCACAGTGCTGGGTTCTGGGTGGAGGGCAGAAATATTCACAACAACCACTGTTGAATCCAGGGTTACTGGGAGAAGTTGGAGAGTGAATGGAGGGAGGTCTGCCTGTATATTGTGGGGTTCCAAGATGATTGGAGAGACGTGAACGGTGACAGGGAGAAGGTCTGGAAGTAGAAATGCAGCACCACCATAGTGACATCACTGATGCGGTTTAAAGATTAACCTGGAACAAATCTCCAAAGGACTAGTCTGAGGCAGTGTGGGAGTGGTTTGAGGCAATGTAGGAGGGATCTGAGGCAGTGTGGGAGGAGTTTGAGGCAATGTAGGAGGGGTCTGAGGCAGAGTGGGAGGGGTTTGAGGCAATGTAGGAGAGGTCTGACACAGTGTGGGAGGAATCTGATGCAGGGGACGCGGTGTATGAGGTGGTGTAGGAGAGATCTGAGGTAGTATGGGAGGGGTCAGAGGCAGTGTGGGAGGGGTCTGAGGCAATGTAGGAGGGGTCTGAGGCAGAGTGGGAGGGGTTTGAGGCAATGTAGGAAAGGTCTGACACAGTGTGGGAGGAATCTGATGCAGGGGACGAGGTGTATGAGGTGGTGTAGGAGAGATCTGAGGTAGCATGGGAGGGGTCAGAGGAAGTGTGGGAGGGGTCTGAGGCAGTGTGGGAGGCGTCTGAGGCAGTGTGCGGGAGTCTGAGGCAGTGTTGGAGGAGTCTGAGGCAGTTTGGGCAGGGTCAGGTGCAGTGTGGGAGGAATCTGAGGCAGTATGGGCGGGTTCAGGTACAGTGTGGGAGGAGTCTGAGGCAGTATGGGTGGAGTCTGAGGCAGTAAGGGATGAGTTTGAGGCAGTAAGGGATGAGTTTGGGGGTTCTGAGGCAGTGTGGTAGGAATCTAAGGCAGTGTGGGGGGGGGTCAGATGCAATATGGAAGGGGCCCAAGGGAGTGTAGGAGGGGTCTGAGGCTGTGTGGGAGGAGTCTGAGGCAGTGTGGGAGGGGTCTGAGGCTGTGTGGGAGGAGTCTGAGGCAGTGTGGGAGGGGACCGATGCAGTGTGGGAGGAGTCTGAGGCAGTGTGGGAGGGGTCTGAGTCAATGTGGGAGGGGTCTGACACAGTGTGGGAGGAATCTGATGCAGGGGACGAGGTGTATGAGGTGGTGTAGGAGAGATCTGAGGTAGCATGGGAGGGGTCAGAGGCAGCGTGGGAGGAGTCTGAGGCAGTGTGGGAGGGATCTGAGGCAGTGTGGGAAGGGTCTGAGGCAGTGCGGGAGGGATCTAAGGCAGTGTGGGAGGGGTCTGAGGCAGTGTGGGAGGAGTCCGAGGCCATGTGGGAGGGGTCTGAGGCAGTGTGGGAAGGGTCTGAGGCAGTGTGGGAGGGATCTGAGGCAGTGTGGGAAGGGTCTGAGGCAGTGTGTGAGGGATCTGAGGCAGTGCGGGAAGGGTCTGAGGCAGTGTGGGAGGGAACTAAGGCAGTGTGGGAGGGGTTTGAGGCAGTGTGGGAGGGGTCTGAGGCAGTGTGGGAGGAGTCTGAGGCAGTTTGGGCAGGGTTAGGTGCAGTGTGGGAGGAGTCTGAGGCAGTATGGGTGGGTTCAGGTGCAGTGTGGGAGGAGTCTGAGGCAGTATGGGTGGAGTCTGAGGCAGTAAGGGATGAGTTTGAGGCAGTAAGGGATGAGTTTGGGGGTTCTGAGGCAGTGTGGTAGGAATCTAAGGCAGTGTGGGAGGGGACAGATGCAGTATGGAAGGGGCCCAAGGGAGTGTAGGAGGGGTCTGAGGCTGTGTGGGAGGAGTCTGAGGCAATGTGAGAGGGGTCTGAGGCAATGTGGGAGGGGTCTGAGGAAGTATGGGAGGAATCTGAGGCAGTGTGCCAATGGTTTGTTCAATGAGGGCACACGGCAGTGTTCCTGAAAGATCCCAGCAATATGGCTGAAGATTAAAGCTTCACAATTCACAGCGCACGTGGCCAACCTATTCTAAAACAACCGCAACATTGCAATCTACCCGGAACTTGAACAGCAATGCCCACAGAGAGAAAGTAACCCCTTTTTGTGAGTGGCGTGAGTGAGTTGTGGAGCAGTGTAGGAGGGGTCTGATCCAGTGTAGGAGGAATCTGAGGCAGTGTAGGAGGGTCCTGAGGCAGTGTGGGAGGTGTCTAAGGCAGGGTGGGAGGAGTCTGAGGTCAGTGTGGGAGGGGTCTGAGGCTGGGTGGGAGGGGTCAGAGGCGGTGCAGGCGGGGTCAGATGTAATGTGGGAGGAATCTGAGGCAGTGTGGGAGCAGTTTGAGGCAGTGTGGGAGGGGTCTGAGGCAGTGTGGGAGGCATCTGAGGCAGTGTGGGCGGGGTCAGGTGCAGTGTGGGAGGAGTCTGAGGCAGTGTGGGAGGAATCTGGGGCAGTGTGTGGGGTCTGAGGTAATGTTGAAGGAGTCTGCGGCAGTGTGGGCGGGGTCAGATGCAGTGTGGGAGGAGTCTAAGGCAGTATGGAAGGAATCTGAGGCAGTATGGGACATGTCTGAGGCATTCTAAAACAACCGCAACATTGCAATCTACCCAGAACTTGAACAGCAATGCCCACAGAGAGAAAGTAACCCCTTTTTGTGAGTGGCGTGAGTGAGTTGTGGAGCAGTGTAGGAGGGGTCTGATCCAGTGTAGGAGGAATCTGAGGCAGTGTGGGAAGGGTCTGAGGCAGTGTGGGAGGGATTTGAGGCAGAGCAGGAAGGGTCTGAGGCAGTGTGGGAGGGATCAAACTGTGGGAGGGGTCTGAGGCAGTGTGGGAGGGGTCTGAGGCAGTGTGGGTGGGGTCTGAGGCAGTGTGGGAGGGATCTGAGGAAGTGTGGGGGGTCTGAGGCAATATGGTAGGAATCTAAGGCAGTGTGGGGGGGTCAGATGCAATATGGAAGGGGCCCAAGGGAGTGTAGGAGGGGTCTGAGGCTGTGTGGGAGGAGTCTGAGGCAGTGTGGGAGGGGAGCGATGCAGTGTGGGAGGAGTCTGAGACAGTGTGTGGGATCTGAGGCAGAGCGGGAAGGGTCTGAGGCAGTGTGGGAGGGATCAAACTGTGGGAGGGGTCTGAGACTGTGTGGGAGGAGTCTGAGGCAGTGTGGGAGGGGACCGATGCAGTGTGGGAGGAGTCTGAGACAGTGTGTGGGATCTGAGGCAGAGCGGGAAGGGTCTGAGGCAGTGTGGGAGGGATCAAACTGTGGGAGGGGTCTGAGGCAGTGTGGGAGGAATCTGGGGCAGTGTGTGGGGTCTGAGGTAATGTTGAAGGAGTCTGAGGCAGTGTGGGCGGGGTCAGATGCAGTGTGGGAGGAGTCTAAGGCAGTATGGGAGGAATCTGAGGCAGTATGGGACATGTCTGAGGCAGTGTGGGAAGGGTCTGAGGCAGTGTGGGAGGGATCAAACTGTGGGAGGGGTCTGAGGCAGTGTGGGAAGGGTCTGAGGCAGTGTGGGAGGGATTTGAGGCAGAGCAGGAAGGGTCTGAGGCAGTGTGGGAGGGATCAAACTGTGGGAGGGGTCGGAGGCAGTGTGGGAGGGGTATGAGGCAGTGTGGGTGGGGTCTGAGGCAGTGTGGGAGGGATCTGAGGAAGTGTGGGAGTTGTCTGAGGCAGTGTGGGGGGGTCAGATGCAATATGGAAGGGGCCCAAGGGAGTGTAGGAGGGGTCTGAGGCTGTGTGGGAGGAGTCTGAGGCAGTGTGGGAGGGGAGCGATGCAGTGTGGGAGGAGTCTGAGACAGTGTGTGGGATCTGAGGCAGAGCGGGAAGGGTCTGAGGCAGTGTGGGAGGGATCAAACTGTGGGAGGGGTCTGAGGCTGTGTGGGAGGAGTCTGAGGCAGTGTGGGAGGGGACCGATGCAGTGTGGGAGGAGTCTGAGACAGTGTGTGGGATCTGAGGCAGAGCGGGAAGGGTCTGAGGCAGTGTGGGAGGGATCAAACTGTGGGAGGGGTCTGAGGCAGTGTGGGAGGGATCTGAGGCAGTGTGAGAGGGATCTGAGGCAGTGTGGGAGGGATCAGAGGCAGTGTGGGAGGGGTCTGAGGCAGTGTGGGAGGGATCTGAGGCAGTGTGGGAGGGGTCTGAGGCAATGTGGAAGGGATCGGAGGCAGTGTGGGAGGGGTCTGAGGCAGTGTGGGAGGGGTCTGAGGCAGTGTGGGAGAGATCTGAGGCAGTGTGGGAGGGGTCTGAGGCAGTGTGGGAGGGATCTGAGGCAGTGTGGGAGGGGTCTGAGGCAGTGTGGGAGTTGTCTGAGGCAGTGTGGGGGGGTCAGATGCAATATGGAAGGGGCCCAAGGGAGTGTAGGAGGGGTCTGAGGCTGTGTGGGAGGAGTCTGAGCCAGTGTGGGAGGGGACCGATGCAGTGTGGGAGGAGTCTGAGACAGTGTGTGGGATCTGAGGCAGTGTGGGAGGGGTCTGAGGTAGTGTGGGAGGAGTCTGAGGCAGTGTGTGGAATCTGAGGCAGTGTGGGAAGGGTCTGAGTCAGTGTGGGAGGTGTCTGAGGCAGTGTGTGGGATCTGAGGCAGTGTGGGAAGGGTCTGAGTCAGTGTGGGAGGTGTCTGAGGCAGTGTGTGGGATCGGAGGCAGTGTGGGAAGGGTCTGAAATCAGTGTGGGAGGTGTCTGAGGCAGTGTGTGGGATCTCAGGCAGTGTGGGCGGGGTAAGATGCAGAGTGGGAGGAGTCTGAGGCAGTATAGGATGAGTCTGACACAGTGTGGGAGGAGTCTGAGGCAGTATGGGAGGGATCTGAAGCAGTGTGGGAGGGGTCTGAGGCAGTGTGGGAGGGGTCTAAGGCAGTGTGGGAGGAATCTGAGGCAGTGTGGGAGGGGTCTGAGGCAGTGTGGGAGTGGTTTAAGGCAGTGTGGGGGGTCTGAGGCAATGTGGTAGGAATCTAAGGCAGTGTGGGAGGGGTCAGATGCAATACGGAAGGGGCCCAAGGGAGTGTAGGAGGGGTCTGGGGCTGTGTGGGAGGAGTCTGAGGCAGTGTGGGAGGGATCTGAGGCTGTGTGGGAAGGGTCTGAGGCAGTGTGGGAGGGATCTGAGGCAGTGCGGGAAGGTTCTGAGGCAGTGTGGGAGGGATCTAAGGCAGTGTGGGAGGGGTCTGAGGCAGTGTGGGAAGGGTCTGAGGCAGTGTGGGAGGGATCTGAGGCAGTGCGGGAAGGTTCTGAGGCAGTGTGGGAGGGATCTAAGGCAGTGTGGGAGTGGTCTGAGGCAGTGTGGGAGGGGTCTGAGGCAGTGTGCGGGAGTCTGAGGCAGTGTGGGAGGAGTCTGAGGCAGTTTGGGCAGGGTCAGGTGCAGTGTGGGAGGAATCTGAGGCAGAATGGGCGGGATCAGGTGCAGTGTGGGAGGAGTCTGAGGCAGTATGGGTGGAGTCTGAGGCAGTATGGGATGAGTTTGAGGCAGTTTGCGGATTCTGAGGCAGTGTGGTAGGAATCTAAGGCAGAGTGGGAGGGGACAGATGCAGTATGGAAGGGGCCCAAGGGAGTGTAGGAGGGGTCTGAGGCTGTGTGGGAGGAGTCTGAGGCAGTGTGGGAGGGGACCGATGCAGTGTGGGAGGAGTCTGAGGCAGTGTGTGGGATCTGAGGCAGTGTGGGAGGGGTCAGAGGCAGTGTGAGAGGGGACTGAGTCAATGTGGGAGGGGTCTGACACAGTGTGGGAGGAATCTGATGCCGGGGACGAGGTGTATGAGGTGGTGTAGGAGGGGTGTGACACAGTGTGGGAGGGCTCTGATGCAGGGGACGAGGTGTATGAGGTGGTGTAGGAGGGATCTGAGGTAGTTTGGGAGGGGTCTGAGGCAGTGTGGGAGGAGTCTGAGGCAGTGTGTGGGATCTGAGGCAGTGTGGGCGGGGTAAGATGCAGAGTGGGAGGAGTCTGAGGCAGCATGGGAGGATACTGAGGCAGTGTGGGAGGGATCTGCGGCAGTGTGGGAAGGGTCGGAGGCAGTGTGGGAGGGGTCTGAGGCAGTGTGGAAGGGTTCTGTTGCAGTGTGGGAGGGGTCTGAGGCAGTGTGGGTGGTGTCTAAAGCAATGTGGGAGGAGTCTGAGGAAGTATGGGAGGAATCTGAGGCAGTGTGCCAATGGTTTGTTCAATGAGGGCACACGGCAGTGTTCCTGAAAGATCCCAGCAATATGGCTGAAGATTAAAGCTTCACAATTCACAGCGCACGTGGCCAACCTATTCTAAAACAACCGCAACATTGCAATCTACCCGGAACTTGAACAGCAATGCCCACAGAGAGAAAGTAACCCCTTTTTGTGAGTGGCGTGAGTGAGTTGTGGAGCAGTGTAGGAGGGGTCTGATCCAGTGTAGGAGGAATCTGAGGCAGTGTAGGAGGGTCCTGAGGCAGTGTGGGAGGTGTCTGAGGCAGTGTGGGAGGAGTCTGAGGTCAGTGTGGGAGGGGTCTGAGGCTGGGTGGGAGGGGTCAGAGGCAGTGCAGGCGGCGTCAGATGTAATGTGGGAGGAATCTGAGGCAGTGTGGGAGCAGTTTGAGGCAGTGTGGGAATGGTCTGAGGCAGTGTGGGAGCAGTTTGAGGCAGTGTGGGAGGGGTCTGAGGCAGTGTGGGAGGCATCTGAGGCAGTGTGGGCGGGGTCATGTGCAGTGTGGGAGGAGTCTGAGGCAGTGTGGCAGGAGTCTGAGACAGTGTGGGAGGAGTCTGAGGCAGTGTGGGAGGAATCTGGGGCAGTGTGTGGGGTCTGAGGTAATGTTGAAGGAGTCTGAGGCAGTGTGGGCGAGGTCAGATGCATTGTGGGAGGAGTCTGAGGCAGTATGTGAGGAGTCTGAGGCAGTGTGGGAGGAATCTGGGGCAGTGTGTGGGGTCTGAGCAATGTGGGAGGGATCAAACTGTGGGAGGGGTCTGAGGCAGTGTGGGAGGGATCTGAGGCAGAGCGGGAAGGGTCTGAGGCAGTGTGGGAGGGATCAAACTGTGGGAGGGGTCTGAGGCAGTGTGGGAGGGATCTGAGGCAGAGCGGGAAGGGTCTGAGGCAGTGTGGGAGGGATCAAACTGTGGGAGGGGTCTGAGGCAGTGTGGGAGGGGTCTGAGGCAATGTGGAAGAGATCGGAGGCAGTGTGGGAGGGGTCTGAGGCAGTGTGGGTGGGGTCTGAGGCAGTGTGGGACGGATTTGAGGAAGTGTGGGAGAGGTCTGAAGCAGTGTGGGAGTTGTCTGTGGCAGTGTGGGGGGGGTCAGATGCAATATGGAAGGGGCCCAAGGGAGTGTAGGAGGGGTCTGAGGCTGTGTGGGAGGAGTATGAGGCAGTGTGGGAGGGGACCGATGCAGTGTGGGAGGAGTCTGAGACAGTGTGTGGGATCTGAGGCAGAGCGGGAAGGGTCTGAGGCAGTGTGGGAGGGGTCTGAGGCAATGTGGAAGGGACCGGAGGCAGTGTGGGAGGGGTCTGAGGCAGTGTGGGAGGGGTCTGAGGCAGTGTGGGAGGGATCTGAGGCAGTGTGGGAGGAGTCTGAGGCAGTGTGGGAGGGGTCTGAGGCAGTGTGGGAGGGGTCTGAGGCAGTGTGGGAGGGATCTGAGGCAGTGTGGGAGGGGTCTGAGGCAGTGTGGGAGGGGTCTGAGGCAGTGTGGGAGGGATCTGAGGCAGTGTGGGAGGGGTCTGAGGCAGTGTGGGAGGGGTCTGAGGCAGTGTGGGAGGGGTCTGAGGCAGTGTGGGAGGGGTCTGAGGCAGTGTGGGAGGGATCTGAGGCAGTGTGGGAGGGATCTGAGGCAGTGTGGGAGGGATCGGAGGCAGTGTGGGAGGGGTCTGAGGCAGTGTGGGAGGGATCTGAGGCAGTGTGGGAGGGTTCTGAGGCAGTGTGGGAGAGATCTGAGGCAGTGTGGGAGGGATCTGAGGCAGTGTGGGAGGGATCGGAGGCAGTGTGGGAGGGATCTGAGGCAGTGTGTTAGGGGTCTGAGGCAGTGTGGGAGTTGTCTGAGGCAGTGTGGGGGGGGGGTCAGATGCAATATGGAAGGGGCCCAAGGGAGTGTAGGAGGTGTCTGAGGCTGTGTGGGAGGAGTCTGAGGCAGTGTGGGAGGGGACCGATGCAGTGTGGGAGGAGTCTGAGACAGTGTGTGGGATCTGAGGCAGTGTGGGAGGGGTCTGAGGTAGTGTGGGAGGAGTTTGAGGCAGTGTGTGGAATCTGAGGCAGTGTGGGAAGGGTCTGAGTCAATGTGGGAGGTGTCTGAGGTAGTGTGTGGGATCTGAGGCAGTGTCGGCGGGGTAAGATGCAGAGTGGGAAGAGTCTGAGGCGGCATGGGAGGAGTCTGAGGCAGTATGGGATGAGTCTGAGACAGTGTGGTAGGAGTCTGCGGCAGTGTGGGAGGGATCTGAAGCAGTGTGGGAGGGGTCTGAGGCAGTGTGGGAGGGGTCTGAGGCAGTTTGGGAGGAATCTGAGACAGTGTGGGAGGGGTCTGAGGCGGTGTGGGAGTGGTTTAAGGCAGTGTGGGGGGTCTGAGGCAGTGTGGGAAGGGTCTGAGGCAGTGTGGGAGGGATCTAAGGCAGTGCGGGAAGGGTCTGAGGCAGTGTGGGAGGGATCGAAGGCAGTGTGGGAGGGGTCTGAGGCAGTGTGGGAGGCGTCTGAGGCAGTGTGGGAGGGTTCTGAGGCAGTTTGGGCAGGGTCAGGTGCAGTGTGGGAGGAGTCTGAGGCAGTATGGGTGGAGTCTGAGGCAGTAAGGGATGAGTTTGAGGCAGTAAGGGATGTGTTTGGGGGTTCTGAGGCAGTGTGGTAGGAATCTAAGGCAGTGTGGGAGGGGACAGATGCAGTGTAGAAGTGGCCCAAGGGAGTGTAGGAGGGGTCTGAGGCTGTGTGGGAGGAGTCTGAGGCAGTGTGGGAGGGGACCGATGCAGTGTGGGAGGAGTCTGAGGCAGTGTGTGGGATCTGAGGCAGTGTGGGAGGGGTCAGAGGCAGTGTGGGAGGAGTCTGAGTCAATGTGGGAGGGGTCTGACACAGTGTGGGAGGAATCTGATGCAGGGGACGAGGTGTATGAGGTGGTGCAGGAGGGGTCTGACACAGTGTGGGAGGGCTATGATGCAGGGGGACGAGGTGTATGAGGTGGTGTAGGAGGGATCTGAGGTAGTTTGGGAGGGGTCTGAGGCAGTGTGGGAGGAGTCTGAGGCAGTGTGTGGGAAGGGTCTGAGTCAGTGTGGGAGGTGTCTGAGGCAGTGTGTGGGATCTGAGGCAGTGTGGGCGGGGTAAGATGCAGAGTGGGAGGAGTCTGAGGCAGTATGGGATGAGTCTGAGACAGTGTGGGAGGAGTCTGAGGCAGTGTGGGAGGGATCTGCGACAGTATGGGAGGGGTCTGAGGCAGTGTGGGAGGGTTCTGAGGCAGTGTGGGAGGGGTCTGAGGCAGTGTGGGTGGGGTCTGAAGCAATGTGGGAGGAGTCTGAGGCAGTGTGGGAGGAGTCTGAGGCAGTGTGGGAGGGGTCAGATGCAGTATGGAAGAGGCCCAAGGGGTAGTGTGGGAGGGGTCTGAAGCAATGTGGGAGGAGTCTGAGGCTGGATGGGAGGAGTCTGAGGCTATGTGGAAGGGATCCGGGGCAGTGTGGGAGGAGCCAATGGTTGAACTCCTGTGCCTTTTCAAGGGACGGCCGCATACTTATTAGATTCTCAACATGGAGGTGAAGGATCAACTTTCAGAACTTTCAATGATTGAGGAATTATAGCTGGAATCACTAACTCAGGGTGCATTTTTAAGTGTGTCTCAGTCCGCCAATTTTGTTTTTCTTCCTCAGCATCATGTCTCAATTATTTCAGCGCTCTTGTACATCAAATTAGAATAAGAGTTACAAAGGTATTTAGAATGGTTTCACAGGTCGGCGTAACATCGAGGGCCGAAGAGCCTGTACTGTGCTGTAATGTTCTATGTTCTATGTAGGGGGATTGATAAAGAGAAATGGATGAATAGTGATATAGATATAGAGAGACAGAAGTTCGGCTGTTCCCTTGTGATAATACAGTTCAAAACTCAACCATGGAGTTCTTCAAAATCTACCTGCCCCATTTTACTATCTGTCACTCTATCTATCATCTTATGGACAGCATTATGGACACAGGTGCACAATTGTCTATTTATAGTAAAGCTGCGGGTTTAAAATTAAGACTTTTTCTGTCCTGTGAAACCTGAAGTGCCCTTCAGTGCAATAAAAGGGTAAATGGACCTGTTGCCTCGAAATGCCCAGTCATACATCGGTATCAAGAAAATAATCCTAGTCCTACACTTCTAAAAGCAAAGAGACTGCAGTATTGTTCGGCAATGTGAGTGGAAACAGGAACCAATTGATACAAATCACAAATCTTTGTAACAAGGCTCCACAACTCACTCATGCCACTCACAAAAAGGGGTTACTTTCTCTCTGGTATGTGGCCATTGTTGTTCACAGTTCGGGGTAGATTACAGTGTTGCGGTTGTTTTAGAATAGGTTGGCCACGTGTGTTGTGAATTGTGGAGCTTTAACCTTCAGCCATGTTGCTGGGATCTTTCGGGAACACTGCCATGTGCCCTCAGCTCTGAGGCCCTTCTGACACCCGCCCGTGACCCACCCGCGGGTCACGACATGCAATTTGAAAAACCCTGCCTTAGAGGAATATGAGAAGGGATGAGGCAGCCAGATATTATGGGAGCACAGCTGCTGGATATCTGCTAGAGGCTCTATGAAACCAGACGTGGACCATTGTCCAAATTACATGGGTAATGAGCCAGAATGCAGCCAGTCATTCCAAAAGTGCAAGGCTGGGATAATCTCTAATCATAATCAGGCTTTACTGAAGGTGAAATTTGATTGACAATGGGGAAGCCTCTTCCATCCTCTGTCGGATTCAGAATCAAGTTGCTGAGGTGGCTTCTAAGGCACCTATAACCTGTGATCCAGCTATGATCAACTGGAACAACTAGCACAAACACAGCACAAGGGCATGGCAGTGGCTTTCTGACTGGGAGCAGGAGATCTGCAATATTTGGTCAAGCTATATTCATCTCTTGGATCGAGCTGTCCATAGGAAGAAGGAGGATTTCAGATTGGAGGCTGTGCTCAGTGCTGCCATATTGATGGCAGTGTTCAGACTGAGAAGGACAAGAAGGGCCTTGTGCCGCTTAGCATCCTGGGATTCCTGGTCCGGAGAGCCACAGGGAGAACCAGAGGCTGACGAGGACGGACCCATCCTATGGAGGCAACTGTCACAACCAAGTGTCTACTAAAGAAGACAATGCTGCACACGTCTACATTTGTCGATAGGTAAGATGGCTGACACTAGTCACATTCTGTGGCATGATCTGGTGCCTCGTGGACTCTGAGGCCATCCTCTGCCATTGCCCTTGAAGATCACTGCCACATTCAATTCTGATTGCAAGCAGCTTGTTCCAGGGATCCATATGGGACCAATGCGGCATCTCTGTGCTCAATAGATAAATGTATAAAGGAGGTGACGGATGCCCTATATAGTAAGGGTTATCATTATATAAAGGTTACAATGGATGAAGCTAGCCAGGCTGCTAGATTTCTGGAATCTGTGGTGTCTCAGGATTCCCTACAGTGCAGGGTGCAGTTGCTTGCACACATGCCACTTCAAGAGTTCCTTGGCAGCAGCCCCTGATTTTTTTAAAAAAAGCATTTTATTCAAACTTGTATCAAAGTAGGTTACAGCAAATAAACACCCTGGGAAACATTCTTCCCAACAATCAACTATACAGTTTGTACAGATTTTTCTCGTTTCCCCCCCCCCCTCCCCCCTTCCCCATCACCCCAACCCACCCCACTCCCCTATGACGAACAGCTCCTCAAATACGGTCACAAACATCCCCCACCTTTTCTCAAACTTCCCTGCTGAGCCCCGTAATTCATACTTTATCTTCTCTAACCGCAGAAAGTCATACAGGTCACCGAACCATGCTGCTACCCCCGGTAGCGATGCCGACCGCCACTCCAGCAAAATTTGTCGCCATGCAATCAGAGAAGCGAAGGCCAAGACATCCGGCTTCTCTGAAACCCTAAATATCACCACCAAAGGGTCCGGGTCCACTCCCTCTTCCACTATCCTGGCTATGACCGCGAACACTCCAGCCCAGAATCTTCAAAATTTTTCACAACCCCAAAACATGCGCGCATGATTCGCTGGCCCCCGCCCACACCTGTCACATTCATCTGCCACCCCCTGAAAGAACCCACTCATTCTCGCCCGAGTCATATGCACCCTGTGCACCACCTTAAACTGTATCAGGCTCATCCTTGTGCAAGAGGAGGTCCCGTTTACCCTTCGCAGTGCCTCACTCCATACTCCCCAATTGATCTTCATTCCCAACTCTGCTTCCCATTTTTCCTTGATCTTCACCACCCGCTCGCCCCCCTGCTCCCCCAGCCACTTATATACATTCCCAATTCTTCCCTCCCTTTCCACATCCGGAACCAGCAGTCGCTCCAGCAGGGTGTATACCGGCAATCTAGGGAACCCATTCCAGACCTTTTGTGCAAAGTCTCTAACCTGTAGATACCTGAACTCACTACCCCTCAGCAGCTCTACCCTCGACATTAGCTCCTCCAGACTGGCGAACCCTTCCTCAAAATACAAATCCCTCACCTTGACTTGCCCCACTTCCCTTCACCTCCTGTATACACTATCCATCCTTCCCGGCTCAAACCCATGGTTCTCGCACAGCGGCGTTAGCACCGACATCCCTTTCAACCTAAAATGCCACCGTGACTGCACCACTGGGCTCCCTGAATACCTACTCCGAGCCATTGGCAATGCTGCCGTCACCATAGCCCTCAAACTAGACCCCTTCCAAGATTCCTCCTCCATCCTAACCCACTCTGACCTTCTCCTTCCCTCCACCGCCGCACCTTGTCCACATTCGCCGCCCAATAATAATGAAGCACGTTTGGCAACGCCAACCCCCCCTGCTGCCTCTGCCTCTGCAGCAGGGTCCTCCCCACCCTTGGCACCTTCTCCACCCATCCAAAGTCAGAGATGATTGTGTCCACTTTCCGAAAAAAGTCCTTTGGTATAAAGATCGGGAGAGACTGAAAGATAAACAAGAACCTCGGCAGAATATTCATTTTCACCACTTGGACCCTCCCCGCCAACGTTAAGTGCAGTGTATCCCACCTCTTAAGATCCTCCCTGGCCTCCTCCACCAGTTCGTTAAGTTCCATTTATTGAGCCCCGTCCATTCCCTCGCTACCCGAATCCCCAAGTACCTAAACCATTCCCTCGCTATCGTAAATGGCATCCCACCTAAATTAGCCCGCTGTGCCAGCTCATTCACCGGGAATACCTCGCTTTTCCTTACATTCAGCTTGTATTCCGAGAACCCTCCAAACCTCCCCAACAGGCCCATAATCCTTCCCATACTCTCCAACGGATCCGAAACATACAGCAGGAGGTCATCGGCACAGAGCAACACCCAATGCTCCCTCTGTCCCCTCATTATCCCCTGCCACTCTGCCGACCCCCTGAGAGCCATCGCCAATGGCTCTATGGCCAGCGCAAACAGCAGCGGCGACAGTGGGCATCCCTGCCTCGTATCCCTGTGTAAGTCAAAGCTTCGTGAGCTCATATCATTCGTCCTCACCCTCGCTCTTGGCGCCACATACAGCAACCGCACCCATGCCACAAATCTCGGCACAAATCCAAACCTTCACAAAACATCGAACAAGTACCGCCACTCCACCCGATCAAATGCTTTCTCCGCGTCCATGGACACAACCACCTCTGGTACCAGAGCTCTCAATGGATTCATCACCACATTCAACAGCCGTCTTATATTTCTCACGAGCTGCCTGCCTTCACAAAGCCTGTTTGATCTTCTGCAACCACCCCCAGGACACAATCCTCCATCCTCCCCGCCAACAACTTAGCCAATACTTTCACATCCGCGTTCAATAGTGATATGGGTCTATACGACCCGCATTCCACAGGATCCTTCCCCGTTTTGGGGATTAGTGTGATTACTGCCTGCTTCATCGTCTCCGGCAACTCCCCCTTCTCCAGTGCTTCATTAAACGCCCCCAACAGATGTGGTGCCAGGTCCGCCGCAAATTCCTTATAAAATTTTGCCGGGTACCCATTCGGCCCAGGCGATTCCCCGACTTCATACTCCTGATACTATCCAGCACCTCACTCAGCCCCAGGGGCTCCTCCAATGCCTGCCTCTTTGCTTCCTCCACCTGGGGAAATTCCAGCTCATCCAGAAACCACCCCATGACCCCCTCTTCTCCTCCTGGGTCTGCCTCATTAAGTCCCTGGTAATACTCTCTAAATGCCTCATTTATCTTCCCTGGCTCTGACATCCCCAGCTCCAGTCCGAATCTTCAATATTTCCCTGGACGCAGCCTGCCTCCGCAGCTGGTGCGCCAGCATGCGGCTCGCCTTCTCCCCATACTCGTATTGCACCCCTCTTGCCCTACGCAGTTGCCCTACCGCCCTCCCCATTGTCAACCTGTCAAATTGCCCCTGCAACATTTTCCTCCATGCCAATCCCTCCACGGTGGGCACCCTCGAATATTCCCTGCCCACCTCCACTTTCTCGCTCACTAGACGGTCATGTTCCGCCCTCCTTTCCTTGTTCGCACAAACCGTCAGTGAGATAATTTCTCCCCGGACCACTGCCTTCAGTGCTTCCCAAAAAATGCCCGCCGACACCTCCCCATTCTGATTGAACTCCACATAATCCCGAATCGCCAACCGCACCTTATCACAAAAACCTCCATCCGCCAACAACCCCGAGTCAAACCTCCACCCCGGCCTCTGCTCTCGTCCTGTACTGAACCGAATATCCAGCCAGTGGGGTGCATAGTCCGAGATAACTATCCCCGCATACTCTGCCCCCTCCACCCCAACCAAACTCTCCCGACTCACTACAAAGTAATCAATACTCAAATACACCTTATAGACGTGTGAAAAGAAGGAATACTCCCTTCCCCCTGGGTTCTGAAAGCACCATGGATCCACTATACCCATCTCTCCATAAAGCCCCCCAGCTCCCTTGCCATTCATACCCTACCCATCGACCTGGGGCTCAATCTATCCACCCTCGGCTCCAGAACACAGTTAAAATCTCCTCCCATGATCAACTGGTACGTGCGCGAACACCCGCGACCTTTTATCCGGCTCATTCAGTCCCCGGACTTGGGGCTTTTCACAGTAACTTCATGTGAAGCCTACTTGTGACAATAAGCGATTTTCATTTCATTACATTTCATTCAGTCCCCGGACATTCCACGTTACCATGCTAACCGGAGGCTTGCGCCTCCAATCCCCTCTACCGTCCGTCATCTTTCCCACTTAACTCCAGCCCCTTTAATTCCACTCTGTACCTAACCCATCCCAGATGGCCCCTTTCTTCGCCCTTGACCATGTCATCTCTCACCCCCTTCCGCCTCGTAGAACCCCCCCTCCCCGCTTTTTCCCTTCCCCTTCTTCTCCCCCACTTCCCCTTTCCTTCCCCTCCCCCTGGCCACCCTTCTTGGACTTCTCCCCCACCACCTCACTTCCGTTCACCAGCATAACCTGCTAGCGCGGCTGCCCCTGCCCAAAGGCACATGCTAATGACCTCCCCCTCCCTCTCCCCCCCCCCCCCACTCCTCAGCTCAAAGAAGAAGGCCTCCTGCTGGCCTTACCCTCCCCCACCCAAACAAGGACTTCTCCTGAACTCCAGGTAGCCTTCTCCAAAAGCAAACAAACAGATGTTAAACACAAACAGTCCCATAAAACAGGAGGGGGGATGGGAACATCCATCCCCACATAAATTTTTCACCCCTACAACGCCTTACAATCTGTGGTAAACACTACTGGTCACACACTAAGTGTATTACGGTACTGCCACTGCACTACAGTTAACACAGTAAATCCCAGCCTGCTGGCTCCTCCCAGCAGGCGCTGTATAAAAGTGTATGCTCTCCTGCGCTGCTACCATTCTGGTTCCAGCTGCAGGAGGCTCAACATTTTGTGCAATAAAGCCTCAATAGTTTCACAATTTCGTCTCGTGGTCATTGATGGTACATCAATTTATCGCACAAGATTTTTAGAGATGAACATCTTAATCAAGCCTGATCACCTGGAGCTGAACCCTCACGCAGCCGATGCCACAGCCACCTTCGAGCACTGGCTAGCCTGCTTTGAAGGATACCTCAGAGCATCCACAGAAGCCTTCTCAGTCCCGCAGAAGCACCAGATCCTCTACTCATGGGTGAGCCCACAAGTTTTCCCGCTCATTCAGAACGCACCCACCTACATGGAAGCCATGGCGCTACTAAAAGGACAGTACATCAGGACTGTGAATCAGTTGTTCGCCAGGCACCTCCTGGCCACGAGACGGCAACTCCCGGGCGAGCCTCAGGACGGTTTCTTGCGTGCTCTGCGGATACTGGGTAGGAACTGTAATTGCCAGGCAGTGTCGGCAGTCCAACACACAGAACTACTGATCAGAGACGCCTATGTCACGGGCATTAAGTCTAATTGTGTTCGGCAGCGGTTATTGGAAGGGGGTAAGCTTGACCTTACAGAGACTGTGCAACTCGCTGACTCCCTAGAAGCGGCCTCCCGCAACCTGGGGTCCTCGACCTCTGACCGCGCGGCACCCTCGTGGGCATCATGGGCCCCACCATCTTCCAACCCGGGTACGCTGCAAGCCTGCGCCGCGCGGCAGCCAGCCAGCTCCGGAGGGCCCAAATGTTATTTTTGTGGCCAGAGCAAGCACCCCAGGCAGCGCTGCTCAGCGCGGAGCACGAATGGGTGTGGCAAGAAGGGCCACTTCGTCTCCGTTTGCTAGGCCCGATCGGTCGCTGCCATTTCCAGGCCCAGCATCGCTACACCCCCCACGTGCGATCCAGGGGCGCCGGCATCTCCACCGCCGCCCGCCACATGCGGCCCGTGGGCACCGCCGTCTTGGATGTCGTCCGCCATGGGCGCCGCCATCTTCGGCGCCATCTTGGACCACGCCTCAGGACCCCTGCTCGCCCGGCCGTTCGCGGCCCGCCTACACCTCCGCCACCGCCGATCAGCCCAACAACTCCCAACATCTTCCACAGCTCGCCTCCATCACCCTCGATCAGTCTCGGCCCCGCAACCTCGCGACCGCTACGACGACTGGAAGGATCAATGGGCATGAGACCACCTGCCTCTTTGACTCCGGGAGCACAGAGAGTTTCATCCACCCTGCTACGGTAAGGCACTGCTCCCTCCCGGTACTCTCCATCACCCAGAAAATCTCCCTGGCCTCCGGATCCCATTCCATGCAAATCCGGGGGTACTGTGTCGCGACCCTCTCCATACAGGGCGTAGAGTACAGCAACCTCAGACTCTACGTCCTCCCCCATTTCTGCGCTGCCCTGTTACTAGGTCTCGATTTTCAGTGCCACCTCCAAAGCCTTACTCTGAAGTTCGGCAGACCCCTGCCCCCCCTCACCATCTGTGGCCTCACGACCCTTAAGGTCGATCCGCCCCCACTTTTCGCAAACCTCACCCTGGACCGTAAGCCCGTTGCCACGAGGAGCAGACGGTACAGTGCACAGGACAGGACCTTTATCAGGTCGGAAGTCCAACGGCTTCTGCTGGAGAGGGTCATTGAGGTCAGTAACAGCCCCTGGAGAGCTCAAGTGGTGGTAGTTAAGATTGGATTGGATTGGATTGGATTTGTTTATTGTCACGTGTACCGAGGTTCAGTGAAAAATATTTTTCTGCG
Source organism: Scyliorhinus torazame (assembly GCF_047496885.1). Taxonomy (NCBI): domain Eukaryota; kingdom Metazoa; phylum Chordata; class Chondrichthyes; order Carcharhiniformes; family Scyliorhinidae; genus Scyliorhinus; species Scyliorhinus torazame. Next base: position 195,195,075 of record NC_092715.1, read on the forward strand.
AGCAGCTCAACAGATCATTAAGTACATGAGAAGAAAAGGAAATAAAAGAAAATATATAATAGGGCAACACAACATATACAATGTAACTACATAAGCACTGGCATCGGATGAAGCATACAGGGTGTAGTGTTAATGAAATCAGTCCATAAGAGGGTCATTTAGGAGTCTGGTAACAGTGAGGAAGAAGCTGTTTTTGAGTCTGTTCGTGCGTGTTCTCAGACTTCTGTATCTCCTGCCCGATGGAAGAAGTTGGAAGAGTGTGTAAGCCGGGTGGGAGGGATCTTTGATTATATTTGATGACCGGATGGTCATTGACTACAGTCAGCCCATCAACCGGTACACGCAGCTCGATGCGTACCCCCCCCACGCATATCTGACATGGTCAATCAGATTGCGCAGTATCGAGTCTTCACCACAGTTGACTTGAAGTCTGCGTACCACCAGCTCCCCATCCGCCTGGAGGACCGCCAATACACTGCATTCGAAGCAGATGGCCGCCTCTATCACTTCCTTAGAGTTTCCAATGGGGTCCCGGTCTTCCAGCGAGAGATGGACCGAATGGTTGACCAATACGGGCAGCGGGCCACGTTCCCGTACCTAGATAATGTCACCATCTGTGTCCACAGACCACGACGCAAACCTCCAGAAGTTCCTCCATACCGCCAAACTCCTTAACATCACCTACAATAAGGAGAAATGCGTTTTCCGCACCACCCGCTTAGCCATTCTTCGCTACGTTGTGGAAAATGGAGTCCTAGGGTCCGACCCCGACCGCATGCACCCCCTCCTGGAACTCCCCCTTCCCCTCTGCCCCAATGCCCTGAAACGATGCATGGGGTTCTTCTCCTATTACACCCAGTGGGTCCCTAATTATGCAGACAAGGCCCGCCCACTCATCAAGTCCACAGTTTTTCCCCTGATGCCTCAGGCCCACCGGGCCTTCAACCACATCAAGGCAGACATCGCCAAAGCTACGATGCACGTGGTCGACGAGACCCTCCCCTTTCAGGTCGAGAGCGATGCATCGAACGTAGCTCTAGCCACCACCTTCAACCAGGCAGGCAGACCCGTGGCTTTCTTTTCCCGCACCCTCCATGCCTCCGAAATTTGACACACCTCTGTCAAAAAGGAGACACAAGCCATTGTGGAAGCTGTGCAACATTGGCGGCATTACCTGGCCGGCAGGAGATTCACTCTCCTCACTGACCAACAGTCAGTTGCCTTCATGTTTAGCAATACACAGTGGGGGAAGATCAAGAATGACAAGATCTTGAGGTGGAGGATCGAGCTCTCCACCGATAACTACGAGATCTTGTATCGCCCGGGGAAGCTCAATGAGCCCCCAGATGCCCTATCCCGCGGTACATGTGCCAGCGCATAAGTGGACCGTCTCCGGGCTCTCCATAATGACCTCTGTCACCCAGGGGTCACCCGGGTCTTCCATTTTATCAAGGCCCGCAACCTGCCCTACGAGGAGGTCAGGACCGTGACCAGGGACTGCCAAGTCTGCGCGGAGTGTAAGCCGCACTTCTACCGGCCAGAGAGAGCGCATCTGGTGAAGGCCTTCTGCCCCTTTGAGCGCCTCAGCATGGACTTCAAAGGGCCTCTCCCCTCCACTGACCGCAACGTGTACTTTCTCAATATAATTGATGAGTACTCCCATTTCCCATTCGCCATCCCATGCCACGGTCATCAAGGCCCAACACGTCATCTTCACCTTGTTCGCTTTCCCAACCTACATCCATAGCGATCGGGGATCCTCCTTCATGAGTGATGAGCTGCGTCAGTTCCTGCTCAGCAAGGGCATCGCCTTGAGCAGGACAACCAGCTACAACCCCCGGAGAAACGGGCAGGTGGAGAGGGAGAATGCAACGGTCTGGAAGGCCGTCCTGCTGGTCCTTCGGTCTTGGAATCTCCCGGTCTCCCGATGGCAGGAGGTCCTCCCCGATGCGCTCCACTCCATCCGGTCGCTCCTGTGCACTGCTACTAATGAGACCCCTCACGAACGTGTGTTTGCCTTCCCTAGGAAGTCCACCTCCGGGGTCTCGCTCCCAACCTGGCTGACAGTTCCTGGACCCGTCCTCCTCTGGAAGCATGCGAGGAGTCATAAATCGGATCCCCTTGTCAAAAAAGTCCTCCTCCTCCATGCGAACCCACAGTACGCCTACGTGGCACACCATGACGGGCGACAGGACACAGTCTCACTCCGGGACCTGGCACTCATTGAGTTTCCACCCACAACCACCACCACCCCCGTCCTGGTACCATCCCCTCCCCCTCCGGTTGCCTCCCCGCCCCTGCCCCGTTCACCCTCCCACCAGTGACCCTCACTGCAGCCCCCACCCCAGCAGCATCCGCCCCCTCACCGGATCCACTACTGGGTGAAGGAGAGGACAACACGCTCCCGGAGTCGCAGGTACCCACATCGGCACCCACACCACAACCAGGACTGAGGCGATTGCAGCAGAGGGTCACAGCCCCCGACAGACTCAATCTGTAATGTTGTTTTTCAGCCCCGCTGGACATTTTTTTAAACAGGGGGTGAATGTGGTAAACACCACTGGTCACACACTACCTATATTATGGTACATCCACTGTACTGCAGGTAACACAGTAAATCCCCACCTGCTGGCTCCTCCCAGCAGGCGTTGTATAAAAGTGTGCTCTCTCCTGCGCTGCTTCCATTCTGGTTCCAGCTGCAGGAGGCTCAACATCTAGTGCAATAAAGCCTCAATTGTTTCACCATTTCGTCTCGTGGTCATTGATGGTACATCACAATCTCAACATTGAACAGAACCGCACCCACCCCCCACCCCCACCACAAAAAAAGGCAAAAATCCGCCAATCCGTACACCCACTTCAAACATGCTCCCGACCATTACATAGTGCCAGCACCCCGGTTCCCAAGCATTGTCCACTCAGTTCTCCCCCAGTTTATGCTCCTTAATGAAGTCTTCGGCTACTTTTGGGGTCTCGAAATAATACTCCCGGCCTCCGAACGTCCCCCATAATTTCGCCGGGTAGAGCACCCCACACCTGATCTGCCACCGGTACAGCACCGCCTTGGCCTTGTTGAAACCTGCCCGCTGTTTTGCCAACTTGGCTCCAATGTCCTAATAAATCCGGACGTTATTTCTCTCCCAGTCGCAGCTACGCTTCTCCCTGGCCCATCGTAGAATTTTCTCTTTCTCCACAAATCTATGGAGTCTCACGATCACCGCCCGCGGCGGCTCCCCAGCTCTAGGCTTTTGCCTCAGAGACCTATGCGCTCGGTCCACTTCAGGTGCCTTATCTAGCACCCCTTCTGCCACCAGTCCCGCCAGCATCCTCGAGACGTACCTCGTGGCACTCACACCTTCCACTCCTTCAGGCAGGCCCACTATTCGCAGGTTCTGCCTTCTCGAGGTATTCTCCTGCTCCTCAACCTTTGCCCTCAATGTTTTACAGAGGTCTCCTAGGAGCCTCACCTCCGCCTCCAGAGCCACCACATGATCGCTGTGGTCCGAGATCACTCCTTCAATCTCGCGAATCTGTGACCCCTGCACCTCTAAACACATCTCCATCCGCTCCAAAGTACTCTTCAGGGGTGCCACAGCTTCTGCAATGGCCTTTGCATGATCCTCATGCATTTCTTTCCTCTGTTTATGGAATTCCTCCTTGATAAAAGTCATCAGTTCCTGTATCTGGGGCCTTACAGCTTGTCCCTCCCCCGCCTGCATGCTGGAAGAGACTGTCTGTGAAGTACAAGACTGCTTCAACTTTCCAGCCAACACTCTCACTGTTTTCTGCCGGGACCGGTGATCAGAAGCGATACCATTCCAGAGGTAAACTACTCCTCTGACATTCACCTACGCCTTTTCATCAAAATTCCACCCGGATCTGGGTAAAAAGAGCCCTTTACTGTGACTTTGAACAGGAACAGCCCTTTATGTGACCAATCACTCCATGGTCACAAACGGAAGTCAGCAGCCCCTGATCTTCATGAGCAAGATTAAGCTGCGAATATCAGAAGCAGTTCATGTACGTTTGTGCCAGATACCCTGGGAGTTCTCAACACTCTTGAGTCACTCCCAGGTGCCACAGAGTTTGGAAGGCCTGCAGCGCTTACAGGTTTGCTTGGTGGGTGACAAGTGCTCCCCGCTGGAGAGACAGCTCACAGCACCCACACATCGTTCTCAATGTACCTCACAGGAAAGACACAACACAGAGCACTCTGTGACAAGATCCATCATTGAACAAACCATTGGCATCCTGAAAACGTGCCGTTGATGCTTGGACCACTCAGGCGGGGCTCTGCAGTAATACCCAGAAATTGGATTGACTCTTACACCCAGTTGGCACAACCTCTCTTTGATATGTAAAAGGGAAGCCAAAAATCAAAAGAGGAAATCATTCTTACAGAGGAACAGGAAAAAGCCTTTAAGGATTTAAAGCAGGCCTTCAGCTCAGCACCAGCCTTAGGCATTCCAAATAGTGGAAAATCATTTGCCCTATTTGTCCATGAAAAAGGAGGAAGTTGCCCATTTCACTTCTTATAAATGGGACTTACTTTATTTGTAGCAACAAAGCATGCCCTTGGCTTCCAAAACTTTAGTCAGGAACTTGTTATTTAGGATACGTAATGCCTGCCATCTGCCATCTTCCTTCTTTATCAAAACTACCAGTTCAAAGGGGTAAACGTGCCCTCACTGCACGAGATAGATTTCTAGCTCAGCTTGTTCCCTTTTTTGGGGATGCAGAAGTAGCCAGAGAATTGGATAAAATAACAACCATCATGGAAAAAGTAGCTAATGGTACCTCTACTACCCTAGTCAAAGTTTCTGCTGAAATGCTAGCTATCCGTACTGCAACTTTACAAAATAGAATGGCTGTTGATTATATTCTGGCAGAAAAAGGTGGAACTTGTGCCTTAATTGGGCTAGTATGCTGTACTTATATTCCAGGTAGTTCCAAAGAAATCACTGAGTTGGCAAACCACATTCAAAAGGAAGTGGAAAAACTAAAACAACCCAAGTCTAACACTTTTTGGGGTTGCGCTACTGGGTGGTTAGGATCCTTGGGAGCCTCAAAGGTGCAATGTCTGGCTATGTTTTTTGTACTTATTTTTGCTGCGTATCTTATATTTTTGTCAACCAAATGAGTGAACATCATTGTCACCATAGCAATCTCAGAATTCCACCCCATCTAGGTGCTGCCATGACATCCCCAGCAGAAGCGGAGGCAGCCGTTGACTGCTATGCTTTGTTGCCCGTGATTACCTTGGTGGGCATCCTCTGGAGTCCTGAGGCCTGAGGCCTTGGGGGCACCAGCCTGATTTGGGTCTCCTGCTGTGAGGCAGGTGTACTCACCTCCGCCTGTGAAACTTGAGTGGATGGTGAGACAGGCAGAAGGGTTTGGGAGCAGCTTGACATTTTTGTGATCACCTGGGTGGACGGCCCCACGGTGTCCGCTGATGGTCCTCCTCCCTTTGAGTACCCGATGGCCCTTGTCTGATTCCTTGAGGAGAAGGGACACCTAGAGTAAGATCGAGCAGCCACTGATAGATCCCACCTATGTCTAAAGTGATGGAGTGCAGGTCCGAGCACAAATCCTGCATAGCCTGCTGAACCAGCCTCTCCAAGGCAACTGCCACCCTTCCCATAGAGATCTCGAGGCACTCGCATTGCCAAGCCACAACATCAGACAGAATTGTTGACTGCCTCTCACAACTCTGCCTGACGTCCCATGTTTGTCTTTGCATCTCCAGCTTGTTAACAACAGCCACTTTCGGAGGCTTGTCATCTGATTCAGTCTCAGCTGTTCTCCAGCAGTTCTCCAAGTACTACGGACCTCAGCTGTCACTGCCTCCAACTGCTGCGGAGATGTATCTGTGAGGCGTTCTCTGGAAAGTGACCCTGAGCTTAATCTAGACCTGGCACCCACCACGATGTGTGTCTCTGCGCTGGTAGAGCGTGCAGGTAAACACAGTGATGGATCTTCATCTAAGGTGGCTTGGAGGCTAGGACTGGTAACTTTGTGGTCTGTCTGGACCTGTTGGTGCCTGCAAGTGAGAGAAGATAGATTTAATTTGTGGGCAGGATGAACACAACATTGCATATCACTCAATATGAATATCAGGATGTGATCAACTCACGGAGGACTCATCTGTACTGGCTTGCTGGGAGAGGCTGATCTCGCCTTACCCACAGGAACAATCTCTTCCCTCTCTTTCCAACACGGTGACATCCTCCTCAAATCAAGTGAGCTTTTGGACGTCGGCCATCTCTCCTCCCATCTGGGATATTTTCCTCCTGTTGTGGGAAAGCTTGGCTTGCAGGAAGACAAATGGATAGAATATGATGAGAAGGGGTGGCGTGGAGGTTAGGAAGCATTCATGCCTTCTGTGCATGCCCCCAGTCAGGGCTGAAGATGCTGGTTGATTGCTGAGGTGCAGATGATGTAAAAGTGTCCATGAGACAATCAATGCTGATGTCTCCCCCACTAACATGGTGTGAAAGCTCTTTGAGTGCATGATGTCATTAAGAGACTGTGAGGTTGGAGTGAGCTGAAGTTTGACTTGCCCATGCAGACCAGATGGGATCATTCATCCCCTTCCCGCTGGTGGCTGCCCATGGCACAGACCTCCTCTAAAACCACCTCCCAGGCTGGTGAGGTGAGATTGATGAACTTGTTCCTTCCATCCCTTGGGAAAAGGGCATCTCGATGTTGGCAGACACCTCAGATAAGAACCTCAGGGGAATCGTGGCTGAAAATTGAGACCACTGTGTTCTTTCTCATGGGGGTCATTTCAGGAACAAGCGAACACACAGTTGAGCTGCAGAAGGTATTTAGGTGGCATTTAAATTTTGTGGCGGACATCTGACCCCCATTAGGTGGCACCAGAGCCAATGAAGCAGTGCCCGCCCAGCCATGAGATTTGGAGAGATATTGACTGGTGCATAATTAATGGGCTTCCAAATCAATATCCCTGCCACACCATCCAACAAGTAACACACCACCTATCCCTGTCTGCTTGGGTCTCACCCCCACAATCCAAAGATGTGCAGGGTAGGTGGATTGGCCACGCTAAATTGCCCTTAATTGAAAAACAGAATTGAGTACTTTCAATTAAAAAAACACGGCACCTATCCTGCCCATCACCGCACTGGGGGCGATTTTCCCTCCATTCTCAACAGCGAGATCTTCCCGCCTCACCGACAGCAGCCCCCGCTGCAGGTTTCTGGCGGCATGTGTGGATTCAATGGGAAATCCCATTGACAACGGTAGGGCCAGAAGATCCCGCTGCCGGCCAAGAGTGGGACACCTCCCGCTGCCAAGGAACCTGCGACGGGAGCGCACGGTAAATCTCCCCCATTAATCTCCAGAGTGGAACATTCTGCCGCTAGTCTCAGTGATGGTGACCGTGAAACTATCAACAATTATTATAAAAACCTAATCTTCACTTAATGTTCTTCAGGGAAATAAATCTGCTCCCCTTACCTTGGCCGGCCTACATGTGACTCCAGACCCACAGCATTTTAGTTGACTCAGCCCCACTCTGAAATGGCAAGCCACTCAGTTCAAGGAAAAGAAGAAGTGGTGACCTAATGCTGACCTAACCAGTGATCCACACATCCCTCGTAAGAAGAAAAAAACCTTTGGATTCAGCTACTGAGCATAACCACCAATAAAATGTATAGAATCAGGATGGCAAATCTAGAAAACTAACAAAATGTACGAGAAAGGATCGATTTTAAGATTTCCAAATGCTATCAAATATAGTTGGAAGTTATGGTCAGCATCATTCTCATTAGAAGGCTTAGAGCACGAGTGCCTATTTCTCTATGTTTTTTTAATATAAATTTAGAGTACCCAATTATTTTTTTCCAATTAAGGAGCAATTTAGCGTGGCCAATCCACCTAACCTGCACATCTTTGGGTTGTGGGGGTGAAACCCATGCAGACATGGGGAGAATGTGCAAACTCCACACGGACAGTGACCCAGGGCCGGGATTCAAACCCGGGTCCTCAGTGCTGCAGTCCCAGTGCTAACTACTGCGCCACATACCGCCCCTCTATGTTGTCTTAATGAAGCTGTTAAGTATTTATTTGAGAACAGCATTGGCTGTAGTTTCCACCCTGTGGTATACCTTCTGTTCTTTGATTTTGGGAATCCAAACATATTTCTTCGTTTATTTTCATTTGTCGGCTTGTGTTTTTGGATTCCTAAGATGTGAGAGTGACGTACCCTTTCTTTTTTTGTGCGAGTTAATTTTTGGAAGGAACGATTTGTTTCCCATTTTGATTGGAAAAAAGATAATCAGCTTGTTTTCACAGCGTTACCATGTTTACAGTATTTTTTGACTTGTTCATTGCCAAAGGAGTGGTGTCCTTTCATTTCTGGACCACATTGAGCTTTTTAAGCTACTTATTGAAGTTATAACCATACCACTGATTTTAGTACTTCTCCTTTTCTTGTGCTATTGTTTCAAACAGTGCTAGACCAACAGTATGCTGTGTAGAAATGTTGCTGAAGGCAAAGGAGGCAATACCCTCTTTCCCCTGTGATGTTGGGCCCTGAAACAAATAGCTGAACTCACCAGACTTCTTCGACAGCACCTTCCAAAACCCTCAACCACTCCCACCTAGAAGAGCAAGGGTAGCAGATACATGGGAACACCATCATATACAAGATACCCTCCAAGCCACACACCATACTGATTTGGAAATATATTGCTGTTCCTGCACTGTTACTGGATAAAAATCCTGATACTCACTCCATAATAGCACAGTGGGTGTACCTACATCACATGGACTGCAGCAGTTCAAGAAGGCATGACACTGCCACCTTTTCAAGGGCAATTAGGGATGGGTAATAAAAATGCTGGCATAGCCAGTGATGCCCACAATCTGTGAAATAAGTTTTAAAAATGTGGCACACAGGTTTTATCTCTGAAGCTCCGGTAGAGGAGGCGATACAAAAGCCGTTCTCTTCCAGTGCTTGGGTGGGTGAGCTGCAATGGCAGCCATCTTGAGATGTTATCCTGACATCACACAACCCAAATTGCCCATTGTCCAAATTTAGAGCAATCAGGTGTATTGTACAAAATTGCAAGTCACTTAACAGGAATCAGGCATTCAGCTACAAAAGGGACCCAGCCCCAGCCTTGCCGAAAGGAGCAAGCACCCAACTTGCAGGCAAGGTGATTTTCTGCCATTGCAAAGTCTTTGAAACATTTTGGGAGTGTTTTTGGAGGTGATGTGATGAGTTTTGGGATTTGGCAAGGAATAGTTGTGCATCCTCATAGGGAGGGAAGAGAAGCAAGTGACCTCTGCTCACAAAAGGCTGCAGCAGGTTTGGGGACTGCACTGGCGAACCGCTTTGTCTGCCACAGAACAAAGAGATGGAGCATAGTCTGTGCAAAGGAAAGTTCTCCATCAAGTTGAAGTCTGAATCCTCCCTGATCCTGGACAGTGACGAGGGGCTGTCTGGCAAGCCAGCTATTGCACCCTATTCCTTGCTGTTCATGCTTTTTGGGGTTAGCCTATATGCCACCTACCAAAGCCCTCATGTGAGTCTCCTGCAGCAGAATTCATCTGTAGCTTTATCTTCCAGCGAATTGGTAAACAAGCCATCCTTTATACCAGGTCTGAATGGAGGCCTTATGCCCATTCACTCACCAGGTGCTGATACCAACTCTCGAATAACCCCATGGTCTGTGCAGTATCAGTATCTGAGTGAGGGGTCACTATATTAATACTGTGCGTGTTGCTCTCTCTCTCTCCTCTTCCTGAGGCTCCTGTGGCTGGACAGGCTGCACGTCTTGGGTATCTGAAAGCGGGAAATCAGAAGGGAAGTTTCGGATGAGTAAAGCGTTTTGGGGTGGGCAAGATGGCCACGGTCACACATTCTGCATCTGATCATCATGCCAGGGAATAGGTGTATGGGTGAGCTGGGAGTTGAAAAGGGAATAAAGCAGGAGCATGCCACCGTCCTCAGTGTTCTCAGTGATGACAGAAGCCATGGGTTCCATCACAGCCATTCATGATGGAAAACAAACATCCACTCCAAAGAGCCCAGGAGATGCAGGAATCTGTGATCCCACTGGTTCTGGTCTGCTGCCTTCTATATTGTGTAGCAGCTTGTCCTCCAAGATAAAGGGAAGAATGTCAGTAATTTTATAATGCTGTTTTGAGAAATGTGAATGCAGGTTAGGTTAGGTGGAGGTTAGGTGGATTGGCCATGATAAATTGCCCTTAGTGACCAAAAAGGTTAGGAAGGGTTATTGGGTTACAGGGATGGGGTGGAACTGAGGGCTTAAGTGGGTCGGTACAGACTCGATGGGCCGAATAGCCTCCTTCTGCACTGTATGTTCTATGTTCTATAACTTAATAGCTGGAGGTATTTGGAGGCAGCGTGTAGTCAGTGTGAGGTCGGCGTACAGAAAGGGATGAGAGGTAGAATGTCTGGATGTTAGGCATGAGTTCTGAATGCCAGGGGCTGCTGCTGGGTGTGTGATGGGTGTATGGTGCATTGAAATCATGCAGCAATGTATTTGTAGACCACGACCACCTGTGTGAGGTTATTAAATGTCTTGGGCACTATTCCCAGGTTCTTGGGGCCAGACTCTGGGAGTTGACCTCTCTGGCCACCTGCTCCCAGTCTCTTCTGAGGGTGTCTCTCCTCCTTCCCAGCTGCACCACTAAGGCCTCCAGTGCCCTATCTGTGGCTGTAGAGCTCGCTCTCTGCTCTGGTGTTCTTTTTTCCTTATTTTCAATTACACAAATAACATTCAGTAACAGCCTTCGGTGAACATTTCCTTTAAATGGAACAGACTGCCGTTAAGAACAGGAAGCTGGTTGCACTATGTACTAACAACACAAGACTACTATCCTCCTTGCTGAACTCAGGGGCAGCTGGCAGCAAGGGAGCTATTCAACTCTATAATACAAGCATGGAAATGAGATGACCCCACCAAATCTGCATGCTGACAAACTCCATCAGAACTGGTACAGACAGATCACAAATCGTGACCTTGGTGCCCAATTAATGGCTCAATCCAATATTCATCCCTTTCTATTTTGATCATTTGGAAACGGAATTTGGCTGATGCCTTGTAGAAATGGTGATGTTGTACTGTTTCGTTAAATTAAAAATCTAAATCATCTATGTGCATCGTAGTACACAATAAAATGAGCAGGATTCTTCATAATAAATCATTTGAATTGCAAAGACACAGTTTAAAATAAATTCTGGAAGGAAACTCACAGTGCCCATCTGAGAAGGCAGGGTCCTCAGATTAACATCCCATCTGAGGACTGGCAACTCAAACAGTCAGCGCCCCCTCAGTACAGCGCTGAAATGTCAGCTCAGGTGTTGTGCTCAACACTCTGGAATTGAACTGAACCAATGACACTCAGACCCAGACATGAGAAATTCAGAGCACTAGAGGCTGACACTCATTGGGAACCACAAAGGCATGCCAGAAGAGTGGTACTCCGAGCAACTCTCCGCAATGCTAAGTTTCAATCAGGAACTTAAATAGGAGCATCCTTCCGAGAAAATATATCTTTTTCTCAAAACGGAAGCAGTCAAATGCTGCACAGCAGTAACAGAATAATTATTTGCTTATTAAATCAATAAAGTTTAGTGATTGTGGGGTGGCACGGTGCCGCAGTGGTTAGAACTGCTGCCTCATGGCACTGAGGACCCAGGTTCGATCCCGGTCCTGGGCCATTGTCCGTGTGGAGTTTGCACATTCTCCCCGTGTTTGCGTGGGTCTCACCCGCACAATCCAAAGGTGCGTGGTAGGTGGATTGGCCATGCTAAATTGCCCCTTAATTGGAAAAAACATTGGGTACTCTGAATGTTAAAAAAAGGTTCAATGATTGTGATTGAAGCCTATTGTTCATTCAATTTCAAAAAATATATATTTTTTTCACAAACATTTTATTGAGGTATTTTTGGGCATTGTTACAGCATATAAACAATGCACATGAAAATATAAACATAGTGCAAATACCACCTTCCTCCCCAACAGGTCCCACCATTAATTAACCCCCTAATCTACGCTAACCTAACCCCCCCCCCCTCCCCCTGCTGACGATTAATTCTCCGCGAAGAAGTCGATGAATGATTGCCACCTCCGGGCGAACCCTAACAGTGACCCTCTCAAGGCGAACTTAATTTTCTCCAGACAGAGAAAGCTAGCCATGTCCGAAAGCCAGGTCTCCAACTTCGGGGGCCTTGAGTCCCCCCATGCTAGTAATATCTGCCTCCGGGCTACCAGAGAAGCAAAGGCCAGAACGTCTGCCTCTTTCTCCTCCTGGATTCCTGGATCCTGCAACACCCTGAAAATCGCCACCTCTGGACCCAATGCCACCCTTGTATTTAATACCTTGGGCATGACGTCAGCAAACCCCTGCCAAAATCTCCTCAGCTTTGGACATGCCCAGAACATGTGGACATGGTTCGCTGGTCCTCCTGCACATTTTGCGCACCTATCTTCCACCCCAAAGAATCTGCTCATCTGGGCCACTGTCATGTGAGCCCGGTGAACGACCTTGAATTAAATCAGGCTGAGACTGACACAAGTTGCGGACGCGTTGACTCTACTCAACGCATCCGCCCAAAGGCCCTCCTCTATCTCTCCCCCCACCTCCTCCTCCCACTTTTGCTTCAGCTCCTCAGTCTGCATCTCCTCTGATCCCATAAGTTCCTTATAAATGTCAGAAATGCTCCCCTCACCTATACATCCTCTGGAAACTACCCTGTCCTGAATCCCCATTGCGGCAGGAGTGGGAAGGTTGATACCTGTCTACGTAGAAAGTCCCGCACCTGCAGATAACGAAATTTGTTTCCCCCGCCAATGCAAACTTCTCCTCCAGCGCCCTCATATTCGGAAAGCTCCCCTCTATAAACAAGTCCCCCATCCTCTCAATCCCCGCTCTCCTCCATATTCGGAACCCCCCGCCCACTCTCCCCGGGGCAAACCGGTGATTATTGCAGATTGGTGACCAGACCGATGCTCCCACTGCTCCCACATATCTCCTCCGTTGCCCCCAGACTATCAAGGCCGCCACCAACATGGGGCTGGTGGAGTACCACGCCAGCGGGAACTGCAGAGGCGCAGTTACCAGCGCCCCCAAACTTGTGCCCTTGCAAGAAGCCGCCTCCATACGCACCCATGCCAACACCACCCCCCCCCCCCCCCCCCACCCCCCCCCCCCCCCACCCCACCACCAGCCACTTCCTAATCATGGCTATGTTAGCCGCCCAGTAATAATTGCGAAAGATCAGCAGCGCCAGCCCTCCCTCTCCCCGGATCCGCTCCAGCAATACCCTCCTCACTCGCGGGGACATGCCCCCCCCCATACAAAGCCCGCGCTAACTTTATTGACCCGCTTTAAAAAGGACCGCGGAATGAAGATGGGGAGACATTGAAATACAAACAGGAATCTCGGGAGGACCGTCATTTTCACCATCTGGACTCTACCAGCTAGAGACAACGGGAGCGCATCCCATCTCCGGAAATCATCTTTCATCTGATCCACCAACCGGGCCAAGTTCAATTTATGTAGCCAGTCCCAATCCCACGCCAATTTCAAAAAATAATGAACCTCATTACCCATAAATGGTGCAGTTATACATTTCACAACTATGTATGCTGGTTTTAGTTCAGTAATAGCACAACTCTGTTGTCAGTTCCTGTTCTAACTGTAGTGAAGTATAGGCCTGAGGAACAATCGAATTCAATTGGAGATTGAGAAGGCACCAAAGAAAGTACATGCATCTACATAGTACCTTTTATGACCTCAGGATATTCCAATGTACTTTACAGCAAACATAGTACTTTTGAAGTGTAGTCACTTTTGTATTGTAGGAAAATCCAGTGCATTGTCCTTTTGGGTTTAAAAAGTGATCTGATGCTTTGTTGAATTATCTGGGCCCATTATAAACTTCCGTATCATCTTTATATGGCATTCAAACAAACAGCCCCATCCACTGTCACAAAACAGAAAAGGTTGCTGATAAAGAGTGGGGCTCGCAAATCCTGAAGGAGCTCCCACAGCACATAGAGTGGTATTTGCAACCAGGCAATATAAAAAGGCAATATAAAAAGAGTGAAATGAGTTCTGAATTGAATTATGCATCCACTAGCCTCAGATCAGTCGTACAATCTAAATGTTGCCTATAACCTGAGTAACATGCACTATTAATCAGCTGATCAATTGCTCTCACTCACTTCAAACACTCCATTGTTTTCACCACAGATAACAATATTAAGTGAAACACGATAAATTGTAAAGGTGAATTAAACCTTATCTACACTTAGCAATGGTATGCCAGAGCAGACGACAAGCTGTTCAAGTTGGCAAGGGACACGGCAAGAACAAAATGCGTAAAGTCCTCGTCAGTGAGTTGCCATTTCTGATGGTGCCGTTCTGGCATCCCATCCTGAAGTTCTCCTGCAGCAGCTTGTAGATTGGTTCTCCCGGGCCTACAATGAGTTTGGACTGACAAAGCAAAGCTTGGACCAACAACAAACTGATCAAAAATACAGACATCCAGGTGTATCAGGTTTGTGTTCTCAGCATCCTCCTTTATATTAGCAAAGCCTGGCAACTTATGCAAGCCAAGAAAATTGGGTGAACTGCTGCCACTTCTGATGCCTGAGACAAATACTAGCATGACACAGTGCCAATTATGGAGGTACACCAGCATATATGGATCCCCAGTATGTTTGCCCATGAGTCAGAAAAGGCTATTAACTGGATCATATACACCAAATGAAAGATGGCCACATTCCCAAAACATGCTCCATGTGGAGATTACTGCTGGCACAAGACCCAAAGGTCACCCAGGTCTGTGATACAAGGATGTCTGCAAGTACGACCACAAGCTGACAGGGATCGTAGCCAATGCACGGAAACTCCTTATGGCTGACCAGAGTGCTAGGGGACAAATGGAAAAGAATAGCAAAAAGGAATAAACCAGGTAGTGGAAAAGAGGGCCTGGTGAAAGGAACAAACATCAGTCGACCTCAGCTCAATGCTATTCATCTGTGCCAGTTGTGGAAGGGACTGCCCCTCATAAGTCAGTCTCGATGGCTTCCGGTTGCGGCGATGACCAGCTAAGCCGCACGTTTCGGCGGCTCCAGCTCGAACGGACCTTCGGGCTCTTTTAAGAGCCCCAACGGGGAATTTTTTCGGGACGAAACCCGGTGTGGGGTGAGACAACAGGGAGTCCCCCCTAACGAAAAAGAAAAATATTGGAGGCGGCGGCCAGATCGTGAAGAATCCTCGAGGACAGGGGCAGAAGGAAAAAGGAGCAAGATGGCGGCGGAGGGAGCCCAGGCGACATGGGGGCCGGACCAAGACGAATTTTTGAGACGGTGTGTGGAGCTGCTTAAGAAGGAGGTGCTGGCCCTGATGCTACAAGCAATTGAGGGGCTTAAGGAGACACAAAAGACCCAGGAGATGGAGCTCCGCGTGGTGGAGCAGAAGGTGACAGACAACGAGGACGAGATCCTGGGCCTGGCGGTCAAAATGCAGACGCACAAGGCGCTCCACAAAAAGTGCATTGAAAGGATTGAAGTCCTAGAAAACAGATCACGGAGAAAGAACCTTGGGATCCTGGGTCTCCCCGAGGGAGTGGAAGGAGCGGACGGCGGGGCTTACGTGAGCACGATGCTACGCTCGCTAATGGGAGCTGAGGCCCCCTCGGGCCCCTTGGAAGTGGAAGGGGCCCATCGGGTCCCTGCGAGGAGACCAAAGGCGGGAGAACCACCTAGGGCGACGATCGTGCGATTTCATCGCTTCAATGACAGAGAGGTGGTTCTGAGATGGGCCAAAAAGGTACGAAGTAGTAGATGGGAGAATGCGGTGGTACAGGTGTACCAGGATTGGAGTGCGGAGGTGGCGAGAAGGAGGGCGAGTTTTAATCGAGCCAAGGAGGTGCTACACAAGAAGAAGGTGAAGTTCGGGATGTTGCAGCCGGCGCGACTGTGGGTCACGCACCAGGAGAGGCATCACTACTTCGAAACGGCGGAAGAAGCATGGACCTTCATTAAAAACGAGAAACTGGATCAGAACTGAGGGACTGATGTTGGAGGGGAATCGACAATGCTGATGTATATAGAGATGTAAATTGGGGAGGGGGACACACTGAGAAATGTGGGCGCCGGTGGGGGGGAAGAAGAGACATAGGCGGGGGATGGGGAATGGGAGTGGGGCGGCAGAGGGAGCTGCGCCACAAGGGGCGGGACGGCTCTAGAGAACACGGGGCTTATTGATCTTGTTCCCGCGCCAGAAAGATGATGGCGGGAAGATAGGCGCAAGGTAGATGGGAGTTCCCCACACGGGGGGGTCAAGGAGAGAGCGGGAGAAGCCGGGGTCAGTTGAAGTCAGCTGACTTTCGGAAGTAATATGGGGGGAGTAATCATGCTAGATGGGGATCTAGCGGGGGGGGGGGGGGGATAACTGAGTTGCTGCTGCAGAGATCGAAGAGGAACTGGTAAAAGAAAAGGTGGTTGGGGCGGGAATGCGCCGCCTGGGGAACGGGTGGGTGCGCGGAACCAGGACGTGGGACTGGCCTAGAGAGGGTGATGGCTAGTCGACAGGGGAGGGGGGCAGGCAGCCCCCCAGTTCGGCTGATCACGTGGAACGTGAGAGGCCTAAATGGGCCAATTAAAAGGGCCCGAGTGTTCGCGCACTTGAAAGGACTGAGGGCAGACGTGGCCATGCTTCAGTAGACGCACCTGAAGGTGGCGGACCAAGTTAGGTTAAGGAAAGGATGGGTGGGACAGGTGTTCCACACAGGGCTGGATGCAAAGAACAGAGGGATGGCCATACTGGTGGGGAAACGGGTGTCATTCGAAACTAGGAACATTGTAGCAGACAGCGGAGGCAGATATGTGATGGTGAGTGGCAGACTGCAGAGAATGGAGGTCGTGTTGGTTAACGTATGTGCCCCGAATTGGGATGATGCGGAATTTATGAAGCGGGTGCTGGGACATATCCCGGACCTGGAGGTAGGAAACCTGATAATGGGGGGGGACTTCAACACCGTGTTGGACCCAGGGTTAGATAGATCTAGATCTAGGACCGGAAGAAGGCCGGCAGCGGCCAAGGTGCTTAGGGGGTTTATGGACCAAATGGGGGGAGTGGATCCGTGGCAATTTGTTAGGCCGATGGCCAAAGAGTTCTCCTTCTTCTCCCATGTTCACAAGGTGTACTCCCGGATAGATTTCTTTGTTTTGGGAAGGTCACTGATCTCGAGGGTGGAAGGAACTGAGTACGCAGCCATAGCGGTTTCAGATCATGCCCCACACTGGGTGGACCTGGAACTAGGATAGGAGAGGGAGCAGCGTTCACTCTGGCGACTGGATGTGGGATTACTGGCGGATGAGGGAGTCTGCGGAAGGGTGCGGGGATGTATCGAAAGGTACCTGGAGGCCAATGACGACGGGGAGGTCCGAGTGGGAGTAGTATGGGAAGCACAAAAGGCGGTGGTAGAGGAGAGCTTATCTCCATCAGGGCCCACAAGGGGAAAATAGAGGCCAAGGAAAGGGAAAGACTACTGGGGGAGATTTTGAGGGTCGATAAAAAATATGCGGAGGCCCCGGATGAAGGACTATACAGGGAGAGGCGACGACTCCAGACGGAGTTTGACCTGTTGACCACAAGGAGGGCGGAGGCACAGTGGAGGAAGGCACAGGGGATGAGATATGAATATGGGGAAAAGGCGAGTCGCCTGTTGGCCCATCAGCTGCGAAAGAGGACAGCGGCGAGGGAGATAGGGGGAATTAGGGATGAAATGGGAGCTACGGTGCGGAGAGCAGGGAAGATAAACGAGGTGTTTAAGACCTTTTACGAGAGACTATAAAGGTCCCAACACCCGGAGGGAAAAGAGGAGATGCGGCAGTTTTTGGACCAATTAAGGTTCCCGAGGGTGGAGGAGCAGGAGGTGGAAGGCCTGGGGGCGCCGATTGGGGTGGACGAGGTTACCAAGGGGCTGGGGAACATGCAGGCAGGGAAGGCCCCAGGACCGGATGGGTTCCCGGTGGAATTCTATAGAAAATATGTGGACTTATTGGCCCCGCTGCTGGTAAGGACCTTTAACGAGGCCAGAGAAGGGGGGACCCTACCCCCAACAATGTCGGAGGCGACGATATCGCTAATCTTGAAGCGGGATAAAGATCCGCTGCAGTGCGGGTCCTATAGGCCTATCTCACTGCTAAATGTGGACGCCAAGTTGCTAGCAAAGGTGCTGGCAACGAGGATAGAGGATTGTGTCCCGGGGGTGGTGCACGAAGACCAGACAGGGTTCGTAAAGGGGAGACAACTAAATGTCAACGTGCGACGGCTATTAGGGGTGATAATGATGCCCCCAGCAGAGGGGGAGGCAGAGATAGTGGCGGCAATGGATGCAGAGAAGGCATTTGATAGGGTGGAGTGGGAGTATCTATGGGAGGTGCTGAGGAGGTTCGGGTTCGGGGACGGGTTTGTCAGCTGGGTTAAACTCCTCTATGGGGCCCCAACGGCAAGTGTGGTCACAGGTCGGAGTATTTTCGACTACACAGGGGAACAAGACAGGGATGCCCGTTGTCCCCATTACTGTTCGCGCTGGCAATTGAACCACTGGCCATAGCGTTGAGAGACTCCAGAAAATGGAGAGGGGTGATTAGAGGGGGAGAGGAACACTGAGTGTCACTCTATGCGGATGACCTACTGCTGTATGTGACGGACCCAATGGGGGGATGACAGAGGTCATGCAGATATTGAGGGAGTTTGGAGATTTTTCGGGATATAGAGGATTTCCATGGGAAAGAGTGAGCTTTTTGTGATACACCTTGGGGACCAGAGTAGAGGGATAGATGGCCTATCACTAAGGAGAGTGGAAAGAAACTTCCGATACCTGGGGATTCAGATAGCCAGGATCTGGGGAACCTTACACAGACTCAATCTGACACGGCTGGTGGAACAAATGGAATAGGATTTCAAAAGGTGGGACATGCAGCCGCTGTCACTGGCGGGCAGAGTGCAGGCAATTAAGATGATGGTCCTCCCGAGGTTCCTATTTGTGTTCCAATGTCTCCCTATACTGATCACAAGGCCTTCTTTAAAAAAATAGATAGGAACATCACGAGCTTCGTGTGGGCAGGGAAGGCCCCGAGGGTAAGGAGGGGGTTCCTACCACGTAGCAGAGACAGAGGGGGACTGGCGTTGCCGAATTTGGGCGACTACTACTGGGCCGCCAACATGGCGATGATTCGTAAATGGATGATAGAGGGAGAGGGAGCGGCGTGGAAAAGGTTGGAGATGAAGTCCTGCAAAGGGACGAGTTTAAAAGCGCTGGTGACGGCGCCACTACCTCTCTCCCCAAAAAAATTTACCACGAACCCAGTGGTGGCAGCAACATTAAGTATCTGGGGGCAATGGAGGCGACAGAGGGGTGTGCTGGGAGCCTCGGTGTGGTCCCCGATCAGGAACAACCATAGGTTTGCCCCAGGGAGGCTGGACGGAGGATTCCAGAGCTGGCACCGGGTAGGAATCAGGAGAGTGGGAGATTTATTTATAGACGGGACGTTTGCGAGCTTGGGAGCGCTTGAGAAAAAGTATGAGCTGCCCCGGGGAAATTTCTTTAGATATATGCAGGTGAGAGCGTTCACAAAACAACTGGTGAGGGAATTTCCGCTGCTCCCGACACAAGGGATCCAGGACAGGGTGCTTTCGGGGGTGTGGGTCGGGGAGGGCAAAGTGTCAGAGATATACCGGGAGATGAGAGAAGAGGGGGAGGAGCTGGTGGGCGAACTGAAGGGAAAATGGGAAGAAGAGCTCGGGGAGGAGATTGAGGAGGGTTTGTGGGCTGATGCCCTAAGCAGGGTAAATTCCTCTTCCTCGTGTGCCAGGCTTAGCCTGATCCAATTTAAGGTGCTGCATAGAGCACACATAACAGGAGCAAGGTTGAGCAGGTTCTTCAGAGTGGAGGACAAGTGTGGGAGGTGCGGGGGAAGCCCGGTGAACCACACACATATGTTTTGGTTGTGTCCGGCACTGGAGGGGTATTGGAGGGAAGTGACGGGAGTGATCTCGAAGGTGGTGAAGGTCCGGGTCAAGCCAGGCTGGGGGTTAGCTATATTTGGAGTAGCGGATGAGCCGGGAGTGCAGGAGGCGAAAGAGGCCGATGTCGTGGCCTTTGCGTCCCTAGTAGCCCGGTGTAGGATTTTACTCATGTGGAAGGAAGCGAAACCCCCCGGACTGGAGGCCTGGATAAACGATATGGCGGGGTTCATAAAACTAGAGCAGATGAAGTTTGCGCTGAGAGGATCGGCTCAAGGGTTCACCAGACGGTGGCAACCGTTCCTCGACTACCTAGCGGATCGTTAGAGGGAAGATAGATGGCCAGCAGCAGCAACCCAGGGGGAGGGGTGGGGGGTGGGGGGGGGGGGGGGGGGGGGTAAATTGTTTTGGTTTTTGGATAGGGAGAGGGGGCGGGGTGGAGAATTACTTTGTGTTATTTGGTTAGTTTACCATGTTAGTTAAACAATGTTATATTGCAGTTATCATGTTACCTTTTTTTTTATTTGTAAGGGAAAAAATTGTGTTTGAAAACTTTAATAAAATATATTTTTTTTTAAAAATAAGTCAGTCTCGATAGCCACAACCAACCATGCTCAGTCGAGAGGTGTCGTACACCCTCAGCATAGTCCATCGTCTCCCAAAATAGATGGATGCCTACTGAATGAAAATGGTATCTGTTATAACCTGCCCGGATCCTTTTGGCTGGGGACAATTGGTTACCCCATAACTCTTGAGGAATGTGAGCTCCTGCAATTAGGGGGTGGGGCAATCGTTAACCTTTCAGCTTTATAAATAGAGCTGGCCATTGTGGTATAGGCTGGAGAGAGCAAACCACCAGTGAACTTCAGGTGCTGTGCAAATATTGTTGTAAATTAAAGATACTTTCTATTTGACACTACAAACTTGTGCTGGATTCTTTGTGACCCTAAAAAAAGTATCTAAATGCACTTGATGCTTCTTATTGGAGAGCCCATTCAAGAGGCAGTTCGACAATACCTCTGGTAGTCAAGACCAGGATGCAATTTTCTGGCTAGTTCCAAGCAGGATAAATGTCAGGTAGTTTGGCAAAGAATCACAGTAATAGACGTCAGGCCAGTAACCTGACTTCTTCCTGCCTTCCTCGAGTTTTCCAAGTGATGGTTGTACTGCAGCTGGGAGCACTCATGGGTAAAATGCACAGACAACTAAGGCATTTAAAATGCCAATAAAGAACCAGTTTATGGATGCAATGGCTCTTTCCTCAAGGTGTATGGGCCACATGACATATTGGTGGCCGAACAAAGTAATGAAAGTGAGTATGCTTGGGGAAGGCATTAACACATCAGGACACCATCATTGCAGCATTATAAAAGGGGAAAAGTGTCAGTTTCTGGGCCAGTCACAGTTCAAGATAAGCATTGAAAGGAGCAACGCACTGAAGCTGTTATTTTGTATATTTTGCAGCGAGGGTGATTTAGTTCCATACACCTGGGGGCGTTTTGAGAGATAAAGACCTATAAAGCTGTGTCCTTCTACTGATGTGGAGATGCCGGCGTTGGACTGGGGTAAGCACAGTAAGAAGTCTTACAACAGCAGGTTAAAGTCCAACAGGTTTGTTTCAAATCACTAGCTTTCAGAGCACTGAAGGTGAATGAAGAGGGAGGTTCCAGAAACATATATATATATAGACAAAGTCAAAGATGCAAGACGATACTTTGAATGCGAGCATTTGCAGGTAATTAAGTCTTTACAGATCCAGAGAGAGGGGTAATCTCAGGTTAAAGAGGCTTGAATTGTCTCAAGCCAGGACAGCTGGTAGGATTTTGCAAGCCCAGGCCAGATGGTGGGAGGTGAATGTATTGCGACATGAATCCAAGGTCCCGATTCAGGCCGTACTCGTGTGCGGAATTTGGCGATAAGTATCTGCTCGGCGATTCTGCATTGTCGCACGTCCTGAAGGCCGCCTTGAAGAACGCTTACCCGAAGAGCAGAGGCTGAATGCCCTTGACTTCCAACTGGAAGGGAACATTACTGCCTGGTGATTGTCGCGCGATGTCCGTTCATTCGTTG
Source organism: Scyliorhinus torazame (assembly GCF_047496885.1). Taxonomy (NCBI): domain Eukaryota; kingdom Metazoa; phylum Chordata; class Chondrichthyes; order Carcharhiniformes; family Scyliorhinidae; genus Scyliorhinus; species Scyliorhinus torazame. The sequence goes on from NC_092715.1 coordinate 195,217,188, forward strand.
TCGCAGCGTCTGCATGGTCTCACCAATGTACCACGCTTCTGGACATCCTTTCCTGCAGCGTATGAGGTAGACAACGTTGGCCGAGTCACATGAGTATGTACCGCGTACCTGGTGGGTGGTGTTCTCACGTGTAATGGTGGTACCTATATTGATGATCTGGCACGTCTTCCAGAATTGCCATGGCAGGGTTGTGTGGTGTCGTGGTCACTGTTCTGAAGGCTGGATAGTTTGCCGCAAACAATGGTTTGTTTGTGGTTGCGCGGTTGTTTGAAGGCAAGTAGTGGGGGTATGGGGATGACCTTGGCAAGATGTTTGTCTTCATCGATGACGTGGTGAAGGCTGCGAAGAAGATGTCATAGTTTCTCCGCTCCGGGGAAGTACTGGACGATGAAGGGCACTCTGTTGGTTGTGTCCCGTGTTTGTCTTCTGAGGAGGTCGGTGCGTTTTTTTGCTGTGGCGCGTTGGAACTGTTGAATCATCAGCCTACAAATGTATTACCCAAGAGACAGATGCACAGTACATCAGGTTCAAAATGGAAATGACCAGTCAAGTGTTATAGCCATTGCCTCAAATGCAATCTTTCCTTAGGTTCAGGGCATCATCAACTTCAGCCATGTGGTGATCAAGGCTCCAATGGATTTGACAGGTGTTTTTGTGAATTGCAAGGGATTCCACTGCTTCAATGTGCAATTGATTTTCCACCACTGAAAGAAGATCATGCAGGTGTGTGCAACGTTTCCAGGGAGCTGTCAGGACACCTTTATCCTCTAGCGGTCTCAAGTCCTTGATCTCTTCATACCTCTGGGCAGGCTCAGTGGAGGGCCTCTATGGCTGTTGACACCAGTACAGAGTCCCACTTCAGAGACATATGAAAGGCCCAATCAATTACTTTCATCGACCATTGGCTCACTCAAAATCAGGTTCAGGTGCCTTGACTGCTCTAAGGGTGGCTCTCAATATGGGATGGCAAGGGTTTCAGTCATAGTGGTTGTATACAACAGCCTGCACAACCTCACTCTTCAAAGTATTACAGTCCCAGACCGGACTCCAACAGTGGCTTAGTTTATTTTTAGACTGTGCTGAATGAATGATTCGCTCCAGTAGTGATTGCATGAAAAAATAGGGCTGTTTTTAACCCTTAAATTGCCTACTACATTTATAATCCAATATTCCTAACGACTTCAAATTGTCGCAAAAGATGAGTGGAGCTGGCGCTAGACGATATTGGGAAGACAGACTTCGTCGGAGGAGAGGATCGGCAAGAAGGATGTATCATCAGAATGCAAAGATTGAAAGATGCCTATGATGCATTCTGTAGTAGACTTACATACCAGAGTATCTTGTGGCACCTTCATCCCACAAAGGTTTCCGCAATGGTAAGATGCCCCCACTCTATGCCCTCCACCCTGCATTGAGAACTTACATTTCAATGGCATTCCCATCTCTTTCCAACCCATAGAATCATAGAATCCCTACAGTGCAGCAGGAGGCCATTCAGACAATTGTGTCTGCTCCCACCCTCTGAAAGCATACCCTACCTAGACCCACTCCCCTGACCTATCCCCGTAACCCCAACTATCTTTGGCCACTAAGGGGCAATTTAGCATGGCCAACCCACCTAACCTGCACATCTTTGAACTGTGGGAGGAAACTGGAGCCCTCGCAGGAAACCTACGCAGACACGGGGCGACCATGCAAACTCCACATTGACAGTTGCCCAAGGCTGGAATTGAATCCGGATCCCTTGTGCTGTGAGGTAGCAGTGCTAACCACTGTGCCACAATGGACATGATGGGATTGGAAATTAGATAGACCATGACGTGTTACAGGGACAAGACATGTATCTTTGAAATTAAGGGTTGTTATTCAACAGTAGCATTAGAAGCTGCACAAAGACATTTTTGGTATCCTGTTTCTCTTATTTCTATGTGGTTCTACCCCTGTGGCTACATCATAGCTGGAGGCAGCCTGTTCATTTCAAGGCTCTAGCACTTTAGGTGCCCATGGCAGACATCCTCTGGATGGAGGAGCTCATGAGGCCTGTCTTGCATCTGTTTAGGTGCAGCCTCGGTCATGGGGTTGTAAGCCAGCTTTGTGCCTCTGTCAGAGGAGCTATTAAGAAGGGCCATGACCTTTGTGTACCTTGAAGAGAATTTCCAATTCCATCATCCCCCTCTCCATTCACCCTCTCAGAGTTGATCTGCACCTCCCTGCTAAGCAAGTGGGGGTGTACATTTAGACGTGGTGCTCAGCCATCAAAGCAACTGTTCATTCCATGCTTTCCAATGTAGCCACCATTGTATGAAAGCCATTATTGTGTGCCTACCTCCATTCACTGGCATGCTGCATTTGAACCTCTATGAATGTTGGTTACTCTTTCAATGGCGGACATCATGAGCTCATATGCCAGAGACATCACGTCACACATGGCAGAGATGGACACCTCCATCTTCAGCATTCGGGACCACACTACCTCAGAAATTCTGATAAATGCCCACACATGTCCCATTGCTGCTCAATTAGTGTGGGTGGCATGATTAGGAAATATGCAGACCACACAAAATGTGGCCATGTAGTTGATAGTGAAGAGGATAGCTGTCGACTCCAGAATGATATCTATCAATGGATTCGTTGAGTGAGCAAAAAAGTGGCTAGATGGAATTCAATCCAGAGAAGTGTGAGGTAATTGATTTTGGAGAGCAAACAAAACAAGAAAATACACAATAAATGGTCAGATATTGGGAGGGGTAGAGGAAGCGAGAGACCTTGAAGTGCATGTCTACAGGCCCTTGAAGATGGCAAGACAGGTGGATAGGTGGTAATGAAAGCAACAAGCCTTACTGGGCGAGATAAAGAAAAGCAAGGATTTAATGAGGGGGTTGTTTAAAACACTGGTTCGGAAACAGGTGGAATTGTATGTACAGTTTTGATCACCACATTACAATAAGGACATTACTCCTCTGGAGAGAATGCAGAGGGTATAAGATTGTTGCCAGGGCTTGAAAATTGCAGCTATGTGGATAGATTGGATAGACTAGGATCGTTTTCCTTGGAATTGAGGAGTGTCCTGATTGAAGTGTACAGGATTATGAGGGGCCTAGGTGGAGTAGGCAGGGCTGCCCTGTTTCCTCAGTGGGGCCAATTATCAGGGGGCACAGATTTAAGGTAATTGGTAGAAGGATTAGAGAGGACATGATGAAAATGTTTTTCACCCAGAGAGGGGTGGGTGTTTGGAATTTGCTGCCAGGTTTGATGGTGGAGGCAGAAACCCTCAACTCATTTACAAGGTACCTGTATCTGCACCTGAAGTGCTGGAACCTGCAAAGCTATGGACCAGATGCTGGAAGGTGGGGTTAGAATGGGCAGCTAGTTGTTTATTTTTTGGCCAGCACAGACACGATGGGCTGAACGACCTCTTTCTGTGCTGTGACCTATTCTGTGGTTTTCTTTCTAAGTACTCACGTAATGTATGACCTCCAGATCTCAACATCTGAGTTCACTGGAGCATTGCTGGATGCTTCCTCAAGGCTCCATGGAGACTCTCCATGGCGATCTTTGCCTCCAACCACCCTGCTCACAAGTGATGTGCTTGTCATCTTTCTGCTTGTAAAGCTGACTCACTGAGGTGAGTGTATCTGCACTGGTGGAGGGTGAACAGGAATCATGTGACAGTGCATCTCCACGTCTGGCTCCTCCTCTGAGGACTGCACTCCCTCCTCCCTCAGCTCCCACTGTACCTCAGCTCCCACTGTACCTCAAGCAATATTCCTGAGGGATTAAAAGACAATAGTCAATGCATGAGTTTGGCTGATAGCGAGATGAAGTTGCTGACACAGTGCCTCACAGCACCAGGATCCAGGTTCGATTCCAGCCTTGGGTGACTATGCGTGGAGCTTTCGTGTTCTTCCCCTGTCTAGTGGGTTTCCTCCCACAATCTAAACATGTGCGGGTTAGGTGGGGTTACGGGGTTACAGGTATAGGGTGGGGGAGTAATCTGAGGTAAAGTCCTCTTTTGGAGGGTCAGTGCAAATTCGATGGACCGAATGGTCTCTTTCTGCACTGTAGGGATTTTATTAATGCTGAACTCCAGAAGCCATTACTGAATTAACTTTATTTGCACCTCATCAACAGAGAGGGCATGATACATGAGGAGAAACATTTTCACATAACCAGTGGTTGGGATTTGGAATGCACTGCTTGTGAATGTGGTGGACACAGGGTCAACTGAGGAATTTAAGAGGGATTTGGATTATTATCTGAAAAGGAATGATGTGCAGGGCTATGGGGAGAAGGCAAGGGGATGACACGAGGGAAATTGCCCCTTCGGAGAGCCAGTGCAAACACAATGGGCTGAAATGCTTCCTTCTGTGCTGTAAACATTCTGTGATTAAAATGTAAAGTGATACATGTTCTTGGGAGGTCTTGTGGCACAGTGCTTAGCATCCCTGTCTCTGAGCCAGAAGCTCTAGGTTCGAGTCTCACTCCAGGACCTGATGGCCCAGAGTCATAATGTGGCCAAACGCATCGATTATCAACTTGTAAATCCTTTCAACTAAGAGTGGAAGACATTCCTGGTCAACTACCTGATGAAAAGAAAATTGGAGCCTCTGCCTTCACAACAGCTCGAAATAAAAGTGCTCGTCATGACAGCAACTCAGACTCCTTGGGGGCTGCTGATTTGCTGGAAGGCTGTGTGGTCTGGATCAGATTCAACCTCAATAGTTTTTTGCACTTGTCGTTTTGGGCACAGACTCAATGGGCGGAATTCTCCGTTGCCTGACGGCGAAATCAGAAAACGCAATTGGGCGGAGAATAGTTTCCGTTGCTGAAATTGGGGCGGATGCAGATTTTACGCCAAATCACAATTCCCCAGGGGGGAGGGGGTGTGATCAGGAGATGGGCTGAGTGGCCGGGGTGACTCCACCACGGGACTGAGGTGGAGTCCAGGCATGGACACTATTGCCATAGCCTGCAAAGCAGCCATCATGCTGTGCACCCCACCGATCACTCACCTTGGCCCCTGGTTCCGCAGAATGACACTGGCCACATGGGTGCCCCCACCCCACCCTCCGCCATATCTACCCCCCACCCCCGCCGACGGTGCATCAGGCAGCCCACTCAAGGGCAGCACGCACTGTAGCCTCAGCAAGCCATGGAGGGGCAGAGCCCGCAATGCCAACTGGGGCCACCATGTAGCCTGGTGGACCTGGTTGGGCACGGGGGTATGCACCATGCTAACATGGTCGGTCTTTCACCCCCTGCAGACAATGGATATTGGAATTCAACCAGCAATGGTGGCCTTCCTCTTAGTCGCACCAGCCCTGGGGATGCTCTGCAGCTGTACAAGCTGGAGCTCCAGCGGAGCGTGCACCAGTGAAGGAACAGGAAGGCAGTCACCCAGTTTGAAGAGCCAGCCACCAAACAGGCCGAGGAAGAGGAGGTGCAAAGGAGCGCCGCATGAGGCCTTGCATGTACCAGCAGCGCCTGCCATTCGAGGACCTACCGGACCTGGCATGTCGTCGAAGACTCCGGCTAGCAGGGAGACAATGCGACATATCTACCAGATCATGACACACCTGGCACTGCAGGGGTATGGGGGAGGACACCTATTCCTGATGGCCATCAAGGTCATGGTCGCCCTAAACCTTTACATGACGGAGTCCTCCCAGGCGCGAGGGGGAACCTGTCTGGGATCTCACAGGCCTTGGTACACAGGTGCATCCGCGCAGTCACGGAGGATCTCTATGCCCAGGCGGCACAATACACCCATTTCAATGTAGACCAGGCCCACCAGGATGGCATCACTGAGATGCCCCGGGTCTAGGGCGTGATTGACGGGATGCATGTCTCCCTATGAGTACCTGCAGATGACAGGCCTTTCTACACCAACTGAAAGGCGTTCCACTCTATGAAAGTGCAGCTGATATGTGACCATCAGCTGTGCATCATGCACGTCTGCACCAAATACCCAGGCAGTGTGCATGACGTCTTCATCCTGGCACACTTGACAATTCCAAGCATGTTCGAGATGCGCTCCCCGCTCCCCCCCCCCCCCCCCCGCCCCACACCCCGCCTGCAACCCCCTCCATGATACATATCTGCTGTACTACTGGGTGCGGGCCCTGGGTTGGCAGTAGCACTGGATCCGGTCCATGGGATGAAGGATGGTGACAACGCTCTGCGATGAGCTCTGATGCTCCGCATCGTTTGACAATGTCTGACTCCTGCCCATGGGAGCACTTTCCACCGTCCACCTGGGTGATCCCTGCATGCAAGCTGCCCATTCCATCACACGGTCCCATTGAATCCCTGGGGTGGCAGTGGTGGGAATGGTCGGGGAAGTGGGGGGCCCAGGCCACACACAATGTCCGCCCATTCCACACACATCCCCGCACCCTCTCTGTGGCCAGCACAGACCAGACCACTCCTCAGACACATATGACAGAGCACCGAGGCAGGTTGTAACAGTGTGAGCAACATAAATACAGGTTTATGCCCTAGCCCCTGTCACTAAGCTGTGCCCTGCACCCGTGCCAACTTAACTGGTGCCTAACTTTCTGGTCTTATGGGCCTTAACGCTGTGTCTAGGTGGATCCAAAGAAGGCACATCAGGAGTAGACGCAACCTGCTGTGATTCCTGCCCTGCGACCTTAGTCGCCATTGGCGGCCGTCTTCTGGGGCGACAGGGCCTGGATGGGCCTGAATGCTGCTTGGGTGTCCCAGGTTGCGTGGCGCCACTCTATTCTGCCCACTGTCAGAGATGCGTCGGTGGGGGGGGTTGGAGTTCAAGGTGATTTATCCACTTTCAGACCTTTCAGTCTCCCCAGAACCTTCTCCTTAGTAATGGTCACTGCACTCACCTCTGCCCCCTGGTTCTCCTGGAGCTCTGGCATCCCACTGGTGTCTTACACCATGAAGACTGATGCAAAGTTACTATTCAGTTCATCTGCCATTTCTTTGTTTCCTATTAATACTTCTCCAGCCACATTTTCCAGTGACCCAATATCTATTTTAGCCTCTCTCTTACTTTTTATATATTGAAAAAAACTCTTCCTATCTTTCTTTATATTACTAGCAAGTGTGCACTCATACTTCATCTTCTCCCCACTTATTGCATTTTTAGTTGTCCTCTGCTCACTTTTTAAGGCTTCCCAATCTTCTGGCTTCCCACTAATCTTCACCACTTTGTATGCTTTTTTTTTTAGCTTTTATGCTGTCCTTGACTTCACTCATCAGCCATGGATGCCTTGTCCTGCCCTTAGTATGTTTCCTCCTCCTTGGGATGAATTTCTGTTGTGCCTCCCGAATAACCCCCCAAAACTCCTGCCATTGCTGTTCCACTATCTTCCCTGCTAGGCTCCTTTTCCAATCAACTCTAGTCAAGCTCCTCCCTCATATCTTTGTAGTTACCCGTATTTAATTGTAATACCGTTACATCTGATTGCAGCATTCCCTCTCAAACTGCAGGGTAAATTCTATTATATTATGGTCACTGCTCCCTAAGGGTTCCTTCACACTAAGTTCCCTAATCAAGTCTGCCTCATTACACATCACCAAATCTAGAATTGCCTGTTTATAGTAGGCTCTGTCACAAGCTGCTCCAAAAAAGCATCTCTTAGATTCCACAAATTCCTTTTCTTGGGATCTACTACCAACCTGATTTTCCCAGTCCACCTGCATATTGAAGTCGCCCATGATTATTGTTATATTGCATTTTTTACATGCCTTTTTTACTTGGTGCAGTAAGGGTTAAAAGCCTAAGTTAATATTTGACTGCTGTGGTCATGTTTTAAAAGAAATCCTGATTTGAATGACAGCAAAGATTTTGTGAGCCAGGGGTGCAATGAAGCCATCGTAAAAAGCTTGGGCTAATGCAGTTTTGTTTGGATTAAGAGGATTCCCCTGTGGAGTTAATTAGATTTCAGCTTGGTACGGTGATGTGGTTATTGTATGGAGCTAAGCTATCAAGCATTTTGCAGGAAAAGTAGGTCAGTAGTGAGTTAGATGAAACTGTGAACAGACATCAAGATTTTGCTCTCTATAGTTCACTTAAAAATATGGCTAGAGACATATTAGTAGTCTTTCCAAGCAATTCAGACATGTCTGATTGGAAGGTGAGCTGAGAAGCCTCTTCTGAAGAAATGCAGCCAGCGTTTCTGCATAGTTCTGTCAGAATTTAGGTCTTTGCATAAAGCAGTGTCAAAAAATCTCTTTCTCAAAGAACATCTATACACAGAAGGTATTCCTCTGTACTAATGGTATCTAAGTGGATTGAGAGCTTGTTGTTTGAGTGGGAATAAAGGTAGCAGTTAAGCATATTGAATTCTCTGTATTGAGTAGTATTGTTTAAGGGGTAACTGTAAGTTATTTTCTGGTGTGATGTTAAAGTTATTTTAATTCTGTGTTCGTAATAAAGTTTGATTTAATGTACCATATCCCCTTTCTTTATACACTTTCTCCTGGAGTGAAGTATCCTTTCCTGACAGTCTTACAAAATTAAAATAAAATATTGGGGTTTTTGTCCAATATCCTAGCCACTGTTGGGGTCTGGTCTGGGATCTTAATACTCTAAAATACTGTTATTGGAATAAAGTATGTTTCACACCAACTTTGTGTAAGGGAATGACCATCATTAATTCTCATTTCACGATACCAGATACTGCTACAGTCATATCAATGATAAAAATAAGATGTGAATCTCTGAATTTCATTTTTACTGTGGGTACTGGAATTATATTTTCAGCCTTTTTGCTCTGACCCTCAATGTGCTGTCTTCCTTGATCTCTAACTGTAAATGTAACTTGCTGCCTCATGGGCAGACATTATTCGGTGTACGGTTACAAAGTGAGAGAGGGCTTCAATGGATATGTGTGCTGGAGAACGTTATGGAGATACTGCTTGACACTTGCATGTTCCTCAGTTTGTCAGACACCAAGATCATTGAAACATCCCTTAAGTCTTCCACACCACACTCCGGCTTCTCACCTTCGCCCTGACCTTTCGTGTGGCTGGACGGCCACCTCCTGCCATTGTCCGGAAAGAGTACCAGCCTCCTTCCTCCCACAGCTTTTAGTATCACATGTGCTGTGTCCGTCAGTCATGGATATGGCCCTGACATTTCGGCAGCTTCTAAGTGAATAAGACTCTGCCCAGCTCTTTGGAGTGCCGTCCTCCTGAATCTGTACAGTAATGCCCACCGCCGAGTTCCATGAAACTGTGGCAGGATGTGTATCTGCATGAGTTTAAGATTTTCAAATATCTGCATTGTTGGCCCGAGAATGGACGAACTGAGAATAACCAGCCTGTGGCCACAGCAGGCGACAGCCCCAGCTTTAAATGTCACTGTTTCTATAGCTACTGCCATCCCGAGCAGTGAAAACCACCCGTTTGGATGGACCTCAGTTGGAGATATCACAAGCTGGTGGTAAAACAAATGGAGTGCAACGTTCACTTTCAAAATGCTAAATGTCAGCGACACTAAAACACACACAACACTGCCGGCCAGTTTTACCACAGTGTGCGGATTTGAAATTTGAGTCATCAGAATGGGTCTTTCAGCAATAACCACTATTCCCTGAGGGAGGTGGGGGAGAGGCAAGGCTGAAACCTCATCAGCTTCTGGTATTAAACTACCGAGCATCCACTAGGTGGGGCATGAAAACACTCCAGTAAAATTGCTCGTGGCTTTCAAGGGGCTCCTCCAGATTGTCAGGCTGCACCAAAGCTATTTGCTTACGGTGCTACTTGGGTTACGGGCTAATCTGAAATGTTTCCTTCGAAAATGAAAAATATTTGGGCCAATCACTGCCTTGCTTTTAGCTGTCAGTGGGACAGGAGTGGGGACACCGTTTTCATCTCTCCCATGGCCAGCAACATGGGGAGGCAAACATTTTAAACAATATTAGCAGCTGCTCTGAGGTAAAAGAATTTTCGGAGACATTTTGTTTCTATTATGCTATTTGGCTACTTAAATGATTTTAGAGTGTTTGTCTTGGCTTCATCGAATCACAGAGTCACGGAATAATACAGTGCAGAAGAGGCCCCATGGCCCATCGAATCTGCACGGAAACATGAAAAACACCTGACCTGCCTGCCAATCCCATTTTCCAGCACTTGGCTCTTAGCCTTGATTGTTATGACGTGCCAAGTGCTCATCCAGGTCTGCAACAAGACGTACAAATAGCTGCCAGGGCCAACAAGGCATTGTTTGTTGCAGTCAGGAACAGCTGTCCTCAACTTCTTTTCCTCCGACTCCTTCCAGGTTGCCACATTACCATCCATCAGTCTGCAATTTGGAAATGCGTTAAGTAGATGACTGACTCCTTACACCTTTCATGATGCAGAGAAAGGCCAGCAGCATGGGTTCAATTCCTGTGCAGGCTGAGGTTATTCATGAAGGCCCTGCTTTCTCAACCTTACCCCTCGCCTGAGATGTGGTAATCATCAGGTTTAATCACCACCAGTCAGCTCTCCCCTTTAAAGGGGAAAGCAGCCTATGGGCATCTGGGACTATGGTCATCTGGCACAACTTAAGTACGTACCAGATGGACACGAAGAAGCAGCAGGATGGGACTCTGCCGTTTGCTCAAATTTCAGTCTTCTGCCAAGTTCAAGGCCTCATAGACTGTACCCCCATCACCCCTCCATCTCCTCCAGATGAGTCTACTGCCCTCATGAGTTGCCAGGGCTCTGAATCCATTGATGTGCAACAGCTGCATAATCACTGCATAATCATGCAAATTGTCGGCAGGTTTTTCTGGGAATAGCCATAATGCTTCTCTATAATCCAGGATCCTCCATCCCCCACTCTTTGCCCCTGCAACAAGTGAGAGGCTGGCTAGTTAGGGCTGCCCGCTACACACTTGGGTCAAGCCTCCATTTAGAAACCAACAATCAGTGGCTGAACTGTCCTACAATTAGATCCATTTATTTGTTAGAGCCCTCTTTAAGCAGAACACTGGAGTCAATCAAGAAACAATTTCTCTGCGGCAGATCTACTTGCTTCCTGAAATCCCGCCCAAAATCTGTGTCCCATTTGGTGGCGGTTTGCTGTACTTTTCCTGGGCAGCATGATGGTACAATGGTTAGCACTGCTGCCCCACAGCACCGACGGACTGCTTTCGATTCCGGACTTGGATGACTGTCACACAATCACAGAATAATACAGCACAGAAGAGGCCCTTCAGCCCATTGAGTCTACACAGACACAAGAAAAACGCCTGACCTGCCTACCTAATCCCATTTGCAAGCACTTAACCCACAGACTTGAATGTTATGACGTGCCAAGTGCTCATCCAAGTACTTTTTAAAGGATGTGAAGCAACCCGCCTTTTCCACCCTCCCAGACAGTGCATTCCAGACCTTCAACACCATCTGGGTAAAAAAGCTTTTCTGTAAATCCCTAGTAAAACGCCCACCCCTCACCTTGAACTTGGATCCCCTTGTAACTGACCCTTCAACTAAGGGGAACACCTACTCCCTATCCACCCTGTTCATGCCCCTCATAATCTTGTACACCTCAATCAGGTCACCCCTCAATCTTCTCCGCTCCAGCGAAAACAGCCCAAGCCTATCCAACCTCTCTTCATGACTTAAATGTTCCATCCTAGGCAACATCCTGGTGAATCGCCTCTGCACCCCCTCCAGTGCAATCACATCCTTCCTATAATGTGGCGACCAGAATCGCACACAGTACGCCAGCTGTAGCCTCACCAAAGTTCTATACAACTCCAAGACGACCTTCCTGCTTTTGTTATCTAATGCCTCAATTGATAAAGGTAAGTGTCCCATATGCCTTTTTCACCACCCTATTAACCAGCCCTTCTGCCTTCAGAGATCTAGGGACAAACATGTCCCTTTGTTCCCTGGACCTTCCCAGTGTCATGCCATTCACTGGATACTTGTTTGTCATATTACTCCTTCCCAAGTGTATCACCTCACACTTTTCAGGGTTAAATTTCATCAGCCACCTTTCTGCTCATTTGACCATCCCGTCGAATATCGTCCTTTAACCCAAGGCACTCAACCTCATTGGGGTTTTTTTCTTTTCTTTTTTAAAATAAATTTAGTGTACCCAATTCATTTTTTTTCCAATTAAGGGGCAATTTAGCGTGGTCAATCCACCTACCTTGCACATCTTTAGCTTGTGGGGCCAAAACCCACGCAAACACGGGGATAATGTGCAAACTCCACGCGGACAGTGACCCAGAGCCGGGATCGAACCTGGGACCTCGGTGCCGTAAGGCAACAGGGCTAACCCACTGCGCCACTGTGCTGCCCCACTCAACCTCATTATTAACCACCCGGCCAATCTTTGTGTCATCCGTAAACTTATTGATCCTACTCCCCACATAGTCACCTATGTCATTTATAGAAATGACAAACAATAGGACCCAGCACAGATTCCTGAGGTACGCCACTGGACACTAGCTTCCAGTCACCAAAGCAGCCGCCTGTCATCACCCTCTGTCTTCTACGGCTAAGCCAATTTTGAATCCACCTTCTCAAGTTACCTTGTATCCCATGTGCATTTGCCTTCCTTACGGGCGGCACAGTAGTTAGCCCTGCTGCCTCATAGCGCCAAGACCTGGGTTTGATTCCGACCCGTCTTTGTGGAGTTTGCACTTTCTCTCCGTGTCTGCATGGGTTTCCTCTGGGAACTCTTCAGTTCCACAGACCATTTTTCTCACTGAATCTTGTGCTTCTTTCCAAAATAAAAGTGAATGTGCATGATTTATGACGTCATTCTGGTGAGGCAGGGACTCTCAGAGCCGGGAACCGGCTCCACACAGATCATATGCTGCCAGGTTGACACTGTTAAATTTGGCACTGCAAAGCGATGAGAGGGGTCATCGTTAGTGCATTCAACAGCGACGTATGTACTCAGCAATAGCCTGCCCATGGATGCTCAATTTGGGTTCCACTAGGGCCACTCAGCTCCTGACCTCATTACAGCATTTGTTCAATCATGCCCAAAAGAACTGAACTCAAGAAGTTGAGGTCGGAGTGACTACTCTTGATGTCAAGGCAACATTTGACTGAGTGTGACATCAAGGAACCCGAGCAAAACTGGAGTCAATGGAAATCAGAGCAAAAACTCGCCATACCTGGCACAAAGGAAGATGATTGTGGTTGTTGGAGGTGAATCATCTCAGCTCCAGGACATCACTGCGGGAGTTCCTCAGGGTAGTGTCCTAAGCCCAACCATCTTCAGCTGCTTCATCAATGACCTTTCTTCCATCATAAGGTCAGAGGTGGGGATGTTTGTTGATGATTGCACTATGTTCAGTGCCATTCACAAGACTTTAGATGCTGAGGCAAGCTGTGCCCATATGCAGCAAGACCTAGACATAATTTTGGCTTGGGCTAATAAGTGGCAAATAACATTCATGTCAGACAAGTACCAGGCAATTACCATATCCAAAAAGACATAATCTAATCATCCTTCCTCCACAATCAATGGCAGTACTACACTACTATCACTGAACCCACCACAGGGGTTACCACCGACCAAAAACTGAACTGGACCAGTCACACAAATACTGCGGCACAAGAGCAGGTTGCATAGCAGAGGTTAGGAACTATGCAGTGAACAACTCACCTCCTGAATCCCCAAAACCAGTTCACCATCTACAAGGTGCAATTCAGGAACATGATTGAATACTTTCCACTTGCTTGGATGAGTACAGCTCCAACAGTACTCAATGAGCTCAACACCATCTGGACAAAGCAGCTCACTTGATTGATGCTCCAGTCACCACCATACCTATTCACTTCCTCCACCATCAATGCAAAGTAGCAGCAGTGGATACCATCGACATGATGCAATACAGAAACTCACCCAAGACTCCTTCAACAGCATCGTCTAAACCCATGGGCCGGGATTTTCCGACCCAGTGCTGGGCCGTAGAATCCCGTGCGGGCGCGAGAATCGAGCCTCGCCGCCCCGATGCCGGCTCGCCGATTCTCCGGCGCCCGCTGGATCGCCGCTGCGATGGTCGGGGGCCATTGAAAGCGCCCCCCCCCCCCCCCCCCCCGGCGATTCTCTGGGCCTCGATGGGCCGAGTGCCCGCCGAGTTTGGCCAAGTCCTGCCGGCGTGGATTACTCAGGTCCCACACGACGGGACCTGGAAGGTGTATCTGCGGGGCTGTCCTGGAGGGGGGTCGGGGGGATCCGACCCCGGGGGAGCCTCCAGGGTGGCCTGGCCTGCGATCGGGGCCTACCGAACGGCAGGCGGGCTGGTTCCGTGGGGGCCTATGTCCCTCAGCGCCGGGCCCCACCATATTGCCCGGGGGCCGAAGCGGAGACAGGAAGCCATGCGCATGCGCGGAATCATGCCTGCTGTAGCGCGCATGCGCGAACTCGCGCCGGCCGTGCCACACCGGCTGGAAATGCGGGGACCACTCCAGCGCTGACCTAGCCCCCTAGGAAGGGGGACATACCGGACAATTGAGGACCGTTGACGCCGGAGTGGTTCATGCCGCTTTTCATGCCGGCGTCAGAACTTGGCCGCGGGATTGGGAAATCCTGACCATGACCTCTACACCTGGAAGGACAAGGATAGCAGATGCATGGCAACACCACCACCTGAAAGACCCATCCAAGCCATTAACCATCCTGACTTGGAACTTTCTTTCACTCTCCCCTGGGTCAAAATCCTGGAACTCCCTCCCTCACAGCTCCATGGTTGGACTTACACCACAGGGATTGCAACAGTTCAAGAGGCCGCTCACAATTCACTTCGCAAGGGCAATTAAAAGTGGGCAATAAATCCTGGCCTTGTCAATGATACCCTCATCCCATGAACATATAAATGAAACAAATTCTAACTTATCGGGGGTAGATTTGCATTTTAGATGCAAGGTGTTCCGAATGGCCAGCTGTTATGTGTCTTTCCCAAGTTCCCTTTCCATTAATAAAGGAAGGAGTCTATAAATCAGCCTATCTCCTATCTCCTGCTTTTACTCACTGTCAAAGGTGACAACCTATCTTACTCTATACCAATGGATCACTCTCTTTCTGCACAATCCAAATTGCATTTGAATATCATCCAGACGTCGACACGGTGGCGCAGTGGTTAGCACTGCTGCCTCACAGCGTGAGGACCCAGGTTCGATCCTGACACTGGGTCACTGTCCGTGTGGAGTTTGCACATTCTCCCCATGTCTGTGTGGGTCCCACCCCCACAACACTAAGATGTGCAGCGTAGTTGGTTTGGCCACACTAAATTGCCCCTTAATTGAAAAAAAGAAATCACCCATTTAAATGAAAATCTACTTTAATCTGTCTTTTGATCTTAATAAACCATGGCACATGAAGAAATGCATTATTACATTAATTTGCACATGTTTTCATAAAATAAAATCCTGAATCAATTGCACAGAACAAAGGAATACAGAAAAAAAGTCTTAATTCGCTGATCCATAGAAAAAATACAATGGGATTTAATGTAAATTATTGTTGAGTATGATGTTATTTTGACCTCTTCATGTCCTATTGCTTGTTAGACAGGACACAGTTTCTGTTCCTGCAGAAGGAAGTGTTCCAGTTTCTGCTTCAATCGAGTTTAAGATTAATATCCTGCTTTCTGACATGGGCGTGGCAGGTTTTAAAGACTGTACACGGATGAAGTAGATCATTTTGCATCCTACAAAAACTTCTCTCACTGCAGTGAATAATTATTCTCAACCACACCGTGGCAAACAACATTAAGTGGAAGTCACAAAATGTTTCATTGGGCATGCGGGTGAGGTGTGGATCCTGCACGTCCCTCACATGCCTCAAAGTGCTTGCGTCAGGTGAACATTGTTAGAATTCTGGAGTTAGTCACAGTCACCACCATGAGGAGAAAGAAGCTGCTTCTCCCATCTTCTTTGCATTACTGTGGGACTTTGTTGTCCTGTGCTAACCGCTATGCCCCTCCTGTTGTCACCCCCCCTTCTACCTGAGAGTTTATTAAAACAGGAAATGCTGTAAATGCTCAGCAGCAGGTCGGGTAGCATGTGTTGGAGAGAAAAACCGAGTTAACGGGTGGAATTTACTGGCTGTTCACACCGGTGGGATATTCCGGTCCCACCGACAGCGCAGCCCCACCTCGGGTTTCCCGGTGACGAGGGGTGCATTCAACAGGAAATCCTGTTGGAAACAGCGGGACCAGAAGATTCCGCTGGCAGGCCGTCTCCGGCATCAAAAAACAGGTTGCTTGGTAAATCCCGCCCAACATTTCAAGTCTGTGGGCGGGATTCTCCGACCCCGTGCCGGGTTGGAGAATCGGCGGGGGGGGGTCGCGCGAATCGCACCACGCCGTCCCGTCGCCGGGTCGCAGAGCGGAGAATCGGCACCATTGGGGCCAGCGAGGTTGCCGCGTCGTCGGTCGGGGCCGCTTTATGCGGCACCCCCCGCCCCCCCCCCCCCCCCCCCCCCCCCCGCCCCTGCGATTCTCCGGCCCAGATGGGCCGAGCGGCCATAAAAAAACCCGAATCCCACCGCCGCCGTTCTAACATGCTCTGAGCCGGCGGGCCCTCGGCGGTGAAGGGTCCGGGGGCGGCCTGTGGGGTGGAGGGGTGTCCGACCCCCGGGAGGCCTCCGATGTGCCCTGGCCCGCGATCGGGACCTACCGATTGGCGGGCCGGCCTCTCTGTCTCCCGGCCTCTTTTCTTCCGTGAAGGTGCCTGGCCTCCTGCGCCATGTTGGGTCGGGGCCGGCGCGGCAAGGGAGACACCACGCATGCACAGAAATCGCGCCGGTGGGACTGCGCATGCGCGAGTTTGGGCCGGACTCAGTGCGCATGCACGCAATCCCCGGCGCCATTCCGCAGCCGGATCAGCAGCTGGAGCAGCATGTACCGCTCCAGCGCCCTGCTGGCCCCCTGTAGGAGCCAGAATTGCTGATCCTGGGACTGTGTTGACGCCGTCGAGAAACGCGATGGCATTTCCGACGGCGTCAACACTTAGCCTCAGGATCAGAGAATCCCGCCCCCTTTATGTGTCTTCAGAGTCCACACTTGAGGATGCTCCCAGCAGGCTCAAATTGTACGCTAGTGTTGTACAGTAGTGAACTGTCTCCAGAGGCCAGAAATATGTTGGTGAGTTCCTATGTATAAATTAATAATAATCAGTGTCACAAGTATGCTTACATTAATACTGCAATGAAGTTGCTGTGAAAACCCCCTCGTAATGCCACACTCCGGCACCTGTTCGTGTACACTGAGGGAGAATTCAGAATGTCCAATTCACCTAACCGAGTACGTCTTTCAGGACTTGTGGGGGGGAACCTTCAGATGGGCCTCGGGTCTCTGAATTTTGTTCAGCACCTCCAGCTAACCATTTCAGACCTGAAAATAGGCCTAAACAAATATTTAGGCCAATGGCTCTCAGGTATATTGTGTGCATTCGGACACCCTTTAATTAACTGCACAAAAAAATGTATTTGTTGTTTGTTGATACAGTTTGGATTACAATATTCCACCTTCAGATAATTGTAGATCCTAGTTACTTTGACTGGAGTTGTTCTCTGGGATGCCTCCCCAGTGTCATGGCTGGCACGCCATGAATGGCGATGACACACACGCTGCAGACTGATTTAACTTTACTTCCTGATTTGGAACTAATCACAAGTCTGGAACATTTCAAACACGCAGATTTACAATGAGGAAAACTCTAATAAACTTCTAACACATCAAGGAAGGAAAACATCCACAGAGGGAAGTCTCTGAAATATATATTCCTTTTGGCCCGAGCAGCTGAATATATATTCCAGGCAACAAGCAGGGCACGAGCTTGCAGGCACCTACCATTTTAATTCTTCACCACTCCTACTCTGACCTCTCTGTCCTCAGCTTCCTGCAGTGTTCAAATGAAACTCTGTGTAAACTCAAGGAACAGCATTTTATCTTTCAACTGGGCACTGTGCAGCCTCCTGGACTCAACATTGAGTTTAATACTTTTAGCATAAACCCTGCCCCCATTTTGTTTCCTTTTTCTTTGCTTTTCTTCATTCTCTTAATTATTTCTATTTTCCTTTCCTTTGTTTTCAGTCCATTCATGGTCCCACCATTCGCACCTCCTTCAGACATAATGGGCGGGATTCTCCGATATCGGCGCGATGTCCGCTGACCGGCGCCAAAAACGGCGTGAATCAGTCCGGCATCGCGCCGCCCCAAAGGTGCGGAATTCTCAGCATCTTGAGGGGCCGAGCCCTTACCTTGAGGGGCTAGGCCCGCGTCGGACTGATTTCCGCCCCACCAGTTGGCGGGAAAGGCCTTTGGTGCCCCGCCAGCTGGCGCGAAACTGACTTTGCCGGGCGGCGCATGCGCGGGAGCGTTAGCGGCCGCTCACGGCATCCCCGCGCATGCGCATTGGAGGGGGTCTCTTCCGCCTCCGCCATAGTGGAGACCATGGCGAAAGCGGAAAAAAAAGAGTGCTCCCACGGCACAGGCCCGCCCACGGATCGGTGGGCCCCGATCGCGGGCCAGGCCACCATGGGGTCACCCCCGGGGCCAGATCGGCCCGCGCCCCCCCCCAGGACCCCAGAGCCCACCCGCGCCGCCGTGTCCCGCCGTCCCAAAGGTGGTTCAATCCACGCCGGCTGGCGTGGGTTGACAGCGGCGGGACTTCGGCCCATCGCGGGCCGGAGAATCGCCGGGGGGTAGCCCGCCAACCGGCACGGCGCAATTCCCGCCCCCGCCGAATATCCGGTGCCGGAGAATTCGGCAACCGGCGGGGGCGGCATTCACGCCAGCCCCCGGCGATTCTCCGACCCGGCGGGGGGTAGGAGAATCCCGCCCAATTTGTTTCTTTACGTCCCCCATTACCACTTTCCTTCGCCTTGCACTTTGAACCCTTTTGTTTATAAATTTCTCCTGCCCTCTCCCCAATTAATAATAATAATAATAATAATCTTTATTGTCACAAGTGGGCTTACATTGTTACAGCTTTTTGTTCCCTTTTGTTCTTCATTCCACCTTCCCATCTTTCACTTGCATAAACCTTATTCCATTTCTATCTTTTTCCAGTTTTGAACACTGGGCACGTTAACTCTGGCTGCGATTTTCCAGCCCCAGCCAAAGGCGAGCATCATTGCAGGAATAAAACAATTTGGAGAGCGGCCAGGCTGTCACAATGGCCACTGCCTGCAGGACTGGAGACTCCTGCCCTTTGTTTCTCCCTCCACAGAAGCTACCAGATCTGCTGAATATTTTCAGCATTTTTTGCTTTTATTTCAGATTTCCAGTATCCATTGTATGCTATCTTTGATGAATGGTTGAAACGATAATGTGTTTATAATGGAGTAATATAAAATCCCGATAGTGCAAAAGGAGACCATTCAGCCTTCGAGTCCGCACCGGCCCTTGGAAAGAGCACCCTACCTAGGTCCACGTCCCCACCAAATCCCAGTAGCCCAACCTAACCTTTTGGACACTAGGGGCAATTTATCATAGGCAATTCACCTAACCTGCACGTCTTTGGACTGTGGGAGGAAACCGGAGAACCTGGAGGAAACCCACACAGACAGAGGAAGAAAGTGCAAACTCCACACAGACACCCAATATCGGAATTGGACCCGGGACCCTGTGAGGCAGCAGTGATAACCACTGTGCCACCGTATAATGTGCTTTTGTCCCTACAATAAGCAAAATTCAGTTCCAAGCCTTTATCAAACTGACCATGAGTCCATAGTACTAAATACATCATCTTAAGAGGCTCTTACAGAAATAGAGAGGGGCATATGTTAGAATGAGACCTGTAACGAACAGCAACAAAATCAGTGCAGTGCTGTGCTGCTGACGAATAAGTGTACCAGCATTTTACGAACTGAGTGAAGGTCTTTAAAGAGGAAGTTAAAAAGAATACTTGCTTTGGTATGCTGCATAACGACTGCAGGTTTCCCCTCCCCTAACCCTCAATCGCTTCTTTCCAAACCATTTCCTGAATTACCTCGGGATGATCAGCACATTGTCATGGCAGACCAAGTTCGCCAGCACAGCTTCTCCCAGAGTGGCTGTGCCCAGCCTTCTCCTTTCTGGATTTACATTAAGTACAGGTGTGACTGATATTCATTCAGCTTGTGTGAATGGATAACTACACAGCTTCCAAACAGTTGGATGGATCAGTTGTGCATGATGTTCAAGGCCTTTCTTTTTAACAGTCAGTCAGCTATATGATGGAGCAGCTCAGATATGCAAGATATGGGGGATGGTGACATTGTGTATGATGCATCATGTCAGTGTTACGGTGCTCCCAGAATGCAATACTAGGCATCAATTTGTGTTGAGTCGATCTAGGAGATTGGTTCTCCCACACCAAATCGAAGATCTGGTCCTTCTTCCACCAAAACATTCAATAGCTCTTTATTAAAAGAAACAGTTTTACGATGTGCAACACGTGACACACTATGATACCTGTTGCAATCAAGCAAGCAAATAGCATACCGAGACATTGACCCCACTGTAGTATTAACTGCACTCAAGAAGAATATCAGGGAGCTTAGGTGAGTTATGTTAATTGACTGACAAAGCTAAATCCAACCTATAGTATGTAACTGTGTATTGGGATTGTAAGGCTGATTCTGGTGCTGTACAAACCACCTTGGAGATATTATGGAGCAGCATTTATCAACACACAGGTAGGAGATTAACATTTGAAATAGATGAATAATCGAGCAACAGAGTGAGCAGGGCACTGAGCTTAATTTACAAAGAGCTGGCACAGCCAAGAATAGCTTCTATCTGTGCTGTGAACTTTTAGCATTCTAAATTTCAATAACTAAGTCCACATAGCGGGAGGAGTGGGAGAGATATAGTGCTCTTTTGGAGGGTCAGTGCGGAATCGATGGGCCGAATGGCCTCCTTCTGCACTGTAGGGATTCTATGGATTATTCTGAATCATTAACGAAGATCCAGGCCAATGCCACGTCTTTTGGCACCCGCCACTCACATCGGCTTGATCACTTTACTGCCGATTTTAGAACAACCTCTGTTGTTAACCTCAATCTGATCCAACATAAAAGAGGGCTATCTCATTGCTGGTGTGTTACACTTTTTACACAAGGAACGAAAAACATGGGTTTCTTTTTGGAAGGGAAAGGAAGATTGGAGGGGAGTGTATGCACCATAAAGTACGTTTGGTACACCACCAAAATGTAAGTGATCCCTTCCCATATGCTAATTCAAATGTAGAAATGGAAATTCTTCAACAATTGCAACATCAGGAACAGCTGTTGAAGTTAATGTTTAACTTCCCTCCGCAAGTTTATATCCGATCGCAAGGACTTTAAAAAAATTCCCTGATCAGAATATAAGAACCTTTCTTCTACTAGGACACTAGAAACCACAGAATTCCGATGACTCACCCTGAAAGAGCTTATAAATATACTGGGCTCCGGATGAATTATCTTGTTTTGAACAGTCAGCTTCCTGACATAATAACAGAGGTTAAAACATACATTTTCACACAGAAAAACTAAATGCCAATAATTAAAACGGGTGATCATCGTTAGTGATGTGTTGCGGCTTCTAAAGGCAAAGGAGGTCAGCTCAGCGCCCAGGAACAGTGGCTCCAGAGGCAGCCTGGAAGTGGGACCTTCTTAAAAAGCAAACGGCATCCATCACTGGGCTTGCCGTTGCCTGGTGGAGTGGAGTAGGCAGAGGGCAGGGGGGCAGGGTGCCGCCAGCCTCACAATCCACACAAGTCTCCAAACACTCACACTTCAAGTGCTAAAGCTCGGGACGACGTATTCTTCTCAAACGATGGCAACCGCATGAGCACCTCAGTTTGATCGTTCCTTTTTAAAACATTTTTTACTCCATTCTTAAAGTTACCATGTCCACAAAGACAATGTGCAGAGTGGACAGGGCAAGCCCTTAATCCATCTAATTCTTGGGACCCGGCACAATGGCCACGCTGCGCTGGAAAAGCAGCTCATCGCGGTGCAGCGTGGCCGATGAAAGCCGGGAGACCCTGCTCCCTGGATCCACCCAGCCCGCCGTGCTTCAGCGAGATCCAAAGCGATTGGTGAGGCGTTGCGATGTAAATCATGCCTTTTTGGGAAATGTGCATATTCGAGCAAGACAGTTAGCCTCACTCTAATGTGCAGATTTCCAAAGTACCTGAGAAATTGGGATTCACCTCAGAGACCTTGGGCGAGCGCTGTTCAGCACTGTCCACACAAATGGGGACCAGACTGAATAATAATAATCTTTTATTGTCACAAGTACGAAGTTATTGTGAAAAGCCCCTAGTTGCCACATTCCGGGGCCTGTTTGGGTAAGCTGGTACGGGAATGGCACTCATCGGGGTCTCCTAGGGGATTGGAGACCCCCAGCTGCATGACCAAGGGCAGGGTGGTGCCCTGACATTGCTGGTGTCACCTGGACATCCTGATAGTGCCACCTGGCTGCCAGCCTGGCATTGCCAAGATGCCAAGGTGGCACTGCCAGCTGGCAAATACAGTGCCAGGTTGGCACTACGAAGTTGGCATTTTTGCAAGCATGCGATTGGGCCGGGGACGCCTTGCCGGGCCTCCCATAGTGCGTTTGGGTTGGGGATTTTTAAATGGCGTCCCCACTGTAAAAAACGGGGCACTAGACAGCCTCAGATGCACGTTCCCCATTCAGGTTTCTATGCACTGTGAGCGCCGTAAAACATGTGGCTAAATGCACTCGCTAGGGGGCTTTGTGCATTTTGAGAGAATCGCGCCCATGGTCTCCAAAGAGAGACATACAAGATCTAAGCTGACAAGAAAAGGAACCTCATCTTGGGCTTGATCTAATGCTTGATCTTAGTCAAAAGGCGTACATGATTTTTCATCAGCAGGACTTCCGCTTGTGACCATGGAGTGATTGGTCACATAAAGGGCTGTTCCTGTTCAAAGTCACAGAAAAGGACTCTTTACCCAGATCCGGGTGGAATTTTGATGAAAGGGCGTAGGTGAATGTTAGCGTAGTAGTTTACCCCTGGAATGGTATCGCTTCTGATCACCAGACCCGGCGGAAAACAGTGCGAGGTTTGGCTGGAAAATTGAAGCAGTCTTGTGCTTCACAGACAGTCTCTTCCAGCATGCAGGCGGGGGAGGGGCAAGCTGTAAGGCCCCAGATACAGGAACTGATGACTTTGATCAAGGAGGAATTCCATAAACAGAGGAAAGAAATGCATGAGGATCATGCAAAGCCCATTGCAGAAGCTGTGGCACTCCTGAAGAGTACTTTGGAGCGGATGGAGAGGTGTTTGGAGAAATGAAAATGAAAATCGCTTATTGTCACAAGTAGGCTTCAAATGAAGTTACTGTGAAAAGCCCCTAGTCGCCACATTCCGGTGCCTGTTCAGGGAGGCTGGTACGGGAGATGCAGGGGTCACAGATTCGGGAGATTGAAGGAGTGATCTTGGACCACAGCGAACGTGTGGTGGCTCTGGAGGCGGAGGTGGGGCTCCTAGGAGACCTTTGTAAAACGCTGAGGGCAAAGGTTGAGGAGCAGGAGAATACCTCGAGAAGACAGAACCTGCGAATAGTGGGCCTGCCTGAAGGAATGGAAGGTGTGAGTGCCACGAGGTACGTCTCGAGGATGCTGGCGGGACTGGTGGCAGAAGGGGTGCTAGATAAGGCACCTGAAGTGGACCGAGCGCATAGGTCTCTGAGGCAAAAGCCTAGAGCTGGGGTGCCGCCGCGGGCGGTGATCGTGAGACTCCATAAATTTGTGGAGAAAGAGAAAATTCCACGGTGGGCCAGGGAGAAGCGTAGCTGCGACTGGGAGAGAAATAACGTCGGGATTTATTAGGACATAGGAGCCGAGTTGGCAAAACAGCGGGCAGGTTTCAACAAGGCCAAGGCGGTGCTGTACTGGCGGCAGATCAGGTTTGGGGTGCTTTACCCGGCGAAATTATGGGTGACGTTCGGAGGCCGGGAGTATTATTTCGAGACCCCAGAAGCGGCCGAAGACTTAATTAAGGAGCATAAACTGGGGGAGAACTGAGTGGTCAATGCTTGGGAACCGGGGTGCTGGCACTATGTAATGGCCAGGAGCATGTTTGAAGTGGGTGTAGGGATTGGGGGATTTTCGCCTTTTTTTGTGTGGGGGGGGGGGGGGGGGGGAGGGGTGTTCTGTTCAATGTTGAGATTGGAAGGAGTTGTCGGGTGAAACGTTTATGTGGGGATGGATGTTCCCATCCCCCCCTCCTGTTTTATGGGACTGTTTGTGTTTAACATCTGTTTGTTTGGTTTTGGAGAAGGCTACCTGGAGTTCAGGAGAAGTCCTTGTTTGGGTGGGGGAGGGTAAGGCCAGCAGGAGGCCTTCTTCTTTGAGCTGTGGAGTGGGGGGGGTGGGGGGGGGGGGGTGGGGGGGGGGGGGGTGGGGGGAGAGGGAGGGTGAGGTCGTTAGGATGTGCCTTTGGGCAGGGGCAGCCGCGCTAGCAGGTTATGCTGGTGAACGGAAGTGAGGTGGTGGGGGAGAAGGCCAAGAGGGGTGGCCGGGGGGAGGGGGGAAAGGGGAAGTGGGGGGGGGGAAGAAGGGGAAGGGGAAAAGAGGGGGGGGGTGAGAGATGACATGGTCAAGGGCGAAGAAAGGGGCTATTTGGGATGGGCTAGGTGCAGAGTGGAATTAAAGGGGCAGGAGTTAAGTGGGGAAGATGGCGGACGGTAGAGGGGATTGGAGGCGCAAGCCTCCGGTAAGGTTGGTAACGTAGAACGTCCGGGGACTGAATGAAATGAAAAGAAATGAAAATTGCTTATTGTCACAAGTAGGCTTCACATGAAGTTACTGTGAAAAGCCCCGAGTCGCCACATTCCGGCTCCTGTTCGGGGAGGCTGGAACGGGAATTGAACCGTGCTGCTGGCTTACTTTCAAAGCCAGCAATTTAGCCCTGTGCTAAACCAACCCCTTGGGCCGGTTAAAAGGTCGCGGGTGCTCACGCACCTCAGGAGCTTGAAAGCGGGGGTTGTCTTTTTGCAGGAGACACACCTCCGTGTGAAGGACCAGGTTAGGTTAAGGAAGTGGTGGGTCGGGCAGGTTTTTCACTCAGGATTTGATTTGAAATCGAGGGATGTGGCGATTTTAATGAGCAAAAAAATGGGATTCGTGAGTACAAAGGAGTTGAGGAATCCAGGTGGGAGATATATGATTGTGAGTGGGGTATTGGAAGGTGTGAGTGGGGTATTGGAAGGGGCACCGGTAGTGTTGGTAAATGTGTATGCCCCAAATTGGGATGATGTGGGTTTTATGAGGGGGTTGCTGGCAGCAATCCCGTATTTGGCCACGTACCAGTTGATCATGGGAGGAGATTTTAACTGTCTCCTGGAGCCGAGGGTGGACAGATCGAGCCCCAGGTCGATGGGTAGGGTACAAATGGCAAGGGAGCTGGGGGGGTTTATGGAGAGGATGGGTATGGTGGGTCCATGGCGCTTTCAGAACCCAGGGGGAAGGGAGTATTCCTTCCTTTCACACGTCTATAATGTGTAATCGAGGATTGATTACTTTGTAGTGAGTCGGGAGATTTTGGTTGGGGTGGAGGGGGCAGAGTATGCGGGGATAGTTATCTCGGACCATGCACCCACTGGCTGGATACTCTGTTCAGTATGGGATGAGAGCAGAGGCCGGGGTGGAGGTTTGACTTGGGGTTGTTGGCGGATGGAGGTTTTTGTGATAAGGTGCGGTTGGCGATTCGGGATTCTGTAGAGTTCAATCAGAATGGGGAGGTGTCGGCGGGCATTTTTTGGGAAGCACTGAAGGCAGTGGTCCGGGGAGAAATTATCTCATTTACGGTTCGTGCGAATAAGGAAAGGAGGGCGGAACGTGACCGTCTAGTGAGCGAGATAGTGGAGGTGGACAGGGAATATTCGAGGGTGCCCACTGTGGAGGGATTGGCGAGGACGAAAGGGTTGCGGGGCAATTTGACAGGCTGAGAACGGGGAGGGTGGTAGGGCAACTGCGTAGGGCAAGAGGGGTGCAATACGAGTATGGGGAGAAGGCGAGCCGCATGCTGGCGCACCAGCTGCAGAGGCAGGCTGCGTCCAGGGAAATATTGAAGATCCGGACTGGGGCTGGGGATGTGGTGTCAGAGCCAGGGAAGATAAATGAGGCATTTAGAGAGTATTACCAGAGACTTTATGAGGAAGACCTAGGAGGAGAGGAGGGGGACATGGGGTGGTTTCTGGACGAGCTGGAATTTCCCCAGGTGGAGGAAGCAAAGAGGCAGGCGTTGGAGGAGCCCCTGGAGCTGAGGGAGGTCCTGGATAGTATCAGGGGTATGAAGTCGGGGAAGGCCCCTGGGCCGGATGGGTACCCGGCAGAATTTTATAAGGAATTTACGGCGGACCTGGCACCACATCTGTTGGTGGTGGATAATGAAGCACTGGAGAAGGGGGAGTTGCCGGAGACGATGAAGCAGGCAGTAATCACACTAATCCCCCCAAAACGGGAAGGATCCGGTGGAATGTGGGTCGTATAGACCCATATCACTATTGAACATGGATGTGAAAGTATTGGCTAAGTTGTTGGCGGGGAGGATGGAGGATTGTGTCCTGGGTGTGGTTGCAGAAGATCAAACAGGCTTTGTGAAGGGCAGGCAGCTCGCGAGTAATAAATGACGGCTGTTTAATGTGGTGATGAATCCGTCGAGAGCTCATGGTGTCCATGGACACGGAGAAAGCAATTGATCTGGTGGAGTGACGGTACTTGTTCGAAGTGTTGGGCAGGTTTGTGTTTGGGTTTGGGCCGAGATTTGTGGCATGGGTGGGGTTGCTGTATGTGGCGCCAAGAGCGAGGGTGAGGACGAATGATATGAGCTCACGAAGCTTTGACTTACACGGGGTACGAGGCAGGGCTGCCCGCTGTCGCCGCTGCTGTTTGCGCTGGCCATAGAGCCATTGGCGATGGCTCTCAGGGGGTCGGCAGAGTGGCAGGGGATGATGAGGGGACAGAGGGAGTATCGGGTGTCGCTCTATGCCGATGACCTCTTGCTGTATGTTTCGAATCCGTTGGAGAGTATGGGGAGGATTATGGGATTGTTGGGGAGGTTTGGCGGGTTCTCGGGATACAAGCTGAATGTAGGGGAAAGCGAGGTATTCCCGGTGAATGAACTGGCACAGCGGGCTAATTTAGGGGGGATGCCATTTACGGTAGCGAGGGATAGGTTTAGGTACTTGGGGATTCAGGTAGCGAGGCAATGGACAGGGCTCCATAAGTGGAACTTAACGAAGCTGGTGGAGGAGGCCAGGGAGGATCTTAAGAGGTGGGATACACTGCACTTAACATTGGCGGGGAGGGTCCAACTGATGAAAATCAATATTCTGCCGAGGTTCTTGTTTATCTTTCAGCCTCTCCCGAGAAAAGGTGGAGGATGTTTGTGACCGTGTTTGAGGGGTTGTTCGTCGCAGGGGGGAGGGGGGGGGGGGTGGGGGGTGATGGGGAGGGGGGGGCAGGGGTGAAAAAGAAGAAAAATCTGTACAAACTGTATAGTTGATTGTTGGGAAGAATGTTTCCTGGGGTGTTTATTTGCTGTAACCTACTTTATTACAAGTTTGAATAAAATGCGTTTTAAAAAGAAAAAATAATGATTTTTCATCAGCAGCCATAGTGAATAATAACTCTTGGTTTTGTTCTTGTTTGTGCACTAACATGTCCCTGACCATTATTAACATGTCCCTCTCTAGCCTGTACTAGCTCCTTAACAAGCTGAATGGCAAGGCATGCAGGCTGCCAGTTCTCACCCCCACCCTCCACAGCTCTCCCTGGAAAAATCCCAACATGCCCCAGAGGCATTAGAAGACTAAAACACTATCCAAGTGTCTGCTTGTCAATGTGCACCCACACCCGAATTCACCTTCAGGGC
The DNA here is from genome assembly GCF_047496885.1 of Scyliorhinus torazame. Lineage (NCBI taxonomy): Eukaryota > Metazoa > Chordata > Chondrichthyes > Carcharhiniformes > Scyliorhinidae > Scyliorhinus > Scyliorhinus torazame. The sequence continues at coordinate 195,245,007 of NC_092715.1, forward strand.
AATTGACAATCCAGCCCATTAATTCAGATGTATCAGGAAAAGTTAAAAACAAAATTTCCTGCTTGAAAAAACAATTGGTTTGGAATTGCCTCTCCCAATCACCATCTGACAGAAGTGATTCTCACCGCAAGTTTGTCAACTTTCAATGTTAAACTCACTCGTGAAGGTTGGCCCCTTGTTTGAGAAGTACAGTTACAGTGCAATTGTACTCCAGCGGTTATCCATTCCTTTGAGAGAAGGAGGGAAAAAGTGGAGATGAATAAAGTACATAGAAATCTTTGTACCTTCATGCATTATCAAAGCCTTCAGATTCTGGAAGCCAAGATGACTTTAATGAGGAACTGCATGTTTTTGAACACTCACTGCCACTTCTAATCTCATGGTGTTGCCCTACCATTTGGTTTGTTTGATTTGTTCACAAGATGCAACTATCCCTGTCTATAGGCCAGCAATTGTTGCCAGTCCTAAATTACCCTAGAGAAGAAGATGGTGAGTGTGGTGGCTCGAGGCATTACAGGGTAGCCCGCAGTAATGAAGAACGAAGGCTTTATTGGCAACTAACCAGGGTAACTTACATACAGGCACAGAGTCTCTCTACATGTCTTCACACTCTGGCTCTTGGGTTCACTCTGACCAGACCCCCAGTCCCTGGGACCCTTGCTTTTTTCCCATTAGTTGGGGTTTGCATGCTCCCGTACAATAGGCCCTGAGCCAGTCACATGGACCATGAGAGTAGGCCCCTTAAAAGGGCCGCGCTACCACAGTGAGCCGCTTCCTTGATCCGCTGCAGTTATCTGGGGCGAAATTCTCCCGAAACGGCGCGATGTCCGCCGACTGGCGCCCAAAACGGCGCCAATCAGACGGGCATCACGCCGCCCCAAAGGTGCGGAATGCTCCGCATCTTTGGGGGCCGAGCCCCAACATTGAGGGGCTAGGCCGGCGCCGGAGGACTTTCCGCCCCGCCATTTGGCGGAAACGGCCTTTGTTGCCCCGCCAGCTGGCGCGGAAATGACATCTCCGGGCGGCGCATGCGCGGGAGCGTCAGCGGCCGCTGACAGTTTCCCACGCATGCGCAGTGGAGGGAGTCTCTTCCGCCTCCGCCATGGTGGAGACCGTGGCGGAGGCGGAAGGGAAAGAGTGCCCCCACGGCACAGGCCCGCCCGCGGATCGGTGGGCCCCGATCACGGGCCAGGCCACCGTGGGGGCACCCCCCGGGGCCAGATCGCCCCGCGCCCCCCCCAGGACCCCGGAGCCCGCCCACGCCGCCTTGTCCCGCCGTTCAAAAGGTGGTTTAATCCACGCCGGCGGGACAGGCAATTTATTGGCGGGACTTCGGCCCATCCGGACCGGAGAATCCAGCGGGGGTGCCCGCCAACCGGCACGGCCCGATTCCCGCCCCCGCCGAATATCCGGTGCCGGAGACTTCGGCAACCAGCGGGGGCGGGATTCACGCCAGCCCCCGACGATTCTCCGACCCGGCGGGGGGTCGGAGAATGACGCCCCTGGTGTCGTGACACATATAGTGCTGTCAGGAAGAGAGTTTCAGGATTCTGACACAGTGACTGTGAAGGAACAGCGATATACTTCCAAGGCAGGTTGATGTGTGACTTGGAGTGTAGTGGTGTCCCCATGCATCTGTTGCCCTCTTCCTTGTAGTTGCTGACTTACATGGACTCCTAGTTAAACAATGCCTTGACTTTAGAATTCTCATCCTTGGGCAGAATTCTCCCTTGCCCCTGCCAGCAAATTCAATGGTGGGCAGGGGTGGAGAATTCAGTGGGAGTCCCACAGTCAGTTTCACACTGGCATGAATTCCCCATGGAATCATCCACTGGTGCCTGACATAACAGGTCGGGAAACCTGCTGGAGGCTGGGATGCAGATGAAGGCCTAACTGGCATGATCCTCCAAATCCCGATTCTCCGTAACGCCAGTCAGAAAACATGCTGGTCCAGAATATGTCTGGAATAACATGGCGTGGCAAAGGAGAACTCATCTGAACAATGGCTGGAGCTGCCTCTGGTGTTTGGGTTGGAGGCTGCCAGTAACCATGGACTCCGGAACTACACAGCAGTGAATGGGAGCAGCATCCACAGTGAGATCTTCCAGATTCAGTGCCATCGAGGAAGTATATCTTCCAGCCTCAGTGTTCTTGGAAGTCCTTCTTTTTTAGGAGGTCTTTCTTCAACGGTGGGTCATTGATGTCGGGCGCCTTTTCAATATGGCATCCACTTATCATGACAGAACTCACGTCAACATGCCCACCCCACAATGAAAAATATGGTGCAAAACACCCAGTTGCATAATTAATGAGATCGGGGCTGGAAGATATGGCGTGGTTTCCCAACAGCCTCCGCAGCGGGAAACACCCCACGTCACCCACCATGCAACTTAGTGTTGGTTTCAGCGAGAAGACCAGAGAGAATCCTGTTGGTGCCGTTGGTGAGAAGAATTGTCATACCTTCAGCCACTTTTTCACAAGTTTCACAGCCTGTCTCTGATTCTCTCGCCTTGGCCTCACTTCATCTCAGCAATCAAGGGTTCCAAGTCCAGTCGGGGGGTTGGCAGCCAGGAAGACATCCCCACATTTCTCAGAGGGAGCCCTCACCAAGATGCTGAATGGGCTGGACAGAGGCGAGACATCCTGTACCCTCACACGGTCAGACGGCCTACCAGCTAGATCATTGGTCCCAAATGTGAGGCAGTGGCAGCGATAGTGAGCACCAGCTCACTGATTAAGAGGAAAGGGACCCAGTGCAGGAAGATGGAAGAACTTTTTCCAGCAGCCAGAGTAACTCACCCTTCGCATGTCTTCATCAGCAGCATTAACATACCCATCACAGTTCCACAATGATCTCACTCCAAGTCACTTCACAGGATCCCGATACCCAACCTGCCACCCTCCATACTCATCCCCGCCACCCTTATCCCCCTAGTGGCTCCTCTTCTCCTCATGTCCCGGCTTCCACTCACCTACCACGGAGGCAAGACATCATTACCATCGGACCTGGCACAAGTCCTGCCTACATTCTCCCCATCTGTCTCATTACAGGACAAACTCAAGCACAATAATCATGAGAGGGCACAGCCGGCCGGTGTGATGCCCAAGCTGAAGACTCTCACTGAGGATTCCTGCCAATGCCCTGACCCATTGCCTCATCAAGTCATGGGACATCCATCCCCGTTGTGAGCACCTTTCCTATGAGCTTCACTCACTTACTCTCTGGCAGAGTGGGCATTTCCCTGCACGAACCTCTGCCAACTCTGTGTGGCAGATGGATATCTATCTTGGATAGCCATAGTGGCCGGCTCACTGAACCCCCGCAAAGGGTGAGGACCAAGGGCACTTATGTTCAATGACTTAACCTTTGTGTTGACGTCCGTGGGGGCTGAAAGACTGCCACAACACATCTCTTTTCAGGACTGCCTGCTGAGCTCTGATACCTTTGCCCCTGTGTTGGGAGCTAAACCTGTCACCTCACTCTTATTGTGAAGTGAGTGCAAGCCATGGAGTTCAATGCTCGACGGGCTCAGCTCCCAAAGGGTTAATGAGTGTGCACTAATCAGTTGCACAATCATGCATTACAATGCTGACTTGATGGGCATAATTGACATGCCAATGCAGGGTCAGGGATGTTATTAGAGAAGTTGCTTCCTTCTATAGCAGACAAAGCTCCCATGATTAATTTCAAGACTCCAAATTGCACTCAACTTCATCCCTAACTTTAACCTTCATTCCTCAAGCTATCATGGGTTGTGGAACATCCATTCTGAACAGTCAGCCACCCATGACAACCTGCCTGATAGCCTGAACTCCAGGACCATTGGCAGTGACCTTCTACACTGCTCATGTCCGACAGCTGTTCTTGCAGCCTGAGGGTGGTAGGATGAATGTGACTGGCTTCTTCATCCCCTCTGTGCCTGGGTCCTCTTGCCCTCATAGAGCTAATCGCCACCTCATGTCCAAGTGCCCCACATTGTCCACCCAAGCTTGCGTTGCACTAAACCTCACTTTGAGATCTCACCTTCTGCGCTGATGCTGTGGATTTTCCCACTCCCACCAACTTCCAGCTGCCATTCCAGAAAGGATGTCCCTCTGAGGAACCATCGCTTAGACACCAGCAAGGGAGACCTGAGATGTACATAGTCCACACCCAGTGACAGACCCCGTGGACACCAAGAGCACCACGATAATGAAGGCAACCTTCCCACCCCCCACTGCCCAGACTCAACCATCCAACCACCCCCAACCCATTCCAAAGAATGACTTAGCACTGGTCCCCCCCCACGTCCATTCCGGTGCCCCTTATCCATTGGACTCCTCAGAGAGTAATGGTGACCTGTGCGCTCATCTCCGTTATCCCCTTCAGAGGTGAGATCGTCAGGGTGATATTTTTATAGAGCTGTTATAAACCACGCGGGCATGGCGTCATGCCTAAGTGGAATGGATATTCAAAGAGGGTAGAACGGATGGCAGGACAGCTCACTAATTATATTACAATATAATAAATAGAGCTTCTTGCTCGCGAGAATCTCTTTTCCCGACTCTTGTGAGACTATGGGCCCGTGTCCCCATTGATGCTGATGGCTAACATAGGCTCAAAAGTCTGCCCAATTACTCCAGTATTGACAATCATGCTTCTAACCACTGAGACCCTATGATCTGGAATCCCCTCCTCAGTCTCTCTGCCTCTCTCCTCCTGTAAGATACTCATCAAAACCTACTTCTTTGATTAAGGCCTTGGTCACTACCCTAATATTTTGTGTGGTTTGGTGTCAAAATGTAATTGACCACACTCCTGCGAAGGGCCTTGGGACACTTTACTACATTAAAGCTGCTACATAAATGCAAGATATTGTTATTGTTTTCAGTGCACCAGAACTAGTCGCAACAAGCAACAGACAGTGGCAAGAAGACAGAAACTCAGCTTTTATCTCAAAAATGTCAAGTTCTTCAAGGTGAATGATGGCAGGATGAGAACATTTTTAACACTCCAGCTTCCTTCATTCAAACCACTGCACAGCTCTGAGAAGCTGCGTCTTTACTTGGCATTCAATGAATAATACAATTGATTGAGAAAGCTGCCCAGAAATGAGCAACAAACTGAAAATTCAGCCATTTTCCACCATACTCTGGAGCATTTGTGATTAATTCTTTCTGCCAAAAACTCAAATACTAAACTCTCATTTTCTTCAGCTTTGACATAAAGTCAATTTTTTTCATGTTTGTTACACAAAGAGTCAAGGCTAGATTGTATTTTGTGGGGAATATCAGGCTCTTTTCAGTAGAATCAAGAGGGCACAACAGCCCAGAGAGGATAAATAGGAGTCAACTTATAACCATAACTCCTTCCACTACAAATTAATTTGAACATATGACTGGTGTCTGTCTCCATGGATACTGTGTTATATGGTCAGTCAAGACTCACAAATATTACTGTCCAACATAGTTATCTCCTGCAGCATAGGGCGTTGTGAATAGTGTTCTTCCAGGGAACAGATCAGTCCAAGGGAGAGTTGTTGAGGAGTCGAGTAGCTGTGGGGAAGAAGCTGTTTCTATGTCTGGATGTGTGGATTTTCAGACTTCTGTACCTTCTGCCTGATGGAAGGGTCTGGAAGAGGGCAAAACCTAGCAATGCTGTCTGCCTTCCTGAGGCAGCGGGAGGTGCAGACAGAATCAATGGGAGGATGGCAAGCTTGTGTGATGCGTTGGGCTGAGTTCACCACACTCTGCAGTTTCTTGCGATCTTAGGCCGAGCAGTTGACATACCAAGTTGTAATGCAGCCAGATAAGATGCTCTCTATGGCACATCTGTAGAAGTTTGTGAGAGTCGATGCAGACATGCTGAATTTCTTTAGCTTCCGTAGGAAGTAGAGACGTTGTTGGGCTTTCTTGACTGTTGCATCAACATGAGTAGACCAGGACAGATTGTTGGTGATGGTGGGTGACCCCCAGGAACTTAAAGCTATCGACCATCTCCGCTTCGGAGCCATTGATGTAGACCGGGGGGGGGGGGGGGGGGGTCATATTACGCTTCCTGAAGTCAATGAGTCAATGATCAATTCCTTGGCCTTTCCAACATTTAATGAGAGGTTGTTTTCGGTACACCGTGCAGCTAAGTGATCGATCTCCCTTCTATAGGCTGATTCATCATTGTTTGAGATACGACCCACCAGAGTCTTATCATCTGCAAACCTATAGATTGAATTGGAGTTAATCTTGCCACACAGTCATGTGTGTATAGGGAGTACAGTAGATGACTGAGCACACATCCTTGTGGGGCTCTGGCGTTGAGGACTATTGTGGAGGAGGTGCTGTTACCAATCCTGACAGATTGCGGTCTGTTGGTGAGGAAGTCGAGGATCCAGCTGCACAGGGAGGGGTCAAGTCCAAGGTTGCAGAGTTTGGTTGTTAGTCTTTTTGGGATAATGTTGTTGAAGTGGGAGCTGTAGCCTATGATCAGCAGTCTGACGTAGGTGCGCTTGCTGTCGAGGTGTTCGAATGTTGATTGTAGGGCCAGAGAGATAACACCTGCTGTGGATCGGTTGCCGCGATAGGCGAACTGCAATGGATCGAAACCATCTGGGAGGCTGGCATTGATTCGTCTCATGACTAGCCGCTCAAAGCATTTCATGATAACAGACATCAGAACCACTGGTCGGTAGTCGTTGAGGCTACTGATTGTACATTGTTTGTAGCTGTTATTATTAGCGATAATTCTACTGAATCCAAATAGTGAATTAGTATCCACAGGAAAATCTAGGCCTCTGGGCTCAACTTCCCCTCCTCATATACAGACAATACTTCATGTAAAGCATCATGTTTGCTATTTTCTCACATCAATTGCTTCATAAATTGTTCACCAATAGAACCCAATTAGATGTAAAAGAAATGAATTAAATGTAGGATAACTGTACAGAATATTTTCTTTATCACCTATATACAACTCACTGCAGTTATAAATAGTCCACAAGTATGTTGCAAATCCACCAGAGAGTATGCAATGAATTATGGACCATTTGGGGAAATTCGGGGCTTTTTCTGGCTCTAAACTGAATTTGTGAAAAAGTGAGGATTTTCCTGTTGAATGCCCAGGGAGAAAGTGTGAACCTTGGTGTCTTGGCATTCAAGGTGGCCAGGGTAAGGCTTCAGTATTTGGGGATTCAGGTGCCTCATGACTAGGCAATAATGCGTAAATGGAATCTGACCAGTCTACCGGGGGGGGGGGGGGGGGGGGTCAAAGGGGTTTGAAGAAGTGGGATGCCCTGCCGCTATCATTGGCAGAGAGGGTACAGACCGTGAAAATGAACGTTTTGCCAAGAGTTTTATTTATCTTTCCATCTCTTCCAATATTCCTACCCAAGGCATTTTTCTGGAAGGTGGATAAATTGATTTCTGAATTTGTTTGGGTAGGCAAGACGCCGAGGATTAGTAGGATACTGTTGCAGAGGGGGAGGTGGGTGGGGAGGTTGAGGCTCCCAAACCTGTTGCACTATTATTGGGCAAATGTCGAGAAGGTGCAACAATGATGGGGAGAGGGGAGATCAGAATGGGTGCAGCTGGAGGAGGTCTCTTGCAAGGGGATGGGTTTGAGAGCCCTGGCGCTGGCTCCGCTCCCATTTTCTTCGGGAACATATACTAGCAGTCCCGTTGTGGTGTCACCGATCAAAATTTGGATCCAGTTGAGGCATTTTAAGCGCGGACATATGTCAGTATTGGGCCCTATATGTGGGAACCATGGGCCGGATTCTCTCAGCCCAGGCCAGGCTGGAGAATCGCCGGGCCAGGCGCGAATCGCGCGACGCTGGTCCGCCGATTCTCCGGAGAGCGGAGAATCGGCGCCATTGGCGCCAGCGCGGCGCCGGTCCGGGGCCGCACTAAACGAACCCACCCCCCCGGCGATTATTTGCCTGGGATGGGTCGGGCGGCCGCACAAAAAATCCGAGTCCCGCCGACGCTGTCCGCATGTGGTCTTACCCGTGGCATGCATGCACCCAGGGGCGGCCTGGTGGGGGGGGGGGGGAGGTTGGAGGAAGAGGGATCCGACCCATGGGGAGGTCTCTGCTGTGGCCTGGCCCGCGATTGGGGCCTACCGATCGGTGGGCCGGCCTCTCGAGCTGGGGGCCTCTTTTGCCCCACACCGGCCCCTGTAGCCCTACGCCATGTTGCGTCGGGGCCGGCACGGAGGAGGGAGCCACTGCGCATGCGCGCATTGGCGCCAGTCGCAGTGCGCATGTGCAGACCCGCGGCGCCCATTTGACACCGGCATCGGCAGCTGGAGCAGCGTGGGCCGCTCCAGTGCCATACTGGTCCCCTGTAGGGGTTAGAATCGCTGCTCCCCAGGGCACGTTGACGCCGTCGTGAAACGTGATGGCATTTACGTCGGCGTCAACACTTAGCCTCAGGATCAGAGAATGCCGCCCCAAAGGTTTATTCCTGGAGGGATGGGTGCAATGTATTGGAGGTGGCGTGGAGAAGGGATAGAGCGGGTAAGGGACCTGTTTGTAGAGGGTGCGATTGCCAGGTGGGAGAAATTGCGGGAGAAGTTCGAGTTTAAATATTTGCAGGGGCAGACTTTGCACGGAAGGAGGTACCCTCGTTTCCTCAGTTACCGAAGGATACGCTGTTAGAAAAGTTGTTGGCTCCAGATGAGTGGGGGAGAGGGAGGACTGGGGATAATTATGGGTGGTTGTGGGGGGGGGGGGGGGGGGGGAGGAGAATAAAAGGGGGAAATTTAACAAGCTGTGTGCTTCATGTTTATTTTGAGGTGTTATGTGCTGTTTGTATTTGACTGTGTTTGGGATAAAATATATATATTGTTTTTAAATGGTCCGCAAGTATAAGGAGATGTAATATTAAGCCTGCAATGTTCACTCTGATGCATCAACTGCAGCTAATCACTGTCATCACAACAAATACTGAGCAAAGACTTGGTTCAATCACAATGTTAATATATTCAAAAATAATGTTTTGCAGTGGTACTCTGGATAGTGATCAGGACAATTATTCCCTAGTGTTAGAACAGCTTTATTGTGTTTGATAATGTAACCATTCAAGCTCCTTTAAAACATAGCTGGAGTCAGGAGGATGAAAGTAAAGCAGTCATTATTTATCGGTGAAGATTTCTTGTACAAATACAAAAATTTATAGTTTTAAAAATAAATTTAGAGTACCCAATTATTTTTTTAAATTAAGTGGCAATGTAACTGAGGAGGTTGTGGAGGCTCTTTAAACTGTGGCTCATACGGGGATGACTCAGCTGTGTGGGAATCAAACATTTCCGCTGGGGGGGGGCGGGACAATAATTATAATAATAATAACTTTATTGTCACAAGTAGGCGTACATTAACACTGCAATGAAGTTACTGTGAGAAGCCCCAAGTCGCCACATTCCGGCATCTGTTCAGGTACATAGAGGGAGAATTCAGAATGTCCAAATTACCCAACAGCACGTCTTTCGGGACTTGTGGGAGGAAACTGGAACACCCGGAGGAAACTCACGCAGACACGGGAAGAACGTGCAGACACCACACAGACAGTGACCCAAGCCGGGAATCAAACCTGGGACCCTGGAGCTGTGAAGCAACAGTGCTACCCACTGTGCTACCGTGCTGATGCGGGTCAGGGACATGTTTGTGGAGGGCAAGTTTGCTGGGCGAGAGGAGGTGGGGGTAAAGTTCGAGCTACCACGGGGGAGAGAGTTCAGATACTGGCAAGTGCGGGGTTTTGCACGCAAGGAGCTGCCCTTATTCCCTCAGGTATCGGAATATACGCTTTTGGGATAATGTTGCTCCTGGATGAAGGGGTTTTGTAGGATTGGAAACATATGTGGATGGTTGGGAGAACAACGCACAACTTAAATGAAAAGGAGCAAGCGGAAGTGGGAGGAGTTGAGGAGGGAGATAGGATGGGGACATTGGTGCGAAGTAATGCATCAAGTGAACTCAACCTCCTCCTGTGCAAGGATGAGTCTTATACAGTTTAAGGTGGTGCATAGGGTCTACATGACTCGGGCCTGAATGAAAGGATTTCCCCCGGAGGTAGTGGATGGATGCAAGAGGTGTAGGAGTGGGCCGGAAAACCATGCCCATATGTTCTGGGTGTGTGTGGAGTTGGAGAACTTTTGGGAGGCAGTGTTTAGGAACCTATCGAGGATTGTAGGGTTTGAGATGAAACCAGACCCTATGGTGGTGATGTTTGGGGTGTCGGCGGTGCCGCAGCTGTTGGACAGGAAGGGACCAATGTCTTGGCCATCGCCTCTCTGATTGCCCAGCGGCAGTTACTCCTGAATTGGAGATTGACTATGCCACTGGGGTTCGGAGTCTTGTACACGTTTCTCAGGTTGGAGAAAATCAAATTTACCCTAAGGGGGTCAGAGGAGGACTTTGAGGTTCGGTGGAGGCCGTTTATGACTATATTTGAGAAGCTGTTTGTCGCGGGGGGAGTAAATGGTGAAATGTACAAACTGTATACGCTGTTGGATGTTAGGTTGTGTTACCAAGTTGAACATATTTGGAATAAAATACTTTAAAAAAAAGTCTTGGGTGAAAAGGCCAAGTGGCAGGAAACGCCAAGTCACACAGGAAGGTTTCTGCTGCCATCATACTTAGAATTACATTATCATTTTATAATTCTGTTTTAGGTTTTGGACCATACTCCTTTGAACTTGCTCATGTGGTGACCTACTGGGGCCCAGCTTTTAGGCCTGATTAAAATTGGCCATTTTAAATTAAAGGATTGGGCACTTTAAAACAAGCCACAATTACTCCAGCACACAGTCCTATGGGAATTCAAACTGACCAAGTTTGAATACACTAAAGATCAGACAGGCTGCCAAGCCATGTCCGGACCTGCCCTGTCAATCGGCCATCAAGAGATAATTGTTCCGATTGATATGCACTAATCTATTGTTGAAAGCTCAGGCCGGACCAGACTCTCGGGTGCTTAGAGTTCCCGCTGTCACCTTATTTACGTTAAGGTGTACGTGCGAATACGCCACTGAAGATGGACACCTGGGGTGGTCCCAGATTACCTGTCTATAAGGCATTAATTGGATCATTGGACACTGAAACCCCCTCTTGATACCCCATTGGCAAAAGGCCACAGAAAGTGGGAAAACGCCATGAGGCCAAGGGGGGATAATCATAGGCACACCAGACCTCTTGGGAGGGAGGGAGGATGGAAGGGAGGGGGGAAGGAAGAAAGGATGGGGAAGGGAGAGGGGAAGGAAGGTGGGAAGGAAGGAAGGAGGGAAGAAAGGAAGGGGAAGGGAGGGAGGAAGGAAGAGGAACAGGGGAAGGAAAAGGAAAAGGAAAGGGAAAGTGATTGAGGGAGGAAGGAAGGACTGACCGACCAACTGACTTGAGTAACTAAACTGGTTGAAAGTATGTGAGGTTTTACAGATACAACACTTATCATTTTCATTCAAACTTCTCACACCGCCATTGTTTTGTGTTATTTTCTCACTACAAGATTTTACACCATCTTTGTGGTGTTGGGTGCTCTGGTGCACAGATGAGCCAACACAGTTGTATGTGGTACAACTCTATTTTATTTTAACTCTTATAATACAGTTCGTTCTGGATACTCTGCACGTGCTGTCTCCCTGAGTGTGTTTGGTGGCAGATGTGTCCTGGTTCTCCTCTGCAGCTAATACTGACCACCGGGGGTCGTGTCTGTGCTTTTATATCTTTCTGTCATTGGTTGTGGTGTTGTGTGTTCTGATTTGTCTGTTGGTGTGTCTATCATGATGTGTGTGTTTGAATATCATGACATCCCCCCTTTTTACAAAGATATGTGCCTACGTGGTTATAAATATAATTGTGTCGTGAGTGCATCTAAGAGTGTGTGTGTGTGTTGTGTACAGCGTGTGTATATGACGTAACTATTTACATGGGGCGATGTCGGGTGCGTCACACTAACAAGGTTGTACCATAACAAAACTTGGATACGAGAGAAAAAAAAACTTGAACATTGGTCTGGTCAGACGATATCTGGAACAATAAACAACAACAGGTTATAATACAGAAGTGTTTGACTTTTTGAACGTATGAACAGCGTTATAAGTCCAGTCTAATGGGTGACCGCCTCAAGAATGGGCTGGTCCTCAAGCCGGTTCAGCTGTGGAGATTTGGGGTCACACTGGTTCACCTTGGACTGTTGGAGGTGATGCTGTTGCCGAAGTCTCTACTTTACCATTTGTTGTACTTCGTGCAGTGCTTGGTTTTTTCATTCGTGCAAATATAACATTCAACATCTTTGTTAGTTTTGCCTTGGCTGTGGTTTGGTTCTGGTGGCGATGGAAGGGGCATGATCCGTGGCATCTCCACAAAGTCATCCTTGGGAACCAGTGGAGGATCCGGCGTGTGCGTACGGTTCAGTTGCGAGCGTGGAAGGCGGCGCAAAGCTCGCTGATTGCGCCTACGCACCAATCCATCCGCCCTGCATGCCAGGAACAAGGTGGAGTCTTTTTTCTTTTTATGTTTGTGATGGACGGCATCTTGTAGCCGATGGGTCGTTGCCATCGAAGTAGCACCATCACTAATATCATGCAAGGCGATGACTGTGCCAGATGTGGAAGTTGGCCGAGACCGTGCACGCTGGTTCCGGCCACCTGCTGTGCCGGAAGGGCGACTCCGCAGAGAAACGTCGAAGCATGTCGCCTTGGAGAGAGAATTGTTGCTCGCATCAACGTCTGGCGATGGCGCGAATTGGTGTGTCCATCTTGGACCGCCGGTGCTGGTTGCCACTGCCGACCCAGTGGGACTGCCACGCGATCCATTCCCTGTCGCCGTGGCATCCGCCGTCACCCTGAGCGTGCCATCACCGATGCCGCGACACCGCCCGTCCGGAGCAAGGTCTGGCGTGCGCAAATCAGAGTCGGCGCTTGGCTGCTCCCCATCTGGAGTCCGGTCTGCCTTCCGTCGATGCCCCCCGTCCGGAGTCCCAACAGGTTCACTGGAGGCAGCCGAGATTCCCTGAAGCTGCACTTCTGGAGTCGGAACATGCAGGAATGCACCAACCAGTGGAGAGGCTCGAGCCATCAAGGGTGGAAGCGGTGCGCCGCCACCGCAGTCGTCAGTGGTCCCACCGTGATCGTCGAGTGCCTCGGTACGCACTAGGCGAGGTCTGTCACCTTGCACCTTTTGCATGGGAAGTGGGATGCTGTCGTCACTCGTCTCACATCCCGTGGATAGATCCTCATTAGCAGCTTGCTGTTCACTAGGGTTGGATAAATTGTCAGAGTTTTCATCTGGTGGTGCACACCATGTCGGTGGACTGTCATTGTCTTGCCGTTGTCCTTCATTTGGGCTTTTCTTCTTTGGAATTTTAAATCTTCCCCCAGACATTGCAGAACCTTGTTTATTACCCCCAAATTCTCCGATATGTATGGTCTCGAATATAGGATCCAATGTTTCTATCGACATTGTACTATTTTCCAAAGAACATTCCGTTTCACTTTTCTTCTCAGGTACCTCATATGTATCTTTGTCTAATGTACATGCCTTCATGGTCTCTGGGTCTGATTTTGCTGGGACTGGCATGGTCACAGTCTCTCTTTTACTGTTCTCAATTGCCCACATTATACTCCCCATACATAACTGCTTAATCACTGGGGTTAGTGTGGTACAATGGATAATCGGGTCGACCTTATCTGCATCTTCACCATTAGTGGAAAGCACACTTGGTTCACTTGAAACTGCTGTGGGTTTTAAATTCGTTATCTGGCTACTCGATGTCGGTGTCCTCAGGATTCTTGCTCCAATGTTCTGCTCATTTATCAGTGGAGTGTGTATAGGTTCAATGCAATTAATGTTCCCCTCAAGGTTTGAAGAGTCATTACTGACTAACTGCTGGTCTCCGAAGTTGGGATTTTGCGGCGTTGTGTTGAAGGGAGACATTTGTCCCTGCTGTAGATATGATTCAGGTTGTGTTATTTCCATTACCTGAGGATCAATGTCTTGTCCATTTTTTCGATCCGTACTAAAACACTGGCAATTCTCAGTCTGCTCCTTGCAAGTTAAACATTCAATAAATTTCTTTAGCAAATCCTCAGCATCCTTCTGTGGCCGTGCAGCATTATTAATCTCTGTTTGGCTATAATGATCCTGAAGGTCAGCGCATAAACCTTTTTTCTTCGGGCTTGGACGAGGCGATTCCTTTGGCTTGTCTTCAGTTGGGCTTGAACAGTCATCAGCGCTGTGCCCTTCATTGTAGCATGAGAGACCTTCATGGTCATGCTGCTGTGTAGTGGAGCATGGTAGGCTGTTATAGCCTTCTTGCTGTTCACGTGAGCATGGCAGACTTGCATCATCTACCGCTGGTTGGTCAGGAGAGGTTGCTAGACCCTCATGGTCTTGTTCCTGCAAGGACTGCACATTGGAGTCTTGCGTTGCTTCTATCGTGGAGGCTGTCCACGAGCTCTCTGTGGAGGCTTGTGACACTGGAGTCACTTCTTGTTCGTGCAAGGACTGCGCTCTGGAGTCTTGCGTTGCTTCTATCGTGGAGGCTGTCCACGAGCTCTCTGTGGAGGCTTGTGACACTGGAGTCACTTCTTGTTCGTGCAAGGACTGCGCTCTGGAGTCTTGCATTTCTGCAATTGTGGAGTCTGTCCACGAGCTTGCTGTGGAGGCTTGTGACACTGGAGTCACTTCTGGTTCATGCGAGGACTGCGCTCTGGAGTCTTGCATGTCTTCTTTCATAGAGTCGGGAACGTTGAGGGGGACGTGGACCACGCTCTGTGTGGCAGCAGGGCGCTCTCCGTGTGCTTGCACCGCTCCCTGTCTGTTAATGTCAGGCTGCAGCATCATCCGGTACTGATAAGTTGGAACGTCATATCTGCTGGATTGAAAATCCTCAAATCCGAAAAATGAATCCGCATCTGCGTCGGATTCAATGTGGGGGCCGCCAATGTGCAACACGAAAGGTTCGTCCGAGTCATAGTCGTATAGGACCACGGAGCTATCATTGGGCTCGCGAGGTCCGGAAACACTGTAAAGATCGTCATCGAAGTATTCGAGGTCGGAATCATCGGCTTGTGCGTAGGTAACTGCTTGTCGGAGGGTTCTTCGGAGGTCAAATTCATCTCCTGGGTCAATTTGCGGCACTGTGCTGTCATTCCAGGTGAGGGAAGGTTGTTTTACAGCTTTAACAGATTTTTGTTTTTTTGATTTGGGACGTTTCCCTTTTAAATTGGATTTGGGACGTTTCCCCTTTAAATTGGTGCAGTCTGGGGCCTCTGACATCCTGACGCTCGGTATGTAGCACGTAGGAAGCGACTGCGCATGCTCAAATCGCTGTTCCTTTACCGATGGCCGTTTTCTTGACTGCGCATGCGCAGCGTCTCGCGCATGCGCAAACGATACTTCCGGTTCTGCGCACTGCTCGCGCAACTGTGCTAGCGTGATACCTTTAGCAAGATGGCCGCCGACCTCGACCCAGCCCTCTCTCAGGCCCGGGATTTCGGCCTCTGGGAATTCGGGCTCCGGGATCCCAGCCACGAGGTGAGTACTGCAGCTTTTCTTACCTTTCTTTGCCGATTGGATTGCGTTTTCTTCACAGTACTTGGAGAATTTGTCCAGGACTGCCTGGTAATCGTACCTTTGCTGCCTCCTGAAGAACCTGAACCTTGTGAATATTTCTCTTGCCCTTGCACCGGCGATGGTGAGGAGAAATTCAATTTTTTCGCTATCATCCAGGTCTTGGAGTTCAGCTGCCACCAGGAACAATTCGAACCATTGCCGGAATCGCCGCCAGTTTTCGCGGAGGTCGCCGTGGCACTGGAGCGGCTGCGGAACCGGGAGCTCTATCATTTTGCCTGGGCACTGCTGGTTGTCTGTGTACACTGAGGTATGCCGGCAGGTATCGATCCATTCCTGTACCATGTGGTGTTGGGTGCTCTGGTGCACAGATGAGCCAACACAGTTGTATGTGGTACAACTCTATTTTATTTTAACTCTTATAATACAGTTCGTTCTGGATACTCTGCACGTGCTGTCTCCCTGAGTGTGTTTGGTGGCAGATGTGTCCTGGTTCTCCTCTGCAGCTAATACTGACCACCGGGGGTCGTGTCTGTGCTTTTATATCTTTCTGTCATTGGTTGTGGTGTTGTGTGTTCTGATTTGTCTGTTGGTGTGTCTATCATGATGTGTGTGTTTGAATATCATGACAATCTTCTGAATGTTGGATTAGCTAAAGGGGATTTTATTTGTTGTGGTTAAAATGAATTCTCTACCAATGAATTAGACCAAGTCACAATTTGGATGTATGCTGAGAATATTGGTCACAATTCCATAATCAAAGTCTACACATCAAAACAAAAATACTGGTTTTGATACTCTTTGTATTGCTTTTTTAAATTGCATTGTAAATAGCTTTCTAAATTACTAATATTTGCATGTATTAGTTGCATCGATTGTCAGCAGCACTTGACTTCCCAACTGACGATCACAAACTCTGCTTCCAGAACTGTTAGCCACTCTGGCTCATCTATTATGATTGACTGAGTTTTATCACTTCTTGATCTTGACCATAAGATAACATTGTCTGCAGGTGAGATATCTGGTCCAGCTGGGTTTGAGAGAATGATTAAAGTAAAAATAGAAAGAAAAGAAAGAAAGGAGGGGAGGAGGAAGAAAACTTGTTCATAATGAAAATAAGAAAACGTACCTATAAGTCTTTTGTTTAAATAGAAACTACAGGGCCAGCTTTATAATTTCCCACTGAGATTCTTTGATTGATTGTCCACATCAGGAAACCACTGGTAGCATCCCCATCATTTCTTAACATGCAAAGTTGCTGTGCAATATTCCCCATTAGAACCACACATTCAGAAATTCAGCCTTATGCTGACAAAGCTACAGTCAACGTGGTTCCTAAGGCATTGCAATAGTTTTTATTTTGCTCTGGTTTTCTCTGCTGTGCCTCTGCTTTATCCTGAGGTCCTTCCATGGACATCGGCCATGTCAGATATCTTTCCCAAGTGGCCATTCACCACATGTGAGCCCAGTCAGTAGGAGGTGGAATTCTGGAGGTATTTGATGCTGGTAGAATCTGCACCACTAACCCCACTTGTCATTCCCGGATCAGGGAAAGGTTCCCTAATTTTACCACAGTAGCAAATTGCAGTTGCTCACCAATCAGAAGAGGCCATAAATGCAACAGAGGCAGCCCAGCCCACCTGGGGTTCTCTCGCCTTCTCCATCATGCCTCCTATCCCTTAGCTCTGAACACATGTCATAAACATCTGAATCAGCTACTTTTAGCAAGCTCTTCAGAGGTCCCATCCAAATCCCACGCCTAGGTGGGCCCTGCTTGCATCCTTGCTAAATCAGAAACTGCGAGCCGACAGGCTTGGGTCGAGAAAATTCCACTCGCTGCCTAGAAGTCCACTTCCCCAGCTAGGGAACGTTTTGGAATACTTAGTCTCACGAGATGGGTGTAGTGACAAGGGCAGATTTAATTGCCTATTTAGGTTTCCCTTAAGGAGAAATGTTTGCCCTTAGTCTGAAACTGTTGAATTAACAGTTACTGCAACTGAGCAGCCGAGGTATCTTCAGAGGGCAATTAAGTTGGTGTGGGACTGAAATCACATGTAAGTCAGACTGGAAAAGGACAGCGCTTTGCTGGGGCATTAACAAAGCTGTTGGGATATTGCAACAATATGCCAGATTCATGATGACTTCTACTTACAACAATTTATTTAATTTTCAGCTTTAAAATAAACTAAACTAAAAAAAAAATATAAACAAAACTTAAATGAATGTCTCAAACTGTGATTTGAATTCACATTGTCGATATTATTGGTCCGAGTGTCAGTCGCACAACAACTACATCATAATACCTTCTTGACACTGGGTCCTTATTAAGTTCTGCCCAAGCAATGCTCTAGAGAAATTAGCAGAGGAGGTTAAAACCATATCGAGGTCCCAAATAAATTCTCCATCCTTCTGCTTCACTCCTACTGGACATATAGCGGGATTACACTGGATCAACTGCAGATTTATAGCTTATGGATGTCAGCAAAGTACTTCACTACAGAGTATCAAAGTTCTGCATGTTCTCGACCAACAGCTGCAAGCAGACTCTTTTCAGTGGGGCGGGTCAGTGGGAGTATGCATCGGAAATCAATATGGGCCAGGAGCCTAGCCCAGGATACGGAAGTCAATTTTAGTGTCCCTATCACACATCCAGCTAACATAAGAGTACAGAATGGGAATCAAATATGAGACCTTTCTCTTCTGTACTGCTCGATCTCACACATGGCACTTAGCAGCAAATTAAATAATTGGGGCCTTACAAGCCACAATTCATCTGTTCTCCATTACGACACTACCTCTGTGAAATGTAAAAGCTATTTTGTTCCCCAAGAGCTGGATAAAGCAAAGTGGAGCCTTTATTCACAACGATAACTTAAGTAAGGCATTGACTCACTGAACTTTTCTCTCGACTGAGCTCACCCTGGGTCACCTTGTTGTATGTTGGCCACTATGCAATTTAACAATAAGAGAGAACCATAGTCGGTGGGTGAGAAAAGGTGCTGGTCAATCTTCAAAGTACGACATGAATATCTGTGTAAGTACATATGAACAAACATGTTGCACACTTATCTACTTTTCCCAACCCACATAATCAGATAACATTTGCCTCACTGTTACACAATGTTCTGTTCAGAAGATGAAATCGATGATAGCAGTTAATTGAAATTTATCACAAGTAATTTTCCATCTGTGTCTAATCCTTTGAAACAACATGCTCAGCATCTTTTTTTAATATATATACACGGGCTCACCCATGTGAAGTGTAACATCCGCAATGGCAACATAGTAATATGATTCAACAACCACCAGCACTTAGAAAAAAAACCTGGCCAGTCTATACTCAAGACTGTCTCTGTGATCTGGAGTGAGCCAGAGTAACATAATGTGTGATAGATGAGAAAGCGTTAATGTGCTTTGTGACTTCTTGTTACAGTAATCCCACCTCATTTTTAGTAAACATCAGAAAAAATTATTGTTACTTTGTTGAATAGCCATTGATGTCTTAATCTTGACCTTTTGCCTCAATGTTTTCTGAATTGCTTGTTACTTTGTACTGTTCTGTGATATAACCATATTTCTTGAGTATCAGCTCGAACGTGTGAGATCACCGAGACCAGTATTGGACTTTTAAACTAGCCTGAAAATCTGATGAGGGAGTGCAGTAGTACCAGAGGTATCTATTTGAAGAACAATGGCTGAAACCTTCCCAGAATTTGGCATAGCGTAATTTTCGGCAGGAAAACCGATGAATCCCACTGGTTCATTTAGCGCGATCTAGACAGGAATTGGAAGATCCATAAAAAAATGTTTTAAATAAACATTTCACGCAAATACGCGGCGGCCGTGGCACTCTGTGTCTGATTCACTCCCCCCCCCACCCCCACCCAATCCTGGGGTCATCTGAGCTGTTCAATCAAGAGGGTGCTGCATTTAAACAGCTCCACAGAACATGTTCACAGTCCAACGAAGAGGATGGCAGCAAGGAAGCCAGCTCCAAGGTTCACGGAGCGTGCCCTGACACTGATGTTGGATGCTGTGGAGGTGAGGAGGGCAACCATTTACGTGTAGGTGGGCAGGAGACCCTTCAGTAAGGTGACCAACCCCACATTGGAGACGATAGCCACGCTGGTGGGTGCCAACACTCTTCAAAGGACGACGGGGCTGCGATGCAGGGTAAAAAACAAATGACCTCCTTTGTACTTCCAGGGTAGGTGCTTCTCATCTTCTCTCATCACACTCCCGTTCATGTGCCCCTCACTATGCTGCCACCTCACTGGACCCCACCACTCTAACTGGTCGGCAAACGTTTTCCTTTTTCACCCTCTCCCCCCTCCTCGCAATGAACTATTCCTCAAACATTGTCATGAACAGTCCCCATCTTGTCTAAAGCCCTCCACTGACCCCCTCAACTCGAACTTGACAGAGAAAACCATGCAGGTCCCCCAGCCAGGCCGCCACCCCCAGTGGCGTTGACGATCGCCATTCCAACAATATCCTTCACCGGGCAATAAGAGAGGCGAAGGCCACAACATCGGCCCTCCTCCCTGCCATCAGTTCCGACATTTCCGATACCTCAAAAACCGCCACCATTGTGTCCGGCCCGACCTCGACCCCCACAATCTTCCATAGTGCCCGATTACCCCCTTCCCAGAAACTCTCTGACTTTTTGCAGCCCCAGAACATATGCACGCGATTTACTGGTCCTTGCCCACACTTCGCACACTCGTCTGCCACCCCCTGGAAGAACCCACTCATTCTCGCCTCAGTCATATGCACCACCTTAAACTGAATCAAACTCATCCTCGTATACGAGGAGGTTGAATTTACCCTGTGCATCGCCTCACTCCACACTCCCCATCCTATCCCAACCCCCCAGCTCCTCCTCCCTTTTATTCTTAATCCTCCCTTGCGCGCTACCCCGTGCTCCCCTAGCCACCCATATATATCATCAATCCTGCCCTTCCACATCCAGGAGTCGCAACAGGGTATACTCCAACACTTTCCATTCCTTCCGCGCAAATACCCTCACTTGCATATACCTAAATTTGCTTCCCTTCTGCAGCTCTACCCTCTCCCGCAGCTCTTCCAGACTTGCAAACCTCTCCTCCAAGTTCAAATCCCTCGCCGTCACCAGCCCCACCTCCCTCCACATCCTATACATGGCATCCGTCTCCCCCGGCTTAAACCCATGGTTCCCACACAACAGTATCAGCATCGACATTTCCTCTATCCTAAAGTGTCTTCTCAACTGGTTCCACACCCTAATCATGGACTGCACCACCGGCTCACCGTGTACCTCCCTGGCGCCAGGGGAAGCGATGCCGTTACCGTGGCCCTCAGGCTGGACCCGTTACAGGACTCCTCCTCCATCCATTTTTTAAAAATTTAGAATACCCAATTAATTTCTTCCAAGTAAGGGCCAATTTAGTGTGACCAATCTGACTAGCCTGCACATATTTTGGGTTGTGAGGATGAAACCCACAAAAACACTGGGAGAATGTGCAAACTCCACACGGACAGTGACCCAGAGCCGGGATCGAACCTGGGACCTCGGCGCCATGAGGCAGCAGTGCTAACCACTGCACCACCTAACCAACCCTAATCCCGCTCCTTCCTACCACCGTCTCACCTTATTCGCATTTGCCGCCCAGTAGTAAAGCAGCAGGTTTGGGAGCACCAACCCCCCTTTCTGCCTCTGCCTCTGTAACAGGGCCCTCTTTACCCTCGGTACCTTCCCCGCCCATATAAACTCCGAAATCGCTGGGTACAGTTTCTGGAAAAAGGTCTTCAGGATGAAGATTGGGGGGGTCTGGAATACAAACAGGAACTTCTTCAGAACTTTAATTTTAACCACCTGGTCTCTCCCAGCCAATTGCAGGTGTAACATATCCTATCTCCTAAAATCCCTCTAACCTCCTGCATGAACATTGTCAGGCTCCACTTGCCAATCACCGACCACTCCTCCATCACCTGGACCCCTAGATACATGAACCTGTCCCTGGCTACCCTAAATGGCTATACCCCCAGATTGGCTCCCCGACCGGTTGTATTCACCGGAAACACCTCACTCTTTCCGACTTTCAACTTATAACCCGAGAAGGCCCAGAAACTCTCCAGTATGTCCTTAATTCTCCCCATACTCTCCAAAGGGTCCAACATGAAGAGTAGCAGGTCTCTGCATATAGCGACACCCGGTGTTCCCTACTCGCCCTCACAATCCCCTGCCACTCTACTGGCCCCCTAAGGGCCATCGCCAAGGGCGCTATCGCCAATGCAAACAACAACGGTGACAATGGACACCCCTACCTCATTCCCCTGTGCAACCTGAAACACTGGGAACCCATCTCATTTGTCCATACACTCACCACCGGGGCCACATGCAACAGACGCACCCACGCCACAAACATCAGGTCAAACCCGAACTTCCCAGAATCTCAAACAGGTGCCACCACTTCACCCGCATCCATAGAGATCACCACTTCCGGTATCCATCCCTTCGACTGTGTCATGATCACGTTTAATAGCCTCCTGATGTTACTGGAAAGCTGCCTGCCCTTTACGAAACTCGTTTGTTCCTTTGCTACCACCCCCGGAACACATCCTTCCACTCTCCCACCAATAACTTGGCCAACACTTTCATGTCCATGTTTAACAGTGAAATGGGCCTATATGACCCACACTCCAGCAGGTCCTTCCCCTTTTCGAGATTAACATGCTCGAAACCTGGGTCAGTCTCTCTGGTAGCTCCTCCTTCTCAAATGCCTCATAAACATCCCCAGCAAATGTGGTGGCAACTCCATCACAAACTCTTTATAGAACTCCGTCGGGTAGCCACCCGTTCCCAGGGCCTCTCCTCACTTCATCACCTTATGCTGTCAATCATCTCTCTCAACCCTAGGGGCTCCTCCAGCGTCTGCCTCGTCTCTTCATCCAGCCTTGGGAATTCCAACTCATCCAAAAACTGCCCAAATCCCCTTCCTGACCACCCAGTTCGGCCCTATATAACTTCTCGTAATACTCTCTAAATGCCTCATTAATCTTCCCCGGCTCCGGCACAACCTCCCCCTTTCCTGTTCACACTCTCAGAATTTCCCTGGAAGCAGCCTGCCTCCTTAGCTGGTGGGCTAGCATACGGCTCGCCTTCTCTTCATATTCATATTGCACCCCCTTTCACTTTCCATAGCTGCCCCACTGCCTTCCCCGTCATCAGCCTGTCAAACTGCCCCATAAACCTTTTCTCTCCGCCAAACCCTTCTTGGTGGGAGCACTCAAATACTTCCTGTCCACCTCAACTATCTCATCCAACAACCGTCTATACTCCTCCCTCCTCCTCCTGTCCCTGTGTGCCTTGAATGAGATAACCTCCTCCCGAACCACCGGCTTCACCGCCTCCCACAACGTGACCGCCAACACCTCTCCAGTCCACATAATCTCTGATCACCGACCACACCTTCTCACAGAACCCCTTGCCCACCAAAAGCACCAAATCCAACCTCCATCCCGGCCTCGAGCTACGTCTAATCTCCAACCAGTGTGGGGCATGATCTGAGATCACGATTCCAGCGTACTCCACCTCCAACACCACTCGGCTCACTATGAAAAAGTCAGTTCTAGAGTTCTTGTACACATGTGAGAATACTCCCTCTCTCCCGGGTTCCTAAACCTCCATGGATCCACCATTCCCATCCATTCCATAAAACCTGCCAAGTCCTTTGCGATCTTCCCATTGACTTAAGGCTCGATCTATCCACCCAAAGCACAATTAAAATCACCCCCACAGTCAACAGATGCGTGTCTAAGTCCGGAATCGTTCCCAGCAGCCCCTTCACAAACCCCACATTGTCCCAATTCGGCATACAAACATTCACTAACACCAACAGTGTCCCCGCCAACATCCTGCTCGCTATTACATGCCGTCCAGCCCAATCCCACATTTCCTTAGCGCATGCAAACCTCGACCTTCAGCTCAGCAAAATGCCCCCTCATGACTTTGAATCAAACCCCGAATGGAATACCTGACCCACCCATCCCTTCTCAATCTAACCTGATCCTTCACCCAGAGCTGCGTCTCCTGCAGAAAGACCACCCCTGCCTTCAAACTCCTCAAGTGCGCGAAGAACCGAGACTTCTTCATCAGCCCCTTCAGTCCCCGTACATTCCATGGTACGAACCTTACTGGAGGCTTACTCCTCCACTCCCCTCTACCGTTCGCCATCATGCCCTTCCAATTCTATCGCCTTTGATTTCATCCTGAACCGGGCCCATCCAAGATGGCCCCCTTCTCCGCCCATGACCATGCTCAGTCTCCAACACTGCCACATCACATTCCCCCTCCCTCCTCCCCACCCTCCCCTCCCCTGACCCCTCCCCTCCCTCCCAGATCCCGCGGCCACCTCCTCCACCTCACTTCCGTTCACCAGCATTACTTGCCAGCATGGCAGCTCTTGCCTAAAGGTTCCTCCAACCTACCCCTCCACCCCTACTCCCGTCCTTCCCTCCTTGGACTGTGCAAATGGCATTGCCCCCTAACATACAACAACGACAAAATCACCCAACCCAAAAAAAGCCGCCACCCTCCAGCCCCCACAATACCCACATCTTCCGATCTCTGTTTGTCCAGCGCCTCCGTCTCCCATTAACTTTCAGTTCTCCCCCAATTTATGGTCTCTGATGAAATCATTGGCCTCCTCTGGGGGTTTCAAAATAGTACTCCCAGCCATCAAAAGTCACCCACAGTTTCACCGGGTACAGTACTCCAAACCGATCTGCCTTCGGTATAGCACCGCTTTGGCCTTGTGAAGCCCGGCAGGCCTCTTTGCCAGCTCCGCTCCAATGCCTTGATAATTTCGGACCTGGTTCCTCTCCCATTTGCAATTCCGCTTTTCCCTGGCCCACCGCAGGATCTTTTCCTTCGCCACAAACGTATGGAGCCTCACAATCACCACCCACGGCTTCTGCTTTAGAGACCTGTCCATCTCTGGGGCCTTCTCCAGGATCCCCTCCGCCCTCAGCCCCACCAGCATCCTTGAAACCTATCTTGTGGCACTTGTACCTTCATACCCTCAGGCAAGCCAACGAAATGCAGGATCTGTCTTCAGGAGCCCCACCTCCCCTTCCAACGCCACGACCCGATCACTGTGATCGGACATCACCTTCTTCATCTCCCGAATCTGAGACCCCTGTGCCTCCAGATATTTCTCAACTCGCTCCATCGATCCTCTCAGGGGTTTTACCGCTCCCTCGATGGCCTTCGATCGATCCTCGAGCATCTCCTTTCACTGTTGGTGGAACTCTTCTCTAATAAACGCCACTAACTGCTCCATCTGGGACTTCCCAACTTGCACCAACCCTTCCCCCTCCGCCATCTTCACAATTGCTATCATGCCACAGGTCTCCTCCAATTCCTTGGCCAGGTCCTTAACCTTTTTCTGCCAAGTCTGGTAACCAACCGACATGCCATTCACAGGGGGGAACTTCTCCTCCACACGTTCAGCTACACTTTCCTGTCAAAATTAACCCACTTTCATGTAAAAAGAGCTCAAACCAACGCCTTTGAGCCAGAGCTGCCCTTTGTGCGACTACTCTCTCCATGGTCGCCACCGGAGGACCAGCCCTCCTACTCATGGGCACACTTGTGCCTGCATGGTTGCCTTCTCTGGATGGTCATCTTCGTGCTATCCGAATCCAAGGAGACATTCCAGTCCACCATATCCTCCTGAGCAAGCTCCTCACCCCGTTGCAGCACCAGGTTGTGGATGCTGCAACTTGCAACCACAATGCAGGAGATTCTCTGGGGGCTATACTGGCGGCTTCCACCTGACCTATCCAGGCAGCAGAAATGCATCTTTAGCATGCCTATTGTCTGCTCGATCACTGCGCGAGTCGCAGTGTGAGCCTCATTGTAATGAGTCTCCGTGGCAGTCTGCGGCCTCCGCACTGGCGTCAGGTGCCATGCCCTCAAGGACATGGCAAAGGTGCCTCACCATCACCCTTGTCAACTGCAGTCTCCGGCATCACAGGGTCTCGGATCCCGAGGAAGGAGAGCGTACGGTAGACTCTTGTGATTCATCAGCAGCAACGAGCACCCACACCATTTGGTGCGACCTCCAGCCGCTGATCGGACTCTGTGGCCCTCTGGTCCTCAGGCTGATGCTCCAGACCAGTACAGCTGCACATTGATGATGGAGTCTTTTGTCCTTCATCACAGCTATCAGTATGACTGCCAGCTCCACAGATTCCATTGCAATATCTGAAATTAAACTGAGAGCGAATAGAGAGGTGAGATTAATTTACCAGTAACGACTCATAACAATGGCCGAACCCATTTGTCATCCTTACCCAAGAGCAGCCAGTCAAGGGACATCACCTGCTGCGCTCGCACGCTCACTGATATCTACTCCCATCCCATCTCCAACACTGAGACGTTCCGACAATGAGCCCTCAACCACTCAGCCTCGCACATGGGCAGCAGTCTAGGGATGTCTTCCACTGTGCATGGAACCACTGAAGGCTCTTTCAGGAGGGACTTGGGTTTTCTGGTCGCATCTGAATGCTGAAATTTGGTTGGTGAGGTGGGCATTGGGAAGAGAGATGGGGGGGGGGGGGGAGAATCCAATGGGACCGCTAATGCTGGGGAGCCTGGGGGGAGGTGAACCCGCTTGGCCCTTGTTTCCAAGGCGCTGGGTCTGCAATCCCTCTCACTGAAAGCTGAGGTACAGCCTTGGAGGTAGTGCTGTGGGGAGAAAATAGTGCAAAGGTTTTATTCCTGAGGGCCCATCAGTGTCACGAGCATAAATCTCTGCTTACTAACTGGGCAGAATTGATTCCTTCTTCAGTACTAAGTAGTGCTAATAGGCGGCCTAGTAACTCAAGCAGCAGCCATCCCTCCAAAGTAAAACTCACTGGATAGTGAATCCCCAGATGCAGCCAGTGGACCCCACCCCCACCCCACCGAACAAGTATCCTCTGTGGGAACCCACCCAGCCCAGCTAGCCAGGCTGCATGATACAGAACAAGACGCAAAGGCCGTCACAGATTTCTCCACCCTCACAGACCCCTGCACCCGACCTCTGAACCCCCCCTCCCGACCTAACAGACCCCTGTGAACAGACTGACAGACCCCCACATACAGACTAACAGACCCCACGAGCGAACGAACAGATCCCCCGTGGATGGGCTAACAGGTCTCCATGAGTCAATGTCAGACCTCCGTGAGGTCAATGATACATCCCCAAAAGCTATCCTCTTCTTGGTTACCACCATCACCCACCCCCGAGAGCTGTCCAGTTGCCCTCTCTCCCCTTGGACTCTCTGGTGGATAGTACTGACAGGTGCACTCACCTCCAACCTCCTCCTCACCCATCATTTCCCAGTTTTTTTACAATTTTGTCACCTGGTTTAAGTACCAAACTTTGTCAGTCAGGGTGCAAAAGGAGTTTGATAATCATGCGTGCCCACCAATAACAATTCCGAAGGTGGTCCTCAGAGCATCAACACCTAACTGCAACACTGAACCATTCCATCTCCTACACAAACTTTCAACCATAATTTTACATTGAGGGATCTTAAAACAGGAATGCGAATTCTAAAATCAAGGTGCAGTTGATACTCCAAGAACAAAAAAAAAAGCCCCAAAATAACCACAAGAATTCAGTCTTTCAATTGGGAAATTCCAGCAAGTTTAACAGTTTGATGATGTGAATACACAATATGTTTAACATTAGCTGACTGTCCACCGACTGAAGTCAGACCAATAGGAACAATTAGATGTTTTCTCAGTGACTGCGAATCCGCTGTTATGAATGTAGCAATGGGCTTTTTTTAAATTTTAAATCTTAATTTTTTAAAACAGATTTGTAACATTTACAGAGAAAAAAAAAGGCCATATACAAAAGCCTTAACATATTGAAAACAAACAGTGGGAAAGAATAAACATATTAATAAGGCACTTCCCCTATCAGCTCTGTTTGCCCATGCCCCACGTGTTCAACTCAACAAATGTGGCTCTTCTCATACTCTCCCTGGTGCCCCCTGACCTACGCTAGCTACGCTGACCCCTGCCCTTGGCGCCCAAGTGCTCGGGCCCTCCCCCCGCACAACAAGGACCCATTAACCTGATTGTATCTCCCCGTGCCCTTTCAAGTCCCTTAACCAGCCCCTAGCCCATCCCTCCATCAGAGGCCCCGATCTCCCGCCAAAAGATACCAAGTGCAGGGCCCCCTTGCAGGGCAACTCTCCCCCCCCCCACCTCGTTGCAATCTCCCAAAATCACCCTAAGCAGTGCGCCCTCCAGCCCCCGCTCTGTCCAGGCTGAAAACAATCTTAGCTAAAACATTACAGTACAGGATAATTTAACAGACCGCCGCCACACAAAAGTTCTGAGAGCCCAGAGTCCTTTAGTTCAAGTCCAGCTTCTTCTTTTAATAAAAGTCCATTCCTAGTCAAAGCTAGTTAGGTTAACAGACCGCCGCCACTGTAGAGCACTGAAAAAACTAAGTGCCCGTTAGTTCAAGTCCAGCTTCTTCTCTTTAATGAAGGCCCAAACCTGTTCTGGTGTCTCGAAGTAGTGATGGAGCTCCTCAAACGTAACCCAAAGCTTCGCAGGATACAGCATTCCAAACCTCACCTGCTTTTTGAAGAGGGCTGCCTTTACCTTGATGAATTCTGCACGCCTCTTGGCCAGCTCCCTTCCCTAGTCCTGGTAGATGCGCACCTCGCAGTTCTCCCATCTGCTGCTCCTCCGCCTTGGCCCATCGCAGCGCACGATCCCTGTCAGCAAGCCAGTGAAAGCGAACCACCAAGGCCCTCGGTCAGTCGCCCGTCCTGGTCTTCCTTGCGGGGGCTCTATGTGCCCCATCCAACTCCAGGGGTCGGGGGAAGGCCTCCGGTCCCATCAGCGCCCCGAGCATACCCATCACGTATGCACCCGCATCCGATCCCTCACAGCCCTCGGGGAGGCCAACGATCCTCAGGTTCTGCCTCCTGGCTCTATTCCCCAGCTCTTCAAGCTGCTCCTGCATCCTCCTCTGGCAGGCGTTCAGCTCCTCCACCTCGTGGTCCAGCTCCGTTACCGTGTCCGCCTGGCTGGAGAGCTTCACCTCGACCTCCCTTAGCGCCTTCT
The DNA here is from genome assembly GCF_047496885.1 of Scyliorhinus torazame. Classification (NCBI taxonomy): domain Eukaryota; kingdom Metazoa; phylum Chordata; class Chondrichthyes; order Carcharhiniformes; family Scyliorhinidae; genus Scyliorhinus; species Scyliorhinus torazame. Next base: position 195,273,666 of record NC_092715.1, read on the forward strand.
CTTGGACCGCCTGCGCCTCGACCATTCGGTCCATCACCGCCCTCATCGGGTCCAACGTGTCCCTCTTCAGTTCGGTGAAGCAATTCCTAAAAAACGCCATCTGTTGCTCCCTTTGCCAGTGAGCCTCCGCTCCCTGGTCCCTGCCGTCCGCCATCCGGTCTGGGGTCCCCGCTGCTCCCGCTTCGATCTTTGCCGCTCCACTCGACCACTTCTGGTCCAACTGTCCATACCCCGGGGGGAAAACCTCGAGTGATATTCTCCGGTATCGGCGCGATGCCCGCCGACTGGCGCCCAAAATGGCGCAAATCAGTCGGGCATTGCGCCGCCCCAAAGGTGCGGAATGCTCCGCATCTTTGGGGGCCGAGCCCCAACCTTAAGGGGCTAGGTCGGTGCCGGACGAATTTCTGCCCCGCCAGCTGGCGGAAAAGGCCTTTGGTGCCCCGCCAGCTGGCGCGGAAATGACATCTCCGGACGGCACATGCGCGGGAGTGTCAGCGGCCGCTGACGGCATTCCCGCGCATGCGCAGTGGAGGGAGTCTCTTCCGCCTCCGCCATGGTGGAGACCGTGGCGAAGGCGGAAGGGAAAGAGTGCCCCCACGGCACAGGCCCGCCCGCGGATCGGTGGGCCTCTATCGCAGGCCAGGCCACCGTGGGGGCACCCCCCGGGGCCAGATCGCTCCGCGCCCCCCACAGGACCCCGGAGCCCGCCAGCGCCGCCTTGTCCCGCCGGTAAGGTAGGTGGTTTAATTTACGCCGGCGGGACAGGCATTTTAGCGGCGGGACTTCGGCCCATCCGGGCAGGAGAATCGCGGGGAGGTGCCCGCCAACCAGCGCGATTCCCGCCCCCGCCGAATATCCGGTGGTGGATAATTCGGCAACCGGCGGGGGCGGGATTCACGCCAGCCCCTGGCGATTCTCCGACCCGGCGGGGGGTCGGAGAATCTCGCCCCTCTTCCCTTCGTCTCCTCCACCGATTCAGGTCGTCAGGTCCCGAAAAAATCCCGTGAAACAGATCCGTTTGCCCATCGCGGGCGGGAGCGATCCGACCTGCGAACTGCTTCCTCGAGGGCGCCACCGGAAGTCAGCAACGGGCTTTTTAAGAGAAAGAGAGTGAAATAGAGACAAGGCTCACAGTTCAAAGCGGATTTCCTTTTAAGAGTTGTTTCAGCAACCTAGTGAATAAATGTGAAGATTGGTGTAATACTGGGATGAAGAGATAAGTAAATACCAGGTTTGATTCACGTGTCTGTGCTGAACTATCTGAGCTTAAGGAGCGGGGTATGGTGAGGCTGCCACATAGGGGTGGGTGGTTAACTGTTTTCTGACCCAAATACTCCTCCAACCTGTCTATTTCCAGCCTTAACTGAAGCCGGAAGTTGGGTAGACAGCCAACACCCTCCAAGGTCGGAATTCTGAATCGATATCTATGAGACTCAATGTGATTCAAAGGTTTGAAATTTAACAGCTAGAAATCAGCTTCCTCATGGCAGTTCTGCACTCCCTCGTTGAAATACATTTCTGACCATTGAAATGTCCTATAGGAGGGCTTTAATCTCACACCTTTGAGCTGAGAGTGTGACCATAGAGATAAGCTGATACTTACAGGTGGGATTCTCCGGCCGCGTCCGCCCGGCGACCAGAGAATCCCGCCCGAGGTCAATGGAGTTCTCCATGTCCGCCTCTCGCCCGCCGCGTTCGTGCAGCGGACGGGGCGGAAGAAACCTGCACATATTGTTTTCCAGCAAATTCTTCAAGGCAAGGATTTGATGAATTCAGGTGGCAAGTGCCTTCATATTCACCTCCTAGATCCTGGCGTCCAGCTGAGGCGCCCCCACGATTGGGAAATACCCCCACAACCTTCTCCCTGAGGTCTGATTATCCACCGTGAGGTTCTGACCTCTTCCACTTCAAGTTTGGGCCATTTGTATCCCTAATATCGCAGGATTGCAGGACACACATTGGGGTGAATTCTTCGTTTGAGAGACTAGGGCACTATTCTCTGTCTGGGATGTCCAGAATGCATTGCCCAATGGGACGGAGAATTGGGTGTCGAGGTTAATCGGGATTTGTGCTGGGCGCCAATCCGAACGCGATGCTCCAACCCCCTGCTGGCAGCGTGAACGAGATCCACAATGCTCGCCGGCGGGATCTTAATGGCCCATTTGCATTTGTTTAGCGGGCCTGGCACCCTATGCTAAGGCATCCCATATTTCTCCGGTCCCCACGACAGGGAATCACATGGGCGTGGATCACTTGCAGACTCTATCAGTGTGGCCATGCGTGGTGGAGCTTGCGGTGGGCCACTGCAAGATCCACCTCACCAGGGCCATGCTGTTCGAGACCATCCAAGCCCACCAAGGGCCACCACCGCAACCAACAATGCACTGCCTGCCCATGCCTCCACTACCAGACCCCCTCCCCTATGACACCACACAGGGACTTCTCCCCACAGGGACCCCTGTAATAAGGGGACCCCCCACAGGAATCCCCTGTGTTGGGAGGGAGGGGGTCAGTTTGTAGTGAGGGGGGGAGAGGTCTGTGGAGGTGGTCCCTGTGGGGGTCTCCCTATTACAGAGGTTCTTGGGGGGTCCAGTATCAAAGAGGTCCCTGGAGGGGTCCCCTGTTACAGGGGTCCCTGAGTGGGATCCTCCTATTACAGAGAACCTGGGGGGTCCCCTATTACAGGGGTCCCTGAGTGGGATCCTCCTATTACAGAGGTCCTTGGGGGGTACCCTATTGCAGGGATCCCTGAGTGGGATCCTCCTATTACAGCAAACCTGGGGGGTCCCCTATTACAGGGGTCCCTGAGTGGGATCCTCCTATTACAGAGGTCCTTGGGGGGGTCCCCTATTACAGGGATCCCTGAGTGGGATCCTCCTATTACAGAGAACCAGGGGGGTCCCCTATTCCAGGGATCTCTGAGTGGGATCCTCCTATAACAGCAAACCTGGGGGGTCCCCTATTGCAGGGGTCCCTGAGTGGGATCCTCCAATTACAGAGAACCTGGAGGGTCCCCTATTACAGGGGTCCCTGAGTGGGATCCTCCTATTACAGAGGTCCTTGGGGGGTCCCCTATTACAGGGATCCCTAAGTGGGATCCTCCTATTACAGAGGTCCTGGGTGGTCCCCTATTGCAGGGGTCCCTGAGTGGGGTCTTCCTATTACAGGGGTCCCTGGGGAGGGCCCCAATTGCAGGGATCCCTGGGCAGGGGAGCTCAGGTCACGCACATACTTGGGGTAGGGGGGACACCCATTCAATCCGGAGGTAGGGCGCAGCTGTGTGCTGGGGGCAGGGCTGGGGGGGGTGGCTGTTGGCCAGACACGGGACCTTGCTTTTGGGTCATCCGCTCAAGATGGGAAGCTCTCGTATTCCACGCCATGCATAAATTTGCATGGCGTGGAACACTGAATTGCATCTTGCTTTTCGACCGCAAGGGGATTGTAAAACTGGTGCAATTCAGCTCTGGCAGGGGAACATAAGGCGGGTTTCTCTGACCCGCAGCACCCGTTTTCTGGTGCGGCATGCTCCCGATGGCAGTGGGATCCTCCATCCCGGCAGCCGTCCAATGGGGTGTCCCATTTTGCGCACCCTCACGTCGTCGGGAAATCTGCGGGTGTGAGTGCTCTGCCAGCGAAGCGGAGCATCCCGCCAATGGGAAATCAGCTCATAGTCTTCCAAACGGAGAAGCCAGCCCTAGGTGTTGATGCACGATCAATTGCAAAATTTGGGTACAACTGTGGCTTTATTACAGTCAGATGCGTAGCCTCCTGCTGCAGCTGGCGAAATGGCAGGGCACTGGAGGTCATGCATATTTATACAGTTCTCCGTGGGCAGAGCTAGCCGGCTGGAGCTGCCGACGAACCTGTAGTGCAGGTCCGACCTTACATCTCCTATTACAGTGGTTCACCACATTCACCCCCTGTTAAAAATGAGTCCGGCGGGGGTGACGTGAAACTATATACAATTAGTGCAATTATGTACAGTGGTAGGGAACGAAAAGTCCATGTTGACGGTCCGGAGTCTGTCAAAGATTCAGCCGGTTCAGTGCTTTGGTGCTTCGTTGGGAGCGCCGTAATGGTGGCGGCGCAGTCGGTGCTGGCGGTGGTGGAGGTGGCACCGATGGCGGTGGTGGCGGGGCTGATGCTGGCCAGTCATCGGGGAACTCCGGGAGCGTGCAGAAGTCCTCTTCATCCTCTTGTGCGGAAAAGGGGAGGGAGGGGGTGCTCTGGTGGGGTCAATATTGACGGCGCGGTGTGAGGTGGGGGCGCATTGGTGGGGGAGGGGTGTGTTGGGGTGGAACCTGACGGTGCCAGGTCCCTGAGTGAGACAGTATCTTGGCGGCCGTCAGGGAACTCAATGTACGCATATTGAGGGTTGGCATGGAGCAGGTGAACCCTGTCCACCAAGGGGTCCGCCTTGTGGAGTCGGACGTGCCTACGGAGAAGGACCGGTCCTGGCGCAGCGAGCCAAGTCGGGAGCGACACCCCGGATGTGGACTTCCTGGGGAAGGTAAAAACACGTTCATGGGGTGTGTCATTAGTGGCGGTGCACAATAGTGACCGGATGGAGTGTAGAGCGTCAGGGAGGACCTCCTGCCAGTGCGAGGCTGGGAGGTTCCTGGACCGTAGGTCCAGCTGGACGGCCCTCCAAACCGTCCCATTCTCCCGTTCTACTTGCCCGTTTCCCCGTAGCTGGTCGTCCTGCTGGAGGCTATACCCCTGCTGAGCAGGAACTGACGCAGCTCATCGCTCATGGATGAGGATCCCCTGTCTCTGTGGATGTAGGCGGGGAAACCGAACAGAGCGAAGGTGGTGATGAGGGCCTTGATGACGGTGGCAGACATCATATCGGGGCATGGAATGGCGAAGGGGAATCTGAAGTACTCATCGACCATACTGAGAATGTACGTGTTACGGTCGGTGGAGGGGAGGGGCCCTTTGAAATCCACGCCGAGGCATTCAAAAGGGCGGGAAGGCCTTCACCAGGCGCGCATGGTCTGGCCAGTAGAAGTGCGGCTTGCATTCCGCACAGACCTGGCAGTCCCTGGTGACTGTCCTTACTTCCTCAATGGAGTAGGGCAGATTGCGAGCTTTGACCAGATGGTACAATCGAGTGACACCCGGGGGACAAAGGCTGTCGTGTAGGGCCCGGAGTTGGTCCACTTGTGCGCTGGCACATGTACCTCGGGAGAGGGCGTCTGGGGGCTCGTTGAGTTTACCGGGGTGATGCAAGATCTCGTAATTATAGGTGGAGAGCTCGATTCTCCACCGCAAGATTTTATCATTTTTGATCTTGCCCCGCTGTGTGTTATTGAACATGAAGGCTACCGACCGTTGGTCCGTAAGTGAATCTCTTACTGGCCAGATAATGCCTCCAATGCCACACAGCTTCAACGATAGCTTGGGCCTCCTTTTCGACAGATGAGTGTCGTATTTCAGAGGCATGAAGGGTGCGGGAAAAGAATGCCACAGGTCTGCCTGCCTGGTTCAGAGTGGCGGCAAGGGCGACGTCTGAGGCGTCGCTTTCTACTTGGAAAGGCAGTGACTCGTCCACTGCGCGCATCCCGGCCTTGGCGATGTCTGCTCTGATGCGGGCGAAAGCGTGTTGTGCCTCAGCCGCGAGGGGGAATTGGGTGGACTGAATGAGTGGGCGGGCCTTGTCCGCATAGTTTGGGACCCACTGAGCGTAGTAGGAAAAGAACCCCAGGCAGTGTTTGAGGGCTTTGGGGCAGTGGGGGAGGGGAAGTTCCATGAGGGAGCGCATGCGGTCGGGGTCGGGCCCGAGAAGTCCGTTTTGGACTATATAGCCGAGAATGGCTAACCGGGTCGTGCTGAACACACACTTCTCTTTGTTGTAGGTCAGGTTGAGAAGAGTGGCTGTGCGGAGGAATCTATCGAGGTTGGCATCGTAGTCCTGCTGGTCATGGCCGCAGATGGTGACATTATCTAAGTACGGAAAGGTGGCCCGCAAACCTACTGGTCGACCATTCGGTCCATCTCTCTTTGGAAGACTGAGACCCCATTTGTGACACCGAAAGGGACCCCAAGGAAGTGGGAGAGGCGACCGTCCGCCTGGAAGGCAATGTATGGCCGATCCGACTTCCGGATGGGGAGCTGGTGGTAGGCGGATTTCAGGTCAATTGTTGAGAAGACCCGGTACTGCGCAATCTGATTGACCATATCAGATATGCATGGGAGGGGTACGATTGTACGTTACGGGATGCGACCGTCATGGAGAGCGCCAAGGTTTTCGTCTCCGCCAGTACGAGCGTGGCCCCTTCCAGTACTTGTTCTCGGATGCGGTCCGACGCAATCCCCGTCACGAAGGCATCGCGCATGAGGAGATTCGTGTGTTCGGCGGCCGTAACGGCCTGACAGTCACAGTCCGACGAGTGGAATTAGGGCCCGCCAGAAGACTTCGATGGACTCACCAGGTAGTTGCGAGCGGGTGGCGAGTACATGTCTGGCGAAGAGCGTGTTCGCCTTCTGCGCGTAGTGTTCCTTAAGGAGTTCCATTGCTTTTGTGTAATTCGTGGCGTCTTGGATCAACGGTAACACGCTGGAGCTCAGTCTGGAGTACAGGACGTTTACCTTCTGAGCCTCCGTTGGCTCGGGGTCCACAGCCTTGATGTAGGCCTCAAAACATGTTAGCCAGTGAGTGTAGTCTTTTCTGGCGGTGGGCGAGTGAGGATCCAGCTGCAGGCAATCGGGCTTAATTCTGATATCCATTCTGTGTAAAATCTGACTGTAATAAATTGATGCACGATCAATTGCACAAAGACTAAAGTTGGGTACAACTGTGGCTTTATTACAGTCAGATGTGCGGCCTCCTGCTGCAGCTGGCGAAATGGCAGGGCACTGGAGGTCATGCACATTTATACAGTTCTCCGTGGGCGGAGCCAGCCGGCAGGAGCTACTGGTGAACCTGTAGTGCAGGTCCTACCTTACATCCCCTAATATAGTGGATCACCACAGGTGTTGACGCCGCCGGGACTGAATTGCGAGTGCTCCACTGTCCCGATGGGGGTGCAACTGCCGGAGCCATTCAGGACATACTAGTGAACCAGCACTCTGGCCACGTGGAACTAGTGCAATTCCAACTCACGCCTGCATGTGATTCACTGCGGTCGGGATTGGCACGGGAGAGACTGACAATCTGGAACTGTATATAAGCACTCCACTCCTCACATGCTCTCATTCCAGGCACGAAGATGGCTTCAAGAAGAGCGACCCCGAGGATGGCAGACGCAGAGCAGGACACCATGCTGGATGCCGTGTAGGAGAGGGGTGGCACACTTTTCCCTGGGGTCGGAAATAGGCTGCTACCCGCAGTGGTCAACCAGGCCTGGGCGGAGGTGACAGAGGCAGTGAGCGCCAAGGGCGCCTCCTCAAGGACCGGCCAGCAATGCTGAAAGAAGCTGCACAACTTCCTCCAGGGCGGCCTGGACGAGTCACAAACTGCATGCCCTGGTACCACCCACGTCCCGCATAGCCCCACCCCACACGCCGCACATACCCCCCATGCGGCCCCCCCCGCTCCCTCTCCCAGTGGGCAACCGAACTCCAACCACCGGCAGCCCCCTTGCACCCCAGCCTGCACCACACACCAAACCTACACCATCTGCCAGCTGCCACTGTTCGCCATACCTGGACATTGGTGGCAGAGGCTGTAAACGCCGTGCGGGGGCGGACGGTTGTAGGGCAGGCCGACCCCAGAGGTCAGCTGCCGTCCGGACTGGTTTCGGGCTTCTGGAACAGACAGTTCCATTGATCGTTGAGATGCAGTTGCAGAGCCAGGGACTGCATGAGGGGATGTCAGCGACCATCGAGTGCCTGCAGGTGCGGCTGGAGCGTCCAACCGGCTGCAGGAGCAGGAGATATTGCCAACCATGTTTGCCACCCAGACCAACACCCCACGGTCTGTGATGGGGACCTTGGGCCGATGATTTTGGCTGTGGCTAATTAGCTGTCCCCCAGTCATCTGGGAGCTACCCGGTGGCCAGAGAGGAATTAAAAATTTGAGTCAGAGCCCCTGTAATTTCCTCCATTATCTCCCACAACAGCCTGGAATACAACTTATCTGGACCAGGGGATTTGTCCACTTTTAAGCCCGCTAAAACCCCCTGCACTTTCCATACTCCACGAAGGTCTCTATAGGACGGGGCGGTAGCACTGTGGTTAGCAATGTTGTTTCAAACGCTAGGGTCCCAGGTATGATTCCCGGCTTGTGGAGTCTGCACGTTCTGCCTGTGTCTGTGTGGGTTTCCTCCGGGTGCTCCGGTTTCCTCCCACAAGTCACGGAAGATGAGCTATTAGGTAATTTGAACCTTTTGAATTCTCCCTCAGTGTACCCGAACAGGTGCCAGAATGTGGCAGCTGGGGGCTATTCATTGCAGTGTTGATGTAAGCCTACTTGTGACACTAAAGATTCTTATTATTAATCTGGATGTGATTAGACCATCCTGTGCACGTCTGCCCAGGCGTACACATTGTATGGCCTCCCTTGCCTGCCTGGGCCCCGTGTCCGGCCCATCCCTGCCCTCCTCCACATCCTCCTTGTTGGACGAGTTTTGACATTCACCCTCCTTCTCTTCCAGCACTTCACCCCTCTTCTGCGTGATCTTGTGGAGGATGTAGCAGACCACCACGATGTGGGAGACCCTCCTAGCGCTATACTGGACGGCCCCTCCCATCTTCAGGATGCCGAAGCACCGCTCAATCACTCCCCTGATCGCTGCATGAGCGTCACTGTAGCAGGTCTCTGCGTCGGTAATGGCCTCCAGATAAGCGTCATCAGCCATGAAGCAGTGGATAACCCCTGTGTCCAAGAACCAACCCCATAGCCGGGAGGTATGCCTCAAATAGGCCAGGAATCATTGACTGTGCTCGGATGAAGGCACCGTGCACAATGTCCGGGTATGGGATGCAGACGTGCATGATGGGCAACTCATGGTCACACACCAGCTGCATGTTCATCGAGTGGAACCCATTTCGGTTTGTGAAGACCGATCTGTCATTTGCAGGTGCCCATTGGGGGACATGCATTCCGTTGATTATGCCTGGGCCCGGGGCATCTCGGTAATGGCAGCGAACTCCACTGCCCGAGCATTCTGGTGGGCTCGGTGCACATTAAGTTTGATGTATTACGCCGACAGGGCATGTATGGCTTCCATGGCGGCGCACTGAACTCTGAACTGAGCTATGTTGAGATCCCAGATAGGTCCCCACTCGGTGCCTGGAAGGACCCTGTGGTGTAAATGTTCAGGACGACCGTCACCTTGACAGCCACCGGGAGTTGGTGTCCTCCACCATTCCCCCGTGTTGCCAGGTACGCCATGATCTGGCACATATGCCGCACAGTCCCCCTGCTCAGCCAGAGTCTTCGACGGCATGCCCGGTCCGGCAGGTCCTCGAATGACAGGCGCTGCAGGTATACACGAGGCCTCATGTGGTGCCCCCTTCCCATCTCCTCCTGCTCAGCCTCTTGTGTGGCTGACTCTTCATCCTCACCGGCTACCTCCTGCTCCTCTATGGGAGGCTCCACTGCTACAGGGTCCTCCTTCTCGAGCAGCTCCAACTCGCTCAGCCTCAGTGCAGCCCCCAGGGCTGCGGCAACTAGGAGGAAGACCACCATTCTCGGTTAAATTCCAAAATCCATTGTCTGCAGTGGGTGAAAGGCTGACATGTTAGCATGGTGCGTACCCCCATGCCCAACCAGGTCTAATGGGCCACATGATGGCCCAGGTTTGCACTGCGGAGTGGGGTGAATGCAGGGGTGGTGGGGTGCAGCGTGGAGTAAAAGGGTGGTGGGTGGGGGGGGGGCTGGAATGCCTTTAAAGGGTCAAGAGGCTGGCGAACAAGGCCCACTGCAATGGCAAGCATTGGCATGAGCATCACCGACAGTGCTCTTGTCTAGATTTGAACAAAAGGCAATGCTGGAGGCACCTTTGTTTGTCCTTTGATATGGTTTCCCACATCTGCTAGCTTCTCCATTAGGAGCCTTGGCTGTAAGCACTCTGGAGGAGGAAGGCTGAGCCCCTGGTCTGCAGTGAATGAATGCCACAAGATTCGCTGAAACATAATTAATAAGCTGAAAAGCAAAATATTGCATGTGTTCACCCGTTCTGCCATCCAGCAGAAATCATGTCGACTTTCCTGTCTGCCCCAAGACTTCTGTCTCCAGAATAGAAAATTCCGGTCCAACTTGATCATAAATTTGACGTTCCTCACTCTCCGACTTGATTTTTTTGATGTGTTTAAGCCTCACTAGGGTGTGCGGGGTTTAGTGCATGTTTTCTGCTCTCAGCATCGTGGATACACAGGTGGAGCACCAAAAATAGTTACTGAATCTCCAAGAAAGGTCCATGACAGACTTTAGTGACTGCTGAACACTTACTGGCTCGGGATTTGGAATGTGCAGCCAGTGAGTCAATAAATAGTTTAAATGTAGCAGGATGCAAATCGAGTAGATCATCTTAAACGGTGAGGACATTCAGTCCCACCACATGATGGGTGATATAGTGGCCTTGGAAAAAGTACAAATGAAAGCTACAAAAAATGATTCCCAGCTTAAAGAGCCTTAGGTCCTCTGGCAAAAAGACGTTGGGCTATTTACTTTAGAACTGTCTAAATTCGGATGTGACCTGAAAGATGTTTTCGATAATAATAGGGTTGCATATTGCCCCATTTGAAAGATTATTCCAGCTTAACAAACTGGGGCGGATCTGCAGACAATAGTTAAACGATGCAAGAGTAGGAATAGACCGTGGGCGGGATTCTCTACTCCCACGCCGAAGTGGCCGCGCCGTCGTGAACGCCGTCGAGGTTCACGACGGCGCGGAACGGCCCGGGTCCCGACCGATTCAGGCCCTGACAATGGGCCAGGATCGGGGCCACGTCATCTACACGCGCCAGGCCTTGTCGCCCGCGTAAAAGCGCCGCCGCCGGGATGGCGCGGCCGGCGCCGCGTAACGGGCGTCATCCGCGCATGCGCGGGTTGGCCGGCGCCAACCCGCGCATGCGTGGTTGCCGTCCTCTCTAAGTCCGCCCCGCAAGAAGGTGGGGGACGGATCTTGCGGGGCCGCGGAAGGAAGGAGGTCCTCCTTCAGAGAGGACGGCCCGATGATCGGTGGGCACCGATCGCGGGCTACCCCCCATTCCAGGTAAAGCCCGGTGCAGGATCCCCCCTCGCCCCCCCACAGGCCTCCACCCCAGCGTTCACGCACCGCCCACAACGGCAGAGACCAGGTGTGGACGGTGCCGGGGGGAACCCGCCGTTTTGGCCTGGCCGCTCGGCCCATCCGGGCTTCAGAATAGCGGGGGTGCCGGAGAATCGCCATTTTCGGTATCTCCGGCGATTCTCCGGCCTGCGGCCCGCGAAACTCGACCGGGCCGTTCCCGCCGCTTGGGTGAATCGCAGGAGGGCGTCGGACCGGCGTCCCCGGAAATTTTGGCGGCCCGGGCGATTCTCCCAACCGGCGTGGGAGTGGAGAATCGCGCCCCGTATGTTAGGTAATTCTTCTTCTCCCATATAGTAAGCGTCTGGATTGCATTGCCAGTTGCTGTGCTGGATGTTGACTCTCTGTCTGCCACCAAGAAGGAGCTGGACTGGTTCCTAACTAGGACAAAGATTGGATCATGTTGAAGGGAAGTGTCTTTATAGGTGATATTTGATCCATATGATCTTGAAGTGGTCAGAAAGGAGTTTTTCAGAATATTTTTACTCTTATTGACCCAGACGTGTTTTTTTTGCCTCTCCTAGTTGAATACATGACAGGGGCATGCATTCTGCCGCCTGTGTCCTAACCTGCACCAAGTCCCATTCATTTCTTATGCCTGTGCTTGCTGACCACTGCACTGACTCCCGGTTAAGCAATGTCTGAATTTTAAAACTTTCATCCTTGTTTTCAAGGCTCTCCTTGCTCTTGAACCTCTCTATCTTTTCAATCTCCTCCAGTTCCACGACCCTCTGAGACATAGCCTCCAATTCCTACCTCTTGAACATCCTTGATTTTAACCACTACACTATTTGTGGCCATGCTTCCAGCCGTCAAGGTCCAAACTCTGGCATTCCCTTCCTAATCCTCCATACTGCTCTCTCTCTCTTTTCCTTTAAGACACTCCTTGAAACCCAAGTCTTTGGCCAAGCTTTTACTTATCTGCCGTGGCTTGGTGTCAAATTTTGTTTGGTAAGCTTCTGTGACGTGCTTAGGGAGCTCTTACTCCGTTAAAGATATATATAAATAGAAGTTGCCCTTGTTGCTGTTGTTTGTACATGATGACTATTCCACATTGCCCCCATTGTAACATGTTTTAGCCTACTCGACTGCAAAGAACACCATTTGTTGCTCCTTTCATGATGTGGAAAAGCAGTCAAGGATTGCACCTGAATTTGAGGCTCAAACTGATGTTAATCAGCCACAGAGATCAAGGTCACAATGAAGAGTGCTCGAGTCATGTTTCAGCTTGAGAAAGGGGCCACTTTGAACATTAAACCTTGTCTCCTGTGTGAAGAGCCCCACTGATGTTAAATGGCGAAAGTATCCCAAAACTCAGAAGGGTAACTTAGAACCTCAGTTCTTAGTGGCATATATATTCAATTTGGTATACTGTCAGAAAAGATGCAAACCAGGGAGGAATAGTCCAGTTGTTTTGTGATTAAAATTAATAAATATTATTTATCGTATTTATAATATTAAAATAATATTTATTAACTTAAAAGAGAAAGATACCAGGGGCGAAATTCTCCCCCAACGGCGGGATGTCCGCCGACTGGCGCAAAAGACGGCGCCAATCAGACGGGCATCGCGCCGGCCAAAGGTGCGGAATGCTCCGCATCTTTGGGGGCTGAGCCCCAACATTGAGGGGCTAGGCCGACGCCGGAGGGATTTCCGCCCTGCCAGCTGGCGGAAATGGCGTTTGTTGCCCCGCCAGCTGGCGCGGAAATGCGGCGCATGCGCGGGAGCGTCAGCGGCCGCTGTCAGTTTCCCGCGCATGCGCAGTGGGGAGAGTCTCTTCCGCCTCCGCCATGGTGGAGGCCGTAGCGGAGGCGGAAGGGAAAGAGTGCCTCCACGGCACAGGCCCGCCCGTGGATCGGTGGGCCCCGATCGCGGGCCAGGCCACCATGGGGGCACCCCCCGGGGTCAGATCGCCCCGTGCCCCCCCCCAGGACCCCGGAGCCCGCCCACGCCGCCTGGTCCCGCCGGTAAATACCAGGTTTGATTTACGTCGGCGGGACAGGCAATTCCTGGGCGGGACTTCAGCCCATCCGGGCCGGAGAATCCAGCGGGGGGTCCCGCCAACCGGCGCGGCCCGATTCCCGCCCCCGCCCGATCTCCGGTACCGGAGACTTCGGCGGGGGCGGGGGCGGGATTCACGGCGGCGAACGGCCATTCTCCGACCCGGCGGGGGGTCGGAGAATGACGCCCAAGATAGACAATAATGCACTATATGTCATGCACTTAACTACACTGATGGCTATACACACACATTATTACATGAAGATACTCATTTGTTCCCAACTACCTACATTTCCTGAACTCTGTGATGCCCCTTTTTCCCAAACAGCATTCATTATTATATAACTCTATGAGCTAAATCCAACAGATAATTACCACGCACGGGTTATTTGTCATCATTTGGAAAAACCGTCAGCAAGTTTCAACAAAGGTTCTGTTCGAGTTTGGATTTTAACCAGCCACCTTTTGCCAACAACATATTTTTGGGGGAGAGTGTTTTCTGCAGCTTGGTGTGGCTGTGATGGTAGCTGCCTCGACTATGTCCCTTCCTCCCGTTATTCTGCTATGGATAGATCATTCTTTCCCCTTGATGTTACCTACCCTGTGGACCTGGCTTTTAGCATACAAGTGCCAATTCCCTTATCTCTCCTTATGTGAAGTCATCTCTTCTATGCCCCATTGTTCTCCCCTAGTCACATATGTAAACATTTGGGGCGTGATTCTCCGACCCCCAGCCGGGTGGGAGAATCGCCGCGGTGCAGCGCGAATCGCGCCACACCGCCTCAATGCCGGGACGCAATTCTCCCACCCCTGTGAAAACGGGCTCGCGCGAATGGCGCCGGGCCGCACTGAGAATCGCCGCAAACGGCCGTAGCGGGCCAGCGATTCTCTGGACCGTTTGGGCCGAAGTCCCGCCGGCGCGACCGGATGTCACGCCGGCACCGTTCCAACAGGCTATAAAACAGTGTTAGCCAGTCGTGCTGGCTGGCGCTGCGGGAGGAGGTGGGTGACGGCCCCGTGGGGGGGGGGGGGGGCGGTTGGTGCGCAACGGCGTTGGGGGTGGGGACCCCAGGATGGGGAGCGGGACGGCCGTGTCTGAGGGCGGTGTGGGGGAGGCCCGGGGGGGGGGAGGTGGGGTGGCCCCACACATGTGCTGCCGGGGGTGGGAGTGAGGGTGGGAGTGGGGGGTGGCACCAATACATCCGCTGCCGGGGGTGGGAGTGAGGGTGGGAGTGGGGGGTAGCCCCACACATCTGCTGCCGGGGGTGGTGGTGGGGGAAGGTGGGGGTGTGGGTATATCCACACATCTGCTGCCAGGGGTGGGAGTGGGGGCGGCCCCACACATCCGCTGCCGGGGGTGGGAGTGAGGGTGGGAGTGGGGGGTGGCTCCATACATCCGCTGCCGGGGGTGGGAGTGAGGGTGGGAGTGGGGGGTGGCCCCACACATCCGCTGCCGGGGGTAGTGGTGGGGGAAGGTGCGGGTGGGGGTATATCCACACATCTGCTGCCGGGGGTGGGAGTGGGGGCGGCCCCACACATCCGCTGCCAAGGTTGGGTGTAGGGGTGGGGGGAGGTTGGGGTGGCGGTGAGGGTAGTGGAGGCGCGGAAGGCTGCGGGGGGCCATGGCCCACCATGATGGCGGACACGCGGTCGTCCGCCGTCGCGGCCCACGGGGCCCAGCTGTCCTGACGTGTGCCGGACCCCCCTCCCCCCACCAGACCGGCGGCACCCATCGGCGGGTGGCTCCAGGGCAGCACACATGGCAGCTCCCCCGTGAGGGCAGTGCCAGCGGACGGTGGCCCTGGCAGGGGGGACGGCCGACAGGTGCCAGGGCACCGAGGGGGCGGGAGTGGGGCGCATGCTGGCAACCGGGCCTGCCATGCTGCCCATGGCATCTAGTCGTGGAGGGGGGTATACCAATGCTGAAACCCTGTCTACTCCCACCCCCTACAGATCGTACAATGTTTAGCCATCTCCCAGCATTTTTGGCCGCTGTGGCGCGGGCTGCTGCCCTGCATGAGGCCCAGTGGGAGCTGGAGCACGGGCGTGAGAGGGAGGTGGTGGAGCCAGCAGTACAGCAGCGGGCCGCACTGTGGCACGTG
Organism: Scyliorhinus torazame; assembly: GCF_047496885.1. Taxonomy (NCBI): domain Eukaryota; kingdom Metazoa; phylum Chordata; class Chondrichthyes; order Carcharhiniformes; family Scyliorhinidae; genus Scyliorhinus; species Scyliorhinus torazame. Next base: position 195,289,006 of record NC_092715.1, read on the forward strand.
CAAGGTGCCCAGGCTGCAGTGCCGCACGCGCGAGAGGCGCAAGAGGGGCACACGCCATGTGTGAGCCACAGCCTGGGGATGCCGAGGGGGAGGAGGAGGGTATGCCACGGCCACAGAGGCGTCCGATGCGACACCGTGTGTACCGGCCCCGCATGGCCTTCGAGGACCTCACGAACAGGGAGTGCAGGAGGAGACTGCGGATGAGCCGCGAGACCGTCGCCCACATCTGCCACATGATGGCACACCTGGCACCACATGGGACCGGGGGTGGACATGCCATCCCGGTGGCCGTCAAGGTGACGGTTGCCCTCAACTTCTTCGCGACGGGGTCGTTCCAGTTGCCGAGTGGGGACCTGTCTGGCATCACGGTGCATCCGGGCCGTCACCGACGCCCTGTACAACATCACGGACGGGTACATACAGTTCCCTGCAGACCGCGCCCACCAGGATGCCCGTGCAGCAGGGTTCGCCACTGTTGCCCGGATATCCATGGTGCAGGGGGCGATCGATGGAGTGCACATCGCCATGCGGCCCACCTCGGAGGAAAGGACCATGTGCCTAAACAAGAAGTCATGATGTGGAGATGCCGGCGTTGGACTGGGGTGAGCACAGTACAAAGTCTTACAACACCAGATTAAAGTCCAACAGGTTTGTTTCGATGTCACTAGCTTTCGGAGCGCTGCTCCTTCCTCAGGTGAACAGGAAGGGCACACATTCAATGAACGTGCAGGTTGTCTGCGACCGCAGGATGACAATCCTGCACTTCTGCGCCAGGTACCCTGGCAGTGTGCATGACTCCTTCATACTGGCCGAATCGTTCATCCCTGCCATGTTCGAGGGAAACCCCCCCGGCTGCGGGGCTGGTTGCTGGGCGACAGGAGTTACCTGTTGCGGTCGTGGCTGATGACGCCTATACGGAGGCCACAGACCGACATGGAGCAACGCTACAACGATGCCCATGCAGCGACCAGGGGTGTGGTCGAGAGGTGCTTTGGGCTGCTCAAGATGCGCTTCAGATGCCTGGACTGCTCTGGAGAGGCCCTCCAGGACCCATCGGAGAGTGTTGGCCGCATCATCGTGGTCTGCTGCATCCTGCACATCATAGCCCAGCAGAGGGGCAATATGCTGGAGGAGGAGGAGGACGGTCAGGATGAGAGGAACTCCTCCCAAGAGGAGGGGGATGGCGAGGGGGGAGCCGTTGCACGGGACTTTGGGGATGAACGTGAACACGAGGCTGCTGGCTGGGCCAGGAGGCACCGGAGGCATTGGTAGCTGCCCATTTCGGCGACCACGGTGGGCGCAGTAGTGATGGGTATGGGCACAGGAAGCGGGTTTGGCACCTCCCCAACGGATGACCACCTTCACCTCCCCACCCCCATCCCCACAACCTTCACAACACCCTCACCTCCCCCATCCCCAACGCCCCCACCGCCACAACACCCGCATGCACACCACCCCTCCATAACACATCCACCTGCGGCACAACGGGGTGGGGGCAAGGTCGATGGTGTACATCGCGGGTCTTGTACAAGGCATGGAGGATGATGGCAGCCTGCTCTGCGATGGGCTCCGAGCCATACATCGTTCGACAATGTCTGACTCATGGCCACACCACGACCCTCCGCCTGGGTGGACTCTGCACACAGCCCTGCACTGCATCTCATGGCCCTGTCGTATGGCCGGGGCGGGCTGGCGTGGCGTGTCCCTCTGTCCCCTGTGTGCTGGTGTCCTGTGTGGTCGTGTTGTCACTGGACTGGGCCGGGGGGCTGTTGTTGGAGCTGCCCTCCTCGTCGCTGCTAGAGTCTCTGTGGGCTGGGTGTCCAGGCGCTGGATGCGGGCGGCGTCTGCCAGGTGCACCCGGTTGGTCTGTGTCGGCTGGCCATCCAGGCGCTGGATGCGGGCGGCGTCTGCCAGGTGTGCCCAGTTGGTCTGTGTCGGCTGGCCGTCCAGGCGCTGGATGCGGGCGGTGTCTGCCAGGTGCACCCGGTTGGTCTGTGTCGGCTGGCCGTCCAGGCGCTGGATGCGGGCGGTGTCTGCCAGGTGTGCCCGGTTGGTCTGTGTCGGCTGGCCATCCAGGCGCTGGATGCGGGCGGCGTCTGCCAGGTGTGCCCAGTTGGTCTGTGTCGGCTGGCCGTCCAGGCGCTGGATGCGGGCGGTGTCTGCCAGGTGTGCCCGGTTGGTCTGTGTCGGCTGGCCATCCAGGCGCTGGATGCGGGCGGCGTCTGCCAGGTGTGCCCGGTTGGTCTGTGACGGCTGGCCATCCAGGCGCTGGATGCGGGCGGCGTCTGCCAGGTGTGCCCGGTTGGTCTGTGACGGCTGGCCGTCCAGTTGCTGGATGCGGGCGGTGTCCACCGGGAGCTCCGGGTCGGTCACCGCGTGGCCCTGCAACACACAATACACCATCATGGTTAGGCAGGTGGAGGGGTGTGTGGGTCACGGTATGGGGTGAGGGGGGAGTGCTGAGGGGAAATGCCTGAGGGGAGAGGCCTGAGGGGAGAGGCCTGAGGGGAAAGGGCTGAGGGAAGAGGCCTGAGGGGAGAGGCCTGAGGGGAGAGGGCTGAGGGGAGAGGGCTGAGGGGAGAGGCCTGAGGGGAGAGGCCTGAGGGGAAAGGGCTGAGGGGAGAGGCCTGAGGGGAGAGGCCTGAGGGGAAAGGGCTGAGGGGAGAGGGCTGAGGGGAGAGGCCTGAGGGGAAAGGGCTGAGGGGAGAGGGCTGAGGGGAAAGGGCTGAGGGGAGAGTGCCGAGGGGAAAGGGCTGAGGGGAGAGGGCTGAGGGGAGACTGCCGAGGGGAAAGGGCTGAGGGGAGAGTGCCGAGGGGAAAAGGCTGAAGGGAGAGTGCCGAGGGGAAAGGGCTGAGGGGAGAGGCCTGAGAGGAAAGGGCTGAGGGGAGAGGCCTGAGGGGAGAGGCCTGAGGGGAAAGGGCTGAGGGGAGAGGGCTGAGGGGAAAGGGCTGAGGGGAGAGTGCCGAGGGGAAAGGGCTGAGGGGAGAGGGCTGAGGGGAGAGGGCTGAGGGGAAAGGGCTGAGGGGAGGGGGCTAAGGGGAGGGGGTTGAAGGGAGAGTGCCGAGGGGAAAGGGATGAGGGGAGAGGGCTGAGGGGGAAGGGCTGAGGGGAAAGGGCTGAGGGGAGAGGGCTGAGGGGAGAGGGCCGAGGGGAGAGGGCTGAGGGGGGAGGGCTGAGGGGAGAGGGCTGAGGGGAAAGGGCTGCGGGGAGAGGGCTGAGGGGAACGGGCTGAGGGGGAGGGCTGAGGGGAAAGGGCTGAGGGGAGAGGGCTGAGGGGAAAGGGCTGAGGGGAAAGGGCTGAGGGGAGAGGGCTGAGGGGAGAGGGCTGAGGGGAGAGGGCTGAGGGGAAAGGGCTGAGGGGAAAGGGCTGAGGGGAGAGGGCTGAGGGGAGAGTGCTGAGGTGAAAGGGCTGAGGGGGAGGGCTGAGGGACAGGGGGCCGGGCAGGGTAGGGATCTCACTTGGTGGCATGCCCCCGACCTCGGCATGGGCAATCACCCGGTCCTTGTGTGCACCGGCAATGTCCAGTGCCCTCTGCTCGTGCACGGTGAGCTGGCGCAGGTCAGGTTCACCCCCTCTGGTTCGGGCTCGCTCCCGTTGGTTATGGCCGCTCTTTTCCTTGAGGGGGTGGGGGGGATAACAGCAATGTTAAGCGGTCCACTGCATGCAGTTGGGTTTATGTTGGCATGGGTGCACAGGGCACTGGGCCAACGCGGCTTGTATGGGTGGCTGCAGCCATGTGCCTCACGGCTGTGGTTGTACCATCCCCCTGGGGAGGGAGTGGGTGTCACACATGTGGGGGGTAGGGGGGTTGGTGCCATGGGCACACTGCTAGGTAGTCATCCTGGCTGCCCTCAGTAGGTCGTGGAGCATTTTGCAGCACTGCTCGCCAGTCCTGGGTGTCACCGCGGTGGCACTCACGGCCACGCCCACCTCCCTCCACAGACACCGGGCCATGTTGGCTGGCACCCTCCGGCCGGGTCTGGGGTACAGGCGCCCCCTCCTCTCCCCGAGGGCGTCCAGCAATGTCTCCAGGTCGTGGTGTGTGAATCTGGGCGCTGCTCGGTGTGGCACCATGGTCCCCCGTCGGCAGCCTGTGCGCTCGCGTCACCTCGTTGTGCGCCACGGCGCCGCTTCGTTTACGTGGCGCCGGGTCTCCAATGCCGCGCCCCTGCACTTCCCGCCATGCCCCTGCTAGTCCCCTTGTAGGCCGGAGAATGCCGTCTCTGAACGGGCGCCCGTTTTCCCGCCGGCGCCCGCACTCTGTCGCCGGAGAGGAGAATCACGGCCTTGATGTTCTCAACTCTCCTTCCGACAGCTGCACTTATCAGTTCCCCTTTTTTATTTTATTTTGTCCAAATTTTACTGTTTAGTCTTCATTTTCCACAACTCTCAGCAATTGATACCTTACTAACCCAAAAGCTGATGCACTCACATGTTTTTGTTTCTGAAAAGGTGGTTCAAAAGAGTCTTTGAATATTTTTAAAGCTGAGGTGGATCGATTCTTGAGACTGGATTCTCCGCTGCCTACCACCAGCAGCCGAGTTCAGGTGTGGCAGTGAATTCAGCATCAGAGGACGGCATCGATCTAATGCTCCGGACCCCCACTTCCTCTTTTCCACTGCAGAAAGTACGTTACTATATTTGATGTGGCCAAGAGCTGTCAATCATAGCTAGATGTTTGTGAACATTGCGTTAGTTACACTGTCATTTTTTTTTTCTCTTTATAAATTTAGAGTACCCAATTCAATTTTTCCAATTAAGGGGCAATTTATTGTGGCCAATCCACCTACCCTGCACATCTTTGGATTGTGGGGGCGAAACCCATGCAAACACAGGGAGAGTTACACAGTCATTTTGACCGGGTGGCCTGATAGCAGGATGCACAATGGAATCCCTTGCAAACCCAACCATGCATAAATTTGCATAACAGGGATAGTGAATCACCTCTGGGTGCCCACTGCCAGCGCGAGCACAAATCAGGGACGATTCATCTCCGGCGGAAGAACATAGGGCGGGATTCACCATTGCCCAATGCTGATATCCTAATCGGCGATCGGGCAGAGAATCCCTTCCGATGCCCAAACTGTGGCGGCGCCGGTTTAACGCCGGTTTTCTAACCTCCGCCCCCTCCGAAATGGTGTCATCGCGTTGCGCGCCGCACGCCTTTGGAACGCCGTTGGTGCGTCACCTGAAGGCCTTCCTTGATGCCCCGCCCCCGATTGGCCGAGTTCCCGACCGCTCAGTCGGCCGAGAGCCACGCTGCTGGCCCGGGGGGAGGGGGGGGGGAACGGGGACACTTCCATGAGGGCTGGGAGGACTGGTGGGGGGTGGCCAGGGAGTGGCCGGCGGGGCAGTATTTGGCAGGTCGCGAATGGCCAGCGCCATATTTTACCGCGCGACAGCTGCAGGTCATCACCGTGCGCATGCACGGCCGCGGACCCAGCCATTCTCCAGCTGCTTTTGTCATGGAGCCGGGAGTTTTGCCCGGCGCGGCTACCAGCCGCAGGATCGGTGAGGGTTCGCTGCCGATTGTGGTGTCATAAACGCCACAGTTCCCACGCCAGCGTCGGCACATGGCCTCAAAAATGGTGAATCCAGCCCATAGTCTCCCAAAAGGAGAATCCAGCCCTTGGAAAGCATGGGGCAGACAGGTGAGTGGGGCTAGGCGGGATGCAGATATGAGGTTACTGTCAAATCAGCCATAATTGTATTAATTGGAAGAGCTGGTTCGAGGGGCTGGATGACCTACCCCTGTTCCTTGTTCATATGTTCGGAACCTCTTTCATATCTCCCCTTCATGTCCATGAGACCCACCTACTGCACCGTTAATCCTGTTCCCAGTAAACTTGAAAATGTTGTGTTCTCCCATTTTCCTGAATTGCAAGTTAACGTTCCCCCCCCTCCCACCACCAAAACACGTTCCTGTCCCTGCCGCAGCACCAAAACTGCTCTTATTGTGATGAATGTAGGAATTTCAGCTATACTGTGTTGTAGGCATTTGGTGCAGTAAGGGTTAAAAGCCTGGATTTCCGTGTGTGTATGACTGCTGCAGTTATCTTTTTAAAAATCCGGGTTTGAAAGGTTTGGAGCTAGGGGTGCAATTAAGGCACTGTAAAAAGCTTGGGCTTATGCAGTTGTGTTTGGATGAAAGGGGGTTCCCTGTGGTGTTAATTAGGTTTCAGCTTGGTGAGACGATGTAGCTACTGGGCAGAGCTCACAGGTATCAGTTATTTTGCAGAAAAGCAGTTCAATTGAGTTTAAATTGAGTTGTGAGCAGAAGTCAAGCATTTTGTTCTCACGACAGTTCAGATGAAGATACATCTATAAACATGTTAGCAGTTTCTTGCCAAGCAGTTCAGAATTGTCTGGTCAGAAGGTAAGCTCCTTCTTCTGAAGGAGTCTCTGCATGGTTCTGACAGGAGTCATATCTTTCTTTAAGGCAGTGTAAAACGATTTCTCTTTCTCAAAGAACATCTCTGTAAAGCAGGTATTCCTGGCATTTAACAGTAAATTGAGAGTTGAGATGGGGTTTTCTGAGTAGGAATAAAGATAGCAGTTAAGGGCTAATGTATTCACTGTATTTGTTTTGAAAAATTTTATAAAGGCATTTATGATTTTATAACAACAATTTCAAATGCGAACATAACTCATTAAATAGCCTCCCCTCAACCAACAACCATACCCAGCCAACCTGGCTTATGCACACAGTTCCTCAGTCCCTCCTCCTCCTCCATTCGCTGGTATTTACTGTATTGATTAGCATTCTTTAAGGGGCGATTCTGAGCCATCCTTTGGTGTGACGTTAAAGATATTTTAATACTGTGTTAGTAATAAAGAATATTGAATATACCGGGGGCGATTCACCGCTCCGCGGACCAAGTGCCCGCGCCGTCGTGAACGCCATCGCGTTTCACGACGGAGCGAACAGGACCCGGGCACAACCTATTCTGGCCCCTACAGGGGGCCAGCACAGTGCTGGAGCGGTTCACGCGGCTTCAGCGTCCTTACGCAGCACCAAATGGGCGCCGCGCCAACCCACGCATGTGCAATTGGGGCAGCTTAATCCTGCGCATGCGCAGTTGGGCTGTGCTATCCTGCGCATGCGCGGGGACCTTCTTACGCGATCCGGCCTCGACGCAATATGGTGTGGGTGTTCAGAAGCCGGCCAAGGTGGAATGTAGGGCCGGGGGGGAGAGGCCGGCCCGCCAATCGGTGGGTCCCGATCGCAGGCCAGACCCCTTCGGAGGCCCCCCCCCCGGTGAAGGAGCCCCCTTTCCCCCCCACAGGCCGCCCCCCCGAGCGTTCCCGCAGAATTCCCACCGGCAGCGACCAGGGGTGGACAGCACTGGCGTGTCGGAGCGGACGCTTGGCCCATTTGGGCCGGAGAATCGCCGCTCGTCGTTTGCGGCGATTCTCCGAGCGACCCGGCCCGATTCGCGCGGCACTGGTTTCTGGGGGGTGGGAGAATCGTGTGTGGGGGTCGGGGTGGCGTGGCGCGATTCGCACAGCGCCCCGGCGATTCTCCCACCCGACGGGGGGAGGGGGAGAATACCGCCCACCATGTCTCTATTTCTTCGTAAAATAACACTTGGAGCGAGGTATCCTTTCCTCACAGTCTTACAAAAAGATATATTGGTGTTTCTGTCCAGTATCCCAGCCAGTGTTAGGATCTGGTTTGGGATCATAATAAAATTGGGGGCCTGTCCAGGATCTTAATGCATTATTTCTTGCTTGGTGTTGGATTATTGAATTTAAACACAGTGGGTGTGTGTGGAATGGTTGCTTTCTTCCAGGTTTGGAAGTTTAAATAGGGAGTGACTGGAGAAGACTCTTTCAGTTGCAAAACTTTTCCTGGGTGTGGAAGAGGACTTTACAAAGGCTAGTTTACAAAAGGTGATTAAAACAAAACTTTTGGTTTAGGCAGAAAAGCTGAACCTGCAGCTAATTGTATCTGAAGGGGTGAGGATGGGTGAAATAATACAAGCAATCGCTCAGCATTTAAATTTGCCAGAGACACAACCTGAATCATTAGAATTAGCTAGAATTCAGTTAAAAATTGAACAATTATAATGCAGGAAAAAGAGAAAAGCAGAGGAAAAACTGAGAGAACTTGAACTTTTGAAACTCGAACTGCAAAGAGAACTCAAATGGAAAATGTTGGAGTTAAAAGCAGAAGTTGAGAAGCATCTGGAGGAAGGAAAAACTCCTCCTCGTCAAAAGCTTAGTATGGATATGTTTAAATATATTCAAGCACTGCTGAGGTTTAACGAGAAAGATGTGGAAGCCATTTTTAAAATCTCATTTGAGGAAGTGACTAAGTAAGTGAATTGGCCAAAGACCAGGTGGATAGTGTTGGTACAAACCAAGTTGGTAGGTAGAGCGAGTGAAGTTTTTGCATCACTATCAGAGATGGTATCTAGGGATTGTAATGAGGTGAGGAAAAACATGTTAAGTGCATATGAACTAGTGCCAGAAGCCAATAGACAGAAATTTAGAAATCCGAAGAATCAGGTCAGACATATATAGAATTTGAAAGACTTCAACAAAATAAGTTTGATAGGTGGATAAGAGCATTAAAAATAGACAAAGCATAATGATGCTCGATAGGAAATCATTATTTTGGAAGAATTTAAAAATTCCCTTCCCGCAGCAGTAAGAACTCATGTGGAAGAGCAAAGGTTTAAAACTGCTAGACTGCCAACAGAAATGGCAGATGATTTTGAATTAGTTCACAAAGCAAAGTTTGGTTTTCAACATCAATTTCAATCTGTGAAGAATAGAAACTGGGGAAATGAGAAATTCACAGGTAGTCAAGGCAAAGCAGGTCTAGTTACTGATATTAAGGAGAGTTTGCCTGAGGTTAAAAAGGAAACCAATGCTAGTGGAAGAGAGATAGGAAAACTTAAGTGTTTCCATTGTAATGAAGTTAGAGACCTGGGGCGAGATTCTCCGACCCCCCGCCGGGTCGGAGAATCGCCGGGGGCTGGCGCGAATCCCGCCCCCGCCGGTTGCCGAAGTCCCCGGCACCGGATATTCAGCGGGGGCGGGAATCGCACCGCGCTAGTTGGCGGGCCCCCTCGCGCGATTCTCCGGCCCGGATGGGCCGAAGTCCCGCCGCTAAAATGCCTGTCCCGCCGGCGTAGATTAAACCACCTACCTTACCGGCGGGATAAGGCGGCGCACCAGCTGGCGGGGCACCAAAGGCCTTTTCCGCCAGCTGGCGGGGCGGAAATTCGTCCGGCGCCGACCTAGCCCCTTAAGGTTGGGGCTCGGCCCCCAAAGATGCGGAGCATTCCGCACCTTTGGGGCGGCGCGATGCCCGACTGATTTGCGCCGTTTTGGGCGCCAGTTGGCAGACATCGCGCCGTTTCCAGAGAATTTCGCCCCAGAAGTCGCAGTGTTGGTGACTTAAGAAAAGTACTGGGAAGACAGACTCATTAAAAAAAGATAAGCCAGTGGCATTTATTAAAATGGGAAGAAATCCCATTGTTCCAGTGGAAGAGGTACAACAGAAGCATATCCTGGGGTGCTTCCTGATCGTGTGGCGCTAAGATCACAAAGCCACAGGTTGAGACAGGAGGAAGAGAACTCGAGGAGAACCGATAAGTTCAGCTATCACAAACAATGTCTGATCAGATGGTTGATAAGGAACAACAGTAGGTGGTAAATGAATCGGATATCTTTAGTTCAAGAAAGTTGGCAGAATTACAGCAGAAAGGTCGTAGAGAAAAAACAGTTGTATCAGAAGGCACATACAGAAATAGAATCTGAGTGTATACAGAGTGTTATTACATTATTAATAATGTTTTAATGAGAAAATGGAGACCGTTACATATTCAGGCAGGTAGATGAGAAATGGAAAGGGGTCCCTCAAGTGGTGTTACCGACGGGTTATATAAAGGAGGTTTTGCGGGTAGCGCATGAGGTTCCAGTAGGGGGTCCAGTAGGAGTAAGGAAAACTCAAGCAAAAATACAAAAGCATTTTTATTGGCCTGGACTGTGTAAGGATGTAGTTGAATTTTGCCATACATGTCACACATGTCAAGTAATAGGGAAACCTCAAGCGGTAATCAAGCCAATCCCCCCCCCCCCCCTCCCACCTCCACCCCCACCCCCATTCCAGCATTTGAGGAACCTTTTACGCGGGTCCTAATTGATTGCAAGGGACCTCGGCCTAAAACAAAAAGTGGGAATCAGTATTTGCTGACCATACTGGATGTGGTTCCCCTTCTTTCAGAGAATTCTCCCTACATATGCCTCCGACAACTGCATGTCCGTTTGTGAAGTTCCCTCACCAAGTCTGTTTCTTACTTTGGTACTGCTGAGGTGGCAGTATCTGTGCTAGTGCAGGGAGATAATGTGACGCTGAGCCCTCCGAGGCTTCCTCTTCTTTCTTGGAGTGTGGGTCCCTCGTGGCTGGGAGTCACAGCAGCTGAGTACTCATCTGCTCTGGAGACAAAAAAAAAGGGTGTTATTTGGCCATTCCCAACCTTCATGGTGTGTGCAGGCCACAATCTTCAACCATGTTAGCAATATATGGAGAATGAGATATTACATTTTGTGAGCAATAAATAACTTCCATAATGTTCATATTGTTTCTCCCCGATCCATGAGAGCCTTTGAATACATGAAATATCCAAGGTGCCATTCATACCAGCATACCAGCCAACATGCTGCCTCCCCCAAACTTCTTTCAACTTTTAATAATTGCAAATTCACCTCTTATCAATTGACCAGCTCATTTCGCTCACTGACAGCTGTAGAACCTCCTCCTCCAATGGGGATGAGGATAGCCAGGATGGGCACACCGCTTCCAGTCCTGCTCCCCTCCCTGGCATTATTGGTCCACCTTTCCTGCAATGTGGTGTGACAGTGCAACTTCACAAATGGACGTGCAGTTGTCGGAGAATGTGTAGAGAGAATTCTCTGGAGGAAGAGCAGCCACATCCATTATGGTCAACAAATACTGATTCCCACTTTTTGTTTTAGGCAGGGGTCTCACGCAATCAATTAGGACCTTAGTAAAAGGTTCTTCAAATGCTGGGTATTTAGGGTGTTGCTTTGATTAGCAGTTGAGGTTTCCCTATTATCTGGCATGTGCAACATGTGTCAGAGCAGGCTGTGGAGGAGTTGGACTGCTTGATCTGATCCAGAGACTGAGCCCAGTCAGATGATAAGCCTCTGAAGTTGTCTGTCAGGTGGCAGATGCTCAACGTCCAGCATGAGGGACACACAGGTTTGGCGGATATACCAGAGGGGCTGTGTGTTCTGGCCTACATGTGGAAGTACCATCCAGGCCATGTGCACTGAGATCACTCTCTCTTCAGAATGTCAAGCTTTCTCTATGAACTGACTGCTGCCTTTCTTGGAGGGGCATACTGAGTGCATTGCAGAAGCAATCATCGGTATGTGCTCTGAGTTGAACGCCCTAGCCTTGGCTCTGAGCCCAGGGTCCCAGAACCAGGCAGGAGGGGGTCAGGAGCCTGGACATTTAGCCAATTCCTGGTATCCTTCAAGAAGGTAGGGAGGCACAAATTGGTACTCATGGTGGAGGTTGACCAGCAGCTGCCGCCAGGTGGGAGCACCGCTCAGGGCATCTCTGATGGAGGAAGCCTCTCCTCCACCCCTCCGCCGTTGGTAGAGTCCACCTCGATTGCCACAGCGACAGAAGGGCCTGCTGCCACTCTGCAGGAGACTTCAATGCAGTGGGGCCCTCAAGGCATGCCATCAAAGTCACCCACGGTCAGAGGGCAAAGAAATCGGCATCCTCCCTCCAGTGCAGTTGGATCTAGGGGGGTGGGGAGCACTCTGCTGCAGCACACATCGGTGATTTAGGAAGACTCCACATTCAACACAAACCAGTCCAAATGGGTGTAAGTAGATTATGTATCCTTCATTTGACCATTGTAAATAAACCATGTACTTCATTGCCATCATGCAGAGGTTGGGTAGATCCTATATGGTTTAAGGAAATGGTGGCAGATATGATGGATACAGATTCTCATGTGAAGGTGTGCCAAGATGCAGCAATGGTTAAGGGATGAAGATGGTAAGAATTTTGACGGGAATTTATAAAAGAGCTTGTTGTGCATGTGGGATGAACTAGAAATGCTGGACGTTTAGACAGCTCAGAGGCCTCGCCTATATGGCCTATTAAGGCCTCTCGTGTCTCATGACCATTCATGTGCTCCCAAGCAGGCCCGAGCACTTCTCCGTCGGGGAGCATCTCACCTTCTCATTGGGGGTGAGGGTAGTGTCGGGGTGAGGGTGGTGTGTAGGGGGGGTTGACACATCTGTCACGGGGAACCGCGACTAAGCGGGGTATCACTTACTCGCCGCCGAGTTCCACCTCGGCTAACTCCCCTTCCCCCGGACTTCCGACCAAGTCCAGGGCCCTCTGCTCTGCCACAGTGAAGGGCCGCAGGTCCAGTGGTCCCCCTCCTGTCTTCTCCCACTCCTGGTGGTTGTGTGCGGCCTTCTCCTGGGGGGAGGGAACAGAAAATGTCAGTGTTAGGCAGTCCGACACATGCGGCCCAGGGGGTGGGTATCTGGTGGCCACAGTGTCCAGGACACCCGGACATGGCGGCTGGTATGGGTGCCAGCATGTGGTGCGGGATGAAGTTTTGCCCGCCCTCCCGGTGGGTGGGTGGGTGGGGGGGGGGGGGGGGGGGGGGCGGGGGGGGGGGGGGGGGGGGAGTAGCGGGCATGTGGGACGGGGGTTGGTGCTGGGGGCACAGTGTTGCCTACTCACCCTGGTCACGCTGAGGGCGCCATGCAGTTCTTTCTGGCACTGCCGGCCGGCCCAGATGTTGTTGCCCACGACGCTCTGCCAGCTGCGCCCAGGCTCGGTGAACGGCAGCGGCTGGCAGCCTTCTTCCCGTGCCGGCGTACAGGGTCATCCTCCTCTCCTCCACCGCATCCAGGAGAGTCTCCAGCTCGGCATCCGTGAATTTTTTATGCCGGAATCGAGGGCGGCACAATCTTTCAGAGGCTCCGCCCCCTCATAAACGGCATACTCGATGAGTACACTACACGTCTTTGGGACGGCCTCAGGACGTCACCCGGGGCCCTCTTCCGACGCTCCGCCCCCAACAGCGCCGGTCGCGTAGCCTCTCAATTTTCAGGCACCTCGCGTGGCGGCTGCGGACTGTGTCCAGCACCACCACGGTCAGGGGGTGGGAAGGGGCTGCTGGCAAGGGGGGCTTCGGCGGGGCTGGGAGGACTGGTGGGAGGTGGTCCGGGAGTGGCGAGGGAGGTTACTGTGGGGCACTATCTGACAGGCTGGGTCCACGCGCGGCCAGTGACATGTTGTACGGCCCGGACGCTGCCATGCGCATGTGCAGCCATAGAACCCTACCAGTCTCTGTCTGCTGTATCTGCCGCAAAATAGGAGAATCCAGCGCTTAGTCTCAGAAACGGAGAATCCTCTTCTCCGAGGCAATGCCCAAGGTTGTGGGGGTGAGGGTGAAGCCATGCCCAATAGTGGCAATCTTCGAGGTATTGGAGCATCCAGAGTTACACATGGGGAAGGGGGCCAATGCCATTGTTTTCGCTTCCCTAATCGCACGCCGGAGAATCCTGCTCGGCTGGTGATCGGCAGCACCCACAGCTGCAGACTGGCTCGCTGACCTCTCGGAATTTCTCCACCTGGAGAAGATTAAGTACGCCACCCGAGGGTCAGAGGAAGGCTTCCTGGATACTTGGGGGCAGTTCATCAGCCTGTTCCAAAACCTGTTCGAGGCCAACAATGAGGAGTAACCTAATAAGAATTTTTTTGCGGGGGGGAAGAGGCGGAAGGAAGGCAGGGAAACCACGAGAGATGATTCCACTCTGTCCAGAAAGTAAAAGAAAGAGGGGGGGGGGGTGAATGGGTAAGGGGGAGGAACCATAGACCGACCAGAGGGCAATGAAAGGCACGTAGGGTCAGTTAAACGAAGGACAAACTAAACCTCTGTATAATAAAGGAACTTAGCGCAGGTGAGAAAAATGTGTTGTGTATATATACAACTGTTTATAAATATGAGAAATGCCAATAAAAAGATTATATTAAAAAAAAGAAACGGAGAATCCGACACTTGGTCTTCTCCCTCCCTTTCTCAATAATTTTCTCCTTCTCCTCCGGACTGGAAGATGTGTCTCCCATGGAGACCACTATCCCTATGTTACTTGAACCAAACAGGCTGGCATTTAGATGAGGCACTCAGTGCACAAGTCTGCAGGCTAATTCTAGCCCTAAAATACCAAAATAATCCATTCAAAACACACCTACTAATAATGACTGCTGACACCACTCAAGCAGCCTGCACTGCTGAAGTCAAAAAAACTGTCGTCTTTAAACCCACCCTGACATCCAATCACTGAAAAAAAAACAATTTCTCCACCTGGCATTCTCCCCAGTCTCTGGTTGTATTATTGCAGACAGCACATATTGTGGCAGTCAATTGAACTGTTAATAAGCTTATCTAACCAATAATTTACAATTAGAATATAGAGAGCAGGCTCCTCATTTCTGAGGCCTGTTTAGCATATTATCGCATTCCGATATGATGACATTGGGAATGCGACCCAACATCATTGCACCTGATAATACATTGGCCCCTAACTTCCTCTCAGGTCAGTGACTTAAGTCGCTGGTGTTCAGCACATATGTCGCGTGACGACCCGGAGGTGCGGGCGCACGAGTATGTGCGCTGGAAACGCACGCCGTTCAAACTCCTGGTTGATTTTTTTCCCCTGCTTGAAGTCATGCGTTGCGCTGGAGTGCTAATGTAAAATCCAGGGACAGCGCTAACTTGGACAATGTGCTCTGATGTTGTGTAAGTTTTTACTTATTTAAATAAATTTGGAGTACCCAATTCTTTTTCTCCAATTGAGGGACAATTTAGTGTGTTCAATTCATCTACCTGCACATCTTTGGCTTGTGGGGGTGAGACCCACGCAGACACTGGGGGAATGTGCAAACTCCACACGGACAGTGACCTGGGGCCGGGATCGAACACCTTTTTATTTGCACTTTTATTTTTTGGTCCAGGTTAATTGAGCAGAGGCAGGAGACATTGGGGGACATTTATTTGGTCGGTTATTATTAGTGTTTAGCATTTATAAATACGTATAAACCACAATTAAAGTGAAAGTAATATATATTTTAATTTTGTTAAAAAGGTACTTTACTGTATAAAGTGAGTTTGGAGTCACAGAAAATGAAAGGAAGACTTTTTTTACTTTGGTTTGTCATGAGGATATTAATTCGATTGAAGAAACTACAATGGATAGAATGCGGTGATCACTCATTAATGAGTATGATTGCCAACCAAAAATACTCCGTGTTACTGGTCATAGGTTCTGTAGGTGCTTCCGTGGCTGATGAGCTCGATCCTAGAGCCGCATCTTCAATCACCCACTTGGCATGAATTTCCAAAAGCTGTGGGTCCTCGGACACTACGTCGAGGGTATTCCTTTCTCAGGCTTCATTTCCGGGCCTCCTCTTGCCGTCGGGTGTTGTTGAAGAATCTTGTCCCTTCAATCAGGAAGTTCCTCCAAGTAGGTCTTTTCTGAGCAACGGTCTCCCAGACATTGATGACTAAGTTCAATTTTTGAGCTAAGCCTTCTAAGTGTCTTTGAAAAGCTTCCTTTGTCCTCCTCTTGTTCGAGATTCTTCCTTGAGCTGGGTGAAGAAGATTTGCTTTGGCAGTCAGGATTCTGACACCCTAAGCATATGGCCGGCCCAGAGGAGTTGGGTTTGGGTGATCATGGCCTTGATACTGGTGCTATTGATTCCTTCAAGGACACTAATGTTAGCACGCCTATCCTCCCAGCTGATTCACAGTTAAAGGTACATTTGAATTTTGCAATGTATTTTAAGCTGTGTAGTTTAAGAGTCTCCCTGATGTATTGTTCATCCTTACAAGCCTCAGTGATGACTTCAAATGCTTTAACAAAATGTAATGCCTTGGTTGACATATGCAAGCCTCGTGTAAGCTAATGTGAACTATCTCTCTGACAGGTATAGCAAAGAATCAATTACCCACCCCGAAGACTGTACTGCCAAAGGACATCCCAAAATGAAGTCAGAGGAGATGTGTGCCAGGACACTGTGCTTCCGCAGCTGCTGCTTTCAGACTTTGAACTTGTAAAATTAATAATTGATATATCAAAACCCTCCCATTCCCCCCTCTTCCCTTCCTCCCCTCTTCCATCCCTCCCCCTCCCCAGTTCCCTCCCCTTTACAAAGAGACAGAACCGTTATGTTTATGTGGAAAAATATATTTTATCGACCGTTGTTTTTAAATGAGAAAATATATTTTACTGCACGAAATTTGTAAAAGTTGAGTTTGTTTTATGTCATTGTACAGCTGAGAAAGTTAAACGTTAAGTTAAATATTAACTGGTCTCAAAGTTTTAAAATTATTTTTGTGAATATATGTTTTGTGTTAAACTTTAAAAGCTTCTACAAATGTCTTATTGAAGCAACAAAACACAACATTTAATTATGAAATAATTATAAATGAATAAGATAATTGAAGTCAACAAGGCAGAAACATAATAACACGGGTACCAAGGTGGCACACTGGTTAGCACTGCTACATCAGAACGCATGGGACGCGTGTTCAATTCAGACCTTGGGTGACGGTGTGGTGTTTGCACATTCTCACCGTGTCTTCAAGGGTTTCCGAGAACCATGGAAATCCTACAGTGCAGAAGGTGGCTATTTGGCCCATCAAGTCTGCACCGCCCCTCTGAAAGAGTACCGTATGTAGGCCCACTCCGCCGCCCTATCCCCGTAACCTAACCTGAAAATCCCTGGACTCGAAGGGGCAACTTAGCATGGCCAATCCACTAACCTGTACATCTTTGGACTGTGGGAGAAAAACAGAGCACCCGGAGGAAACCCATGCATGACATGGGGAGAACAAACTCCACACAGTTACCCAGGGCCAAAATTGAACCCAGCTCCCTGAAATTGTGAGGCAGCAGTGCTAACCACTTTGGCACCATGCTGCTGCAGTTTTCTTCGGGTGCTTTTGTTTCCTCCCATAGTCAAAAGGTGTGGAGGTTAGGTGGATTGACCTTGCAGAATTGCCCTTCGTGTCCAATTATTACCTGGGGTTACGGAGGTAGGACGGGGGCCTGAGTAGTGTGCTCTTTCGGAGCGTCGGTGCAGACTCAATGTGCTGAATGGCTTTCTTCTGCACTGTAGTGATTCTATGATTCTATAAACACAAATCGAAAAAAAAATCAGATGGTACAAGGACAGTGACAGCAAAAAGCCAGAGGGCGCTTTTAAAATCTTATGACCGTGATCGAAATTAAAACATACAAACACTCTTAAACATGCCACATGTACAGTTATGTAACAATATAGTGCAGATTTTAAAAGTTTCACAGATTTAAAACAAATAACCAAATTTATGTTCGCTTATAAATAATCACCTTTAATCATAAAAAATATTTAAAATTATTTTAAAAGAACCAATAACAACAGCAATCCCTGTACAAAAGGAAGAGCAAAAAGAAAACTGTTAATAACAACTTCAACATACCTTTAAAACACTTGTTAAATATGTTGCCTGTTGTGTTCAATATAAATCTGCAGTTTAAGTGCCTGGCCTACAGGGGCAGCACTGCTGCCTCATGGCGTCGAGGTCCCAGGTTCGATCCCGGGCCCGGGTCATTGTCCGTGTGGAGTTTACACATTCTCCCCGTGCCTGCTTGGGTCTCACCAATCACAAACCCAAAGATGTGTAGCATTGTTTAGATTGGCAGCTACAAAATGGAGGAATCTCTTCTCCATGATTTTGCATCCACAGCACGGACGTACAGGGTGCCTGGCATCAGTGTATATGCCGGGCGCATGACCTTCTCTCTGCCACTGCCTCTGGTAGAAAGGCTACATTGTTCATATTTAAAGGCCGGTGGATGCCACGTGTGTACAGTGACCAGCACATAGCCCAGCCTCATGCTACCCCCTCAAACGCTGAAACCAATTGGAGACTGCCCGCGGCCAGCATTCTTAAAAGCCGGTCGCGACCATTAGGGTCTTCTTCCCGCTATCAGAGACACCACAACCAATCACCCTGCGACACTCCCGACACCCAGCAGCTGGCCAAGATCCTGAGTTTGAAAACCCCTGTCTTAAATCGATACCCTTTTTTATCAACTTCTCTCCTAATGGAAAAAGTACCTTCCTATATCCACCCTTTCTATGCCCCTCATAATCTTATACACCTCTATCAGATCCCCTTTCAACCTTCGCTGATTATTTGAGATACACTTTGCATTTGTGTATTTGTAGATGCAAATGTAGGGGGTTAGAGTGGGACGAGTATTATGACCATGCTGACCCGCAGTATTGCAGAATAGTCAGAAAGCAAGCTTCCTGGTTCATAAGAACTAGGAGCAGGAGTAGGCCATCTGGCCCCTCGAGCCTGCTCCGCCATTCAATGAGATCATGGCTGATCTTTTGTGGACTCAGCTCCACTTTCCGGCCCGAACACCATAACCCTTAATCCCTTTATTCTTCAAAAAACTATCTATTTTTATCTTTAAAACATTTAATGAAGGAGCCTCAACTGCTTCACTGGGCAAGGAATTCCATAGATTCACAACCCTTTGGGTGAAGAAGTTCCTCTTAAACTAGGTCCTCAATCATGCTACAGCTTGCACTATGCACCCAGCCAACTGCTGTCCTGTTGTGTTCGTGACCACCCATCTTGGCTGATACAGCCCACACTGCCTGTTCGCTTGAAGGTTACAATAATTCTGCAGTTCTGAAGGGGTTATTTCATTTGCTTTTTCTCTGTATTGGTGTTACTTCGATATACAATTTCTTGTTTTTCTTTAATAGCCTTATTATTTCCTCAGTTTCCTGTTTTCATTTCTGCCAGTAATGAGCTGGCTCTGAAACAATGCCCAGCTAACATGTGTGCAGGAATTCAGAGCTTCTAAGATTAATGAGGTAAGCGGATGTTGTCCACCCACACTCTCATTTCTGATAGCCAATCTCATTTCAGTCTTGTCAAAAAAATGTTTGAGCCTCCACTTGTTACATGACTTTAATTGATTCATTCATAAATTGGTTCAATCTCGTGGTTATGACATAAGCGGAAATGCTGTGCCCTTCCCCCTCAACCATGCTACAGCTTGCACTACGCACCCAGCCAACTGCTGTCCTGTTGTGTTCAAATGAGCTGTGACATACAACTAACATTTGAGACTACTTTGAAAAATACAATAGACAGTAGGAAATAAATTGCATCAAGTGGCCTCCTGATTGTATGTAACATGTAGTCAGTAATGATTACATTAGAAATAGCAAACATGTATAGTTTCTTTTTAAACTTCAAACCTTTGAGGTTATCGTATAGATGCCATGCAAGCAATGCGTTTAAAATAACCAAGGCGCTCCAGTGGAAGAGCAAGAATTAGTCTCTGAAATAATGTCTTAAAAATGCATTTTATGGGTGTAGTTTTGACTTTTGCTGATAGTGTAAAATGTGCAATATTGATTTGGCCTGCTATTAATATCTTCCCAATCATCGTTTCCATTGACGCCATGGAAAACAAATCTCGGGAGAGGTGTGAAAGGGGCAACTGAGCTAATATCATAGGTTTTGCATTACTGGCAAAATATAAAATTACTCTCCTGCAATGTGAAGGATCCATGGTTTGCATGCTTCCCAATATCACGGCAAAGTTGATTGTTTTTGAATGAGTAAAAATTGCATCTATTTTTCTCAAGTCAATTATTTGATATCATGCATGAATGTGTGCAAAAGGCAAAACAAATCACGTTGCAGACTGTTCCTCCTCCCTAGCTCTCATTTTTCCCGAAGGTGCTGATTATGTGCTGGGTGCCCTCCTATCTTTCATCCAGGGTGGTGACAATTAGTTATGTATGAGTTTAAACAGGAAATCCACTTCTTTTTTTTATTTGAAATTTCTTATTTAAAACAAATTTGTAACATTTCCAGAGAAAAATCAGGCGCTATGCAAAGAGCCTTAACATAGTGAAAACAAACAGTGGGAAAGAATAAACATGTTAATAAAGCACTTCCCTGTCAACCCTGTTTGCCCTGCCCCACGTGTTCAACTAAACTAACGTGGCTCTAACCCTTCCCCCACCCCTCTCCCTCGGGTGCCGCTGCTGTCGGTTTCCTGCGCTGTTCCCTGAGAGTCTGCACGCTACCTTCTCCCCGGGGGATCCCTAGACACCGCCCCCCCCCCCCCCTTGCCCACTTAAGTCTTCTCTGCTCTCCTTCCCGGCTGCCCGCCCCCCGAGGCCTGACCTGCCAGGCCAGCCCTGTGCTTGGCCCTAGCCCGCCCCTCCTCCTACTCTCCCTGGGGCCTCCTGACCTACGCTAACTACGCTGGCCCCTGCCCTTGGCGCCTGTCTGTCTCCCACCCGAGTGCTCGGGCCCTCCCCCCACACACCAAGGACCCATTAACCTGATTGTATCTCACCATGCCTTCAAGTCCCTTAACCAGCCCCTAGCCCATCCCCCTCTCTGAGGCCCCGATCTCCCACCAAAATGTACTAAGTGCAGGGCCCCCCTTGCAGGGCCCCTTTCTCTACTACCCCCCCCCCCCCCCTCGATGCTTTCCCCCCAAAACACCCTACACAATGCGCCCTCCAGACCCTGCTCTCTGTCCTGGCTGAAAACAATCTTAGATAGAACATTACAGTACAGGATAATTTAACAAACCGCCGCCACACAAAAGCTCTGAGAGCCCAGAGTCCTTTAGTTCAAGTCCAGCTTCTTCTTTTAATAAAAGTCCACACCTAGTCAGAACAAATTAAGTTAACAGACCGCCGCCACTGTACAGCACTGAGAAAATTAAGTGCCCGTTAGTTCAAATCCAGCTTATTTTCTTTAATAAAAGTCCAAACCTGTTCTGGTGTCTCGAAGTAGTGATGGAGCTCCTCAGACGTAACCCAAAGCTTCGCAGGATACAGCATTCCAAACCTCACCTGCTTTTTGTAGAGGGCTGCCTTTACCTTGATGAATTCTGCACGCCTCTTGGCCAGCTCCCTTCCCTAGTCCTGGTAGATGCGCACCTCACAATTCTCCCATCTGCTGCTCCTCTCCGCCTTGGCCCATCGCAGCGCACGATCCCTGTCAGCAAGCCGGTGAAAGCGAACCACCAAGGCCCTCGGTCGGTCGCCCGTCCTGGGCTTCCTTGCGGGGGCTCTATGCGCCCCATCCAACTCCAGGGGTCGGGGGAAGGCCTCCGGCCCCATCAGCACCTCGAGCATACCTTTCACGTATGCACCCACATCCGACCCCTCGCAGCCCTCGGGGAGGCCAACGAAGCTCAAATTCTGCCTCCTGGCTCTGTTCCCAGCTCTTCAAGCTGCTCCTGCATCCTCCTCTGGCAGGAGTTCAGCTCCTCCACCTCATGCTCCAGCTCCGCCACTGTGTCCGCCTGGCTGGAGAGCTTCACCTCGACCTCCCTGAGCGCCTTCTCCTGGACCGCCTGCGCTTCGACCATTCGGTCCATTACTGCCCTCATCGGGTCCAACGTGTCCCTCTTCAATTCGGTGAAGCAGTTCTTAATAAACTCCATCTGCTGCTCCCTTGGCCAGTGAGCCTCCGCTCCCCGGTCCCTGCCGTCCGCCATGTTTCGCTGCCTGGCCTGGGGTCCCCGCTGCTCCCGCTTCGAGCCCTGCCGCTCCACCCGACCACTTCTGGTCCAGCTGCTCATACCCTGGGGGGGGGGGGAAGCCTCTTCCCTATCGTCCCCCCAACCTAACCAGGTCGCCAGGTCCCGCAAAAGTCCATTTAAAAGGTCCGTTTGCCCATCGCGGGCGGGAGCGATCCGACCTGCAACCTGCTTCCTCGAGGGCGCCAACAACCTAGGAAATCCACTTCTATCCTGATGCACACTACATTCTCGCTGGACAACATTCAGAAGCCAACATTCTCCTTCATATTTGAGAAGTACTGAGGTCAATTGGAACAAGTTGCGCCACCGGTAAGGGAGTCTGGTTAGGATCAGTGATTCCAGGGGACCAAGAACAAACATCCCTAGCCTGTTTTGAGCACAACTCAGAGGCGCTTAACTTGCAAAATCTGGGGCATCATAAGTGGGAGGTACCCCAAACATGCGCTGTGGGGACCCCATTCCCCCTCCAACATCCACAGGGTAGGATTGCATGGAAATTGCCCAGAAAGTTCAAACTTCCATTGGACAACTGCCCTGCAATGGGAGCCATCTGAAACTCCAATTTATTTATTTAAAAAAAATATTTTTATTCGGGTATTTGCAAGTTTTTATAATAATATCAATAACAGCGACATAAACATGGTACAATAAAAATTTCCACCCCCATCACAATCTTCACACACCCCAACCATAAAACAACAATCCGGCCCTCTCCCTCCACCTTTGGGATTCTGCTTCTGCTGACATTTTAATTGTTCCCGTGAAAGTCGACGAACGGCTGCCACCTGCGGGTGAACCCAACCATTGACCCTCTTAAGGCGAACTTTATTATCTCGAGGCTGAGAAGCCCAGCCATGTCAGTAGCCCAGGTCTCTACACTCGGGGGCTTCGAGTCACTCCACATTAATAAGATCTGTCTCCGGGCTATCAGGGAGGCAAAGGCCAAGACGTCGGCCTCTTTCGCCCCCTGAACTCCCGCTCTTGCGACACTCCAAAGATCGCCACCTCCGGACTCGTCACCACCCGTGTTTTGAGTACCGTGGGCATTGCCTTAACGAAACCCTGCCAAAACCCGCTGAGCTTTGGGCATGGCCAAAACATGTGGACATGATTTGCTGGGCTTCCTCCGCACCTCGCACACCTGTCCTCTACCCCAAAAAACTTGCTCATCCGGGCCACCGTCATGTGTGCCCAGTGGACTACCTTGAATTGTATCAGGCTAAGCCTGGCACACGATGAGGATGTATTAACCCTGCTTAGGGCATCCGCGCACAGACCCACCTCTATCTCTCCTCGTCTTCCCACTTGCTCTTAAGCTCCTCCACCGGAGTTTCCTCCGATTCCAAAAGTTCCTGGTAAATATCTGATACCTTCCCCTCTCCCACCCTGGTACTGGAGACCACTCTGTCCTGTATCCCCCGTGGCGGCAGCAGCAGGAAGGCCGGAATCTGCCTTCTCAAGAAGTCTCGCACTTGCAGATACCCAAACCCATCCCCTGCTGGCAATTCAAATTTATCCTCCAAGGCTTTCAAGCTGGGGAAGCTCCCGTCTGTAAATAGATCCCCCATCCTTCTAATTCCTGCCCTTTGCCATCTCCGGAACCCACCATCCAGCCTACCCGGTACAAACCAATGTTTATTACATATCGGGGTCCAAACCGATGCTCCCTCCACTCTCTTATATCTCCTGCACTGCCCCCAGATTCTCAGAGCCGCCACCACCACCGGACTTGTGGAGTATCGGGCCGGCGAGAACGGAAGAGGGGCCGCTATCAGTGCTCCCAAACTGGTGTCTTTACATGACGCCGCCTCCATCTGCTCCCACACCGAGCCTCCCCCACTACCCACTTCCTAACCATGGCTATATTAGCCGCCCAGTAGTAATTGCAAAGGTTCGGCAGCGCCAACCCACCCACCCGCCGACTACGCTCCAGCAACACTTTCTTCACTCGCGGGTTATTACAAAGCCCAAAATAACCTTATTCACCCGCTTGAAAAAGGTCCTCGGGACGAAGATGGGGAGGCACTGAAAGACAAACAGAAATCTGGGGAGGACCGTCATTTTCACGGTCTGTACTCTCCCCGCCAGTGATAGCGGGGGCATGTCCCAACTCTTAAAGTCCTCTTTCATTTGTTCTACGAGCCGGGTAGGTTTAACTTGTGCGGTGCCTCCCATTCCTGGGCCACCTGGATTCCCAGATATCGAAAGCTCCTTCCTACCATTCTAAACGGCAGCTCTCCCAGTCTCTTCTCCAGTCCTCTTGCCTGGATCGCAAACATCTCGCTTTTCCCCCATGTTCAATTTATACTCCGAAAAATGACCAAATTCCCCAAGGATCCGCATAACTTCCCCCATTCCCTCTAACGGGTCTGAAATATACAAGAGCATCTCCGTAAAACGAAACCCGGTGCTCCAAGCCCCCCGTGCCCCCCCCTCCCCCCCCCCCCAGTGCCCCCCCCCCCCCCCCCCCAGCGCCCCCCCCCCCCCCCCCGCCCCCCAAACCAGCCCTTCCCAGTTCCTAGAGGCACTTAACGCCATGGCCTATGACTTATGGACAGTAGCGGGGAGAGGGGGCACCCTTGCCTTGTCCCTCGGTGTAGTTTAAAATATCCCGACCTCAGTCGGTTCGTACGCACACTCGCTACTGGTGCCTGATTGGTTCAACTGCACCCAGTCAATGAAGCCCTCACCAAACTCAAACCTACCCCAGCATCTCCCACAGGTAATCCCACTCCACCCGATCCATCGTTACCATCTCCCCTCCTTCTGAGGGCATCATAATAACATTTAAAAGCCTTCGAACATTGGCCGTGAGTTGCCTGCCCTTTACAAATCCCATCTGGTCTTTCCCTATTACCTTCGGGACACAATGTCTATCCTTGTGGCCAGTATCTTAGCCAGCAGTTTGGCGTCCACAGACAGTAGAGAAATTGGCCTGTATGACCCGCATTGCTCTGGATCCTTCTCCCGTTTCAGGATCAATGAAATTGAGGCCTGCAACATTGTTGGGGGGAGAACCCCCATCTCTCTTGCTTCATTAAATGTCCTCACCATCAGTGGGCTCAATATCTCTGAAAACGTCTTATAGAATTCCACCGGGTAGCCGTCCGGCCCTGGGGCCTTGCCCGACTGCATGCCCTCCAGCCTCTCAATTATTTCCTCAGTCTCAATTGGGGCTCCCAGCCCTTCCACTAGATTCTCATCCACCCTCGGGAACCTCAACTGACCCAAAAACTGCCTCATCCCCTACACCCCAGCCGGGGATTCCGACTCATATAATTTGCTGTAAAAGTCCTTAAACACCTCATTCACCCCCACTCGGTCCAGGACTGTGATCCCACCTCTACTCTTTACTCTCCCTATCTCCCTGGCTGCCTCCCTTTTTCTGAGCTGGTGCGCTAACATTCTGCTTGCCTTTTCCCCTTACTCATAGACCGCTCCCCTTGCCTTCCTCAGCTGTTCCACCGCTTTCCCAGAGGCCAACAGCCCAAACTCCACCAGTAACCTCCGGCACTCCCTTAGCAGCCCCGCCTCCGGGGCCTCCGAGAATCTTCTCTTCCTCAGCTGTTCCACCGCTTTCCCAGTGGCCAACAGCCCAAACTCCACCAGTAACCTCCGCCACTCCCTTAGCAGCCCCGCCTCCGGGGCCTCCGAGAATCTCCTATCCACCTGGAGTATCTCCTCAGCTAACCTTTCCCTTTCAGCCCATTCCGTCTTATCTCTGTGGGCCCATATCGAGATTAATTCCCCTCTGACTACTGCCTTCAAAGCTTCCCAAATCATTGCTACAGAGACCTCCCCCGAATCATTTGTTTCCAGGTAGTTTTGGATGGCCTTGTTCACCCGCCCAAAGATCGCTTCGTCCGCTAACAACCCCACATCCAGCCTCCATATCGGGCGTTGTCCTCTTTCCAAACTAACCCGTAGATCCACCCAATGTGGGGCATGATTCGACACTGCGATTGCCGAGTACTCAGTATCCGCCACCCCCCGGTATTAGAGCCCTGCTCAGAACAAAAAGGTTGATGCGAGAGTATACCTTGTGGACATGGGAGAAAAAAGAAAGCTCCTTCACCCTTGGCCGTGCAAACCTCCATGGGCCTACTCCCCCCATCTATTCCATAAACCCCTTCAATTCCTTTGCCGTGGCTGGCACCCTCCCTGTCCTGGATTTTGACCGGTCCAATTCCGGATCAATGACTGTATTAAAATCTCACCCCATAATCAAGTTATGTGACTCTAAGTCTGGGAAATTACCTAACACTCGC
Organism: Scyliorhinus torazame; assembly: GCF_047496885.1. Taxonomy (NCBI): domain Eukaryota; kingdom Metazoa; phylum Chordata; class Chondrichthyes; order Carcharhiniformes; family Scyliorhinidae; genus Scyliorhinus; species Scyliorhinus torazame. The sequence continues at coordinate 195,314,939 of NC_092715.1, forward strand.
CTCATAAATTCCACATCATCCCAATTCGGAGCATATTCATTCACGAGTGCGACCCGCATCCCCTCAAGCTTCCCACTCTCCATTATGTACCTACCCCCCAGTGTCTGACACGATTCTCCCTGCCTCGAATGCCACTCGTTTATTGATCAAGATCGCTACCTCCCTGGTCTTTTGAGTCCAGCCCTGAGTGGAATACTTGGCCAACCCACCCCTTTCTCAAACTAGTCTGGTCAACTAGCCATCACCCTTTTTAGGCCAGCCTCCAGCTCATGCCCCCGGCCTCCTCGAGCACCCCCCCCCCCCTCGGGCATTCGTCGTCCCCGCCCTCCCATTTGTCCCCAAGTAACAGTTCTTCCCCTGTCAGCAAAGCAGCTCCCCCAATCCCGCTCCCTTCGCCTGGCAACAGCACTAGAAACCCAACCCCTCATATCAAGCTCCAGCTTAACACCTGCTCGCCCCCCCACTGTGCTTCCGTGAGTCAGCTGACCTCGCTGACATGACAACTCCCACCCATGGCACCAAACAGTCTGTCTCCCCATTGTTCTCCCCCCGCTTGGACAAACAAATTCAAAGTATCACATTCCCCAGTAAACAAACATCAGAAAAAAGTGAAAAAACCCCAGAACAAACAACCACAGAAACTACCCCCCCTCCAACCAGCTCCCAGTAAGACAAAGTTTACTTCAGCCATCGAAACAGTCCCTTATTGCATATAACACTACTTACTCAAACCAGTGATTGTCAACAAATCGCCACTACAATACTCTCCAAGGATTCAGTGTCTTTAGTTCACATCCAGTCTTTTTTCCTTGATGAAAGTCCATACATCATCTCGTGTTTCGAAGTAAAAATCCCGTTCCTCATATGTGACCCAAAGGCGGACTGGGTACAACATCCGGAACTTCACCCCCTTCTTAAAGAGGGCCATTTTTGCCCGATTAAACCCAGCTTGCCTCTTGGCCAAATCCGCGCCCAGGTCTTGATAAATGCGCAGCTCACAATTCTCCCACCTGCTGCTCTGTACTTTTGTGGCCCACCGCAGAACTTGTTCCTTGACCAGGATTCGGTGCAAATGTACCACCATAGCCCTCGGCGGATCGGGGCTTCTTTGTGAGGGCTCTGTGCACTTTATCCACTTGCAGGGGCCGAGGGAATGACACAGCCCCCATCAACTTCTCCAGCATGTTCATCACATCGGCCCTCGCATCCGATCCCTCACTGTCTTAAGGATGGTCGACAATTCTCAGGTTCTGTCTCCTGGATATGTTCTCCAGGTCCTCCCGCTTCTCCTGCATTCTTTTCTGTCAGTCATTCATCATCTCCACCTTGGTCTCCAGCACGGTTTTGTATTCCTTGTGCTCGGACACCTTTTTCTCCACCTCTTGGATTGCACGTCCGTGGGTTTCTTGATTCTGCACCACCTGATCAATCGAAGCCTTGATCGGGTCCAGCGTGTCCTTCTTAAGCTTGGCGAAGCATTCTTCAAAAAACTTCACCAGCTGCTGCGTCGACCACTGTGCCATCTCCCCGCGGCCCTGCTTCTCCGCCATGCTTTCCCGCGTTGCCAGCTCTGCTCGGGTCTTCCTTGTAGAACTTTGTCTTCTCACACGGCCACTTCTGGCCCAATTCTCCATACACTGGAGGAGGATTTCTCCTCATTGTCTCACTCTTCACCGATTTATCCAATAAAATCCGGAAAAAAACAGGAGAAAAAGGTCCAAACGTCCGTCACAGGCGGGAGCTACTAAATGTGCGACCTACTCCTCCATGGCCATCACCGGAAGTCCTGAAACCCCAATTTAAAACTTCAGATGATTCTGACTGTCTTACTCCGATAGTTACCCAGGAAAAGTCAGAAGAATTAAAACAACATCTATCTACTGGATAACTATTGTACTGACTGGTGTCCAAAAGGCCACCCTTACGTCCGTCCCCTCCCATGGGATTCTCGCCACACTCCTGACCCCTCACAGGACACCCAACGAGCCGTCACCTCCCAAGGGACCCCCCCCCCCCACCACACTGACCCCTCACAGAACCCCCTGATCACCCTATGGGACTCATCCCACACCCATGACCCCCACAGAACTTCCCAACCCACCCACACTCTAACCCCCCCCCCCCCAACTATTCCCTCAATGACCTCACCTGAACCCTCACAGGATTCTTCCATCACGCCAAACCCTCCATGGGAACCCCGCTGACAGCTCCCCCATTCACCATGGCATTCTCCCAAACCACCCAGGATATTTCCAACTCCCTTCCCCTCGACTACTCTCCCCATCCCCCCACTGACCATCCAAACCCCCCCCCCACTGAGCAACTTCCCTCCCCACCATAACACCCACCCCCCTCCCCACCCAACTTGCTACCCACTTACAAACGTGTTCTCAAAGGTGGCTCGACCTTTAAACATACCTGCTTTACAGCAGTTAGTGCTGTAAAAAAGGGGCATGGCTTCCTTAGCATTGACTCTCCTTCCTTCAATACAAGGCCTTGGCCGTCTGTTTGACTGCACAGGTGTCACCCAGCCTGGGTCAGAGGTTGGGTGAGAAAGAAGCGGCTTCATTCTCATGGAAGTAAGTCAGCAGAGTGGCAATCCATGGAAGTTATGGTCAGTTTCTTTTCACGCCAATGCTGTCTATAGGATCCCTGGTGCTGCAAAAGTTAGGTTCAATCATAAATAACTGAAAATTAGAAAAAAAGGTTCAAATGTGATAGAAAGCAAACGTGAATAACAGTCTTTGAGAACATTGCGTCAATGTTTTAAAAGCAACCAAAGTGGTTAACTACATAAACAGTTTGTAGTTAGGTAGTTAGTTACTCAATGGCTTGCCCTCAAGGGAACAACACCGGAATCTGTCTTCCGTCACCCATCAAATTATATTGAAGAACAGTGATGTGCAGTATTTAATATTTTATTGAAGAACAGTGATGTGCAGTATTTAATATTTTGCAGTGCACGCTATCAGTATTGCAAATATTTCTTTTTGTTGGAAACTTAGGAACAATAATGTGGTTTCAATTTAAAAATAATTATCTAGATTGAGTACAGTGATTAAGCAGCCACAAAATATTTTATTGGTAAAGCATAATCAAGTGCTTTAACCCTCCTTTACTGTAATAGGCTGCAATCTTATTTTCTCTGGACTTCACAACTGATATTTATTTTATTTGACCATACAGTAAAGTCATGATTTCTGACATAAAAGTTGTAAGCTTACTACAAAGCTGCAATTCCCTTGATAGCTCCGAGGGTGAATGTGTGGCAAGGATTAATACAGCCTAGAAAATCCCAGGTTCAAGCCTGTAGAAGAAGGATCTGGCACATATAGGGTTAACATGGGACTGAGTTCAGTACCGCCCACACAGTGATGTAAGAAAACACATGACCTGTACCAAGAGGTCAACCTAGTATTGGACAGAGCCGTGTGCACAAGCCAGCATGAAAACAGCTGCCAGCTTGAATCCTTTATTGTATATAGGTACTGTTATAACCTGCCTACTTACCATTGGCTGGGGACTAATGACAATCCCACAATCCTGTGGGAGTATGAGCTTGCCCAATGAGGGGGGGCGGAGAAACCATTAGTGAACTCCTAGTATAAATAAAGCTGGCCAGTTTAGGAACCAGCAGGAAGGAGTGTGCAGCAAGGGAAGTTGCTGCTGCTGTTATATATATATATATATGTTATTGTAAATAAATGTTATTACTTTTGTATCCTTAAAACTCGTGCTGGATTCTTCGTGGCCCTCACAAAAGGTACATAGTTCTTGTGGTTAATAAAGCCAAACTACTGGAGACTACAAAGGTGTTGTTAAGTCCTAGTGAATGGCATCCAATGCCCTACAGAATGGTGATAGCAAATGGAAAAACCACGAACCTTGCAAAATTTGCAGAGAAAAACTAAAATCCTGCAAAACTAAATAAAAATTCTAAGAAGAATGCTGACCTGAAGAAAAGCTCGAGAAGCAGCAATGTGGAGGAACATTTCCAGCAACAAAAAAAAACTCCTTGGGTTCTGAAGGCTTAAAATTCCTTATTGCTGCAGAGGACTCCGTGGAGTCTCTAGAAAGTCCAGCTTCAATTCCCAGAGTGCTGAGTGAGTGGACCGAGCAGCAGTGAGCTAAAACTGGTAAATTCAAGGATACAGCAAATCCTAAGAAACCTTTAAATAGTCATTGGACAGAAATTGTCATTTGGGAGAGTTTGGCGGCAGAAGCAGGAAATCTCACGAGAACTCCAAAATCGGGTTTCAGGTCGGCATAAACGTGTGACGTAACTGTCCTCTCCTCCCTCAGTGACGTAGCGCGTTTCCCGAGTTTCAAATTCAGAAACATCATTTGATTAAAAATCATCCCCCTCCCTCCACCCTCACCCTGTCAGAAAGTCATCCACATGTGTGTGAGGGCAGAGCTGCGCGAATCCCAACTGGTCTCCCAAGGCATGCACCTGGCGAGCAGATCTTCGAGGACTGCTCAGGTGAGTGCTGTGCTCGTGGGGGGGAGAGGGTCATTACCCAGGCACTGCTTCTGCTCCTGGGAGTGCTATGGGCAATACCCAGGCAGCACTGGGGCAGCTTCCAAAAGTGACGCCCCAATTTTCAAGTGACTGAGTTGCTGGCAGGGTGGGTGAATCAGAGCCGCTCCGCCAGCAATACATCATGGAACCCACGCCTTGAGTTATTTTTCTATGTCCAGCACTATATGGCAGAGAAAGCTGCCACGGTAGTCGGTGGCATAAATGTTGCCTTTCCCACCCGCTATCGGCTTTTGCTAAATTCCGGGAAAATTCCGCCCATGGTGTCTGAGCTCACACCGGAAAGGGGGGAATAATTAATTAATTCTGAAGAATCGTGACTAATGAATTTGCTTTAAAGACCAGCAAAGACCAGGATTCAATGTTTTCGCGACCCTGAAGCATGACGCTGAAGCTGAGGTCTGGAGCCAGTCAATCCAAGTAGCATTGTTTAAAATTTGTTCAAAGCTGAGCATGTGGGAGCCCGCAAAAACGGACAAGCGCAGGTAAACGTTTTGTCTTCAAACAAATGGCAGCGCCAACTTCAATTTTAGTAACTTCTTAAAGCTGAACCTGCACTTTAAACATTTTTAACCATGGATCAGAAATCCACTCTTCCAGATCAAATTGGACTTGCCCAAGGCCCAGATCATACACATAAGAACATAAGACATAAGAACTAGGAACAGGAGTAGGCCATCTGGCCCCTCGGGCCTGCTCCGCCATTTAATGAGATCATGGCTGATCTTTGTGGACTCAGCTCCACTCTCCGGCCCGTACACCATATCCCCGAATCCCTTTATTCTTTAGAAAGGTATCTATCTTTTTCTTAACAACGTTTAAAGAAGGAGCCTCAACTGCTTCACTGGGCAAGGAATTCCAGAAATTCACAACCCTTTGGGTGAAGAACTTCCTCCTACACTCCGTCCTAAATCTACTTCCCCTTATTTTGAGGCTATGCCCCCTAGTTCTGCTTTCCCCGACCAGTGGAAACAACCTGCCCGTATCTATCCTATCTATTCCCTTCATAATTTTATATGTCTCAATAAGATCCCCCCGCATCCTTCTAAACTCCAATGAGTACAGTCCCAGTCTACTCAACCTCTCCTCATAATCTAATCCCTTCAACTCTGGGATCAACCTAGTGAATCTCCTCTGCACTCCCTCCAGTGCCAATATGTCCTTTCTCAGGTAAGGAGACCAAAACTGAACACAATACTCCAGATGCGACCTCACCAACACCCTATACAATTGCAGCATAACCTCCCTAGTCTTGAACTCCATCCCTCTAGCAACGAAAGACAAAACTCGATTAGCCTTCTTAATCACCTGTTGCACCTGCACACCAACTTTTTGCGACTCGTGCACCAGCACACCCAGGTCCCTCTGCACAGCAGCATGTTTTAACATCTTACCGTTTAAATAATAATCCATTCTGCTGTTATTCCTCCCAAAATGGATAGCCTCACACTTGGCAACATTGAATTCCATCTGCCAGACCCTAGCCCATTCACCTAACCTATCCAAATCCTTCTGCAGACTTCTGGTATCCTCTGCACTTTTTGCTTTACCACTCATCTTAGTGTCGTCTGCAAACTTTGACACATTGCACTTGGTCCCCAACTCCAAATCGTCTATGTAAATTGTGAACAACTGCGGGCCCAACACTGATCCTTGAGGGACCCCATTAGTTACAGGTTGCCAACCAGAGAAACACCCATTTATCCCCACTCTCTGCTTTCTGTTAGTTAACCAATCCTCTACCCATGCTACCACTTTACCCTCAATGCCATGCATCTTTAGTTTATGCAGCAACCTTTTGTGTGGCACCTTGTCAAAAGCTTTCTGGAAATCCAGATATACCACATCCATTGGCTCCCCGTATCTATTGCACTGGTAACGTCCTCAAAACATTCTACCAAATTAGTCAGACACGACCTACCCTTTGTGAACCCATGCTGCGTCTGCCCAATGGGACAATTTCCCTCCAGGTGCCCCGCTATTTCCGCCTTAATGATAGATTCCAGCATTTTCCCTACAACCAAAGTTAAGCTTACCGGCCTATAATTACCCGCTTTCTGCCGACCTCCTTTTTTAAACAGTGGTGTCACGTTTGCTACTTTCCAATCCTCTGGGACCACCCCAGAGTCTAGTGAATTTTGATAAATTATCACTAGTGCGTTTACAATTTCCCTAGCCATCTCTTTTAACACTCTGGGATGCATCCCATCAGGGCCAGGAGACTTGTCTACCTTTAGCCCCATTAGCTTGCCCAATACTGCCTCCTTAGTGATTACAATCATCTCAAGGTCCTCACCTATCATATCTTTATTTCCATCAGTCACTGGCATGTTATTTGTGTCCTCCACTGTGAAGACTGACCCAAAAAACCTGTTCAGCTCCTCAGCCATTTCCCCGTCTCCTATTATTAAATCTCCCTTCTCATCTTCCAAAGGACCAATATTTACCTTAGCCACTCTTTTTTTGTCTTATATATTTGTAGAAGCTTTTACTATCTGCTTTTATGTTCTGAGCCAGTTTACTTTCATAGTCTACCTTACTCTTCTTTATGGCTTTTTTAGTAGCTTTCTGTTGTCCCCTAAAGACTTCCCAGTCCTCTAGTCTCCCACTAATTTTTGCCACTTTGTATGTTTTTTCCTTCAATTTGATACTCTTCCTCACCTCCTTAGATATCCACGGTCGATTTTTCCCCTTTCTACTGTCTTTCTTTTTTGTCGGTATGAACCTTTTCTGAACACTGTGAAAGATCGCTCGGAAGGTTCTCCACTGTTCCTCAACTGCTTCACCATGAAGTCTTTGCTCCCAGTCTACCTTAGCTAGTTCTTCTCTCATCCCATTGTTATCGCCTTTGTTTAAGCACAAAACACTAGTGTTTGATTTTACCTTGTCATCCTCCAACTGTATTTTAAATTCCACCATATTGTGGTCGCTCCTTCCAAGAGGATCCCGAACTATGAGATCATTAATCAATCCTGCCTCATTACACAGGACCAGATCTAGGACCGCTTGTTCCCTTGTAGGTTCCATTACATACTGTTCCAGGAAATTATCCCGGGCACATTCTATAAACATAATTCATGACTGTAGAAAAATAACCCTTAGATAAATGATTGCTTCATGACTGGATAAAAACAAAACCTCAAAAAGCTAGCACATTGTTTTATTCAGTAGGCATGCTGGAGAAGACATTGTTGATAGGCAAGGAATCTCAAATCATCTGCTAAATTTGAAGTAATAAAACCATTTGATGTTTATTTTAACTGCAACAAAATCCTTGAAAGGGCTAAATTTGATAAGCATTTGAGGCAGCTAGAAGAACCTGTCGACTCATTGACTCATTCATTAACAATCTGTAAAGGATTGCTCAAGGCTGTGAATAAGGAGACCTAAAATCTGAACTGCTCAGGGATAGAATAGTTGTCAGAGCAGTGGACGACACACTCTCAAAAATGCTGCAAGCTATGGAAGAACTAACCTCAAGAAAGCTATCCATATTGTAAAGCAGTCTGAACTCTTCTGTGCAGCACATGCCCATTTTAAGAGGAGCAAATAAACAATGGTAGAAAGGAAACACCCCACCGTTTGCTTAGTTAGCTTTGACAAAGAGCCATCCAGACTCAAAACATTAGCTCTCTTTTCTCTCCACAGATGCTGTCAGACTTGCTGAAATTGTCCAGTATTTTCTGTTATAGTTTCAGATTCCAGCATTTGCAGTATTGCTTTTATCAGTAGAATGACTATGCCAGTGCTGTGGTGCAAAGGGCCCCTACAGGCGATATGAATGTCCTGCAATTTCAGCTCAAATATTCCAGTGGTACAGAATTGGACACTTGGGCAAACTGTGCAAAGCCAAAACATCTAAATGCACAGAAGACCCAAAGATGAATCATGAGATGGAGACTGCACATCAAGAGGGCACACAGGCATGCTTCTTAGGTGAAGCCAAAGTCCTAGATTTTCGTATTGGAATGCAAACACTTCATTAACAGCCATCTCACAAACTTTAAATTGAACACGGAAACCAGTGTTATGGTCCTATCAGATAAAGAACCGTATCTGAGAGACCCCTGGCCACAAACAACAGACACATCACTCCATGTGTCTGGAGGAATCTGACTTCCAGTCGTAGGCATAAATCTGGAACTATTCAGGTACAGCACCGAACAAATCTTCAACCTTATGTACATCATCCAAAACCAGTCTTTATCACTTTTAAGCTGAGATGCATGTGTAGCCCTGAACCTCCTCAAAATGGCAAAAAAATGTTAAGACAACCACTGTCATAAATTATACAGAACTGCAAGTTCCCGTGAGCTTAACAGGAAAGGATATTCTGGCTGGGACTTCAGCTCTGTACGGTCTTCTCTCTTCACAGAGCAGGTTTGTCCATTTTCACTACAGGTGCTGGAAAGCCCTCATTGGTCAGGGCAGGCAACCACTCAGATGGTTACCATGATGCCTCCAGAGGAGGATAGACAAGAGAGCAGCCATTAACCAGAAAACCCACAACCCCTGGTCCAACGACTGTTGTTGATGTCAACACTGCGACCACAGTGCAACAGTGCAACACTGCCAGGCAGCATGCCACATACGATGTTGGAACCATTTATTGCCGACAGCACATCATACAGCTAAAAGCAAAGACATACTACTATAAAAGCATATCCTCAGAGCAGGAAGGGCCATATTCCATCAAAGAGTACATCACAATGACCCACACAATGAAAGAAGAAGAGAAAAAAATGATACGGAGACAAGCTCAAATTTGTCCACCTTGCAAGAAACAGGTTGGAACAACAACCACCCATTACTGTAACTGCCAGATCGACAAAGGGACAAGAAAAGGAACAAGACAAGGAACAAGAAAAAGGAAGACACCCAGATGCCAGAATAACAACCAAATCAACAACGTTTACCTGCAACAACAGAACCTACCGAAGGGGGTAGTGTCAGCAGTTTACAGAGCTATTTTGGAAGAGGAGAAGGCACCACTGGAAGGGATCAAAGCAAAATGGTAGGAAGAGTTGGGAGAGGATATGGAGGGAGGGTTCTGGTGTGAGGTGCTCCAGAGAGTGAATGCCTCCACCTCGTGTGCGAGGTTGGGGCTGATACAGCTGAAGGTGGTATACAGAGTACACCTCACGAGGGCGAGGATGAGCCGATTCTTTGAAGGAGTAGAAGATGTGTGTGAGCGTTGCGGGGGAGGGAGCAGTTTTTGGAGACGAAGACCGTGCCCATTTGTCCCCAGACAACATGGCCAAATGGACCCGCACCCTTATCTCCCATGCCGCAGAAACAGGACAAAAAGCTTGTGCGAATTATGATCCCTCAGAGGAGGCTCATAATGAGAAATGGGCCGTAAAAAGATTGTCCCGCGCCTGGGAGCATTCTGTACAAAACAAACCCGCAGTTCAAAATCCCGAAGAACAGCAGGCAGAAGCAGACATACACGCAGTTAAAACACACCAAAACCCCGCATGGGTGAATGAAGGCAAGAATAGCCCCCCACCAAAGTCACAGGAGTGTTACAACTGTGGACAGTTGGGACACTTTGCAAGAGAGTGCAATGCCCCACGAAAGCCACAGAGAGCCCAGCAGACGGGCACTCTAAGTAAGAATAAGACAGAGCCCATACATAGTGTGAGCACCCGTTCAGATCAGACGGACCTGAACGGAACGGACTGACGGTGTTCGGGCTCCCCCAGTTGGGTCTACGACACCCTTTGGGATAGGCCCGGACGACCGGTAGTTGCAGCAAAAATATGGGGACAGCCCATCGAGTTTCTCAGAGACACAGGAGGGTCCCGCGCCACAATAAACTCCTCCACCATGTTCCAAAAGGACACGTGACCCACTTCAGCCACTTTCACCCTCAGCGGCTTTACAGGCCACTCACAGCAGGGACACATCACAGCCCCTGTACCCATTCAAATCGGTACCATCACCACCAAGCACCCCGTAGTTTTAGTTGATCTGCCCCACACAGCAGAACACATTTTGGGCATAGACTTTATGAATTCCCACAACCTGTCCTTCGATCCAGTCAACCAATATGTCTGGAAAATGGCAAAATCTGCAAGAGCCCCCGCAACGCTCACAATCGGTGAATACGCCAACAAAATTAGCGCAGTAGGCAAATTTTGGTTTAACCCGACCACGCTTAGCACGGACAAGCAGGTAAGGGCAGTGTTACAAAAGAACAGGGCAGCATTCGTGACCCACAAACACGACTGTGGCCGGATGACTGGTTCAGTACAAATCACAGGACCTGACCCGAGACCCCAAAAACAATATGGATTTCCCCAAGAGGCAGAGGGAGAAATCTCAAAGGTCTAAGACAGCTTATTAGAGCAGGACGTACTCAGATCAGTAGCCTCCACTAATAATGTCCCGATTTGGCCAGTGAGAAAGCCCGATGGATCATGGCGACTGACCATCGATTACCGGAAACTCAACAAAATCCCCCCCGCAGCAGACCCCACAGTAGCAACAAGTCCTGAGACCATGCTCAAGCAGGGTCTCAATTCCCGATACTTTACGGTTTTGGAAGTCAGTAATGGATTCTGGTCCATTCCATTGGCAAAGGCATGCCAGTACAAATTTGCCTTCACATTTAAAAATCAACAGTTCACGTGGACATGCCTTCCACAAGAATTCCACAACTCCCCCTCCATTTTCCACCGACAGTTGGCAAATGGTTTAGCCACATTTTCACGCCCCGAATGTCTGGTCCAGTACGTAGACGACTTACTACTGCAGACAGACACCAAGGAAGAGCACATTGAGCTTCTGTCCGAACTCCTGGAACTCCTACAAGCAATTGGATGTAAAGTAAACCCCTAAAAGGCCCAGAATTTGGAAAACAAGGTGATATATTTGGGAACAATTATCACGCACGGTAAACGCGAGATCGAGCATAAAAGGATTGACTCGATTGCTAAATTGCCCCTTCCTCTTCCCCAGAACGTTTCAGCCCTCCAGTAGTAGGACTGGTTGACTACTGCCGAAACCACATCGACGGTTTCGCCAGCAAGGCAGCATCCCTCTCAGACCTCCTAAGGAAAGGAGCCTCCTGGGAATGGCTTCCGCAGCATACGGATGCTATGGATGCGTTGAAAACAGCACTCATAGCAGCCCCCGCACTACAAGTTCCAGACCCGCTTTCCCCCTACGCGATAGAGGTAGCAAGCACAGACTGCACCCTTTCGGCCGTGCTCCTCCAGGAACGGCACCAACAGTTAAGGCCCGTGGCTTACGCCTCCAGAGTTTTAGATGCTGTGGAGCAGGGATTTTCAGCCTGTGAAAGGCACCTGCTCGCAGTTTTTTGGGCAGTACAGTATTTTTCTTACATAACCGGACTAAACTCCATCACAATCCTCACAGAACACACCCCCACCCAATTTTTACTGGGCGGACGACTCAAGGACGGTACAGTTAGTCAGATAAGAGCAGCTAGATGGACCCTTTTGCAGGGACGGGACATCACTGTTAAAAGGACAAAGACCCACACTTTTTTAGCCGACAACCTACAGTACCCCAGAACCCCCCATGAATGCGAAATTATCTCTCCACACCACAACACAGGCCCCTTTATTGCTAAAACGCCCCCCAGAAAGATAGGTAGTTCAACCCAGAGCCCCAAGCACACAGACACGTGCGAACCCATTAGAATATATGTGGATGGATCTTCCACAATATTAGAAGGGAAGCGCATAACAGGATGCGGCATTTACGTCGAGGACGCACAAGGACGCGCCCTAGAAGAAATAGCAATAAAACTTCCAGGACACTTAGGCGCACAGGCGGCAGAACTTGCGGCCATCGCATACATAGTGGAACACCCAGATTCCTTCACCAGCCCAGCAGACATATATTCAGACAGCCTCTATGTCTGCAACAGCCTTATGGAATTCCTACCCCTGTGGAAATCAAGAGGATTTGTTTCCGCAGACGGAAAACCCCTCCCCTCAGCCCCATTGCTCCGTCACATTTTAGAGCGAGCACAGAACAGAACTTTTGGGATAATCAAAGTTCGAAGTCACTATCGTTCCTCCCCCTCTGGAAATGTAAAAGCCGATGCACTGGCTAAAGCAGGTTCCAGGCATGGATATCTTTGCACATCCCCCGAAAGCGCACCAGTGAATGCAGTTCAGGTCTCGCAGACTAAGATCAAGGATTTAGTGCAGGCCCAGAAGCAGGACAGCAATCTCAGGGAGATTTTGAAAGGAAACTATCCAGCCCCCAAGAGAGGTTTAAAAATGCTCTGACCACACATGATGGTGTGGTGTTAAAAGACACCCTTTATGTGGTTCCTGAACAGGACAGGAATCAACTGGTTTGTTTATTCCATGACGGTCATGGGCATCAGGGAATCGATCCCACTACAACCCACCTCAGGCAGCTCTGCTGGTGGCCGAGTTTAAAGGACGATGTAAATCACTACATTGAGAATTGCCTTATCTGTGCCCAGAACAACCCGGACAGATACGCCAAAAAGGCTCAGCTCAGTCACACCCGACCTGTTAATGGCCCCTGGACTAACCTCCAGATTGATTATATAGGACCATTGCCCCCTTGCAGGAATGGTTATAAATATGTACTCGTGGTGATAGACACGTTTACAAAATGGTTGGAAGCATTCCCATCCAGAATGAACACTGCAAAGACCACAGCCAAGATTTTAACCCACCACATCTTCACGAGATGGGGACTCCCCCGCAGCATTGAATCCGACCAAGGTTCCCATTTTACGGGACGTGTCATGAAGAACGCCCTCACGATATTTGGCATTACCCCAAAATTCCACATTGCATACCACCCCCAGTCGAGTGGTATCGTGGAGCGCATGAATCGGACCCTAAAATCAACCCTCAGAAAAATGGTACAGTAAAATAACACCACTTGGGACTCAGTCCTCGCTTTTGCGCTGATATTTTTGCGAAACACGGTTTCCACATCCGCAGTTTACACTCCACACACCCTCATGACCGGACGCCCTATGAAAGGCACAGAATTTTTATTAGGCTTAGACTTGACCAGCCCCGAGGTGACGGCCCTCACACACGAGAAAGCAGTAGAACAATTAGTGGAGAATGTTAAAACGGCTCAGCTGGCAGCCGCAGTGAATTTGGGCACAAGAAAGAAACAGAGCAAGGCCTGTTTCGATAAGGCAGTGCATGCGACTGAGTTCAGTGTAGGACAGCAAGTCATGCTCTCCGTATACAACCCCAGCACATTCCTGTCACCAAAGTACTCGGGTCCGTACTCCATTGCGGACAAAGTAAGCCCTTCCGTCTACAAAATAAAGTACCCCACTGGAAAGACTGCGTGGTTCCATATCAACCAGCTGAAGGCATATGGAACACAGTCTGACCATGCACACCATATCATGCTCGACGCAGCAGACCACGCCCCGCCCACAGCCAACGTAACCCTACCCTCCCCCAACACGTCCAGCCCAGCCACGGATTCAACCTCGACTCCACCCCCGAAACATACACACCGCCCCGGAACGCCCACAGACTGCAGCAGCAGCGGCAGCGACTGTGACTCAGACAATACCACAGCACGCCACCCTACTTTCCCCATGCATCAGGCCCCACACCCATCAAATCTGACCACGATTCGAGTGATCCCTTCACGATCACTTTCCTAACCAAACCCCACCACCGACCACCGACCTACAATGACGACCCCGACTCCGTCCCCACAGAACTAGACACCACCTATTGGCACAGAGATAATTCGTACAGACTCGTCCGGAACGACGAGAGCGATCCAAAATCAAACCATGCAGCCCTATCAGCCCTGATACACTCGAGAGTTTGGCACCCAGGAGAAGATGATGACTTTGAGTCTGACTCCCAAAATGAGAACCCCTTTGCGACCCTGTTCGCAACCAATAACTGAGGTGTCCAGATGATGTTTTAAAAGGAACCGCTTGGGAGAAACGGTGTCCTTTCTGATGGAACCTGCAGCATGTTTTATGTTGTGTGTAGTGTTTTGTTAAATGTTGTATGTCAGACCGGAAAAAAAAAATGTCCACGGCCCCACGCCTTTTCGGCCAAAACCTCTGAGAATTTGTCCACAAAGACTTGTTAAGGTCCCAGACGCCAGTTCAGAGGAACTCGTCTGTCGACGGAAACACAGACCCCCGTTCGTAACAGCTCTTCTGGTTCGAGGAAGGAACCAATACGGCAGCCCCCCACGATGACTACATTCTTGTCGGTTGCTCAGGCAGTGGAGAAATGGCATTGGTACCCGCCCTGCCTGGGAACCCCCCGCTCTGGTCAGCTACGCTCGGGTAGGGGACACACGGCATTGGTCGCCGTCCTACCCGGGGACTCCATCCAAATCGTACCCGTCACGGCCCATACACACCTCATTTCGGAAATGTTTGGTTCAAAAAGTTTTGTTTTGATTCAGGTAACCCTTAGGTTGCCAACCTTATGCTATTTACATCCTCAAACATTTGGATGGTAAATCGCACAGTCTGCGAGACGGCTCGCACTGGTTCATTATTTGTGAGTGTGTCTGTCCTCAAAATCGGTTTTTGAAAAAAAAAATGAGGGAGTCACACATAGTGACCAATTATAAAGGGAGTAATTGGCACTATAGGACAGAGAGGCTATCATACAAGATATTAAACCAAGATAGTAACAGACACTATGCTTGATTCCACAGAACTCCAGAAGCTCCAGGACCAGAAGAGAAGAGAAGAGAAGAGAGAGAACTATGAGGACATCCTCCGATTGCTCATAACCCTAATGGGCATTTGGTTGCGCGCGAACGCGAACCCCCTGACCTCAACTCCCCCAGCCGTTAATGATTCACTTCCCCACAGTACCCAGAGCCCAGTCACAAGCGACACCACATCATCTTGGTGTGACAGGTTTATAACCAGGTACTCCCTGTCCTACGTGATAGAATTCCTAATGGTATTGGCGATACTCTGCTGCATCGTACAGACTATTCGTCTGAGAAAATGGAGAAGGAGAGCCTACCGCACTTGCACCCCGGTATATAGAATAAGATCCCCTATTTTCGGATACGACCAGACCCCCGACCCCCACGATCTATAATAAAGAGCATTCGTTTGCGATTTGTTGTAAATAAAGAAATGTCCATGAGCAATTGTACAATCCTGAGCTTGACTTCCAAGCCAGAAAATGTGTATAAAACTGCTATGATTTTGTTTGTATGGTTTAGGAAGTTAGTGTGATGAAATGTTTGAGTGAGTGTAGTGTATTCAGGATAGTTAGAGGTTCCCATTTTCTTGTTTTGTAATGCATGTCCCTGTTTGATATAGCGCCCCTCAGAATTGTCAGTTAAAAATATTTTGCATAGTTATGGTCAGTGTAGAGGCCATAGAAGAGTGCTCGCCAGGTTAGGGAATGAAAACCAACACAGTTATGTGATCCTTCACGCTTCGTGTTAGGATCACAAGGAGGGTGTGTAGCCACCTGGGTTGGCCAACTCCCGATGTAAAATCGAGAACAGCAAGGGCTGCCGGGAAATTCAACCAACACAGGCAGAAACCAGCAGGTGCAAGTTTACTGTGTATTAAACTCTGCAAAAGCCCAGATAGCATCGATACAAGCAGCCATCTACATAATAATGTAGCAGCCATCTACATACTAATAAGCAATCCCCAGGAACAATCACAACATTTGGGACAAACAAAGCTAAGCCAGACTCCCCGGCGCCATCAGGAGCCAACACAAAAGAGGTTAACGGACACCTCAAGACCGCCCATCGATCAGGGAACCGCTCCAGTATTGGAGAAATCGAACCAAGCGATTGGAACAAAGTCCAATCATCTGGAACCAGGTACAGGGTCCGCCCCGAAAGGCGGGAAGCCCCTGAGGACTATAAAGTTAAGCCCCCAAGCTCAAATCGTTCTTCTTGACCGGGTCACCCAGCAACGCGAACCAACCTTGACCGTGACCGGTTCAACTGCCGCCGAGATCCAGTAAGTCTTAAGTCAACGCACGCTACGAGATAGGCGCTCCTAGCTACCAATCCGTACCAACTTCGAATCCCGCAGACTCAGAACCCGAACGAAAGGCCATTTGTTCCCCTGACCTGGTGGGCCAGTCCGAAGCTAAGTATAGGCCTGTTAAAACTGGAAGTAGCTTAGACGTAGAATTTGTGCATGAGTAGCGATTACTGTGTATAATAAATGTGCTTTGATTTGAATCTTACTAATCGGTGTATTGAGTTATTGATCATTACTTGGACTTGAACCTCGTGGCGGTATCATAAAGATACCTGGCAACTCGATAGCAAAGGTTCTAAAACAGAGCCTATTGAACCAACCAAAAGTTAGCAACATCACGTTCATATGTTTTGGTCCTGTCCAAAGCTAGAGGATTACTGGAAGGAGATTTTTAGTGTAATTTCTAAAGTGGTGCACGTGAAACTGGACCCAGGCCCCCGGGAGGCCATATTCGGGGTGTCGGACCAGCCAGGGTTGGAAACGGGTGCGGAGGCAGATGTTGTAGCCTTCGCCTCGTTGATCGCCCGAAGACGGATCCTGATGGGTTGGAGAGCAACCTCTCCACCCTGTGCCCTGGCGTGGCGGGGGGGATCTGTTGGAATTCTTGACTCTTGAGAAGGTTAATTTTGAACTGAGGGGAAGGATAGAAGGGTTCTAAATTCATGGGCATTATTCATTATGTACTTTCAAGAACTGGATAACATCGAACATTAGTTGGGGGGGGGGGCGGGGTGGGAGGGTTGGGGGGAGGGGGGCGGTGTGTGTTAATGGTGGCTATGGGTGATTCCTGATTCCTTTTTATCACTTGTTTATGTGAACATGCGGGCTAATGTTTGGGGTTTGGTGGGAGGGTGGGATCGTTGTTATTGATTTGGGGATTGACATATTTGTTACTGATTATTGTTTATTATTGGTGGGTGTAAATTTGGGAGAAAATGTGAAAAAGGAGGAGAATAAAGAAATATTTTTTTAAAAAACAGAACCTACCAATCCTCCGACAGTAGTGTGAACAAGATAAAAGTTATAAGGCTTCCAGATTGTCTGAACCTATAAGCTCAGAGATTTAAAGGGGGAGATGGGGTAGTAATAACAATGTGAATACATGGGGTAAACTAGAACAATTTGAAATAGATGGATAAAGACATGGGGGAAGATGTAGTAAAGGGTCTGACACATATAGGATTAACATGGGACTGAGTACAGTGCCACTCACACATGTAGTGTTGGACAGAGCTATGTGCACAAGAAAGCATGGAGCCATCTTCTAGCTTGAACCCTTTACTGTAAATGTGCAAATAGTTCTGGTAGTTAATAAAGCTAACCCTACTAGACTTCCGTTGACGGCAGGCGGGAGGCAGCCGCACATTGGAGGGCTCCCGTTCGGGAACGGCATTTTCGGGGTTTAATGCCCGGTCCCAGGGGCAATGGAGGCGGCAAAAGCAGGGAAAAGGCACAGTGAAGGGAAATGTTGAAAATAAGTTAAAAAACGGCCGTGGAAAAAGCAGCTGAAAGTACGTCAGGGAGTGGAAAGGTCACCGCGGGGGCGGCAAGAAAAGTGGAGGCTGGGGCACCAGGGGAGGCCGCATTGCCCACGACTGAAGAAATGACTAAGGTGATGGCCACGGAACTCGAAAGGCAGTTCACAAAACACATGGAGGCGATGAGGAAGGAGATGGGGGCGGTAGTAAATGTGCTGGTGGAGGAGGCGATTGCCGCGGTGAGGGCGGCGGTATTGAGCGCAGTGGCGGAGGTGCGGGAGCAAGGTGAGCCGCTGAAGGAAGTGGAAGAGACATTATTGCAGCACAGTGATCAACTTACCTCGATGGGGAAGGAGAAGCGGAAGGTGATAGAGATCAACAAGGGTCTGCGAGCCAAAATGGATGACTTGGAAAACAGATCCAGGCGACAGAATCTGAGGATTGTGGGTCTGCCCGAAGGGGTGGAAGGCCCGAGGCCAACTGACTATTTTGCCACGATGTTGGCGAAGCTATTGGGGGAGGGTGATGATCCCTCCCGATATGAACTGGATCGGGCTCATCGGTCGTGGAGGCCTATACCAAAGGCGAGTGAGCCGCCAAGAGTAGTGACTGTTTTTTCGTAGGTACAGCGTGAAGGAGAAGGTCCTGTGCTGGGCAAAGCAGAAGCGGGTGGTGCAGTGGGCTGGAGTTGGTATACGCATATATCAGGACTTGCGGAGGAGCTGGCGAGGAGGCGGGCTGCCTTCAGCCGGGTGAAGAAGACGCTGTACATCAGCAAGGTGCAGTGCGGCATAGTATACCCAGCTAAGTTGTAGGTGACCTACAAATCCAAGGACTTTTATTTTGGGATGGCAGAAGGAGCGGAGGAGTTTGCGAAGGCAGAAGGACTGTGGCTGAATTGAGAAATGGTCATGTACCGATGTAGCCTCATGTAACTGTAATTTTTCACTGCGTGCTGGTGTATGTGCTAAATGAGCCAACGTTGTATATATTTTGACAAGGGAAGAGATGGGACTTTTACTTGAAATTATGGTTCTTTGGGGCTTGGGTGTGTATGTGGGGTTTGTGTGCTAAAGGAGATTTCTTGGTTTTCCTGGGACCGGGCATGGGGCAAAAAGATCCAGGCGAAGGCCTTCACGCTGGCCGAATGGGAGTGAGGTGGGGGGAGGGGCTGCGGCCATTGGAGCCTTGCAGAACAGTTTCCGATGAGTCTAGCCGAGGTGGAAAGTTGGGGGGAAGGAACAGAGGTTGGGGAGGAGTTTTATAAGAGGAAGTGGAGGGGAGGAGTTGGGGAGGGGTGTCATTTACGGTACTCTTTCAGGGATGGATGGCATTGAATGTTACGGGGAGGGGGGAGTGAACTCTGTAGGTCAATGGTGATCATAGGTGATTCCTGTTTCCTTTTTCTTTTTTTCCTTTGTTTTTCCCACCGTGGGAGGGTTTGGTTTATTTGATGCTTATATTGTCAGATGGGCCGTTGTTTGGGGTGGTGGGAGGATGGGATCGTTGTTGTTGTTTAGGGGATTGACTTTGTATTTGTTACCGTTTACTGCTTGTTGATGGGGTATAAATTCTGAAGAAAATGTGAAAATGGAGAACAAAAATATTTTACAAAAAAAAAGCTACTAAGGACTACAACTACTTAATTAAAACCAATCAAACTGCATCGAACACCCTACAACAAACTCTATGCTCAATTAGCTGGTCTTAGTCAAAAAAAATAGTGGGCATACAATTATTCACCTCAGCAATCCTGGCCTTGGGAATGAAAATTGTATTAAAATTACCCCTGCTGCAAATGGGCAAGTCGGAACATCAGGTAAAACAAGACTGGCATTTTAAAGTGGGTGTAACCAGTTTTGGATCACTCACCATTGACTTTGATGGAAATAAACATGGTGAGAGATGCAAAATTAGTTGCTGATTTGCTATCACACAAAACAATGGTCTGGTTTGCACATTCTTATCAGACGTGAATGGCGACAGGAGCAGAAAATACGATGAGAGGAACGTAAAGGTGTGACGCAATTGTCCCCACCTCCTGCCAGTGAAGTAACGGGATTCTCAATATTCAATGCCGGGGATCACATGATCATAAATTTGAATCTAATTTTCAGGCCACTATGCCTGATAATCTGTTCTAACCCAACTGGAGGCCATGGGGTCTGCAACATCAGAGTACCTGTGGCCTCACCTGAATATGATCTCCCCAGATGAGGGGGCGGAGCTACACCCGAAGCCAGGGTCCCATGGGGCATAAATAACCCGGCCCAAGTGTAGGCCAGGTGCGGGAGACCCTTCGGCGAGTAGAAGTTGTATTACAGTAACTAAAATAAATATTGAATTTTCTTAGTCATTGACCTGAAACTTAATAATAATACTCTTCATTAGTGTCACAAGTAGGCTTACATTAACACTGCAATGAAGGTACAGACATCTTGTGACAGAGCACGATATATATTGGGTGGTGTTTTGTCTTTTTAATGCCGAGTGTGGCAACAGGCGGGAAAAGGCGGCTTTCTCCACTGTATCGTTAGGAACTTATAGAAGAAAAATATCCAAGGGCGGGTCCCTTGACTTCACCACCGGCAACTTTATTTTTTGAAGGTTGGGGCTCCATTTTTAAATGGTACATTTGGTGCACAAAAGTAGAAACACCCCCTCCCCCAACGCAACATCCCCAGCTTAACCCTAACCCTAATGCCCTCGGAACTGTTAGGGAACTGCTGCCTGGGCAGTGCCAGGTGGCAGAAGCTGGGCTTCACCTTTCCCGAGTGGTGCACTCAACTCAGCTCATCAGGCGGGTCTGCTGGCCAGGTGCATGCCATGGGGGACCAGTCATAATTCACACCAACGTCAATGGATAATGTAACGGGGAAGGATTATGTAAAGCATGGTAGCACAGTGGTTAGCACTGTTGCTCCACAGCGTCAGAGGCCCAGGTCGATTTCCGGCTTGTCTGTGCAGAGTCTGCACATTCTCTCCATGTATGCGTGGATTTTCTCCGGGTGCTCCGGTTTTCTCCCACAAAGACGTGCTTTTTAGATGAATTGGACATTCTGAATTCACTCTCAGTGTACAGGTGCCGTAATGTCATGACTAGGGGATTCTCACAGTAACTTCATTCAGTGTTAATGAAAGCCTAATTGTGATACTGATAAAGATTATTGTATTATTATTATGGCTGATCCTCCGGGACCCTCGGGGAATAGGACATCCCTCCTGGCCTCCACTGCATCTAGCAGCCTCCCCAGATCTGCATCCCCGAATCTTGGGGCAAGTCTCCTCGGCGCCATTGTTGCGAGCTGGCTGGGGTTGGCTGAACAAGGGCTGTTTGCTGCTCAACCTTGTTAGCGGCGTGCTGGCAAGCGCAGTGCCGGCGAATCAGCTGGCGAGCCTTCATTTGTGGCGAGAAGCCCGTGGGACCTCATTAAGTGGACCAATTAACTTTGAATAGCGCTGCCGGACTCGCCAGGCCGAGCGCTGGGAAGCTCACGGCAATTCCCGCTCGCTACCACACTTAGAAATTTTTAGGGAGAATCGCGCCCAATATGTTAAGACCAACATGCATTGGCTTCAGAATACATCACTCCTCCACAGTGTTGAGGATGTTGATTTCACTCCAAGGGTTAGCAATGAAGGCAGAAACTGTGTCAAACATTCAAGATTAATTTGGATATGTCAATACATGCAAATTTGTTCAACGGATATGCGAACGGGGCGGGTAAATGTGTGTGGATGAAAACCATCAACATGGACTAGTGGAACACATAGCCTGTTTTTGTGTATGTACTCCACGCAAACGTTTCTGTAGACTGTATGCAGGCACATATGTGTATATTTATTTCAGATGGCATTGGAAAATTTTGCGAGATCTGAGAGTTGCA
Source organism: Scyliorhinus torazame (assembly GCF_047496885.1). Lineage (NCBI taxonomy): Eukaryota > Metazoa > Chordata > Chondrichthyes > Carcharhiniformes > Scyliorhinidae > Scyliorhinus > Scyliorhinus torazame. The sequence continues at coordinate 195,336,842 of NC_092715.1, forward strand.
GCCTATTTTTCCAGTATATTTCAATAAACGTAACCAGGTCAGAATTTATACCGTCTCGTCCCCCTCCACATGGGGACATGTACAGAGGCGGGCAGGCCTGAAAATTAATGTTTTCTAGCTGACCTGTCAACTTACCAGCATTGTCCTGCCCTTGGCCATTTTCCCTATCAGAACATTTCCCAGATCCGATGAAAGGTCATTGATCTGGGAGGTTAACTCTCGTTCTATCGCCACAGGCCTGACCTGTGATGTATTCACATCGTTTTGATTTTGATTTCACACTTCCAGCATCCGTGGTATTTTGTTTTTTATATCACTACTCGGCTGCATTGCAACATAGAATTTACAGTAGAGAAGGAGGCCCTTCGAGTCTGCACTGGCCCTTGGAAAGAGCACCCTACTCAAGCCCATGCCTCCACCCTATCCCCGTAACCCAGTAACCGCACTTAACCTTTTTTTTGGACACTAAGGCCAATCCACCTAACCCGCACATCTTTGGGCTGTGGGAGGAAAGAGGAGCACCCAGAGGAAACCCATGCAGATACGGGGAGAACGTGCAGAGTCGACACAGACCGTGACCCAAGCCGGGAACCGAGCCTGGGACCCTGGAGCTGTGAAGCAACTGTGCTACCGTGCTGCCCTTGGTGAGGCACGCTTCAAAATCAGTTCCATTCTGTGTGAAGCACTTTCTGAAAAACTCCTGGGATGTTCGCGGCTCTACATAAATTAAAGTTATTTTCTCAACTTGCATTGAGAAAGGGGGGGGTGGGTCAGCGAGTCTGTATTTTTCAAAGCAAAAGTATTACCGAATGGGACCCCCCAAAACTCGGGTGCGAATCCTGAAATGTGATTATTCAGTCAACATTAACCAATGAGCCGAGCAACGGTCCGTGGATTTTTGTTTTAAGTGAGGTGCTGCAGAATTGCGGGGCAGTCTGCAGCCGGAGATAGCAGCAGCTTCGGGAAAGGACAACTAACTGTGAGGGCGAGGAGGGGAGTTTTAACAGCCGTCAAACCAAAACATAGTGGCCATATCGTTGGTGTAGCTATTCCTGATCTCTCAATTTGGTCCTGATGCTGGCGTCCCGTGACCCTCCTGCATTAAAAAAAAATGTTGACCCTGTGTAGTGCAAGAGAAGGTTAAGTGTCACTTACATGTTATCAAATTTACTCATTTAGTGGTGATGCAATTATGGGCAGCAACCTCCCCACCGGCGGAGGACTGAGTTTCCTGTTTTGCTCTTGGGCCAGCAGTGGGACTTGGCTCTCTCTCTCAGTGCATTGCAGAACGGGTGAGAGAGACCACAGAGGAAGGAACAAAATGAGTAACACGGCAGGGTCCGCGTTCCCCACGCACTTCGAATGGATACATTAATCTTTGCATGTATATCTGCCTGATGTTTGCCTCACCAAAGAAAAAGCACTCTAAAGACAGCATTTGGCAGTCACATCGTTCTGCTGAAATTACGACGGCAGGAAATACATCCGAATTATGTTGTGTCACAATTAAGGAGCGATCTTAAATCATTTTATGGAAAATAATACTTTTTTTTTTGTACTTCAGGAATATGGAGTCCGTTATGTCTTGCAGACGTTGGAGGCGATTCATTGTGGTAGCATGTTGATTTATTAGCACGGTCAACTGCGTTTCCGGCCCGTCATTTCTGTAAAAGATTTGGAGAACTTCAAAAGGTGTGATATCACGTCAGTGCTCCAAGATGAAAAACCACACAGTGATATTGACAATATTGCGTCCGGTTAACCACCCTTTAACATCGTATGTTCAGATGTAGGAACTTTTGCAAAGAGACGAATTCAAGCAACCCTTCCCGCATATTCATCACTAAAATCGAGTTTACTGTGAATGTCTGAGCCAACAGCCTTTCTTTCCTTCAATTAAATAGTAAATTACAGTGAAAGCAACTTTTGATCTCACTTGTGTAGTCTGCAAAGAAGCAAATCCGCGTGTTTCCCAACCGGAAACCTTGGATGAACAGGGATATCCACTGCTTGCTGAAGTCTAGATCTGAGGCATTCAAATCAGGCGACCCTGACCTATTCAAGAAAGCCAGATATGATCCAAAGAAATCCATCAAAGATGCCAAAAGACAGTACCGGACCAATCTCGAGTCCCAGGCTAGCCACACGGATCCCCGCCATCCACGGCAACGTCTGCAAGACATAACGGACTCCAACGCACCCCTCCCTGATGAGCTCAACGCATTCTATGCCCGCTTTAAGCAAGAGGTCAGCGAGAGCGAGCCCTCCACCCTAGAAGCCTCGGATGAACTTGTATCTGAGATCACCACTGCAGACGTCAGAGCAGCCTTCTCGAAGGTCAACCCACGGAAAGCCACTGGCCCGGATGGGCTACCCGGACGAGCACTCAGGTCTTGCGCGGATCAGCTGGCGGGGGTATTTGCAGACATCTTCAACCTCTCTTTACAACAATCTGAGGTCCCCATCTGCTTCAAGAAGACGACCATCATCCCTGTACCAAAAAAAAGTCAAGCAGCGTGCCTTAATGACTATCGTCCAGTGGCTCTGACATCCATCATCATGAAGTGCTTCGAAAAGTTAGTCATGGCACGAATCAACTCCAACCTCCCGGATTACCTTGATCCACAACAGTTCGCCTACCGCTGCAACAGGTCCACAGCAGACGCCATCTCCATGGCCCTGCACTCTACCCTGGAACAGCTAGATAACAAAGACACCTATGTCAGACTCCTATTTATCGACTACAGCTCAGCCTTCAACACATCATTCCTATGAAACTCATCTCCAAACTCCGTGGCCTTGGCCTTGGCTCCTCCCTATGCGACTGGATCCTGAACTTTAGCCCACAGGCTGCAATCAGTAAAGATAGGCAACAACACCTCATCCACGATCATCCTCAACACCAGTGCCCCACACGGCTGTGTCCTCAGCCCCCTACTATACTCCTTATACACCTATGACTATGACAAATTCCCCTCCAACTCGATTTTCAAGCTTGCTGATGACACCACCGTAGTGGGTCGGATTTCAAACAATGATGAGACAGAGTACAGGAATGAGGTAGAGAATCTGGTGAACTTGTGCGACGACAATAATCTCTCCCTCAATGTCAACAAAATGAAGGAGATTGTCATCGACTTCAGGAAGCGTAGTGGAGAACATGCCCCTGTCTACATCAATGGGAATGAAGTAGAAAGGGTTGAGAGCTTTCAGTTTTTAGGTGTACAGATCACCTACAGCCTGTCCTGGTCCCCTCATGCCGACAATATAGTTAAGAAAGCCCACCAATGACTCTACTTTCTCAGAAGACTAAGGAAATTTGGCATGTCAGCTACGACCCTCACCAACTTCTACAGATGCACCTAGAAAGCATTCTTTCTGGTTGTATCACAGCTTGGTATGGAGCCTGTTCTGCCCAAGACCGCAGGAAACTGCAAAAGGTTGTGAATGTAGCCCAGCCCATCACGCAAACCAACCTCCCATCCATTGACTCTATCTATAATTCCCGCTGTCTCAGAAAGGCAGCCAGCATAATTAAGGACCTCACGCAACCCGGACATACTCTCTTCCACCTTCTTCCGTCAAGAAAAAGATACCAAAGTGCAAGGTCACGTACCAACCGACTCAATAACAGCTTCTTCCCTACAGCCATCAGACTTTTGAATGGACCTACCTTGTATTAAGTTGATCTTTTCTCTACACCTTGCTATAACTGTAACATATGTACGGTATGCATTGTTTGTACAGCATGCAAGAAACACTTTATACTAATACATGTGACAATAATAAATCAAATTCAATGTATTGGCATGGTAGGTGGGGCGGGGGGGCGGGGCGGGGGGGGGCGGGGCGGGGGGGGGGCGGGGTGGGGGGTGGGGGTGTGGGGGGGGTAGGGGGGTGGGGCGTGGGGGGGTGGGGCGGGGGTGGGTGGGGGGGGTGGGGTGGGGTGGGGTGGGGGGGGCGGGGGGGTGGGGGGGGGTGGGTGCGGGGGGGGGGGCAGGGGGGGAGAGACTATCCAATCCGGGTGAGTCTCATGGTGCAGCAGACAAGGTCACATTGTTGCTGGATGCTGCTGCCTTGACCTGAATGTAAGTGAGAGCAAAACAAAGTATCTGAGATAAAGAGCTCCAGTCAGGTTAAACAAATCCGGACAAAACTTCAGAACAATGAATAATACACCGGAGTCTGTAAAATATTTTGAGCTGACCATTAAAACATGAAGGGCTGGATTCTCCGATTCTGAGACGAAGTGCTGACGCTGGCGTGGGAACGGTGGCGTTTTACGAACAAATAAATGGCGCAAAACGGCCACCGATCTTCCGTCTGGTGGGGGGTTAGGAGGCACACAGCATAGAGCTGCCAGCTCTAGCTGCGGATACGGCCGGAGAATTGCCGGGGCTGTGGCTGCACAAGTGCACGGCGGCAGCCTACAGTGGCCAGCCGCACACGGACCAGGCCAACCAAATAGTGACCTTTGGCCAGGCTAGCCACTCCAGGACCACCTCCCACCAGTACCCCCAGCCTCTGTCAATGCCCCCCTGCCCACAGATCACTTCCTCTTCCTCCCCCCCCACGTGACCGATGCCATCAGGGACTCAGCCCATTGGGGGTGGAGTATCGGGGGAGGGCCTCAGGTAACGTCCTGAGGCCGTTTGGAAGGGGCGGAGCATCACAAAAGCACCGCCGCCCTCGATTTCGGCGCTAACAGGGATTCTCCGGCCAATCAGCGTACGCGATTTCAGCATCAGAGACCGGAGAATCCTGCCCGAAGTCTGTGCTAAGTTTCCTGACAGTGTCTCCTAAAGTAAGACTAATTAATCCAATAGCCATTCTTCCAAAGGGATGTCATAGATAAAGTCATAGATGTTTACAGTTGTTCCGACCACTTTTCCACAGGAAAGATTTGAAAATAAATTATATTGGACTGTTTTAACCAAAATGCACTCTTACAAGTTTGAAAGCACAACATATTGGCAAAAGGTGGTTAAGCTATTAAATGGAAGTGCCTTCTCCAGAGATTAAAAGCAATAAAGCATTTGTTAAAGTTACTATGATTGCCTAAAGGTTTCCCAACCCCCCATCTTGTTTCATGGGCATGGCCTCCCTTGCCCCCAACCCTTGGCAGTGCCACCCTTGCACTCGGGCACCTTTGCATGGTCAGCCTGGCACCCAGGCTTGGCAGTACCATCTAGGCACCTTGGCAATGCCAGGTTGACAGTGCCAAGGTGCCCACGTTCCAGGGGGAGGGCCAGGAATCCACACTGAACCTACCCTGATCACCCAGGGCTTTCCGATGGCCTGGGAGGCCCCGCGGGTACCGTTCCGCCTGGCCCACGTTTATGGGGACCAGCACTGACAGGCAGCTGGCTGCAGCCTCCCTGGGGAGGCCGGAGAATCGAAGGAGGCTAGTGGTGTTGCTCTCTTTGGTTGGCTCTGAATATGGCGGTCAATATGATCGCCTTCCTTAATCCTAATTATGTTTACTCTAGAATCGCCAGGTATCTTTCGATACCGCCACAAGGTTCAAACCCGAATACTGATCAAAGAGCCAATACACCAGTTAGTTAGTTCAAAGTCAATACTATTTATTTACACACACAGTAATATCTACTCATGCACAAAATACAGCAGACTAAACTATCACTACTGCTAAAGCCTATACTTAACTTCGGGTGCCAACTCAGTCAGAGGAACAATGGCCGTTGTTTGGTTCTGAGGCTGCTGAGGTCAAAGTGGTGAAGGGGAAACAGCTAAGGTCGTCCATCTGGTAGCGAGCGTTGACCTTGGACTTACTTGCTTCTGGTGCAGCTGGTGGACGGGTCTCTCCGCTGTGAGAGCCGATTCTCTCTTGGGGCCTTCTTCTTATACCAAAAGGGGGCTTTGTGCACTTTTGGGCAGGCCTTGAACTTGGCCCCAATTAATTGGACCGCATCATGATCATTCACATTGATCCTGACCAATAAAGGGATGGGTGCCCTGATGGCTGAGCGTGTCCTAGGTGGCTGCTGGCCTGCTTTGTTTTCTGCTTTCGGTTTGCAGAACTGGCGCCGCAAGGTCTGGAGCCAGATCGGTTACTTACGTATCTCTCTTTGTTCCCGGAGATGGGCCATCCAAATGCTAATGGGCCTACAGTTGCGGTCTTGTCTGGGAACTGTGGTTCCAATATGCAAATAGGCTCTGTGCATGCTTGCTTTCTTAACATTGTCCATTTTTCCCTGCAATCTTTGCAAATGTCCATTTTGTATTCTGGAAGTGGCTATCTCAGATGGCTACACACCCTCCTTGTGATCCTCGATGCGAAGCATGAAGGATCAAATAACCGCATCGTCTTCATTCTCCTCCCAAGTTGGGCACCTGTAAGCACTTCATAGGCTCTACACTGCTCTGTCCTATGAATTGCAACTTTTACCTAAATTATTTATGTACATACATCATTATAAAATTCTACGGGACGCTATGACATTCAGGCATGCATTAGAAAATTTTAAAAACTGGAACCTCTAACTATCCTTAACTAAACTATCCTCACTCAAACAATCAAAAGAATTTACAACATTTTAAATTGTACAAATAGCAGCAACACAGGTCTCTCTGGTTTGGCAGTCAAGAACAGAGTTTTACATTTCTTTTTATTGGAATGAACAAAACACAAACAAAAAAACAGATGCACTTTAATTAATTAATTAATTAATTGGGGAGTTTGTTGACGTCCGAAAATAGGGGATTTGAGGGTGTATATCGGAGTGCGAGTGCGGGAGGCTTTCCTCCGCAATTTCCTCAGTCTTAGAGTCTGATCGACACTGCAGAGTATCGCAAGTACTAATAGTAATTCCACAACGTAGGATAGGGAATACCTGGTGATGAACTTGTCACACCAGGTTGTGTATCGTAACTATCTCAGGGTTTAGTGTATGGCAGGGGTGGGAAACATTAACGGCCTGCGTGGTAGGGTTCAGGGAGGTAGCGTCCGTGCGCAACTGGAGGGATCCCGCTAAGATCCAACTGTAGAGCATGATGGTTGTCTTCATCTTTCCTTCTTTCTGTCTTCTTTTCTTCTTCTGAGTTTCCTGAGGTTCCAAAGTTCTATGGACACAAGCATAATATCTGTTATTATCTTGCTTAAGATCTAGTATGTCTGTCTGTCTGTCCTCTTATTGCCAATTACCCATCATAATTGGTCACCATCTGTGACTCCCTCATTTTTTTTTTAAACCAAATATTTTGGACAAGTCATACCAGAAAAAACTGACAGAGTGCGAGCCGTCTCGCAGCATGTGCGATCTACCATCCCAGTGTTCGAGGATGTAAATAGCATTTGGAAGCAACCTAAGGGTTGCCATAAAACAAACAAAGTTTTGAACTAAAGTGCCGAAATGGGGTGCGTATGGGTAAGAATGGGTGGAATCCCCGGGTAGGACAGTGACCAGTGCCGTGTGTGCTCTACCCGAGCGTAGCTGACCAGAGGGGGGTCCTCAGGCAGGGCGGGGACCAGTGCCGTTTCTCCACTGCCTGAGCGACCGGCAAGAACGATAAGAATTTGTGGTCGTCGTGGGGGCTGCCTCTTATGATTACCTTCGAATCAGAAGAGTAGCTATGATTGGTTGTCTGCTGACAGCCTAGTTTCTCTGAACAGTTGTCTGTCGACAAACTTGTTCCATTAACTGCCAGTGGGCATTAAAAGAGTGGTGGCGTGGGACCATTAAAACCTTTAAATGAACAAACAACATTGAACATTCACAATAACAAACACACATACATTACAAACATGGTGCAGGTTCCATCAGAAAGGACACCGTGTCTCTCCATCGGTTCCTTTTTACCATCATCTGGACACCTCATTGCTCAGTAGCGATCAAAGTCGCAAAGGGATTCGTTTGGTGGGAGGCAGACTCTATGTCATCCTCTTCTCCCGGCTGCCATACTAAATTGGTTTGCTAAAGCTGCGTGGGGCGAATTGGGGTCCATCTCATCATTCCGGATGAGCCTGAACGAATTGTCTTGGTGCCAGAATCTTGTGTCGAGGTTGGAGCTGCTAAGTTTTAATCCATAATCTTCGGGAGGTGGGTCTGGGTCAGGGGCTTTAATGTACGTTATCTCGAAGGGGTCGCTGGAATCATGCTCGGAATCGCAGGGATGTAATCGTAGCGTGGTGTGCTGGGGCTGTCGCTATCGCTGTCACTGCTGGTTGAAGGAAGGGAGAGGCAGAGTAGTGCCTCTGGGGGTGGAGTCAAAGTCATTTCTGAGGACGGGCTGGACGGGTTGGGGGAGGGTACGAATAAGTCATTCGTGGGCGGGGCATGCTCATCTGCTGCTGCAAGCGAGATGTGGTGTGCATGGTTGTTCTGCGAGCCATTAGCCTTAAGCTGGTTTATGTGAAACCATGCAGACTTGCCATTGGGATATGTGATCTTGTATACAGAGGGGCTGACTTTGTCAGAGATGGAGTATGGTCCGGAAAATTTGAGGGAAAGGAATGAACTAGGGTTGTATAGGGATAGCATCACTTGCTGCCCGACTGCAAACTCCATGGCGTGTACTGTTTTATCAAAGCAAGCCTTGTTCTTCCGTGTCCCAAGTCTAACAGCTGCTGCGAGCTGGACTGCCTTTACATTATCAATAATCTGCTGTACTGCTTTTTCATGCATGACAGCGGTGACTGTGGGACTGGCCAAATCCAGTCCTAATAAATACTCTGTCCCTTTCATGGGGCGTCCGGTCATGAGGGTGTGGGGGGTGTATCCTGTGGACGTGGATACCGTGTTTCGTATGAACATTAAAGCAAATGGGAGAACGGTGTTCCAGGTGCTATTGTGCTGTTGTACCATTTTTCTGAGGGAGGCTTTTAGAGTTCTGTTCAACCTCTCTACAATGCCGCTTGATTGGGGGTGGTATGCAATATGGAACTTTTGCTTGATGCCGAAAATTGTGAGGATGTTTCTCATCCCTCGTCCTGTAAAATGGGAGCCTTGATCAGACTCTATACTGCGTGGGAATCCCCATCTTGTAAAGATGTGCTGTGTTAGGATTTTAGCTGTCGTTTTGGCCGTGTTTGTTCTGGATGGAAAAGCTTCCACGCATTTTGTGATGGTGTCGATGACCACCAACACATACTTAAAACCATTTCTGCAGGGGTGTAGGGGTCCTATGTAATCTATCTGCAAATTCGCCCAGGGGCCATTAACGGTGTGGGTGTGACTTAGCTGGGTTTTCTTGCAGATCTGTCCGGATTGTTCTGGGCACAGATTAAGCAATTCTCGATGTAATGAGTAACATTGGCTTTTAAGTCAGGCCACCAGCAGAGAGGTCTGAGGTGGGCTAGGGTGGTTCAATGCCCTGGTGTCCATGATTGTCATGGAACTGACAAATAATTTGGTTCCTGTCTTGGCTGGGGACTACATAAATGCTGTCTTTTAAAATCACACCGTGATGTGTGGTTATCACGTTTTTAAAATTATCATAAGGGGCTGGGAAGTTGCCTTTTAAAACCTTCCCGAGTCTCTCATTTTTTGAGCCTTTGCCAAATCTTGAATGTTGGTCTGTGAGACCTGAACCGCGTGTACTGGGGCGCTTTCGGGGGCTTCCAAAAGTGACCATGCCTGGAATCTGCCTTCGCTAGGCATCTGCTTTAACGTTACCGGGGGGGGAAGAACGATGATGACTACGAACTTTAATAATGCCATATTTCCTATCTTTATTTGTCTCTAGGATGTGCCGGAGTAATGGGGCTGAGGGTAGGGGCTTTCCGTCTGCGGAAACAAATCCTCTAGTTTCTCACAGGGGTAGGAATTTGGTTAAACTGTTGCAGACATATAAGCTGTCCGAATATATGTCGGCTGGGGTCGGAAACGAGTCGGGGTGATCTACAATGTACGCTATGGCTGCCAGTTCTGCTGCCTGCGAGCCTAAGTGTCCTGGCAATTTTAACAAATTCTCTTCTAGGGCGCGTCCCTGCGCGTCCTCTACATATATACCGCAACCGGTAATTCTTTTCCCATTTAAAACTGTGGAGGAGCCATCCACATAGATTCTAAGGGGTGCGTATGTGTCTGCAGGCTGGGGTCTCTGGGGTGTAGTACCTGCTTTCCTGGGGGCTGACCTAGGTATAAAGGGTCCTGTATTATGTTTAGTGGAGATGATCTCACACTCATGTGGGGTACCTGCATATTGTAAATTATCAGCTAGGAAGGTGTGGGTCTTGGTTCTCTTAACTGTGATGTCCCATCCCTGTAAAAGAAGGGTCCAACGGGCGGCGCGGATTTGGCTGACTGTGCCACCCTTAAGTCTACCATCTAGTAGTAGCTGTGTTGGGGTTGTGTTCAGTGAGAATGGTGATGGGGTTGAGTCCTGTAATGTAGGCAAAGTATTGTACTGCCCAAAAAACTGCGAGCAGGTATCTTTCTCAGGCAGAAAATCCTTGCTCGACAGGATCTAACACGCATGAGGTGTATGCCACGGGGCCTAATCGATCATGTCGTTCTTGGAGGAGCACGGCCGAAAGGGTTCGGTCAGTGCTTGCAACCTCAATTGCGTATGGGGAAAGTGGATCTTGGACCTGTAGTGCGGGGGCTGTGCTGAGGGCTCTTTTTAAAGCATCCACGGCATGCATGTGCTGTGGAAGCCATTCCCACGGTGCTTGTTTCTTGAGAAGTTCGGATAGAGGCGCTGCTTTTGTGGTGAAATCATCAATGTGGTTTCGGCAGTAGCCAACCAGTCCTAGAAATGACCGGAGAGCTGTGACATTATGGGGAAGGGGCAATTTGACGATCGAGTCAATTCACTTTTGCTCGATCTCGCGTTTACCATGTGTGATTACTGTACCCAAGTAAATCACTTTTTCCTGCAAAATCTGGGCCTTCTTGGAGTTCACTTTACATCCAATCTGTTGTAGGAGTCCTAAAAGTTCATCGAGAAGTGAAATGTGCTCTCCCTTTGTGTCCGTCTGTAGTAGCAGATCATCTACATATTGGACCAGACAATCAGATCGTGAAAATTTTGCTAATCCATTTGCCAGCTGTCGGTGGAAAATGGAGGGGGAGTTGTGGAAGCCTTGTGGAAGGCAGGTCCATGTATATTGTTGTCCCTGGAATGTGAATGCGAATTTATATTGGCACCCTTTATCCAATGGAATGGACCAAAAGCCGTTGCTAATGTCCAAAACCAACATTTTTTTTGACTGTAGTCCCTGTTTGAGCATGGTTTCGACTCGTGGCTACGGTGGGGGCTGCTACTGGGGTTATTTTGTTCAGTTCCCGGTAATCAATGGTCAGTCGCCATGATTCATTGGGTTTCCTGACGGGCCAAATTGGTGCGTAATTCGTGGAGGTTACTGATCAGAGTACGCCTTTATCAAGCAAATTCTGTATTACCTTTGAGATTTCTCCCTCTGTTTCTTGGGGAAAACAGTACTGCTTTTGTGGTCTGTGGTCGGGACCTGTAATATTCACTAAGCCAGCGATCTTGCCACAGTCGTGCTTGTGCTGGTCAAATGCTGCCTTGTGTAGCTGCAGGACTTCCCTAACTTCTTCGTCCTGACTAATGGCTCGAGGGTCGAACCAGAAGTCTCCTCCTGCGCTGGTTCTATTTTCATACTCTCCAACTGTGAGCATGGCGGGGGCTCGTGCTGCCTTTGCCATTATCCACACACATTTATTTACCGGATCAAATGATAGATTGTGGGAGCTCATGAAGTCAATTCCTAAGATGTGTTCGGCTGCTGTCTGGGGTAGATCGACCAGAACTACGGGGTGTTTAGTTTTAATGTTCCCTATCTGGATTGCTACAGGGGCTGTGATGTGTCCTCCCTGTAAATGACCTGTAAAACCGTTGAGTGTAATGGTGTCTGTCGTGGGCCACGTGTCTCGCTGAAACATTGTGGAGGAATTGAGCGTGGTGCGGGACCCTCCTGTGTCCCAAAGGAATTCTACGGGGTGTCCCTGGACTGTGCCTGCCACTACCGGTCTACTGGACTTGTCCCAAAGGGTGTCGCAGATCCAAGTTGGGGAGCCCGAACACCGTCAGTCGGTGCCGTTCATATCTGCATTCTCAGAACGGGGGCTAACGCTTTGCCCTATTCTTATTTAGGGTGCCTGACTGTTGGTTTCTCTGCTGCTCCTGGGGCACATTGCACTTTCGTGCGTAGTGTCCTAATTGTCCACAATTGGAACACTCCTGGGATTTGGGTTGCTGTGGGCTGTTCCTGCCCTCATTTACCCATGCGGGGTTCTGGTGCGTCCTAACTGGATGCATGTCTGCCTGTTCTTCCTCTGCTCTACCAAATACAGTTTTGCCTTGGATGGACTGTTCCCAAGCACGTGACAATCTCTTCAAAACCCATTTCTCATTGTGGGCATCGTCTGAGGGGTCATAATTTGCGCAAGCTCTGCCTACATTTGTTTCGGCCTTCTACGGGGTCTCCTTTGTTATAGCCGATCGCATCTAGGATCGCTGTGTGCATTTCTTGGAGTATGCCTCCTTCTACATCCTCTGGGTCGGGAAGGGCTGCCACGACTGAAGGGTCGAGGCTTAAAACTGTGAGCTTCATTTGCTCCTTTTCATCCAGGCCGTACATGGTCGCCTGCTGTTTTACTCGAGCAAAGAACTGGTGGGGGTCCAATGTGGGTAGGAACGGTGCAATTTTATCACACGCGTTCCGTAATTGGGTTATGGTTAACAGGGTTGTATATAGGAAATCTGGGTCTCCTTCTGTTGTGGCCCTGCGCTGTGAGGTTACAGGGTTCATAGGGGTGTGTTCTGCCTTTGCAGTCGGGGGTTGGGGTGCTTTTTGTTTCTGGGGTTTTTCCTGTGTACATGTCACATGCCCATAGCTGTGAGCAGTCTCATTTAACTCCTGCCAATCAGGGCCATTTTCCTGGTCTAACTGGGGTCCAAACGTGCTCTGAAACCCATACTGAACGGAAAGCAGAGATTGCAATTCTGCCATTTGCTTCCGGCACTTTACTTGATCTACCGAGCTCTGCCTTTGTTCCGTTGTGGAAGTGTGGAGCGCTCGTAGGGCTGTTTTTAAGTCGTTACACTGTTTCTGCAACTGCTCAACCTGTTGTTAAGTTTCCTGTCTTACCAAGACCGCATGTTGCGTGTCTTGGTAGGCCTTATCACATTGGGTCTGAAAACTACTCAATTGGGCGAGACAAGACTCGTGTGCCAGCTTGGCATCAGCCACCTCCTTGTCCCTCGCCATTAACTGCTCTCTCAATTCCCTGTTCTCCTTCTCAAATTCGCTCACATCGCCTTCATTATTCCTGTCTCTCTCTTCAATCTCTCTACGGAGTGTCCTAACGACCTCCTCTGTGCCTCGCAATTGTGCCAAGCAGGACACGATTGCCATCGGCTTGCGTGCTTTCCCTAAGCTCTTCTTATGGATCTCTGTCAGGTTCTCCCACCAAGTATGCCCTATACTTCCGGGACCTATTTCATCATTGGCACAGAATTCACTCCAAAGGGGCCATCCTTTCCCTTTGAGATATTTTCTGATCTCTTCTTCCCATATGGGACACTGTCCTACTCCTACTCTACTGGTCACTGCGACCTCGAATTCCTGGGGGGCTTTAAAGCATTCCATTGCCTTCATTGCCATTTTCTCTATCTCTGGGTTCTCTACTGAATTTGGAACAGGGGGTGATAAAGTGCTGATATAAACACGGGTACGGCTTACCCTAATTTCCGACATACAAAACTCCCGACAGTTTTACGCAACACAATTTCTCAGGTTTACCTTATATCCCTGTTAGTATGCATGCATTAACGCACTTCCGAATCTTGGAGGTTTGATCAGTATCATTCTTACACTTGTGATTTTTCTGTTTCCAATTGGATTCCAATTCCAATTTGGGTTCTCTCGGAGTGACTAGTCCACTTCTAGGTCGAGTCCCACCAGAGTCGCCATAAATGTTGCTCTCTTTGGTTGGCTCTGAATATGTCGGTCAATATGATCGCTTTCCTTAATCCTAATTATGTTTGCTCTAGATCCGCCAGGTATCTTTCGATACCGCCACAAGGTTCAAACCCGAATACTGATCAAAGAGCCAATACACCAGTTAGTTAGTTCAAAGTCAATACTATTTATTTACACACACAGTAATATCTACTCATGCACATAATACTACAGACTAAACTATCACTACTGCTAAGGCCTACACTTAGCTTCGGGCGCCCACTCAGTCAGAGGAACAATGGCCGTTGTTCGGATCTGAGGCTGCTGGGGTCGAAGTGATAGAGGGGGAAACAGCTAAAGTCGTCCGTCTGGTAGCGAGCGTTGACCTTGGACTTACTTGCTTCTGGTGCAGCTGGTGGATGGGTCTCTCCGCTGTGAGAGCCAAGTCCAAGAGAGCGATTCTCTCTTGGGGCCTTCTTCTTATACCTGAAGGGGGCTTCGCTCACTTTTGGGCGGGCCTTGAACTTTGTCCCAATTAATTGGGCCGCATCTTGATCATTCGCATTGATTCTGACCAATAAAGGGGTGGGTTTCCTGATGGCTGAGCGTGTCCTAGGGGGCCGCTGGCCTGCTTTGTTTTCTGCTTTCGGTTTGGGGAACTGGTGCCGCGAGGTCTGGAGCCAGATTGGTTACTTAAGTATCTCCCTTTGTTCCCGGAGATGGGCCATCCATATGCTAACTGGCCTACAGTTTCGGTCTTGTCTGGGAGCTGCGGCTCCAATATGCAGACAGGCTCTGTGCCTGCTTGCTTTCTTAACATTGTCCATTTTTCCCTGCAATCTTTGCAAATGCCCATTTTGTATTCTGGAAGTGGCCATCCCAGATGGCTACAGTGGATGGCAGGTAGGTCGTAAGTAGGTTTATGGCCTACTTCGGCAAGCGTCATACGGTCCTGCCCATTTGGGGTGGAGTTCTGACTCCAACGTCTCGAGAAGCTTAGATGAATCTTGCGAGGCACGGAGGCTGTCAGGCTCGCGAGAGGGCTCTACCAGGGGTTTCTGGCCACATTGTGCTCTTGCTTGAGCGCAACAAGGCTGGAGAACCGCACCCAAAAGGTTTGCCATGAAATCAAGCTACTTCATGATTTCTATGAAGCTTCTCCTTGCCAGGGTTTGCTCAGTCTGCCTTCAGATATATTGATGATATATACATCTGAAATATCTTCTTACCTCTAGATCTGATCATTTCAATGCATGCCTGGCCAATCTCCCACATTCCACCATCCGCAAAATATGAGATCATCCAAAAGCCTGCTGCCCATGATCAAACTCCTATTCACCATCCAGTGTGCTCTCTGACCAACCTACCTCCTTTCAAGCAATATTTTGATCTTATATTCTCATCCTTGTTTACAAATCCCTCCATGTGCCTTCCCCATCCCTGTCTCTTCAGGCCTACAACCTCAACCTCACCCCGCCCCCCCACCCCCCGCCCCCACCCCTTGCCCTCCGAGGTATCTGCATGCCTCTAATTCTGGCCTCTTGCACAACGTTAATTACATTGTTCAATGAATCGTGGCCAGGACTTCAATTGGCTAGGCCCGAAAATCTGAATTTCCCTCATGAAACCCTTCTGCTTCACTTTTTTCTTTAGGAAAACCAAGGCTCCTTGACCAAGCATTTGGTCACCTGCCCTAATATCTCTGTCAAATCTTTTTTCATAGTTCTCCTGTCAAGTGCTGAGGGATGTTTTATTATGCGTTCTGTAATACAGGTTATTGTTGCTGAAATACATGAACATTATCTAAACTACAGGGATATGCTAATTTTATATCATTAGGTTGCACTATCAAGTGAGTACATTGAGACATTAAACTAAGATGCTCAGCACACTTACGGAAGTGACTGAAACTGAGAGAGCTCAACAGCATTCATGACTACGTTATGACCAGCAGCACCATTCGAATTCAATAACTCAATGAAAGTGGAGATTAAGGCTTGGCACGATAAATTAACACTTCATCACATGAACATGCTAAAACCCAGTGGAAAGAATTAATGAAAGCCAAATTAGTCAGATCAGGTCCAGGGGGCAGCCTAAGAGTGCCACTCTCCCAAATTTATAATGTGGTGACTCTATCAGTCTTACCCTGAGCTGGTGGCAAAGTTCATTCTGGGGTTGCATGTGTGCAGAGCAGCAATGTCTAATTTGTCATGGTTACGCGCCCAACTAATTCCATTCTGATCTCATCATTGATGTTCTGCCACCTGAAGGGTGATTTTTGTGGTCAGTTAGACATTCAGACCAAATTGTCCTGGTGGTCAGTCTAACAAAATCTGTCAGCTTTACCTTCATCGCGCCATCACTTTGTTTCCCCAGCACAGTACGATGCAGACGGCCCCAAGACCATACATGGGCCCCACAAAGCAGACGACCTGTTGCTGTATGTGACGGATCCAGTGGAGGGGATGCAGATCCTATGGGAGTTTGGAGACTTTTCGGGCTATCAGCTCAATGTGGGAAAGAGTGAGCTCTTTGTGATCCATCCGGGGGACCAGCGAAGAGGGATAGAGGACCTGCCGTTGAGGAGGGCGGAAAGGAGCTTTCGATATTTGGGGATTCAGGTAGCTAGGAGTTGGGGGGCACTGCATGAACTCAATTTGACGCGATTGGTGAAACAGATGGAGGAGGATTTTAAAAGGTGGGACATGTTGCCACTCTCGCTGGCGGGTAGGGTACAGTCGGTTAAAATGGTGGTCCTCCCGAGATTTCTTTTTGCATTCCAATGCCTCCCAATTGTGATTACTAAGGCCTTTTTTAAGAGGGTAAGCAGGAGCATGATGGGTTTTGTGTGGGCGAGCAAGACCCCGCGGGTAAGGAACGTAGCAGAGATAGAGGAGGGTTGGCATTGCTGAATCTGGGTGGTTATTATTGGATAGCCAACGTGGCAATGATCCGTAAGTGGGTGATGGAGGGAGAGGGGGCAGCGTGGAAGAAGTTGGAGATGGCGTCCTGCAAAGGAACGAGCCTGGGGGCGCTGGTGACGGCACCGCTGCCGCTCTCGCCGACAAGGTATACCACGAGCCCGGTGGTGGCGGCAACGCTAAAGATCTGGGGCAGTGGAGACGGCACGGGGTGCGACGGGAGCCTCGGTGTGGTCCCCGATCAGAGACAACCATCGGTTTGTCCCACAAAGGATGGACGGGGGATTTCAGAGCTGGCATCGGGTAGGGATTAGAAGAATGGGGGACCTGTTCATTGACGTGACGTTTGCGAGCTTAGGGGCACTGTAGGAGAAGTTTGGGCTACCCCCGGGAAACGCTTTCAGGTACATGCAAGTTAGGGCGTTTGTGAGGCGGCAGGTGAGGGAATTTCCGCTACTCCCGGCACAGGGGATTCAAGACCGGGTGATCTCGGGCTTTTGGGTCGGGGAGGGCAAGGTGTCGGCGATATACCAGGAGATGAAAGAAGAGGGGGAGGCTTTGGTACAGGAGCTGAAGGGTAAATGGGAGGAGGAGTTGGGGGAGGAGATTGAGGAGGGGCTATGGGCTGATGCCCTAAGTAGGGTTAATTCCTCTTCCTCGTGTGCCAGGCTTAGCCTGATACAATTTAAGGTGGTTCATAGAGCACATATGACGGGGGCGAGGCTGAGTAGATTCTTTGGGGTGGAGGACAGATGTGGGAGGTGCTCAGGAAGTCCGGCGAACCATGTCCATATGTTTTGGTCATGCCCGGCACTGGAGGGGTTCTGGAGGGGAGTGGCGGGAACAATATCTAAGGTGGTGAAATTCCGGGTCAAGCCAAGCTGGGGGCTAGTACTATTTGGAGTAATGGACGAGCCGGGAGTGCAGGAGGCGAAAGAGGCCGGTATTCTGGCCTTTGCGTCCCTAGTAGCCCGGCGAAGGATCTTGCTAATGTGGAAGGAGGCGAAGTCCCCCAGCATGGAGGCCTGGATAAATGATATGGCTGGGGGTTTATCAAGTTGGAAAGGATAAAGTTTGCCTTGAGAGGGGTTCTACAGGCGGTGGCAACCGTTCCTAGATCATCTCGCGGAGCGTTAGATGAAGGTCAGTCAGCAGCAGCAGCAACCCAGAGGGGGGGGGGCATCGTTCGTGGGGGGTGGGGGGGGGAGGGGGGGAAGGGGGGTTCCTGTGGGGGGCATGTGAGCAAGAAAGCACATGAATGATCCGGAAACTGACATGTACGGGAATAATCCAATGTACAAAGTTCTGTATTTTATTGACTTGCCATGTTCATGTCTTGCCACGCGAGTTCTTTTTCTTTTCTTTGTTACGAGGTGGGGCGAGGGGAGGTTGTTTGTAAGGTGGAAAATATTGTTATTGAAAAATTCTTAATGAAGATATATTTTTTTAAAAAGAGAAAATATGAAATAAAACTAAAACTATTTACATATAGATCGGCTTCAACTATTCACATAAATAAATCACAGTTTCCCCTTTTTTTGTTCCCTCCTTCCAGTGTTTGCAGTGGTGATTGTGGTTCCCTACGTTTCGCTTCCCACTGGTTGTCCCTTAGCTTTTCTTCCGTTTGGTTCAGGTTGTTGCCCCCCCCTTGTGTCTCCTGCTTCTCTTGTTGGGCTTGGTTGTGTTCCATGTTCCCCCGACCACCCCCCCCGGAACAACCGAGTGAATGGCTCCTACCTTTTGTGGAAGCCTTCTTCTGACCCTCGGATGGTGAATTTAATTTTCTCCATTTGGAGAAATTCCGATAGGTCGGACAATCAATCTGCAGCTGTGGGTGGTGCTGCTGACCGCCAGCCGAGCAGGATTCTCCGGCGGGCGATTAGGTAGGCAAAGGCAAGAGCGTCGGCCCTCCTCTCCATGAGTAGATCTGGGTGTTCTGATACCACAATGACTGCCACTCTCGGGCATGGCTCCACCCTCATTCCCACCACTTTGGACATTGCCTTGAAGAAGGCTGTCCAGAACCCAGCGGGTCTCAAACAAGACCAGAACATGTGGGCGTAGTTGGCCAGGTCTACTTGACACCATTCGGACCTATCCTCACCTTCCGGGATGAACCTGCTCATAAGGGTTCTGGATAAGTGGACTCTTTCAAACCCCAAGTCCTCCTCCCACTTCTCCCTTATGTCGTCCAGTTGGGTGTTGGCCCCCCTTAGCAGTCGCCCGTACATGTTCCTTTCCCTAAGATGTCCGTGTCCAACAGGTCCTCTAGCAGAGATTGTTGTGCTGGTCGTGGGTACATCCTTGTTTCCCTTTGCAGGAAGTTTTTGATTTGCAGATACCTAAGATTGCTTCCCCCCATCAGCTGGAATCTTTCTGTCAACTCTTCGAGCGATGTTAACCTATTGTTGGTGTAGAAATCCCTAACTATAAGCGTCCCCCTGTCCTGTCTCCACCTTTTGAAGGTGGCGTCCATAGTCGCCGGTGTGAACCTGTGGTTGCAGCAGATGGGGGCTTTATCGGACATTTTGGTTAACCCAAAATGCTGTTGCAGTTGATTCCATGACCGGAGTGTTGCTACCACCACTGGGCTCGTTGAATACTTATTAGGTGGGGATGGGAGTGCCGCGTGGCTAGGGCCCAGAGGGAATTCCCTCTGCAGGAGCCCTCCTCCACAAGCACCCACTCGGCTTCTGGCTCCTTTATCCACCCCTTTACTCTCTCTGTGGCCGCTGCCCAGTGGTAATATTGCAGGTTTGGGAGGGCTAGGCCACCAATGGATCACGTTCACTGCAGTACTCTTTTTGGGATCCTTGCATTCTTCCCCTCCCATGCAAACACCATAATCAGTTTGTCCAGTGAGTTGAAAAAGGTCTTGGGGATGTAGATCAGGATGGATCTCAACAGGAAGAGGAACCTGGGCAGTACGTTCATTTTGATCATCTACACCCTCTCCCACAGGGAGAGTGGGAGTGTGTTCCATCTCTGCAGGTCCTTCTTAAAGATCCTCTGTCAGGCTGGTCAGGTTCCATTTGTTTCGATAGCAGCTCCTCCAGCTTGCGGGTTCACGGGAGGAGATCCACCTGATGTGCGACTTCTCAGCACACCCCCATCATCGGAAGTCCTTAACTTT
Source organism: Scyliorhinus torazame (assembly GCF_047496885.1). Lineage (NCBI taxonomy): Eukaryota > Metazoa > Chordata > Chondrichthyes > Carcharhiniformes > Scyliorhinidae > Scyliorhinus > Scyliorhinus torazame. The sequence goes on from NC_092715.1 coordinate 195,356,790, forward strand.
TTTCAGTACTATGCATCAGCCACTATACTTGGGGAAATAGGAACATTATCGGGACTGGAAAAACCTTTTTACCACATTCAATCATGCATTTGTGTCAGATGGGTAACCCCAGCCTATCTCATGAAAATATGATGCCCTCCCACTGACTCCACAATTCTCAGAAGGGTTGGATTAGATTTGTTTACTGGCATGTGTACCGAGGTGCAGATCATTTAGTACATGAAAATAAAAGAAAAGGAAAAGAAAATACATAACAGGGCAACACAAGACACACTATGTAAATTTATAGACATCGGCATCGGGTGAAGCAGACAGAAGTGTCGTATTAATGAGGTCAGTCCATAAGAGGGTCATTTAGGAGTCTGGCACCAGCGGGGAAGAAGCTGTTTTTGAGTCTGTTTGTGCATGTTCTCAGATTTTTGTATCTCTTGCCCGATGGAAGACGTTGGAAGAGTGAGTAAGCTGGGTGGGAGGGGTCTTTGATTATGCTGCCCACTTTCCCAAGGCAGCAGGAAGTGTGCAGAGTCAATGGATAGGGGGCAAGTTTGTGTGATGGATGGGCTGTGTTCACGACTCTCTGAAGTTTCTTGCGGTCTTGGGCCGAACAGTTTCCATACCAGGCTGTGATGCAGCCAGAGAGGATGCTTTCTATGGTGCATCTGTGAAAGTTGGTAAGAGTCAGTGTCGACATGCCAAATTTCCCTTAGTTTCCTGAGGAAGTATAGGTGCTGTTGTGCTTTCTTGGTGGTAGCCTCAATGTGGGTGGACCAGGTCAGATTTTTGGTGATGCGCATGATGTGTTGGGTGTTCTGGATCACACACAGGTCACCAACACTTGAAGTAGTGCAACACTATTTTATTAAAAGGTTAACTATTTAAACATACTTGAACTGTGGGTAAATACGATACCAGCTTTAACTAAAGACCTTTGCCTTGTCCTAACCAGTTGATGCACTCAGCACATGGTGAATGTCTGTGTTGCAGGCTGTGAGCTCTGTGCTCCTAGCTAGCTGCTACTCGAATGAGCGGGAACTCTGATGCCCCCTGTCTTTATAGTGTGTGTGCTCTCACTGGTGATTGGCTGCGGTGTTGTGTATGTTGATTGGTCCCACTGTGTGTCCATCAGTGTGTGTCTGCACCATGATATACTGGTATATATTATGACATCCCCCCATTTATATTTTAAAAATGTGCCTGCGTGACAATAAATAGTGTGTGGTGAATGTTCCTGACTACGTGTGTGCGAAATATTTAAAGGACTATGTACATAAAACTAAGCTATTTACATGGGAAGGTGCCTGGTGCAGAAAAAACAGTGTGTCACACAAATAACGAGACAAACACTATATACAAACCACTTGAACGATTAAACGTAAGAACAGAACAGACCAGAGAGTCCATTGGTGCATAAAGTTCACAAATTAAGTCTCTGAGGTGAATTCTGGTTGACCGCCTAAAGGGTGGGTCAGGAGCCACCAGCTGAGGAGGGGGCTGGACTGCGTCAGATTGAGGAGGATGCAGAGTAACCAGAATCTCTGCATGAGCAGTTGGGCTGGCAACAGGCCAGTGGACAGTGGGGCCGAGCGATAGGCCAGCAGGGCGAGGTAGAAATTGGACCCAGCATCGGCAGCCTTGCAGAGGAGCCATTTGACTATGTGGACACCCTTCTCCGCTTTGCCATTAGATTGGGGGTACAGGGGACTGGATGTCACATGCACAAAGTTGTACCTCCTGGCAAAGTTGGACCATTCCTGGCTTGCGAAGCAGGGGCCATTGTCCGACATCACAGTGAGTGGGATGCCGTGACGAGCAAAGGTGTCTTTACAGGCACGGATGACTGCAGACGATGTGATGTTGTGCAAACGTACCACCTCTGGGTAGTTTAAAAAATAGTTTACAATCAGAACATAGTCCCTGCCCAGCGCGTGGAACAGGTTGATGCCGACCTTGGACCAAGGGGACATGACCAACTCATGGGGCATTAGGGTCTCACGTGGTTAGGCCGGCTGGAACCGCTGACAGGTGGGGCAGTTGAGCACTGTGTTGGCTATATCGTCATTGATACCGACCAGTACACTGCCTCTCGGGCCCATCGGCGGCACTTCTCCACGCCAAGATGGCCCTCATGTAGCTGTTCCAAGACAAGCTGGCGCATGCTGTGCGGGATAACAATGCAGTCCAGCTTCAGGAGGACACCATCGACTACCGCCAGATCATCTCTGATTTGTAGAACTGCGGGCATTGGCCCTTGAGCCACCCGTCTGTTAGGTGGCGCATGACATGCTGTAGCAGGTGGTCAGCCGCAGTCTCGCGGCGCATTTGGACGAGGCGTTCATCCCTGGCCGGTAGATTGGAGGCCACGAAGGCCACATGGGCATCAACCTGGCAGACGAATCTTGCTGGGTCACACGGGGTGTTGACTGCCCTGGACAGAGCGTCGGCTATGATCAGGTCTTTGCCTGGGTTGTATACCAGCTGGAAGCCGTATCGCCGGAGTTTGAGCAGAATGCACTGGAGGCGAGGCGTCATGTCGTTCAAGTCTTTTTGTATTATATTGACCAGCGGGCGATGGTCGGTCTCGACGGTGAATTGGGGAAGGCCGTACACATAATCATGAAATTTGACGACACCGTCAACAGGCCCAGGCACTCCTTTTCTATCTGCGCGTAGCGCTGTTCCGTGGGGGTCATGGCGCATGACGCATATGCAACGGGGGCCCATGATGAGGCCTCATCGCGTTGCAGGAGCACTGCCCCAATGCCAGATTGGCTGGCATCGGTCGAAATTTTTGTCTCTTTCGCTGCATCAAAAAAGGCCAATATCGGGGCCGTGGTAAGTTTGGTTTGAAGTGCTCTCCATTCGCGCTCGTGGGCAGGAAGCCATTGGAAGTCTGTCGTCTTCCTGACCAGATTCCTGAGAGCTGTGGTATGAGAGGCGAGGCTAGGGATGAACTTCTCTAGGAAGTTGACCATGCCCAGAAATCGGAGGACCGCCTTCTTGTCCTCTGGATTTTTCATGGCTGTGATGGCAGCCACCTTGTCCGCATCCGGCCGCACACCCAACTGGGAGATGTGGTTCCCCTAGGAACTTGAGTTCCGTCTGGCCGAAGGAGCATTTGGCTCTGTTGAGGCGTAGGCCCTTCTCCCGTACGCGTTTGAACACGCGCTGGAGGTGACTGATATGCTCCTGCTGGACCAAATGATTATGTCGTCAACATAGACGCAAACACCTTCAATGCCTTCCAATATTTGTTCCATGATCCTGTGAGATACTTCTGACGCCAATATGATCCCAAACGGCATCCTGTTGTAACAATATCTGCCAAAAGGGGTGTTAAAGGTACACAGTTTCCTGCTGGATCTGTCTAGTTGAATTTGCCAGAATCCTTTCGAGGCGTCAAGTTTGGTGAAGAGCTTGGCCCGAGCCATCTCGCATGTGATCTCTTCGCGCTTGGGGATTGGGTAATGCTCCTTCATTATGTTGCGATTCAGATCCTTTGGATCAATGCAGATTCTGAGCTCGCCGGAAGACTTCTTTACGCACACCATGGAACTGACCCAGTCGGTTGGTTCCGTAACTCTGGAGATCACTCCTTGGTCTTGGAGGTCCTGCAGCTGATGCTTGAGGCGGTCCTTGAGGGGTGCTGGGACTCTGCGAGCTGCATGCACCAGAGGCGTGTCGTTCTGTTTGAGTATGAACTTGTATGTATATGGGAGCGTGCCCGTGCCTTCGAAGACGTCGCGCTGCTGGTCGATGATGGCGTTGAGTTGCGCCCTGAAGTCAGCATCCTGGAAGGCAGACGTGTCATCAGGGGAGAGAGAGTGAACTCTTTGAACGAGGTTTAGCATTTTGCACGCCTGTGCGCCAAGCAGACAGTCCTTTGAGGGGCCCACGATCTCGAAAGGAAGGATGGCTTTTCGTGACTTGTGCATCACTTCGAGTTGGCATGAGCCGGTAGCAGGAATGATGTTGCCATTGTAGTCCAATAGCTGGCAGGCCGATGGGAGAATGGTTGGTTTGCCACGGAGGCTTTGGAAAGCAGACCACGCCATGAGATTGGCGGATGCACCAGTGTCCAGGCGGAATCGTATTTGGGACCGGTTGACCGTCAGGGTGGCACACCACTCATCGTCTGGATCAATGCTGTACACCGACAGCGGCTGGTATCTTTGCTTCGGGGACAGCCTGTTTCTCGTTACGACACCGACTCGAAAAGGCGCCTTCGGGTCCTCGGTGTCACTGCTGTGTGGGAGGTCGGAATCGGACTCGGTGACCGTGGGTTGAATTGCCCGAACATTCCTGCGAGGCTGGCTGAAGCGATATGAATTGGAAGGCTGAGCTGCTCGACAGCAGGCAGCATAGTGGCCAGGTTTTCCACATCGTAGGCATTGTCGAGATTTTGCGGGGCATTGCCGCTTTAAATGGGCGGAGCCACAGTTGCCGCACATCGTGACGTCAGCTCGTTCGCTGCGCCACCGCGCATGCGCGGTGCGGTCCTGCATGGTGCGCGCCTGCGTATTACATTCCTCCATGTCGCCGTCCCCTCGTTTGGTGCGTACAAGTGCGGGAGTCTGCAAAAAGCGCGCAAAATGGTCGCCCTCATCCAGGCTGAGGCCCTGGAGGTGTTCAATCACTTGGACCCGTTCTGCCTTGTGGGGACCTTGCCATGCCATTTCAGCCGCTTGTACATGGGAGTACCGACTGGTGGCATTTTCATGTAGGACACAGGTCCCGATGGCGGTCGCTAGGGTGAGTTGCTTTACTTTGAGGAGCTGCTGACGTAGGGGGTCCGACTGAACACCGAAAACGATCTGGTCGCGTATCATGGAGTCGGAGGTGGGCCTGTAGCTGCAAGATTGTGCAAGGATGCGGAGGTGCATTAAAAAGGATTGGAAAGGCTCGTCCTTACCCTGCAAACGCTGCTGGAACACGTAGCATTCAAAACTTTCATTTACCTCTACGCTGCAGTGAGTGTCAAATTTGAGGAGAACCGTCTTGCACTTCGTCTTGTCTTCGTCATCTGCAAAGGTGAGAGAGTTGAAAATATGGATGGCATGGTCCCCGGCCGTGGAGAGGAGAAGAGAAATCTTTCTGGTGTCCGAGGCGCCCTCCCTGTCTGTGGCTTCGAGATAGAGCTGGAAGCGCTGTTTGAAAATCTTCCAGTTGGCCCCGAGGTTGCCGGCGATGCGGAGCGGCGGCGGCGGGCTGATGTTGTCCATGTTGCAGAATGACGGAATGCTGGCGGAAGGCAGATCACTTGCAGGAAGGTCTAAGAAGTGCTAGTATGCAACCACTCCTGGTATCATGATGTGTTGGGTGTTCTGGATCACATACAGGTCACCAACACTTGAAGTAGTGCAACACTATTTTATTAAAAGGTTAACTATTTAAACATACTTGAACTGTGGGTAAATACAATACCAGCTTTAACTAAAGACCTTTGCCTTGTCCTAACCAGTCGATGCACTCAGCACATGGTGAATGTCTGTGTTGCAGGCTGTGAGCTCTGTGCTCCTAGCTAGCTGCTACTCGAATGAGCGGGAACTCTGATGTCCCCTGTCTTTATAGTGCGTGTGCTCTCACTGGTGATTGGCTGCGGTGTTGTGTATGTTGATTGGTCCCACTGTGTGTCCATCAGTGTGTGTCTGCACCATGATATACTGGTGTATATTATGACAGTGCACACCTAGGAATTTGAAACTGTCAACCATCTATCTCAATCTTGGCCCAGTTGGTGCTGACAGGGGTGTGTACAGTACTTTGCTTCCTGAAGTCAATGGCCAGCTCTTTAGTTTTGCTGGCATTATCTCTTTCCTGTATTCTGACTCATCGTTGTTCGAGATCCGATCCACAATGGTTGTGTCATCAGCAAACTTGTAGATGGGGTTGGAACCAAATTTTGCCATGCAGTCATGTGTGTATAGGGAGTATAGCAGGGGGCTAAGTATGCAGCCTTGCGGGGCCCCAATATTGAGGACCATCGTGGAGGAGGTGTTGTTGTTTATTCTTACTGATTGTGGTCTGTGGGTCAGAAAGTTGAGGCTCCAGTTGCAGAGTGATGAGCCAAGTCCTAGATTTTGGAGCTTTTACATGAGCTTGGCTGGGATTATGGTGTTGAAGGCGGAGCTGTAGTCAATAAATAGGAGTCTGATGTAGGAGTCCTTGTTGTCGTGATGTTCCAAGGATGAGTGTAGGGCCAGGGAGACGGCGTCTGCTGTGGGCCGGTTGCAGAGGTATGTGAATTGCAGTGGATCTAGGTATTTTGGGAGTGTGGAGTTGATGCACTTCATGACCAACTTCTCGAAGTCATTGAGGCAGTAATCATTGAGGCAGGTTGCCTGGTTCGTCTTTGGCATCAGTATGATGGTGGTCTTCTTGAAGCAAGTGGGGACCTCGGAGTGGAGTACGGACAGGTTGAAGACGTCCGCGAACACATCTGGCAGCTGGTCCGCACAGGCTCTGAGTGCATGACCAGGGATCCTGTCCGGACCCGTCGCCTTCCGAGGGTTCACTGTGAGTGGTTGAGGGCAGCAGTGTGCACAGGTCCGGCATATATAATGACATTTCCATTGATTTTCACGTTTTGGGGGGATTTTTTTCCTACCTTTCCTTTATTCTGAATTATTTCAACTCTTATATTTGATCACTCTCATGGGTGAAGTCCAAATTTCACATACGTTTGAGAATTTTTTATCTTATCCACATGACCCAGATAAAGCTGCTGTAATGTGCCCAGAAAAAATGAAACAGAAAAGGCCTGCCTGTTGATTGCCTTTCAATTACTTTCAAGGCATCTAGATCACCTTCGATCACAGAACTGAGTACAGGTACCACAACTTCAGAGCTTATTTTAAGTTTGAAAACATTAACTAAATGCACCTGACAAAAGCTGTGCAAGCAAAAAATGATAAAAAGTTCAAAACTTTGGTAAATCATTTTCAAACACATGTTTTGCTCTTTGTGTTTGAATTTCTTATCACTGTGATTGATCAGAAGATATAAATATTCTGCGAAATTTCAAACTGATTTTTTTCTCTTTCAAAAGTTTCCAGTTGAGTGTTTGTTTATTTTGATCCTCTGGTTCATTGAAGTTGAACACCCTTTTCTAATATCTCAGAGCTGCGTTTTCAATATTTCAAATTTAAAAAATGAACTGCTAGTGACATACAAACTAAAGCAGCTACACAGCAATGGCTATGTTTGTTTCGTCACTCTGGCTAGTAATGATAACATTTGCAATGTTCCAGTAACATAAGCTTGTTAACGGACCTGAACTGCAGTTGGCTATTAAACTGCTCATGACTCATGCTCATGAAGGGCAGCAAGGTGCCACCGTGGTTAGCACTTCTGCCCATAGTGCCAGGGACCCAGGTTCAATTCTGGCCTTAGGTCACTGTCTGTGTGGAATTTGCACTTGGGTTTTCTCCTGGTGCTCCAATTTCCTCCCACAGTCCAAAGATGTGCAGGTTAGGTTGATTGACCATGCTAAATTGCCCCTTAATGTTCAGGGATGTGTGGTTAGTTTATGGGGTTACAAGAATAGGGGGGAGTGAGCTTGAATGGAATGCTCATTCGAATGGTCGATGATGAGGCAAATGGCCTCCTTCTACACTGTAGAGATCCGATGATGTTCTATGACTGGATTTATAGGAATAGCCACTAAATCAAAATTAAACAAAACTACCTATTGTTTGTGACCATGATATTTTAGTAATCTCAGGCCAGCCAGAACATCACTTCCCCAAAAATCACACTTCCCAGTTCACATGGGCAAACTTCTCCTTCCAACCCTCCACTGCCTATTTTTTGCATATTGGCAAACACACAGGGCTGGATTTCAACTGTGTGACATGCTGATGATAGGGAGGGCCAGTCACATGGAGATAACCCAGAAGTAAATACAACATGTCTGGTAGTGGCCTTTTTAACCCAACCACTCCTTTAACCTATCATTTTTGGATTCCCGAAGCAATTAAAGTTAGCGAGTGTGACGATGACCAGTATGACCAGCAGCACGATAGCACAAGTGGATAGCACTGTGGCTTCATAGCGCCCGGGTCCCAGGTTTGATTCCCTGCTGGGTCACTGGTCTGTGAGGAGTCTACACGTTCTCCCCGTGTCTGCGTGGGTTTCCTCCGGGTGCTCCGGTTTCCTCCCACAGTCCAAAGACGTGCAGGTTAGGTGGATTGGCCGTGATAAATTGCCCTTAGTGACCAAAAAGGTTAGGAGGGGTTATTGGGTTTGTTGCTCTGTTTATCTGGTTATAAATATGGCGGTCAATATGGTCGCCTTTCTTAATCCTAATTATGTTTCTATTTTCAGAGTCGCCAGGTATCTCTCAATACTGCCACAAGGTTCAACCCGAATACCGATCAAAGAGCCAATACACCAGTTAGTTATTTCAAAGTCAATACTCTTTATTTACACACACAATAAGATCATGCACAACAGTACTACAAACTAAACAATCTCTAACGCTAACGCCTATACTTAACTTCGGGTGCCCACTTAGTCAGAGGAACAATGGCCGTTGTTCGGATCTGAGGCTGTTGGGTTCGAAGAGATACAGGAGAACAGCTAAGGTCGTCCGTCTGGTAGTGAGCGTTGACTTTGAACTGACTTGCTTCTGGTGATGCTGGTGGATGGGTCTCTCCGCCTGAGAGCCAAATCCAAGAGAGCGAATCTCTCGTGGGGGTTCCTTCTTATACTTGGAGGGGCTTCGCGTGCTTTTAGGTGGGTCTTAAACTTGGTCCCAATTAATTGGGCTGCTTCTCGATCATTGTTGTTGATCTTAACCAATAAAGGGGTGGGTGCCCTGATGGCTGGGCGTGTCCTAGGTGGCCGTTGGCCTTGCTTTGTTTGTGTCTTTCTGGTGCCGGGATGTCTGCGACAGTATCGGCTACCTGAGTCTTAGTCCTTTGTTCCTCGGAGATGGGCCATCAATATGCTAATCGACCCAGAGTTTCGATTCTGTCTGGTAACTGCTTCCCAAATATACATTCAAGCAATGTGCCTGCATGTTGTCTAGTATTGTCCACATTTCCCTACATTCTTTGTGAACGTCCATTTTGTATTCTGGGAGTGGCCATCCCAGATGGCTGCAGGTTACAGGGATAGGGTGGATGGGGAGGCTTAAGTGGGTCAGTGCACCCGATGGTCTGAATGGCCTCCTTCTGCCCTGTATATTCTATGTTCTATGATGTGATTTCAACTCCAGTATTTAAAGGAATACTCAAAAACATTGAATTTATTGGAGTTAGGCAATGGCCAGGTGCAGGCCGGCAAGGCACAGACACAGAGGGAGGTGATCTAGGCTGATGTGGCCCACACCCTGAGGGACGTGGCCCACTCACTGGCTGATGTGGCACAGACGCTCAGGGTGGTGGCACAGTCGCAGAGCAATGTGGTGCAGTTCCAGACGGAGATGGGCCATTCCCTGTGCTCCATGGCCGCGAATGTTTAGATCTTTGTCAATACCAGAGAAGGCCTCCAGGACTGGCAGCGCCAGGTGTCGGGGGGGGCCTCAGGAGATGGCTCCGCTTGCACCCCTGTCTCGTGGAGAAGCCCGGGGGCCATCGGGCACACCGAGGGAGGTGGTGATGCTGGGGCCCGTGCCAGTGGCTCCCGCAGGAGAGGTGCCGGAACACCGCAGCACCTCGGAGTCACAGGTGTCCGCCTCCACTGCTGCTGTACCGTCTGGGGAACCACAAAGACGTAGTGGTAGGGCCCATAAGGCCAGAAAGTTAGATACCAGTTAAATTGGCACGGGTACAGGGCACAGTTTTGTTATAGGGGCACAGGCACAGGCTGTATATATTTGTTCACAATAAACACCTTTTAACACTGTTGATACCTGCCTTGGTGCTCTGTCTGATGGGGGTGGGGATGGGGCGGTCAGTGCTGGCCAGTGGTAGTGGGGGACCAGTGAAGGCCCCGTGGCTTGTCTGTGCTCCTCACCCTCCCTCCCTCCCCTCTGCCCCGCCCTGCCCCGACCATCCCCAGCACCCCCACCCCAGGGATTCGATGGGACTGTGTGATGGACTGGCCAGCTTGCATGCAGGGATCACCCAGATGGAAGGTGCTACTGTAGGCATGAGTCAGACATTGTCAAACGATGTGGAGCACGGAGCTCATCACAGAGCGAGTTGTCATCATCCTCCATCCCATGGACCAGGTCTACTGTCACTGCCAACCCACTGTCCCCAGCTCGTATGGGGGCAGGTATGTTTAACGGAGGGGGGGTGTGTGGTAGTATGCATTAGGGGTCATGTGGGACTGTGAAGCCGTGATGTCATTGGCTGACAGATCCCGGGTCCTGGTTGGACGTTGACCTCTAGCTCCGCCCTGAAGGCGGAGTATAAGTACCAGGAGTCCTCCCCCGCAGGCAGTCTACGACTGAACTGCGGGGGAACAGTCACGCTTAATAAAGCCTCATCGACTTCACTCTATTCGTCCCTCGGAGTCTTTGTGCGCTACAATTTATTAAGCGTGACTAAAGGACTATGGAGCTCAGGATCATCCCGGAATGCCTGAGGATCAGCCCCCACGCAGTGAACGCAGCAGCAGCTTTCAAACACTGGCAGACTTGTTTTGAGGCCTACCTCAGAACGGCCACCGGCCGGGTCACAGAAGACCAAAAACTACAGGTCCTGCACTCGAGGTTAAGCACGGAGATTTTCTCCCTCATCAAAGACGCAGAGGATTTCCAGACGGCGTTCGCAGCACTAAAAAGTCTCTATGTTCGCCCAGTAAACCAGATCTACGCTCGCTATCAACTCGCAACGAGACGGCAAAGTCCCGGAGAATCGATAGATGAATTCTACGCCGCGCTACTAATTTTGGGACGGGCCTGTAGCTGCCCGCTGGTGAACGCAAACGAACACACGGACATGTTAATGCGCGATGCTTTTGTGGCAGGTATGAACTCCTCCCAAATCCGCCAAAGAATTCTAGAAAAAGAGTCGCTAGGACTCTCAGAGGCACGGGCCCTAGCAGCCTCCCTAGACGTGGCCGCGCGAAATACCCGCGCCTACGGCCCCGACCGCGCGGCAGCCCATTAGGCTCCGTACGCACCCGTCGCGACAAATCCACCTCCCCCCCCCCCCCCCGGACACCCCACAGGTTTGCGCGGTTCAAACGCCAAGCCGCTCCGGGGGAGCCCGCTGCTATTTCTGCGGCCAAGCGAAACACCCCCGGCAGCGCTGCCCGGCCCGCACAGCGATCTGTAAGAGCTGCGGGAAAAAGGGCCATTTCGCGGCTGTGTGCCGGTCCCGCGAGGTCGCCGCTGTCCCGGGAGAACAGGGAGCCCTGCACGCCGTTTACGCTCCCCAACCCCCCCAGCGCCCCATGTATGACCCGCCGGCGCTACCACTCTGGGTCCCGGCCACCGCTCTCCCCGGAGAACAGGGAGCCCTGCACGCCGTTTACGCTCCACAACCCCCCCCCCCCGCGCCCATGTATGACCCGCCGGCGCTACCACTTTGGGTCCTGACCACCGCTGTCCCCAGAGAAGAGGGAGCCCCGCGCGTTCCTAACACTCCCCAACCCCCCAGCGCCCCATGTGCGGCCCGCAGGCGCCGCCATTTTGGGTCCCGGCCACCACGAGGGGAAGAAGGGCGCCGCCATCTTGGACCACCCCAGACCTGTGCGACGCATGGGGCGGCCATTTTGTCCACCCCCGCCGCCATCTTGTGACCCCCCAGCCATGTGCGATGTATGGGGGCAGCCATCTTGTTCATCCCCGACGCAATCTTGGACGGCAACAACGGACCCCAGTGTCGACGGCTCCACGGGGTTCGAAGAAGACGCTCAACCATTACAACCACGTCTGGCTTCAATGACGCTGGACCAAGCACGGCCCCGGACGCTCCAGACGATGACGACAACGGTGCTGATAAACGGGCACGAGACACCATGCCTGGTCGACTCCGGGAGCACAGAGAGCTTTATCCACCCCGACACGGTAAGACGCTGTTCTTTGACCATCCATCCCAGCGCACAAAAGATTTCCCTAGCTGCAGGATCCCACTCCGTACAGATCAAAGGCTTCTGCATAGTTACCCTAACGGTGCAAGGGAGGGAGTTCAAAAACTACAGGCTCTACGTCCTTCCCCAACTCTGCGCCCCAACATTACTGGGATTAGACTTCCAGTGCAATCTACAGAGCCTAACCTTCAAATTCGGCGGCCCAATACCCCCACTCACTATCTGCGGCCTTGCAACCCTCAAGGTGCAACCCCCATCCTTGTTCGCAAACCTCACCCCGGATTGCAAACCCGTCGCCACTAGGAGCAGACGGTACAGCGCCCAGGACCGGACCTTCATTCGGCCCGAAGTCCAGCGGCTACTAAAGGAAGGCATAATCCAGGCCAGCAATAGTCCCTGGAGAGCACAGGTGGTAGTAGTAAAGACAGGGGAGAAGCAAAGGATGGTCATAGACTATAGCCAGATCATCAACAGGTACACACAACTAGACGCATACCCTCTCCCCGCATATCCGACATGGTCAATCGGATTGCCCAATATAAGGTCTTCTCCACCGTGGACCTCAAGTCCGCCTACCATCAGCTCCCCATCCGCCCAAGTGACCGCAAGTACACAGCCTTCGAGGCAGACGGGCGATTATACCATTTCCTAAGGGTCCCATTTGGCGTCACAAACGGGGTCTCGGTCTTCCAATGAGAGATGGACCGAATGGTTGATGAACACGGGTTACGGGCCACGTTCCCGTATCTCGACAATGTAACCACCTGCGGCCACGATCAGCAGGACCACGACGCCAACCTCCAAAAATTCCTCCAGACCGCTAAAGCCTTGAACCTCACGTACAACGAGGACAAGTGCGTTTTTAGCACAAACCGGCTAGCCATCCTGGGCTACGTAGTGCGCAATGGGATAATAGGCCCCGACCCCGAACGTATGCGTGCCCTCATGGAATTTCCCCTCCCGCACTGCTCAAAAGCCCTAAAACGCTGCCTGGGGTTCTTTTCATACTACGCCCACTGGGTCCCCCAGTACGCAGACAAGGCCCGCCCCCTAATACAGACCACGACCTTCCCTCTGTCGACAGAGGCTTGCCAGGCCTTCAGCCGCATCAAAGCGGATATCGCAAAGGCCACGATGCACGCCATCGATGAGTCCCTCCCCTTCCAGGTCGAGAGCGACGCCTCCGATGTTGCTCTAGCGGCCACCCTTAACCAAGCGGGCAGACCCGTGGCCTTTTTCTCCCGAACCCTCCACGCTTCAGAAATCCGCCACTCCTCAGTGGAAAAGGAAGCCCAAGCCATAGTGGAAGCGGTGCGACATTGGAGGCATTACCTGGCCGGCAGAAGATTCACTCTCCTCACGGACCAACGGTCAGTAGCCTTCATGTTCAATAATGCACAGCGGGGCAAAATCAAAAACGACAAGATCTTAAGGTGGAGGATCGAGCTCTCCACCTTCAACTACGAGATCTTGTATCGTCCCGGAAAGCTGAACGAGCCGTCCGATGCCCTATCCCGCGGCACATGTGCCAACGCACAAATTAACCGCCTCCAAACCCTCCACGAGGACCTCTGCCACCCGGGGGTCACTCGGTTCTACCACTTTATTAAGTCCCGCAACCTCCCATACTCTTTAGAGGAGGTCCATACAGTCACAAGGAACTGCCACATCTGCGCAGAGTGCAAACCGCATTTTTTCAGGCCGGATGGTGCGCACCTGATTAAGGCTTCCCGCCCTTTTGAACGCCTTAGTCTGGATTTCAAAGGACCCCTCCCCTCCACCGACCGCAACATATACTTCCTTAATGTGGTGGACGAGTACTCCCGCTTCCCATTCGCCATCCCCTGCTCTGACATGACCGCGGCCACAGTCATTAAAGCCCTGAACACCATATTCACACTGTTCGGTTGCCCCACATACGTCCACAGTGACAGGGGGTCCTCCTTCATGAGCGACGAGCTGCGCCAGTTCCTGCTCAGCAACGGTATAGCCTCGAGCAGGACGACCAGCTACAACCCCCGGGGGAACGGGCAAGTAGAGAGGGAGAACGGCACGGTCTGGAAGACCGTCCTACTGGCCCTACGGTCCAGGGACCTCCCAGTTTCACGGTGGCAGGAGATCCTCCCGGACGCCCTCCACTCCATCCGGTCACTACTCTGTACTAGCACTAACCAAACGCCTCATGAGCGCCTCCTTGTCTTCCCCAGGAAGTCCTCCTCTGGAACGTCTCTGCCGACCTGGCTGGCGGCCCCAGGACCCATCTTGCTCCGAAAACATGTGCGGGCGCACAAGTCGGACTCGTTGGTCGAAAGGGTTCACCTCCTTCACGCGAACGCAGTACGCTTACGTGGAGTACCCCGACGGCCGACAGGACACGGTCTCCCTGCGAGATCTGGCGCCCGCCGGCAACACACACACCCCCCCGACACCAATCACCCCGTTCCTGCCACCGCCGCACCCCGCGACCGCCCCCTTCCCAGGAGGATCGGTCCTCCTCCCAGGCCCGACCAGGAGTGAAGCCCAAGCTGAAACCGTAAGGCTCCCGGAGACGACAACACCGGAACAAGCACCACCACCACCACCGGGGACAACCAGACCGCCCGACCGACTCGTGGCGTCGATCTAACATTACAATATGTGGACTTTTAACGAGAACATTTTGTCTTTTTTCCTGACGATTACTGTAAATAGTTCGAAACAAAAAAAACCTTGTACATACTGTAATAATATGCGAAAGTTTTCCTCCCAGGACCAGCCTTGTAAACCCTTACCACGATGCGAAGCATCACCCCGCCGGGTTCATTTTTAACAATGGGTGAATGTGGTGGTATGCATTAGGGGTCATGTGGGACTGTGAAGCCGTGATGTCATTGGCTGACAGATCCCGGGTCCTGGTTGGACGTTGACCTCTAGCTCCGCCCTGAAGGCGGAGTATAAGTACCAGGAGTCCTCCCCCGCAGGCAGTCTACTACTGAACTGCGGGGGAACAGTCACGCTTAATAAAGCCTCATCGACTTCACTCTATTCGTCTCTCGGAGTCTTTGTTCGCTACAGGGTGCATGCGGGTGGTTTGGTGGTGTGGGAGATGAAGGTGTCCAGTGGTGTGGGAGGAGAAGGGGTGTGGGGTGGCGGTGGTCGTACCCCTGGCCAGCGACCCCCCTCCACTCCAGTCTGTGAAACATGTCTCGACAAGGGCGACCCCTGCGCACTGGCCCTGGCGATAGTGTTGTGCGGCCTCCCGTGCCTGGCCAGGCCCCATGTCCCACTCATTGTCCTCCTCTTTCCCGTCTGACGAGGCCTGCCCTTCCTCTTCATCCTCCTCCAGCACATCGCCCCTCTGCTGCGTGATGCTGTGGAGGATGCAGCAGAGCACAACGATGCAGGCGACCCTCCTGGCCTCGTACTGGAGGGCCCCTCCAAAGCGGCGCTTCAGGACCCCGAAGCACCTCTCGACCACACCCCTGGTCGCACAATGTGCATCATTGTAACAGTTCTCCACATCGTTCTGGGGCCTCCGTATAGGCGTCATCAGCCATGGCCACAACGGGTAACCCCTGTCGCCCAGCAACCAGCCCAGCAACCGGGGGTGGGGGCGGGGTCCCTTGAACATGTCGGGGATCACCGAGTGCGGCAAGATGAAGGCTCATGTACACTGCCCGGGAATCGGGCGCAGTTGATCCACATCTGATGGTCACAGACCACCTGAATGTTCATTGAGTGGTACCCCTTCCTGTTGGTGAACAGCGGCCTGTTATCTGCCGGTGGCCATAGGGCAACATGAACCCCATCGATGACCCTCTGCACCCCGGGTATCCCAGCGATGGCAGCGAACAGCTGTGCCCAGGCATCCTTGTGGGCGCAGTCCACAGGGTACTGGATGAACCGATCCACCTGGGCATACGGGGCATCAGTGACGGCACTGATGCATCTGTGCACCGATGCCTGGGAGATGCTGGAAAGGTCCCCACTCAGCGACTGGAAAGACCCCGTCGCGTAAAAGTTAAGCGCGACCATCACCTGGACAGCCACCGGTAGCGGGTGTCCTCCCCCATTCCCAGAGTGGCATCACGTGGCACATGTTCCGCACTGTCACCCTGCTCAACCGCTGTCTCCTTCTGCATGCCCGGTCCTCAAAAGGACATGCAATCTCGGTAAACGCGTGGCCTCATCCGACGCCTCCTTGGAACCTCCTCCTCCTCGGACTGCCGGGTGGGAGGCCCTCCATCCTGAGCGGCTGCCACCTGCCCCTCTGAAGCACGCTCCTCTGCTGCAGCCTCGGCCTTCTCTCTGAGCTGGCCCTGCCCACGCTGCCACAGGGCTGCATGCAGGGCAGCGGCCATCGCCACAGCGGCCAGCATCACGGGTTGATGTCCAAATGACATTATTTTCTGCAGGGGGTGAAAGGCAAACATGTTATCATGGCACATCACCCGTGCCCAATCAGGTACCATGGGCTACACGGTGGACCCGGTTGTCACTGCGCGCCCCAACCACGCATGCCCCCTGCACCCCGGTCCCATTGGTGCTCACGGTCCTGGCACCAATCCCTGCTGCCAGGGGCCCCGTTGGATGGCACGGCCCTCACTTGGGGCTGCTGTGGGTGTTGCCCTGGGTGGCCCCCCAGTCGATGGCTGCCAGTTAGGTGGGGTGATGGGGGGGTGGGGGGGTGATGGGTGGGGGGGGTGATGGGGAGGGGGGGTGAGCCCATCCATACGGCCGCTGTAACTGTGAGCACCCAGGGGCTGGGGTGGGTGGCAAGCAAGATGGCAGCCTGTGCCCGGCTGCTCGGCCTGCCCCCCCCCCCCTTCTTCCCCGACCCTGGCAGGCCGCCCCCCACCGCAGAAAGCACGGCCGGTGTCTAAGCCAGAAGCCCGCAGTCACCCCCCACCGCTTCCTACTTCCTCTCTCTGCCGCCACAGCCAGCACGCAGGTTCGTGAAATTTTATAGCACATTAAATAAATAAATAATCTTTATTGCCACAAGTAGGCTTACATTAACATTGCAATGAAGTTACTGTGAAAAGACCCTAGTCGCCACATTCCGGCCCCTGTTCAGGTACACAGAGGGAGAATTCAGTATTCTCAGCTGGCTTGGGAATTGAACCCGTGCTGCTGGCCTTGTTCTGCATCACAAACCAGCTGTCCAGGCCACTGAGCTAAACCAGCTCCCCGGCTAAACCACGCCATCGAGAATTCAAGCTGCCATCTGAACCTAATTTAAAATTGGTTCGAAGACCGTTTACCAGGATTGCGGCATTCTAAAATAAAGAACTGCATTCTCTGATATCCTCCAGGTAGAATGGCTGCGCATCTTCTGTGTCTTTGGTCTCAACCCCATGGATGACCTTTCAGTTGTCCATGCATTGCTAGGGTTTTCACTTGCACATTTTACCAAAGTGTCCCTGTCCAGTGCAAGCTTTGGGCTGTACTCGCAGGTCACTGGGTGAAAGCAAATTACTGCGGATGCTGGAATCTGAAACCAAAAAGAAAATGCTGGAAAATCTCAGCAGGTCTCGCAGCCTCTGTAAGGACAGAAAAGAGCTAACGTTTCGAGTCCGATGACTCTTTGTCAAAGGGTCACTCGCAGGTCACTGATCGTCCCTGGTGCTTCACATGCCAGCGCTGGCAAGGTCGCCCTGCTGAGCGGTTCAGGGGTTGCGTTCCCTGACTTGGGTGACTTCTACATTTCTGTGACCTAATATGGTGGACCGAGGGTTGGTCTGCCCCATTAAGTATTTTCTCCCCCTTAGGATGGTCCTGCGTTGTTCAGAGAGTGCAGACAGTCTAGCTAGCTGCGTAGCCTTTTCAAGGTTAAGATCATCTTTAACTTGTTGTAGGTCAAGGAGTGAATCACCTGCACCATCCATCACAATTCTGACTCAGATGAGTCAGACTTTAAATCGCATATTCACATCATTTTGCCATCTAATAGAGAAGGTTAATGAAATAATCAACAGATTACCCAAGGAGATGGACTCTCTTATTAAATTTAGCTCTCACCAGCATTTTCTTGGATATCAAGTTGAAATAAACTTCGAAAGATTTTGAAACATCATCAAATTTAACAGATTTCCCATCAATAGATTGTCCTGCAATGAAGTTGTCTGCTATTGGCCCAATTGAGTCTTTGTATCTCTGTATCTCTGGAGCTTTTCCTTTCTGGTAAGTTTTCTCATAATAATAATAATATTTATTAGTGCCACAAGTAGGCTTACGATCTAGATGACGGGACTGGGGGCATTCTGGCTAAGTTTGCCGATGATACAAAGATAGGTGGAGGGGCAGGTAGTATGGAGGAGGTGGGGAGGCTGCAGAAAGATTTAGACAGTTTAGGAGAGTGGTCCAAGAAATGGCTGATGAAATTCAACGTGGGCAAGTGCGAGGTCTTGCACTTTGGAAAAAAGTACGAAGTCTTACAACACCAGGTTAAAGTCCAACAGGTTTGTTTCGATGTCACTAGCTTTCGGAGCGCTGCTCCTTCCTCAGGTGAATGAAGAGGTCTGTTCCAGAAACACACATATAGACAAATTCAAAGATGCCAAACAATGCTAGGAATGCGAGCATTAGCAGGTGATTAAATCTTTACAGATCCAGAGATGGGGTAACCCCAGGTTAAAGAGGTGTGAATTGTCTCAAGCCAGGACAGTTGGTAGGATTTCGCAGGCCAGATGGTGGGGGATGAATGTAATGCGACATGAATCCCAGGTCCCGGTTGAGGCCGCACTCATGTGTGCGGAACTCACACTCTCCAGCTTCCACCCTAAACACATTAAAGAAGCCATCCCCTATGGACAAGCGCTCCGTATACACAGGATCTGCTCAGACGAGGAGGAGCGTAACAGACATCTACAGACGTTGAAAGATGCCCTCGTACGAACGGGATATGGCACGCGACTCATCGATCGACAGTTCCAACGTGCCACAGCGAAAAACCGGACCGACCTCCTCAGAAGACAAACATGGGACACAACCAACAGAATACCCTTCGTCGTCCAGTACTTCCCCGGAGCGGAGAAACTACGTCATCTTCTTCACAGCCTTCAACACGTCATTGATGACGATGAACATCTTGCCAAGGTCATCCCCACACCCCCACTACTTGCCTTCAAACAACCGCGCAACCTCAAACGAACCATTGTTTGCAGGAAACTACCCAGTCTTCAGAACAGTGACCACGACACCACACAACCCTGTCATGGTAATCTCTGCAAGACGTGCCAGATCATCGACATGGATACCACTATTACACGTGAGAACACCACGTGAGAACAACAATTTGCCGTATTTATCCTTCTTCCGCACAGGGACATGTCGGTACTGAATTCCTTTCACCTGACATTTGAAAGCCTCCCACATGTCAGATGTTGATTTACCCTCAAACATCCGCCCCCAATCTAGGTTCTTCAGTTCCTGCCTAATATTGTTATAATTAGCCTACCCCCAATTTAGCACATTCACCCTAGGACCACTCTTATCCTTGTCCACCAGCACTTTAAAACTTACTGAATTGTGGTCACTGTTCCCGAAATGCTCCCCTACTGAAACTTCTACCACCTGGCCGGGCTCATTCACCAATACCAGGTCCAGTATAGCCCCTTCCCTCGTTGGATTATCTACATATTGTTTTAAGAAGCCCTCCGGGATGCTCCTTACAAACTCTGTCCCGTCCAAACCCTAGCACTAAGTGAGTCCCAGTCAATATTGAGGTAGCCTGAACTGCTCCACTGGGCAGGGAATTTCACAGATGTACAACCCTTTGGGTGAAGAAGTTCCTCCTCAACTCAGTCCTAAATCTGCTCCCCAGTATTTTTTTTGCCATGTTTTCTCTGCCAGTTATGAACAAGTCCTGCCGAATAGCCCTGTGCGAGGTGGGCAATTCTGGGAAGTGGCAGCTCTAGAGCCGGTTGACAGAAGAGAAAGCTCAACCTTGCACTCGCTGCCCGAGCAATTTTAATTAGATAATTCTTTTCCTGAAGCTGAGATATCATAACCGGGAACACGGTGGGTGTGTTACAGTACTCCAATACAGCCTTAGCAATGCGACAGAGAAATTAAAGCGGAGGTTTCTGCTTTGGAAACAAACAGGGCACAAGATTTCTAAAATCAAAAGTTCACTTGCATGATCACACAACTTTCATGAACCAGCAGAATTGGCAGCTCAATACGGTAACCTGCACTCAAAAGCATCCTTGATATTTTTAAATGTGGTAAGCTGGTGTATTCTGTTCATATAGCAGAAAATGGTTTATCATAAAAAAGTAAGCATTTGTCTAGTCCACCACCTTTGTGTAATCTGATTTTAAGATCACTAAAAACAACTTTAAAAAACATATAGGGTGTAATTTAATTGCCGCGTTGCGCTTAAGCGAGAGTGCAGCGAGGCCTTTAAATCGAGGGAGATGCCAAAATCGAGAATCGCGCCGGGCATCAATCTCTTTACGATCTAACCGAGCCCGCTCCTGTTGGCGAAACAAGGACTTCAACTCAATCTTCATACAATGAATGGGAGTGACCCCCGATCTATCGGCCCCCATGATTTAACGCGGGCGCTGGTTAGTACTCCCTTTTAAAAACATGAAGCTGGCGGAATGGCTGCTGCGGGGGCCCGAGGAGGTGAGTAGACATCTTCGCTCCCAGGCAATGAGCATGGGGGCAATGGGGTTGCTGAAGGCTCTTGCTATTTGGGAATTGGCATTCGTAGTTCTCAATTCCTTTGGGTCAGTGTGCCATGTAGCATATGGTGGTTATTGCTCAGCATCCCAATCCGTGATGCCTGGACACTGTGCCTGAACACCGCAGGAGGTAACACCACGGACGCAGCGACCAACATCCGAACACCCAAGGGCTGGGCCCAGCACTGGGGACATGTCCGCAACCAGAGGGTGGGTATGTGCACCGGAAGGGGACCAGCGTCTGGTTCAGATAACGTTATGTGCGGGTATCTGGGTAACAGGGTTTGGGGTGTGGTGCGGCCAGTGGTGCGTGGGCAGGGCATGCCAGGTTGGGAAGGGAGCAATGGGAGGACTGGAGGGTCCGGGATGGACGAAACTGCTGGCTGTCAGTCCCTCATCCTCTCCAATTCCTTCCAGATATTATACAAGGTGGACAATATCTTGCACCTCACGGAGGCTGCCCTCGTGGTGCTGCTGGCAGGCCAGGCAGCAGATGCAAGAGGAGGTGGAGGCAGCAGTGCCAACAGAGACTCAAGGCGATGGCCCATGTGCAGGGCACAGTCCCACACCCTGAAGACCTGGCCATCCATCAGGCCAGGGAGGAACCCAGAGGGGGAGGCTAGCGAAGGCCCAAGCTGTACAGGCGTCGCTGGTCTTTCGAGGAGATGACTGACAGCGTGCGCCGCAGGAGGCTCTGCCTCAAAAAGGCGATTGTGTGGCACCTGTGGATTTGGCGGCACCACGTAGATGAGGAGAATACCTGCTCCCGGTGGCTGTCAAGGTCATCGCAGACCTGAGCTTCTATGCCTCAGGATCATTCCCGGGCTCGAGGGGGATCTTTGGAACATCTCACAAGCTACAGCACACGGATGCATCCTTGAGGTCATGGATGCCCTGTTTGCCCGGGCAGCGAACTATATAAATTTTGACATGGACTAATCCCAAAAGAATGCCCGGGCAGCTGGTTTCTCTGCCATCGATGGGATATCCCAGGTCCAGGGTGATAATAAATTTCACGCATGTCGCCTTGCACTCACTGGGCCGTCAGGGAGTGCCTTACATCAACAGGAAGGGGCTCCACTCTTGAACATCCAGTTCATGTGCGACCACCACATGAAGATCATGCACGTGTGTGCATGCTTCCCAGGGAATTGCTCATCCCCGGTGTCTTCGAGGACCACCCCAGAGAGGCTGGTTGGCTGTTGGGGATAAGGGGTAACTGCTGAGGACCTGGCTAATGACGCCAGTACAGAAGTCAGTGACCAATGTGGAGGCCCGATACAACGATGCCAGTGAGGCCACCCGCCCGGTCTGTCATTGAGCGGTTCATCGGCCTCCTCAAAATGCAGTTCCGATGCCTCGACTGCTCTGATGGTGCCCTGCTATACACTTCCCAGAGGGTCACCCACTTTGTGGTGGTCTGCTGTGTCATCCACAACCAGGCACAGCAGCGGGGCAACGTGCTGGAGGTGGAGGGGGAGGAATATGTGGCCATCTCCAAGGAGGAGGACAAGGGTGATGAGGTGCCAGACCAGCAGGGGCTAGAGGACAAGTCCAGGGAGGACCCACAGGACCAGCCACAGGGTGGAGGACAGGTTGCAGTGGCGAGGGTCCAGCAGGCCCGGAAGGCAAGGGAGGCCCTCATACTCGCCCGCTTCACATTGGACGTGGCCTCATCAGTCATTCTTCCTCTCTCCAACCCTCCTCTCTTCCTGCCCCCCTTCCCCCATCCCTCAGCCTCCCCCTCCCTCCCCCTTTACTTGTCCCACTCCCCCCCCACACCACCATTCCCCATTCTCCCAGGGTCTGTGTAACATCACTCCAGGGTGGTGGGACTGTGTGAGTACTGTCAGCGGGTCACTGTCGAAGGCATGGGGTGATGATAACCCACTGAGAGCTGAATGCCGGGACACCTCATTCCATGCCGTAGTCTGACCTCTACCTGTCCGCTGAGTGCTCGCCCACACCCATCACCAGTCCTGGCGGCTCCCCAATGTCTGCAGCATAGTGACAACGTCCTTGGCAATGGTCCTCAGTGACGGGGACATCCTGTGGACCGGCAATGCCCACCGCCGACTGGGACATCACCCCAGGTTCAGCATCTGGTTGGGACTCAGCTGGGTCCTGGGATCCAGCAGACCTCTGACTGCTGTCTCGCCTGTGCGAATCCTGCCTCCACCTGATGTACATCAGCAGCTGTGTGGTGCTCGCCAGAATTTGCGCTAGAAGCCTGATCACTAACGTTATGTTGCCCTCCGAGGTGTGCGTCTCTGCGCTGGTGGAGAGTGGGGATGACACTGTGATGCTGCGACGCTGGCATCCTCGATGCTCTCTGCCGAGCTGGTCTGATGGGAGGCGGGGATCGGGGGGTGAAACTACGCCAGATGGGCCGGCAGCATCGGATGGAGATCCTGCGGGAGAATGGACATGTGGTCATTGGGAGGAATATGTAAGTCTGTATGGCATTAACAATTCATATGTGGCAGGTCATCTGGGTAGGGCCAGTGGATCCTCATCTCTGTGCCTTACACTAACATCTACGTTGGTTACAGATCTGTCCTTGGCCACCCCCGCGACCTCCAGGGCCCGTTCCTCATACAGGATGAGGACTCTGACATCCGGCACCCCACTGCCCGCCTGGGCCCTCTCCCAACTGTTGTTGGCCAACTTCTCCTGTGGGGACACCTCGTTAGCCGTACACGATGTTCCTTGTGGGGGTGCAGAGGGGGAATCACGGAGGGGGGGGGGGAGATTCGGAGCATGGGGGGGTTTGGGAAGATGGCCCGAATGAGGGGATGGTGGAATGGGGAGTGTGCGGGGGAGGGGGATGGCGTGGTGGGCCGCACTGCTGGACATGGGTGGGCTGAGGCACAGAATGGTCCTGGGTGGGGGCGGTGCCAGGTGCATACTTGGGGGAAGGGGGGGGGGAGTTTGTAGTCGGGCGTCAGCTCACCCATGCACCTCGGTGGAGGTCGGTGATCTTCTTATGGCACTCGGTGCCACTCGTCCTGGTCACACTCCCTGACCTTCCGCAACCCGAGTCCAGCAATTTGCCCAGGTCGGCCCCCGAATCGTGGGGCTGGTCTTCTCGGTGGCATGGCTGTGAGCTGAGTGGGTTGACCATGCTGGAGCGGTTTAAATGCTGCTCTCCTTTGTTGTGGTTGTCGGTATTAGGGGTATTACGGTACCCTGAATAATGCTGTAAGACCATTGGTGTTGGGGGTACCTGAGACTGCTATTTTCATTGGTGAAGCCTGCCTGCTGGTTCTGCCCAGTAAGGCGGAGTATAAGAGCCTGTGTCTCCCCAGCAGCTGCATTCTGTACCTGCGCTGCTGGGGGAAACATCTAGTACAATATAGCCTTCAATTGTCTCCTGTCTCATCTCAGGAGTTATTGATCGAGCATCAATTTATTGCACTAGATTTTAAAGAATGGAGCTCCGAATCAAGCCGGAGTGTCTGCAACTCAGCCCCCACGCGGCAAACTCAGCGGCAATCTTCAAACACTGGCTGGCATGCTTCAAAGGGTACCTCGGGATGGCCACGGCTGAACCTACGGAGGACCAGATGATGCAAGTTCTCCACTCGAGGGTGAGCCCAGAAATTTACACCCTCATCAAGGATGTGGAGGATTTTGAGGCCGCAATGACCCTGCTGAAAGGACACTATATTCGCACTGTAAACCAGGTCTACGCCCGACATCTGCTAGCGATGAGGCGACAAATCCGCGGGGTATGGCTGGAGGAGTTCTACCGTGCGCTCCTGGTGTTAGGGAGGAACTGTGACTGCCCGCAAGTTTCGGCCAGCGACCACACAGAACTTTTGACCCGGGATGTTTTCGTTGCAGGTATGCTGTCCACCCAAATCCGCCAGCGATTGCTGGAGAAAGAGACACTAGGCCTCAAGGAGGCACGGGCTCTTCTTGCTCCCTGGATGTGGCCTCCCGAAACGCCCGCGCTTACGTCCCTGACCGCGCGGCGGCCCCTTGGGCAGCGTGGAATCCCCCCACGGCTGACTCCGATGCATCCCACATCCCCCCACAAGCTTGCGTTGCGAGACTGCCAGGCAACCCTGGGGGGGCCCGCTGCTATTTTTGCGGGCAAGCCAAGCACCCCCGGCAGCATTGCCCGGCCCTCTCATCTATCTGCAAAGCATGCGGCAAAAAGGGCCATTTCGTGGCAGTATGCCAGGTCCAGGCGGTCGCCGCAGTCTCTGGGGGCGAATCGGGACCGCCACCACAACTCTCTCCACGAGCCGCGTGCGGCCAGCGGGCGCCGCCATCTTCTCCAGGGCCACGCGCGGCCTCCGGGTGCCGCCATCTTGTCCCCAGGGGACCACGTGCGACGGATGGGTGCAGCCATCTTGTACACCTCCAGCCATGTGCGACTCGTGGCCGCCGCCACCTTGGCTGGTCTCTCAGGACCTCGACTCGGATGACCAAACACTGCCTGAGGAAAACTTCCAAATTTTGCCACGACTTGCCTCATTGACCCTGGACCAGTCTCGGCCCCGAACACTCTCGACTGCGACGATGACCATGCTCATCAACGGGCATAAAACATCCTGCCTGAAATCATAGACCCCAATATGGTAAGGCGCTGTTCTCTTCCCTTCCACCCAGTCAACCAAAAAATCTCCCTGGCCTCCGGGTCTCACTCAGTAGAGATCAAAGGGTTCTGCATAGCGAACCTCACGGTCCAGGAAAGGGAGTTTAAAAATTACCGGCTCTACGTCCTTCCTCACCTCTGTGCTGCCACGTTCCTAGGGTTGGACTCCCAATGTAACCTCCAGAGCTTAACTTTTAAATTCAGTGGCCCTATACCCCCCCTAACTGTCTGCAGCCTCGTGACCCTCAAAGTCGATCCGCCTTCCCTGTTTGCGAACCTCACCCTGGATTGCAAACCCGTCGCCACCAGGAGCAGACGGTACAGTGCCCAGGACCGGACCTTCATTAGGTCGGAAGTCCAGCGGCTACAGAAG
Organism: Scyliorhinus torazame; assembly: GCF_047496885.1. Classification (NCBI taxonomy): domain Eukaryota; kingdom Metazoa; phylum Chordata; class Chondrichthyes; order Carcharhiniformes; family Scyliorhinidae; genus Scyliorhinus; species Scyliorhinus torazame. The sequence goes on from NC_092715.1 coordinate 195,382,426, forward strand.
GAAGGTATTATTGAGGCTAGCAACAGTCCCTGGAGAGCTCAAGTAGTGGTTGTAAAGACCGGGGAGAAGCACAGGATGGTCATCGATTATAGTCAGACCATCAACAGGTATACGCAGCTCAATGCGTACCCTCTCCCCCGCATATCTGATCTGGTCAATCAGATTGCACAATACAAGGTCTTTTCCACGGTGGACCTAAAATCCACCTACCACCAACTCCCCATCTGCCCGGGCAACCGCAAATACACTGCATTCGAAGCAGATGGGCGGCTCTACCACTTCCTAAGGGTTCCGTTCGGTGTCACAAATGGAGTCTCAGCCTTCCAACGGGAGATGGACCGAATGGTTGACCAGTACGGTTTGCGGGCCACATTTCCGTACCTCGATAACATCACCATCTGCGGCCATGACCAGCAGGACCACGACACCAACCTCCGAAGATTCCTCCATAACCCAAAAATCCTTAACCTGACATCTAACTAGGACAAATGTGTGTTCAGCACTGACCGTCTAGCCATCCTCGGCTACGTAGTGCATGATGGAGTTATAGGCCAAGATCCCGAATGCATGCGCCCCCTCAAGGAGTTTCCCCTCCCCAACTGCTCCAAGGCCCTGAAACGCTGCCTGGGATTTTTTTCATATTATGCCCAGTGGGTCCCCAACTATGCGGACAAGGCCCACCCACTCATCCAATCCACAGTTTCCCCCCTGTCGGCAGAGGCTCGCCAGGCCTTCAGCCGCATCAAAGCGGACATCGCAAAGGCCACGATGCACGCAATCGACGAATCCCTCCCCTTCCAGGTCGAGAGCGATGCATCCGACGTGGCCCTGGCGGCTACCCTCAACCAAACGGGCAGGCCCGTGGCTTTCTTCTCACGTACCCTCCATGCCTCAGAAATCCGCCATTCCTCAGTTGAAAAGGAGGCCCAGGCCATAGTAGAAGCTGTGTGGCACTGGAGGCATTATCTGGCCGGCAGGAGATTCACTCTCCTCACTGACCAACGGTCGGCAGCTTTCATGTTCGATAATGCACAGCGGGGCAAGATAAAGAACGATAAGATCTTACGGTGGAGGATCGAGCTCTCCACCTACAACTATGAGATCTTGTATCGCCCCGGGAAGCTAAATGAGCCTCCTGATGCCCTATCCCATGGCACATGTGCCAACGCACAAGTGGACCGCCTCCGGGCCCTCCACAAGGACCTCTGCCACGCGGAGGTCACTCGATTCTTCCATTTCATTAAGATCCAAAACCTGCTCTATTCCATCGAGGAGGTCAGGACCACCACCAGGAATTGCCAAATCTGCGCGGTGTGCAAGCCGCACTACTAGAGACCAGAGAAAGCGCACCTGATAAAGGCTTCCCGTCCCTTTGAACGTCTCAGTATGGACTTCAAAGGGCCCCTCCCCTCCACTGACCGCAACACGTACTTCCTGAACGTGATTGACGAGTACTCCCGGTTCCCATTCGCCATCCCCTGCCCCGACATGACCGCAGCCACCATCATAAAAGCCCTCCACAGTATCTTTACGCTGTTCGGTTTCCCCGCCTTCATACACAGCGATAGGGGGTCCGCCTTCATGAGCGACGAGCAAGGGCATCGTCTCGAGCAGGACGACCGGCTACAACCCCCGGGTAAACGGGCAGGTGAAGAGGGAGAACGGAACGGTCTGGAAGTCCGTCCTACTGGCCCTACTGTCCAGGAATCTCCCAGTCTCCCACTGGCAGGAAGTCCCCTCGGATGCTCTCCACTCCATCCGATCACTACTGTGTACCACAACCAACCAAACCCCTCAAGAACACCTCCTTGTCTTCCCTAGGAAGTCCTCCTCCGGGACCTCGCTCCCAACCTGGCTGACAGCTCCTGGACCCATCCTGCTCCACAAACACGTGCGGGCGCACAAGTCGGACCCATTGGTCGAGAGGGTCCACCTCCTGCATGCTAACCCTCAATACGCCTACGTGGCGTACCCCGACGGCCGACAGGATACCGTCTCCCTACATGACCTGGCGCCCGCTGGATCCCCACACACACTTCCACTACCGACCCCATCCTCCCTCCCACCGGCGCACCCCACAGCTGCCCCCTTCCCAGGTGGATCGGTCCTTCCACTGGTCTCATCTAGGGGTGATGAAGCTGCTGAAGAAGCTGAAGCCATGCTCCCGGAGCCACAGATGCCCGAGCCGGCGCCTGCATCATCGCTGAAGCTACAACGATCGCAGAGGACGACCAGGGCCCCCGATTGATTAATTGCTTCACTCTGACTGTAAAAATTATTGTAAATAGTTGCGACATGTAACAAGGCAAAACACTGTGCTAATGTATACCGGGTACCACCATAACCTACACTCTACCACTGTATAACGCAAGACCACCACCCCGCCGGACACTTTTTTTTAAACAGGGGGTGAATGTGGTAGTTGGTATTAGGGGTATTACGGTACCCTGAATAATGCTGTAAGACCATTGGTGTGGGAGGTACCTGAGACTGCTATTTTCATTGGTGAAGCCTGCCTGCTGGTTCTGCCCAGTAAGGTGGAGTATAAGAGCCTGAGTCTCCCCAGCAGCCGCGTTCTGTACCTGCGCTGCTGGGGGAAACATCTAGTGCAATAAAGCCTTCAATTGTCTCCAATCTCGTCTCATTATTGATCGAGCATCACTTGTTAGCGGGGGGCTGGCAAATGCGTCCCGGTGAATCAGCCGGCGGGACTATCATTTAAGGTATAAAGCCCGTGGGGCCTCATCAACTGGACTAATTCACATTTTATAGCGATGATGGCCGAGTGTCGGGAAATTTACGACAGTTCCCGCTCGCTACCACACTTGGAAACATTTCCATTAAACCGCGCTCACAGAATCATGTACTGTACTAGTTTCAATGGTGTACATTAATCAGTTTATTTGTAATTATTTTTATTATTTAAAGTGGCTTTGTTTAATGCGAAAAGCCTCCTCAAAAAGTTACAAAGAGTGCTGGGTGGGGGCAGCTGGGGGTGCGGCAGCGATGGGTGGTGAGGAAGGGATTAGTGGGCATATTTGTAGGGGGTGGTGGCAACCTTCAGAACAACACATTTTTTAAAATAAATTTAGAGTACCCCAATTATTTTTTTCCAATTAAGGGGCAATTTAATGTGGTCAATCCACCTAACCTGCATACCTTTGGGTTGCGGGGATGAAACCCACGCAGACACGGGGAGAGTGTGCAAACTCCAGACGCACAGTGACCCGGAGCCGGGATCAAGTCCGGGTCCCCAGTGCCGTAGACAGCAGTGCTAACCACTGCGCCACCGTGCCGCCCTATAGAACAACACATTTTTAAACAACATTAAAGATCATAGAAATTCAATTTGACGATTTTTATGCTGGATTGGACGATATTGTCAAATTGCGTTGATTAGCAGGCATTCACGGCCAAAGCTCTTAATAAAACCATGTGGACCCAATGCCATAAATCTAACCTTCGCCCCCTCCACAAGATCAGCAGGAATTGACTGTTAGCAATTAAGCTTTCTATTGTTATAATTACTTTCATTTACTTAAAGGCCAAAAGTAAAAATCAGCCACTTAATCATGAATCAACACAGTGGAAATCACGAGCACCGACATCTGAATGTGAAACAGTCCAAAGTAGACTCGACCAAATTTGAATGTTCGTGATGAGAGTCAAGGGCCAAATTGGAAATCACTTCAATGTTCCAAGTATTCATTCTCATTATAAATATCATATTAGTGCCAAAGTGACTTTTCAGGAAGATTAAATCTCACGAAGATGCCGATTCATTTCTTCAACTTTCTATGACCTTAGTCCTCATCTAACCGTCAGCACTGACCACATTCCTGTGGCTCCATCCCTTACTCCTCATTGCCCCTGTGAGACTATTTATGGAGGTTGTTTAACAATGCACCCCCAACATCGTTTAAACATTTAGGTCATATGCTATTTTAAGTTCTTTCTTCTCCATTCCTATTGTCCTAGACTTGAAAACATCAAAATTATTGAAATGTTTTAGATTCTCTAACAGTCTTGGTATGTAGACAGATCCTTTCACTTTTCTTTGATCCTTTCTACATGGTCTCATAGAAAAATAAACTAAAGGCAAAATGAGTATGAACTGGAAAGGAGATGCAATAGGAGCTCCTTGCGGCTGACAAATCTCAACTGTGTTTTAGCATCTCCTAATGCTGTGAAGACCTTGGCCGCTCAGTTTCATCAGGGTATAATGACCCAAAGTGCTTCACAACAGCGTGATCCAAGTTGACACCAAGCTATGTACAGATATCAAGACAGAAAATAGCCAGAGAGAGGGTCCTGAAATGGGCCAAGAAGGAGCGGAGCAGCAAGTGGGACAATGCGGAGATCAGAATATACCCGGACTGGAGCACGGAGGTCGCAAAGCGGAGAGCGGGTTTCAACCGGGCCAAAGCGGTGCTGCATCGGGAAGGAGTGAAATTTGGAATGTTGCAGCCAGCGCGACTGTGGGTTACACATAATGGCCAACACCACTACTTCGAAACGTCCGAAGAGGCGTGGACCTTTATATTAGCTGAAGAATTGGACTCTAATTGAGGGTTTGTGTGGGAGGGGGGTGTTTGAGGGTTGAAGTATGATGGTTGTTGTACATAGGGGGTCAACCACGCGCAGGAAATGCTATATGGGCTGGGGGAGAGGGACAAGGCCATGACAGGAGCGGCGCCATGGGGGGCGGGGCAGGCTTTGGAAAGCGCGGGGTTTTCTTTCCCGCGCGCGGCAAGAAAGGCGGGAAGGGGAACGAAGGAATGTACATTGATTGGGGGATTCACACACGGGGGGGGTCAAAGGGATGGCGGGGGAAGCCGGGGTCAGCAGGTGTCAGCTGACTTACAGGAGGGATATGGGGGGAGCAAAAAACTAGAGGGGGATCTAGCGGGGGGAGGGGGGGAGAGGGGGGAGGGGGGGAGAGGAGGGAGGGGGGGAAGGAGGGGGGAAAAGGGTTGCTGCTGCACTGGCCGAAAGAGAACGGGACACAGAAGAGGTGGCTGGGACGGGGGTCCCCCGGCTGGGGGACTGGAGAGTGAGGGAGACGCGGACAAGGGACTGGCCCAGAAAAGGAGATGGCTAGTCGGCGGGGGTGGGGGGTGAGATTCCCTCCAATCCGGCTGATAACGTGGAACGTGAGGGGCCTGAATGGGCCGGTGAAGCGGGCTCGAGTGTTCGCGCACTTGAAGGGACTGAAGGCAGACGTGGCCATGCTCCAAGAGACACACCTGAAGGTGGCAGACCAGGTCAGGTTAAGAAAGGGATGGGTAGGACAGGTATTTCATTCGGAATTGGATGTGAAAAATAGAGGGGTGGCAATTCTGGTGGGAAAGCATGTGTCATTTGAGGCCAAGACTATCGTAGTGGATAATGGAGGGAGATATGTGATGGTGAGTGGTAGGTTGCAAGGGACGTGGGTGGTGTTGGTAAATGTATACGCCCCGAACTGGGATGATGCTGGATTTATGAAGCGCATGTTGGGGCGCATTCCGGACCTGGAGATAGGAGGCCTGATAATGGGAGGGGACTTCAATACGGTGCTGGACCCAGCACTGGACCGCTCCAGATCAAGGACGGGAAGGAGGCCGGCGGCGGCCAAGGTGCTCAGGGGTTTTATGGATCAGATGGGGGGAGTGGACCCATGGAGGTTTGCAAGACCGCAGGCCAGGGAATTTTCTTTTTTCTCTCACGTACATAAGGCTTACTCCCGGATAGATTTCTTTGTTCTGGGCAGGGCGCTCATCCCGAGGGTGGAGGGGACGGAGTATTCGGCCAGAGCTATTTCGGACCATGCCCCGCACTGGGTGGAACTGGAGCTGGGAGAGGAGAGGGACCAATGCCCACTGTGGCGGCTGGATGTGGGACTGCTGGCTGATGAGGTGGTGTGTGGGAAGGTGAGGGAGTGTATTGAAAGGTACTTGGAGGCCAACGACAACTGGGAGGTGCGAGTGGGGGTGGTATGGGAGGCGTTGAAGGCGGTGATCAGGGGAGAGCTGATCTCCATCAGGGCTCATCGGGAGAAGACAGAGGGAATGGAAAGGGAGAGGTTAGTGGGGGAGATCTTGCGAGTGGACAGGAGATACGCAGAGGCCCCGGAGGAAAGATTACTTGGGGAAAGGCGACGGCTCCAGACGGAGTTTGACCTGCTGACCAAGGGCAAGGCGGAGGCACAGTGGAGGAAGGCGCAGGGGGCGACCTACGAGTACGGGGAAAAGGCTAGTCGGATGCTGGCGCACCAGCTCCGTAAGAGGGCGGCAGCGAGGGAAATAGGGGGAATCAAAGATGGAAGGGGAGCCACGGTTCGAAGTGCAACGAAAATAAATAAGGTATTCAAGGCCTTCTATGAAGAGCTGTACATATCCCAGCCCCCAGGGGGGGAAGGGGGGCTGAGGCAATTCCTGGACCAGCTGGGGCTCCCGAGGGTGGAGGAGCAGGAGGCGGTTGGTTTGGGGGCACCAATTGGGTTGGAGGAGTTGAGTAAGGGTTTGGGGAGCATGCAGGCGGGGAAGGCCCCGGGGCCGGACGGGTTCCCAGTGGAGTTCGATAGAAAATATGTGGACCTGCTGGCCCCGCTACTAGTGAGGACCTTTAACGAGGCAAGAGAGGAGGGAACCCTGCCCCAGACAATGTCGGAGGCGACAATCTCCTTGATTCTAAAGCGAGACAAGGATCCACTGCAATGTGGATCGTACAGGCCGATTTCGCTCCTCAATGTGGATGCTAAGCTATTGGCGAAGGTACTGGCCACTAGGATTGAGGACTGTGTCCCGGGGGTGATTCACGAGGACCAAACGGGATTCGTAAAGGGCAGGTAGTTAAATACCAATGTGCGGCGGCTCTTAAACGTGATAATGATGACATCGGAGGAGGGAGAGGCAGAGATAGTGGCAGCTATGGACGCGGAAAAAGCCTTTGACCGAGTAGAGTGGGAGTACCTCTGGGAGGTATTGCGCAGGTTTAGGTTCGGGGGAGGGTTTATTAGATGGGTTAAGCTCCTTTACAGCGCCCCGGTGGCGAGTGTAGTGACGAACCGGCGGAGGCCGGAGTACTTTCGGCTGTACCGAGGGACGAGGCAGTGGTGCCCCCTGTCCCCCCTGTTGTTTGCATTGGCGATCGAACCCTTGGCCATATCACTTAGGCAGTCTAAGAAATGGAGGGGGATAGTCCGCGGGGGAGAGGAGCATCGGGTATCGCTATATGCGGATGACCTGCTGCTATACATGGCGGACCCAATGGAGGGGATGGTGGAGGTCATGCAGACTCTGAAGGAGTTTGGAGAGTCCTCGGGCTACAAGCTTAATGTAGGGAAGAGTGAGTTTTTTGTATTACAGGCAGGGGACCAAGAAAGAGGGATAGGGGACCTACCGCTGAGGAGGGCGGAGAGGAGTTTTCGGTATCTGGGGATCCAGATAGCCAGAAGTTGGGGGGCCCTACATAAACTGAATTTGACGAGGGTGGTGGAGCAAATGGAGGAGTATTTTAAAAGATGGGACATGCTCCCGCTCTCGTTGGCGGGTAGGGTGCAGTCGGTCAAAATGTTGGTCCTTCCGAGGTTTTTGTTCGTGTTTCAGTGCCTCCCCATCGTGATCACCAAGGGCTTTTTCAAGAGAGTAGGTAGGAGTATTATGGGGTATGTGTGGGCAAATAAGACCCCGAGGGTTAGGAGAGGGTTCTTGGAACGCAATAGGGACCGAGGAGGGTTGGCTTTGCCAAACCTAGGGAGTTACTACTGGGCAGCAAACGTGGCGATGATCCGCAAGTGGGTCATGGATGGAGAGGGGGCGGCATGGAAGAGGATGGAGATGGCGTCCTGTAAAGGAACGAGCCTGGGGCGTTGGTAACGGCACCGCTGCCGCTCTCGCCGACAAAATACACCACAAGCCCGGTGGTGGCGGCAACACTAAGGATCTGGGGCCAGTGGATAAGGCATAGGGGTGCAATGGGAGCATCAGTGTGGTCCCCGATCAGGGGTAACCACCGGTTTGTCCCGGGGAAGTTGGACGGGGGGTTCCAAGGCTGGCATCGGGCGGGGATAAGAAGAATGGGGGACCTGTTCATTGATGGGACATTTGCGAGCCTAGGGGCACTGGAGGAGAAATTTGAGTTACCCCCGGGAAATGCATTTAGATATATGCAGGTGAGGGCTTTTGTGAGGCGACAGGTGAGGGAATTTCCATTGCTCCCGGCACAAGAAGTTCAAGATAGGGTGATCTCGGGGGTATGGGTCGGGGAGGGCAAGGTGTCGGAAATATACCAAGAGATGAAAGAAGAGGGGGAAGCGCTAGTAGAAGAATTGAAAGGTAAATGGGAGGAGGAGCTGGGGGAGGAGATTGAGGAAGGGCTATGGGCTGATGCCCTGGGTAGGGTTAATACCTCCTCCTCGTGTGCCAGGCTCAGTCTGATACAATTTAAGGTGGTTCACAGAGCGCATTTGACGAGGGCGAGGCTGAGTAGGTTCTTTGGGGTAGAGGATAGATATGAAAGATGTTCAGGGAGCCTGGCGAACCATGTCCATATGTTTTGGTCATGCCCGGCATTGGAGGGGTTCTGGAGAGGTGTGGCGGGAGTAATATCCCAGGTGGTGAAAGTCAGGGTCAAGCCAAGCTGGGGACTAGCAATATTTGGAGTAATGGATGAGCCGGAGTGCAGGAGGCGGAAGAGGCCGGAATTCTGGCCTTTGCGTCCCTAGTAGCCGGGCGAAGGGTCTTGCTATTGTGGAAGGAGGCGAAGCCCCCTAGCCTGGAGGCCTGGATTAATGACATGGCGGGGTTCATAAAATTGGAGAGAATTAAGTTTGCTTTGAGAGGGTCTGCGCAGGGGTTTTACAGGTGGTGGCAACCATTCCTAGAATATCTCGCGGAGCGTTAGAAGAAGGTCGGTCAGCAGCAGCAGCAACCCTGGTGGGGGGGGGATTAATAAAGGCACGGGTGAGGATTTCAACTTTATATGAGCTGTGGTATGTAAGGAGATGGGTGATGTTAAGGAGGTGGAAGTAAGCCATCTTCGCGATGGTACAAATCTGTGGTCAGATGCTCATGTCCGGATCAAATAGAGCGGCAAGCCTGTGAACAGTCTTGTTCAACCTCATAAAGTGACCGGGAATAAGGATGGAATCGGTGGACATGGAATGGATTTAAAAAAATATATTTTTATTCTCCTTTTTCACAATTTCGTCCAAATTTACACCCACCAACAAACAATCAACAGTAACAAATACAACCCTCAACATTTTAAATACAAACATCAAAGAAAATGAATCAGGAATCCACCATCACCCCATACATAATCACCATCAACATATACAATCCAAACACCCCCAACCCCCACCCCCCCCAATGTTCGATGCTATCCAATTCGTGAAAAAACATAATGAAGAAAACCCATGAATTGTAGAACCCTTCCATTCTTCCCCTCAACTCGAACTTCACTTTCTCGAATGTTAAGAACTCCAGCAGATCCCCCCGCCACGCCAGGGCACAGGGAGGAGAAGCTGACCTCCACCCCAACAGGACCCGCCTTTGGGCGATCAACAAGGCGAAGGCTAAGACATCTGACTCCGCACCCACTTCCAACCCCAGTCGTTCTGATACCTCGACTATGGCTTCCAAGAGACCCGGTTTATGCACCACCTTCGAGATTACCCTGAAGACTTCCCTCCCATACCCCTCCAGTTTTGGGCAGGACCAAAACATGAAAGTGATTTGCGGGGCTTCCCACGCATCGCTCACAAGCATCCTATACCCCTTCAAAGAGTCGGCCCATCCTCGCCTTTGTGAGGTGCGCCCTATTCACCACCTTCAGCTGTATCAGCTCCAACCTCCTGCACAAAATTGAAACATTCACCCTCCGGGTAACCTCACACCAGAGCCCCTCCTTCATGCCCTCCCCCAACTTTTCCTCCCACTTTGTCTTAATCCCCTCCAGTGATGCCTTCTATTCTCCCAGAATCACCCCATAAATCGCCGACACCACCCCCTCTCCACTCCCCCTGTCGTGAACACCTCTTCCAACAATGTGGGGGCCAACGCCACCGGAAAGCTCTGTATCTCCTTCCTAGCGAAATTTCGGACCTGCATATACCTAATCCTGAGATTATATTCATTGGAGTTTAGGAGGTTGAGGGGAGATCTAATAGAAACTTACAAGATAATGAATGGCTTAGGTAGGGTGGATGTAGGGAAGTTGTTTCCATTAGCAGGGGAGACTAGGACCTGGGGGCACAGCCTTAGAATAAAAGGGAGTCACTTTAGAACAGAGATGAGGAGAAATTTCTTCAGCCAGAGAGTGATGGGTCTGTGGAATTCATTGCCACAGAGGGCGGTGGAGGCCGGGACGTTGAGTGTCTTTAAGACAGAAGTTGATAAATTCTTGATTTCTCAAGGAATTAAGGGCTATGGAGAGAGAGCGGGTAAATGGAGTTGAAATCAGCCATGATTGAATGGTGGAGTGGACTCGATGGGGCGAATGGCCTTACTTCCACTCCTATGTCTTCTGGCCTTATGGTAAACATCTCCCCCTGCCCCAACCCATATTTCGTCCCTAGCTCCTTCAGTCCCGCAAACTGACCCCCCAAAAATAAATCCTTTAATGCCCTGACTCCCCTCTCCGCCCACCTCAGAAAACTCCCATCCCATTTCCCTGCCTCAAATCTATAATTCCCACGAATCGGCATTTCCCTTGACCCCGCCTCCAGCCTAAAGTGCTGGCGCAACTGCCTCCAGATTTTCAATGTCGCTACTACCACCGGAATCCCCAGATAATTCCCCGGGGACATCAGGAGCGGCACTGTTGCCATCGCCCTCAGCCCCGGCCCCGAGGGAACGGAACTTAATTGGAGGAAATTTCTACTAACCGCAGAGTGAATTGCAGGGGAATGGTGTATTGGGTCAGAGAGAGTGCAGAGGTACGGACAGGTAATGGTGAGATAAAGGGCGGGATCTTACCAGAATTTGGCTATGTGTCAGGTTCAGACTAAAAACTGACATGAAACTCTCAAGCTTCACGTTTCTCACCAGACCTTGAGCCTCTTGCAGAAAACAAAATGAGTGACGTGGTTTATGCCAGCACCCTGGCAGGACAAGGCCAGATAGAGTTGGCAATCGGCTCCACAGAGATTCAGGCGCCATCTTTAAAGGGCACCCCAATCAGCACTGCCACCTAATGGCCCTCAGCCCCTATCGCGGAGGAATCAGGGGCTCTCCTCTCCCCGTCCTCCCCTCTGACAATCCTCGCCAACATTCTACCCCCTCACATTCCTCTCCCCCCCCCCCCCCCCCCCCCCCCGCCCCCGAAAATCCTCGCAGGCATTCCACCACCCCCACACCAACATCTACGGAAGTATCACCAGCATTTCCTTCCCGCATCCCCATCAGTGTCCGCTCTCCCCCACCATGATACATAAATGCTTTGTTTGGGTTCTGCCGGCTTCTGACCTCATTACAGCCTTGGTTGAAACAGGGACTAAAGAGTTGAATGCCAGAGGTGAGGTGAGAGTGATTGCCCTTGACATTAAGGCAGCATTTGACCTAGTAAGGCATCAAGGAGCCCTAGCTAAACTGGAGTCAATGGGAAAACCCTCCGCTGGTTTGAGTCATACCTGGCACAAAGGAAGATGGTTGTGGTGGTTGGAAGTTAATCATCTCAACTCCAGGACATCACTGTAGAGTCCTAGGCCCAACCATCTTCACTTCCATCATTAAGTCAGAAGAGGGAAGATTTGCGGATGACTGCACAATGTTCAGCACCATTCGCGACTCCTCAGATAATGAAGCAGTCCATTACCAAATGCAGCAAGACATGAACAATATCCAGGCTTGGGCTGAGGAGGGGCAAGTTACATTTGCGCCACACAAGTGCCATGCAATGACTATCTCCTACAAGAGAGGACCTAACCACCGCCCCTTGCCATTCAATGGCGTTACCATCACTGAATCCCCCACAAACAAGGTCCTGGAGGTTACCATTGATCAGAAACTGATCAGAAACTGAACTGGACTAGCCACATCAATACTGTGGCTACCAGGGCAGGTCAAAGGCTAGGAAACCTACGGCGAGTAACTCACCTCCTGACCCCCCAAAGTCTGTCCACCATCTACAAGGCACAAGTCAGGGGTGTAATAGAATACCCTCCACTTGCCTGGACGGGTGCAGTTCCAACAACACTCTAGAAGCTCAACACCATCCAGGACAAAGCAGCCCGCTTGATTGCTCCCCCTTCCACAAACATTCAAACTCTCCACCCTCGATGAACAGTGGCAGCAATGTGTACCATCTACAGGATGCACTGCAGTAACTCACCAAGTTTCCTTCAACAGCACCTTCCAAACCCACGACCACTACCATCTGGAAGGACGAGAGCAGCAGATACCTGGGAACCCCACCACCTGGAGGTTCCCCTCCAAGTCACTCACCGCCCTGACTTGGAAATATATCGCCGCTCCTTCACTGTCACTGGGGCAACATCCTGGAGCTCCCTCCCTAACAGCACAGTGGGTGTACCTACCCCTCCGGGACTGCAGTGGTTCAAGAAGGCAACTCGCCACCACTTTCTGAAGGGCAGCTAGGGCTGGGCAATAAATGCTGGCTTAACCAGCGCCATACAGATCCGGTAAATGAATACATTTTTGAAAAAATACGTTTCTTAGATCTGCATTATTATTGGAATGGAATAGTGGAAAATGTGCTCTAAATTTAAACAGTGCTATTTACGGCTTGGGCCTGGGTACAAAATTCTAAAATTAAGTCAATTATACTTTTAGTCACTTGGTAGTCCAGAGCTTGAATCACAGAATCATAGAATTCCAGTAGTGCAGAAGGAGGCCATTTGGCCCATCAAGTCTGCACTGACCCTCTGAAAGAGCACACACCTAGGTCCAATCTCCTGCCCTATCCCATAACCCCACCTAATCTCTGGACACTAAGGGACAATTTAGCATGGCCAATCCACCAAGCCAGCACACCTTTGGACTTGAATATTGCTGAAAAAAAAGAGACACGCTATCAAGGTTTTTCATCTTGTACCAATCAGGACAGAATATGTAAGAATAATCGAAGGCTATCAATTCAAGAACAATTGAAGGATATCGATTCAAGCTGTACTTCAGGGCCTGAATCTTCAGGATGGCGGGTGCTCGGCATCCTGGGAAGTGCAACCTCGCAGACTCCAGCAAGGCCGACGCCATTTCAGACTCGAACCAGTGTTGATTGGCGAAGGCAGAACATCCGCCCGTCACGGAGAGAAAGTCCGACCTTGTAGAGCAGCAGGCCAATCAGATTGGTTGGCAGCTCTCCAGTAATTTGGAAAGGAGTGCTGCAGTGGCCGGAAGACTGTAGCTAGCTGCCTGGAACTAAGTGCTGATATGAAGATTCTCCCTCACAATCTATTATCGGTCCACCAGCCTAAAAATTGAAGCCGGGATGGAAATGATCCTTCCTTAATTGGGGCAAGCATGGGTTTCCTGTCTGAGGCCTACCTGCCTCGATGTAAAATTGTAGCCAGGTCAGGGCAGACCGGATCGTGGGGGAATCCCATCCATGCAATTTCATGGGGGTGGGAGCATAAAATTCTGGCCCAGGACTTGATCACATAATCTAGACTGACACCGCAGCATAATATTACAGCGTCAGTGTTGCTATCCTTTGAGTAACCCATTTTACCAAGACTGCATCTCCCTGTTCTGGTATTTAAGTCTTAAGGCACGATTCAAACATGAGTGTCATGTTTCTTTGCTGCCCTGACCAACATTTCTTCTTCAACCCTCAAAACAAGCCAATTGGCTATTAAATTCATTGATATTTTGGGGATTTTGTTCTGTACAAAGTGACTGCTCGGATTATCTACGTGACTGGATTGCAAAGAAAGTCATGGTATTGGAAGTTATGAAAGATGTGATTGAATATTATATGAATGCAAATCCTTCCTTCCCAATAAGGCAAGATGCAGAATGGGGAAAGCATATTAAACAATGTCACTTCAGTAACCCAGACAATATGATTGCATGTAATGGAATCCCACTCTGTTCCATAAATCAGAGAGTACCACTGAGTGTATATAAGTATGTACCTGTACTTACATGTCTGGTATTCCATATTTTTGGAGCAAATTGAAGTGCATTTTGAGTATGGCCCAATTTACCAACCATACGCGGAACATTGAAGTGAACTTACCAAATCAAAAGGCTCATTTCAGTTATTGATATGATGGGTTTTATAACTTGACAGGAGGCCCAGGAATCGGCAACATCAGAAGCCCTGTGGCCTCACCCGAGTACGATTTACCCAGGTGAGGGGGCGGAGCTCCCCCTTTTCCTAGGGACTGCTGGGATATAAATACCCTGACTCGGGTGTGGGCCGGATCCGGGAGACCCTTCGGGGAGTTGGAGCAGTGTATAGTGAGGAGAATAAAACCAAACTTTTCTACAGTCATTGCTTCCAAGTAGTCGCTTGCCTGAGACTTTTCACTGGCGACAAGGGTTAGTGAAGCTGCAGGAGGCACCATTTTCCTCCAGACCGGGCCTACCTTGATTAGGCCTCAGGAGGCCTCCGCTCAGGCAGCAGATATGCCACTTATCGATAAGCTTGATGTGTTTGACGCCGCGACTGGGGATTGGGCCCAATGCATAGAGCAAATTAAATTATGTTTTTGTCTGAAAAACATAGTCGGGACAACAGACAGGCGGTCATCTTCCTCGCAGTTTGCAGTGCGAAGACTTACATCATTATCAAAAGTTTAACTTTACCCGACTCACCTGACAACCGCCAGTTCACGGAACTCGTTATGCTGGTCGGCAATCATTTCAACCCAAAACCGCCACTAATCGTTTGCTGTTTACATGGCTTCCCAACACCAGGACAAACCCATAGCGGAATTCCTGGGTTGGTGCGCATACTCGTCGAGTTCTGAGAGTTCGAGCCAGCATTATCAGAAGCGCTCCAAGAGCAGTTGGTTTGTGGGATCAGAGACAGAGCAACACAGGAATACTTATTGAGTGAAACTGATCTGGACCTGAAAAAAGTGACCGTAGATAGCTTTATCCTGGGAGGGTGCAGAATGCAGGGTCCAGGAGCTCCAAAGGATGGCCATCCTGAACCTCGATCTCCCAGCAGAGCACCCCTCTCCCATGTGGCAATTCCGGACTCCTGCTCTCCAGGGGATCAGGACTGACGACACCATTTCCCAATCAACGGATGCCGTGTATCCCACACACCGGACATCCCTGGCAAGTTGAATGATCGCGCCGGCACCAGAGGAAGGTTGGTGGGGCAGGGGCCAGCAGGAAACCTCACCGGCACGGACCACCCATCATTCTCCCCGGCATGGACCCCCCATCCTCCTCCCCGGCACGGACCCCCCATCCTCCTCCCCGGCACGGGCCCCACCCCCCATCCTCCTTCCTGGCACGGACCCCCCCCATCCTCCTCCCCGGCACGGACCCCCCCACCCATCCTCCTCCCCGGCACGGACCCCACATCCCCCTCCCCGGCACGGGCCCCACCCCCCATCCTCCTTCCTGGCACGGACCCCCCCCCCCATCCTCCTCCCCGGCACGGACCCCCCCACCCATCCTCCTCCCCGGCACGGACCCCACACCCCCCTCCCCGGCACGGGCCCCCCCCCATCCTCCTCCCCGGCACGGACCCCCCCCATCCTCCTCCCCGGCACGGACCCCCCTCCCATCCTACTCCCCGGCACTCCATAGCCTTCAGCAAGGTCTCGAGCTCAGTGACTGCGAACCGAGTGCCGCTCTTCATACTGCCATCCTGTTGACTGGGATGAGTGTGTGTGGGGAATGGAGTGCTAATATGTGCCTGCAGCTTGTCCGCCTCTCGAGTGCCAATCCCAACCCTGTTGAATTGGACACCATTTTTCATTGGAATAACTCATGTCCCGCATGTTGTCAGTACTAGCCCATTAAAAGATCATGAATTGCTCCGGGACCAGCGCCACTTTAGAAGTCCACCGATTCAGTCCTGGCGACAAGACTTAGTCTATGAAACGGAAAATTCCGCCCAAGGTTTATTTCCTATAAGAGTGTGTTTACTAGTAGCAGCCCAGAACCAGTCAGGAGTGCTCTGCAGCTTGGTTCCTACCTGGGCCAGCTTTTATGGTACTGAGTTAATTAGCCCGCTAATGGGCCCCCACCCCTCAGCGGAGGTGCTCATTCCCATGTGGCCCGCGGGAAGATTAATGGGGTCATCCCCCTGGGTCCAGTGGGAGTTATAACACCGTTGGATAGGACAATAACCACAAGCGCTCTTCCTCACTTTGTGTTTTAAAGTTGACAGTTGACACCATCAATTGAGTAATTAATTTTCTGGTGTGTAACAAATGTATTGAAGGTTGTGGTCTCAGAGAGATAAAGTCATACAGAACCAACCAAAGAGAGAAATTAAGAAAAACAAGAATTGATAACCATTCAAAACCACATCCATTGGGCAAGTTGGATCTGGTTTACATCAGCACTATCTTTCATCGCTGTATTTGTTTCTCATTTTAAGCTTTGGAGTGTTAACATTTCCTGATAGAAAGGGGTTTGCATTTGAAGCATGGAAGTGGGACCTACCAGGTTGTTGAACATAAGGTTATGAGGTGGATGATATGTGCCTGGCCAGGATAATTGTTCTGACAATGGAAATGGGGAACCAAGGAGTAGCTGGTGTGAACTTTAATGAAGGTCGGGGGGTAGTGGCGGGGCGGGGGGGAGCGGGCAGCGGGTTATGATGACTGGGTCCCTTGACCAGTCCTCAAAAAGATGGCCAGCTGTTGAGATGCATGCATGATGGCACTAACACCTGCTGACCCTGCTGCAAATGAGGTGCCCTTCTACTGACCCCACCAACTAAGGTGGTGCCATCAAAAGAGCACATCCTAATTGCATCCTGTTTTGTATCATTTTAGCCTTACTTTAATCATGTCTTTTATGGTACATAAGTATGTTAATTGATTGATTCCATTCTCATTCCTGGGACATGTATTAGTTTCCCCACTGTTTACTCAAACATTTTTGGAATATTTTTCAAGGTCATGTTCTCTTCTCTGGAATGTATTTTTCCACTACAAACCTTCATGATTGTACTTCCATGCAATTTTAATCCCTATCTAAACTTTCCCTCCCTTCTGCCGAGCAGGTTACACTGTTTTACACTTAAATTCCCACTTGACCTAATGGTTCACTTGGCGAAGAATTTGGGTCACCTTGGAGAACTCACCCTTGAGCTAATCTGCTTATAACTTTTCAAATTTTCACTCCAGTCATTGCTTGATGCAACCTCAAATAAAAGACTCAGAATACAATACCATCTGATGCGGTTAAACCTCTGCCTTTAGTGTGAAATAAGTATAATGCCGTCATTCCCACTTAACATCCATATTGACTTCTAAATAAGAACTGATGACAGTAGGAATTGCGGCAATGAAACATCCTTGAAGGACTTTACACCTTCACGTCTGACAAGAGAATTCATAAGCAATGTTTAAGGGTGGCATAGCGCCAACAAAAACTGAAGATTCAATATATTGTGTCATATTTGGAACACCACCAGGGGAGTTCCCAACACAATATTTCATGTGGAGGTGCTGAGTGTAGGCCAGGTGCTTCCCTATAGAAGGGAAGAAAGTAGATGGAAACACATTCAGATCCACTTGTTAGTAGTAAATTATACACAAAATTCCAAGATGTGAATGCAAATCCCTAAACTATCACCTGATGTGAAAATGCTCCCTATTATAGGGAGCTGCCAATGTGAATAAAAATACATTAAAATGAATATTGATATAACATGAATAACTTGAAGGCGATATATAAATGCCACTCATTAAGAAGTTATTCTATAGACTTCTGGTGGGGCCATGAGTTGAGTGGTCATGCATAACGTGGCCCTGACGAATGTGATATAAAATAGTTACTTTAGAGATATTAGTTACTGTAATGTAGAGATAGGCCAGTCTCATCCTGGTGAGTTCACAGACAAAGGATTTCAGACCGCATGGCAAAGCAAGGAGGAGCTGTGTCCATATACGGAGGGGAAAAGGATGCTGGGTAATAGGGGGCCAGAGGAAGGGATTGGAAGTGAGCCAATTAGGATGGATGGCCAGGTCAGGAGGGGTATAGGATGACCTATGGGAATCGTGTATGTGAAACTTGATGCCATTTGTGTTATTAGTAGAGATCCCTTTGTCCTACAGACTCACTTGATTCCGGAGGTGTACAAAGCAAGATGTGCTTTGTACCGCTGTGAATTAAGAAAGACTTGCAAGTCAAATAAAATAACTAATGCTGTACCTGCAAATCCATCTCGACTTTTATTGAGGCCAGACTGACGGGTAAAGAAATTTGGGATTTGTCAGCACTTGATTTTTGGCCCTTTTTACCCAGAAAACGGGCATTGTGATGGAAAGAAAGTTGAAATAATTGAAGTTTGTTGGTTTCTCCTTCTCTGTGGAATCACCTACGACTCTCACCAATTTCTACAGATGCACCATAGAAAGCATTCTTTCTGGTTGTCTCACAGCTTGGTATGGATCCTGCTCTGCCCAAGACAGCAGGAAACTGCAAAAGGTTGTGAATGTAGCCCAGCCCATCATGCAAACCAGCCTCCCATCCAATGACTCTGTTCTACACTTCCCGTTGCCTCAGAAAGGCAGCCAGCATAATTAAGGACCCCACGCACCCCGGACATACTCTCTTCCACCTTCTTCCGTCAGGAAAAAGATACCAAAGTCTGAGGTCACGTACCAACCGACTCAAGAATAGCTTCTTCCCTACAGCCATCAGATTTTTCAATGGACCTACCTCGTATTAAGTTGATCTTTTCTCTACACCTTGCTATAACTGTAACATTATATTCTGCAGTCTCTCCTTCCTTCCCTATGTACGGTATGCATTGTTTGTACAGCATGCAAGAAACAATACTTTTCACTGTATACTAATACATGCGACAATAATAATTCAAATCAAAATATAGCATGAGGCAAAAATCAAATAAAACCCCTGCTGCAGATTCAGAGGAACCTCGTGGCGGAGTGAAAGAGAATATGGCGGACCTCGCCGTGCAGTCCCGCCCTCTCAATTGCTGACAGAGAAGTTAATGGAATTAATCGTGGGAGAATTCCAGAAGCATAGGCAGGCATGTGGGAAGACCTGCCTAAGGTGATTGATGTGGCAGTACCTCCCCTTCATGTGGCGATGGAAAGGGTAGAGCAGCGGTTGGAGTCAGAGGACGCGACGATTCGGGAGGTGGAGACGGCGGTCTCGGACCACAGCGACTGATTGTATCTTTAGAGCTAAAAGTATCAATGTTGGCTGAGGCCCACCAAGTCTTGAAGGTCAGGGTGGTCGATCAGGAGAACCAGTCCAGGCGTCAGAACCTGAGGATAGTCGGGTTACCAGAGGGAATTGAAGGTACGAGCACCACCGAGTAAATGGCGAAGATGTCTGGGAAGTTGGTCGGGGAGGGCGTCTTCGTGAAACCCCTGAGGTGGACCGGGCCCACCAGTCACTGCGCCAGAAGCCGAGGTCCGGGGATCTGCCGTGGGCGGTAATCGTCCGTCTACACAAGCATTTGGACAAGGAGCAAATTTTAAATTGATGAAGGCCACATGAGACTGTAGCTGGGAGGGACACTCCATTCGACTTTATCAGGATATTGGGGCTGATCTGGCTAAATTTCGAGCTTTGTTGAACAAAGACAAGACAGCACTCTTCAAGAGCAAAGAATGGTTTGGAATGCTGTACCTGATGAAATTGTGGGTCACATTTAAGGACAGAGACCATTATTTCAATACGCCAGAGGAGGTGAATGCCTCCATGAGGAAGAATGGTCTGGAGAGAGATCTGATTGTGGCTATGCGCAGTAATGGAGGTTTTTTTTAATGTTTGCAGGTTCAAATGTCTGTTTCTTACCAGGTTTGATGTTTTTGTTATTCTGAGTTTCATTTTTCTTTCTTATGGGGGTTTGGTCAGTTGTCTTGTCAAGGGGGGTTAGGGTTCATTCTTCCTAGTATGTATATGTTGGATGGGGAAGTGGGATAAGGGACTGCTTGGGCTTGTTCTGGGAGGGTTCTTTTCTTTGTTTTCCAAGTGGGGGTAACCATTTTTGCAGTTATGCTAGTTAATGGGAGCAATGTGAGAGGGGGGCTGTGGCTGGTAGCTGGGGGTGGGGGGGGTTCTGTCTGGTTGGTGGGGCAAGATAGCATGCTTAGGTTAACTGGGTTTTCTTTGTTTGGGGGGGTTAGGGGGAAAGGTGTTTTTTGGAGTTAGGTGGGTTGGCTGACCGATCGAAGGGGAGAGGGGTGGTGGATAGAAAGCCAAGGGAGAGTGGGGGTGGTGGGCAGAATGCTGGTGATGCAGGTTTCTTTACTGAGGGATTTGGGAGTGGGCAGTGATGGCAGCCATCTTGGGTGGGCCTGGAACCGAGACAGGCCTGGATCCGGCTTGATCTCCTCACGAGGTGAATGTGGCAGCTACTAATAGAGAGGGAGTTCAGAGGCCCCTTGTCAGGATGGTCACGTGGAATGTGAAGGGGTTAAATGGGCCGGTTAAAAGAGCCCGAGTGCTTGTTCACTTGAAGAGCTTGAAAGCCGATGTAATCTTTTGGAGGAGACGCATTTGAGAGTTAGGGTCCAGTCAAGACTAATAAGGGATAGGTGGGGCACGCGTTCCATTCAAATTTTGATACGAGGTTGAAGGGGGTGACGATTTTGTTTAACAGGAGGGCGGCCTTTATAGCTGCCAGTATTTTGACGGACCATGGGGGGGCGATATGTGATGGTGAGTGGGGTTTTCTCAGGTGTGCCGGTGGTTTTATTGGGATGACGCAGACTTTATTGAGGCAGTTGGTGGCCATTCCCGACCTTGACTCTCATCCGTTGATCATGGGGGGAAGACTTCAACTGTATACTGGATCGAGGATGGACAGATCAGGTCCCAAGTCTTTTGTAACTTCGGGGATGGCGAAAGAGTTGGCAGTGTTCATGGACCAGATGAGGGGAGGGTGGACCCCTGGAGGTTCAGTCACATGAGGGAGAAGGAGTTCCCATTCTTCTTGCACGTACATCGGGTGTGCTCCCGAATAGACTGTTTTGTGGTGGGGAAATCGGTTCTCCTGGGGTAGTGGGGATTGTAATATCAGACCATGCTCCACATTATGTGGATGTGAGGCTTGAGGTGGGTCGAGCCTCGTGTCTCCCCCCCCCCCCTCCCTTCCCCCAGAGGTTAGATACAGTGCTCCTTGTGGACAAGGGGTTCTGTGAGAAAGTGGCCTGAGTCATTGGGAACTATGTGGATTTCAATCAGGACGGGGAAGTTTAACCCTCCACGTTCTGGGAAGCATTGAATGTGGTGATCAGAGGGGAAGTAATCTCATACAAGACTGTCATGGATAAGGTTGGGAGGCTGGACAGGCAGAGATTGGTCAACTCAATTCTAGGGTACTCCACAGCCCCCACAACAGAACTGCCAGTGGAGAGAAAGAGCAGGAGCGCGCCGTGGCCGATAGATGCCGGTGAGGCCTCTCGCAGGCTTCCCGGCAGCCACGATGCCTTGCGGGATCTACCAAAGTCCTGCAAGGCGGCTCAACCAGAATCCCCCCCACAATGGGGATGACCAGGCCACAGGCGCTTAAGTAGTTGCAAGCATACCCAGGATCTACCGCACTCCCCAGGGAGGCCTCAGCCGGATGCTGTTCGGTACTGGTCTACACATGTGGACCAGGCGGAACGGCACCCAGGGGGTTTCCTGGGCCACCGGAGGCCTTTGGGCTATCAGGGATAGTGCAGGGTGGCCTCCTGGCCCACCCCTCCTCTTCTTAGAACATCTTGGCACTGCCCAGCTGGCACCTTGGCACTGCCACCCTGGCACTGTCAAGGTACCATGGTGGCACCGCAAAGCCATCTGGAGCACTCCCAGGGTGGCAGTGCCAGGGAGCCCAGATGTCAGGTGGCACTGCCAAGGGTCAGGACCTGAGGGGGCCATGTCCATGAAAGTAACGTGGACGGGGGTATGAGGAGTGGGGGTGGGGGGGCTGAGGGCAGGTATGTAGGGGCCTGTAAGGGAGTGTGTGGGGCATGAAGAGATGGGCTTCTATAATCCATATAGGAATTTTCCAAAAAATTGGATACTTTACATTGAAAGCCATCCATCAATTGCTCAGTTTCTTTGTCTGGATTTCTTTTTTTAAAAACACATCCATTCCTTACAAATCTCAAATTTGCCTGTAAGCAATTCAGGGCTGTAATCTACTTTTCATGACACCTTTTCTCAGAAACAGGGTTGGATCCTCCGTCGTTGGGATCCTCCGCTTCGCCAGCAGCGCACCCACGCCCACGGATTTCCGGATGGCGGCGAGGTGCCCAAAATGGGAAACCCCCGTTGGCTGGCTACCGGACGAAAGATCCCGCTGCCGGCGGGGGCGTGCCACACCCGAAAGCGGGTGCGGCGGGATAGAGAATCCCGTCCACAATCTCTGCCTCAGCTAAGAGCAACGTGAGGTGGAATCAGGTTACTTTCGGAAACCTCGGCCAGAGCAACTTTAGATATGTTTTGAAGAACAAAACTTGACATTTCCCTTTTAATTTTATTTATTTAATGCCCAACTTTAACTGTTACTGTTACCTTTTTTCCCTTTTCTGGCTCTCTTCTATTTTCGCCAGTCTCAACTGCTGATTTTTTTTCATCATTCCCCACTCAGAGAAGGTAATCACCGATGCAGCTCATCAAGCCACGGCATTGCCTGTGCCTGATCATCCAATGCACAAACTCCCAAAGATGGAAATTGTAATTCTTGTTGCTATGGCTTCTCTCTAGGTCAGAACCTTTATCTAAAATCGACAACAAGGTGGATTTTTTTTTTAAGCTACCCAACTTGGTGGTCAGATTCTTACTGTCCAAGAGAAGCTACTGACCTCCAGTCAATGCTGTTTGTACTTCACAAGGGGAGTGTCTTGCCAGTCTTGAGCACGATGCCAAAGAGTACTTGGACAAAATGGTGCAGCTTGAGAATGAAGTGGTCTTACTCTTATCTGTATTCAATGAATTGACGGCTAAAACCTTGAAGCAAGATTGGGGAGATCCAATCTGAGGATTTTGGGGGTGGGGACTCTCGTCCGACTGAATTTGTGGCACAGCTACTGAAAGACGTGTTGGACTTTCCCCGAGATGCCGTTGCCAGACAGAGCACGCCACAGCCTGAGGCCCAAGCTAAAAACCAGGCCGAGGCCAGGACCTTTCATTGTTAAATTCCATTCCTATCATGTCAAGGGGGAGATTCTGCGGCTGGCTAGACAAAAGATACCCTGTTCGATGGGGACAGAATTTTTGTTTTTCTGAGTTTCGCTGTGGCGGTAGCCAAGAAAAGAGCTGCCTTTGTGGACGTTAAGGGTCTCCTACGGCAATGTCCAGGGGCTAAATACAGTCTGTTCTACCCGGCCAGGTTAAGAGTCACAGATAGTAATGGCACTCAGAAAATATTCCTTGATCCAGAATCAGCGAAAGGCTATATCATGTGAAACATGGCTCCTGGTTGACTGTCTGCTCTGTTTGATAGGCTCTCATGATTATCGACATTCTGTCGGTTTTCAGCTGTAAGAAGTTTGTTCTCTTTTTGAGTATTTTGTTCTCTTTTCTATAGCCGCCCACAGCGTGTTGCTCATGTTGAACACTTTATGGTTTTACAACATTAACAGTAACCGCAAATACTGAAGAACTCTGGTTATGACGAAAGAGAAAATGCTGGAAAATCTCAGCAAGTCTGGCAGCATCTGTAGGGAGAGAAAAGAGCTAACGTTTCGAGTCCGATGACTCTTTGTCAGAGCTAACAGTCAGAGAAAGTGGGAAATATTTATACTGTGGAGTGAGAATGAAAGGTGAGTCACAGCCACAGAAACCCAGGGAAACCAGATGCTAATGGCCACAGAAACCAAGGAGAAAGAGTGCTAATGGCAGTCCCCAGAGAGAACAAAAGATGTGAAAGGTCAAACAGCAGGGAAACTAACATCAGAGGACGAACTGTAGATGTGGGGGGAGGGGAAGGGGGAAGCAAAGAGGAGAAAGATGAAGGAAAGGTGGATAAGCTTTGGGGGGGGGGGGGAATTAAATATATATTAAGAAAGAAAGAAATGGTAAAAGACCGTTAAAATGAAATGAAAATAAATGGGTCGAGGTGGGGAGAGCTGATCATCTGAAGTTGTTGAATTCGATGTTCAGGCCAGACGGCTGTAGCATGCCTAACCGGATGATGAGATGTTGTTCCTCCAGTTTGCGTCGCGCTTCACTGAAACATTGCAGCAGGCCAAGAACAGACATGTGGGCATGGGAGCAGGGTCTTTTGTTAAAATGGCAAGCAACAAGAAGGTCAGGGTCCTGAATGCGCACAGACCAAAGATGCTCCGCAAAGCGATCACCCAGTCTGCGTTTGGTCTCTCCGATATAGAGGAGACCACATCAGGAACAGCGAATGCAGTAGACCAAATTGACAGAGATGCAAGTTGAATGCTGCTTAACCTGGAATGAGTGTTTTGGGCCTGGGATGTTAAGCATGGAAGAGGTAAAGGGGCAGGTGTTACATCTTCTGCGATTGCATGGGAAGGTGCCATGGGTGATGGGAGAGGTACTGAGTATGGTGGAGGAGTGGACTAGATTGTCTCGGAGGGAATGGTCTCAGCGGAATGCTGACAGAGGGAGTGAAGGAAAGATGTGTTTGGTGGTGGCATCATGCTGGAGTTGGCGAAAATGGCGGAGGATTATGCTTTGCATACGGAGGCTGGTGGGATGAAATGTGAGAACAAGGGGGACTCTATCCTTGTTCTGGGAGGGAATGGAGGGGGCGAGGGTAGTGGCGTGGGAGATGGACCGCAAACTGTTGAGGGCCCTGTCCACAACTGTAGGTGGAAAATCACGGTTGAGGAAGAAGGAACATATTTTCTTTTTTTTTAAATATGTTTATTCAAGGTTTTCAATAAATTTTTACAAAACACTCCAAAAGGAAGAAGGAATGCATTTTCGAAGCACCATTTTGGAAAGCGGCATCATCGGAACAAATGCGATGAAGGTGAAGGAGTTGAGAGAAAGGGATGGAGTACTTACAGGGTGTAGGGTGCGAAGAGCTGTAGTCCAGATAGCTGTGGGAGTCAGAAGCTTGTAGTGGAAATTTCAATGCTCTTGTGGTTTATTTGCTATCAGTAGCCAGGGATGACACATGTTTTATTTTGCAATGGGTGGGGTTTTAGAGCTAAATTCACTTGGATTATCCTTAAGACGGCTATGTTTGCATCTAGCTTTGCAGGGGCGGGGGGTGGCGGGGAGAGTGGCAACATTTTGTTTTGTGGCAGGGCTGGCTTCCGAGTCTTTTAACTATTTATGTTCTTTTCCTCTTATCTCTCTGATCTTTTTAGCTATTTGCTTGCTCTTTACGTGGAAATTGTCAGCTTGGCATTTGTTTCAACTTCGTTGCCTCAATTTGGTCAGTTGAACATTTTCCTTTTTTGTGTACTGACACCTAAGAATGTTTTGTCTAGTATGTCCAAAGGTCCGACAAATTTTGTTAGTTGGGGTGTAAAATGGCTGAATCACCCTGTGAAATACAGTCAGGTATTTTCTCACTTGCAGAAGTTTAAGACTGATATAATGTTTCTTCAAGAGACCCATTTGCGCACTAAAAATAATTTTAGACTCAGAAAAGGGTGAGTGTGGCAGGTCTTTCACTCCCAATTTAACTCTAAATCACGGGCTGCTGCAGTTTTTGATTGATTAAAAATACTTTCTCTGAGGGTGTGTTTGCTTTCTTTGATTACTTAGTTGGGGAACATAGTTGTTGTACCATCAATTCACTGCAAGACGATGAGAACGAGTGAACAGAGGCTTTATTAACCAAGAACTTGCCTGCCTGTGAGTTCAGTAACAATGAGTGCCGCCCACAGACGGCCAGGTCTATAAAGCGCCCCAGGGGGGGGGGGGGGGGGGAGCCAGAGGTGGAGCCCACCGGGGCTCCTGTACAATACATGGTGGTACATCGTATTACCATTTCCTGGTCATAGGCCACAAAACGATACAGACAGGGCAGATCGTATTACCATTTCCTGGCCATAGGCCACAGTGCTAAACAGACAGTTTATACTATGGTGAATACATTCACCACAATAGTGTTCACAAATCTCATTTTTCAGGTACCTACAGGTTAGCAGTTTACTTCAGTTCTTCCTTTATTCCGTGGCAATTCCATTGATCTTTGTTTAGGTGTGAATCCCATTTTAAAGGGCTCACACATTTATAACATTGTTCAAAAATGCTTTTGATGCATCTTTAGCTAACATGAAGGCATCTTGGAGCAAGACTTGAATATCGAGCTTTCTGGCGGTCTATGGAATCGATTTTTTTCAGAGTGCATTTTTAATCACTGTGTATTAGACATGGTCTGTTTCAGTTTAATGTTCTTCATTGGCTCTATCTAGAGCTAGATTTTCGAGGATGTACTCTGGATTAGATCCTACCTTTGCAAGATGTCTAGCACAATTTAATAGAATAGGTTGTAAGTGTGGTAGCAAGCAGTAACTATAGAATCATAGAATTTACAGTTTAGAAGGAGGCAATTCGGCTCATCGAGTCTGCACCAGCCCTTGGAAAGAGCACCCCACCCAAGCCCACACCTCCACCCTATCCCCATAACCCAGTAACCCCACCCAACCTTTTTGGACACTAAGGGAAATTTAGCATGGCCAATCCACCTAACCTGCACATCTTTGGACTGTGGGAGGAAACCGGAGCACCCGGAGGAAACCCACGCAGACACGGGGAGAACGTGCAGACTCCGCACAGACAGTGACCCAAGCCGGGAATCGAACCTGGGACCCTGGAGCTGTGAAGCAACTGTGCTAATCACGAAGCATTTGGAGGGAAGGGGATCAAAGGATATGGGGGGAAAGCAGGATTAGGCTGTTGAGTTGGATGATCAGCCATGATCATAATGAATGGCGGAGCAGGCTTGACAGGCTGAATGGCCTCCTTCTGCTCCTATTTTCTACGTCGCTCCATCTTCTGCTTTTCCTAGTGCCTGAAAAGGTTACCAAGAGAAAAGGTTTATGGGCAGAAGCCTTTCCACAAGACCATAAGACATGGGTGCAGAATTAGACCACTCAGCCCATCGAGTCTGCTCCGCCATTCGCTTTTCTCTTGCCTTGTACACCTTTGGCTTATTTGATCAGATTTTCACTTCCTTTTCAACATGACCATGGTGAGGAGTTGTTCATGTGAGTGAGCTCAAACCTTTTTTTAAAACATTCAGAGTATACTAACAGTAGAAGATATTTGTGTGTGAGACAGTCCCACATGTGGCAGCAAAAGGATAGGATGGAATGCTGCCTCAGCAGAGACGGGCAGTCATGCCGTGCCAACCAACCAGATGTGCAGAGCCAAGTGGCTCAGCCAATTGAGCAGTGGGAGCAGCCATGAAGTCATCAGCCAAAACATTACCTCACAGCGAAGGTCCATGTGCCGCATTTAAATGGCACCCAGACAGGTATCCATTCCTTGCAAATCAGCACTATCTTTCTGCCTGTCTGTGAGGAGGGATTTGAACTGGAACTGCTGCCATCCCTTACCCCACCTGCCATATCTGATCTCTGATTTTTGGAGCTGCTGCCACCCCTTCTCCACCAGCTGATCTCGATCATCTGCAGTGACCACATTCAAAGGTGGATACACATCTCAGCGTGGAGAACGAGTGGCCCCATGGTTTAGCAAGGCCTCCCTGAAGGTTCTCCTCTCCACCACCCAGGAAAAGCGAAAAGTCCCGTTTCCCAGTGATGGCAGCTGGTGGTTCTCCAGCCTGATCCTGCCTGATCCAAGTGGCCTGGATGGAGATTGCAGCAAAGCTGAGCAATCATGGGGTCCACATGCGAAAATGGGTCCAGTGCTGCAAAAAAGGTCCATGACCATCTGTGCTCAGCAAAGGTAAGTGGCATGGTCACTGCAAAAATGTCACTCATGATGACATCAAGAAACATAAATGTCCAAGTGAACGGATATGCCAGGTTGAGCTCCACACCTCAACACAAACTGGAAAATGTGGACTGAGTGTATGAGGACATTGTGCCACTTGCAGGAGAGTACATGTGTGGAACATTTACTGGGGAGGTGAGATTAGCTAGACTCGTCCTAAAGGTCTCAAGGGGTTTTCTTTCCATTGAGATGATACTCAATCCTTCCGTCTGCCCATAGTCGAAAAAAAAAGAGTGCACAATGTCAGGGAGAGCTCGATGATTAGTGGCGGTAACACAGAATATTGACCCCTTTGGTGACGATATTTGGGGTTTCAGAGAAGCCAGAGCTCATGCAGAGGAGGAAGGGCGATGTCCTGGCATTCGCCTCTCCAATTGCACGGTGGCAAATTTTGTTGGAGTGGCAGTCGGTATCGCCACCGGGGGTAGCGGCTTGGTTGGGTGACATGTGCGACTTCCTGCAGTTAGAGAAGATACAGTATGAGTTTAAGTTCCACACATGTACTCTCCTGCAACTGGTACAACTTCCTCACACATTCAGTCCACAAGTATGTAACCTGTTTTGATACATGTTTTTGATCAAATATATTTTTTAAAAACATAGCATATTGACCTCTATGGTCACCCCGCAGCTAGGCCCCTTTTGATAGGGGACAGGATTTATGACACGTCAGATGTTGTGAACTAGTGAGGGAGCAGAGTTTGGAGTCAGGATATTTTGCCAAGTGAATTCAAAAGGTATTGACAACTTCATGGCTGGGATGCCCCAATATGGAGCCTAAGTGCTCCCGCCGGTGGAGAATCGGGACTAGTCTTCGCCTGCACTAGGAGCGGGATCCAGGATGTGAGTCTCTCCCCTTTACCATACAATGTTATGCATGGGGGAAGAGCCTGCCAGATTATGTCGGAATCCCAGTATCGGGCCATCATTTTGAGTGGGCAACCCAATCCAGAAGTCCGGCAGCAGGCTGTCTCCCCCCTCCCCACCATATCACAAATCCTGCCCCACCACCCGCCACCACGGGAATAACGGGTAACGGGTCACTCTGTACAGCTTGCATGTATGAGGGTGACCCATTCCCCGCCCAATTGACCCACATCAGTCACCCTCACCATCAGTCAGTCACACACCCCCAATCAGAGACTCGTGCCTGGAAGCTGAAGAGCAGTCCAGGAAAAAACAGTGAAAGATCACTGCATTTTCACCTACCCTTCCCTAACATCTGCTGCCTCAGACAAAAGCGATTAAAGCAGCAGCTATTACAGGTGTCACATGCTTCCTCGAAAGCCAAGTGCACTTCAAATGGCTTCAAATCCCCTGACAGCCTTTGAAATGCAAAACCCCCATTCAATTTCACACAGTAATACATTTCACTAGCCAGTGATTGACGATTTGATTAGTCCAGAGACAGGTACTTGATGAATTGTTTATCTATCTTTCCCTTCTTGCTTGAATGCCTCTTATGTACCCTGCTTTGACGCTAACCACAATGTTTATAAACACTCTTGTATTACCATCCAAAATTGGACCATAGCATTTGCAGATACCGGACAGGATCCCCAACCCCTTATTTTTATTTGTAAAACTATGAGGAAAGGGTACTTCGCTCCAGGAGTGAATCTACGTACAAATAGGGATATGGTATATTAAAATAAACTTTATTGTTAACACAGTATTAAACCACCTTTAATGGCACAGGAATGCAGCTTACACTTAACAGTTGAACAATGCTGAACAATAAAATGAAATATGTTAACTCTTAACCGCTGCGTTCTTTATCTCCAATCAAACAGAACCCATCACAGGTCAAAACCTGTGGTCAGCAGCTTTTAACTAGAGGTAGCAAATAGAAGACTACTTGCCAATCTTTGGATAGATAATTTGTTTTTTATAAAATACTGCTCAAATAGAAAGAAATCCTGTAAAGAAACAGCCTGCAGATTATTTTCTCTGTCAGACTACTGCTTAACCTCTGACAGCCTTCTGCAGAAGCTGTTCAGCTCACAGCCAAAACTAACTGACTGCTTCATCCCTGCTACAGACCCTGCATCTCCCATTAATGACATCATCTTCGTCCCACTCAAATCTCATGACCCAATTACTTCAGTTTAAACACAGTGGATGAGATTCTCTGCCGGCAGGATCCTTCGCTTCGCTGGCAGCACACTCACGCCCGCGGATGTCCCGACTGTATGGGTATGGCCACAATGGGAAACCCCATTGGCCGGCTGCCGGGACGGAGGATCTCGCTGCTGGTGGGGCGCACCGCGCTAGAAAATGGGTCCGGCAGGACGGAGAATCCCACCCAATGTCTCTAATTATCTACTCCCCATAAATCACCACAAAAAACTACCACAAAAAACCATTAGGCTTTCCTTTGTAAATGTAAGCATGGTATGAAATAATGACGATCTCACTTTTATGACATCTTAATTTCACCTTCTGCAGCCACAGTCTTGAGGAGTGTAGCCATCTGGCATGGCCACTTCCAGAATACAAAATGGATGCTCGCAATGAATGGAGGGAACTATGGACAATGTTAGGAAAGCAAGCAGGCACAGAGCCTATATGAATATTGGGACGGCAGCTCACCAGACGAGTCGGAAACTGTAGGTCAATGAACATATTGATGGCCCATCTCCGGGAACAAAGGAAAGACACTCAAGCAACCGATCCAGCTCCAGACACCCCGGCACCAGTTCCCCAAACCGAAAGCGCAAAAAAAAAAGGCCAACGGCCACCTAAGACATGCCCAGCCATCAGGGCACCCACCCCTTTATTGGTCAAGATCAATACCAGTGATCAAGATGCGGCCCAATTAATTGCGGCCAAGTTTAAGGCCCGCCCCAAAGCGCGTGGAGCCCCTCCGGGTATGAGAAACCCCCGAGAGAGAATCACTCTCTTGGACTTGGCTCTCAAAGCGGAGCGACCCGTCCACCAGCTGCACAGAATCAAGTAAGTCCAAGGTCAACGCTCGCTACCAGACGGACGACCTTAGCTGCTCTCCTGTGAACCCAACAGCCTCAGATCTGAACAACGGCCATTGTTCCTCTGACTGAGTGGGCACCCGAAGCTAAGTATAGGCGTTAGCATTAGAGGTTTGTAGTATTTTGTGCATGAGTAGATATTACTGTGTGTGTAAATAAATAGTATTGACTTCGAACTAACTAACTGGTGTATTGGCTCTTTGATCAGTATTCGGGATTGAACCTTGTGGCTGTATCAAAAGATACCTGGCAAGTCTAAAGCAAACATAATTAGGATTAAGGAAGGCGACCATATTGATCGCCATATTTAGAACCAGAGAAACAGAGCAACATTACTGGCGACCCAGATGGGACTTGACCTAGAAGTGGCCTAGTCACTCCGAGAGAACCCAAAATTTGAATTAGAATCCAATTGGAAACAGAAAAGAAAACCACAAGCGAAGAACAATACTGATCAAACCACCAAGATTCAGAAGTGTGTTATTGCATGCGTACTAACAGGGATATAAGGTAAACCTGAGAGATTTTGTTGCATAAAACTGTCGGGAGATTTGTAGGCCGGAAATTAGCGTAAGCTGTACCCGTGTTTACATCACCACTTTATCACCCCCTGTTCCAAATTCAGTAGAGACCCCAGAGATAGCGATAAAAATGGCAATGAAGGCAATGGAACGCCTTATGAACACCCAGGAATTTGAGGTCGCAGCGACCAGTAGAGTAGGACAGTGTCCCATATGGGAAGAGGAGATCGGAAAGTACCTCAAAGGGAAAGGATGGCCCCTTTGGAGCAAATTCTTCGCGAATGATGAAACAGGTCCCGGAAGTATAGGGCATACTTGGTGGGAGAACCTGACAGAGATCCATAGGAAGAGCTTAGGGAAAGCTCGCAAGCCGATGGCAATTGTGTCCTGCTTGGAACAATTGCGAGGCACAGAGGAGGTTGTTAGGATGCTCCGTGTAGAGTCTCCGTTTTGCCGGCGCCCGGGGGTTTCCCGACGGCGTGGGGCTGCCCCACAATGGGAAACCCCATTGACCGGCCGGTGTTACGGAGACTCCCGCCGGCCGGTCGGAGCAGAAATGTGGCGGGGCGGGTAGGAGAATTTCGCCCCAGAATAGTGACGGGGACGTGAGTGAATATGAGAAAAAGAACAGGGAACTGAGAGCAGTTAGCGTAAAAAATGGTGCGAATCACTCCGGCGTCAGGCCGACCGGAAGTTGCAGAATCTTCCGCAGTTCCGGGGTCTAGGCCGGCACCGGAGGGGTTGGCGCCGCGCCAGCCAGTGCTGAAGTGCCAGCGCGAGTTAGCGCATGCGCAGAACTGCCGCGCGGTTCCATTCATGCGCAGACCGGCCGGCGTATTCTGGCGCATGCGCAGGGGGTTGTCTTCTCCATGCCGGCCATGGTGGAGCCCTACAGGAGCCGGCGCAGAAGGAAGGAGTGCCCCCACGGCACATGCCTGCCCGTAGATCGGTGGGCCCCGATCGCCGGCCAGGCCACTGTGGCCCCCCCCCCCACCCCCCCGGGGGCCAGATCCCCCCGCATCCCCCCCACCACCCCCCCCCCACCCCCCCCCGAGGACCGCACCAGCCGGCCTACCAGCCAGGTCCCGGCATGTGAGACCACGTCCGTTCACGCCGGCGGGACTGGCCAGAAACCGACGGCCGCTCGGCCCATCGGGGCCCGGAGAATTGCTGGGGCGGCAACCGGCATTGGAGCGGCAGCCAGCGTTGGAGCAGCGGGGCAGGATTCACGCCACCCCTCAGGGATTCTCCGACCCGGCAGGGGGTCAGAGAATCCCGCCCTCGCTCTTTCTTTTAAAACCAGTATTTTTTTAAAATATTACTGCAGCAGATATATACACACTTTAATCCAGACTTCGGGGACATTACTGCACTAGATGCATGAATACATATACCAATTTCTTGCATTCTTCACACTTGCTATGATTGACAGCTGGCTGGCCACATTAAAAGGAGCCAAGTGGTTTTGCTTCCTCTTATTCACAGCAGAAAGCATTGATGGCAGTGACTAATGGGGGGGTCTGATGTGTGAGTCAATGGGGGAGGGGGCTAGGTCGCCCTCAACCGTGCAAGCTGTAGGGGGACCTGAATAACAGTGACCTGTTATTCCTTTGAGGGGTGGGGGGAGAGGATGCCCCTACTTGTCAATGGGGTGGCAGGATTAATATTATGGGATGGAGTGGTGTCTTCTGATGGACTTTGGGTGGCTCCTCAGTTATGCACCAACTCCCTTGATCCATCTCAGCGTCCATGTCAGGGCCATGCTTGGGCAAACTTGCACCAAAGCACATCCAGTCGATTTCCCATTGTGGGGATTGGTGTCTAACCGGGTTGTGAGATGGGGGGGGGGGGGGGGGGTGGAGAAAGAGCAAGCTGAGGCTACTGGCAGGCGATCAAAACATTGGTGGATGCTCTGTTCTGTGCCTGATGGGGGTTCCTTTAAAAAAAAATTTTTTTTTTAAGAGTACCCAACTCATTTTGTCCAATTAAGGGGCAGTTTAGCATGGCTAATCCACCTAGCGTGCACATCTTTGGGTTGTGGGGGCGAAACCCACAGAGAGGGGAGAATGTGCAAACTCCACACGGACAGTGACCCAGAGCCGAGATCGAACATGGGACCTCAGCGCCGTGAGGCAGCAATGCTAACCACTGTGTCACCGTGCTGCCCCTTTGATGGGGAATCCTGATCGTGGTATTCGGTAATGGAGAATCCACCGCCACATGTTATATGTGATGAGTTTAATAAAATTTAATAATGTTGTAATAATAAAGCCAAGTGATCACTAGCTTGAGCAAATATATTCAAACACTTTACCAGTAGATAACTTGCTCTTCTGCACTAAAAATCATTGACAGTTAGGTTTCAATATGTAAATTTGCCCCCGTGATTTAATCTTTTCTTTGATCGACAGGCAAGCCACGAGTTAAGTAAGCCTTTGAAATAGATGACTGACTTATTTGGTTGACAGTCCAGCTATATGTTGAGCCTTTGAAATAGACGAAAGGATAATGATCTGTTTCATTACTTCAAAGGTTTCAATGTGTTCAGTTCCAGGGGTATGGTAGTGCAGATATACAATGGAAATTTATTACGAATGCTTGGCTGTGCTCTAAACCACACTTTTGCATTCAACTCAGCAGTGGTTGTTGATGCAGCTGCCGATGAACTTTGCCTTGATAGTTCTGTTTTGAACGTTTTTTAAATGGCTGTTTGTTTACTTTGATGACTTAGAATTATTTCAAGTGGAATTTGAATGGCGCTGTGCTTAATAGTTTTATTAGTACTGAAGAGAATTAGCATACTTAAATAAACAAACCACCATTCAACTATTACAACAGTTTCACAAGCAACTCAAAGACTTTCCCATCTATTATAGGGCTTGAGTTCTTTCCATTGTTTATATTAGTTGAGTAGGCATGGGGGTATGTAGGGTAAATGTGGGCATACAAAGGTATTGGGGTAGGTAGAGGCAAGTGGGATCAGGGGTAAGGGCCAAAATGCCTAACAGTCATGTCTTGAGCTGGACCAATGTGCCAGTAAATTAAGGCTGTCTTTTTAAACTGTCCACCTCAACATCAACCCACCTCAGGCGTGCTTCAGCCAGTGCCTGCCAACTGCTGATGAAGAAAGTGCGAGTGGACAGGGCAGCACGGTAACATTGTGGTTAGCACAATTGCTTCACAGCTCCAGGGTCCCAGGTTCGATTCCCGGCTTGGGTCACTGTCTGTGCGGAGTCTGCACATCCTCCCCGTGTGTGCGTGGGTTTCCTCCGGGTGCTCCGGTTTCCTCCCACAGTCCAAAGATGTGCAGGTTAGGTGGATTGGCCATGCTAAATTGCCCTTAGTGTCCGAAATTGCCCTTAGTGTTGGGTGGGCTTACTGTGTAATGGGGATAGGTGGGGTTACTGGGTAATGGGGATAGGGTGGAGGTGTGGGCTGGGTAGGGTGCTCTTTCCAAGAGCAAGTGCAGACTTGATGGGCCGAATGGCCTCCTTCTGCACTGTAAATTCTATGATTCTAAAATCTATGAAGCGGAATCGCAATTTTGACAAGTGGGCGCACTTGTGATTCCCAACTCGAAGATGGAAATCTCGATCTCCTGCCATGGTAACATCATCAATTGCATATAGGGCCACAGATCAAATGGTGGAAACATGAGAAATTTGAGGTTGGAAGTCATATGATGAAATACCAGTGATTTTGCCAATCAAAGAACAAAGAACAAAGAACAAAGAAATGTACAGCACAGGAACAGGCCCTTCGGCCCTCCAAGCCCGTGCCGACCATGCTGCCCGACTAAACTACAATCTTCTACACTTCCTGGGTCCGTATACTTCTATTCCCATCCTATTCATATATTTGTCAAGATGCTCCTTAAATGTCCCTATCGTCCCTGCTTCCACTACCTCCTCCGGTAGCGAGTTCCAGGCACCCACTACCCTCTGCGTAAAAAACTTGCCTCGTACATCTACTCTAAACCTTGCCCCTCTCACCTTAAACCTATGCCCCCTAGTAATTGACCCCTCTACCCTGGGGAAAAGCCTCTGACTATCCACTCTGTCTATGCCCCTCATAATTTTGTATACCTCTATCAGGTCGCCCCTCAACCTCCTTCGTTCCAGTGAGAACAAACCGAGTTTATTCAATCGCTCCTCATAGCTAATGCCCTCCATACCAGGCAACATTCTGGTAAATCTCTTCTGCACCCTCTCTAAAGCCTCCACATCCTTCCGGTAGTGTGGCGACCAGAATTGAACACTATACTCCAAGTGTGGCCTAACTAAGGTTCTATACAGCTGCAACATGACTTGCCAATTCTTATACTCAATGCCCCGGCCAATGAAGGCAAGCATGCCATATGCCTTCTTGACTACCTTCTCCACCTGTGTTGCCCCTTTCAATGACCTGTGGACCTGTACTCCTAGATCTCTTTGACTTTCAATACTCTTGAGGGTTCTACCATTCACTGTATATTCCCTACCTGCATTAGACCTTCCAAAATGCATTACCTCACATTTGTCCGGATTAAACTCCATCTGCCATCTCTCCGCCCAAGTCTTCAGACAATCTAAATCCTGCTGTATCCTCCGACAGTCCTCATCGCTATCCGCAATTCCACCAACCTTTCTGTCGTCTGCAAACTTACTAATCAGACCAGTTACATTTTCCTCCAAATCATTTATATATACTACAAAGAGCAAAGGTCCCAGCACTGATCCCTGTAGAACACCACTGGTCACAGCCCTCCAATTAGAAAAGCATCCCTCCATTGCTACTCTCTGCCTTCTATGGCCTAGCCAGTTCTGTATCCACCTTGCCAGCTCACCCCTGATCCCGTGTGACTTCACCTTTTGTATTAGTCTGCCATGAGGGACCTTGTCAAACGCCTTACTGAAGTCAATATAGACAACATCTACTGCCCTACCTGCATCAATCAACTTAGTGACCTCCTCGAAAAACTCTATCAAGTTAGTGAGACACGACCTCCCCTTCACAAAACCGTGCTGCCTCTCACTAATACGTCCATTTGCTTCCAAATGGGAGTAGATCCTGTCTCGAAGAATTCTCTCCAGTAATTTCCCTACCACTGAAGTGAGGCTCACCGGCCTGTAGTTCCCGGGATTATCCTTGCTACCCTTCTTAAACAGAGGAACAACATTGGCTATCCTCCAGTCCTCCGGGACATCCCCTGAAGACAGCGAGGATCCAAAGATTTCTGTCAAGGCCTCAGCAATTTCCTCTCCAGCCTCCTTCAGTATTCTGGGGTAGATCCCATCAGGCCCTGGGGACTTATCTACCTTAATATTTTTTAAGACACCCAACACCTCGTCTTTTTGGATCACAATGTGACCCAGGCTATCTACACCCCCTTCTCCAGACTCAACATCTACCAATTCCTTCTCTTTGGTGAATACTGATGCAAAGTATTCATTTAGTACCTCACCCATTTCCTCTGGCTCCACACATAGATTCCCTTGCCTATCCTTCAGTGGGCCAACCCTTTCCCTGGCTACCCTCTTGCTTTTTATGTACGTGTAAAAAGCCTTGGGATTTTCCTTAACCCTATTTGCCAATGACTTTTCGTGACCCCTTCTAGCCCTCCTGACTCCTTGCTTAAGTTCCTTCCTACTTTCCTTATATTCCACGCAGGCTTCGTCTGTTCCCAGCCTTTTAGCCCTGACAAATGCCTCCTTTTTCTTTTTGACGAGGCCTACAATATCACTCGTCATCTAAGGTTCCCGAAAATTGCCGTATTTATCTTTCTTCCTCACAGGAACATGCCGGTCCTGTATTCCTTTCAACTGCCACTTGAAAGCCTCCCACATGTCAGATGTTGATTTGCCCTCAAACATCCGCCCCCAATCTATGTTCTTCAGTTCCCGCCTAATATTGTTATAATTAGCCTTCCCCCAATTTAGCACATTCATCCTCGGACCACTCTTATCCTTGTCCACCAGTACTTTAAAACTTACTGAATTGTGGTCACTGTTACCGAAATGCTCCCCTACTGAAACATCTACCACCTGGCCGGGCTCATTCCCCAATACCAGGTCCAGTACCGCCCCTTCCCTAGTTGGACTGTCTACATATTGTTTGAAGAAGCCCTCCTGGATGCTCCTTACAAACTCTGCCCCGTCTAAGCCCCTGGCACTAAGTGAGTCCCAGTCAATATTGGGGAAGTTGAAGTCTCCCATCACCACAACCCTGTTGCTTTTACTCTTTTCCAAAATCTGTCTACCTATCTGCTCCTCTATCTCCCGCTGGCTGTTGGGAGGCCTGTAGTATACCCCCAACATTGTGACTGCACCCTTCTTATTCCTGATCTCTACCCATATAGCCTCACTGCCCTCTGAGGTGTCCTCTCGCAGTACAGCTGTGATATTCTCCCGAACAAGTAGCGCAACTCCGCCTCCCCTTTTACATCCCCCTCTATCCCGCCTGAAACATCTAAACCCTGGAACGTTTAGCTGCCAATCCTGCCCTTCCCTCAACCAGGTCTCTGTAATGGCAACAACATCATAGTTCCAAGTACTAATCCAAGCTCTAAGTTCATCTGCCTTACCCGTAATGCTCCTTGCATTAAAACATATGCACTTCAGGCCACCAGACCCGCTGTGTTCAGCAACTTCTCCCCGTCTGCTCTGCCTCAGAGCCACACTGTCCCTATTCCCTAGTTCTCCCTCAATGCTCTCACCTTCTGACCTATTGCTCCCGTGCCCACCCCCCTGCCATACTAGTTTAAACCCTCCCGTGTGACACTAGCAAACCTCGCGGCCAGGATATTTATGCCTCTCCGGTTTAGATGCAACCCGTCCTTCTTATACAGGTCACACCTGCCCCAGAAGAGCTCCCAGTGGTCCAGATAATGGAAACCCTCCCTCCTACACCAGCTGTTTAGCCACGTGTTTATCTGCTCTATCTTCCTATTTCTAGCCTCACTGGCACGTGGCACAGGGAGTAATCCCGAGATTACAACCCTCGAGGTCCTGTCTTTTAACTTTCTGCCTAGCTCCCTGAACTCCTGCTGCAGGACCTCATGTCCCTTCCTGCCTATGTCGTTAGTACCAATATGTACAACGACCTCTGCCTGTTTGCCCTCCCCCTTCAGGATTCCCTCTACCCGTTTGGAGACATCCTGGACCCTGGCACCAGGGAGGCAACATACCATCCTGGAGTCTCTTTCACGTCCACAGAAGCGCCTATCTGTGCCCCTGACTATAGAGTCCCCTGTTACTATTACTCTTATGCGCTTTGACCCTCCCTTCTGAACATCAGAGCCAGTCGTGGTGCCACTGCTCTGGCTGCTGCTGTTTTCCCCTGATAGGCTATCCCCCCCCGACAGTATCCAAAGGGGTATATCTGTTCGAGAGGGGGACAACCACAGGGGATTCCTGCACTGACTGCCTGCCCTTTCTGGTGGTCACCCATTTCTCTGCCTGCACCTTGGGTGTGACCACATTTACATAACTGCGATCTATGACGCTTTCCGCCACCTGCATGCTCCTAAGTGCATCCAATTGCTGCTCCAAACGAACCATGCGGTCTGTGAGGAGCTCCAGTTGGGTGCACTTTCTGCAGATGAAGCCATCCGGGACGCTGGAAGCCTCCCGGACCTGCCACATCTCACAGTCAGAGCACAGCATCCCTCTAACTGACATTGCGTCAATTAATTAAAATTAAAATTAAAATTTGTCTTTTTTTTTAATCAAGTTGGAAACCCGAGGGTCAGACCAATACTACTACAATCATGGTATTATTCTCAGGATTATTCATTGGCTAAAATTGACAAAACATATCAAAGACATTAGAAATTAAATAAATGTCTCTTAAACAATGGCCAGAGTTGACATTCATATCCTGAATTTGAGGTTTTATGAGATGGTGATTACAGTTGCTGATGTTATTGATAAATACTTAACATGCCTGTGTGGCATTTCCATTTTACAAGATACTTTAAATGTTTAATTCAAAGTTTTGATCAAAGCAGAATATAAAGGAATGTCCGAGGAATGGAAGAGCTCATTTGCCAATTTTGTATTGTTCTTATTATTTAAACTGTAAAAACCAAACATTAACTCTCTCTAAACCAGACTAACCGCAGTTTTAAACCGGTGTTAATATTCATCCACTGAAGTCAATTAAAAGTTCCCAATCCTCAAATTATTATTTTTACCAATGTTAGCCATCTCCTTTCTCTCTCTATTGCACCCCTCTTTCAATAACACGGGGCACGATTTAGTGGGCCTGTTAGCTGTCGGCGCAAATCCTATCATGACCGCTAAATATCGAGAGAGGTCAAAATACGGGATTTGCGCCAGCTAGATATGCACCCGTTGGGCCAGTGAATGGACAGCCTGTGCAGTGTGAGTGGGCAGTGGAAAAATTGGAGGTGGGAGAGGGGCAGAGGTGGAGAGCTGGAGGAGAGGAGGCAAAAGGGTGGGATCACTTCAAACTGTGCAT
This sequence comes from Scyliorhinus torazame, assembly GCF_047496885.1. Lineage (NCBI taxonomy): Eukaryota > Metazoa > Chordata > Chondrichthyes > Carcharhiniformes > Scyliorhinidae > Scyliorhinus > Scyliorhinus torazame. The sequence goes on from NC_092715.1 coordinate 195,422,401, forward strand.
CCTATGTCCAGGAGTCTTTTAAATGTTATTAGAACTTTTCATTTTATACAATACAAAATAAACAAATCTGTGCAAAGCAAGTATCATTTATAGAAGCCAAACCTTAGAAATAAGCCCCCAAACCCAAACTCTCTTTCATTATTTTTGGAATTTTGCAGTTTTATACGGATTATCGTACATTTACTATGTATAGTTCTCTTCCCCTCCCCCCCCCCCCCCGTCCCGTCCCCCCCCCCGTCCCCCCGTCCCCCGTCGATTAGCCCAGCCTTCCCTCTCCTCCCACCCTTGATTCAGGTGTTCCCTTGGTATTTTGGACTATTTTGTCTTATAATAATAATCTTCTTTATTTTCACAAATAAGCTTACATTAACACTGCAATGAAGTTACCGTGAAAATATTTGCTTGTACCAGCCTCGGCAGGGCTTTGGGCCCTTTAATGATTGTTATTCTGCTGGTTGGTATGGACTTTTCTGCCCAGGGAGTGGGGGTTGGTGCCCCTCCTCATACTAGGCGGTTTGGCCTTGGCTTGCCCCGTTTTGTCCTGTTGACCTGTCTTTGTGGCCTCATTCTTGCCCCACCCCCCACCACCGTTGTCTATTCCAACTGTTCCTATTCCCCTGCTCTCCCACACCCACCCTGTTCTCTGGTGTCTTGTTGGCCCATGCGCGGCCCATGCGCAGCCCACCCCCCCCTTGCTCTATTGGCTTCAAACAAGTGCTAGAACAAATCGCGGGGTCGGTCCTTGCAGAGGAAGTTCTTTACCTGTAGGTGTCGCAGTTCGTTCCTATTGGGTAGTTGTAGTTTCAGTTTCTCCAAAGTCGCTAGCCTGTCCTCTGTATTGAAGTCCCTAACAGTCTCTAACCCCCCCCCCCCCACTTCCTGTGTCCGTCTCCACCATGGCTGGCTCGAACCTGTGGTTGCTGCAGATGGGGGCCATAGTGGACCTTTCAGATAGGTCGAAGTGCTGTATCATTTGATTCCAGGTTCGGAGTGTGGCTTGTTGAGCGTTTGGCTGGCAGATATGGTAGTGCCGCTATGGCGAGATCTCCGAGGGTTATCCCTGTACAGGAGCACTCCTCTATCCTCACCCATTCCATTTCCGGTTCTTTTACCATCCCCTCACACTTTCTGCTGTGGCTGCCCAGTGGTAGTATTGTAGGTTTGGGAGGGCCAGGTCCCCCATGTTTCTTTTTCTTTGTCGCACCTTTATGGGGATCATTGGGTTCCTCACACGAATGCCATAATCATTTTGTCGACTGAGGTTAAGAAGGCCTCGGGGTGTGGATCGTTCTGGATCTGAACAGGAAGAGGAGCGTGGGCAGAGTGATCAAGCCGTTCATCTTGATCGTCTGCACCCTCCCTGTGGAGTGAGCCCCATCTCTGTAGACTGGCCAGCTTCCACTTGTGGATCAGTGTCCAGTCGTGGGCAATCTGGATCCCTAGATAGAGGATTTACATTGGGCTTGCTTGAATGCTAGTCCTCCCAGCTCTGCCCCTCATCAACTACCTGCTGTTGTGGGCTTTTGGCCCCCAAAGGCCTTCAGCCCATCAATCAAGTGGACCGGAAACCCATTAGAAAAAAATAATTCAAGGAGCTCAGCAGTCAAAATTCACCTCACAATTGGCATCCCCAAAACCCTCGACCTGTTTCCCCCCATCTCACCTCAGGCCAAATTTAGGTTAAAATGTCAGCTAAAACATACAAGTGCAGTTCAAGTTTGTATACCACAGTCCATAAGTGCCAGTAGTCACCATCTATTACTTTTATCACTATCACGTACACATTATGAAAGTGTGGTTAACTTGTTGGATTCTGTTTTTATTCTCGTATGGTATTGTTTGCTACAAGTAAGCAGATGTACATTAGTCATGACATATTTGTGATGCTTTCCCTGCCAGCTAAACAAACAACAAACAGAATTTGAGCATGGAATGGGGGACATCTTATGTGCTTGTTTGCAGAATGCAGAAGACAGGTAATGTGTATTCTCTCTCCATAAAACAAACCCATCGAGACAGCAGGCCAGATATCAATCTTTGTGATGCTGCTTGTCCTTCTTATTATCAGACATCAAAGAATCCATGCATTAGTGAACTCTATTGCTTCAAAATGTATGCAGAACAGAAGACTGGCCCAGAATTTGTTGGAACAACACCACCGAGTTTAATATGCACATTGTTGTTGTGTAAATTAGCAGACATTTGTTGGAAGGATGCAGCGAATTGGGAATTGCTGGACAATTGGTGCTCTACTGATGATTATTGCATAAATGACAACATCCCAGTGGTTTTGTAATTTTAACTTGTCAGTGATAGGTTTGCTACTTAATCACATAAAGACCCTTTGAATGACAAGGTTATGTTTATGCAATTAAGTCACCCCTTCAAGTCTAGAAAAAGAACAGTTGAGGCAACAGAGTTTCATTCCAACACAAGGAAATGTTTAGAGATTAAGATTTATTTATTTTTCTAATTTTGCCTTTGTCTTTTTCTTTACTCTTAAATCTTCCTTTCCCTCTCTATATTCCTCTTTTTATACCCAATTTTACTGATTCATCCTCCCTCTCCATTTCTTTTCCAATCATTAAATCGCATTGGTAATGAGATAGGCTGTTGGGACCATCATCCACCAAGGTCCACAGATATCCAGTTATCATTGCCATCCCATTATCAACTCACATCCAGCGCAAACATTTTTTTGATGTGAAGGACGAGGGAACAGTCTGAGTAATAGAGCAAGCATTAACATGTCCCTGTCCAGTAAAATGTGGGTCAACGTGATGGACACATATCGCTCGGTAAAATACTTTTAAAGATGCTCCGCCAAGGTGGTATTGTTGCTCGCATGGTGAAGATTCTTGCATGCACATTTCCAGCAACAGATTAAGGACAGCTTCAACGACGTTCCTAACCATGATGGGATAAGTTTCCACAGGGATTTCCCCATAGTTTACTGTGCAATTCCCAGGGAAATCCCCCAGAAAGAAGATGTGAATGTCACTGGGCAGTTTCTTCAGGGCTATTCATGAGTCTTTGTCCCAAGATACAGCAGAATAAGCATGATTTAGGTGAAACCCCACCTGCAATGTGTCATTTCTTACCATCAAGATGGGAGGAGTGCACAGTTGGTCTAGCCCCACTGCTCCACAGATCGCATCATTCATTTGCGAGTTTATTTCACTCATTAAATTGGGCAATTATTTACCTTTGCTGATTTTAGTCCCAGAATAAACAGACTGCTTTCAATATACTCAGATGATTAATTTGTTATAAAACTGATCTACTCCTTTTAAAAATGCCCTAGCCCACATACATGTAGACAAACAGAGAGGATTTCTGCAGGTTCAGAGATGAGCTTTCTAACATAAAAGAAAGTTGGCAGGGTTTCAAAGTTGTCAATCTGGAGCTCTCTTGTGTGAAAATGGGCCGCTGGATCCGATAGATGCCTGAAGGTTCTCACCAATTGTTCTTCAGCACGGACAATAGAAACATATCAAATAGAAGCTGGAGGAGGCCATTTGGCCCTTTGAGCCAGCTCCACCATTCTACACCCCAGGGTTCTAAAGAGCTAGCTGAGGCAATTGTGGAGGCATTGGTGGTGATCTTTCAGGAATCACTGGAGGTAGGAAGGGTCCCAGAGGACTGGAAAGTAGCTAATGTAACACCGCTGTTTAAGAAGGGAGGGAGGCAGAAGAGAGGAAATTATAGGCCGGTTAGCCTGACTTCAGTCATTGGTAAGATTTCAGAGTCCATTATTAAAGATGAGATTGTGGGGTACTTGGAAGTATACGATAAAATAGGACTGAGTCAACACGGCTTTGTCAAAGGGAGGTCATGTCTGACAAATCTGTTAGAAGAAAAGGAGAACCAGTGGATGTGATTTATTTAGATTTCCAGAAGGCCTTTGACAAGGTGCTGCATGGGAGATTTAAATAAGTTAAGAGCCCATGGTGTTAAGGGCAAGTTCCTGGCATGGATAGAGGATTGGCTGCCTGGCAGGAGGCAGAGAGCGGGGATAAAGGGGACTTTTTCAGGATGGCTGCCGGTGACTAGTGGCCGGTGATTAATGGTGTGCCTCAGGGGTCTGTGCTGGGACCACAATGTTTTCACAATATACATTAATGATCTGGAAGAAGGAACGGAAGGCACTGTTGCTAAGTTTGCAGATGAAGTTTGTGGAGGGACAGGTAATATTGAGGAAGCAGGGGGGCTGCAGAAGGATTTGGTCAGGCTAGGAGAGTGGGCAAAGTGGCGGCTGATGGAATACAATCTGGAAAAGAGAGAGGTAATGCACTTTGGAAGGAGGAATGGAGGGATAGACTATTTTCTAAACAGGGATATGCTTAGGAAATCACAAGCACAAAGGGACTTGGCAGTCCTTGTTCACGATTCTCTTAAGGTTAACGTGCAGATTCAGTCGGCAGTTAGGAAGGCAAATGCAACGTTAGCATTCATGTTGAGGGGGCTGGAATACAAGAGCAGGGATGTACAAGACTTTGGTTAGATCCCATTTGGAGTATTGTGAGCAGTTTTGGACCTCCTCCCTAAGGGAGGATGTGCTGGCCTTGGTAAGGGTCCATGGGAGGTTCACAAGAATGATCCCTGGAGTGAAGAACTTGTCGTATGAGGAACAGTTTGCGTCTGTACTCGTTGGGGTTTAGAAGGACAAGGGGGGATCTTATTAAATCTTATAGGATACTGCAAGGCCTGGATAGAGTGGCTGTGGAGAGGATGTTTCCACTGGTTGGAAAAACTAGAACCAGAAGGCACAATTCAGTTTAAAGGGACGATCCTTTAAATCAGAGAGGAGAAGGAATTTCTTCAGCCAGAGAGTGATGAATCTGTGGAACTTGCCACAGAAGGCTGTGGAGACCCAATCACTGAGTGTCTTTAAGGCAGATAGGCTCGTGCTTAATAAGGAGATCAGGGGTTACATAGAACATAGAAAAATAAGCACAGAACAGGCCCTTCGGCCCACGATGTTGTGCCGAACCTTTGTCCTAGATTATCATAGAATTTACAGTGCAGAAGGTGGCCATTCGGCCCATTGAGTCTGCACTGGCTCTTGGCAAGAGCACCCTACCCAAGGTCAACACCTACACACTATCCCCATAACCCAGAACCCCACCTAACACTAAGGGCAATTTTGGACACTAAGGGCAATTTATCATGGCCAATCTACCTAACCTGTACATCTTTGGACTGTGGGAGGAAACCGAGGCACCCGGAGGAAACCCACGCACACACGGGAGGATGTGCAGACTCCGCACAGACAGTCACCCGAGCCGGAATCAAACCTGGGACCCTGGAGCTGTGAAGTAATTGTGCTATCCACAAGGCTATCGTGATGCCCTTAAGAACAAATTAATCTACACTATATCATTCTACCGTAAACCATGTACCTATCCAATAGCTGCTTGAAGGTCCCTAATGTTTCCGACTCAATTACTTCCACAGGCAGTGCATTCCATGACCCCACTACTCTCTGGGTAAAGAACCTACCTCTGACATCCCCCCTATATCTTCCACCATTCACCTTAAATTTATGTCCCCTTGTAATGGTTTGTTCCACCCGGGGAAAAAGTCTCTGACTGTCTTCTCTATCTATTCCCCTGATCATCTTATAAACCACTATCAAGTCGCCCTCATCTTTCTCCGTTCTAATGAGAAAAGGCCTAGCACCCTCAACCTTTCCTCGTAAGACCTACTCTCCATTCCAGGAAACATCCTGGTAAATCTCCTTTGCACCTTTTCCAAAGCTTCCACATCCTTCCTAAAATGAGGCAACCAGAACTGTACACAGTACTCCAAATATGGCCTTACCAAGGTTTTGTACAGCTGCATCATCACCTCGTGGCTCTTAAATTCAATCCCTCTGTTAATGAACGCTAGCACACCATAGGCCTTCTTCACAGCTCTATCCACTTGAGTGGCAACTTTCAAAGATGTATGAACATAGACCCCAAGATCTTTCTGCTCCTCCACATTGCCAAGAACCCTACCGTTAACCCTGTATTCCGCATTCATATTTGTCCTTCCAAAATGGACAACCTCACACTTTTCAGGGTTAAACTCCATCTGCCACTTCTCAGCCCAGCTCTGCATCCTATCTATGTCTCTTTGCAGTTGATAACAGCCTCACTATCCACAACTCCACCAATCTTCATATCGTCTGCAAATTTACTGACCCACCCTTCAACTCCCTCATCCAAGTCATTAATGAAAATCACAAACAGCAGAGGACCCAGAACTGATCCCTGTGGTACGCTACTGGTAACTGGGATCCAGGCTGAATATTTGCCATCCACCACCATTCTCTGACTTCTATCGGTTAGCCAGTTCGTTATCCAACTGGCCAGATTTCCCACTATCCCATGCCTCCTTACTTTCTGCATAAGCCTACCATGGGGAACCTTATCAAATGCCTTACTAAAATCCATATGCACTACATCCACTGCTTTACCTTCATCCACATGCTTGGCCACCTCCTCAAAGAATTTAATAAGACTTGTAAGGCAAGACCTACCCCTCACAAATCCGGCTGACTATCCCTAATCAAACAGTGTCTTTCCAGATGTTCAGAAATCCTATCCCTCAGTACCCTTTCCATTACTTTGCCTACCACCGAAGTAAGACTAACTGGCCTGTAATTCCCAGGGTTATCCCTATTTCCTTTTTTGAACAGGGGCATAACATTCGCCACTCCACAATCCCCTGGTAACACCCCTGTTGACAGTGAGGACGAAAAGATCATTGCCAATGGCTCTGCAATTTCATCTCTTGCTTCCCATAGAATCCTTGGATATATCCCGTCAGGCCCGGGGGACTTGTCTATCCTCAAGTTTTTCAAAATGCCCAACACATCTTCCTTCCTAACAAGTATTTCCTCGAGCTTACCAGTCTGTTTCACACTGTCCTCTCCAACAATATGGCCCCGCTCATTTGTAAATACTGAAGAAAAGTACTCATTCAAGACCTCTCCTATCTCTTTATACTCAATACACAATCTCCCGCTACTGTCCTTGATCGGACCTACCCTCGCTCTAGTCATTCTCATATTTCTCACATATGAATTTCGGCGGGAGCGATGCGCAGGGGCCTTCTGGGAGGTGAGTATTTACTTTAAAAACCCTTACCTTTGCAGGAGCAGCCCTTTGAATTTCGGCGGGAGCGGTGCGCTGGGGCCTTCTGGGAGGTGAGTATTTACTTTAAAAACCCTTACCCTTACAGGAGCAGCCCTTTGAATTTTGGCGGGAGCGGTGCGCAGGGGCCTTCTGGGAGGTGAGTATTTACTTTAAAAACCCTTACCTTTGCAGGAGCAGCCCTTTGAATTTCGGCAGGAGAGGTGCGCAGGGGCCTTCTGGGAGGTGAGTATTTACTTTAAAAACCCTTACCTGGTCCCGTGTCTGTTCTTCTTTTCTGTTTTATTTTGTATTTTTTTATATAAGGAGGGAACCGGAAGTTCGACCCGTGGACTTCTGGGAAGGCCCCCCCCCCCCCCTCCCCCCCATCCAATAAATTCTGGTGGAGAGGAAACCCGAAACACTACCCGCCCTCCTCCTCTAACCTCATAATAAGACCCATTGGTGTGAGGTAAGTGCCATATTATATTATAATTATATATATTTTTATTTTTTATTTATTTATTTATTAACCAGATCTTGGTTGGAGGTTAGAGGGATGGCAGGGAAGGGAGTGTAATGTTCCTCCTGCAGGATGTTTGAGGTGAGGGATGCCATTAGTGTCCCTGCTGATTTCACCTGCAGGAAGTGCAGCCATCTCCAGCTCCTTCAAGACCGAGTTAGGGAACTGGAGCTGGAGTTGGATGAACTTCGGATCATTCGGGAGGCAGAGGGGGTCATAGATAGCAGCTTCAGGGAATTAGTTACACCAAAGTTTGGAGATAGATGGGTAACTGTAAGAGGGACTGGGAAGAAGCAGTCAGTGCAGGGATCCCCTGCGGTCGTTCCCCTGAGTAACAAGTATACCGCTTTGGATACTTGTGGGGGGGACGACTTACCCAGGGGTAAGCCACGGGGTACGGGCCTCTGGCACGGAGTCTGTCCTTGTTGCTCAGAAGGGAAGGGGGGAGAGGAGCAGAGCATTAGTAATTGGGGACTCGATAGTCAGGGGCACAGATAGGAGATTTTGTGGGAGCGAGAGAGACTCACGTTTGGTATGTTGCCTCCCAGGTGCAAGGGTATGTGATGTCTCGGATCATGTTTTCCGGGTCCTTAAGGGGGAGGGGGAGCAGCCCCAAGTCGTGGTCCACATTGGCACGAACGACATAGGTAGGAAAGGGGACAAGGATGTCAGGCAGGCTTTCAGGGAGCTAGGATGAAAGCTCAGAACGAGAACAAACAGAGTTGTTATCTCTGGGTTGTTGCCCATGCCACATGATAATGAGATGAGAAATAGGGAGAGAGAGCAATTAAACACATGGCTACAGGGATGGTGCAGGCAGGAGGGATTCAGATTTCTGGATAACTGGAGCTCTTTCTGGGGACGGTGGGACCTCTACAGACAGGATGGTCTACATCTGAACCTGAGGGGCACAAATATCCTTGGGGGGGGGGGAGATTTGTTAGTGCTCTTTGGGGGGGTTTAAACTAATGCAGCAGGGGCATGGGAACCTGGATTGTAGTTTTAGGGTATGAGAGATTGAGCGTATTGAGGTCAGGAGCACAGATTTGACTTTGCAGGAGGGGGCCAGCGTTCAGGTAGGTGGTTTGAAGTGTGTCTACTTCAATGCCAGGAGTATACGAAATAAGGTAGGGGAACTGGCAGCATGGGTTGGTACCTGGGACTTCAATGCTGTGGCCATTTCGGAGACATGGATAGAGCAGGGACATTAATGGTTGTTGCAGGTTCCGGGGTTTAGGTGTTTTAGTAAGCTCAGAGAAGGAGGCAAAAGAGGGGGAGGTGTGGCACTGCTAGTCAAAAACAGTATTACGGTGGCGGAGAGGATGCTAGATGGGGACTCTTCTTCCGAGGTAGTATGGGCTGAGGTTAGAAACAGGAAAGGAGAGGTCACCCTGTTGGGAGTTTTCTATAGGCCTCCAAATAGTTCTAGGGATGTAGAGGAAAGGATGGCGAAGATGATTCTGGATAGGAGCGAAAGTAACAGGGTAGTTATTATGGGAGACTTTAACTTTCCAAATATTGACTGGAAAAGATATAGTTCGAGTACATTAGATGGGTCGTTTTTTGTACAATGTGTGCAGGAGGGTTTCCTGACACAATATGTTGACAGGCCAACAAGAGGAGAGGCCACATTGGATTTGGTTTTGGGTAATGAACCAGGCCAGGTGTTAGATTTGGAGGTAGGTGAGCACTTTGGGGACAGTGACCACAATTCGGTGATGTTTACGTTAGTGATGGAAAGGGATGAGTATACCCCGCAGGGCAAGTGTTATAGCTGGGGGAAGGGCAATTATGATGCCATTAGACATGACTTGGGGGGGATAGGTTGGAGAAGTAGGCTGCAAGTGTTGGGCACACTGGATATGTGGAGCTTGTTCAAGGAACAGCTACTGCGTGTTCTTGATAAGTACGTACCGGTCAGGCAGAGAGGAAGGCATCGAGCGAGGGAATCGTGGTTTACCAAACAAGTGGAATCGCTTGTTAAGAGGAAGAAGGAGGCTTCTGTGAAGATGAGGTGTGAAGTTTCAGTTGGGGCGCTTGATAGTTACAAGGTAGCGAGGAAGGATCTAAAGAGAGAGCTAAGACGAGCAAGGAGGGGACATGAGAAGTATTTGGCAGGTAGGATCAAGGAAAACCCAAAAGCTTTCTATAGGTATGTCAGGAATAAAAGAATGACTAGGGTAAGAGTAAGACCAGTCAAGGACAGGGATGGGAAGTTGTGTGTGGAGTCTGAAGAGATAGGCGAGATACTAAATGAATATTTTTCGTCAGTATTCACTCAGGAAAAAGAGAATGTTGTGGAGGAGAATGCTGAGACCCAGGCTATTAGAATAGATGGCATTGAGGTACGAAGGGAAGAGGTGTTGGCAATTCTGGACAGGCTGAAAATAGATAAGTCCCCGGGGCCTGATGGGATTTATCCTAGGATTCTCTGGGAAGCCAGGGAAGAGATTGCTGAGCCTTTGGCCTTGATTTTTATGTCATCATTGGCTAAAGGAATAGTGCCAGAGGACTGGAGGATAGCAAATGTGGTCCCTTTGTTCAAGAAGGGCAGTAGAGACAACCCCGGCAACTATAGACCGGTGAGCCTCACGTCTGTTGTGGGTAAAGTCTTGGAGGGGATTATAAGAGACAAGATTTATAATCATCTAGATAGGAATAATATGATTAGGGATAGTCAGCATGGCTTTGTGAAGGGTAGGCCATGCCTCACAAACCTTATCGAGTTCTTTGAGAAGGTGACTGAACAGGTAGACGAAGGTAGAGCAGTTGATGTGGTGTATATGGATTTCAGTAAAGCGTTTGATAAGGTTCCCCACGGTAGGCTATTGCAGAAAATACGGAGGCTGGGGATTGAGGGTGATTTAGAGATGTGGATCAGAAATTGGCTAGATGAAAGAAGACAGAGGGTGGTGGTTGATGGGAAATGTTCAGAATGGAGTTCAGTTACAAGTGGCGTACCACAAGGATCTGTTCTGGGGCCGTTGCTGTTTGTCATTTTTATAAATGACCTAGAGGAGGGCGCAGAAGGGTGGGTGAGTAAATTTGCAGACGACACTAAAGTCGGTGGTGTTGTCGACAGTGCGGAAGGATGTTGCAGGTTACAGAGGGACATAGATAAGCTGCAGAGCTGGGCTGAGAGGTGGCAAATGGAGTTTAATGTAGAGAAGTGTGAGGTGACTCACTGTGGAAGGAATAACAGGAATGCGGAATATTTGGCTAATGGTAAAATTCTTGGAAGTGTGGATGAGCAGAGGGATCTCGGTGTCCATGTACATAGATCCCTGAAAGTTGCCACCCAGGTTGATAGGGTTGTGAAGAAGGCCTATGGAGTGTTGGCCTTTATTGGTAGAGGGATTGAGTTTCGGAGTCATGAGGTCATGTTGCAGCTATACAAAACTCTGGTACGGCCGCATTTGGAGTATTGCGTACAGTTCTGGTCTCCTCATTATAGGAAGGACGTGGAAGCTTTGGAGCAGGTGCAGAGGAGATTTACCAGGATGTTGCCTGGTATGGAGCGAAAATCTTATGAGGAAAGGCTGATGGACTTGAGGTTGTTTTCGTTAGAGAGAAGAAGGTTAAGAGGAGACCTAATAGAGGCATACAAAATGATCAGGGGGTTAGATAGGGTGGACAGTGAGAGCCTTCTCCCGCAGATGGAAATGGCTAGCACGAGGGAACATAGCCTTAAACTGAGGGGTAATAGATATAGGACAGAGGTCAGAGGTAGGTTCTTTACGCAAAGAGTGGTGAGGCCGTGGAATGCCCTACCTGCAACAGTAGTGAACTCGCCAACATTGAGGGCATTTAAAAGTTTATTGGATAAGCATATGGATGCTAATGGCATAGTGTAGGTTAGATGGCTTTTGTTTTTTGACTTCCCATGTCGGTGCAACATCATGGGCCGAAGGGCCTGTACTGCGCTGCATCGTTCTATGTTCTATGTTCTATGTGTAAAAGGCCTTGGGGTTTTCCTTGATCCTACCCGCCAAAGATTTTTCATGCCCTCTCTTAGTTCTCCTAATCCCTTTCTTCAGTTCCCTCCTGACTATCTTGTATCCCTCCAGCGTCCTGTCTGAACCTTGTTTCCTCAACCTTACATAAGTCTACTTCTTCCTCTTAACAAAACATTCAACCTCTCTTGTCAACCATGGTTCCCTCACTCAACCATCTCTTCCCTGCCTGACAGGGACATACATATCAAGGACACGTATTACCTGTTCCTTGAACAAGTTCCACATTTCAATTGTGTCCTTCCCTGACAGCCTATGTTCCCAACTTATGCACTTCAATTCTTGTCTGACAACATCGTATTTACCCTTCCCCCAATTGTAAACCTTGCCCTGTTGCACGCACCTATCCCTCTCCATTACTAAAGTGAAAGCCACAGAATTGTGATCACTATCTCCAAAATGCTCCCCCACTAACAAATCTATCACTTGCCCTGGTTCATTACCAAGTACCAAATCCAATATGGCCTCCCCTCTGGTAGGACAATCTACATACTGTGTTAGAAAAGCTTCCTGGACACACTGCACAAACACCACCCCATCCAAACTATTTGATCTAAAGAGTTTTCACTCAGTGTTTGGGTAGTTGAAGTCATCCATGACTACTACCCTATGACTTCTGCACCTTTCCAAAATCTGTTTCCCAATCTGTTCCTCCACATCTCTGCTACTATTGGGGGACCGAAAGAAAACTTCCAACAAGGTGACTGGTCCTTTTCTATTTCTGACTTCAAACCATACTACCTCAGTAGGCAGATACTGTTCGAACTGCCTTTCTGTAGCTGTTATACTATCTCTAATTAACAATGCCAACCCCCCACCTCTTTTACCCCCCTCCCTAATCTTATTGAAACATCTATAACCAGGGACCTCCAACAACCATTTCTGCCCCTCTTCTATCCAAGTTTCCGTGATGGCCACCACATCGTAGTCCCAAGTACCGATCCATGCCTTAAGTTCACCCACCTTATTCCTGATGCTTCTTGCGTTGAAGTATACACACTTCAACCCATCTCCGTGCCTGCAAGTACTCTCCTTTGTCAGTGTTCCCTACCCCACTGCCTCACTACATGCTTTGGCATCCTGAATATCGGCTACCTTAGTTGCTGGACTACAAATCGAGTTCCCCATTCCCCTGCCAAATTAGTTTAAACCCTCCCAAAGAGTACTAGAAAACCTCCCTCCTAGGATATTGGCGCCCCTCTGGTTCAGGTGCAACCCATCCTGCTTATGGGGAGAAGACAGGAGAATGGGAATGAGAAAAATATAAGCTATGATTGAATGGCAGAGCAGACTCGGGTGGGCCAAGTGGCTAAATTCTGCTCCTATGTCTTCTGGTCTTATTCATTATGATCCTGCCTTCCCCCATAGCACTTTAGCCCCAAGAGCAGTATCTAATTCCTTCTTTACCCCTTACCCTCAAGGTATGATCTCTAGTTCTGTACTCTCCCACCATCAGCAACATTCTATAGAATTATACTGCTGGATGAATTCTTCTTGTCTCAATTTTGCATGTTTCTAAATGTAGACTCTGGAGGATTCTCTGGCAGGTGATGGTGAGAAGTTCAAGTCCAAAAACTTAAGAGCTTGCCTCAGTCACATGATTTCCAATAAATCACTAGCCTTTGCCAGTTTTTTCACCATCAAAACAAACAAACCGCTCTTCCCTCTCAAGTACTATATTAATCAGGTGGCTTCTTAGAAAAGGCGTGCTTGTTCGCAACCAAAGGTGAACTTGACCTACTTTTAAAAAGTGTCAAAATAATTCTGTATCCATCCATTTTTTAAATAAACATGGTTTTGAAAGATATAATTCCAAGTTTATATGGAAGGTATTATAAACTGCAAGGCCATGGCCTGAACGGTTACTCTTTTACTCCATTTGGAACTCAAACCTTCCCTAAGCACCATGTGGCATTGAGCAAATTTACACTGAAACCCCTGGACTGGAGGTTTGATGGTTTCAGTGGAAGTCAGCACCATTGTTTGTTCAAACAGGAGTGGCTCTTTATTTCAGCTGTATCTGTATCACCTCAGAATGAAAAACATATTGATGCAATCGCATTAAATAGACCCATTGGGAGGGCCCTCTGACTAGGCTTGTGCACAGTTTTCTGCCAAGAAATCCCGTTCTAATTCCAGCTTGGCAACATGAACATGGTTAGTATCTGAACTGTAGCTCGGACAAGTACCTTCTGCAGATTAGGCACTCAAAACAGCATAGAAATTAAGAGCTTTGTTTAGATGTTGCTAGTTGGAGGAGATCGTTCTATTTCATACAATGGCCAGATAACTGCCCTCCTATTCTGAACAGAACTAATGATCACACCCACTCCCACAGCTGCATTTCTTTCCCTATGGTGGCACGGTAGCACAGTGGTTAGCACTGTTGCTTCACAGCTCCAGGGACCCAGGTTCAATTCCCGGCTTGGGTCACTGTCTGTGCGGAGTCGACACGTTCTCCCAGTGCCTGCGTGGGTTTCCTGCGGGTGCTGCGGTTTCCTCCCACAGTCCAAAGATGTGCAGGTTAGGCAGATTGGCCATGATAAATTGCCCTGTGTCCAAAAAGGTTAGGTGGGGTTACTGGGATAGGGTGGACTTATGTCAGGTGCTCTTTCCAAGGGCCAGCGCTGACTCGATGGGCCGAATGGCCCCCCTTCTGCACTGTAAATTCTATGATTCTATGTTGCTGAGCAGTGTTTTTTCACTCCTTCCCCACTTAAGGTCTCAGGTCTCCCTCCTCTCGCATCAACAGAGACTTCAGGCTGGATTTTCCATTGAGTAAAGAGATGAGAGTTGGGCTCCTTTCTGATATTGCACTCCAAGCTTCTGAGACCATTTATCTAGAATGTGTGTCCCCTGGAGTCAGGGGTGGGCTGAGTCATGGCTGCTGCCTTCCAATGCAGGCCCAGGGTGGGAACAAAGGCAGGCAGATGCCCAAATTGTCAGGATATAAAACCTAATTCTCTACATTGTTAGACTCAGCCCCTTGCTCTCTCCCCACATATCCACCATCATGCGCCCTCCATGTCCTCTCATATGCATCCTCCATGCCCCCTTATATCTCTTATGCCCCTCCATGCCCATTCGGCTTGTATCCACTATGTTTAGAATCAGGAGCCATAGATGAATACCGGGAGTATTTTTTTTAAATTTCCAGTGCAGCATTTGAATCAACTCATCTTCCAAAAAAAAACACCAGCATTGAAACACCCCTAGATTAAACACTCATCTCAAAGTTCTCATTAGTGTTCAAAAACCTCTTCAAAACATTTAACCCTATGAAAGCAAATTACTGTGGATGCTGAAATCTGCAACAAAAACAAAAAATATTGGACAAACTCAGCAGGTCTGACAGCATCTATGGAGAGAGAAGGGGCTTTGACAAAATCATCCAGACTAGAAACATTAGTTCCCTCCCTTCTCTCTCCAAAGGTTTAATCCTACTATCTGCTCATAAAACAGTCAACGAAAACACACAGTCCCCATCCCATTCCCAAAACTACGCAACCAACTCCCTAGATCCATTATTGCCTCTTGGATCTCAAGTCATGTGTTTATAATGAGATTACATCACAGTCAAATAAACAGATCCCACAAAGAACTTCTTTGAAGGGCCCTGGCCAAACATTCAGCAATCTGTTCCATCCCCCCCCCCAAAAAAACGGAATTTCAACCAGAGAAGTCTGGCAACTGTCAGGGTTTCTGTGGTTTGAGAAACTTGCCAGTGAAAAGGAAATGTGGCTAAGGTGCACTTCGTGGGGATATGTCGACTTCCGATCACCTAAATTTAATAAAAGCTCAGCTGCTTTGTAAGTTCTCTCTCAGCAAATATTTAGCAGAGTTTTTCTTACCACACAGGTATTGGAGAACATTGGAGATTTTCAAGCAGACAGTCCACTGCACACAAGGCATATTTGCCAGAGTTATGTAAATTTCTCCTGTATTGGCAATCGCCAGAATGAGTGGGTTCCATCAAGTGCACACATATGATAGTTCAAGCATCGCCACAACCGGGAGCTTTTTATCATCTCCAAGGGATATTGTTCAATCAGTGCCCAGCTGGTGTGGAACTGTAAGAAGAGGTTCCTGATTCCTTGGGAGCTGTCACAATGCAGCAGATCCTTTTTCTTTCAGAAATCAGAGTAAATCAGGGGGAGACAGCCCCGGCTGGGGTTGGGCCGCCATTGGGGGAGGGCGGGGGGGAGCGTGCCCACACCTCCATTCTATCCCCACACCTCCACCCTATCCCCGTAACCTGAAGAGTGGCAGTCATTCCGCTGATGCGGAGCTCGAGACCCTGCTGGATGCCATGGGGTGGGAAGGAGGCTGCCACCCACCGCTGTGCACCAGGCCTGGGTGCAGATGGCAGTGGCCATGAGCGCCGTGCGCCCCTCAACCGGGACAGGCCAGCATTGCCGTAAAAAGCTGCGGCCAGGATGAGTAACCAGCACCGTGTCCCTGGCACAACCCCCGTCCCACACATCTGTACCTCCAGCCCACCCAGAGACCGAACCCCACCTGCCAGCAGTCTGCTCACACCACAACCTGCGCCACATGCCAACACCCATGCCGCCCACCATGGCCGGCTGCCCTGCACACACAGGCCACTACCTGCCCATCCGCTGTGCTGCCAGCATACGACTGCTTTACACTGTGCATTTTCTGACCCACCCCCGCCCCCACCAGTCCATTCTCAAACATCAGCTAATGGTTGGAAGATGCCATTGACAGTGCTTTTAAGCATTCAGTCACAAATAACCTGCTTACAGATCAGTTTGGATTCTGCTGGGAGTATTTAGCTCCAGAACTCATTATAACCTTGGTCTGAACCTGGATGAAAAGCTGAATTCCAGAGGTGAGGTAAGAGTGGCTTTGACATCAAGGCACTGTGTGACTGATGGAAATCAACGGGAATTGGGAGAACTCTCCAAAGGTTGAACTCATACCAGACACAAAAGAAGATGGCTGTGGTTTTTTTGAGGACAATCATCTCTGATCCTGCACATCACTGCAGCAGTTCCTCAGGGTAGTGCCTTAGGCCAACTACCTTCAACTGCTTCACAAGCTGCTTCACTTATCCTCCATCACCAGGTCAGAAATGGCAATGCTGGTTGACATATTCATGGTGTCCAGTCCTGTTCACAATTCCTCAGATCAGGAAGATATTCATTCCTGCATGCAAGACCTGGACAATATTCTGGCTTAGGCTGATAAGTCGCAAGTAACATTCATGCCAGACAAGTGCCAGGCAATGACCATCTCCTACAATAATGAGTCTAAATACCTCCCCCAACATTCAGTGGCATTACCAACATCAAAGACCCAACCACCAACATCCTGGGGGATACCACTGACCAGCAACTTAACTGGGCCAGCCACATAAATGGAGCGGGCACAAAAGCAGGTCAAAAGCTTTTCCCACATGAGTGACTCAGCTCAATATCTTTTCACCATCTGTAAGGAACAAGTCCGGAATGTGACAGAATGTTCTCCACTTGCCCAGATTAAGAAAACGCCAAGAATGACCAAGAAGCTTGCCACCATTCAGGACAAAGCAGTCGCTTGACAGGCATCCATGCGCCATCTTACATATTTACTCCTTCCACCATCAGCACACAGTGGTTGCAGTGTACACCATCAGCAAGTAACATTCAAGCAACACAAGTACCAGGCAATGACCATCTCCAACGTGAGGGAATTTGGTATTATTATGATCCTAGACCAGATCCCGAGCAGTTGCTAGGATACCAGACAGAACCTACAAGTCCCGAAAGACATGCTGTTCAGTAATTTGGACATTTTGAATTCTCCCTCAGTGTACCCAAACAGGTGCCAGAATGTGGTGACTAGGAGATTTTCATGTAAGCCTATTTGTGACGCTAATAAATATTATTATTATATTTATTTAATTTGTAAGACGATGAGGAAAGGATACTTCGCTCCAGGAGTGAATCCACACACAAATGGGGATATTGTATACAAAAACAAACTTTATACTAAGACAGTATTACTAACTTAACATCATAAAGAAAATAACTTACAAACCATGTTGACCAATGACAATAAAACACTAATTCAGAACTGCTATCTTTTACCTCCCCTGAAGAAAAATCCATCTCAGGTCAAAATCCATTTTTAAATACTGTGGAAGGGAAATTAATGAGTTGCCCACTTAGAAGCATGCTGGGAAATAGTTTAACATTGCTTTTGAACAAAAATAAGTAGGTCAGGTAACGTAAACAAAATACCGCTTAATATTTTGGACTCAGCCTTATTATGAGAACACATTGTCCTCCGAAAGATAACAAAATGCTCACTCGAGTTGTTTTTAGTCAAGGGTAAGAACATACGTACTACGTATTTAATCTTATGTACTTTCCAAGGTCTATTTAATATAAACATGGCTGTTTACTTCTAGCTGTTATTTCAGGCTATAAAGATACATTTTCTTCGGTCGAATCTCAGAGTGCTGTGGAATGGCTATGCAGCCAGACCACCCCTCTCTCCTCTAATATTTGTGTAAATAAATTTCCTTAAATTGAACCTCGAAGAATTTGGCTTTATTATAATTTCCACAACAAAAATACTTGCTATAAAGAGGTGTCTTGGACAAACCACTTTGAGGGAGACAGATCCTTCAGGAATCAGTTGCAGATTCTTGCCTATCTCAGCGACTGCTTAACATGCCCGCTTTTTCAGAAACCTCTGTTCCATTCAGAGGCAATTTTAAAAACTAAACTGCTTTGAAAGCAGCTGCTAGTCTGTTCACAGAGAGATCTTTAACTGAACTGAAACCCAAAACTGAAACTCAATACCTGCATGCTTCAACCCTTGCCTCTTCCTATTAAATACACCATCGAACTAAGGCCAAACGTCTCTAATTATCTACTTCCCAGGGAATCCTCCTTCTATCAACAAACTCCATTGGCCCAACTTTTACAATGCTTTAATTACACATCTTGCAGCTACAAAGCCTGGCTGCCTTGCAAACCACAATTTTTAAACACACCACTGCAGCAGTCACAACCTTGACTTTTAGCCCTTACTGCACCAAATACATATAATAGAATATATCTCTGAAATTCCTACATTCATCACAATATTCAATGGAATTACCATCGCTGAATTCCCCAGCCTCATCACCCTAGGAGTTACCATTGTCCAGAAACATAGCTGAACCAGCCACATAAATACTATGGTGACAAGAGTAGATCAGAGGCTGGGAATTCTGTGGCAAGTAACTCACCTCCTTACACCTCAAAGCCTGCGGCCATCTACACACATCAAGAGTTCAGTAGAATACTCTCCACTTGACTGGATGAATGCAACTCCAACACTGAAAACAACTGGACACTATCCAGTCCTCTTGATTGGCACCCCGTCCACCACATAAAAAATTCTCTCCCTCCACCACCCAAAGTTGTATACTATCTCCAAGACGCACTGCCGAAGCTCATCAAGTCTCCTTCAACAGCATTTTTCCCAACCTGTGACCACTGCCATCTAAAATGACATGGTGCATGGGAGCAGCACCGTCACTCGGTCAAAATCCTGAAACGCCCTTCCTAACACCGCTGTGGATGTACCAACACCACATGGACTGCAGCTGTTCAAGAAAGCAGCTTATGACCACCAACATCTTAAGGACGATTAGGGATGGGAAATAAATGTTGGCTTTGTTACCAATGCCCACACCAAAGAAAAAAAGTGACTGCACTTATGTAGCACTTTCCAGCGGGCATCTCAAAGCACTTTATTCAATGAAGTATTTTTGAAGTGTAATCCACAGCAGCCAGGATGAGCACAGTAGGATCCACAGCAGCCAGGATGAGCACAGTAAACACCTATAAACAGCATAGTGATAACGGACAGATAAATTGTTTTTATAATGTTGATTGACAGATAAATATTGACCAGGTCATGAGGAATTACTCCCCTACTCTTCTTCAAAATGGTGCCACGCCAAATAGGACCTTGCTTTAATATCACATCCGAAAGCCGGCACCCCCAACAGTGCTGCACTCCCTCACTGCTGTAAGCTCGTAAGTCCATAGGTTCAAAAGGTATAGGAGCAGAATTAGGCCATTCGGCCCATCGAGTCTGTTCCGCCATTTTATCATGGCTGATATGTTCCTCATCTGCTACCTACAATGTTACAGGCCAAGAGCTGGCTTGCAAAATCAGCCAGAGCATCTCCCCCCTAGAATATATGACCTAGGAGCAGGAGTAGGCAATTTAGCCTCCCGAGCCTAAACATCCTCAATGTGATCATTGGGGGAAGGCTAATTATAACAATATTAGGCGGGAACTGAAGAACATAGATTGGGGGCGGATGTTTGAGGGCAAATCAACATCTGACATGTGGGAGGCTTTCAAGTGGCAGTTGAAAGGAATACAGGACCGGCATGTTCCTGTGAGGAAGAAAGATAAATACGGCAATTTTCGGGAACCTTGGATGACGAGTGATATTGTAGGCCTCGTCAAAAAGAAAAAGGAGGCATTTGTCAGGGCTAAAAGGCTGGGAACAGACAAAGCCTGCGTGGAATATAAGGAAAGTAGGAAGGAACTTAAGCAATGAGTCAGGAGGGCTAGAAGGGGTCACGAAACGTCATTGGCAAATAGGGTTAAGGAAAATCCCAAGGCTTTTTACACGTACATAAAAAGCAAGAGGGTAGCCAGGGAAAGGGTTGGCCCACTGAAGGATAGGCAAGGGAATCTATGTGTGGAGCCAGAGGAAATGGGCGTGGTACTAAATGAATACTTTGCATCAGTATTCACCAAAGAGAAGGAATTGGTAGATGTTGAGTCTGGAGAAGGGGGTGTAGATAGCCTGGGTCACATTGTGATCCAAAAAGACGAGGTGTTGGGTGTCTTAAAAAATATTAAGGTAGATAAGTCCCCAGGGCCTGATGGGATCTACCCCAGAATACTGAAGGAGGCTGGAGAGGAAATTGCTGAGGCCTTGACAGAAATCTTTGGATCCTCGCTGTCTTCAGGGGATGTCCCGGAGGACTGGAGAATAGCCAATGTTGTTCCTCTGTTTAAGAAGGGTAGCAAGGATAATCCCGGGAACTACAGGCCGGTGAGCCTTACTTCAGTGGTAGGGAAATTACTGGAGAGAATTCTTCGAGACAGGATCTACTCCCATTTGGAAGCAAATGGACGTATTAGTGAGAGGCAGCACGGTTTTGTGAAGGGGAGGTCGTGTCTCACTAACTTGATAGAGTTTTTTGAGGAGGTCACTAAGATGATTGATGCAGGTAGGGCAGTAGATGTTGTCTATATGGACTTCAGTAAGGCCTTGGACAAGGTCCCTCATGGTAGACTAGTACAAAAGGTGAAGTCACACGGGATCAGGGGTGAGCTGGCAAGGTGGATACAGAACTGGCTAGGCCATAGAAGGCAGAGAGTAGCAATGGAGGGATGCTTTTCTAATTGGAGGGCTGTGACCAGTGGTGTTCCACAGGGATCAGTGCTGGGA
Organism: Scyliorhinus torazame; assembly: GCF_047496885.1. Taxonomy (NCBI): domain Eukaryota; kingdom Metazoa; phylum Chordata; class Chondrichthyes; order Carcharhiniformes; family Scyliorhinidae; genus Scyliorhinus; species Scyliorhinus torazame. The sequence goes on from NC_092715.1 coordinate 195,443,539, forward strand.
CCTTTGCTCTTTGTAGTATATATAAATGATTTGGAGGAAAATGTAACTGGTCTGATTAGTAAGTTTGCAGATGACACAAAGGTTGGTGGAATTGCGGATAGCGATGAGGACTGTCGGAGGATACAGCAGGATTTAGATTGTCTGGAGACTTGGGCGGAGAGATGGCAGATGGAGTTTAATCCGGACAAATGTGAGGTAATGCATTTTGGAAGGTCTAATGCAGGTAGGGATTATACAGTGAATGGTAGAACCCTCAAGAGTATTGAAAGTCAAAGAGATCTAGGAGTACAGGTCCACAGGTCATTGAAAGGGGCAACACAGGTGGAGAAGGTAGTCAAGAAGGCATATGGCATGCTTGCCTTCATTGGCCGGGGCATTGAGTATAAGAATTGGCAAGTCATGTTGCAGCTGTATAGAACCTTAGTTAGGCCACACTTGGAGTATAGTGTTCAATTCTGGTCGCCACACTACCAGAAGGATGTGGAGGCTTTAGAGAGGGTGCAGAAGAGATTTACCAGAATGTTGCCTGGTATGGAGGGCATTAGCTATGAGGTTGAATAAACTCGGTTTGTTCTCACTGGAATGAAAGAGGTTGAGGGGAGACCTGATAGAGATATACAAAATTATGAGGGGCATAGACAGAGTGGATAGTCAGAGGCTTTTCCCCAGGGTAGAGGGGTCAATTACTAGGGGGCATAGGTTTAAGGTGAGAGGGGCAAGGTTTAGAGTAGATGTACGAGGCAAGTTTTTTACGCAGAGGGTAGTGGGTGCCTGGAACTCGCTACCGGAGGAGGTAGTGGAAGCAGGGACGATAGGGACATTTAAGGGGCATCTTGACAAATATATGAATAGGATGGGAATAGAAGGATACGGACCCAGGAAGTGTAGAAGATTGTAGTTTAGTCGGGCAGCATGGTCGGCACGGGCTTGGAGGGCCGAAGGGCCTGTTCCTGTGCTGTACATTTCTTTGTTCTTTGTTCTTTGTTCTTTGGCCTCAACCCCACCATCCTGCCTGTTCACCATAACCCTTCAACCCATTACTAATTGAAAATCTGTCTAACTCCTCCTTAAATTTATTCACTGTCCCCGCATCCACTGCACTCTGGGATAGTGAATTCCACAGATTCACAACCCTTTGGGAGAAGTAATATTTCCTCAAATCTGTTTTAAATTTGCTACCTCTTATTCTAAGATTATGACCTCTCATTTTAGAATGCCCCACAAGTTGAAGAATCAGCTCTGCGCCTACTTTATCCGTACTGTACTGGAGAGGCAGGCTTCATTTTCTGCACTCCAGTCAAGACGCAGTGATTATGAAGTGAGAGTTCTATCCACTGAGTCACACTCTTGGGCTAACTTGAAAATATGTCATTGTTCCTGTATGAACTGCATCAGTTCAAAAAGGAGGCTCACCACCACCGTGTCAAGGGTAATAAATGCTGGCAGCAACGTCTGTATCCCATGAATGGATAAGTACATTTAAAAATCACGCGGATTTATCTCGTACTGACAGGACCCTGGATTTTCGTACATTTCTCCTGCCATAACTTTGATGGAGGATCGCAGAAACCATGTAAGTCGCTTGGTTTTAATCATTTGCATCACATCTTCTAGTCTGCCATTAATCTCCCACTCGGGAAACACCTGTAGCCATTCCAGCCACAGGTGATTTACAAAACTTTGTTCCAAAGGTAATTCATGCAATGACTCAACCAGATACCCCAACCATCACACAATCGTCTCCTATTGTGGATAATGACACACACGCTCAGCTTATCTTCATATTTCTGCAATACTTTTAATTAGCCTTGATTCTCAGACATGATCTCACCATCCTTGTTGTCTGCGGTCATCACCTGCACAGACTTCATGCAACTGATCAAAGAATTGCACACAGGCACCCAACTTTTATTGTATGTGTCAGCAATGATCCACCTGGACAGAATTGCATTGCAATGATTAGCTTTTCTTCAGTTTCCTACGACATCAACCATTTAAAAAGCTTCCAGGCATAAATAGGGTTAAATCCTCTTGTCAATTCCAACCCCCAACTGTACTTGCAACTGTGATGAGTGAATAATGTGGTAGAGTTTAGGAACTGATTTCTCTGTTCAACGAAACCAAATGAACTGGAAGGCTATGCTGAACTTCTGGGAATTTGTTTCTGCATGTTTTAATTGGAAAAACATGGGCTGGATTCTCCGGTCACCGATGCCGAAATCACGTTCGGCGAACGGCCGGAGAAGCCAAATTTTTGACCAAATCAGGGGCGGCGCCGCTTTCGCAATGCTTCGCCCCCTCCAAAGAGGTATACTTGCAGAGTACGCCGTGCCATGTATGACGGCCTCAGGATATTGCCTAAGGCCCGTCCCCCGATACTTCGCCCCCGACCGGCCGAGTTCCCGACGGCATAGGACACGTGTGGTCTCACCCGTCGGGAACTCGGCGTGGCGGCTGCGGACTCAGTCCAGCGCCGCCACAGTCGGGGGGAGGGACAATCCGCTGGCAGGGGAGGCATCATTCGGGGCTGGAGGCACTGTGGTGGCGTGGCCCGGGGCGCGCGAGACAGCCGAAGGGGGGACTATTTCACGGGCCGGGTCCACGGGCTGCGGCCACCATGAAGCATGGCGCGGCCACTGTAGGCCGCCGCTGTGAGCATGCACGGTCACGGATCCGGCAATTCTCCGGGCCGTATCGGCAGCTGGAGCCGGGCGCTCTCCGCTACCGGCATGCTATCCCCCAACAAAACGGGGAATCGGTGGCCGTTTTGCACCAGTTTTCCCGTTCCCACGCCTGTGAGGACATAGCCCCAGAATTGGAGCATCAAGCTATGTTTTGACGCTGAAAATCAATGGCGGTTCCTGTTCGTTCCTGACACAACCTGAGGGCAGTCAGGAAGGACCTGAACTGACGAGGTCACCGAGAGGATATTGGAAGGAATGGAGGTCCCACTTGCCTTTTATAAGGCTAATAGCATCAGACGATGTCCAGGACTGGACACTCCTGAAGATTTCGGATAAGGAATCACTTTTCAGAATTGTTAAAGTAGTCCCTTTATAAAAAAGTGACCAGAGACAGCAGGTATTTCTGATTTCCCAGAAGGGGCACTAACAGCACACCCTCCCCATTCCCCATCCCCACCCAATCCATTACAAAAACTCTGCATTATGTCATCTGGGGAAAAAGGCGTGCCTGAGATTCTCTCATGGAGCTACAGTTGTCCCCCATCCCAGAACGTCTTCCAAGGTCAGTGATAAACATTTCCACAGACATGATCCTCGCATAATCACCAAGATCGCAGGTCAATAGGTTTTCAGGGCCAGTGGTCTGAATTTTTGCTCCTTTTGTGAGTCCCAAACCCATTCAGAGGGGGAAACAGTCAAGCCTTTGTATTTTAACTGGGGTGCCCTTAATTGGCTTGGAGACAGGTTCCCCGGGGAAGCCTTTGAAGTTGGAATCAGAGGCCTTCAAGCTTGACAGGAGCAGCAGCCTCAGCCTGCAGTTGAGGCTAAGTAACTGAGAGAGTACTTCATGGTGGCGCAGAGGTTAGCACTGCTGCCTCACAGCACCAATGACCTGGGTTCAATTCCAGCCTTGGGTGACTGTCTGCACATTCTTCCTGTGTCTGCATGGTCTTGCCCCAGGTACTCCGGTTTCCTCCCATTGTCCAAAGATGTGCAAGCTAGGTGGATTGGCCATTCTAAATTGCCATTTAGTGTCCAAAAGGTTAGGTGGGGTGACTGGATTACAAGGATATGATGGGGGCATAGACCAAGGCATGGTGCTATTTCAGAAGGTTGATACAGACTCGATGGGCCGAAAGGCCTCCTTCTGAACTGTAGGGATTCTATGATCGTGCCCTCTTGTCAAAATCTTTTTTTTTTTAAATCTTTCTATTGGCATTCTCAAAATTATATACATTGCTGTTCGTTTTCATTTATTGTACAGTCACAAAGGTTCCTTCGTAGGTTTCTCTATTTACAGTCTGTTGCCGTCTGGCAGGCTCAGCCTACAATCCTCCCTATCCACCCCCCTCCAGCTCCTCTCTCCTTGACACCCCCCTGCCCTCCCTTCCCCTCTTTTTCACTGCTGTTCTCCATTTTTTCTTGCTGGGTTTTGCTACCTCGCCTTGCTTCCCCCCCCCCCCCCCACCCCCCGCCACTCCTCGGTCTTCCCTCGCTTTCCTCTTTCTATCTTGTCCTGGCTATTTCCCCCTGGCTCCCATGTTTTGTGGAAGCCATCTTTCGACCCACGGATGGTGAATTTGATTTTCTCCATTTGGAGATATTCTGATAGGTCGGACATCCAGTCTGCTGATGGTGGTGCTGCTGACCGCCAGCCGAGCAGGATTCTACAGCGGGCGACCAGGGAGGCAAAGGCAAGGGTGTCCGCCCTCCACCCCAATAAGAGATCTGGCTGGTCTGATACCCCGAAGACCGCCACTTTTGGGCATGGCTCCACCCTCAGCCCCATCACTTTGGACATTGCCTCGAAGAAGGCTGTCCAGTACCCAGCAAGTCTGGGGCAAGACCAGAACATGTGGGCATGGTTGGCCGGAACTCATTGGCACCGTTCGCATCTATCTTCCACCTCCGGGAAGAACCTGCTCATTCGGGTTCTGGTCAAGTGGGCCCTATTACCCACTTTTAGCTGCGTTAGGTTGAGCCTGGCTGCAGGTATCTGAGTTTGTTGCATTTAGCTAGTTGGAATCTCTGCATCAGCTCTTCCAGTGACCCTACCGTTGGTGTATAGGTCTCTGACTGTCAATGTCCCCCTGTCCTGTGTCCACCTTTTGAAGATGGCGTCGGTGAGCGCTGGTGTGAATCTGTGGTTATTGCAGATGGGGGTTTTATCGGACATTTCGGTCAGTCCGAATTGCTGCCATAGTTGGTTCCACGTCTGGAGGGTGGCTATCACCACAGGGCTACTGGAGTGTTTCTTGAGCGGGGATGGGAGTGCCACCGTGGCGAGGGCCCGGAGGGAGGTCCCCTTGCAGGATGCCTCCTCCGCACACACCCACTCGGCCTCTGGCTCTTTTATCCATCCCATCACTGTTTTCGACGTCGCTGCCCAGTTGTAGAATTATAAGCTTGGGAGAGCTAGCCCTCTCCTGGATTTTGTTTTCTGTAGGACCTTCTTTGTGATCCTTGCATTCTATCCCCCCACCCCCCACCCCAACCTCATGCAAACGCCATGCTTAATTTGCCCAGTGCATTGAAAAGGGCCTTGGGGATGTAGATCGGGATGGATCTGAGAAGAAATAGGTATCTGGGCAGTACATTCATTTTGACCATCTGTACTCTCCCTGCCAGGGAGAGTGGGAGTTTGTTCCACTTCTGCAGGTCCTTTTTGACTTCCTCTGTCAGACTGGTCAGGTTCCATATGTGGAACCCCGTCCAATCATAAGTGATTTGGATCCCCAGGTAGCGGAATTTGTGTCGGGCTTGTTTAAACGGCAGTCCCACCAGTGCTGCCCCTTCCCCTTGCGGGAAGACCTCACTTTTGCTCATATTGAGTTTGTAGCCCGAGAAGGCACCAAACTCTTCCAGGAGCTCTTGTCAACATTTTTAACAGTTTCAGTAAAAAACAGAAACAGCTTCCAGGCCACCACAATGCTGGGGTTCCACAGTGGGGTGCAGGGGCTGGAATCTCTTTACAGGGCAATCTTTGGCTGCCACAGTGACAAGAGAGAAGCATCGGTAGACCTGACTGAATTGCTGCCCATCCCATTCCCGCTAGGGGCGAGCCTCAAAGCAGTTACGTCAGGAGACTGGAGGTTGCTTGAAAAAATCTCTTTAACTCTGGTTAACAAGGAACTTAAAAAGCCTGATTGGCTCCATGTCTCATGGACCAAGAGGACACTGTGATGATCAGCAACAGAGGGACGATAAGGAGCATGGGACTGTTGATCAATGTGGAATGGGGTTGCAGTTATTGGCACTGAATTCAAATAAATTCCTTAAGTATGACCAAAATGGGGCTGTCTTCTAGATTGCTGGCGTGGCGGAGGCGGACGGGAAAGAGTGCCCCCACGGCACAGCCCCGTCCGCGGATCGGTGGGCCCCGATCGCGGGCCAGGCCACCGTGGGGGCACCCCCTGGGGCCAGATCGCCCCGCGGGCCCCCAGGACCCCGGAGCCCGCCCGCGCTGCCTTGTTCCGCCGGTAAGGTAGGTGGTTTAATTTACGCCGGCGGGACAGGCATTTTAGCGGCGGGATTTCGGCCCATCCAGGCCGGAGAATCGAGTGGGGGGGCTCGCCAACCGGCGCGGCGCGATTCCCGCCCCTGCCGAATATCCGGTGCCGGAGACTTCGGCAACCGGCAGGGGCGGGATTCACGCCAGCCCCCGGCGATTCTCCGACCCGGCGGGGGGTCGGAGAATCTCGCCCCAGGTTCCTGACTTTTGGCAGGGCTGGAGCTCTTGGAGGTAGTCGGTGTTCTGTTTTCATCCTTCGATGGATGTCGTGGGTCCTTGAACGTGGCTCGTGTTGATAGTTGTGCAGCAATCGAAGATCAGTCAGAAAAGATCAGTCGAAAGAGCAAGAGTGCAGGCCTGCGCTGCCTTTTAACTGGCTTGAGTTTTCCCTTTCCCTTTTGTGAGCTGTCTCTGGGTCGCTGTCAATCAATTGATCAGGGTACCACCCCCAGCCACCCCGGAGTGCTGCCGTGGCGAGGGCTTGGAGGGTCGTTCCCTTGCATGAGGACTGCTCCAGCCTTACGCATTCTGTGTTTGGCTCTCGTATCCATCCCCTCACCCTCTTGGCTGTGGCCTACCAGCGGTAACACTGTAGGTTCGGCAGGGCCAGACCGCCCAGAGAAAGTTGTTAGCTGCGCCAACATTGACTTTTCAACAGGCCATTCAAATAGTATTGTCCCGAGAGAGCGCAGAATGAGGAGTGCAGGAGCTACAGGGAATGGAAGTGCATGCCTTGGGGCACAACCCCTTCCGTCCGAAAACGTCCCTCCACACTCTTGCGGTACCTTGGGCGAGGCGACGTCCGGATCAACGTAAGTGACCGTCGGTCATTCCTCCCCGAAGGGAGCCTTCTCCAGAACCAATGGATGAGGAGCCATGTCCGTGTCAGACTTGTAGTAGCCGACCCCGTCACGGACGCCGGTCCTGGGGGCGCCAGAGGCGCCATCGTTCTGACCGAAACTGGGACCAGCCCAGGGGCCGTACCTTCCGTGTGGATAAACCTGCGGTGACTACTCCTGAGGACGTGGAGATGGAGGACGACTGCATGCAGCTGCATTGTGTGGCAACTCCCCGTGTGGCCCCCATTAAGGTGACACTACGGGTCAATGGTCACCTGCTTGAAATGGAGTTGGACACTGGCGCAGCGGTCTCTGTGATCGCCCAGAGGACATTCAACCGCATCAAGCAGGGTAGACAGACCCTTACATTAACCAACACACAGGCCAGGTTGGCCACCGACACGGGGGAACCATTGGACATTGCAGGAACTACGATGACCCCTGCTTTTATGGATGCCAGGAGGGGCGTTTCCCATTTATCGTGGTGCGCGGCCATGGGCCCAGCCTGTTGGGTCGGGTCTGGTTGCGCCATTTGCGGTTGCAGTGGCAGCACATCCTCCAAACAGTTTCTGGAAGGTTGACTGAGGTGCGAGGACGATACCCAGATGTATTCCAGCCCGGTTTGGGGAAAATAAAAGGGGCCGTAGCCCGTATCCAAGTCGAACCAGGAGCCACGCCGCGTTATTTCCGGGCGCGCCCGGTGCCTTACGCCTTGCTCGAGAAAGTAGAAGGGGAGCTCACTCGTTTGGAAACTTTGGGTATTATCAGGCCCATCCGTTTCGCTGACTGGGCAGCACCAATTGTACCTGTAATGAAGCCAGATGCCACAGTTCGCTTGTGCGGCGACTATAAGCTTACAGTGAATACGGCTTCCCGACTCGACCGATATCCAATGCCTCGCATAGAGGACCTCTACGCGAAGCTTGCAGGCGGACTCTCGTACACAAAATTAGATATGAGTCACGCCTACCTACAGTTGGAGCTGGACCCTGACTCCCGACCATATGTAATGATTAATACACACCGGGGCCTGTATGAATATACACGTTTGCCCTTTGGAGTATCCTCTGCCTGCGCTATTTTTCAACACATTATGGAGGGCATTTTGAGAGGTTGACTGCATTTCGCTGTCTACTTAGATGACGTTTTGATTACAGGGATGTCGGAGCAGGAACATTTGGAAAATCTGGAGGCTGTCCTTAGACGCTTTTTGGAGGCTGGAGTCCATTTACATCGCACAAAGTGCATCTTTCAGGCGAAGGAAGTACTCTACCTAGGTTATCGGGTGAACCGCGAAGGTTTGCATCCCATCGCAGAGAAGGTGCGCGCGATTCAACAGGCCCCGCCCCGACTGACACTTCGCATCTTTGTTCTTTTCTCGGCCTCGTAAACTAATACGGGAAGTTCCTCCCCAATCTGGCAACTACACTGGCCCCGTTGCACCTCCTGCTAAAGAAAAATCACACCTGGGTTTGGGGTCAGCCGCAAGAAATCACTTTCCGGCGGGTAAAACAACAATTGTCGTCGTCTAGGTTACTAACCCACTATGATCCTGGAAAGCCTTTGCTCGTCACATGTGATGCATTACCATATGGTATTGGGGCCGTCCTGTCCCACAAGATGGAGAATGGGCCAATAGCTTTCGCCTCCCGCACATTGACTGCAGCGGAAAAAAAGTACGCGCAGATCGAGAAGGAGGGCCTGGCAGTGGTCTTTGCGATTAAATGTTTCCACCAGTACATGTATGGCCGCCACTTCACTATCGTGACTGATCATAAGCCTCTACTGGGACTTTTCAGAGAGGATAAGCCAATACCGTCCATTGCTTCCGCACGGATCCAGCGCTGGGCTTTGTTACTCGCTGCTTACGAGTATTCTCTGGATCACAAACCAGGAACTCAGATAGCGAATGCCGATGCACTGAGCCGATTGCCTTTATCGACCGGCCCCATGTCGACCCCCACGACCGGTGAGGTGGTTGCAACCCTAAATTTTATGGACACCTTGCCTGTCACGGCATCACAGATCCGTGAGTGGACCCAGGCGGAGCCAGTCCTGTCAAAGGTTCGGCACATAGTCCTGTATGGTGGGCAGCATAGACAGCTCCCAGGCGAGTTGCGGGCATTTTCCTCCAAGCTCTCAGAATTCAGCGTGGAAGACAGCATCCTCTTGTGGGGGACGCGTGTGATTGTCCCGGAAAAAGGACAGGAGCTGATACTAAGAGACTTGCACAATGGACATCCAGGCGGGACCAAAATGAAAATGTTGGCCTGGAGTTATGTCTGGTGGCCAGGCCTCGACACCGACATTGAGTAGGTGGCCCAAAACTGCTCCATTTGACAGGAGCATCAGAAGCATCCACCGGCCGCGCCCCTACATTACTGGGAATGGCCAGGGCGGCCTTGGGCACGCTTGCATGCAGATTTCGCAGGCCCTTTTCAAGGATCCATGGGCGTCATTCTCCGACCCCCCGCCGGGTTGGAGAATGGCCGTTGGCCGCAGTGAATCCCGACCCCGCCCCCACCGAAGTCTCTGCTCCCGGAGATTGGGCGGGGGCGGGAATCCGGCCGCGCCGGTTGGCGGGACCCCCCGCTGGATTCTCTGGCCCGGATGGGCCGAAGTCCCGCCCAGGAATTGCCTGTCCCGCCGACGTAAATCAAACCTGGTATTTACCGGCGGGACCAGGCGGCATGGGCGGGCTCCGGGGTCCTGGGGGGGGGCGCGGGGCGATCTGACCCCGGGGGGTGCCCCCACGGTGGCCTGGCCCGCGATCAGGGCCCACCGATCTGCGGGCGGGCTTGTGCTGTGGGGGCACTCTTTCCCTTCCGCCTCCGCTGCGGCCTCCACCATGGCGGAGGCGGAAGAGACTCTCTCCACTGCACATGCGCGGGAAACTGACAGCGGCCGCTGACTCTCCCGCGCATGCGCTGGGAAACTGACAGCGGCTGCTGACGCTCCCGCGCATGCGCGCATTTCCGCGCCAGCTGGCGGGGAAACAAACGCCATTTCCGCCAGCTGGCGGGGCGGAAATCCCTCCGGCGTCGGCCTAGCCCCTCAATGTTGGGGCTAGGCCGCCAAAGATGCGGAGCCTTCCGCACCTTTGGGCCGGCGCGATGCCCGTCTGATTGGCGCCGGCTTTGGCGCCAGTCGGCGGACATCCCGCCGTTGGGGGAGAATTTCGCCCCATGTTCCTTCTACTAATTGACGCCCAGTCCAAGTGGCTAGAGGTGCATAAGATTCAGGGGACAACGTCCTGCGCAACAATTGAGAAGATGCGTTTGTCTTTTAGTACGCATAGCCTCCCTGAGGTGCTGGTCACGGATAACGGCACTCCATTCACAAGTGAGCAGTTTGCGAAGTTCATGAAGATGAACGGCATACGCCATATCCGCACCGCCCCTTACCACCCGGCTTCAAATGGGTTGGCAGAGCGCGCAATGCAGACATTCAAACGAGGCCTAAAGAAGCAGTCTTCCGGGTCAATGGACATGAGACTGGCTCACTTTTTGTTTTCGTATAGGACCACCCCGCATGCGGTGACTGGGGTAGCTCCCGCAGAACTCCTAATGGGCCGGAGACTTCGCACCCGCCTTAGCATGGTTTTCCCGGACATTGGCGCAAAGGTACGCCGCACACAAGAACGGCAGGGACATGGTTTTTCTCGGCATTGGCCGATTCAGCAGTTTGCACCCGGTGACCCAGTGTTCGTTCGGAATTTTGCTGGTGGTGCCCAGTGGGTCCCTGGCACAATCTTTCACCAAACGGGCCCAAATCTTACCAGGTGAAAACCCAGGGTCGTCTCCAGCGCAAACATGTAGACCACGTTTGGTCCAGAAGACTATTCCTTCCGAAGATTCCCCGTCCCCGGAGCTCATTTCTGCAACTACAGAGACCAGAGACAATGGAAAGTAGTCCTCACAATCTTCCTCTAGTACCTCACTCAAAGCTTGCGCAGGTCGTTACAGAACCGCGTGGAGATAGAGACGCTGAGATGACAGAGGCAGCAGACTCTGACTCCGAGATGGAGACACAGGACGCATTAGAGGGGGAATCCTCGGGTCCACGGGCCATGGATGTACAACCGTTACGCCGTTCATCACGGAAGCGCCGGTCTCCATCTCGTTACACCCCGCCCGATCCAGCGCCTCATGCAAATGGTGTCCGGCCTGCGGCAAAACGAGTCCGACGCCCTCCTTCGCCAGGGTCTTCTGTGAATTCCTTGGACTTTGGGGAGGAGGGATGTTATAATGTGCCTGCTTACCATTGGCTGGGGACGAATGACAATCCCACAATCCTATGGGAGTATGATCTTCCCCAATGAGGACGGTGGAGAAATCATTAGCAGACTCCCTGTCTAAATAAAGCTGGCCAGTTTTGAACCAGCAGGAAGGAGTGAGCAGCAAGCGAAGTTGCTGCTGTTGTATATATATGTTATTGTAAATAAATGTTATTTCTTTGTATCCTTAAAACTCATGCTGGATTCTTCGTGGCCCTCACAAAAGTTAGTGGCAGAACCAGAATGCTGCATCAAAACGTAATTATTTTATTTTAAATATATATATACCATACCAATGTATACAATATTTATAGCTTTGCACCTGCGCTCGCTTCCTGTTCATCACATTTCCTGTTATCATATTCTACAATCAGAATTGTTTTTTAAAATTTTATTGCAGGCATTTTCAATATGTACATAACCAAGAAATACAAAAGCCAATTGCACAGCAACAGGAAACAGACCACTGCCTCCCTGCATGCCCTCCAACAAACACCCCCACTCACCCCGCCGCCACCCCAGCACCCGCACCCCCTTTCCAGTTTTTCACCCTCCCCCAACCCAAACATAAAATAAAACAACCCCCCCCCCAACTCCCCCCACCCGATGGCTCAATACTCTTTAAAGAAGTCGATGAGCAGCTTCCACCTCGAGGGGACCCCTTCCTCCGCGCCTTGAATGATGAACTTGATCTTTTCCAAATGCAGGAACTCTGCCAGATCGATCACCCATACATTAGCCTTGGCGGCTCCGAGTCCCGGCAACACAACAAAATCCATCTCCAGGCTATCAGGGAGGCAAAGGCCAACACGTCGGCTCCTCTCTCCACCTGTGCTCCCGGATCCTCTGACACTCCAAATATCACCACCTCTGGACTTGGGGCGACTTCTACCCCACATTCTTTGACATTATGTCTGAAAATCCCTTCTAAAACCCCCTCAACCTCGGACAAACCTAAAACATATGCACATGTTTCACCGACACCCCCCCCCCCCCCCCCCCCCCCCACGCCCACACACCATTGCACCTATCCTCCACCTCTGGAAAGAACGGAGTCATCCAATACTTCCCACCTTAAAAGCCACCTTCTATTGATCAGCAGCACCACCCCCCTCATCTGCAAATCCAACCCCGAATAGAACACCTGCCCCACCCAATCCTTCCTCAGCCTCATCTGGTCCCCCAGCTTTAGGTGCATCTCCTGAAGAAACAAACCATCCGCCTTCAAACCACTTAAATGTGCAAAAGTACGAGACCTTTTAACCGGGCCATTCAAACCCCAAACATTCCACATAATCAATCGGGTCGGGGGGGATGGGGGGCTACTCCACTCCTCGCTGATCAGCTTTCGCCCCTACTTCACCAGCTCCCCCAGGTCCATGCCTCGCTCTCCCTCGGGCCCTCCCAAAGATATCCGCTGCCATCACCCCTTAACCAACTGCGCCACACCAACTCCACTCCACCCATGTCAGCATCGCCACTCCTCCAACCCTCTCCACCCATCAACAAAAAATAAATAAATCCAACCACCCCCTCCTCCCCCATCCCTCCACAGATTGACCCCACCCCACTTCACTCCCGTTAGCTAGCCAACCAGCTAGCATGGTGCCCCCCACTCGAGACCGTCACCTACCCCCTTTCACTTCCAGTTCCTTAAAAACAATAAAACACACTTACCCACCCGCACCCAGACATATTAAATACACCAAGGCACTGGGTATGGAGACCCAGATTCCCTACATTAAGATCACCAAAGCTCAATATCCTCACATACCTCTCAGTCCATAGTCTCTCATAAATTGACTCGCCTCCCCGGCATGTCGAAATAAAACTCTCGATTCGGGTGCGTGACCCTCAGACGAGCAAGATAAAACACCCCAAACTTCATTCCTCCCTTGTAGAGGCAGCCTTGATCCAATTGACACCGGCCCACCGCTTGGCCAACTCTGCACCCACGTCCTCGTAGACCCTCAGCAAGTTTCATTTCCAGGTGCACTTACTCATTTCCTTCACCCACTTTCGTATCTTCTCCTTGTCGAGGAAATGATGCAGCTGCACCACCATCACCCTCAGTGGTTCCCCCACCTTCGGCCTCCTCCTCCATGCCCTGTGCGCTCGATCCATCTCAGGGGGACTGTCAAATAGTCCCTCCCCACCAACCCTCTCAAACATATTCGCCACATACTTTGTGGCCTGTATTCCCTCAATCCCTTCTTTTTTAAAAAAAGTATTTTATTACAAACGTATATGAAAAGTTACAACACGTAAATAATTCGGGAAACAAGCTTCCTAACAAACAACAACTGTACAGTTTTACAAATTTTTCCCCTCTTCCCCACCCACACTTCTCGCACTCATCTGCAACCCCCTGAAAGAATCCACTCATTCTTGGCCGAGTCATATGTACCCTGTGTACGACCTTGAACTGCATCAGGCTCGTCCTTGCGCACAAGGAGATCACATTTACCCTTTGCAGAACCTCACTCCGTACTCCCCAGTTTAACTCCTCTCCCAGCTCCCTTTCCCACTTCTCCTTAATCTTCAACACCCGCTCACCTTCCTGTTCTCCCAGCCACCTGTACACGTCTCCGATCTTACCCTCCCCTTCCACATCCGGAAGCAACAGCCGCTCCAGCAAGGTGTATCTTGGCAACCTGGGTGTACCTTTCCAAACCTTCCGCATGAAGTCCCTGACTTGTAGGTACCTAAATTCACTTCCTCTCAGGAGCTCTGCCTTCTCCTTCAATTCATCGATACTGGAAAACTCTTCTTCCAGATACAAATCCCTCACCTTAACCAGCCCCACTTCTCTCCAATTCCCATACCTGCAATCTATCCCCTCCTAGCTCAAACCCAGGCTCATGTCCTCTATTCCAAAGTGCCTCCTCAACTGGTTCCAAATCTTCACTGTGGACTGCACCAGCGGGCTGCCTCAGTATCTGCTCAGCACCATTGGCACCGCTGCCGTCACTACAGCCCTTAAACTGGACCCCTTACAGGATGCCTCCTCCATCCTAACCCATTCTACCCCCTCAGCTTCCACCATCGCCTCACCTTCTCCTTTGCCACCTAATAATAATATAGCAGGTTTGGCAACGTCAACCCTCCCTGCTGCTTCTGCCTCTGTAACAGAGTCTCACCTTACCTGCCTATAATTGTGTCCAGTTTCCGAAAGAAGGCCTTCAGTATAAAAATCGGGAATGTCTGGAAAATGAACAGGGACCTCGGCAGAATGTTCATCTTCACCACTTGGACCTTTCCTGCCAGAGTCAAGTGCAGCATGTCCCACCTCTTCAGATCCTCACTAGCCTCCTCCACCAGTTTTGTTAATTCCATTTGTGCAGCATCTCCCATTCCCTCGCTACCTGCATCCCCAGGTATCTGAACCTGTCTCTAGCCACTTTAAATGGCATCACCCTAAATTGGCTTGCCGACCCAACTCATTCACTTTTCTCTGCATTTGACTTATATCCCGAGGGCGCCCCAAACTTCCCCAACAGGCCCATGATCCTCTCCATGCTTTCCAGCGGGTCTGAAACATACAATAGTAGGTCGTCAGCATAGAGCGACACCCGATGCTCCTTCCGCCCCCTCGTAATCCCTCGCCACTCTGCTGACCCTCTAAGAGCCATTGCCAGAGGCTCTGTAGCCAGTGTAAACAGTAGCGGTGACAGCAGGCACCCCTGCCTTGTTCCCCCGAGTAGTTCAAAGTTCGGTGAGCCCATGTCATTGGTCCGCAGACTTGCTCTTGATGCCACATATAACAGGCGCACCCATACCACAAACTTCGACCCAAATCCCAACCTTCCCAGGTCCTCAAACAGGTACCACCACTCCACCCAGTTGAATGCCTTCTCCGCATCCAAGGACGCCACTACCTCCGGTACCTGAGCTCCCGACGGGGTCATAATCACATTTAACAGCCTCCTTATTGCTAGAAAACTGCGTGCCCCTTACGAAGCCTGTTTGGTCCTCTGCAACCACCACCAGGACACAACCTTCCATCCTTCCCACCACCAACTTAACCAGCACTTTCACCTCTGTAGTTAACAGTGGTGTGGGCCTATATGACCCACAGTCCAACAGGTCCTTCCCCTTTTTTGGTATTAACGTGACCGTTGCCTGCGTCATCGTTTCCGGCAGCTCCCCCTTCTCCAATGCCTCATTAAACTCCCTGAAGAGATGTGGTCCCAGGTCCATCGCAATCTCCTTATAAAATTCCACCGGATAGCATCGGGCCCCTGTGCCTTCCCTGACGTCATACCCTTTATGCTGTCCAATACCTCCCTCAGTCCCAGGGACTCCTCTAGTGCCTGCCTCTTCTCTTCCTCTGATTTAGGAAACTCCACTCTGTCTAAAAACCCACCCCATGTGCCCCTCTTCATCCCCCGGGTCCGCCCTGTACAGCTTGTTATAATAATTCCTAAATGTCTCATTTATCTTCCCCGGCTCCAACACCACATCCCCTGCTCCAGTCCGTATCTTCAATATTTCCCTGGACGCGACCTGCCTCCCCAGCTGATGCGCTAACATTTGATTTTGATTTGATTTATTGTCACATGTACCGAAGTACAGTGAAAAGTATTTTTCTGCAGCCAAGGGAACGTACACAGTACATACATAGTAGACACAAGAATAATCAACATGGAACATTGACAAATGGTACATCGACAAAACAGTGATTGGTTACAGTGTAGAACAAGGGGCCAAACCAAGCAAATACATGAGCAAGAGCAGCATAGGGCGTCGTGAATAGTGTTCTTACAGGGAACAGATCAGTCCGAGGGGGCGTCGTTGAGGAGTCTTGTAGCTGTGGGGAAGAAGCTGTTCCTATGTCTGGATGTGCGAGTCTTCAGACTTCTGTACCTTCTGCCTGATGGAAGGGTCTGGAAGAAGGCAATGCCTAGGTGGGAGGGGTCTCTGATAATGCTGTCTGCCTTCCTGAGGCAGCGAGAAGTGTATACAGAATCAATATGGGGGTGGCAAGCTTGTGTGATGTGTTGGGCTGAGTACACCACAGTCTGCAATTTCTTGCGATCTTGGGCCAAGCAGTTGCCATACCAAACTGTGATGCAGCCGGATAGGATGCTCTCTATGGCACATCTGTAGAAGTTTGTGAGAGTCGATGCAGACATGCCAAATTTCTTTATCTTCCGCAGGAAGTAGAGACGTTGTTGGGCTTTCTTGACTGTTGCATCAACGTGAGTGGACCAGGACAGACTGTTGGTGATGGTGACCCCCAGGAACTTAAAGCTTTCTCCACTTCGGAGCCATTGATGCAGACGGGAGTGTCGTGCTGCGCTTCCTGAAGTCGATGATAAGTTCCTTGGTCTTTCCAACATTTAGAGAGAGGTTGTTTTCGGTACACCATGCAACCAAATGATTTATCTCCCTCCTGTAGTCCGATTCGTCGTTGTTTGAGATGTTGCCCACCACAGTCGTATCAGCCGCAAACTTATAGATTGAGTTGGAGTTAAATCTTGCCACACAGTCATGGGTGTATAGGGTGTACAGTAGAGGACTTAGCACACATCCTTGCGGGGCTCCGGTGTTGAGGAATATTCTGGAGGAGGTGCAGTTGCCTATCCTGACAGATTGCGCTCTGTAGGTGAGGAAGTCGAGGATCCAGCTGCACAGGGAGGGATCGAGTCCAAGATTGCAGAGTTTGGTTATTAGTCTTGTTGAGATAACGGTGTTGAAGGCGTAACTGTAGTCTATGAACAGCTGTCTTACATAGGTATCCTTGTTGTCGAGGTGTTCGAGTGTTGATTGCAGAGCCAGTGTGTGTCATAATATACACCAGTATATCATGGTGCAGACACACACTGATGGACACACAGTGGGACCAATCAACACACACAACACCGCAGCCAATCACCAGTTAGAGCACACGCACTATAAAGACAGGGGGCATCAGAGTTCCCGCTCATTCGAGCTGCAGCTAGCTAGGAGGACAGAGCTCACAGCCTGCAGCACAGATATTCACCATGTGCTGAGTGCATCGACTGGTTAGGACAAGGCAAAGGTCTTTAGTTAAAGCTAGTATCATGTTAACCCACAGTCAGAGTATGTTAAACAGTTAATGATTCAATAAAATAGTGTTGCACTATTTCAAGTGTTGGTGACCTGTATGTGTTCCACGGATCTTGAACACCCAACACATCAGTGAGATAGCATCTGCTGTGGACCGTTTGCGGTGATAGGCAAACTGCAGT
Source organism: Scyliorhinus torazame (assembly GCF_047496885.1). Taxonomy (NCBI): domain Eukaryota; kingdom Metazoa; phylum Chordata; class Chondrichthyes; order Carcharhiniformes; family Scyliorhinidae; genus Scyliorhinus; species Scyliorhinus torazame. The sequence continues at coordinate 195,461,064 of NC_092715.1, forward strand.
GGATCGTGACCGTCTGGGAGGCTGGCAGTGATCCGTCTCATGACTAGCCGCTCAAAGCATTTCATAATAACATTCGACTTGCCTTCTACCTGTATTCATACTGCACCTCTCTTGCCCTATTAAGCTGTCCTACTGCCCTCCCTGTTGTCAGCCTATCAAATTGCCCCTGTAATGTTTTCCTCCTCGCCAATCGCTCTGTGGTGGGCACCCTCGAGTACTCCTTATTGTGGCCATCCAAAATGGCCACCCGCAAAGGATAAAGGGAATTGTGGTCATGTCAGGACACAGACAGTGCACAGCCTCTGTGTATTGAGCAAAGGAAAACCAGACCGAACTGAAACTTGCACCTGTTAAAGGTCAATCACCGATTTCCCCAGGACAATGGACTCAAATTAAGGAATAGCAACAGTAGCAGACTTCCCGGCGCCACCTCCCCTTATTTGGAAAGGCCTACACACTTGGAACAAGAATGCATCGGACCCGCCCAGCCATCAAGATCGATCAGAGTGATCGAGACCCTATTGATCCATTGGATCCTGAGTTAACCCCGCCCAAAAGGGAGGGAAAGAGAAGAAGGATAAGAAGGCTGGTGCACTGGGGATCGGCCGCTTTTGGGACCGGCCTGTGCCCACTCCAACTGCAGCATAACGACCAGCCAAGTTCAGGACCGCGATCGCTACCTGAGAGAGATGAGCCGCAGCCGAGACGAACCTGACGATTTCCAGCCAACACACGGGGGGACTCAGATAAAGGCCTTACCTACCCGCAGAGATCCAGTAATCCAGAAGTTAAGTAAAGGTCACCTTAGTTGATAGGTGTAGTTTAATACATAGCCGCATGTATCATTGCACATAGAGATAAGTCTTGTGTTTAATAATAAACTGTCTTTTGAACTAACATCCGGCCACCCGGATACTGAGATAACAAAAGTTAGATCTGGCAAGGCGAAAAGGTAACATTTCAGATCGGTTCCCCTTCCCAGGGTGTTAACCGGGAAATATTCGCTCTTATCCAAATTTAACATATACCCAGAGAAGTCGCTTCATTATCTGATCCGTAGTGGATACTGGGCCTGTAATATAAAGAAGCAGATCATCTAGTTACAAGGACACCCTATGCTCCCTCCCTCCCCGATTTATCCCCCTCTACTTGCTGGAAGACCTCAGCACTATAGCAAATGGGTCAATTGCTAAAGCAAATAGCAGAGGAGACAACAGACAATTCTGTCTCGTGCCCCTGTTCAGCAGAAAATAGCATCAGTTCAAAGTTTTGTGCGAACACTAGCAGTGGGCACCCTATACAGTAAACAAATCCAGGATATAAACTTTTGCCCAAACCCAAACATCCCAAGAATCTCTCTCCACCCTATCAAATGCTTTTTCAGTGTCCAGGGAAACAACCACCTCCAACGCAGGAACGAAAGAGGAGGAGAGGGCAACATTTAATAGCCGTCCCATATTGGCCGACAATTGCCAACACTTGACGAAGCCTGTCTAGTCTCCCGAGATTACCTCTGGGAGGAAGGATACAAACCTCATTGCCAGCAATTTTGCAAGAAACTTAGCCTCCCCATTTAGAAGTGTAATAGGTCGTCACGATCCACAGTCCATAGGGTCCTTATCCTTCTTAAGGATCAGGGAAATAGAGGACTGCACAAGTGTAACGGGCAATAAATTCCAGAACAAGGAATCATTAAATGTATCTAAGGTTAGAGGGATCAATAGTTCCGCAAACACCTTATAAAACTCAATGGGGAATCCATCAGGGGCAGGAGCTTTACCTAACTGCATCAACGCAATACAATTCTGAATTTCTTCTGGGCCCAATGGGGATTCCAATTCTTCCTGCCTCTCTCTCTACCACTGGGATGGATAATCCATCCAAAAATCCGTCATGGCCGCACGCTCCACCAGGGGCTCCGATCTATAGAGGTCTGGATAAAATGTTTCAAAAGTCGCATTGATCTTACGCGGGGCAGTAATCAGATTGCCTCATGAGTCCCTTAACTGCACAATCTCCCTGGAAGCTGTGGTGACTAGGGGGTTTTCACAGTGACTATAGTGGAGGTGGTGGATAATGGTATTGTCACTGGACTTGTAATCCAGAGACCCAGAGCAATGCTCTGGTGCCCCAAGTTTAAAACCCACCACTGCAGCTGGTGAAATTTGAATTCAATAAAAGTCTAATGATGACCATGAATCCATTGTGAATTGTCGTAAAAAACCATCTGTTTCACTAATGTCCTTTAGGGAAGGAAATCTGCCGTCCTTACCTGGTTTGGCATACATATGACTCCAGACCCACAGCAATAGTTGACTCTTAACTGCCCCCTCAAGGGTAATTAGGGATGGGCAATAAATGCTGGCACAGCCTGTGATGCCCACGGGAACGAATAAAAAAAAACTTCAAAAAAGATCCAACCGTTTTAATTTTAAAACAGTGTACTCTATTTCCTGATGAGCACACTGTTTCCTGTCACACTGCTATGTTCCACACACCATTCCCCATTTTAAATTAGCCACCAGTGATCCGAGAAAAAACATGTGGCATTTACCACTTTATAAAACTGTTTATTCATTTGAAATACAGGCAATGCTGAGCTCTGCAAACATAAAATGGCTCCACATATTACATTAACCGTGCGGATGTGTTGCTGTTTAAAAAACAACTTTGCATTACCCACTGCTGTCAAAAGATGGTGGATAATAAATTGGTGTAAAACCATGTGTTCAAATAACATTAGTATGTGGTTATTATGCTGACACGTAATAGCATTAAAATACCAAACTTGTGCCTAATTTTAGGACAAAATATCATGAACAATAAATTTTTTAATGTATCATAAAGTCTTACAGGAAATAAAAGCATTTTTAAAAATTTAAACAGGACTTGAAGAAGGGGATTTTTCTTTTTGCCAGGTGCTTGCGAAATGAGTCAGCACTGCGAGGCTGATTGTGTGACTGGACACGGTTGCCCTGGAAACAGGTGAACCTTCCAAAGGACACTGCACCAAGCTCGTATTTTCTTTCTACGCATAAACCTGCATTTATGTAACACCTTCAACAAAACAACTCAAAGTTCACAGGAATGAATAACAAACAAAACGTTGGCTCTCAGCCCGATAAGGAGATATTAGGAGAGGACAGAGGTAGATTTCAAGTAGCATCTTAAGGATGATTCAAAGGTAGAGAAATACAGAAGTTTTAAGGAGTACATTACAGAACTCCGGAGTTAGTCTCTTAAAGTCACTGTCACTGTCACTGCCAACAGTGCTGTGATTAAAATGAGGGGTGTGTTCGAAGCCAGAAGTGAAAGAGTGCAGAGAACACTGAGGATTGTGGGGCTGGAGGAGGTTACAGGGATAGGGGAGGCAAGGCCCTGGAGCGATTGTTAACAGGAATGAAAAGTCTTAAAATAAAGTTGGTGCTTAATCAGAAGCCAAAGTAGATCAGCATGCACAGGGGTGATGGCTGAACTAGACTTGTGAGTTATGATACATGTACCAGAGATTTCATGAGTTCAGGTTTATGGAGGATGCAAGGAGGATGGCTAACTAGTTGGGTCTAGAGGATAATAAAGGCATGGATAAGGATTTCAGCTTCTTATAAGCTAAGGCAGGTCGGGAGATGGACAATATTAAGGGGTTGACTTAATGATGGAAGGGATACATGGTCAGAAATGTAACTCTGACTGTGGCAAACTATTTCCCTTCATCCTTCTCAGTCTGTGAGCAGCCTTTGATATGGTATTCACACTATCAAATGTGTCACTGAAGTTGTAAACACTCTGATTCAGACACTTTCCAGGGAATGGGATGGAGTCGATGGCTGGGAAACAGAGCTTATGGGGACTGAAGAAAATGGCTTCAGTCTTCTGACTATTTAGGTGGAGGGAATCCCTGCTCATCCAGGATTGAATGTTGGACAAATCAGAGACAGCAGAGAGGTGGCAGTGAGGTAGAGCTGGGTGCCATTGGCATACATATGGATCCTGATGTTTTGGTTTCAAATGATCTTACCACAGAGCAGCACGCTGATTAAATTGGATAAGATCTTTGGGGTTGCCAGAGGTAACAATGCAGGAGCAGGAAAAGTGGTGATTACAGATGACTCTCTGGTATGGTTGATTAGGTAAGAATGGAAGCAGATAAATGCTGTCACACTCAGCTGGCCAACTAGAGGAGGAGGTGCAGTCTACCATATCAAAGGCTGCTCACAGATTGAGAAGGATGAAGAGAAATAGTTTGCCACAATCAGAGATACATTTGTGACTTTGATATGGGTCACTTCAGTATTGTGGTGGGGCAGAACCAGATTAGAGCAGTTCAAACATGGAGTTATGAGAAAAGATGGCATAGACATGGAAGGCGTGTGACTGATGGTCTGAGTGGTGTTATCTTCAACAGAATACCTTATCCAACTTAAACTGCATGACTTATTGTGCTTCTTAAATGTTACCATTTATCATTATAAAAATAACAATAATGACAAGCTTCATGACAATAACAAAAAACATGCCAATCTTTGCTTTTATGATCAATATTAGATTGTCATTATCCATGAAATTGGGGAGGATTGCTTTAAGTTGTAAAAATTGCGAAATAGAATAAGAAGGTCACCAGTCTATTATAGAACCTGTCTGAAATCCATTTCATTGGAGTTAATGGACTAATAACAATAAATAAATTTAGTAGTTGAATAAAGCCTTTAACCAATCAGAGCATAGGAAGGATAACATTTTAAGGAACCAACAGCTTTTAAAAATTAGTTTTTGTGATGGGGGCATCGCTGGCAAAGCCTTATTTGTGCTGCATTCTTCAACTGATCTAGTCTGTGTGATGAAGATATTCCTAAAGAGTTATTAAGGAGGGAGTTCCAGGATTTTCACCTCGAAGCAATTAAGTGATTTATTTCCAAATTTGTATAACATGCTGGGGAATTAGTAGGTTGCGATGTTCCCATGCAGCTGCTACACTTGTCCTTTGAGTGGTAGAGGTCATGGGTTTATAAGGTGCTGTAGAAGTAGCCTTGATGAGTTGCTGCATTGTACCTTGTATATAGTACACACTGCAGCCATGATGTACCAATGGTGGAGGGAATGAATATTTAAGATGGTGGTTGAGAAACCAGTCGAGGAAGCTGCTTTGTTCTGGATGATGTTGGGCCTCTTGAGTGTTGTTGGAGCTGCACTCATCCAGGCAGGGGGAGTGTATTACACCACAAGCCTGACTTGTGCCTTGTAATTGGTGCAGAACACATAAGGAGGTGAGTTATTTGCCACATAATACCCAGTCTCTTGCAACTACAGTTTTCATGTGGCTGGTCCAGTTGGTGCAATTACCAGCAAACATCCCCATTTCAGACTTAAAGGTGGAGGGAAGGTCATTGATCAACCAGCTGAATGGAATTGTGCACCTCTTGCGGCAATGCCCTGCAGAGATGATTAGCCTCCAACAGCCACAATTATTTTTGTGCTAGACATGGCTCCACCAAGTCCTCGACCGAGTGTTGCAGACTGGCACATTCCAAGGTCCAGGACTACGTGCTGAGGGACGCACTCAAGCTTGGGGCAGCTGCAGCCAAGGCGCAATGGGGAAAGACCACTGTGTAAGGTCATTCCAGCAAATTAACACCGAGGGGCAGGTAACAGTGTAAACCCCCCTCGGTCTGGGTCATTAACACTCCAATGTATAAAAGAAACATGACAATGTAAATATTTAAGAAGGAATTGTAACCTAAAGAGTGATATGTGTGCAATATTATCAAAATTGAATTGAATGGAAGAAAGTCACGGGAATGTGTAACTCTGATGGAAATGTACAGTCAAGACAATTCGAAATGTTCTGTAATGTTTATGATAGATTTTATGAATAAAGTATATTTTTTGGAAAAAAAAAAGTAGAACGTTTTTCCCAATTTCCTTCTCTTGGGTTGGGGCAGCACAATTGCACAGTCGTTAGCACTGTTGCTTCATAGCGCCAGGGACCCGGGTTCAATTTCCGGCTTGGGTCACTGTCTGTGCGGCGTCTGTACATACTCCCCATGTCTGTATGGTTTTCCGCCAGGTGCTCCGGTTTCCTCCCACAATAGCCAAAAAGACATGCTTGTTCGGTGAATTGGTCATTCTGAATTCTCCCTCAGTGTACCCAAACAGGTGCCGGAGTGTGGCGACTAGGGGATTTTCACAGTAACTTCATTGCAATGTTAATGTAAGCCTACTCGTGACACTAATGAGGATTATTCATCATTATAATCATTGACTTCAATTTTAACAGAGCTCCGTGATGCAACTCTAAGACAATTGCTCTCTTTATATCAAAGATGGCCACTCCTACCTCAGCAATTCAGCTCTTTGGACCAAGACTGTATTGATGTTTCGAATCAAGGGGCAAAATTCTCCATTATCGGCGGAAAGTCCGCCGATCGGCGCAAAAAACGGCGCAAATCCCACTTGCGTCACGTCATAAAAATGGGCCGATAGTCTGCGGCCCGAAATGGGCTAGCAGCGACGTAACGGGATCCGCGCTTGCGCAGTGGTTCACGCCGTGCAGCGTCATACGCGCTGCACGGCGTGACGGCTCATAAGGCCGCGCAGCTCCCCCCCACCCGACCGGAACAGCCGACCGCAACACCCGACTTGATGGCTGGCCGTCGCTCAGCCCCGAGGTTCGAGTCACGCGATGTGGAGGCGCTCCTGGACGCGGTGGAGCAGAGGAGGGACACCCTGTATCCCGGGCACGGCCGCAGAGTTGCCCCACGCCACAGCCGACGTCTGTGGAGGGAGGTGGCAGAGGCCGTCACCGCTGTGGCCCTAACACCACGGACAGGCACCCAGTGCCACAAGAAGGTGAACGACCTCGTCAGAGCAGGCAGGGTGAGCCTCCCCAAATCCCCCCTCCCCCAAATCCCCCCCTCCCCCAAATCCCCCCCTCCCCCATATCCCCCCTCCCCCATATCCCCCATATCCCCCCTCCCCCATATCCCCCATATCCCCCCTCCCCCATATCCCCCCTCCCCCATATTCCCCCCTCCCCCATCTCCCCCATATCCCCCATATCCCCCCTCCCCCATATCCCCCCTCCCCCATATTCCCCATATCCCCCCCTCCCCCATATCCCCCCTCCCCCATATCCCCCCTCCCCCATATCCCCCCTCCCCCATATCCCCCCTCCCCCATATCCCCCCCTCCCCCATATCCCCCCCTCCCCCATATCCCCCATATCCCCATATCCCCCATATCCCCCCCTCCCCCATATCCCCCATATCCCCAAGTGAATCCAGCCCTAACCTTAACCTCTGCAATGCACGCGCAACCGATGGCGTGCATTCATATACCTGCCTAACACTGTTGCCTTTTACCCCTGCCACCAGCCCCCCCCCCCCCCCCAGGAGAAGCGCGCACACAACAATAGGGAGCATGTGAGGACTGGAGGAGGGCCCGCTGATGAGAGGCCACTGACCGTACACGAGGAAAGGGCCCTGGAACTGGCTGGCGGACCTGAGGACCGGGAGGTTGCTGATGCAGAGGTCGGGGCCCCACGAGCAAGTGAGCCACCAACAGCCCGTCCCCATATCCCCCCTCCCCTATATCCCCCTCCCCCGTATCACCTGATCACTGCCTGATGTCTAACCATGCATGCTTCATTGTGTATCGCAGGACCAAACGTCCAGGCACCCATCCCCGCAGATGCAGACCGCCCGCAGGATGCCCCTCGGAGACCACAGGAGACGGAGAGACCCGCACCCTCCAGCATGCGACGCCCGCAGGATGCCCCTCGGAGACCACAGGAGACGGGGAGACCCGCACCCTCCAGCATGCGACGCCCGTAGGATGCCCCTCGGAGACCACGGGAGACGGAGAGACCCGAACCCTCCAGCATGCGACGTCCGCAGGATGCCCCTCGGAGACCACGGGAGACGGAGAGACCCGAACCCTCCAGCATGCGACGCCCGCAGGATGCCCCTCGGAGACCACGGGAGACGGAGAGACCCGCACCCTCCAGCATGCGACGCCCGCAGGATGCCCCTCGGAGACCACGGGAGACGGAGAGACCCGAACCCTTCAGCATGCGACGCCCGCAGGGTGCCCCTCGGAGACCACGGGAGACGGAGAGTCCCGGACCCTCCAGCATGCGACGCCCGCAGGATGCCCCTCGCACACCACGGGAGACGGAGAGACCTGGAGCAACAGGGAGACGACACCCCCGTCACGTGGGGGAGCGACCACCCAGCGATGAGGGGGGCAGCCACAGGCCCCCGTCACATCCGAGCCAGGACACCACTACCCGGGACAGCACTACCCGGGATAGCACTACCCGGGACAGCACTACCCGGGACAGCACTACCTGGGACAGCACTACCCAGGACACCCCTACCCGGGAAGACGAAATACCGGACAGTGACTCAGAGTGGATGGGTGGAGACGAACCCCCACCCCAAAGTGCCATGGACTCAGAGTGGGACGAAGAGCACGACACAACGCCACTGCTGTCACCAACACCCTCCACTATCGCAGAAACACTCACCACGGTTGGGCACTTTAGTGATGAGGCGTCTGGTACACTCACTGGTGCGCACAACACAGCCGTCCCGGTACAGCAGGTGGAGGTAGGAGCAGCAGAGGGACCGGGCGGTCGGAGGGCAGCCCAGGCCAAGCGAACATCTGCCGCCCAGATGGATCCCGGGTTCCTGCAGTTACCACACCCACACATAGATCCGATGCAACCACCGACACGGAGACGAGCGAATAGGGTGACGGGTGGCTTGCGGCGGCTGCGGTCGCAGGTGGAGGAGTCCACCCGCGTCCAGGAGCTGGGAGTGGTCCCGGTCATGCGTGCCACCCAGGCTGACACCGCACGGGTGGCGTCCGCGGTGGAGGCAATGGGTGCGACGGTGTCAGACATGGGGAACGGTTTGCGAGGCCTGGGGCCTTCCGTGCAGGCGGCGTCTGTGGCCCAGGAAATGGCTGCCCTCTCACAGGAGGCCATGAGCCAGTGCCAGCGCCAGATGGCAGAGGCGCTCAACGCCATAGCCCAGTCTCAGCAGGCCATGGCCCAGTCTCAGCAGGCCATGGCCCAGTCTCAGCAGGCCATGGCCCAGTCTCTGCAGGCCATGGCCCAGTCTCTGCAGGCCATGGCCCAGTCTCTGCAGGCCATGGCCCAGTCTCAGCAGGCCATCGCTGAGGGCATCGGCGCCAGTGGCCATGTGCGAGCTGGCGTCGCACTGTCGCAGACAGGGTTCGACAACCCCCTGGGCTCCATGGCTGCAAACCTGCAGACCCCTGTCGATACCAGCACGGGCCTCCAGGACTGGCAGCGCCAGATGTCGGGGGCGCGTCGGATGGCCAGTCCGTTCGCATCCCCCACCCATGTAGAGGCCTGGGGGCCATCGGGCACCCCGAGGGAGGAGGAGGTGGTGTGGTCCGTCCCGGCTCCCTCTGTAGGGGAGGTCCCGGTACACCGCGACACCTCGGACTCCACCCCCTTCCGTCCCAGGTGCATCGGGTGGGCAACGGGCAGGACAGGCTGGCAGCTCGCCATCCCAGTCGCCCGGGCCGCAGCCTGGCCCATCTAGGCCAGGACGCCCCAGGAAACGGCCGCCAAAGGGATCCAGTGTCAGAGGGCAGGAATCACAGGAGTCCACCTCCAGTTCTGCTGTACCGTCTGGGGAACCACGTAGACGTAGTCCAAGGGCCCGTAAGGCCAAACAATTAGACACTGAGTAAGTTGGCACGGGTGCAGGGCACAGATGAGTTTTAGGGGCTAGGGCACGTGCATGAACTCCTTTGGTTATTAAAGTCAATGTTACACCTACCGAAGCTGCCTTTGTGCTCTGTCCAAAGTGTGCGGGGGTGTCATGTACGTTGAGCGCAAGTGTGTGTGTGAGGGGTGGTCTTACCCAGGTGAGTCTGCCCCCTTCCCCCTGGGCCGCCATCAACATCCCCCGGGCAGAGGACGGGACCGTGCGCTGCAGTGTCACAGCCGCATGCAGGGATGGTCCGGGTGGATGGTGGTACTGTGGCCATGGGTCAGACATAGTCCAACGATGTAGAGCCAGGAGCTCCTCGGAGGCGGGTTGTCATCATTCTCCATGGCCTGCGATAGACACGCGTCCACCCGCAACTGGGTGAGCCCGGCCCGTTGTGCCGCCGGTGGATCGGCAATTGGGGGTGGGGGGGTGGTGTGCATGCGGGTGGGGTGTGTGGGGTTGGGGAGGGGGGTGAGGGTGCTGGGTGGGTGGATGGGTGGGGGGTGTGGGTGGTCGGCTGTTGTCATGGTGTGCGGTCTGTGGCCATACTACCCGATTCCCACGCCCATCTAGTCAGTGAAGCGGGCGTCTATCAGTCTGTCCCGTGCCCGCTGGGCCAGCCGGTAACGGTGGACAGCCACCCGCCTGTGTCTACCCCGTCTGCCCTGACCATTGCCCCCATCCCCCTCATTTGGGGAGGACTGGGCCTCTTCCTGCTGCTCCTCCACTCCGCCCTCCTCTGCCTGCGGCACATCGCCCCTCTGCTGGGCTATGTTGTGCAGGACGCAGCACACCACAATGATGCGGCCGACCCTATCTGACCGATACTGGAGGGCGCCCCCAGAGAGGTCCAGGCACCTGAAACGCATCTTCAGCACGCCAAAGCACCTCTCGATCACTCCCCTTGTCGCTACATGGGCATCATTGTAGCGGTTCTCCGCCTCATTGCGTGGCCTCCGTATAGGCGTCATCAGCCACGATCGCAATGGGTAGCCCCTGTCGCCCAGCAACCAGCCCCTCAGCCGGGGATGGCGTCCCTCGTACATGCCGGGGATGGATGACCGCGACAACACGAATGAGTCGTGTACACTGCCTGGGTGACGGGCGCAGACGTGCAGGATCATCATGCGGTGGTCGCAGACCACCTGTACGTTCATTGAATAGGTCCCCTTCCTATTAGTGAACACGGCCCTGTTCTCTGCAGGTGGCCGCACGGCGACGTGCATCCCATCGATCGCGCCCTGGACCATGGGGAACCCGGCAACGGCAGAGAAGCCCATGGCCCGGGCATCTTGGCTGGCCCGGTCCACGGGGAAGCGGATGTAGCGGTGCGCCATGGCATAAAGGGCATCTGTCACTGCCCGGATGCACCGATGCACCGATGTCTGCGATATGCCGGACAGGTCCCCACTCGGTGCCTGGAATGACCCCGTTGCATAAAAGTTCAGGGCCACCGTAACCTTGACGGACACGGGGAGAGGGTGTCCCCCGCCAGTGCCACGCGGTGACAGGTGTGCCAGCAAGTGGCAGATGTGTGCCACGGTTTCCCGGCTCATCCGGAGTCTCCTCCTGCATTCCCGGTCCGTGAGGTCCTGGTATGACTGCCGGGGCCGGTACACACGGGGCGCCCTCGGGTGCCTCCGTTGCCGTGGGGCCGCGACGTCCTCCTCCCCCTCCTCGTCCTGTCGGTCAGGTGTCCCTCCAGCCTGGGCGGCTGCCGCCTGCCCCTCTGCGGCAGCCTGCGCCGCCTCTCTGGCACGCTCCTCCTCCTCCTCCTCCTCCTCCTCCTCCTCCTCATCCAGGGCAACATAGACATGAGCGGCTGCCACCACGGCGGCCAACATCGCTGGATGGTCTGAAAACATGACGGCCTGGTGGGGGGGAGGGGAACGACGACATGTCATCATTGCCCATTCCCCTCCTCCCCCCAGCCAGGTGGCATGGACCGCATGGGTCCAACTGTTGGAGGCTGGCACCTGGCCAGGTGGACCAACTCATTTGCCCTCCCATCACCCACCCCGGCACGGACCCCCCCCCCCAACCTCCACCCCGGCACGGACCCCCCCCCCCCCCAACCTCCACCCCGGCACGGACCCCCCCCCCCCAACCTCCACCCCGGCACGGACCCCCCCCCAACCTCCACCCCGGCACGGACCCCCCCCCAACCTCCACCCCGGCACGGACCCCCCCCCAACCTCCACCCCGGCACGGACCGCCCCCCAACCTCCACCCCGGCACGGACCCCCTCCCCAACCCCCAACCTCCACCCCGGCACGGACCCCCTCCCCAACCCCCAACCTCCACCCCGGCACGGACCCCCCCCCAACCTCCACCCCGGCACGGACCCCCCCCCCCCAACCTCCACCCCGGCACGGACCCCCCCCCCCAACCTCCACCCCGGCACGGACCCCCTCCCGGCACTCCCCCGGAGCCCAGCCTACTCTAACCACCCCCCCCCCCCACCCCCGCCGCACACACACACACACAAGCCGAGACACATCTCTCCTCACGCAATCAGTCTGCGGCCACGCCATTTCCTGCCCAGAGCCAACCCCCCAGGCCGTCACTCACCTCCTCGCTGGTCGGCGTGAGCCTGGAGCACCGGGTCACGCCGATGAAAAGGAGGTTTGATTGACGTCGACGTGAACGGTCATCACGTCGACGGGACTTCGGCCCATCCGGAAGGGAGAATATCGGCAGGCCGAAAATCGGCTGCCTTGCGCAGACCCGTGACATTCTCCGCGGCAGCGGCGCCATTAACGCCCCGCCGACTTTTCTCCCTTCGGAGACTTCGGCGGGGGCGGGGGCGGGATTCACGGCGGCCAACGGCCATTCTCCGACCCGGCGGGGGGTCGGAGAATGACGCCCAAGTTCTCCTGACACAACCTTAACTGTGCATTGTGAGCATGTTAATAGTAAGAGTGCTTATAGTGCTACTGAAAACATCTTCTGTCATTTCACTGAGCATTGAGTTGACTAATGATGGGTGTAGTTTTGTAGTGACGACGGGGGTGAGCTGATGAGTACTTGGCCAGATTGGATTTGTTTTGTTACTATAAACAGGATAAAGTTGAGCAATTTTTCACTTTGTAGAATAGATGACAGTCTTGTAGCTGTGCTGAAACAGCCTGGCTGGAGCCATGTTTAGAGCGCACATCTTCAGCACTACAGCCATGATGTTGGTGGCCCTATATCATTTTTATAATATGACAACCAATACTCCAAACTTGGGGCGCTATTCTCCGCTCCCGCGCCGGTTGGGAGAATTGCCTGGGTCGCCAAATTTTCCCACGACGCGGGTCCCACGCCCTCCCGCGATTCTTCCAAGCGGCGAGAACGGCCCCGTCGAGTTCAGCGCGGCGCAGGCCGGAGAATCGAACGGGACACCCGAAATGGCGATTCTCCGGCACCCCTGCTATTCTCAGGCCTGGATGGGCCGAGCGGCCAGCCCAAAACGGCGGGTTCCCCCCGGCGCCGTCCACACCTGGGGCGAAATTCTCCCGAAACGGCGCGATGTCCGCCGACTGCCGCCCAAAACGGCGCCAATCGGACGGGCATCGCGCCGCCCCAAAGGCGCAGAATGCTCCGCATCTTTGGGGGCCGAGCCCCAACATTGAGGGGCGAGGCCGACGCCGGAGGAATTTCCGCCCCGCCAGCTGGCGGAAACGGCCTTTGTTGCCCCGCCAGCTGGCGCGGAAATGACATGTCGGGGCGGCGCATGCGCGGGAGCGTCAGCGGCCGCTGAAAGTTTCCCGCGCATGCGCAGTGGAGGGAGTCACTTCCGCCTCCGCCATGGTGGACCCCCCGGGGTCAGATCGCCCCGCGCCCCCCCCAGGACCCCGGAGCCCACCCACGCCGCCTTGTCCCACCGTTCAAAAGGTGGTTTAATCCGCGCCGGCGGGACAGGCAATTTATCGGCGGGACTTCGGTCCATCCGGGCCGGAGAATCCAGCAGGGGGGCCCGCCAACCGGCGCGGCCCGATTCCCGCCCCCGCCGAATATCCGGTACCGGAGACTTCGGCAACCGGCGGGGGCGGGGTTCACAGCAGCCCCCGGCGATTCTCCAACCCGGCGGGGGGGTCGGAGAATGACGCCCCTGGTCGCTGCCGGCGGGAACAGCGCGGGAACGCTGGGGGGGCCGCCTGCGGGGGGGGGATCCTGCACTGGGGGGGGGCTCAAATAGGGTGTGGCCCGCGATCATGCCCACCGGTCGTCGGGCCGTCCTCTCTGAAGGAGGGCCTCCTTTCTTCCGCAGCCCCGCAAGATCCGTCTGATATCTTCTTGCGGGGCGGACTCGGAGAGGACGGCAACCACGCATGCGCGGGTGATGCCAGTTATGCGGCGCCGGCCGCGTCATGTATGTGGCGCCGCCTTTACGCGGCGACAAGGCCTGGCGCATGGAAATGACGCGGCCCCACTCCCAGACCATTATCGGGCCCTGAATCGGTCGGGATAGGGGCCATTTCGGGCCGTCGTGAACCTCGACGGCGTTCACGACGGCGCGAACACTCTGCCTCCATTTCAGAGTACACCGCCCTTGATCTATACAAAGGTTGATATAAGTTTAGCATAATTTCCCTACTTTTCATTTCTGTTTCTCTCAAATCAAACTAGCGCTCCGTTTGCTTTTTTATAATGAACTTATTAACTTGCAATGCTACTATTAATCCCTTTGCACTTTTACCCCATTTAGATTCTTATTTTCCAAGGAATATGCGGCATCATTATTTTTCCTAGCAAAATACATTAGCTCTCAATTACCTGTGTTTATATTAATTTGATAATTATATGCTTATTCTACAAATTTATAAATTTGTTGCATCACTTCTCAATCTTGAGATACCCATCAATTTATGGTGTCATCCTCAAATTCAGAAAATGGTGTTTTTGTTCCAAAGTCTAAATCTTTAATATTATTATGAATGGGGGTTCCATCTTGATTGCTGTGGGACTCCACCTTCTGCAATCTGAGTAATGACCTTTTGCCCCTAATCTTTTCTTTCTTTCTTACAGTCAGCTGACTATCTCTTCCCCTGACTTCACACGTTATTTGTTAATCTATTACGTGGTACCTTATTGAAAATAATTTGGAAGTCTAAATATATTGCATCCACTACACTTCTTCAAAGAATTCAATGAGGGTTGGTCAAGCAAAATGTTGTCCTTTTAAAATCCATGCAGACCAATTCTTACTATATTCTAGGTTTTTGATGTTGTTCTATTTTCCCATTTAGTAGAGATTCAATTTTCTTTCCTGCCTTTCAAATTTGGACTGGCTGATCTGGAATTCCCTGGGCATGTTCTATCTCCCTCCTTTAACACTGGTAAACCTTACAACAGACAAACTTTAAGCAAGCTAGGAAGCTGCCCACCTCCTCATATAATAAGCATGCAACAACTCATTTATCAATAAATTGACGTGTAGGCGACTCGTCTATTTAGTTTGAAGTCTCCTGAGAAGAGGAAATCCATTCAATTTAAAGGGGAGAGGGGACAAAGAATATATGTGTTCACCTCCTATTTAGAACATCTATTATTTTTCTCCTTCAGCTCTTTACTTCATCAATATTATGCGATTCCTCCTGAAGTTTTGACAAATGTGTAAAAAGGAAGAGGGTAGCTCAAGAAAGCATTGGTTTCTAAGTGGGTGAGGCTGGGGAATCAGTAATGAAAAACAGGGAAATATCAGAGACTTTAAAAAAGTATTTTGTATCTGTCTTCACAGTAGATGGCACAGACAACATGCTAAGAATAATAGAAAATCAAAAGGCAAAAGGGAATGAAAAGAGCTTAAAACAATCACAATCACGAGAGGAAAAGTGCTAGGAAAATTAATGGGACTGAAGACGGACAAGTCCCCTGGATTTAGGATACTAGGGTCTTAGAGGAATCGGCTGCAGAGATAATAGGTGCATGAGTTGCAATCTTCTAAAAGACCCTGGGTTTGTAGAATCCTTACAGTACAGAAGGAGGCCATTCGGCCCATCAGGTCTTCACCACTATCCAATAGAGACCCCAACCAAGGTCCACTCCCCCACCCTATCCCCATAACTCCATATAACCTTTGGACACTAAGGGGTCATTTAGCATGGCCAATCCACCTAACCTGAACATGTTTGGACTGTGGGGGGAAACTGGAGCACCCAGAAAAAACTCATACAGATACAAGGAGAATGTGCAAACTCCACACAGTTACCCAAAGCCAGAATTGAACCCGGGTCCCCGGTGCTGTGAGGCAGCGGTGCTAACCACTGTACCACATGCTGCCTGTGAAACATTCTAGAAAGGTCCCCCCAGCAAATTGGAAAATCACAAATGTAACAACACTATTCAAGAAAGGAGGGAGACAGAAAGCAGGAAATAAAGGCCAGTTAGCCTACACCTCAGACTGGGAAAGTGCTAGATTCCATTATGAAGGAGGTTGTAGCAGGACATTTAAGATATTATAATACAATCAGGCAGAGTCAACATTGTTTTGTGAAAGGGAAATCAGATTTGACAAGTTTATTAGAATTCTTTGAGGATGTAATACATAAGGAGGATCAAGAGGGAATCAGTATATCTAGTATATTTTGGTTTTCCAAAATATACCACATAAAAGATTTACAACAGAAGATAAGAGCTCATGGTGATTTATTTGCATGGATAGAGGATTGGCTAACTAGCGGAAAACAGAGAGTTAGGATGGATGAGTTAATTTCAGGTTGGCAAACTGTAACTAGTGGAGTGCTGCAGGGATCAATGCTGGGCCCTCAACTGTTTATGATCCAAATTAATGGCTGGGAAGATGCAGCATTCTGTATTGATACAAAGATAGGTAGGAAAGCAAGTTGTGAGGAGGATACGAAGAGTCTGAAAAGGGATAAGTTAAATGAATGGGTAAAATATTTGCATATGCAGTACAATGTGAGAAAATGTGAGCTTGTTCCCTTTGGCAGGAAGAATAGAAAAGCAGATTATTTAAATGGAGAATGACTGCAGCACGCTGCAGTACAGTGAGATTGAGGTGTCCTTGAATCCCAAAATGTCAGCTTCCAGGTACAGGTAATTGAGAAGGCAAATGGAATGTTGCCTTTTATTGCAAGGGCAATGGAGTATAAAAGTAGGAAGTCTTGTTATAACTCTACAGGGCATTGTTGAAACTGCACCTGAAGTACTGTGCATAGTTTTGGTCTCCCTATTTAAGGAAACATATACTTACTTTGGAAGCAGTTCAGAAAAGAAATCATTACTCCAGGGTTTCTCAAACTTTTCGAGACACACAACCCCCGGTGACCTCACAAATTCATCAGGGAACTTCAAGCATTCTCATGATATCGACTACTCTTTTTGCCATTTAATAGATATGGGGCGTCATTCTCCGACCCCCCGCCGGGTCGGAGAATGGCCGTTGGCCGCCGTGAATCCCGCCCCCGCCCCCGCCGAAGTCTCCGCTCCCGGAGATTGGGCGGGGGCGGGAATCGGGCCGCGCCGGTTGGCGGGACCCCCCGCTGGATTCTCCGGCCCGGATGGGCCGAAGTCCTGCCCAGGAATTGCCTGTCCCGCCGACGTAAATCAAACCTGGTATTTACCGGCGGGACCAGGCAGCGTGGGCGGGCTCCGGGGTCCTGGGGGGGGGGGGCGCGGGGCGATCTGACCCCAGGGGGTGCCCCCACGGTGGCCTGGCCCGCGATCGGGGCCCACCGATCCGCGGGCGGGCCTGTGCCGTGGGGGCACTCTTTCCCTTCCGCCTCCGCTACGGCCTCCACCATGGCGGAGGCGGAAGAGACTCTCTCCACTGCGCATGCGCGGGAAACTGACAGCGGCCGCTGACGCTCCCGCGCATGCGCTGGGAAACTTTCAGCGGCCGCTGACGCTCCCGCGCATGCTCCGCATTTCCGCGCCAGCTGGCGGTGAAACAAACGCCATTTCCGCCAGCTGGCGGGGCGGAAATCCCTCCGGCGTCGGCCTAGCCCCTCAATGTTGGGGCTAGGCCGCCAAAGATGCGGAGCCTTCGGCACCTTTGGGCCGGCGCGATGCCCGTCTGATTGGCGCCGGCTTTGGCGCCAGTCGGCGGACATCCCGCCGTTGGGGGAGAATTTCGCCCATGAACACAGAAATCAAATGTAAACTCGTCTTTTCTAGCTGTATCTATGCATAGATTAGGAATTAGGAAGAGGCACAACGTCATAAAGACGTGCGCCAGCAATGTGGCCCCCTCACATTAAGCTGTAGCAAACCATACTCCCACTGCCCCTTAACATCAACCGCTGGAAGTTGTACCCCCTTCATGAATGCGTAATCTAGAATGTTCTCGTACTCTAAGATATTTAAATCTTATCTTTTCTCATTTTTAATGGGAGGGGTTTTGCAACCCACCAGATGTAGCTCCAATTATCGAAATGAAAATAAATGTGGATGGGTTCCTTTTTTTTGGAAAAATAATTTATCGGAGGTATTTTCAAATATATATGGACAAACATCAACAGCCACAATTAACCAAGCACAATAGCCCCTATTCCCCATACCACCCCATCCTACCCCACCCCCCTCCCCAGTGATGTGCTACTGTCCCTTAAAGAAGTCAATAAACAGCCTCCACCTCCTGGAGAACACCTCCTTTGCCGCTCTCATGGCAAACTTGATTTTTTTTTCTCAGTTGGGAAACTGCCAAGTCGCTCACCCATTCATTCCCCCACTTCTGGCAGCTCCAGTCGCACCAGAACAGCAAGATCCACCTCCAGGTTATCAGGGAGGCAAAGGCTACCATGTCAGCCTCTCTCCCCACTTGCAGTTCTGGAATCTTCCAAAACACCAAACATCGCCACCCACGGGC
Organism: Scyliorhinus torazame; assembly: GCF_047496885.1. Taxonomy (NCBI): domain Eukaryota; kingdom Metazoa; phylum Chordata; class Chondrichthyes; order Carcharhiniformes; family Scyliorhinidae; genus Scyliorhinus; species Scyliorhinus torazame. The sequence goes on from NC_092715.1 coordinate 195,479,625, forward strand.
TTGGCGCCACCTCCACTCCCAATATCTTCGGCATTATGTTCACAAACTCTGTCCAGAACCCTTCCAACTTTGGACATGCCCAAAACATATGGACATGGTTCACCGGACTCCTGCACGCCGGCCACAGCTATCCTCCACCCCTGGAAAAAAATGACTTACCCTAGCCCCATCATAAGCCCTATGCACTGGGCAGCAGTGAACTTCCAAACCAAGCTTACAATTGCCCCATGACTAACATGATGGGGAAGTTATTACCCCAACAGATATTGAGCTCAATTGAACATTTCCTTCAACAGTTCTCCGGAAATATACATACTTGTGGCTGAGGATTAATTTGACTGATTAGAAAGTGGAAACAAAACTGACCACCAGGTACTTGAGAACACTGGCCCTGACACTTTCATATGGGCTTTGGATGGAAGTGAGTTCTCTATTCAACAAAAAGACCACAAAGACCTTGGCTACTGTGTTTATCACATATAAAGGGCAAATTATGTTAACATTGCTGGAAAACTGATACTCATATCAGACACACACACGTCTCTCCCTCACATACACACACATGCACACATCTCTCTCACACACATACACACACGTCTCTCTCTCTCTCTCTCTCTCACACACACACATCTCCCTCTCTCTCACACACACACCTCTTTCTCATACACATGCATTTCCCTCTCCAACACACATATCTCCCTTTCTCACAAACACATCTCTCTCTCATACACATGCACCTCCATCTTTCACACAAACACACACACATCTCCTTCTCTTACAGACGCACATCTCCCTCTCACACACACACACATCCTCCTCTCTCACATACACACTACCCTCCCTCTCTCACACACTTATCACCAGTCTCACACACTCACCACCTCTCTCACACACACTCTATCGCCTTCTCTCACACGTACTCTTCCCCTTCTTTCCTTATCTGGTCTGGCCTACAAGTGACTTCAGATGCAATGTGGTTAACTTACATGCCCTCAGGTTTGGGCTATAAATGCTGGCCCTAACCAAAGTGAAAAACAAGAATGCACCAGTCAATGCACGCTCAGGGCTACACTGGGGAGTACAGCAGAGGCAGATTGGCCATAGATGGACCATTGCCACAGAGGATGGGGAGACTAGTATATATAGATATAGATGATGACCTTTTTTTGTTCCTGTTGTCTATTTCTTTATGTGGTTTTTCTCCCTGACAGTGCCCATGCCGGCTGGCAATACTACATGGGCACCTTGGCCGTGCCAGGCTGGCACCCAGGTGGCACAGCCCAGGTGTCCAGGTGGCATCAGCAGTGCCAGGGCACCACCCCACCCAAAGGGCATGCAGCTGGGGGCATCCGATCCCCCCACGATCACTGTTTCTGGGGACCAGTGCTAAACGGCGCTCATCCGAGGTCTCCACGGCAAATGGGATGAATCCCAAAGCCTCAGGTGCCTCAGGAATTTGCACAATAGTGTGAGATTTGCTGTCTCACTCTAAAATGCAGATTTGCCAAAAAGTGATCCCGCCCTCAATGGGGGTGATTTACTTTGCAACGTCTCGCGAGACCGCGTTGGATCACGCGTGGCGTGGCGAGCCGGGTAGATCCCGGGAGCGGAGCTCTCGGCTTTTATTGGCCACGCTGCGCCACAGCGAGCTGTTTTTTGGATGCAGCGTGACTATTGGACCGCGCCCAAAATATGAAAACCAATAAAAACATTTTTAAAATAAATAAATAAATGCTGGCTCAGCCGGCAATGCCCACATCCCACAAACAAATACATTTTTTAAAAGGGTTGCAGAACCAGTTTTGGAGGAGGTGATGAACTGTGATAGCCACTTCTTGTAGTGATCATTTTTAATGCAGGAATTAATCTACTTCCCAATGTGCTTTCACACACCCTAAAAAGTCTTCAGTCATCAGACTCTAATCTGATTTGTACTCCAAACAAAAGCAGTAATGCTAACCAGACATTCTCATGATCATTTTTATTGAAGGGTTACACCTTGAAGGGTAAATGGTTCTTTCAAGCATTTGTTTTGAGATCTTTCATTGACACTTCAAAAGATTTGGCACAAGAATGACCAAATAAATACACAGGTGACGAACAAACAGATTAGATATACCATATGAGCAATGACACATTATTATTGGGAGCCATGTTAAAGGCCACATTGTTCCCTTGGTATCTCAGCTAACTGAGGCAGTGATGCGGATTTAAAGAAGGCAATAAAGTGCAAAGTCCTGCGTTAACTGATCTCAACCTAGTTGGCGGTAGAAGTGCCACAGTTCACCTGAGCCGAGGTGGTGATACGGACCAGGGTTCTGTTCACCTCTAATGAAACTCGGCGTTTCTGGTCTGAACAGCAGATGAGGATATTACGGTATGACACCTTTTAATTTTACTATTTGTTCTTGAGATGTGGGTACTGACACCAAAGCCACATTATTTCACAACCCTAGTGATGCTGAGAAGATGGTAATGGGGCTCACAGAATGATAAAATTGTTACGGTGCAGAAGGAGGTGTGTATCTGACAGGGGCACGCGGCTTCCATTCCGACAGGGAATCAGGTGCCGGGTCAACTCTTTTTATTGGCATTTTCAAAATTATATACATTGCCGTTCGTCTTCATTTATTGTACAGTACACAAAGGCTTCTTCTTAGGTTTCACTATTTACAGTCTGTCACCGTCTGGCTCAGTGTACAATCCTACTCCCCAACCCCCGCCTCCCCCACCCCCCTCCAGCACCCCACTACCTCCCTTCCCCCCTTCTTCACTGCTGCCCCCATTCGTTCTTGCTGGGTTTTGTTACCTCGCCTTGCAACCCCCCGTTCCCCCCCCCCCCCCCCCCCCCACACCCCGTCCCACACTGGCCCTCCCTCGCTTTCCTCTTTCTGTCTTGTCCTGGCTATTTCTCCCTGGCTACTGGCTATTTGCTTATTTATGTGTTGGCCACAAACAGGTCTCGGAACAGTTGGGTGAATGGCTCCCATGTTTTGTGGAAGCCCTCTTCCAACTCACGGATGGTGAATTTGATTTTCTCCATTTGGAGAAATTCCGATAGGTCGGACAACCAGTCTGCAGCTTTAGGTGTTCTGCTGATCGCCAACCAAGCAGGATTCTATGGTGGGCGATCAAGGAGGCAAAGGCAAGGGCGTCCGCCCTCTTCCCCATGAAGAGATCTGGCTGGCCTGATACCCCAAAGACCGCCTTTTTCGGGGATGGCTCCACCCTCATCCCCACTACTTTGGACATTGCCTCAACGAAGGCTGTCCACTGCCCAGCAAGTCTGGGGCAAGACCAGAACATGTGGGCGTGGTTAGCCTGGCCTCCTTGGCACCATTCACATCTATCCTCCACCTCCGGGAAGAGCCTGCTCATTCGGGTTCTGGTCAAGTGGGCTCTTTGTACCAATTTTAGCTGCATTAAGTTGAAAGGGTTCAACTCTTTTGGTGCATCGTTTCTGCACTGGCTCTCCAAATGAGCATTTTGACTTTGTGCCGTTCGTCTGCCTTTTCCTCGTACCCTTGCATATTTCTATTCAAATTATCATCTAGTGCCTTCTTGAATGCCTCGATTGAATCTGCCTCCACCACACTTCCAGACAGTGCATTCCACACCCGAACCACTTGTATGCAAACATTTTTTGCTTCTTTAGCAAATCACTTAAAATCTGTGCCCTCTCGTTCTTGATTCAGAGGGATGTACGAGTCCAGAAGGCAATCCGGTTTGAAGCAAGAAGACGCTGCGGGACCTGCTGCGTGACTTGATCCAAATGGGCCACCTGATAATGGCATTGAAGAAATGCTTTCGCAGATTGCTAATTTTTTTTGTTGGTACGGTGAGTGCTGCATGTTACTGGCACATCACCACTGGTGGTAAAGGATGTTCAACTGCACCTTGAGCGCCAGTGGACTATGTGGATGCCAGGATTTGGTTCCGGTCAGATTGGGTCATATGGGATGGCCTGCACAGCTGCGGTTCCTGGACAGTGAATATGTGTCTGATACGTGGAACAAGTCACATTGATGGACAGATTTCTACAACAACGTTCTGGATATGAGAACACATTCTCAGGCTTCTCCTCCATTACTGTTGAGGAATCTGCGAGGGGTAATAGCGTGTGTTTTTTTAATGAAAATTAGCTGATATAGCTTTGCATGGTACCAATATGGAATGGTGATGTTTTCTTGTTATTTCATGGTTAGTGCGATATATGGAATGTTACGTAGTTAATTTTCAAATCTACATTACTGTTCACCATTTAATAAACAACATATTCTCAAGTGGCTTCTTGTGGGTACACGTGCCATGTCTCAGATGATGATTATTGTATTGAATTTGAATCAAACTTTGAAGCCTCAACACTAGAAGTGTCAGCACCATAGAGGCAGCAGCCAACAATCAAACCTCAAGAGCTGGGCTTCAGCGCTGGGAATATCCTCATTACCATAGAGTGAGTGTGTGAATCAGGGGAGGGTCTCCCTAATGTTCCTGGCTGCAGTCTGGGGTCTAGGGGCTCCTGCTGTGGCTGGGGGTGAATTTGAAGAGGAAGGTTTGCCAGCACAACTGGCTCGGTGGATGGCACACTGAAAGAAGGTGGGACATGTAAGGGTGAGGGAGGCTTGGTGGATTTGAGGGTCCTGGGGTGGGAGCCTTAACTGATTGTCGGTCCCTCTCATTCTCATTCCTTGCAGATATAAAATTGTGGCTGAGAATGCCCTCACAGTGCTGGTGGCAGCCCCGGTAGCCAGATGGTGGAGAAGGCAACAGCATCCTCACAGGCTGGAGGTGACACCCCATGTGCTGGGGACCACCACACACCCTGAAGACCTGGCCCCCCATCAGGTTAAACAGGAACCCCGAGGGGGGGCACCAGTGACGGCCCAAGGTGTACAGGCATCGGTGGTCTTTCGAGGAGATGATATGGACAGCATGTGCCTCAGGAGACTCCATCTCAGCAAAGAGACAGTGGGCAGGACAAAGTTTTCATCAACCTGCCACATTTAACTGATAATAAAATTGATCAACTTTAGTGCTGTTCTTTTGCTCTGTCTGCTGCTTCGGTGGCCTCTCTCTTTTTCGCTCCCTTAAAGGCAGGTTATATCTCTTAAAGGTAAAATGTACCTAAATATTGCTGCAATGTAAATTATTGCTAAGTGAACATGGGCAGTCGGAGGGCTTTCGAATGATGAATGCGGTGCTGGAGACATTGGGCGTCATTCTCCGACCCCCCGCCGGGTCGGAGAATGGCCGTTGGCCGCCGTGAATCCCGCCCCCGCCGAAGTCTCCGCTCCCGGAGATTGGGCGGGGGCGGGAATCCGGCCGCGCCAGTTGGCGGGACCCCCCGCTGGATTCTCCGGCCCGGATGTGCCGAAGTCCCGCCCAGGAATTGCCTGTCCCGCCGACGTAAATCAAACCTGGTATTTACCGGCGGGACCAGGCGGCGTGGGCGGGCTCCGGGGTCCTGGGGGGGGGCGCGGGGCGATTTGACCTCGGGGGGTGCCCCCACGGTGGCCTGGCCCGCGATCGGGGCCCACCGATCCGCGGGCGGGCCTGTGCCGTGGGGGCACTCTTTCCCTTCCGCCTCCGCCACGGTCTCCACCATGGCGGAGGCGGAAGTGACTCTCCCCACTGCGCATGCGCTGGGAAACTGACAGCGGCCGCTGACGCTCCCGCGCATGCGCCGCATTTCCGCGCCAGCTGGCGGGGCAACAAACGCCATTTTCGCCAGCTGGCGGGGCGGAAATCCCCCGGCGTCGGCCTAGCCCCTCAATGTTGGGGCTAGGCCGCCAAAGATGCGGAGACTTCCGCACCTTTTTGCCGGCGCGATGCCCATCTGATTTGCGCCGGCTTTGGCGCCAGTCGGCGGGCATCCCGCCGTTGGGGGAGAATTTCGCCCATTAATAGTACAGATGTTCATGAGGAGAGGTGGCATCGTCCCCCAAGGGACCAGGCGGTCTTCAAGGGCCAGCCTCAGGAAGAAGGTAGAGCAGATAGCCAGCAGAAAGGTCAAGTCCTCGGGTGGAACTCTCCCATCCCGTCCAGGGCAGGTTCGGTGGCGCGCAGGAGTGGAGAATCTGGTGGGAGACACAAAGGCCGGGGCGTCATTCTCCGACCCCCCGCCGGGTCGGAGAATGGCCGTTGGCCGCCGTGAATCCCGCCCCCGCCCCCGCCGAAGTCTCCGGTACCGGAGATTGGGCGGGGGCGGGAATCGGGCCGCGCCGGTTGGCGGGACCCCCCGTTCAATTCTCCGGCCCGGATGGGCCGAAGTCCCGCCCAGAAATTGCCTGTTCCGCCGGCGTAAATCAAACCTGGTATTTACCGGCGGGACCAGGCAGCGTGGGCGGGCTCCGGGGTCCTGGGGGGGGCGCGGGGCGATCTGACCCCGGGGGGTGCCCCCAATGTGGCCTGGCCCGCGATCGGGGCCCACCGATCCGCGGGCGGGCCTGTGCCGTGGGGGCACTCTTTCCCTTCCGCCTCCGCCACGGCCTCCACCATGTCGGAGGCGGAAGAGACTCTCCCCACTGCGCATGCGCGGGAAACTGTCAGCGGCCGCTGACGCTCCCGCGCATGTGCCGCATTTCCGCGCCAGCTGGCAGGGCAACAAAGGCCATTTCCGCCAGCTGGCGGGGCGGAAGTCCCTCCGGCGTCGGCCTAGCCCCTCAATGTTGGGGCTAGGCTGCCAAAGATGCGGAGCATTCCGCACCTTTGGGCCGGCGCGATGCCCGTCTGATTGGCGCCGTCTTTTACGCCAGTCGGCGGACATCGCACCGTTGGGGGAGAATTTCGCCCCAGGATTCTCCGATCCCGCACCGGGTCGGAAAATCGCCAGGGGGGCATGTGAATCCCGCCATGCCGCTCCAACGTGGGCCGCCGATTCTCCGGTGACCGGAGAATCGGCACCAATCACGCCGGCACAGTCGCTGCGGCGCCGGTCGGGTGCCATTGAAATGCCCCGCCCCCCCGGCGATTCTCCGCGCTCAACGGGCCGAGTGCCCGCCGAGTTCCAAGTCCCGCCGGCGTCGTTTGCGTATGGTCCTACCCGGCAGGACCTCGGCGATCTGGCTGCGGGGACCGTCCTGGTAGGCTGCAGGGGGGAGTCGACTCCGGAGGGGGCCTCCATGGTGGCCAGGCCCGCGATCGGGGGCAACCGATCGGTGGGCGGGCTCAGTTCGGGAGGGACCTATGTTCCTCCGCGCCGGGCCCCTGTAGTGCTCTGCCATATTGCCCGCGGGCCGGTGCGGAGTCGGCCGAGGCACTCATGCGTGGACCCGCGCCGACCGTGGTGGGACGGCTTTCGGTGCCAGAGCAGCGGACGGCACACTGGCACCGTTCTAGCCCCCTAGGAAGGGGTGAATGCCTGGGCCTGGAGGCCCGTTGACGCCGGCATCGCTCACGCCGGTTTTGACGCCTGCATCAACATTTGGCCGGCATTTTGGAGAATCACTGCCAAAGTCATAAACCCATCAGCATAAAATCATGTCGCAATTCTCCCAGTGGTGGATTAAAAGCGGGTCGGTCTTCCCACTGGCTGGTGGCGTGAACGCCATTTGCCTTAATTTGCATCTCATGAAAGCTAATTAAAACAGCTGCCCATCGGGCCTTTCAATCTTGAGTCACACCAGTGGAAAACTACGTCGGTCTAAAACTAAATTGATAAAGAATGGCTTGCACAAGGTTTCACAAGAGACTTCGAAGTGAGTGCAAAAAAAGCCTTTTTGCCATGGGGCTGCGCTGCTCCTGATGCACTGTACACCATGTGGTAGTATGCATTAGGGGTCATGTGGGACTGTGAAGCTGTGATGGCATTGGCTGACAGATCCTGGGTCCTGGTTGGCTGTTGACCTCTAGCTCCGCCCTGAAGGCGGAGTATAAGAACCAGGAGTTCTCCCCCGCAGGCCAGTCTGCTACTGAACTGCGGGGAACAAGTCATGCTTAATAAAGCCTCATCGACTTCATCTCTATTCGTCTCTCGTGAGTCTTTGTGCGCTACAATTTATTAAGCGTGCTTAAAGGACTATGGAGCTCAGGATCATCCCGGAATGCCTGAGGATCAGCGCCAACGCAGTGAACTCAGCAGCAGTTTTCAAACACTGGCAGACTTGTTTCGAGGCCTACCTCAGAACGGCCCCCGGCCGGGTCACAGAAGACCAAAAACTACAGGTCCTGCACTCGAGGGTAAGCCCGGAAATTTTTCCTCTCATCGAAGACGCAGAGGATTTCCAGACGGCGTTCGCAGCACTAAAAAGCATCTATGTTCGCCCAGTGAACCAGATCTACGCACGCTACCAACTCGCAACGAGACGGCAAAGTCCCCGAGAATCGCTGGACGAATTCTACGCCGCACTGCTAATTTTGGGACAGGTGCCCGCCGGTAAACGCGATTGAACACATGGACATGTTGATGCGCGATGCTTTTGTCGCAGGTATGAACTCTCCCCAAATCCGCCAAAGACTTTTGGAAAAAGAGTCGCTGGGACTCTCAGAGGCACGGGCCCTTGCAGCCTCCCTGGATGTAGCCGCGCGAAACGCCCGTGCGTACGGCCCCGACCGCGCGGCAGCCCCTTGGGCTCCATGGACCCCCGTCACGACAAAACCCCCCCACCCCACAGGCTTGCGCGGTTCAGACTCCAAGTCGTCCCGGGGGAGCCCGCTGCTATTTCTGCGGCCAGGCGAAACACCCCCGGCAGCGCTGCCCGGCCCGCGCAGCGATTTGCAAAAGCTGCGGGAAAAAGGGCCATTTCGCGGCTGTGTGCCGGTCCCGGGAGGTCGCCGCTATCCCAGGAGAAGAAGCAGTCCTGCGCGTTTCTACCGCTCCCCAACCCCCCCAGTGCCCTATGTACGACCCGCAAGCGCAGCAATTTTGGGTCCCGGCCACCGCTGTCCCCGGAGAACAAGGAGTCCTGCGCATTTCAAACGCTCCCCAACCCCCCCAGCGCTCCATGTGCGACCCGCAGGCGCCGCCATTTTGGGTCCCGGCCACCACGAGGGGAGGATGGGCACCGCCATCTTGGGACCCCCCAGCCCTGTGCGACGCATGGGGGCGGCCATTTTGTCCACCCCCGCCGCCATCTTGGACGGCAACAACGGACCCCAGTGTCGACGCCTCCACGGGGTTCGAGGAAGACGCTCAAGCACTACGATCACGTCTGGCCTCAATGATGCTGGACCAAGCACGGCCCCGGACGCTCCAGACGACGACAACAACGGTGCTGATAAACGGCCACGAGACACCATGCCTGCTCGACTCCGGGAGCATAGAAAGCTTCATCCACCCCAACACGGTAAGACGCTGTTTTTTGACCATCCGTCCCAGTGCGCAAAAGATCTCCCTAGCTGCAGGATCCCACTCCGTACAGATTAAAGGCTTCTGCATAGTAACCCTAATGGTGCAAGGGAGGGAGTTTAAAAACTACAGGCTCTACGTCCTTCCCCAAATCTGCGCGCCCACATTACTGGGATTAGACTTCCAGTGCAATCTGCAGAGCCTAACCTTCCAATTCGGCGGCCCAATACCCCCACTCACTATCTGCGGCCTCGCAACCCTCAAGGTTGAGCCCCCATCCTTGTTTGCAAACCTCACCCCGGATTGCAAACCCGTCGCCACTAGGAGCAGACGGTACAGCGCCCAGGACCAGACATTCATTCGGTCCGAAGTCCAGCGGCTACTGAAGGAAGGCATAATCCAGGCCAGCAATAGTCCCTGGAGAGCACAGGTGGTAGTAGTAAAGACAGGGGAGAAACAAAGGATGGTCATAGACTATAGCCAGACCATCAACAGGTACACACAACTAGATGCGTACCCTCTCCCCCGCATATCCGACATGGTCAATCGGATTGCCCAATATAAGGTCTTCTCCACCGTGGACCTCAAGTCCGCCTACCATCAGCTCCCCATCCGCCCAAGTGACCGCAAGCACACAGCCTTCGAGGCAGACGGGCGATTATACCACTTCCTAAGGGTCCCATTTGGCGTCACAAACGGGGTCTCGGTCTTCCAACGAGAGATGGACCGAATGGTTGATCAACACGGTTTGCAGGCCACGTTCCCGTATCTAGACAACGTAACCATCTGCGGCCACGATCAGCAGGACCACGACGCCAACCTCCAAAAATTCCTCCAGACCGCTAAAGCCTTGAACGTCACATACAACGAGGACAAGTGCGTTTTCAGCACAAACCGGCTAGCCATCTTGGGATACGTAGTGCGCAATGGGATAATAGGCCCCGACCCGAACGCATGCGCCCCCTCATGAAATTTCCCCTCCCTCACTGCTCAAAAGCCCTAAAACACTGCCTGGGGTTCTTTTCATATTACGCCCAGTGGGTCCCCCAGTACGCTGACAAGGCCCGCCCCCTAATACAGACCACAACTTTCCCTCTGTCGACAGAGGCTTGCCAGGCCTTCAGCCGCATCAAAGCGGATATCGCAAAGGCCACGATGCGCGCCATCGATGAGTCCTTCCCCTTCCAGGTCGAGAGCGACGCCTCCGATGTAGCTCTAGCGGCCACCCTTAACCAAGCGGGCAGACCCGTGGCCTTTTTCTCCCGAACCCTCCATGCTTCAGAAATCCGCCACTCCTCAGTGGAAAAGGAAGCCCAAGCCATAGTGGAAGCTGTGCGACATTGGAGGCATTACCTGGCCGGCAGGAGATTCACTCTCCTCACGGACCAACGGTCGGTAGCCTTCATGTTCGATAATGCACAGCGGGGCAAAATTAAAAATGACAAGATCTTAAGGTGGAGGATCGAGCTCTCCACCTTCAACTGTGAGATCCTGTACCGTCCCGGAAAGCTAAACGAGCCGTCCGATGCCCTATCCCGCGGCACATGTGCCAACGCACAAATTAACCGCCTCCAAACCCTCCACGAGGACCTCTGCCACCCGGGGGTCACTCGGTTCTACCACTTTATAAAGTCCCGCAACCTCCCCTACTCCGTGGAGGAGGTCCGTACAGTCACAAGGAACTGCCACATCTGCGCAGAGTGCAAACCGCACTTTTTCAGGCCGGATGGTGCGCACCTGATCAAGGCTTCCCGTCCCTTTGAACGCCTTAGTCTGGATTTCAAAGGGCCACTCCCCTCCACCGACCGCAACACATACTTCCTGAATGTGGTGGACGAGTACTCCCGTTTCCCCTTCGCCATCCCCTGCCCTGACATGACAGCGGCCACAGTCATTAAAGCCCTTAACACCATATTCACACTGTTCGGTTGCCCCGCATACGTCCACAGCGACAGGGGGTCCTCCTTCATGAGTGACGAGCTGCGCCAGTTCCTGCTCAGCAATGGTATAGCCTCGAGCAGGACGACCAGCTACAACCCCCGGGGGAACGGGCAAGTAGAGAGGGAGAACGGCACGGTCTGGAAGACCGTCCTACTGGCCCTACGGTCCAGGGACCTCCCAGTTTCACGGTGGCAGGAGGTCCTCCCAGACGCTCTCCACTCCATCCGGTCGCTACTATGTACTAGCACTAACCAAACGCCTCATGAGCGCCTCCTTGTCTTCCCCAGGAAGTCCTCCTCTGGAACGTCGCTGCCGACCTGGCTGGCGGCCCCAGGACCCATCTTGCTCCGAAAACATGTGCGGGCGCACAAGTCGGACCCGTTTGTCGCGAGGGTTCACCTCCTCCACGCGAACCCGCAGTACGCTTATGTGGAGTACCCCGACGGCCGACAGGACACGGTCTCCCTGCAAGATCTGGCGCCCGCCGGCAACATGCACACACCCCCGACACCAATCACCCCCTCCCTGCCACCGGCGCACCCCGCCACCGCCCCCTTCCCGGGAGGATCGGTCCTCCTCCCAGGTCCGACCAGAAGTGAAGCTGAAGCAGAAACCGTAAGGCTCCCAGAGACGACAACACGGGAACAAGCACCACCACCGGGGCCGAGGCGATCGACAAGAACGACCATACCGCCCGACCGACTCGTGGCACGGATGTAACACTACAATGTTGTGGACTTTAACGAGAACTTTTTTCCCCCTTACGACCACTGTAAATAGTGCAAAACAAAAAAAAAATCCCTGTACATACTGTGATGACATGCAAAAGTTTTCCTCCCAGGACCAGCCTTGTGAACCCTTACCACCATGCGAAGCACCACCCCGCCGGGTTCATTTTTAACAAGGGGTGAATGTGGTAGTATGCATTAGGGGTCATGTGGGACTGTGAAGCCGTGATGTCATTGGCTGACAGATCCCGGGTCCTGGTTGGCTGTTGACCTCTAGCTCCGCCCTGAAGGCGGAGTATAAGAACCAGGAGTTCTCCCCCGCAGGCCAGTCTGCTACTGAACTGCGGGGAACAAGTCACGCTTAATAAAGCCTCATCGACTTCATCTCTATTCGTCTCTCGTGAGTCTTTGTGCGCTACACACCATTCTGCCAGGGAAGACTGGTTCCTGCTCTCCAGCTCTCCAGCTCCATGCCGAGCTGGTCCTTATCGGTAGCACCATGCTACTGGGCTCATAGACCCTCCTGTGTTACCAAGTCAGATCAGTACAGCGCCTGGGGTTCGGCAGTACAGGTGTCTCCTTCCTCCTGGTGTCACATACCAGTGTCTATGTGGACAGCACTGTGCTGCAGAACTCATGAAGCCACCCATTGCTGACATCCTGCACGGTCTGGTGAAGACAGGTGGGCTGGAGACAGTGATAGGAGTATGCAGGACTTGTATTTAAATATGGCACCAGGACCTTTGACCTGTCAGCTGATTGCAGGTGGACAAATCTTGTGGCATCAATGCTATAAAAAGGGTAATAAACTCACACTGGTGAGCGAGGTCAGTGAATTCAGCAGCAATGAGGAATCCCAGAGTGGTTATGAAATCAAGCCTGTGAGTTGTGACAAGATAGGCCTCTATGTGATTGGGGTTTGTTGGTAGCTATTGTTGACGCCTACTGGTCACGAGAGGAAAGGCACAACCCAGCTGGCCAATGTATTGGGCCCGTCAGGGAGAATTAAAATAACCGACGGAAATGATTGAATGCTGCACATCTGGATGAAAACAAACAGAAAATTCAAATCTTATAAATAGGGGGCTTGGATCAAAGGGAGCACCTTGTGTCTTAAAGGGTAGGCTCCAAGTGCACTTGTTATTGTGCTGTAAGCATGCTGAGGTTAACCAACATTAGCTGCTTTAGGGAAACCTTGTAGTACAGGCATAAGGCACTTTATTTGAAAATGCAAAAGAATGAATGCCTGCTTCAGGAAAAAGGGCTCTGGGCAACAATTCCTTTAGCTATAAAAATATGGCAAGTGGCTCATTTCAGCTCCCACTGAATGTGTGCATCCAGCACAGAATATGGGAGGTTTAGGAGGCCTTTTGACACCTAATTAGTTTCTTTTTAAAAAATATTTTTTATTCTCTGCCTTTTTCACATTTTCTTCCAAATTTACACCCAATAATAAACAATAATCAGGAACGAATTTGATGTCAATGCACATATCAATAACAACGATCCCATCCTCCCACCAAACCCCAGACATTAGCCCGCATGTTAACATAAACAAATGACAAGGAATCAGGAATCACCCATAGTCACCATTAACACACACAGTCCCTCTCCCCCAACCCTCCCGCCCTCCCCCCCACACTAATGTTCGATGTGATTCAAATCTCGAAAGTGCATAATGAATAACGCCCATGAATTGTAGAACCCCCTTCATCCTTCTCCTCAGTTCAAATTTGACCTTTTGAAGCGTCAAGAATTCCAGCAGGTCCCCCCGCACCGCCAGGGCAAAGGGTGGAGGAGTTGATCTCCATCCTAACAGGATCCGCCTTCGGGCGATCAACGAGGCGAAGGCTACAACATCTGCCTCCGCACCCGTTTCCAACCCCGGCTGATCCGGCACCCCGAATATGGCCTCACGAGGGCCCAGGTCCAGTTTCACGTGCACCACTTTAGAGATTACCCTAAACACTTCCTTCCAGCAATCCTCCAGCTTTGGACAGGACCAAAACATATGAACGCAACACTCATACACATCTTCCACCCCCTCAACAGCCGGCTCATCCTCGCCTTGTAAGGTGTGCTCTATACACCACCTTCAGCTGTATCAGCCCCAACCTCACACAGGAGGCGTTCACCCTCCAGAGCACCTCACACCAGAACCCCTCCTCCATACCGTCTCACAACTCTTCCTCCCACTTTGCCTTGATCCCTTCTAGCGGCACCTTCTCCTCCTCCAAAATAGCCCAGTAAACTGCCGATGCTACCCCTTTCTCAAGTCCCCCTGTCGTCAGCACCTCCTCCAGCAATGAGGCTCTACTGGGAAGCTCTGTATCTCCTTTCTGGCAAAGTCTTGAACCTGCATGTATCTAAATATTCCCACTGCTCCAGCCTATCATAATATACACCAGTATATCATGGTGCAGATACACACACACTGATGGACACACAGCAAGACCAATCAACACACACAACACCGCAGCCAATCACCAGTTAGAGCACACTCACTATAAAGACAGAGGGCATCAGAGTTCCCGTTCATTCGGGATGCAGCCTCCTACAAGAACAGAGCTTACAGCTTACAGCACAGATCCTCGCCATGTGCTGAGTGCATAGACTGGTTCGGACAGGCATAGGTCTTTAGTTTAAGCTAACATCGTGTTAACCCACAGTGAAAGTATGTTCAACAGTTTCTAACTTAACAAAATAGTGTTGTACTATTTTAAGTGTTGGTGGCCTGTATGTGTTCCACGGATCCAGAGCACCCAACACATCACAGCCCATACTTCGCTCCCAGCTCCTTCAATCCTGCATAACGACCCCCAAGAAACAAATCTTTTAGCGTACTAATTCCTTTCTCCTCCCATCTCCAAAAATTTCCATCCCACTTCCCTGGCTCAAATCTAAGGTTCGCCCGAATCGGCATTTCCCTTGACCCTGCCCCCAATCCGAAGTGCTGACGCAACTGCCTCCCAATTCTTAACAAAGCTATTACTACCAGACTCCCTGAGTATCTCCTCGGAGCCTTCGGGAGCGGCGCTGTCGCTAGCGCCTTCAATCCCGACCCCCTACCCAAACTCCCCTCCATTCTGACCCATTGGGAGTCAACCCCTCTGACCCAGCTCCGCACCTTCTCCACATTCGCTGCCCAGTACATAGAACATAGAACATAGAAAATACAGCACAGAACAGGCCCTTCGGCCCACGATGTTGTGCCGAACCTTTGTCCTAGATTAATCATAGATTATCATTGAATTTACAGTGCAGAAGGAGGCCATTCGGCCCTTTGAGTCTGCACCAGCTCTTGGAAAGAGCACCCTACCCAAACTCAACACCTCCACCCAACACCAAGGGCAATTTGGACATTAAGGGCAATTTATCATTGGCCAATTCACCTAACCCGCACATCTTTGGACTGTGGGAGGAAACCGGAGCACCCGGAGGAAACCCACGCAGACACGGGGAGGACGTGCAGACTCCGCACAGACAATGACCCAAGCCGGAATCGAACCTGGGACCATGGATCTGTGAAGCAATTGTGCTATCCACAATGCTACCGTGCTGCCCTTAAGAACAAATAAATCTACACTATATCATTTTCCCGTAATCCATGTACCTATCCAACAGCTGCTTGAAGGTCCCTAATGTTTCTGACTCAACTACTTCCACAGGCAGTGCATTCCATGCCCCCACTACTCTCTGGGTAAAGAACCTACCTCTGATATCCCTCCTATATCTTCCACCTTTCACCTTAAATTTATGTCCCCTTGTAATGGTGTGTTCCACCTGGGGAAAAAGTCTCTGTCTACTCTATCTATTCCCCTGATCATCTTATAAACCTCTATCAAGTTGCCCCTCATCCTTCTCCGCTCTAATGAGAAAAGGCCTAGCACCCTCAACCTTTCCTCGTAAGACCTACTCTCCATTCCAGGCAACATCCTGGTAAATCTTCTTTGCACTTTTTCCAGAGCTTCCACATCCTTCCTAAAATGAGGCGACCAGAACTGTACACAGTACTCCAAATGTGGCCTTACCAAAGTTTTGTACAGCTGCATCATCACCTCACGGCTCTTAAATTCAATCCCTCTGTTAATGAACGCGAGCACACCATAGGCCTTCTTCACAGCTCTATCCACTTGAGTGGCAACTTTCAAAGATGTATGAACATAGACCCCAAGGTCTCTCTGCTCCTCCACAATGCCAAGAACTCTACCGTTAACCCTGTATTCCGCATTCATATTTGTCCTTCCAAAATGGACAACCTCACACTTTTCAAGGTTAAACTCCATCTGCCACTTCTCAGCCCAGCTCTGCATCCTATCTATGTCTCTTTGCAGCCGACAACAGCCCTCCTTACTATCCACAACTCCACCAATCTTCGTATCGTCTGCAAATTTACTGACCCACCCTTCAACTCCCTCATCCAAGTCATTAATGAAAATCACAAACAGCAGAGGACCCAGAACTGATCCCTGCGGTACACCACTGGTAACGGGGATCCAGGCTGAATATTTGCCATCCACCACCACTCTCTGACTTCTATCGGTTAGCCAGTTCGTTATCCAACTGGCCAAATTTCCCACTATCCCATGCCTCCTTACTTTGTGCAGAAGCCTACCATGGGGAACTTTATCAAATGCCTTACTAAAATCCATGTACACTACATCCACTGCTTTACCTTCATCCACATGCTTGGTCACCTCCTCAAAGAATTCAATAAGATTTGTAAGGCAAGACCTACCCCTCACAAATCCGTGCTGACTATCCCTAATCAAGCAGTGTCTTTCCATGTAATAATACATTAGGGGCGAAATTCTCCGGTATCGGCGCGATGTCCGCCGATTGGCGCCAAAAACGGTGCAAATCAGTCCGGCATCGCACCGCCCCAAAGATGCGGAGTCCTCCGCATCTTGGAGGGCCGAGCCCTAACCTTGAGGGGCTAGGCCCGCGCCGGACTGATTTCCGCCCCACCAGCTGGCGGAAAAGGCCTTTGGTGCCCCGCCAGCTGGCGCAGAAATGACATTGCCATGCGGCGCATGCGTGGGAGCGTTAGCGGCCGCTCACGGCATTCCCGCGCATGCGCTGTGGAGGGAGTCTCTTCCGCCTCCGCCATGGTGGAGACCGTGGCGAAGGCGGAAGGAAAAGAGTGCCCCCACGGCACAGGCCCGCCCGCGGATCGGTGGGCCCCGATCGCGGGCCAGGCTACCGTGGGGGCACCCCCCGGGGGCAGATCGCCCCGCGCCCCGCCCAGGACCCCGGAGCTCGCCCACGCCGCCATGTCCCGCCGGTAAGAGAGGTGGTTTAATCCACGCCGGCGGGACAGGCATTCTAGCAGCGGGACTTCGGCCCATCCGGGCCTGAGAATCGCGGGGGGCGGCCCGCCAACCGGCGCGGCCCGATTCCCGCCCCCGCCGAATCGCGCCGGTGCCGGAGAATTCGGCAACCGGCGGGGGCGGGATTCACGCCAGCCCCCGGTGATTCTCCGACCTGGCGGGGGGTCGGAGAATCTCGCCCCAGGTTCTGAAGACCCAAACCCCCTGCCTGCCTTCCTCTCTGTAGTAGCACCTTTTTAATTCTGGCCACCTTCACTCCCCATATGAACGAGGTAATCATCCCTTCAATCTCTCTAAAAAATGCCTTTGGCAGGAAAATCAGCAGGCATTGAAAAATAACCAGGTATCGCGGCAGCACATTCATTTTAACCACCTGTATCTACTCCGCCAGTGACAGAGGGGGTCCATCCCACCTTGCCAAATCAGCTTTCACCCTCCCCACCAAACTAGAAATGTTGTACCTACAGAACCCCCCTCAATCTCGAGCAACCTGCATCCCCAGGTATCTAAACTGAGTCCCTGCCTTACGGAATGACAACCCCCTCACCCCTGCCCCCACCCCTGGCCGAGACAATACAAAATATTCACTCTTGTCTAGATTTAATTTGTACCCCGAAAAAGACCTAAACACCCGAAGCAGCTCCAGTTTTCCCCCTATTGACACACTTGGTTCTGACACGCATAATAACAAGTCAGCGGCATATAATGACGCTCTATTCCCCCCCCGCACACTATCCCTTTCCATACCCCCGAACTTCTTAATGCGATGGCCAATGGCTCAATCGTGAGTGCAAACAGCAGGGGGGACATAGGTTATCCCTGCCTAGTTCCACGGTGGAGAGGATAGTATTTTGAGCTGATGTTATTTGTGCGGACACTGGCCCTCGGCTCCTTACATAATAGCTTTGCCCAGTCCACAAATCTGGGTCCAATTCCAATTCTAGAACTGCCATCAAGTATCCCCATTCTACCCGGTCAAACGGTTTCTCAGCGTCCAATGCCACAACCACCTCTATTTCCTTCCCCTTCACTGGTACCATAACCACGTTCAATACCCTCCTAATGTTCGAAAAGAGCTGCCTCCCTCTCACAAGCCCCATCTGATCTTCACCTATCACCTTCGGGAGGCACTCCTCTAGCCTACCTGCCAGTACCGTCGCCAATATCTTTGCGTCCCCGTTTAAAAGTGATATGGGCCTATACGACCCACAGTCCGTCGGATCCTTATCCTTCTTAAGTAACAAGGAAATCGATGCCTGCCCCAACGTTTGTGGTAACACCCCCTTCCCTATCGCCTCCTCAAATTTCCCCACCATCAGCGGTACCAGCTTATTTTTGAATTTTGTTAAATATTCCACCGGAAACCCATCCAGCCTGCCACCTTCTCCGACTGCATCCTCCCAATTGCATCTTTTATCTCCTGCTCCATTATCGCCCCCTATAATGTAGCCCTGTCCCCCTCCCCTAACCTCAGGTACTCCAGCCTATCTAGAAATTCCTGCATCTCCCGGCCTCCCCCAGGTGGCTCTGACCTGTCCAATCTCTCATAGAATTCCTTAAAGACCTTGTTAATCTGATCTGGAGCTACCACCAACTTCCCTGCCCTGTCCCACACCTGGACAATTTCCCTTGCCGCAGCCTCCCTATGGAGCTGACCCACCAACATACGGCCCACCTTCTCTTCATGCTCGTTAACTTGCCCCCTTTACTCGCCTCAATTGGCGTACCGCCTTCCTGGTAGATTGTCGGTCAAAGCTCGTCTGGAGTTACCTGATTGGTTTCTGAAAAGTGTGCAGAGAAGATTTACCAGAATGGTTACAGGGATAAGGAACGTTGGCTATAAGATTAGGTTAAAGAAGTTGGGGTTGTTCTCCTTGGAGCAAAAGAAGGTTGTGGGCAGACGTTTTATTCTTCCATGGGATATGGACTTCACTGACAAGGCTAGGATTTGCTGCCCATCTGTAAGTGCCTTGAACTGACTGGCTTATTAGGCCATTTCAGAGGCAACCACATTGCTGGGGTCAGGAATCACATGACCTGGTAAAGATGACAAATTTCCTTCCCGAACTAGATGGGTTTTTACAACAATCAATTATAGTTTCTGAGACTAGCTTTAATAACTGAATTAAAATTCCACCAGCTGCCATGAACCTCTGTACCCAGAGCATTCTGGGCTTCTGGATTAACAGTCCAATAACATTACCACTGCACCACCATCTCCCTGCAATCTGATGGAGGTGCACAAGGTTATGACAGGTTTCCATAGGTAGGCAGAGGAAAGCTCTTCCCATTAGCGGATGGTCCAAGACTAGAGGACACAGATTTAGGGCTGGATTTTCCATTTCAGCGGCTAAGTACCGGCTCGAACGGAGAATCCGCGGGAGGTTTTTGAGGGAAAGATCGGCACCGACCCCTCACCGATTCTGGGACTGGTGAGGGGCTAGCAGCGGCGCCGGGTGAAACTCCCGGCTCCCGTGCCGAAAACGGCCGGAGAATGGCCGGATCCGTGGCCACGCATGCGCACGGCTGACGACCTGCAGCAGTCGTGCCGTATAACATGGCGCCGGCCAAGTGCGGACCCGACCCACCATCTGCGATCCTTCAAGCCACTCCCTGGCCATCCTGGCCACCCCCCACCAGTCCCCCCAGCCCTCGCGGAAGCCCCCCCCGGCCAGCGGCACGGATCCCGGATGAACGTGGCGGCGCTGGACACAGTCCGCAGCCACCACACTAGGTTCCCAACTGCTGAGACCACACGTGTCCAGCAGCGTCGGGAACTCAGCCCATCGGGGGTGGAGTATCACAGGAGGGCCGGCCGATGACGTGCCAACGCCATTGCAATGGCACACAGCGTGCAACGTGCAACGCGCAACGCGCTGATGCCATTTCCAAGGGGGCGGAGCATGGCTGACCAGCGTCAAACCGGCGCCGGCCCCAATTTGGGCGTCGCAGTCGATTCTACGCCCGATTGCCGATTATGATATCGGCGTCGGCAACAGACAATCCTGCCCATAACATTTTGGGCAAGAGATTCAGGGGGTAATGTGAGGAAGAATTTTATTACGCAGCGAGTTTCATTAAGCACCCGGAATTTGCTGTCCAAAATGGTTGTGGAATTGGAGACAATCAATTACTTCAAATGGAATTTGGATGGACACTTGTGGGAAATAAACCTGCATAGAACAGGGGACTGGGACTGACTGGATTGCGCTACAGAGAGCCAGCATGGACTCGATGGGAGGAATGGTCTCCTTCTGTGCACAATGATTCTATGATTCGGGAGCTGCCGATAATTTATTTTAGGTTAGTAAATCTGGACAATAACTTCAGAATCCCTTGATAACATATTTTAAAGACCCCCAAGCAATTTTGGTTCATGCAGCAATGTGTGGTATATATGTATTACCAGAGATAGCCAGGCAGGAAAAATTATTTTTTAAAGCAACTATAACAAGGCATGATCAACATTCAACATTACGGGATGTTAAAAGTTGAATTTCTCAATAGTTGATTAATCTTTGAATATGTACACTGAGCTTGAAATGACCCCATGTGTTCTTATGAAAAGAATTGCAAATTTGGAGAAACACTAAATCGTATACTTTATCCACTCTTGTTCACTAGCTTGCTTTAATGTTTGTTTCTGCAGGAAGTAAGTTAGGATTGTTATAATTTAAATTCATTAGATATTTTGGCAGTTGTTGGACCTGACTGGAACAGCAACGCTGCAGAGAAAACGATTATTGTTCTGAGTAAACTATGTGCCGTACTTCTTTGAAAATGAGCAAGGTTATTCATAGCCTTTCTTAATTGTAATGTTTATAAATGGAACGGAAACTCTACCGGTAGTAAGTCATAAAGTTATGAATTTGAAAACAATTCAGGCAAGTGTGACATCAAAAGCTAATATTGAAAATAAATGGGGAAGATCAATCGAGAACAGTTAGATAAAACCTGAACCTGGGGCGTCATTCTCCGCCGGCGGGAGTCTCCGTTCTGCCGGCGCCCGGGGGTTTCCCGACGGCGTGGGGGTGCCCCACAATGGGAAACCCCATTGACCGGCCGGTGTTACGGAGACTGCCGCCGGCCGGTCGGCGCAGGAATATGGCGGGGCGGGTAGGAGAATTTCGCCCCTGTTCTCGAAACAGTCTGACTCTGCCATGTTTACAATGAGGTTAGTCTGCTCCATTGCAAACTGTAACTGTATGTGAAGGGAGGAGCTTTAATATTTGTATTAAAGCAAAATACTGCGGATGTTGGTAATCTGAAATAACAACAGAAAATGCTGGATAAATTCAGCAAGGGAACCACATTCCAGGGGAAGGACAGGGAGCCACACTGCACTTACCCTGACTACCCAGGGGTCTCCTATGGCCCGCAAGACCCATCTCGTGTTCCATCTGGTCCACGTTTGTGTGGACCCGCACTGATCGGCGCTCAGCTGCAGCCTCCCTGGGGAGGCCGAAGAATCGAGGGAGGCTGGTATATCCCGGGTCAGTAGGTTGTCAGTAGGTTTCCGACCTACTTCCGGAGGCGCAGTTCGGTCACGCCCATTTGGGGTGGAGTTCAGACTCCGGAGCCTCGCAGGACATCGGAGAATCCCACGAGGCACGGAGCCTGTCGGGAGGCTCGCAGCAGGCCTTTCCTGGCATTCCCCAGCAGGATCATACTCCAGCTTGAGCGCAACACAGCCGGAGAATTGCACCCCTTTGCAGTTCTCGCCACATTCACGAAGTTTAGATTGTTTAAATTCGATTCGGAAGGACATAAAGAGGATCCTGCAATTATCCTACAGAATACCGAAGAAATATGATCCCCTCTTAAAAAAATAACTTTAGACCGCTACATTTTCCATTCTACTAATCGCACACTAAAGGACTTCACAGAAAAATGTGCATTTGGAGCGGTTACCGACGAATTCATAAGAGATCGGTTGGTGGGGGGATAGAAAATTATGTATTCCCAAACCAGCTACTGAAACAGGATGACGTGACTTTACAGCCTGTTTTAGAAAGGTGCAATTTAATCTATCAGTCCGAAGATTGAACAGAATTCAGGCAAGAAATAGCATGGTTTAGGAAGGAAATAGGGGGCTGGATTCTCCATTCTGGAGACTAAGTCCCCATGCCAGCGTGAAAACAGTGGCGTTTTACGCCAGAAAAACTGGAACAAAATGGTCACTGATTCCCCGTTTTGCTGGGGGATAGCAGGATGGCAGCGTAGAACACCTGACTCAAGCTGCCGATACGCACCGGAGAATTGGCAGGTTCGTGGCCGCGTATGCGCACGGTGGCAGCCTGCAGCGGCCAAGCCGTCCTTCATGGCGGACGCAGTCCACGGACCTGGCCCGGACGGCAAAATAGACCCCACTTCGGCCAGCCCGCGCGCCCTGGACCGCCCCACCACAGTTTCCCCAGGAATAATATCCACCCTACCCGCGGATCGGCCCTCCCCCGACTATGGTGGCGCTTGACTGAGTCCGCAGCCGCCACGCCGAGTTTCCGATGGGTGAGTCCATGAGAGACCCACGCCGTCGTGAACCCGGCCGGTCGGGGGCGGAGCATCGGGGGGTGGGCCTCAGACAATGTCCTGAGGCCGTCGATACATGGCGCGGCGTACTTTGGAGGGGGGCATGACATCGCGAAAGCGGCGGTGCCCCCGATTTCGTTGGGAATTTGGATTCTCCGGCTGTTCTCCGAATGTGACTTTGGCACCGCTGACCATGGCTGTGGAGATAAGGTTGATGAGAGATCAACAGAAGAGGCTGCAGGACAAGGTGGAGGACTTAGAGAATAGATCACGCAGGCAGAACTTGAGGATCGTGAGCCTGCCGGAGGACAATGAGGGAGCGGAACCCGGTGCAAATGTGGCACGGGATGTTCGAGAAGCTGCTGGGTGAAGGAGCGTTTGCTTGGCCTTTGGAGGTGGACCAGGCACACGGGGCACTTATGAGGAAGCCGCAGAGAAACGAACCGCCGAGGGTGATGGTTGTGCGATTGCACCGGTTCCTGGATAAGGAACGGATTTTGAGATGGGCCAGGCAGACGAGGCGCCGTACATACCAGGACCTGGGTACGGGGCTGGCCAAAGGAGGGCGAGCTTCAACAAGGTGAAGTTGGCCTCTTTAAGAAGGGGGTGAAGCTGGCATATTATACCCAGCGCGTCTGTGGGTAACGTACGAAGGCCAGGAACTCTACTTTGGGTCGCCAGAGGAGACGATGGAATTTATGAGAGACAATGGACTGGCAGGAGAATGAGGACATTGAATTCTGGAGGGGATGTTCCTATCCTATATTTTAGTTTTCTTCTGGTTTGTATGAACCACTTTTGCACTGTACTTGGGGTTTTAGCTCTGTTTTGAGCTTTGGGTCTCTTTGTTTGTTTTTGATGGGGGGTGGTGGGTTGCTTTTATCTTTCTGTTTGATGGAGATTGTAAAGTTTGCACTGAGAGGATGGGTGAGCGGCAGAGAGGGGAATCAGCAGGAGGTAGGATGCTGGGCGCCATGGGCAAGGGCTATCGGGCTAGCTGGGCGGGCTAGCTCACGTAAGCGCAGTGGGGCGCGGGCAGGTGGCAAGCGTGTTGATGGGGGTTGATGGGAGATGCGGGTTGATGGGGTTGGGATTGTTATTTTGTTATGGGGTGGGGGGGGTTAGGGAGGGGTTTAGAAGTCTGCTGACAGGGGAGGGACTGGTGAAAGGTGACATGATGAGGATCGATGACGGTGGGCGCCCGACAGCAGGCCTGAGGAGGTGCGGGACGCGGGCTGGAGGCTGGCCTAGAAAGGGCTATGGTTGATGGGCAGGGGTGGGGGGTGCCCCCCCCGACCAGGCTGATCACATGTAATGTGAGAGGGCTGAATGGGCCAGTCAAGAGGGCCTGTGTGTTCGCACATCTGAAAAGGTTAAAGGCGGACGTGGCAATGATACAGGAGACATACCTGAGGGTGGTAGATCAGACCAGGGACGAGTAGGGCAGGTATTCCATTCGGGACTTGATTCCAAAACAAGGGGAGTAGCGATTCTGATTAATAAGCGGGTGGCATTTGAAGTGGGAAGTATAGTGGCGGACTTGGGAGGCAGATACGTTATGGTGAGCGAGAAGTTGGATGGGATGCCGGTGGTACTGGTGAATATTTATGCGCTGAACTGGGATGACGTTGGGTTTATGAGGCGGGTATTGGGGGAGAATCCGGATCTGGATTCACATCGGCTGATTATGGGGGGGGGAGCTTTAATACGATTATGGATCTACGGTTGGAACAGTCGAGTTTGAAAACTGGGACGGTGCCAGCGGCTGCGAAGGAACTAAAGGGGTTTATGGAACAGATGGGAGGGGTAGATCCGTGGAGGTTTGGGCTGCCGAGAGCAAACAGTACTCATTTTTTTCCCATGTACACAAAGTGTACTCCCGAATTGACTTGTCATGGATAGGACGTTGTTGGCGGAGGTGGTACATGTTGAATACTCGGCGATAGGAGTGTCGGATCATGCCCCGAACTGGGTGGATTTAAGGTGAGCAAGGAGGGGGGCCCAGCACTCTCACTGGAGGTCAGGGGCGTCATTCTCCGACCCCCCGCCGGATCGGAGAATCGCCGGGGGCTGCCGTGAATCCCGCCCCCGCCGGTTGCCGAAGACTCCGGCACCGGAGATTCGGCGGGGGCGGGAATCGCGACGCGCCGGTTGGCAGGCCCCCCCGCTCGATTCTCCGGCCCGAATGGGCCGAAGTCCCGCCGATAAATTGCCTGTCCCGCCGGCGTAAATTAAAGCACCTATTTACCGGCGGGATAAGGCGGCGTGAGCGGGCTCCGGGGTCCTGGGGGGGGCGCGGGGCGATCTGAGGCTTCGGAGCGAGGGGTACTCCCTCCAACGATGTCACAGGCCTCGATCTCTCTTATCCTGAAGCGAGATGGGGACCTCGAACAATGTGGTTCGTACAGGCCAATCTCCTTTCTAAATGTAGACGCCAAGATGCTGGCCAAGACCTTGGCCTCGAGGATCGAGCATTGTGTGCCAGGGGTGATAGGGGTGGATCAGACGGGGTTTGTGAAAGGGAGGCAGTTAATGGGTAACATCAGAAGGCTGTTAAATGTGATTATGATGCCCTCCAAGGGAAGGGAGGTGGAGGTGGTGGTCATCATGGATGCGGAGAATGCCTTTGATTGGGTGAATGGGAGTACCTGTGGGAGGTCCTGGGTGGTTTGAGTTTGGCAGGGATTTGTGGACTGGGTCCGGCTGCTGTACCAGTCACCGGTGGTGAGCGTGCGGACAAACCAAGTGAGCTCGGATTATTTTAGGCTGCACCGGGGGTCGAGGCAGGGATGTCCACTCTCCCCACTTTTGTCTGCCTTGGCTATAGAGCCTCTGGCGATGGCGCTGAGAGCGTCAAATGACTGGCAGGAGATAGTACAGGGGGCATGGAGCACTGGTCTCGTTATATGCGAACAACCTACTTTTGTATATTTCTGACCCGCTGCCGGAGGACGGAATTGAAGAGGTTATGGGGATCCTAGGGGAATTCGGCCGGTTTTCGGGCTACAAATCGAATATGGGCAAAAGTGAGGTCTTTGCGATTCAGGCGAGGGGGCAGTGGAGGAGATTGGGGGAGATGCTGTTCAAGGTGAAGGGAGGGAGTTTTCAGTATTTGGGTATCCAGGTGGCGCGGGAGTGGGAGCAACTACACAAGCTGAATTTGGTTTGGTTAGTGGAGGAGATGAAGGAGGACTTTAGAAGGTGGGATATGCTCCTGTTGTCACTGGCGGAGGAGGGTTCAGGTGGTAAAGGTGACAGTTCTCCCAAGGTTTTTTTTTGTATTTGAGTGCTTCCTTTTTTTATCCCAAAGGCTTTTTTTAAGAGGGTGAACACGATGATCTCTGGGTTCATAGGGTGGGTAAAACCCCGCGGGCAAAAGAGGTGCTGCTGTTTGTGTCGAAAACGGGAGTGGGAGAGGGGAAGGCCTCAGAAATTTATAAAGAGCTCATGGAATGGGAGGGAGCCTCGATAGGGGAGGTAAAGCGAAAATGGGAGGAAGAGTTGGGCAAGAAATTAGAGGCGGGATTGTGGGAGGATGCCTTGAGTAGGGTTAACGCGTCCTCATCATATGCCAGGCTTAGCCTGATACAATTCAAGGTGGTCCAAAGGGTGCATATGACTGTGGCCTGTATGAGCAGGTTCTTTGAAGGGGTGGAGGATAGGTGTGGGCCGTGTGTGGGAAGGCTCACAAATCATGTGCACATGTTTTGGGCATGTCCGAAGTTTAGGGGATTCTGGCAAGAGTTTGCCGATGTCATGTCCACGGGTGGTTCCGGAGTCCAGGGGCGTCATTCTCCGACCCCCCAGAGGGTCGGAGAATGGCCGTTGGCCGCCGTGAATCCCGCCCCCGCCCCCGCCGAAGTCTCCGAAGGGAGAAAAGTCGGCGGGGCGTTAATGGCGCCGCTGCCACGGAGAATGTCACGGGTCTGCGCAAGGCAGCCGATTTTCGGCCTGCCGATATTCTCCCTTCCGGATGGGCCAAAGTCCCGTCGACGTGATGACCGTTCAAGTCGACGTGAATCAAACCTCCTTTTCATTGGCGTGACCCGGTGCTCCAGGCTCACGCCGACCAGCGTGGAGGTGAGTGACGGCCTGGGGGGTTGGCTCTGGGCAGGAAATGGCGTGGCCGCAGTCTGATTGCGTGAGGAGAGGTGTGTCTCGGGTTGTGTGTGTGTGTGTGCGGCGGGGGGGGGGTGGTTAGAGTAGGCTGGGCTCCGGGGAAGTGCCGGGAGGGGGGTCCGTGCCGGGGAGGGGGATGGGGGGGGGTCCGTGCCGGGGTGGAGGTTGGGGGGGGGTCCGTGCTGGGGTGGAGGTTGGGGGTTGGGGGGGTTCCGTGCTGGGGTGGAGGTTGGGGGGGGTCCGTGCCGGGGTGGAGGTTGGGGGGGGTCCGTGCCAGGGTGGAGGTTGGGGGGGGGTCCGTGCTGGGGTGGAGGTTGGGGGTTGGGGGGGGGGGTCCGTGCTGGGGTGGAGGTTGGGGGTTGGGGGGGGTCCGTGCTGGGGTGGAGGTTGGGGGGGGTCCGTGCTGGGGTGGAGGTTGGGGGGGGTCCGTGCCGGGGTGGAGGTTGGGGGGGGGTCCGTGCCGGGGTGGAGGTTGGGGGGGGTCCGTGCTGGGGTGGAGGTTGGGGGGGGTCCGTGCTGGGGTGGAGGTTGGGGGGGGTCCGTGCTGGGGTGGAGGTTGGGGGTTGGGGGGGGGTCCGTGCTGGGGTGGAGGTTGGGGGGGGTCCGTGCTGGGGTGGAGGTTGGGGGTTGGGGGGGGTCCGTGCTGAGGTGGAGGTTGGGGGGGGGGTCCGTGCCGAGGAGGGGGATGGGAGGGCAAGTGAGTTGGTCCACCTGGCCAGGTGCCAGCCTCCAACAGTTGGACCCATGCGGTCCATGCCACCTGGCTGGGGGGAGGAGGGGATATGGGCAATGATGACATGTCGTCGTTCCCCTCCCCCCCACCAGGCCGTCATGTTTTCAGATCATCCAGCGATGTTGGCCGCCGTGGTGGCAGCCGATCATTTCTATGTTGCCCTGGATGAGGAGGAGGAGGAGGAGCGTGCCAGAGAGGCGGCGCAGGCTGCCGCAGAGGGGCAGGCGGCAGCCGCCCAGGCTGGAGGGACACCTGACCGACAGGACGAGAAGGGGGAGGAGGACGTCGCGGCCCCACGGCAACGGAGGCACCCGAGGGCGCCCCGTGTGTACCGGCCCCGGCAGTCATACCAGGACCTCACGGACCGGGAATGCAGGAGGAGACTCCGGATGAGCCGGGAAACCGTGGCACACATCAGCCACCTGCTGGCACACCTGTCACCGCGTGGCACTGGCGGGGGACACCCTCTCCCCGTGTCCGTCAAGGTTACGGTGGCCCTGAACTTTTATGCAACGGGGTCATTCCAGGCACCGAGTGGGGACCTGTCCGGCATATCGCAGACATCGGTGCATCCGGGCAGTGACAGATGCCCCATATGCCATGGCGCACCGCTACATCCGCTTCCCCGTGGACCGGGCCAGCCAAGATGCCCGGGCCGTGGGCTTCTCTGCCGTGGCCGGGTTCCCCATGGTCCAGGGCGCGATCGATGGGATGCACGTCGCTGTGCGGCCACCTGCAGATAACAGGGCCGTGTTCACTAATAGGAAGGAGACCTATTCAATGAACGTACAGGTGGTCTGCGACCACCGCATGATGATCCTGCACGTCTGCGCCCGTCACCCAGGCAGTGTACACGACTCATTCGTGTTGTCGCGGTCATCCATCCCCGGCATGTACGAGGGACGCCATCCCCGGCTGAGGGGCTGGTTGCTGGGCGACAGGGACTACCCATTGCGATCATGGCTGATGACGCCTATACGGAGGCCACGCAATGAGGCGGAGAACCGTTACAATGATGCCCATGTAGCGACAAGGGGAGTGATCGAGAGGTGCTTTGGCGTGCTGAAGATGCGTTTCAGGTGCCTGGACCTCTCTGGGGGCGCCCTCCAGTATCGGTCAGATAGGGTCGGCCGCATCATTGTGGTGTGCTGCGTCCTGCACAACATAGCCCAGCAGAGGGGCGATGTGCCGCAGGCAGAGGAGGGCGGAGTGGAGGAGCAGCAGGAAGAGGCGCAATCCTCCCCAGATGAGGGGGATGGGGGCAATGGTCAGGGCAGACGGGGTAGACACAGGCGGGTGGCTGTCCACCGTTACCGGCTGGCCCAGCGGGCACGGGACAGACTGATAGACGCCCGCTTCACTGACTAGATGGGCGTGGGAATCGGGTAGTATGGCCACAGACCGCACACCATGGCAACAGCCGACCACCCACACCCCCCACCCATCCACCCACCCAGCACCCTCACCCCCCTCCCCAACCCCACCCACCCCACCCGCATGCACACCACCCCCCCCCCCCCCCATTGCCGATCCACCTGCGGCACAACGGGCCGGGCTCACACAGTTGCGGGTGGACGCGTGTCTATCGCAGGCCATGGAGGATGATGACAACCCGCCCTGCGATGAGCTCCTGGCTCTACATCGTTGTACTATGTCTGACCCATGGCCACAGTACCACCATCCACCCGGACCATCCCTGCATGCGGCTGTGACACTGCAGCGCACGGTCCCGTCCTCTGCCCGGGGGATGTTGATGGCGGCCCAGGGGGAAGAGGGCAGACTCACCTGGGGCTGAGGTAAGACCACCCCTCACACACACACTTGCGCTCAATGTACATGACACCCCCGCACACTTTGGACAGAGCACAAAGGCAGCTTCGGTAGGTGTAACATTGACTTTAATAATGAAAGGAGTTCATGCACGTGCCCTAGCCCCTAAAACTCATCTGTGCCCTGCACCCGTGCCAACTTACTCAGTGTCTAATTGTTTGGCCTTACGGGCCCTTTGACTACGTCTACGTGGTTCCCCAGACGGTACAGCAGAACTGGAGGCGGACTCCTGTGATTCCTGCCCTCTGACACTGGATCCCTTTGACGGCCGTTTCCTGGGGCGTCCTGGCCTAGATGGGCCAGGCTGCGGCCCGGGCAACTGGGATGGCGAGCTGCCAGAGCTGCCAGCCTGTCCTGCCCGTTGCCCACCCGATGCACCTGGGACGGAAGGGGGGGAGTCCGAGGTGTCGCGGTGTACCGGGACCTCCCCTACAGAGGGAGCCGGGACGGAACACACCACCTCCTCCTCCCTCGGGGTGCCCGATGGCCCCCAGGCCTCTACATGGGTGGGGGATGCGAACGGACTGGCCAACCGACGCCCCCCCGACATCTGGCGCTGCCAGTCCTGGAGGCCCGTGGTGGTATCGACAGGGGTCTGCAGGTTTGCAGCCATGGAGCCCAGGGGGTAGGCAAACCCTGTCTGTGACAGTGCGACGCCGGCTCGCACATGGCCACTGGCGCCGATGCCCTCAGCGATGGCCTGCAGAGACTGGGCCATGGCCTGCTGAGACTGGGCCATGGCCTGCTGAGACTGGGCCATGGCCTGCTGAGACTGGGCCATGGCCTGCAGAGACTGGGCTATGGCGTTGAGCGCCTCTGCCATCTGGCGCTGGCACTGGCTCATGGCCTCCTGTGAGAGGGCAGCCATTTCCTGGGCCACAGACGCCGCCTGCACGGAAGGCCCCAGGCCTCGCAAACCGTTCCCCATGTCTGACACCGTCGCACCCATTGCCTCCACCGCGGACGCCACCCGTGCGGTGTCAGCCTGTGTGGCACGCATGACCGGCACCACTCCCAGCTCCTGGACGCGGGTGGACTCCTCCACCTGCGACCGCAGCCGCCGCAAGCCGCCCGTCACCCTCTTCGCTCGTCTCCGGGTCGGTGGTTGCATCGGATCTATGTGTGGGTGTGGTAACTGCAGGAACCCGGGATCCATCTGGGCGGCAGATGTTCGCTTGGGCTGGGCTGCCCTCCGACCGCCCGGCTCCTCTGCTGCTCCTACCTCCACCTGCTGTACCGGGACGGCTGTGTTGTGCGCACCAGTGAGTGTACCAGACGCCTCATCACTAAAGTGCCCAACCGTGGTGAGTGTTTCTGCGATGGTGGAGGGTGTTGGTGACAGCAGTGGCGTTGTGTCGTGCTCTTCGTCCCACTCTGAGTCCATGGCACTTTGGGGTGGGGGTTCGTCTCCACCCATCCACTCTGACTCACTGTCCGGTATTTCGTCTTCCTGGGTAGTGCTGTCCCGGGTAGTGCTGTCCTGGGTAGTGGTGTCCTGGGTAGTGGTGTCCTGGGTAGTGGTGTCCTGGGTAGTGGTGTCCTGGGTAGTGGTGTCCTGGCTCGGATGTGACGGGGGCCTGTGGCTGCCCCCCTCATCGCTGGGTGGTCGCTCCCGCACGTGACGGGGGTGTCGTCTCCCTGTTGCTCCAGGTCTCTCCGTCTCCCGTGGTCTCCGAGGGGCATCCTGCGGGCGTCGCATGCTGGAGGGTCCGGGTCTCTCCGTCTCCCATGGTCTCCGAGGGGCATCCTGCGGGCGTCGCATGCTGGAGGGTTCGGGTATCTCCGTCTCCCGTGGTCTCCGAGGGGCATCCTGCGGGCGTCGCATGCTGGAGGGTGCGGGTCTCTCCGTCTCCTGTGGTCTCCGAGGGGCATCCTGCGGGCGGTCTGCATCTGCGGGGATGGGTGCCTGGACGTTTGGTCCTGCGATACACAATGAAGCATGCATGGTTAGACATCAGGCAGTGATCAGGTGATACGGGGGAGGGGGATATAGGGGAGGGGGGATATGGGGACGGGCTGTCGGTGGCTCACTTGCTACTAAGCCCCCGACCTCTGCATCAGCAACCTCCCGGTCCTCAGGTCCACCAGCCAGTTCCAGGGCCCTTTCCTCGTGTACGGTCAGTGGCCTCTCATCAACGGGGCCTACTCCAGTCCTCACATGCTCCCTATTGTTGTGTGCGCGCTTCTCCTGTGGGTGGGGGGGGGGCGTGGCAGGGGTAAAAGGCAACACTGTTAGGCAGGTATATGAATGCACGCCATCGGTTGCACGTGCATTGCAGAGGTTAAGGTTAGGGCTATATTCACTTGGGGATATGGGGGAGGGGGGATATGGGGGAGGGGGGGATATGGGGGAGGGGGGATATGGGGGAGGGGGGATATGGGGGATATGGGGGAGGGGGGATATGGGGGAGGGGGGATATGGGGGATATGATGGAGGGGGGATATGGGGGAGGAGGGGATATGGGGGAGGAGGGGGTATGGGGGAGGGGGGATATGGGGGAGGGGGGATATGGGGGAGGGGGGATATGGGGGAGGGGGAATATGGGGGAGGGGGGATATGGGGGAGGGGGGATATGGGGGAGGGGGATATGGGGGAGGGGGGATATGGGGGAGGGGGGATATGGGGAGGGGGGATATGGGGGAGGGGGGATATGGGGGAGGGGGGATATGGGGGAGGGGGGATATGGGGGAGGGGGGATATGGGAGAGGGGGGATATGGGGGAGGGGGGATATGGGGGAGGGGGGGATATGGGGAGGGGGAATATGGGGAGGGGGGATATGGGGAAGGGGGGGATATGGGGAGGGGGGGATATGGGGAGGCTCACCCTGCCTGCTCTGACGAGGTCGTTCACCTTCTTGTGGCACTGGGTGCCTGTCCGTGGTGTCAGGGCCACAGCGGTGACGGCCTCTGCCACTTCCCTCCACAGACGCCGGCTGTGGCGTGGGGCAACTCTGCGGCCGTGCCCGGGATACAGGGCGTCCCTCCTCTGCTCCACCGCGTCCAGGAGCGCCTCCACATCGCATGACTCGAACCTCGGGGCTGAGCGACGGCCAGCCATCCAGTCGGGTGTTGCGGTCGGGTGTTGCGGTCGGGTGGGGGGGAGCAGCGCGGCCTTATGAGCCGTCACGCCGTGCAGCGCGTATGACGCTGCACGGCGTGAACCACTGCGCAAGCGCGGATCCCGTTACGTCGCTGCTAGCCCATTTCGGGCCGGAGACTATCGACCCATTTTCCGACGTGACGTAAGTCGGATTTGCGCCGTTTTTTGCGCCGATCGGCGGACCTTCCGCCGATAACGGAGAATTTCGCCCCAGAGGTGGCGATTTTTGGGTGTGCCGGAAGACCCGGGAGTCCAATGGGCGAGAGAGGCTGATGTGTTGGCCTTTGCCTCCCTGGTCACCCGGAGATGGATCTTATTGGCGTGGAAGGACTCAAACCACTGAAATCGGGTCAGTGACATGGCTGGTTTCTCAGGCTTGAGAAGATCAAGTTCACCCTGAGGGGATCGATGTTAGCGTTCGCCCGGAGATGGCAGTCGTTCATTGACTTTTTTGGGGGAAAATTAAGCTGTCAGCAGACAAAAATAAGGGAGGGGCGGGTCAAGGGAAAGAGGGAGGTAGGGGGGTTGGTTGATGCAGGAAATATTAGTGGGAAAGCGGGACTGGAGAACTGTGTATGTAAGCCATGATGGCTGGGTCCGGTTGTTTGTTGGGTGGGTGTTATTTACTTTGTTGTTTTTCCTCTTGAAAATTGTTGTTAAAAATTATAAATGCTTTAATAAAATATTTTTTTTTAAGGAATAGATTTTTGAAATGGTAGCCTTGATGAAATAGAATGGTACAGTCAGAATATATATGGAGCCTGTACATTTAAATAAAGCACCATCCAGGCCACAGCACTCCATGAAGACAGTTGAACAGATTATCTCAGTCATGCCACAGCAAGAATGTTTAGCGTGTTGGGTGTAAATTCAGATTTTGGTAAATCCACTGGATCTGGCATCCTCGAGATTAACCACATTCATGGCTGCAGTAGGCAGACACCATTTTCCCCACTGCAATGTACTATCTCGACCAGCAAAGAGGTTTTTCAAGGCTGTATGGAACAG
Source organism: Scyliorhinus torazame (assembly GCF_047496885.1). Lineage (NCBI taxonomy): Eukaryota > Metazoa > Chordata > Chondrichthyes > Carcharhiniformes > Scyliorhinidae > Scyliorhinus > Scyliorhinus torazame. Next base: position 195,513,230 of record NC_092715.1, read on the forward strand.
CTCTTTCTGATCAACCATGTGAAATCATAGTTGACGACATCCTGATCTGGGGTCGTACTGTAGCTGAACATTTTGAGCGTCTTCATCGAGCCCTTAATAAAGTCTGGATCTCAGTTTGAAACTCAACCTGTAAAGAGCCAATTCAGGGTCAGTCAGGTGCAGTATGTGGGCCACCTACTTACAGCTGGTGTAAAACCTGATCCAGAGAAGACTGTGGCCATACCCGATACGGACATTGCAGTCAATAAGCACACTTTACTGCATTTCTTGGATATGACACGCTATCTCTCAAAATGTATTCCATGCTACAGTAAAATCACTGGACCACTTTGTCAACTCCTACATCAGGAGGTCGAATGGTGTTGACAAGAACACTTGCGTCATTCAACAGACTGAAATGATCATTGGTGTCTCCACCAGTTTTGCAATACTTCAATGTCCACACTCCTGTCCTAATCACAGCAGATACGTCACAGCATGGACTTGGTGCAGCATGCATACAAAACGGCAGACCAATAACTTTCACCTTGAGGGCACTCACTAACACAGAAGCTTGGTATATGCGCAGATTGAAAAAGAGCTCCTTGCCCTGGGTTTTGCAGGTCAAACATTCCACGACTTCGCCTACAGGAGTCCAGCAACAGTGAAAACTGTCAATCAACTGCTCATAACCATCTTGAAGAAGCCACTTCACACTGCATCTGCACGACCTTGACGCATGATGTTAAAGCTCCAGCGTTACATCAGTGTGGTGTATAAGTGCGGCAAGGAACTCCACTGAGCTGATGCCCTTCCAGAGCCTTCCTACCCCCACAGACCAGGCTAATCGTCAGGCAGATATCGATATCATGGAATTAGATGTGTTTTCCGCCCACTGCATCCAGGAGTTGAAGCAGGCGCTTCAGCAAGGTGTCACGTACACTCGACTGCATGATGTCATTCTGAAAGTCTGGCCAAAGTCTTCCAGAGAGCTTCCTCATGACCTCCATGGGTTATTTACTTTTGAGAGGAACTAACCATTCAAGATGGCCTAATCCTGTGAGGTCAGCAATTCATCATTCCACCTGTTTTCCAGTTGTACACCTAACAAGTCCATCAAGGGCATCCTGAATTGGATACAACTGAGACCAGATCCAAAGTGTCATTGGACTGGCTTTCTATGCAAGCTGGCATTGAGAGTTCGAGGTCTCCACTTGCTCTCCCTGCAACGCACTGAAGCCACGCCAAGCAAAAGAGCCCCGACACTTGCATGAGGTCCCAGATCTACCATCGGTGTTCACGGCAGCAGATAGTTTGAATGGGACAGTAAGCAACACCTGGTAATGGTGGGTTCGTACTCTGGATGGTTCGAACTGGACTATTTGCCGAGTACAACCCGCAGATCGGTCATCATGAAACGAAAGAGACACTTTGCCACGCATAACATACCACAAAAGCTCATGACCGACAATGCCCGCCAGTATTTCTCTGCGAGTTCCATACTTTTCCTTACACTTGGGATTTTCATCACACAACAAGCAGCCCTTTATATCCACAGTCCAATGGGCTCGCTAAGAGTGCTGTACGCTCTGCCGAACATCTTCTGGAAAAGTGTGTGCAGTACAACACTGAATTCTATACTGCACTTCTAAGCCAGTGTCAACTTCCCCAACAGGGACTGCTCTGGTCAGCTCAACGGCTCTGCGCCAGATGCACCAGGGCCATGATTCCGACCGGCAGGCCATGTTGCAACCAGAACTTGTACGCAACCAGCATCAAGCACTGCTAGAAAGCAGACTAAACAACAAGGTGCACTATGACAAACATGACCACATCAATGTCCTCTCGCACTGGACCAATCAGTCCATTGCAGATCACACGCGGCCACGACCAGTGGTCAACAACAAGGCCCTGCAGCCCAATAGCTATGTGGTGGATGTCAATGGTGGCTAGTATATGTGCAATTGCCACCATCTGTTCCAGTAGCCAAGCCACCACTGGCAGCTGATTACTCAGATTGACCACTTTTCCTGGACCTCAGGCCCCACAAGCCTCCCTCAGCCCAGATGCAATTGGAGTCCTACTTTACAATTCCAAAGCCTTTACACTGCATGAACGATGTGCCTTGCATGTCCACCACATTGCACACAGCCAATAGGACAGTCCCACCTGCACCTGTTGGTGGATATACATATTTTGGATGCTTGAGCAGGCCGAGCACGGAATTTCAGGACTTTGTCATGTCTTAAACTGTTTGGACTGACTGGGGTCATTCTGTCCATTTTACTTTTGACATTCCTCCCAACTTATTCGGAGTGCACACTGTCATAATATACATACAAGTATATGATGGTGCACAGACAGACAGTGAGTGACACAAAGGATGACCAATGAACATACAGAACACAGCAGCCAATCACCAGACAGGACACGGCCACTATGTAACCAGGGGACACTAGTTTTCCCGCTCTCTTGGGATGCAGCCTCTGAGACAGTCAGAGCCTGTGAGCAACAACTAGAACATCCACCATGTGGTAGTAAGATAGTCTGGTCAGGTTAGCCTCAGGTCTCCAGTCAACTCAGCATAGTGTCAACCCACAGTTCAAGCATGTTTAATAGTTAAGAGTTTAATAAAATAGAGTTGCATTTCTTCAAGTGTTGGAAGCCTGCCTCTCTCTCTGCTACAGTAAACACAGTCCTTGCAGACCCAGCTTACCCAACACATCACACACAATGGGCACACAACAGACTATGCACCAAATGCAAGAGCCAAATTGGTGTTTCAATGTTTGCACAGACTGTTGTACCCGTCTGTAAATTAATTGTTCTGTTTGCACATACTTAGTTGTGCATAGTTATTTGCGTACACTGTTACATATCAGACAGACTGGGGCCCAAACTAAATGTGGGGGATGTAGACCGAGTCGTCATGTGATGACACATTCACATGGAGCATCACAGGGGTGGAGCTTGGCAGAATTACCAGGAACCTCAGGCAGAGTAGGCGTGTTAATAAGAGTTTGTATGCTTAGTTAATAAATCTTCAATCTGTGAAAATCCCTTGTGCAGTTGTTGATTTGACAGACCACGCAGAACTACACTGACCCTATATGGCGGAACCCCATTATGTCATTGGCGGGGAGGGATGGGGACTATCACAATGGGAAATTGTATGTGCGTAAATGCCATTTTGGGATTCCTGTTAGATTCTCCGCTTCCTCCAACTTTCCCGCCTGACGAAAATCCCCCCCCCCCCCCCCCCCCCCCCCCCCCCACTTTATACACACAAGGGCATCTTCCTGTGGTGAATCCTTGTGCATTCCTGAGCAGTGACTCCCAGGTGCCACTCTTGATGTGAAAGAGCTGCAGCGAGAGGCAACCTTGTTGCAGACCCTGATCAGTCCCTGGTAAAAGACTGGCAACTCCTGGAAGGAGACATGGAAACCCCTCAATCCCCTCAGGTCAATGTTATTTCCCAAATATGAAACATTAGATGGGAAGATAATATTAAGTGTTAGCCTCTTGTATACTCTTTCCTCTGATACACTACTGAAATGTTGTTAATGATTTGTCATGTTCTATTCAAATGTAACTGTTCTGCTTTCAAACCACCACAGCTGTTACTGCCTGGATACCCTGGGCAAAAGTGAGCTATCTCAGCACTGAATTATCATTGGCTGAAACAGCAGACCAATGGGACTTCAGTAGGTGGGGCTAATCTGGAACAGACATCATAGAGCAGCTCCGAAAATACAGAACAGAAAAGAAAGACATTTGGAAGTATTTGCATGGCCAAATTCAGGATCTACAATGTTAAATGAATTCAAGTCCAAATTCTCTGGCTCAATGGATTTTCTATTTGCAGATCCAATATACATTTGTTTCAGAAAATTGTATCAATCAGTTTGTGTGTTCTTCATTTACCTTCATTATTTAATTTTACAAAGGCACATGAGACCTTAATTTCCTTTGTGCGCTATTGTTAGTACATTTGTTATCTTGTTTCCTTTACTGCCCAGTCTGTACTATTTTAATCCAAGTCATTCAAAAGAATTATAATGACTATATTAAAATAGTGCGGACAGAAATTTACAATGAATACACCTATTTATCGTGAGTGAACTAAAACCACACAATTTGAAGTCTGTGGAGATTTTAACCTCTGCATTGAAAGCATCTTGAATACATTCTTCTGAGCATTGTGCAGCATTAAGACACACATCCAATGGACAACAGGGATCCAAGAATTGTTACTTTCAATATGGAGATAGGTACTTCCAAACTGCAGTGCATTTTTGTTTGTCTGTTTATGGAAGCTTCAGTAGGTCATGCATTGCATGGGCAAATGAACAGTAACATTCTCCTTGTGTCATCCCTTATTTCACGTGCTAATCATCCTTTTCTTTCACAAATGCATGAGACCAGTTTGATGCCAATTAGCTCAAGAGAATTCTGAACGATCAACTGGAGCAAAATGGATCGAGCCTGTGCAAAAGACCGAGGAATTGTAAATGTGAGTGAGTTATCACCAAAACCACCTACATGTGGCGTTTTCAGCAATTGTCCACATGGGCCCAAGTTTCAATTTGCCCAGACTCAGGTTCTGCCCACAGGACTGCCCTCAGGTTTCAAATTGTGACACTGCCATTTTGGGGCAAGTCTCGGCAAATTGCATTCATTTTATTAGGCACTCGCAGATGTGGCGATATGCGTATGGGCCATATCACAGTTAGTTGGTGTGAGACCTCCAACCAGCAGGTGGCGGTACAAACCACGGTCATGTGACCTGGGGACCTACATATAAAGAGAGGCTCATCTGGCCACCTCCAGAAGAACACGAGCTAGAGGGTAATAAGACATACATGTAACAGGTCAGCAGAAGTTGTAAGTTCCAGAGGAGTAGCAAGACTCCATGATAACATGCTCTTTATCAGATTGCCATTCTACAGCATGAGACACAATAAAAGGATCTTGGTTGGACAGATCAAAGTGTTTGGTGGGTTCATCTTAAAGTGCAAGGGACCAAACACAACATGGCACCAGATGTGCTGAAGATTTGAAGTTGGCAACGGCAGTGATAACATCAGGCATTTGGCTTGAAGACCAGTCTGGTCAACCTCAACCTGAGGCGACCCAACGTAATATGTTGAAGCTCGAGATGGATGGACTGAGGGCCCCCCATCAGTTTCAGATATCCAGGAACATAGGTGAGAACTGGTGGCTGTTCAAACAGCAGTTCGAACTTTATGTTTCAGCCATGGCCCTACAGGCCCAGCGAGATGAAAGGCAAATCGCATTGCTGCTAACATTAGCCGGTTCGTGATGTGGGGATGCCAGCATTGGACTGGGGTGGGCACAGTAAGACGTCTTACAACGCCAGGTTAAAGTCCAACAGGTTTGTTTCGAATCACTAGCTTTTGGAGTGCAGCTCCGAGGATTCACCTGAGGAAGTAGCTGTGCTCTGAAAGCTAGTGATTCAAAACAAACCTGTTGGACTTTAACCTGGTGTTGTAAGACTTCTTAGTATTGGCAGGTTCACAAGCGCTCAAATTATATAACTCATTTGTCTTTTAAAGTGAGGGGAATCAGAAGAATTTTGATGAAGTAATGAAACGCTTTGATAAGCACTGTTCCCCCGAGAAGAATGAAACATTTGAGCGCCTTATGTTTCGTACGCGTCCCCAGAGACCTGCCGAATCGTTTGATAGTTTTGTCACAGACCTGAGGCTGAAGGCCCAGTTGCGTAACAAGGTGAAATAAAATCCTCGTTAATTTGCGGCCAAATTGTCTATGGTGTGCTTGATGATCAGCTTTGGGCGATACTATTCCAGGAGGAAGATTTAGTACTGGAAAAGGCAGTAAAGATTTGTCAGGCAAGCGAGATTGCTGCGCAAAGAATAGGTGCACTCTGCTCAAAAGGTTTTGGCGTCAATGTGGATGAAGAAACCAGCGCCATTAGTGCTGTGATGCACGTAATGAAGAAACGTGGTCCCTGTGCGGGCAACCATTTTACACGACCAACAGGAGCTGCCACCGCCATGTTGTGCCAGAAATGTGGCACTAGACACCCTCCCCCCCCACAGCAATGTCCGGCCTACAACAAGGCCTGTTCCAAGTTGGGCACTTTGCAAAGCGATGCTTTGCGCGTTCCACAGATCATGCACCAACTGTGCTGCGATAGATAAAATCAATGTAGAACAACAATTTTACATCGATTTTATTGCGCCGAGAAACCATGCTGTGCACAGAAACAAAGATGGAAGCACAATCAGAATAAAGCATGAAGACGAGCAGACGGTTCTGTGCAATTTCCCGACCGTACTTAAGTCAAACGTAATGCTCAATATTACCTTCATTATGTGTGTCTTTGACCCTAAAGCGTCAGCGAACCCAGTAAATCGGCATATTTTGCAGCAGCTAAATGTGATACAAGACTCTTTGAATCAGTCAGGAATCATGATGGACTTCAGCAACAGAACGCTAGAGACTTTTGATGTTTGTGAATTAGTGCTCTCAGTAGCAGCTGTAAAACACATAATACTTTTTCATATAGTAGATTTGGATATGGACTCAGTAATTGGTTTCAAAATGTGTGAATTATTAAATCTAGTTGAGCAGTTAAATCTCCTAGGAGATAGCTGGTCACCTTAACGCAGTGGATCACTGCAAAGCATTATGGTATGCACGGTGTGTGAGGATTTAGAAGAAACATTTTTTTTAAAAATATTTTTATTAGGGTATTTGCAATTTTTATAATAATAATAACGACATAAACATGGCACAATAAACATTTCCACCCCCATCACAGTCATCACACCCCCAAACAATAAAACAACAGTCTGGCCCTCCTCCCCCCCCCACCTTTTGAATTCTGCTGCTGCTGACATTTTAATTTTCCCCGAGAAAGTCGCCGAACGGCTGCCACCTCCGGGTGAACCCTAACATTGACCCTCTTAAGGCAAACTGTATTTTCTCGAGACTGAGAAACCCAGCCATGTCACTAACCCAGGTCTGTACACTTGGGGGCTTCGAGTCCCTCCACATTAATAAGATTCGTCTCCGGGCTACCAGTGAGGCAAAGGCCAAGGTCTCTTTCGCCCCCTGAACTCCCGGCTCTTCTGACACTCCAAAGATCAACACCTCCGGACTCAGCACTACCGGTGTTTTGAGTACCGAGGACATAGCCTTAGCGAAACCCTCTAAGTTTCGGGCATGCCCAAATGATGTGGACATGATTTGCTAGACTACCCGCGCACCTCGCACACCTGTCCTCTACCCCGAAAAACTTGCTCATCTGGGCCACCGTCATGTGTGCCCAGTGGACTACCTTGAATTGTATCAGGCTAAGCCTGGCGCATGATGAGGATGTATTAACCCTGCTTAAGGGATCCGCCCACAGTCCCGCCTCTATCTCTTCCCCCAGCTCGTCTTCCCACTTGCTCTTTAGCTCCTCCACAGGAGTTTCCTCCGATTCCATAAGTTCTTGGCAGGTGCCTGATACCCTCCCCTCTCCCACTCATGTACTGCATACTACTCTGTCCTGTATCCCCCGTGGCAGCAGCAGTGGAAAGGCCGGAACCTGCCTTCTCAAGAAATCTCGTACCTGCAGATACCCAAACCCATTCCCTGCTGTCAATTCAAATTTATCTTCCAAGGTTTCAAGCTGGGGAAGCTCCCATCTGTAAATAGATCCCCCATCCTCCTAATTCCTGCCCTTTGCCATCTCCGGAACCCACCATCCAGCCTACCCGGTACAAACCAATGTTTATTACAAATCGGGGTCCAAACCGATGCTCCCTCCACTCTCTTATATCTCCTCCACTGCCCCCAGATCCTCAGAGCCGCCACCACCAGCGGACTTGTGGAGTATCGGGCCGGCGAGAACGGAAGAGGGGCCGCTATCAGTGCTCCCAATCTTGTGTCTTTACATGACGCCGCCTCCATCTGCTCCCACACCGAGCCTCCCCCACTACCCACTTCCTAACCATGGCTATATTTGCCACCCAGTAGCAATGACAAAAGTTCAGCAGCGCCAACCTACCCTCCCCCCGACTGCGCTCCAGCAACACTTTCTTCACTCACGGGGTTTTACCCACCCACACAAAGCCCAAAATAACCTTATTCACCCATTTATAAAAGGCCCTTGTGATGAAGATTGGGAGGTACTGAAAGACAAACAGAAATCTGGGGAGGACCGTCATTTTCACGGTCTGTACCCTCCCCGCCAGTGATAGCGGGAGTATGTCCCATCTCTTAAGTCCCCTTTCATTTGTTCCACGAGCCGGGATAGGTTTAACTTGTGGAGTGCCTCCCATTCCTGAGCCACCTGGATTCCCAGATATCGAAAGCTCCTTCCTACCATTCGAAAACGGCTGCTCTCCCAGTCTTTTCTCCTGCCCTCTCGTCTGGATCACGAACATCTCGCTTTTCCCCATGTTCAATTTATACCCCGAAAAATGACCAAATTCCCCAAGGATCCGCATAACTTCCCCCATCCCCTCCAACGGCTGTGAGATATACAAGAGCAACTCAATTGTGTAAAGCGAAACCCGATGCTCCACCCCACCCGCGAACCAGCCCCTTCCAGTATCTAGAGGCCATTAATGGCATGGCCAGTGGCTCTATGGCCAGAGCAAACAGTAGTGGGGAGAGGGGACACCATTGTCTCGTCCCTTGATGTAGTTTAAAATAACCCGACCTCAACCAGTTTGTAAGCACACTAGCTACTGGTGCCTGATAGAGCAACCACACCCAGTCAATGAAGACCTCACCAAACCCAAACCTTCCCATCACTTCCCACAGGTAATCCCACTCCACCCGATCAAAAGCCTTCTCCACATCCATCGCGACCACCACCTCCATCGCCCCTCTTCTGAGGGCATCATCATAACATTTAAGAGCCTTCGAGCATTGGCTGTGAGTTGCCTGCCTTTACAAATCCCGTCTGGTCTTCCCCTATCACCCCCGGGACACAGTCCTCTATTCTTCTGGCCAATATCTTTGCCAGCAGTTTGGCGTCCACAGACAGTCAAGAAATTGGCCTGTATGATCCGCATTGCTCCGGATCCTTCTCCCGTTTCAGGATCAATGAAATAGAGGCCTGCGACATCGTTGGTGGGAGGACTCCCTTCTCTCTTGCTTCATTAAATGCCCTCAACAGCAGTAGGCTCAATATCTCCGCAAACTTCTTATAGAATTCCACCGGGTAGCCGTCCAGCCCCGGGGCCTTGCCAGATTGCTTGCCCTCCAATCTCTCCATTATTTCTTCAATTTCAAGTGGGGCTCCCAGCCCTTCCACCAGATCCTCATCCACACTTGGGAACCTCAACTGACCCAAGAACTGCCTCATCCCCTCCACCCCAGCCGGGGATTCCGACTCATATAATGTGCTGTAAAAGTCCTGAAACACCTCATTCACCCCCACTGGGTCCAGGACCGTGATCACACCTCGACTCTTTTACTCTCCCTATTTCCCTGGCCACATCCCTTTTTCTGAGCTGGTGTGCTAACATTCTGCTTGCCTTTTCCCCATACTCATAGGCCGCTCCCCTTGCCTTCCTGAATTGTTCCACCGCCTTCCCTGTAGACAACAGCCCAAATTCCACCAGTAACCTCCGCCGTTCCTTCAGTAACCCCACGTCTGGGGCTTCTGGGTATCTCCTATCCACCTGGAATATCTCCCCAACTAGCCTATCCCTCTCAGCTCGTTCCATCTTTTCTCTGTGGGCCCATATCGAGATTAATTCCCCTCTAACCACTGCCTTCAAAGCTTCCCACACCGTTGCTCCATAAATCTCCCCCGTATCATTTGTTTCCAGGTAGTTCTATATGGACTTGTTCACCCGACCACAGACCGCTTCGTCTGCTAACAACCCCACATCCACCCTCCATAGTGGGCATTGTCTTCTCTCCAAACTAACCCGTAGATCCACCCAATGTGGGAAATGATCCGACACTGCGATTGCCGAGTACTCAGTATCCGCCACCCCCGGTAGTAGGGCCCTGCTCAGAACAAAAAAGTCGATCCGCGAGTATACTTTGTGGACATGCAAGAAAAAAAAAAACTCCCTTGTTCTTGGCCGTCCAAACCTCCATGGGTCTACTCCCCCCCCCCCCCCCCCCCATCTGTTCCATAAACCCCTTCAATTACTTTGACGCGGCTGGCGCCCTCCCTGTCCTGGATTTTGAGCGGTCCAATTCCGGATCAATGACTGTGTTAAAATCACCCCTCATGATCAAGTTATGTGACTCTAAGTCTGGGATCTTACCTAACACTCGCCTCATAAATTCCACATCGTCCCAATTCGGAGCATATACATTCATGAGTACTACCCGCACCCTCTCCAGCTTCCCACTCGCCATTATGTACCTGCCCCCCAGTGTCTGACACGATTCTCCCTGCCTCAAATGCTACCCGTTCATTCATTCAAAATCGCTACCCCCCTGGTCTTTGAGTCCAGCCCTGAGTGGAATACTTGGCCAACCCACCCCTTCCTCAATCAGCTTCCATCCCCTCAGATGCACGAACACGCAAGCCCTCTTGAGCGGCCCATTCAGCCCTCTAATGTTCCATGTAATCAGTCTGGTCGGGGGACTCGACACCCCCCGCCCCTTTGCCCCTGCGGATTAGCCAGCACCCTTTTTAGGCCAGCCTCCAGCTCACGTCCCCGGCCTCCTCGAGCCCGCTCTCGGGCATCCGCCGTCCCCAATCTCCCATTTGTCCCCTAGTAGCAGGTCCCCCCTGTCAGCAGAGCAGCACCCCCCGCCCCCCCCCCCCCCCCCCGGTACCAGCACCAGAAACTCAACACCCCATATCAAGCTCAAGCTTGTCACTTGCTCGCCCCCCACTGTGCTTCCATGAGCCAACTGACCTAGCTGACCTGATAGCTCCTGCCCATGGCACCAAACTGACTGTCTCCCCATTGTTCTCTCTCCTCCCCCCCCCCAACTTGGACATACATATTCAAAGCATCACATTCCCCAGGAAACAAAGAGTAGAAAAAACAGTGGAAAAATAACCACAGAAACAGCACCCCCTCCACCCAGCTCCCAGTAAAAACAAAGTTAACCTTAGACCTCGAAACAGCCCCCTATTGCACATGACACTACTTATTCAAACCAGCACAAAGTAAATATCAACAAATTGCTATTGCAATACTCTCCCCAAGGTTCCCGTGGCTTTAGTTCACATCCAACCTTTTTTCCTTTATGAAAGTCAACGCATCGTCCGGTGTTTCAAAGTAGAATTCCCGGTCCTCATATGTGACCCACAGGTGCGCTGAGTACAGCACCCCGAACTTCACCCTTTCTTAAAGAGGGCCGATTTTGCCCGATTAAACCTGGCTCGCCTCTTGGCCAAATCCGCGCCCAGGTCTTGATAAATACGCAGCTCACAATTCTCCTTCCTGCTGCTCCGTTCTTTCTTGGCCCACTGCAGAATATGTTCCGTGGCCAGGAACCGGTGCATATGTACCACCATCGCCCTCGGCGGCCCATTCGGTCGGCGCTGCTTTGCAAGGGCTCTATGCGCTCTATCCAGTTCCAGGGGCTGAGGGAACGCCTCAGCCCCCATCAATTTCTCCAACATGTTTGTCATATAGGCCCTCGCATCTGATCCCTCACTGCCCTCAGGGAGGCCGATGATTCTCAGGTTCTGCCTTCTGGACCTGTTCTCCAGGTCCTCCAGCTTCTCCTGCATTATTTTCTGGTGGTCATTCATCATGTCCACCTTGGTCTCCAACATGGTTATGTATTCCTCGTGCTTTTTCACCACCTCCTGTGTCGCACGTCCATGGATTTCTTGACTCTGCACCACCTGATCAATCGAAGCCTTGATCGGGTCCAGTGTGTCCTTCTTAAGCTTGGCGAAGCATTCTTCAAAACACTTCACCATCTGCTCCGTCGACCACTGTGCCATGTCCCCGCGGCCCTGCTTCTCTGCCATGCTTTCCCACGTTGCCTGCTCTGCTCGTGTCTTTCTTGTAAAACGTTGTCTTCTCACACGGCCACTTCTGGTCCAATTCTCCATGCAGTGGCAAGGGACTTCTCACCATCTCACCCTCCACCGCTTCATCCAATAAAATCCAGAAAGAAATGGGAGAAAAAGGTCCAAAAGTCCGTCACAGGCGGGAGCTATCAAATGTGCGACATACTCCTCCATGGCCGCCACCGGAAGTCCATTTGGAAGAAATTGTAGTGGAAGACAACAAACCAGACAAAGGGACGGAACTGCCGGCGAGCATTCCGCAATTCTGACTGATAGCCTTGAAGAATGTGCATCGACCCAATGGTCCATACGAGGATATGATGAGCCCGTATTACAGCATCTACGTGATGTGAGTGTTAAATGGACAGAGATTGAAAAGCCGCGGAGCTTCACGCTGGAGTTTACATTCGGGCCTAATGAGTATTTCACGAACGAGGAGATTACCAAAGTGTATCAGTTGGACTCACAGCCGCTGAAATCATGCGTAGATGAGCCGCAGATCATTGGCTCCACAGACTACACAATCAACTGGACAGAAAGCAAGAACGTCACAGATTAAGAAACTCGAATGAAACCAAACCACGGGGGTCGAAGCGATCCACAAACAGCGACATGAACGGCATCCAAGGGATCGTTCTTCAACTTTTTCAGTGACGCTCCAGTACCACGGAGTGGAATTTTAAGCCCAGCAATGGCGGCCAAACAAAAGGCTGATTTTGAAATTGGCGTCCTATTTCTAAAGTATGTAATTCCGTGTGCATTGTTATATTTTTCAGGTGAACAGACTGAGGATCATTCTGATTCCAAGGCCGAATACCATGAGAAGCTGTTTAAGGTTACAGACGATGATGAAGGTGAGACGGATGATGAGCACTATGAGCTGCTTGCACATCTCTTCTCCAGCAGCACAGATGAGGCTCAAAGACAAACCTCTGGTTGTCTTCAAGCAATCATGAGGTGGTCACGGGGGATGCCCGGACGACGCTGGACTCTGTGGAGACCAGGAGTTCAGAGAAGGTGCAGCCAGAATTGAAGGCTGCTGATACCACTGACGATCGTACATTGAGAGAACTAGAAGTACAAGAAATTGTACCGATTCTAGAAAAGCTGGCCTCCGAGATAGAAGATATCCTGTTGCAAGTTCTGGAAATGGCTCCAATGATGTACTCCCAAGCAGTCGGCGACACAGAGGACAAGTGGGAGGACATTGAGGAAGATGCTGAGTGCGATGATGTGGAGGTTGAATTATTCGATGACTCTGATACTGAGTCTGAAGGCGACCTAATGACCATGTCATTATGCAGCTCCACTGACCACAAATTTGATCTAGACAACCCAGGGCTTGGATCGACTCAACCACAAGTCATAATCATCTCCAGTGATGATGACCAAGCCACTGATGCTCCAACAAACCGAGATGAGGTGAGACAGCCAAACGTGGTTTCATCTTCCATGCCGGAACCAGAGCTCGAGGTGATCCAGCATGCTGATGAGGCTGCAGAAATGGACGTGCTCACACCAATCAGAGATGGAGATGCCTACACCTTTTTGGACACCTCACCACACAGCAACGACCAGCGCCAATAAAGAGGCCGCAAAAAGGAAAACAACCAAGGAACACACCTGACCACTCCACCGTGTCCAGAAAAAGAGAAAGAAAAGGGAGAAAAGGTAGGGAGAACCACTGCATCTCACCAGCCAACCAGTATCAAAAGCACGTAACAGATAACAAGCAACAACGTGCCAGGAAACAAAAGCGAAAACGACTGCTGACACAGATCCGGTGGTCTTGGACCAAATCCTTTCAATGACAAAGGGCAATGAACAAGACAAGCAACAGGCTGGCAAGTGAGCCAGACTCTGCAGAAGTAGACACCGGATGGAAACACTGATTTCTGCACAGAATACAAAAGGACACTTTTTGTAAAACATACATGCCATATCTGCATAAAATGGAATGTTACCTGTAACAAGCACTTTATATTGATGGTTTGCATGGAAGGGGGATGTGTGATGTGCCTATGGGCCATACCAAATTTGGATTTTGTGAGACCTCCAACCAGCAGGTGGCAGCACAGCCACACCATGTGGCCTCAAGACCACGGTCATGTGACCTGGGGACCTATATATAAAGAGAGGCTTATCCAGCCACCTCCAGAAGAACACGAGTTAGAGGGTAATAAGACGTACATGTAACAGGTCAGCAGAAGTTGTAAGCTCCAGAGGAGTAGCAAGACTCCACAATAACGTGCTCTGTATCAGATTGCCACCCTACTGTGCGAGACACAATAAAAGGATCTTGGTTGGACAGATTGAAGTGTTTGTAAAAGTCTTAAAGTACAAGGGACCAAACACACAATAGACACATTTTAAAGTTTTTACTTCTGAAAATATATAATTTATTAAGACACTGACTAATGCACACCGATGAAGCAATTATATGATTGAGCATAGTTTTTTTTCGTTTTTACCTACAGATGGGAGCTGGCCACGTTTTTCTGGTGATAAATTCATTTTCAGCTGTATTAATAAAAATGCACTACATAACATTCTTAAATACATAAAAGAATACTTTTTAATGGAAAAAAAAATAATTATGTTCTATTACACTGGCCCTTTTGGACTAGTTTGTAGAAAAGTTTATGTTCGGGATCATGCAAATCAATTTTAGTGGTAACTTGAGAGCTGTAATCCTAATCAGTTTCAATAGCATTTGATTTCAATTTCCTGATGACACCCAGAGTCTTTATTTCTGTGAATCATAGAATTCCGATAGTGCAGAAAGAGACCACTCAGCCCGTCAGGCCTGCACTGACCCTCTGAAAGAGCACCTACCTGAATCTCATGTCGCATTCCCGTAACCCTATCAAGGGGCAACTGACCACGGCCAATCCACCTAACATGCGCATCTTTGGACGGAGGGAGGAAACCGGAGCACCCGGAGGAAACCCACGCAGACATGAGGAGAACATGCAAACTCCACACAGACAGTCACCCGAGGCCGGAATTGAACCCGGGACCCTCGCGCTAAGAGGCAGCAGTGCTAACCACTGAGCCACTGTGCTGCCTTATAAATAAAGTGAAATGTTGTACATGTGTTACTGTTTTTTACTTTATGTTGCAAATATACCATCATTAATCCCAAAAGGTTAAGGAAGAATGATTTTCAATGATAAGCTTGAAGTACCCAGAGCTTGAAAAATGGGAACGTTTGATCAGAAGAATCTGGTGACCTGTGCAAATTTTTGGCTTCATGTTCCACATCACCTGCCTTTGACTCAAGCTGCTTGGCAGAACCTCACATTACCACCCTTGTGTTGACTTATTCTGTGTTCCACAGTGTGGATACCGAGTCACCTCATTCACCGAACACGTATATGTTGTTTCGACATTGTGTGCAATGGGAACTAATATTGCATTCTGAATCGAGGAGGAGATGACAGGAGAAAACGGGGTCGCCCACCTCCCACACAAACCCACAATGCAGACTCACACACACAAACATATTTAAATAGATACACGCACACGCACACAAATATTCCTTCTCTATGTGTTTTCTTTTAATGTGAAGAATTAAAGATGAAAGGAAAGGAACACTACATTGTCGGCAGAATGTAACCTAATCCAGTCCAGTGTTTCCCTGCATCCCAGTCAATTGCTTTTGAATTCTGTGCAGGTAGCGTATGATTTTATTTTCAGTTTGTGGACTGCTGCTGTCATTATTAAACCGTGCCTTATATTTATGTCAACTGGTTTGCATCTTGCTTGAACTTGGCAAGCGCTAATGGATTAATCAGCAAAAAAGAACGCTTGTTTCCTTTCAATTTGAACTGATCACATGGTCCCAACTGTCATTTCACTGGTTGTGCTGCTGCTGCTGCTGCTGCTGATTCACTGCTGCTGACTGGTGCCCAGTGCAAGCTCTCTCCTCTCGTGACTGAACATTTTTTTGTTGCGAAAAATGTCTTGAAGAGAAGCTGAGGTTTTGTGACCAAGATGCAAAGGTAGAGATACCACTATTTGAAATGTTGTAATCTTTTCAATGTTTCTAAACAGCTGAATAATGTTTCTACTGTTTTTACTGTGATCATTTATTCCAGTCTCTGTCAGAGGCTGAAAGTGGCAAACTGCTTCCTCTTCTAGCATCCGAATTTCATGCTGTCTAACCATCTGTGATACTAGGGAATTTTGGTAATGAAGTAAGGATTTCTATTTTTCTCAATACGTTGCTGAGAGAGGCGGATGTGGTTTCTAGCCAAGGTATCTCTCAGACATGTTGGCATTAAGTGTATGCAACCACGCAATCCAAATAAGCTGCAACTGGGCTAAAGAACTGAGAATACCAGATATAGACAACCTCAAGAAGCAATAAGCATCTTAGTTACATCAATTGATTTTAGTCCTGATGGTTATTGATGAGAGCCATTAAAGATGACTGCCAGATGGGCTTCATACCGAAACAGTCCAGTGTGTTTCTGGCAGTGTGTTGGTGTAGGCTCCTTAAGGATCAAAAGGGAAAAGATGATGAGAAGTATAAACTATCTTGAGGGTTGCTTTAGCGACCATTGTCATCTACAGTCCTAATAACAGTAAACATTAGCAGCAGCCAATGCGAGTCCCCTCTATTTCAACTGCTTTCCATGCAGCCACTGAGAGTGGCACAAAAGACAACCAATCGGCAAACATCGCTCAGGATGCTTTGGCATCTCTCTTTTGACATCTCTCAGGAGCGTTGACCATCATGAACAACAACATCAAAGAGGATGTTGGATCCTTGCAGTACCTTTGTGAATAGAAGTATTGGGCATTGAATTCACAGGAAAGCTCTGTCAGAGTTTGTGTACATGCTGCTAGATTGCTAGCAGGCAATTGCCTGAAAGCAAAAAATGCTGAATGCTGAAAATCTAAAACGAAAACCTGAAACTGCTAAAATAGTGGTCTGTCCCTGGATCATTACCAAGAGGGCCAGCAACTCAGGCAGCATCTGTAGAGAGAGAAAAACAGAGTACCTCAGATTCTATGCCTGATCTACATTTTCAGTGTTTATTCCAGAATTCCAGCACCAATACTGTTGGTAATTGCTGAGTTGGCAGGTCATGCAGTCATTCTGGCCACCCCAGACACTTTTACAGTAAAGTGGGTCTAATATGCTCTAGTGGGTGGCACAGTAGCACAACGGTTAGCACTGTTGCTTCACAGCACCAGGGTCCCAGGTTTGATTCCCGGCTTGGGTCACTGTCTGTCTGGAGTCTGCACATTCTCCCCGTGTCTGCGTGGGTATTCCACCGGGTGCTCCGGTTTCCTCCCATAAGTCCCGAAAGACAATAGGCGGGATTCTCCACTCACGTGTCAAAGTGCCCACGCCGTTGTGAACGCCGTCGAGGTTCACGATGGTGCGAAACGGCCCCTATCGCGACCGATTCAGGGTCCGATAATGGGCTAGGATCGGGGCCGTGTCATCTACACGCGCCAGGCCTTGTCGCCGCGTAAAGGCGGCGCCGCATAGATGACGCGGCCGGCGCCGCATAACTGCCATCACCCACGCATGCGCGGGTTGCCGTCCTCTCTGAGTCCGCCCCGCAAGAAGCTGGTGGACGGATCTTGCGGGGCCGCAGAAGGAAGAAGGTCCTCCTTCAGAGAGGACAGCCCGCCGATCGGTGGGTACCGATCGCGGGCCATGCCACATTTGAGGTACCCCTGGGTGCAGGATCCCCCCCCCCCGCAGGCCACCCCCCAGCGTTCCCGCGCTGTTCCCGATGGCAGCGACCAGGTGTGGACGGCGCCGGGGGGAACCCGCCGTTTTGGCCTGGCCGCTCGGCCCATCCGGGCCTGAGTATAGCGGGGTTGCCGGAGAATTGCCATTTTGGGTGTCTCCGGCGATTCTCCGGCCTGCGGCCCGCGGAACTCGACGGGGCCGTTCCCGCCACTTGGGAGGGCGTCGGACCGGCGTCCCGGGAAATTTTGGCGGCCCAGGCGATTCTCCCAACCGGTGCGGGAGTGGAGAATCTCGCCCATGCTGTTGGGTAATTTGGATATTCTGAATTCAACCACAGTGTACCCGAACAGGCTGCAATGTGGTGGCTAGGGAATTTTCACAGTAACACCATTGCAGTGTTAATGTAAGCCTACTTGTGACAATAATAAAAAAATATTATTATTATAACTAACAACAACAGCAAAATTGTTGTTTAAGACTTCATAATACAACTTAATGTATTTTGGCATGAGCTTCATTGTCATACTGTTCTTTCCTGTAGGTTGTCATGACAATATTTCACAAAGAAGATAGCCAATTTAGCCCGATAGCACCTCATCACACTTCTATTGCTGTGAATGAAGCCTCTCTTTGATTGCCATAGGATGCCAGTTTCCTTGGATACCGGGTCGCAATCTTCCTTAAAGGTAACAAAGTTCCAAGCGAGCACATTTAGCCGTGTGTTTCCCGGGACTCGCAGTGCCAAGAAACACATAGCTATTCAATGCAACTCGCTTTGACTTAGGGGCCTAAACAGGGAATGTGTGGTCGAGGCCGCACTTAGCCCAGTTGTAACGAGATTGGGATGCCATTTTTAAATGGTGTCCCGATCTCAGAGGCCCACAAAAAAAATCCCCAACCTCCTCCCCCCCCCAGCCTGAACACAACATGGGATCTCCCCCACAGCCCAAACGCAACCCCCCACCACTCCCAAGCCCCCAACACCCAAGCCAGGTAACCCCAGCCCAATAACGAGCATGCAAAAAATGCCAACTTTAAAAAGGCGTTCCAGTTTCTTGGGCACCTGACACAGGCCCCAACCCTTTCCCCCAGGCCACAACTCACTGTAAGGGAGTTCCCAGACATCCCTGCACCTCTCCCCCACCCACTCAGGGCATCTCCCAGCCTGAACACCGCCACACAAACAATGCCAGCTTGGTAGCCTGAAAGTGACCCTGGGTGCCAGCATGGCACTGTCACGTTGGCCAGATGGCATTGCCAGGGTGCCAGGCTGGCATTGCCAGGGTACCCAGGTGGCACCAGCAGTGCCAGGGCACCACACTACCCAAAGGGTATGCTGCCAGGGGCTCCGATCCCCTTGGAGATCCCCACAAGTGCCAGTCCATCAGGTCCCCATTTGTGGGGACCTGTACCAAATAGCACTTACCCGAGGTCCCTGAGGCAAAGGATTGAACTCCAAAGTCTCAGGTACCTTGGGAATCTGCACATTAGAGTGAGGCTTACTGCCTCGCTCTAAAATGCAGATATTCTAAAAGGTGATTCTACCTATTGTGGGCGGGATTGTCCTTGCAACATCTCACGAGATTGTGTTGAATCTCGCAAGGCATTGCGAGCCAGGTAGATTCCTGGAGCAGCGTCTCTCGGCTTTCACCAACCACACTGTGCCGTGGCGAGCTGCTTTTCTGGCGAAGTTAGGCTGGAAGATTGCGGCCCAGGTTATGCATTCAGTACACTGCAGTATTATTGAAATATTTTTTAACTAGACAGTAAATATGCTCAAATCATTGTTTCATGACCAGTCTTGTAAAGCTGTGTTGTTCACAGCCTATTGGGCTGATCTTTCTGACACTTCCCACCTTCAAGTACGCATTTTCCTCGGTCCAAAGATCAGGATAAAGGGGCAGAGTTTCTTGTTACTTGGAGTCTCCCCCTGTTACATTCTTCTGGGATTTTGTAAGGCTTTATGGAGGTGTGTGGGGGAATGGAGGTGGTGGCAAATGGAGCTGGCCCTACATCTAGAGAAGGCACAGGCCCAACAATGCCATGAGGTAAATGATACTTGACAGGAGCATTCCTGGCCCTCTGTCTCATTTTTCTGAAAGACTATTTACTGAGGACAGAAGGGCTGAGACATCCAAGGAAATGTAGCACCATTGTCTGTCCCCGAATCATTACCAAGAGAACCATAAGCCCAAGGAAAGGAAAGTGGTTATTTTAATTTCTAGCCCTGTGCAGGATTGTTGGAGGTAATTGGGATCTTCTGGAGAGTTTGCACCAATCTTGGATGGCCAACAATATATTTCCCCTCTTCCTGCAGGCACTAGACCTTAACATGTGATAGGTCGATACTAGGGTCCTTGGACAGGAAATCACATCTCTCCTATCCAGCACCAGGATGCAGGCAAAGGGAGAATCTACTCTCATATCACCTGCATATATGCGTTGAATTCAGAAAATATTTCATATATTGCTCACACTGAAAACTGTAGCTGTAAAAGCTTAGGTGCCCCAAGAAGGTAAACCCAAAATAAGTTTAATTCAACAACAAAAGCAAAGACAGCAAATGGCTTACAGTGGCAATCGGGACTCCCATTCTCGCTGGTCTAGTCCAGGCCAGCTTTTATGAGACAACGTTTAGGAGCCCCAGCTGATGGGCCTCTGCCCACTAACGGGGCAACTCGTATTCCATAAGTTCCACGGGGAGATCAATTTGGGTGACACCATGATTTACGTGAGGGTTATTACAAATTGTGTTTGCAGCATTGCTGTTTCTCCAGTCAAAACTGAGAGTAGGGATCCAATCAAGTAGTTTAGTACAGGAATCTGTATGGCAGGACTGCAAGAATGATTTGGCATTGAGTCTGCTGCAACAAATAGAACACCAAAGATTTGTGTTCCAAAGCACATCTGTTATAGGCAACCCATGCACAGTGGTAGGTGTTGTGGGTAAGCCAAAGCCCACTGTTCCCTGCTGTGCTTCATGCTAACAACAGTGGTTGGTGGACTGGCATTACAGACTCACTGGAAGTACTTTTAATTCCACTGCTGTGTCGTGCTTACCTATGTAATTATAGCTCACTGCACTTCAAAATGAAGCATTTGGATTGGACTTGGATTTGTTTTATTGTCACGCGTACCGAGGTACAGTGAAAAGTATTGTTCTGTTCACTTTGGGCATGATCATACCAATTGGGAACAATGTCCCACAGCCAACACATTTAGCCACGGTGTTTCCCGGTGTTCACAGCGTCAAGAAACACACTATCTAACGTGGCTCCGGTTAGTTTTGGGGCATCAGTGGAGAAGCGTGGCTCAGGCCGGACTTAGTCCCGTTGCCTGCACTGAGGAGACCCGAACGCCAAAACTCCTCAGTGCCATTTAAAAATGGCATTCCAATCTCTTGGGCACTTGACGCGAGCACCAAACCTTCCCCTCCAGGCCCCAACTCACTGCGAGGGAGACCCCGGGCCTCCCTGCACCTCTCCCTCACCCACTCGGGGCATCTCCCGGCCTGAACACCACCACACACAAAAAATGCCAGCTTGGCACCCTGACAATGACCATGGGTGCCAGCCTGGCACTGTCAAGTTGCCCAGGTGGCACTGTCAGGGTGTTAGGCTGAAATTGCCAGTGTGCCAGGATGGCACTGCCAAGGTGCCCAGGTAACACAGCAGTTTCAGAGCTCCACCCTGCCCAGAGACATGCACCTGGGGCTTCCAATTCCCTGGAAGATCTCCACAAGTGCCATTCCATCTGGTCCCTTTTTATGGAGACCAGTACTGATCGGCACTTGCCCGAGGTCTCCACGGTGAAGGGGATGGATCCCAATGCCTTCGTTACCTCAGGGAACTGAAATTGGACTGAGACTAGCTGCCTCGCTCTAATATGCAGATTTGCCAAAAAGTGATCCGCCTACAATGGGTGGCTTCACATTGCGACGTTTCGCGCGATCGCATTAGATCTCATGAGGCGTGGCGAGTCAGGTAGATCAAGGGAGCGGGGCCTCCTGGCAGTTACCGGCCACATTACATCACGGTGCGAGCGGGCCAGCAGATTGTGCCCTTTATATCCATTGACCTCTCTTTCTCTTCTTTTGAATAACGTCTGTAGAGGTTACAGTACATTGATACTACTTCATAGTTCGTGGAATAAAATTAGATGAACGTTACATACTGATCAATGAAAACATCACTTTCTGAGGTTACCCAGTGATTTAATTGATCAGTGGGCTGCATGGTATAAAACTGAACCTTGCAGACCTGCAAGATCCTGTACTGAATTCTTAGGCACTACCAGTATTGCTGGGCTTGAGAAGGGAAGTTCAGCCATGAAATGGGATTTTCCGGTACTGGCTGTGGTTTTTGCTCCTGACAATTATCTAGTTACCCATTCTAGGTGACAATCAGGTTTGACTTGGCTATAAGGCGAGCTATAGTCAAATACCGTGCCAGCATTCACTGGAGCAAATCGCGACACAGAGAAATGGTACACCTGTAATTATTCTCGGTTACATATTATATTAGTTACACCGCCCTCTAGTTTTCAGAACACCAAATTGAAACTGATTTTAATCTCTTGGCCTATACAAATCAGCCTACTGCAGGCCCCTCATCAAAGGTTGAGGTGTTTAAGGACATGTGATCAATTCTATCAGATGCAGAGCATATTAAAGGGAGTTCTACATGCTGCCACCAAAAATGTACATTAAAATACCTACCTGCATATGAAACCAGAAGACACAGGAGAGCCTCTCCAGGCTTCAAGTTACAACTGCAGGGTACTGCCAACCTCTGCTTGCCTTGTCCTGATCTCATCCCTTCTCCCTCCTCGCCTCACTAGTTTCTCTGTTGCAGTATCCATGATGGCTGACGATTACCTTCTTCTAGCTGATTCTTGCGGACAATTGTCGACTCGCGCAAGCCCATCGTGTCTTGGTGACACAAGCGGATCAATTTTGCCTGCTTCTCTTACTCAACAGTTTTGGCACAGCATTTCAACTTTGCCACTGGGTTTATGCTGGAAGCTTGACACAAACCAATTTCTAGGCAACTATCCAAGCTGGCATGTTGAATGGCACTCGGTGAGGGGCTGATATTGTCCATTAAACATCACGCAAGTAGAAGTCATTGGCTTCAGGAGAAAACTGGAGGTGAAATAAGCATCAAACTTAAAATATTAGTAAGCTAACTAATGCAAAGCGGCTATTTCCAATTCTCAAATCATTGGGTGGAATTTTCCACTCCAGAGATGGAACATTTGGTGCAGTTCCCACCGCCTGGTGTGGCTGGTTGCAGACCAGATCGTCCACTTTTCATTTCATTATGTATGAATGAATGGTGGGGCAGACTTGGATTAATTGGATCATTGGATTCATTACCTCACCAGATTGTATTTCCGGGTGCCATATTTAAACGGCACCCGTGCACACATTCACTCTCTGTACTCCAGGATTTGTCGTGACAAGCACCAGAATTGCCTCCAGAAGAGTCAACCCATGCATGCCACGATTCAGCGACAAGGGTCTCCACCAGTTGAGGACCTGGGGAAGATCCTTTACCCCCGTGATGGGAGCCGCTGGTCCACCAATCTTACGACCAAGGCTGGAAGAAGGTCCCCAGGGCGGTCAGCACCGCAGCTATCAGGAGAGAGCTGCTATCGGGGTGCCGAAAAAGGATGAATAATCTCATCCACTTCATCAGGATAAATCAACCTTCTCCTCACTCAACACATGAGGCAAAATCTTCCCTTAATTTCTCAGAGTGTCAGTTTCAGCAGGAAAACCAGCGTGTAGCTCACCAACAGGATTTTCTCTCCAGATTCTTGCAGAGAATCTGGGGTGTCAGAGTGTTTGAGCAGAACTCCCCTCGCCCCCCCCCCCCCATGGACATGGGGGACCCCCTCACAAGCATTAGGGCAATACCCCACCCCCACATAAGCATTTGGGCAACCACCCACCCCACCCTCACCCCCTCTACACAGTGCTGTGGGCAGTGCCAGTAGAACAGCGTAAAGTGCCAGCACAGTACCAGGGAACTACCTGGGCATGTGCTCCTCACCCCCCCTCCTCCCCCCACCCCCAGGACTATGCTTAGTTTTGCGCCCCTGACAGATTCCCCCCGAATGCTTCAAGTTCATAAATACCTGTTCTAAACATCATGTTGGCAAGATGTATGAATACTCGGTGAAGGGGGGGTGGGGGGGGGGGGGAACATATAACATCTACCAGCTGGATCTTCTAGCTTTTCAGTGTCTTTGAGGAGGTCTATCTTCCAGCCTTAGCATTGTCCTGAATGTCCATCTTCCTTTTCAGAAGGTCAGTCTTTCTTCAATGGTGGATCAGTCATGTTGGATGACTTCCAAATATGGCACCCGGATATGACAGTGGAATGTGTGCAATCAACCAACTTCTGCACAGAATACGGCGCTAAATCCCAGGTGCATAATTAACTTGGGCGGGGCCAGAAGATAAGGCACTGTTTCCCGTGAGCCTCCGCAGTGGGAAATATTCCCCAGTCACCACCCTGCCATGAGACTTAATCCCAAATGAGAAAATTCCGCCCATACTTTCATGAGGCCATCAGGCTTTCACAGGGCTATGGTCCAAAGAGATCTCATGCACTACCAGCACAAGGGACATCATCACTGATTCTCTCACTCACACTTTAACATCTTCATCTCTTGTCACATCCTGCACAGGTCACATCTTTAGGACTTGCATAAATCCACTCAGCACACACAAAAGATAGGCAAGCATATAATCTGCTTTGGCATCCATCCAGATCACAGTCTGTCCATCGGTCTTTATGCAAGACAAGGTCACCCGCATAACAGGGAGAGATTTCACACCAGAGTGGGAATGCCGGAGCTCAGGCTACTCATCCGCTTTGAGGAGCAGGCAGCAGAGCTAGCTGTGGAGGACAGGGACCGTTCCTGTACTGAACGCGAGATCAGCATCTCCCAACAAGCCGATGAGGCCCAACCCACTAGTCTTCGCCCACTCGCCAAAACAGTGAGTGCTCTTTCAGATAAGAGACTATCCAGCCAATCATTAATGATCTCTTCTTTCTATTACACCTGCCAACAAGAAAACAAGGCGGTACAACGCCAGTCAGCCAATCGGCCCCCCAGGTGACGTTGGATGATGCTCTTGAGGATCCACACGATGTAGAGTCGTCACTACATTCCCCTGTATTCCCCACCAGGGCAGACACACACACTTTGGTATGACCTAGTTTTAGCGCAAGCTCAGGGTTACCGTCCACAGTAGGTGGAGGTATTGACAGCCAAGATCATCAAAAGTAGGAGGACTACTGAAGACCAGGCTCCTGCTGAGTCTGAGGACGGCAACCACGCATGCGCGGGTTGGCGCCGGTCAACCTGCGCATGCGCGGATGACGTCATTTACGTGGCGCCAGCTGTGTCATTTATGCGGCGCCGCTTTTACGCGGCGCCAAGGCCCGGCATGCGTAAATGACGCAGCGCCGCTCCTAGCCCCCTGGGGGCGGGTGAATAGGGGGCTGGGAACGGCTTCCGACGCCAGAGTGAAACACTCCGGTTTTCACTCCGGCGTCGGCACTTAGTTTCCCGATGGGAGAATTCGCCCAGAGAATCCTGCCACCAGCGAACGGTGCACTGCCGAGAAACTCATGGCTGGGAGGTCACAGAATCCCGCCCAGGCAGGGGAATAGCAGGCAGAGTTGTCAGAGGCTGTCAGCAGATTAGAAGAGGATGAAGGAGTCTGCCCATGCTCTGTCTGATGCTGTGGCACCAACATCACCATTGGAAGGGTGGTGACTGCCATGGAGACTTTGGGCCAGCGTTTTGTGCTAGATATGCACTCGGACCTGCATACCATCGCTATCGCCATGAGTGGGATCCATCAATAGCTATGCAAGAAGGGGATGGGCAATTTGATCCGCCATGAAATTCTATTGCGGAAAATTGCAGCCTGTTTTTATGCCAACGGGAAGCTGACTTTTGGCCATACTCCAGTTTTCCAGTTCTGCCCCCCATGATGCTCGCCACTGGCAGGACTGGAAAATCCCACCCATTATGGGGAGTACCACTTCAAACTAGAGAGTTTGCTACCAGAATTTTAAATGACACTGAGATCAGACCTTCATTTAATGTTATGAGTGAAAAGTTAATGTAAAGAGAGGGGATTTACATTTTGCAGTGAGAAAGAGTGGCCACTAGCATGCATCAGCACAGATAATTGTTGAACACTGCTTTATATGCAATGCATTTAATTTTTGCATATTACAATAATGTATTGTTTGAATGTGCTCTCAGTGAAAGGTGTAATTATGCTCTTTGAATCGTCATCAGCACACCTCGCAGATAATTATCCGACCAACCCTGCAATGTTGTCCAGGCCATAATAGAACGATGGTGCAAATGAGACTGAATATTCAAACAGTCAGACCTCCACCCAGAGCCACTGTTCTGGAATGGATTCTAACTTGTCTGAAAACTTGGTTTGGAAGATAATCTAAGAGGAAGCAGAGAGGACTCTGAAAGTAAAGAACAATGAGCCCATTTTATATCACCATCTAGAAAAATGGTGCAGGTAAAACAATCTCATTGGGTACAAAAGTAATAAATAGTTAACGGCAGTTACCTCGAGTGTAATCTAAGATACTTTGTGCGACCGAATATGTATGTGCAAAAATGTGCAAAGGTCTCTCATTCAGTGTCTGATTAAACTTTAGGAAGATAAATTTAACTTTGGGTAATGTTGTGGAAAGGGTAATATTTGTTTCGCTGCCTGTTATATAACTAGATGGTCTTCCTCCCCATCGACTTTAGTGAAAAGGAACATCATTTATATGTTGTGTAATCAACAGCCCCATCATTTTAATCCCTTTCACATTGCAGCCCAACCAAATTTAAAAATAACTCCCAGATTTCTGTGCAAAGCTAAATAACAAAAGTCAAAACTATAGAACACAAATAAGACAATAAAATCCCTAAAGTATGGTTTCTCTTTTTATTTTAGATGAATATAAAATCTGACTATGGAACTTAATTAAGGACGCATTCATCAAATGGCATTTCACAGGTTGGGATAACCACAGGAGAAATGGTACTGCTGCATATTCCCCTGGAAAGGCCTTCAGATGCCTCTAAAGAGCTCTGAACAGCTACATCCTAAAGCAACATAAAGTAGGTTTGGCATAGGCATGTTGAGCAGATTGAGTCAATAGTCCATCTGCCCAGCTAACAACACCTAGTCCACGTGCATGATGTAATGCAGGCAACCTGCCCCAGCTCCTGCTCCAATTCATTCCCTCTAATCCTGTGCTTCTGGAATTTCCAATATATTGCCTTCACTTGGCTTTTGTTCATTGCTACTTCTGCTGGTACATAGGCTCTTCTGCAGGGTACTGGGATAGAAGAATATTTTGAGGGATTAGATAAAAAGGGGTGGGAGGAAACTCATTTGGAGCATAAATGCTGGCATTGACCAGTTGGACTGGATATTCTGTTTCTGTGGTGTGGACTCAGTGTGATTCTATGCAATATTGGAAGGATGATGAGTCTGAAAGGTTGTCACCTACCACTTGTGACCAAAATTGTTCTCAGCTGTCAATTTAGGATTTACCAAAAGCTTGAGGTACCTGGAGGCAGATCCTGTGAGGGATCCAGCAATATTGTTGGACCCTGAAGTCACTGGGATTCCTCCCCTATTTGCATGGATACAGGTTGCAAGCTGTAGATTTTCTGCTGTTTTATCCAAAATAATCAGGTTTCTTCAACTTATGTAATGGAACTAAAAGATAACAATTAATTTTAAGACCAAAAGTTAGGTGCAAATTGTTACTAATGAGCATACCTGCTTTACAATTGGAGACAGACAAATTCAGATACAATTTTGGAGATTCTAGGTACACAAGTGATATGTAGCTATGGATTTATTGTACAAAGGCATTTCAGTATGTCTATTTACTAACAGACTGCTAAGCTGCATTTACACGCTTTGTTTCTTGGCTAATTTACTGTGCCATAATAATATTTGCATTCCATACTACTGACTACATCAAAACTGCTGAAAGTAGATTCACACGGTTAAATATTTTTCTATGACCAAAATTGATATTGTGTACTTGAAAATTTTATGGAAGGACCAGATGTAACTTATTTTATCAGCAAACTGGGATTCTTGGATAGATATTTGCCTTCAAAATAATTTTCAAGGCCTTTACAATCTGGCCCACCAGCTGAGTTAGACGTTGCTTGCATGACAACTGCTTCAATAGTGCCTTTTTGATCTTTGGGCACTGAAATTCATTTTTGGCCATTGTTTTCACAACTTTAGATCTCAACCTGGAAGGTTCAACTAAATTTAGCAGCCTCATTTACTTTGTTTAGCCTGATTGTTCATGAATATGACAGTCCTTTAAACATTGGTAGTATTGTTGGCATTTCAGAAAATGAGCCCTGATATTTTCAAATGCGATTTACAGAATAGACAATCCGGCCTGAATTAAACTTGGATATTTTGATCTCTATCTT
This sequence comes from Scyliorhinus torazame, assembly GCF_047496885.1. Lineage (NCBI taxonomy): Eukaryota > Metazoa > Chordata > Chondrichthyes > Carcharhiniformes > Scyliorhinidae > Scyliorhinus > Scyliorhinus torazame. The sequence goes on from NC_092715.1 coordinate 195,541,426, forward strand.
GTACATTGAGCACTGACAGTAAGTTATTTCCCACTCATTTGGATATACTAGCAATTTATACTGAGATTTGTTGAAGCCGTACCTTAAAAAATGCCCGCTAATAACTGACAAAGTGCCTTAGCTAGTCACCAATAATTTGTGTACTTATTTGCAAAAATCTAATGTGCAGGGAGCTGTCATATGTCTGTGACACTAAGGCCCTAATAACTACTGGAGCCGGATTTGTGAGCAGGGGAGAAGAGTTCTTTTCGACCATGTTAGGTTTTGCCTCCACAGCATTGGCTTTTAGTCTCTCTCAGGTTCACTGCCCAAAATCTACCAATTGATCCCCCCTCCCCCACACCCGGAATGCCTTGCCCATGCACCCCCAGCCGCAGCAGTCTCCTGAACAGACCCTATCCCCCAGACACCTGAACATAACTTCACCTGGTCCGCTCCCCATTGCTCTCACCCCTCCTCTGGCTGTGGACATGTCCCAGGAACAGTGTCCCATCTTCTGGGTGTTCGGATGTTGGCTGCTGCAAGTGTGGTGTTGCCTCCCGCTCAGGCACAGTGTCCAGACATCAAGATGTGATTGGGATGCTAGGCAATGACTCCCACATGCCACAAGACCCGCCCACCCCCAGGAATCCACTTGGGTTGTGCGAAGTGCTCACTTAAACCACGATTGCCAAATCCCTATTATCAATAGCCCCCGGGTAGGGCCGAGCGGCCACACAAAAAAAGCTGAGTCCCGCCGGCGGCGTTCACACCTGCTCTTCCCAGCGGGACCTCGGCGTGGATGCATCCGGGGGCGATTTGGTGGTGGGGGGGATGGGGGTCCGAGCCCGGGGGGGGCCTCCACTGTGGCCTGGCCCGCGATCGGGGCCTACCGATCGGCAGGCCGGCCTCTCGGGCTGGGGGCCTCTTTTGTTCCGCGCCGGCCCCTGTAGCCCTACGCCATGTTGCGTCGGGGCCAGTGCAGAGAAGGGAGCCACTGCACATGCACGTATTGGCGCCGGTCCCACTGCACATGCGCAGGCGCGCAGCACCCATCTGCGCCGGGTGCTGTTGACGACGTTTACGACGGCGTCAACAGTTAGCCTCAGGATCAGAGAATCCAGCCCATGGTACATGTCAAGGCATTGCCTAACAGACTGAATTCAGTCATTCATTGGGAGTTTGCAAGGCTACAGGTCAGATTTCCTTCTGTTGCTCTCGCCATATAAAGAAGTGCAGCATCCATTTATACATTAATTACTATTGGAAGGCAAAGTATACATTAATTCAGCAGAGGCTCTGCATAACTGACAGAAAGTGACAGCAAACAAAGGGCTGAAGATTTAGAGATTAAAATGGTGATGATGATGTTGGACCTGGACCTGTGCACCTGACACCCTGGGCCCCTCCTCTCTTTGGGACAATGCTCTGGAGAGTAAAGGGGAGACACCATCCCCACTTTAACATCCCCGACTGCTGCATCTGTAATTCTTCCTGAGCATTGCTCTATAATGTACAGCAGAATCATGGACCCAAATTTTCTCCGGACGTCCACCAAACTCCTGTTGTAACTCGGACAGGAATATAAATGAAAGGTGAAGACCAGTTTATGGCACATCCCATTAATTCCAGAATTTTCCAGTTGACCTTGTAAAGTGGGATCTCTGTCCATCCCTTACAAGCTTTATGACACCAAAGAGGAAGAGCCAGGACTGGAGACTTTCTATGGTGGAAGTTCCCACTTACCTAGCATAACACAATTTCCGCAAGGCAAGATTAGGTGAACTGGCCTCTAGATGGGGGTAACCAGGCCACACAAAGCAATGGGGAATCCAGATCTGGGAAGTAGATTAGATGGTTAAGGAAATTATAGGCTTTTAAAATCGACTGCCCCTTATATAGAGAACCAGGTGTTGCGTGCAGTAAACCTGTGCAACAAATGCCTCAGGTGACTCACAGACTCCATAGTCTCTTGTCTTTTCTGTAGCATTGAGGCGTCCATATTCCACATTTACATAGGTTGTGTGAGGTTGCAACCCCTTTTTGATTATTTAAAGGAGCTGCTACTCAAACTTTGATTGCACTTCAGCCCCATACTGCTGGATTCTCCGATTTTGGGACTATGTCCGGAGGATCCGTGGAGTTTTACATGGGAAAAATCGGTGAGGCCCCAGCACCGATCCTCCGACCGGTGAGGGGCTAGCAGCCGCGCCACATAAAACGCATGGGCTTCCCGATATAAATGCCTGGAGAATTGCTGGGTCCATGGCCGCGCATGCGCCCGGTGATGACCTGCAGCGGTCACGCCATACAACATGGTGCCTGCCGCGCACGGACCCAAACTGCCAAATAGTACCACTATGGTCACCCCCGAGCCACCCCCACCAGTCCCCAGCCCTCACCGAAGCCCCCCTGGCCAGCAGCACGGCTCCCACCTGACTGTAGAGGTGCTGGACACAATCTGCAGCCGCTGAAGTGTTGGGTGCTCTGAGATACAGACGAACCAACACGGTTGTGATTGGTACAACGCAGTTTTATTCCTTTAAACTATTTATACAACAAACTTGGTACTCAACACATGGTGACTGTGTGAGTGTCTGGCTTTGAGGTCCTTGCCCTGTGCCGTCTCCTGTTGGACTGCCCAGGAAGTGTCGTGTTTCTTGTTTTGTACTGTGTATGCTCTTGTCTGTGATTGGCTGTCGTGTTATGTGTGCTAATTGGTCCGTTGCTCTGTCTATCATTATGTATGTGTGTATGTGCTGTGATGTTCACTTGAATATCATGACAGAAGGAACCCAGCATTACAGCAGTGTAATGATACTGTCACTGGACTAGTAATCCAAAGATCCAGGGTAATGCTTTGGGGACATGGGTTCAAATCACACTATGGAAAGATTATTATTAAATGATAGAATTTGAATACAATAAAAATCTCAAACTAAAAATCAAATGAGTGTTAAAAAAAAAATTTGGTTCACTAATGTCCTTTAGGGGAGGAAATCTGTGCTCACCTGGCCTGGCCTACATGGGTTTCTAGACCAACAGCACATGCCCTCTGAACCGGCCTTGTAAGCCACTCAGTTCAAGGTCAATTAGGGACGGGCAACAAATTTTGTCTTTGCTAGCAATGCCCACATTCTGGAAATTTTTTTTTTAAATTAAACAATAGGCACTGCAGCAAAATTAGACTGCTTTCATCTTCAACAGTATGTACCAGTGTGTGAACTAATGAGTTTATATTACGCATAGAAGTGTGCTCAACAATATTTCAAGACAGTAAAATCATAGGAACTCGGATGATACTCTAAATGATGAATATTGACTGAGTTTGTAACCCTTATTTGACCTCCAAGGTTTGTATGACTATGGTTTTGGAATTGCTCCAATTCAGCTGTTTGTTTTTACATACGTTTCCTCTCCTCTGCTGTTGCCATTGGTTCATACTAGACTATGATTCCACAGACAGGAAATGTCCTTCAGCACTTCACTCAAATGGCCTTTCTTCATGGCTAAGCCCAGTCAGACTATTCCACCACAGGGGCATCACATTCAAATCTGAACCTGCTCTTGTCCAATGCTCACATAGTCGCACTTTCGAGCAAAGCTTATTGGACAGCAATCAGAAGTGGAAGCCCTGATTTTTTCTCTCTCTAACCTAGGATGCCTAGGCAAATAGCATCATCATTGCTGATGGCCTGATTGAGATCAGCTAACACCACACATACCAGGAAATACTTGTGATCTTTAACTCAGTTGTGCACTGTGCAGTCGATTCAACAGTTGAGCCATGGGGGAGGGAATTTTTAAAATCGTAATCTGTACAGTAAATTGAGTATTTTTTAATATGATCCTTTTTGTTTCACTGCCTGTTATAAGGTGAGCATGTCATTGATGTGGAATAATTTCATAGCTAATGAATTAACAACTGTGATATAATCATTGCAAATTTGTCAGAAAATAATTTGTAGTAAATTACTAGGAAGTTCAACATCAATAAAAATGTTTGAAACAAATTTAAAATGAATCCAAAGTTCAGCTTTGATCACTGGTAATGCATTAGGAGATTGTGTATTCAGGTACTCCTTCAGAGATTGTGCACTGTTGGAGGGGCCATCTCTTGGATAACATGTTAACTGAGACATGGGTCTTCCCTCTGTGATGGATGTGAAAAATCCTATGGCAAAAATGAAAGAGGAATTCTCCTGCTATATGGTTATACCCAAATTATTAAAGCAGGTTATCTGGTTATTCATTGGTATTTGAAGGACCTTGTGTACGCAAATTGGCTACATTTCAACAAGTACTTCATTGACTGTTATACACCTTGACATGTCCCACAAAGTGACATAGAAATATAAATGTGTGCTTTCTTGACACTGAAATTAATGGATGATGCTGTTATAAAATTGCCTATTCCTACTGCTCCAGAGGTGGCGCTGCAATCCTTTTTATTTGTTTGCCAGCCTTTCCTGCTGCTGTCTCCTGTCTCAATCCTCAATCACTACAGGATCTCTCATCCACTCTGCTGTTGTTGTCTGCTTTGCTCTGTATCCACTTGTTCCTCTGCTTGATTAACTGAAACCAACACCACGGGAAGTTCACTAATATAACATGTTTTAAACATCTCCAGGGAAATCGTTCAATGTAGTGCAGCACTTGCATCCATTTCCTAATGGATCTACACATCTTGCAAACTCTAGATATCCTACATGGATCCTGTACAATGTATAATCAAGTAGTCCCTGGTCTCTACAGTTTTCTATAAATTCTCAGTAAAGCTGATTCAAAATTATAAGCATAATTTGGAGGTTCCAGTGACAACTTCCAAATTCTGGATATGTATAATAATTATAAAGCACATGATCTATACCTGTAAAGCTATAAGTTGTAAAAAGAAAAATTGGGAAAGACATGAGATGTGTTTTTATTTATAGCCACTCTTAATCAATAGAAACATTGCAAACATGTCCCATTTTTATTCTTTCCATTAACCAGCCCTGCAGAGATGTTCACTTGTTTGAGTACTGTCAGATCAGACAGTGGTTGCTGCTGATGAGTACATCCTTGTTTGATGCACTTTGCTATATCTTATATTGATTTGGCCACAGTTGAAATGTGACCATATCAGTCATAGGATTTAAATCTTACATTTCTGTAGCTCCCCCATCCACGTAATGGAGCTGAAAAGATACGCTGTTAAGTAGGGATAAAAAAAATTATCTTATCTGTTCATGGGATGTGGATCTTTCTGCTAAAACCAGCATTTACTGGCCATTCCAATTTGTTTTTAAGTAAATGGTAGTGAGCTGCTGCCATGAACCCATACAGTATGTGGGGTTTCAAGATTTTAATTCAGCAAGCGTGAAGGAATGATGATTTTAGTTCCAAGTCAGGATGGTAAGTGACTTGGAGGGGAAAGTGGAGAATATTCCATCACATTCCTAACTTGTGCCTTGGAGATTTTGGACAGGATTTGGGGAATCAAGAGGTGAATTACTCACTGCAAAATCCCAAGTCTTGTAGCCACAGCATTTATAAGGCTGTTCCAGTTCAGTTTCTGGTCAATGGTAATCTCCAGAATTTTGATAGTGGGAGATTCAGTGAAGATAATGTCATTGAATGTCAAGGGAGCTAGTTGGAACTCCCTTGTTGGAGATTGGCATTACTGACACTTGTGTGGGGTGAAGATAATTTCCACTTACCAGTCCAAGCCCGAATATTGTCCAAATCTTGCTGCATATGGATATTGTCTACTAAAGTATCTGAGGGGTAGGAACAGTGCAGAGCATGGTGCAATCATCAGCAAACATCCACTTCTGGCATTATGATGGAGGGCAGGTCATTGATGTAGCAGCTGAAGACGGTTTAGCCTAGGACACTGTCCTGAGGATCTCACCCAATGATGTCCTGAGACTGACATGATTGACCTCCAACAACCACAACCATCTTCCTTTGTGCTAGGCATGACTCCAATTCATGGAAAATATGTCCTCTGATTCCCATTGACTCCAGTTTTTCCAGGGCTTCTTGATGCCACACTTGGTTAAATGCTGCCTTGATGTCAAAGGCTGTCACTTTCATCCCGCCACTTGAGATCGATCATTTTATCCATGATTGGGCCAAAGCTGTAATGTGGGCAGGAGCTAGGTGACCCTGGGAGAACCCAGACTGAGTGTAAATGAGCAGGTTTTTATGAGTAATTCCTGCTTGTAAGATTGGCAACAACAACTGCCATCACTTTGCCGATTGAGAGTAGGCTGATAGGCAGTAATTGATTGAAATAGATTTGTCCTGCTTTTTGTGGGCAGGATATACCAGGACAATTGTCCACAATATCAGGTAGTTGCTAGTGTTGGGTGTACTGGAACAACTTGGCTAGGTACAAGGTTACCTGGAGAGCAGGGTTACAGCTGGGGTATTATCAGGGCCTTTGCATGCTTCCAGTGCCTTTAGCACGTTTCTTGATATCACATGAAAGTGAATCAAATTTACCAAAGACTGGCACCTCTGATACTGGGGAGCTGTGGAGGAAATGGAAAGAGATCACCCACTTGCCGATCTCCTTTATCATTCAAGGTAGGGATATGGATGGAACCCCCTCCTCCCGTTGTTTAATCATCCTCCACCAATTGTAACATTATGTGGCAGGACTGCAGAGCTTTGATCGAGCTCATTGGCAGTGGGATTACTTAGCTCTGTCTAATGCATGCTGCTTCCACGGTTTAGCATGCACATTGTCCTGTGTTGTACCTTCAGCAGGTTGACACCTCATTTCTTTTTTTTTCTTTTGTTTAATGTAAATTTAGAGTAGCCAATTATTTTTTTCCAATTGAGGGGCAATTTAACTTGGCCAATCCACCTACCCTGCACATTTTTGTGTTGTGGGGGCGAAACACACGCAAACATGGGAGAATGTGCAAACTCCACACGGTCAGTGACACAGAGCCGGGATCGAACCTGGGACCTTCACGCCGTGAGGCAGCAGGGCTAACCCACTGCGCCACTGTGCTGCCCGACACCTCATTTCTACCTATGCTGCTCTTGTCATGCTCTCCTACACTTTCATTGAATCAGGATTGGACTCCTCAATTCATGGTAATGGGGGAGTGAGGAATGTGCTGCGCATTGAGGTTTCAGATGCATAATGGATGCGCAGCTTCAAGCAGCTTGATTTGTTCTGAATCCATCCGATATTGCATTTTGCACAGTTATACTGCCAAACAGCAAAGCAGAGGATATCTCAATGTGAACATGGGACATTGTCTACACAAGGACTGTGCAGTGATCACTCCTACCAACACTGGCATAGACAGATGCTTGTGCAACAGGTAAATTGGTAAGGATGAGGTCAAGTAGGCTTTTCACCGGTGTTGTTTTACCACCCGCTTTAAGCTCAGTCTGTCAGATATGTCCTTGAGGAGTCGGCCAGCTGGTTCAGCAGTGATGTGACCAAGCGTCTCTTAATGGTGGACATTGAAGACCCCAATCCAAAGCATATTTTGTATTTTTGCTTCCCTCGCTGCTTTTTCCAGATGCTTCTCAGCATGGAGAAGTACTGATTCATCAGGGTGGGCAGTAGGTAGTAATCAGCAGGAGGTTCCCTTGCCCATGTTTGGTCAGATGCCATGACACTTCATGAGGCCCTATGTTAATGTTGAGGTTCCCAGTGCCACTGTCTCCCAGCTGCACCACTATCTCCAGCTGGTCAGTCCTGCTTGGGGAACGATTTGCTGAGGGTTAGCTGACGAGGCAGCCTAGACTGTAGGTTATCAGGTATGAATTTGAGAGTGTGATTATGTCAGTCTGCTGGGAAAACTCTCCCAATTTTGACCTAAGTCTCCAGATGCTAATGCGGAGGACATCTAAGGGTTGACTGGCCAGGATATGCCATTATCCTATCCAAAACCGAGGTGGTCTGTCCTGCTTTATTCTTATCAGACTTATCCATAGTAGTTTGATACAACTGAGTTGCTTGCTGAGCCATTTCAAAGGGGAGTTGAGAGTCATCCATTTTGCTGTGGGTCTGGAGTCTCATTTCGTCCAGACTGAGTATAGACAGCAGATTTCCTTCTCTGAAAGGCGTGAGTGAATGAATGTTTCTAACACCAATCCGGTAGCTTCAGCCCCAGTTAGAGATACTCATTTTCTTAAATTCCAGATTTACTAAGCTAATTGAATTTAAACTCCCTTAGCTACCATGATGGGGTTTAATTAATATCTCCAGATCAATAGTTACAGTTAAAAGTATTAAGCTAAAAAGGTGGGACCTGTAAGGGAGGAAGACGGCTTTGCACTATGTTTATATATTCATGTATATTGTTTATTTTGTTGTCGCTGTAAAACCAAAAAATACCTCAATAAAATGTTTATTAAAAAAAATATTAAGTTAAGAAAGATTAGAATAGATTTAGTTTCAATCGAAAGAAAGAAAAAACAATATTAATGTTGAAATAATGAAAAAAGAAAATAGTGATATAGAAAGGTGAGCAAGCAGGTACATTAAATTTTGAATTGTGATTTAAAATTGCACTTGACAAGCTTTTTCTGCTTTAGAATTAATATGGCTCTAACAAAATGACTCTTAACATTTAAATAACTTTGTCCCTGCTGTAATGTTTGAGCATTACAGTGCATAAACTAAAAATTTCCAGAATACAATAATTTCTCCAGACCTTTGTATTAGGATTCTAGTTTAATTATACTCTGCCAGAATAATGCTACAAATCACAAGATTATAGCATATCTTCCTTGCAGGAACAGAATAAAATATTTATGAGTCACAACAAAGGAAACTGGTTGGATGCAACCAATGTCAGACCTAAATAATTTTGTCAACTATCCAATTTTCCCAGGAACAAAAGGATAATTCATCGAGTCATTTTTTTAACCCTTCAGAGTGTTTAATCCCAGCGTACTGAAATTCAGCTAAGTAACCTACACCTGCCCAGACACACAACAAAATGCAGATGAGGAATGTCAGTCTGCCCATCTAACTAATTACCACAGAAACCGACTGTCTTCCACTATTCATATCAGCACGGCAGTACAGTGGTTAGCACAGTTGCTTCACAGTTCCAGGGTTCCAGGTTCGATTCCTGGCTTGGGTCACTGTCTGTGCGGAGTCTGCACGTTCTCCCCGTGTCTGCATGGGTTTCCTCCGTGAGCTCTGGTTTCCTCCCACTGTTCAAAGATGTGCACGTTGGGTGGATTGGCCATGATAAATTGCCCTTAGTGTCCAAAAAGATTAGATGGGGTTACTCGGTTATGGGGATAGGGTGGAGGCGTAAGCTTAAGTAGGGTGCTCTTTCTAAGAGCCGGTGCAGACTCGTTGGGCTGAGTGCCTTCCTTCTGTAAATTCTATGATATCTCCCTCCCACTCTCACCCTAAACCCCATTCATTACTTTTGACTATGTCTTGAATTAGAGGATTTATAAAAGCATTCTTGCATTATTTGCTTTGTATTGAGGGGGAAAATGCTTCGCAGAATATTTGTGATCTGAATTGAGACACAGAGTGCGACCCACCGACGGCGTTGCACTCTCGCTTGAGGGCTGTGCGGCCGGTGAATGCTGGGAGAGCCCTCTCACGGGCTTCTGGGCAGTCTTCTAGCCTTATGGGATTCGGCTCGTGCCGAAGCCATTTTTAAACCGACTTCGGCAAACCTACCAGTATCCACCGGCATTGTGGGATCTACCGGCCTCCCCAGTGAGGCCACAGACGGGCGCCGTTCAGCACTGGTCCACACAAACCACGCGTAACGGCATCCAGGGTGTTTCCCGGGCTATTGGAGACCAGTGGGTGGTTAGGGTTAGTGCAGGGTGGCACCCTGGCCCACCCCCTGAAACGTGGGCACCTTGGTGCTGCCCAGCTCGCACCTTGGCACTTCCACCCTGGCCGTGCTATTGAAAGGAGGATGATGGGGAGTTTCAAGGGTGGGGGGTACAGGGCAGGTAAGTAGGGGCCTCTGGGAGGTTGGGGGTGATGGGTGGGGGTCCTACAAGTGAGGGGGTGCTGTAAGGCGGCTTGGGGGACCTGAAGAAGGGGGACCCCCAGGGACCGCATAGCGGGATGTCCTCACTTGGGGGGGCGTGGGGTAGTGCCCATGTGTGTGGGGTGGCATTGCCCATGGGTGGAGAGTGTGGGGGACCCACAAGCTCACTTAGAGATCAGGGCACCCTTTCAAAATGGCGGCCCTATCTCTGAGTTCAGCTCCCCAGTGCTAAAAATAATTCTAAGGGCGGGATTCTCCAGCCTCGTCCGCCTGCCGACCGGATATCCCACCGAGGTCAATGGACTTGACCATTGTCCGCATCTCGCCCATGGCATTCTTGCGGTGGGCGGGGCAGAGAATCATGCTCTCAGTGTGGGCTAAACTTGTGAAAAACTCCCCAGGGTCCAAAAAAGTGACTAAGGGCGCAATATTCGCAAAAGAGAACACATTCCGCAAGCAAACGCGTTTAGCCGCATGTTTGATGATAAGTAGCATGAGGACAATTGTCAATAGGTGCAGGTAGTACAAACAAATGTCAAATCAAATAGTGTATCTATACTAATGGCAAGGTACTGATGAAACCTAAGCTCCTGCCCTGCCCGCCACAGGAATGCCTGGGGCTGGTTTAGCACAGGGCTAAATCGCTGGCTTTGAAAGCAGACCAAGGCAGACCAGCAGCAGAGTTCAATTCCCATACTAGCCTCCCCGAACAGGTGCTGGAATGTGGCGACTAGGGGCTTTTCACAGTAACTTCATTTGAAGCCTACTTGTGACAATAAGTGAAAAGAAAGAAAAGATAGTCGAGCCGCGGGCAATGGAGAACTCCATTGACCTTGGGCAGGATTCTCCGGTTGCCGGGCAGACACGGCTGGAGAATCTCACCCCACATCTCTAAAGCATTACGGCTATTTGAGTGACTGGCTAGTGCATAATATTTCTTTAAAATAAAAGAATTGGGGCGTGATTCTCTGCCTTCATTTCGCTCGAGCAAAAGTGCAATGAGGCCAGTGAATAGCGGGAGAGACCAAAAAAGAGAGCCGCTCCTGGCACCAAACTATTTGCAATACAACCAGCCTACTCCCGTAGGCGAAATCAGGATCTCGCCGTAGCGTGGCGAGAAACCAATTATCCTTATTTCCATACAATTAATGGGAGCCACCATATACCCAACAGCTGCCCATGATCCAGCGGCCCCCCAGCAAGTGTTCACGCTGGCACCGATTGAAAAACGTGAACCTCGCGGAAGAGCTTCTGTGGGTAGCCGAGGAGGGGAGTGAGTAGCCATCTTTGCTCACAGGCAAAGAGCACTGGGGTGCTGGACTTGCCGCCCCAGTACTCGGTGGGGGGGGTGGGGGAACCTCGGCTGGGGGTGGGGAACCCTCCGCAGGGGTGGGCCACCATAGGAGTGTGCGGGGCGCTGGGGGGACAAACCTTGTCCCTGCCCGTCTGCCCCAATGACTGCCCATTACTCCTGCTGAGGCTTCAGGTTGTGAGGCTGAGGGCTATTGCTAATAGGGAATTGTCAATCGTGGTTAAGTGAGCACTTCACACATCCCAATTGGATTCCTGTGGGTGCGCGGGCCATGTAGCATGTGAGAGTCATTGCCTAGCATCCCAATCACATCTTGATGCCTGGACACTGTGCCTGAGCGGGAGGCAACACCACACACGCAGCAGCCAACATCCGAACACTCAGGGGATGGGACACAGCTCCGGGAACCTGTCCATGGCAGGAGGGTGGGTGAGTGCCACGAGGAGGGGGAGATGATTGGAGAGATGGACCAAGGGATCAGAGGTCAGTCCCCATTGCAGAGCCAAGTGACAGAGGCATCATAATGGTTGTGCTTATAATGGTGTTTAATGTGTAATACAAATCCCCACTCTCCCGATGGTGCCACCAGCCTCCCCCCCCCCCCCCCTCCCACCTTCGTCTGGTGCCCTCAGTGATTCTCAGTGTACTTGGCCCTCCTAGCTCTACCAGAATGCACATCAGAGGTGGAGGCAGCCAGCTGCTTACCACTTCCCATGGCCTTTGATCCCCTGGCAGGCATCCTCTGGGGCTCTGATGCCGGAGGGCCCCGTTGCACTTGTTGGCACCACATGCACAGCTGTGCCGCCCTGTCCCATGTGCTGACTTAGAGACGTGGCCTCATCAGACGGATAGAACTCAGGGGAGCTGATGGCCACCATCGCCATTCCATAGGACGGGTTGGCATCCAGCCCCAGCTCCTCCCGGTTGATGCCCATAGGGCCCTGGTGTTCACCTTGGGAAGGAGGGCAACTGGTTCAAGTCCCAGTTGCCCCTGCATCATCTGGCTCTGCCAGCCTTGGACCTGAGAGTGGGACATGTCCCGCAGAACCTCATCAAGGTCAGCCTGGTATTGGGTGACATTCCCCAGCAAGTCAGACATTCTGTAGAGACCCTCAGCTATGGCCATCACCGACTGCGCAACACCTTGGACACCTTTACTTATGGTGCCGACGCCATGCACCAGACTTTGTACCGCGGTCGCCACCCTAGCAGTGTTGGTCTCAGTGCCACATATTGCCAGCAACATCTCCTGCGCTCGTAGCCTCTGGGATTCTTCAAAGCAGCTATGAATCTGCTGGAGTGATGCTGACATCTCCCTCTGAATGTCCTGGCTGCTCCCTATCATCTCTATCATCTCTGGGTACCTCTGTCATACAGCTCAGCATCAGGCTGAGACCCAGCTGGGTTCTGGGATCCAGCAGCGCTCCGACTGCTATCGCGTCTGGGAGTTCCTGCGTTCACCTGAAGTGCACCAGCAGCAGTGTGGTGCTCACCAGATTGGAGGCCAGTGTATCCTGGGCAGGTAGGTCTTAAGTAGGTTTGAGAACTACTTCCAGGAGCGCTGTTTGGTTATGCCCCTTTGGGGCAGAGTTCCAACTCCAACGCCTTGCGGGACTTTGGTGAATCCCGCGAGGCACAGAGGCTGCCGCAAGGTCCATGAGAGCGCTCTCCCGAGATTCTCTTGCCATGTTGTGCTCTCGCTTGAGCGCAACGCAACCAGAGAATCGTGCCCTTAGACTTTTTTTCAACACTGTGGAGCTGAACTCAGAGATCGTGCCACCATTTTGAAAGGGTGCCTAATCTATAAGTGATCTTGCACCTCCACCCATGGGCAATGTCACCCTCCACACACATGGGCACTATCCCACATGCCCCCAAGTGAGGACACCGTGTTATGGAGTCCCTGGGGGTCCCTCTTCTTCAGATCCCCTTACAGGCCCCCCCTTCCAGGACCCCATCTATCACCCCCCAGCCTCCCAGACGCTACTACTTACCTGCCCTGCAACCCATTCACCCTTGAAACTCCACCTTCCTTTCATGGGCATGGCCTCCTCAACCCCTGACGCTTGACAGTGCCACCCTGGCACCCTTGCACTAGCACCTGGGCAGTGCCCCTGCCAGGGCATCAGTGCCAAGGTGCCAGCTGGGTACAGCCAAGGTGCATACATTCCGGTGGAGGGTGGGGTAGCCACTCTGCACAGTCCCTGACCACCCAGGGGTCTCTGATAGCCCAGGAGACCCGTTGGGTGCCTTACTGTCTGGTTCATGTTTGAGGGGAACAGTACTGAACGGCGCCAAGCTGCATTCTCACTGGGGAGGCCGATAGCTCCTCAGAGGATGGTAGGTCCCAGGTTAGCTCGCTGAACTCAATTTAAAACCGTCTTCTGCTAGCGCCATCTGATTCCAGCACCTTGTAGGACTTGGAGGTGAAAAGGCTGCCCGGAAACCAACGAGAGGCTTGTCCCGGCATCCACAGGCTGCACCGCACTCGAGCAAGAGCACAATGCAGCCAGTGGTTCTCACCCCAAATATACCAAAAGCAGGTCGGTGGGAGGGTTCTGCTCGAGTTCCCTTTTCAGGCAACTGATTACTGTCAGGGGGGCGGGCGGTTTGTGTTTTTATTTTTATTAATGTTTTACTTTCTTTATGAGGGTGAGGGAGAAGAGGCGAGGGGGACTGGTGGATTGGGTGGGTGTACTTTGGGTACACCCGGCACAGTGGCACAATGGTTAGCATCTGCCTCACAGCACCAGGGACCCCTGTTCAATTCCAGTCTTGGGTCGCTCTCTGTGTGAAGTTTACACTTTCTCCCCGTGGCTGCATGGGTTTTCTCCGGGTGCTCCTGTTTTCTCCCATAGTCTACAGATGTATGGGGTAGGTGAATTGGCCATGATAAATTGCCCTTTAGTGTCCAGGGATGTGCAGGTTAGGTTCTGGGGTTATAGGAATAGGGTGGAGTGGACGGGGGAGAGATTGGACATGGGCGGAGTGCTCATTTGGAGCATCGGTGCAGACTCAATGGCCTCCTTCTGCCCTGTAGGGATTCTATAATATAAGGCTGGGATTTGCTGTAATTGTTGCTTTTGTGATGATTAAAATCTTGAATATTTTATTTTAAGTATTTGGAGGAAACTTCAGTTTCGCAATGAACTGGCTGTGCAGGGCCTGTAACAGGGGCAGTGCTCAGAGTGACCATTTATCTGTTTTTTAAAGGAACACTCTCCCATTTAAGACCTGTCAAAGGTGTCCTAAATGCTTCTTAAAAAGGTAGCAAATTATCCCACATTTTCTGCTACCTGATGTCTATTGTATTTTGTTTCGCAATGAACTGGTTGTGCAGGGCCTGTAACAGGGGCAGTGCTCAGAGTGACCATTTATCTGTTTTCTAAAGGAACACTCTCCCATTTAAGACCTGTCAAAGGTGTCCTAAATGCTTCTTAAAAAGGTAGCAAATTATCCCACATTTTCTGCTACCTGATGTCTATTGTATTTTGTAACGTCTGATGTCACCAAAAGGCTTTGGTTCCTGAAAAAAGCCTGAGGGGGCAGTATTATATTTTTATATTATTCCAACTTAAAGAAAGAAAGACGACAAAATTGATGCACGGACTACAAAAGTGATGCATTATCAGTGGCAGGTCAATGATGAAATAGGATTGAAAGAAAAGGTGCACAATGCTGTGAAGATTAGCTGTAAGGTAGAATATTGGGGGCATTCTAGAAACCAGCAAAGGAGGGAGAATGAGAATAAACTAGCCAGAAATATAAAAGCAGACTGGAAAAGCTACTATAAAAAGGAAGAGGGTAGCTAAATTAGAGGTTGGTCCCTGAAATGAGGAGATGATGGAATTGATGATGGGAAATAAGGAGATTGCAAAGACTGAACAAATGGTCACCCTGACAGTGCAGCGAGTGGTTGCATGAATGCAATATACAAAGGTTTATTTTATCTTTTCGAATTGGTGTAAACGATTAGAACTGCGAGCTGTGAATATAAACATGCATTTTCCAGAAGCATTCATCATTGCATTTCGACATGTTTTTTCTTAACCTTAGACTATCGGCCTTTGACTGGATGATGAACGGTGACAGCCAACGTTGCAATATTCCGTTTCATGGCTCCCAAATAGTTTGACATGTGTACAAGATTGACTTTTGCAGCCAGTGCTGCAGGTAGTTTGTGCAGTAGGAGAGATGGCGAGACCATTTAGATAAGGTCGCATCCCCTTATGTGATTGTGGGGAGTCATGGTTGGGGCCGCCATGTAGAACAAGGCGTGTTTCAATCGCACTAATCTTCCGTTAGAAATTGGAATCAGTATGGAAGATATGTGATAACTGTCAGGCTTGGCTATTTGGCTCGCTTTTATACAGTTGACTGAAATAGATTCTTGAAAAACCCATCAACAAATAAAGAGAAATATAGAAATAAAATATTTTCTCAAATGTAAGAGAACGGCAACTTAAAACGTAGTAAATAGCTAGTTTTCATTACTCTGACATACTGCGATAATTTAGTCTGGAAACTTTAGTCAATGACTGACATAGAATCACAATAATTCAGCGCTGGAGACCCTTCGGCCCATCGGCTCTTTGATACTGGATCTCACTGATGGTCAGCACCCATCTGCCTAACCGCCTCGCTACCCCTATTTCCAGCACATGTTCACGACTGCTCCCATGCCGTGCTTCTGAAAACCTCATTTCAAAAATCTTGTCAACCTGCCCCGCTCAAAACATGAAACGGCCCGTGTGAGAGGAAGGATGAAGCTTCTTTCATCGAGACTGCAATCAAATCAAACGACCGTGTTATGAATCATATTACATTGTTACATGTCACAAGAGGCTGGCGGCAGGGGAGAGTTATGGGGTGAAGTGGTCGACTCGAAAGATTTTAAATTGAGAAAATGACACCTCGTCATAACTATTATTTAAAACCATTTCTTATTCAACCCCAAGTGGGAGGGGCCACAATGCGAGCTGTGTGGTCAACATTGATATTAAAATACTGCATTAACACTAAAAATTCAACCCATAAAATGCTGCATTGTTGGTTAATACAAATAATTAAATGTAATTCCTGCAAACAAAAAGCCATCGGAATATACTGCGTAACAATTTATATAAGAGAATTTGGAAACATCAATCTCTTTATAGTATGTTACCCATTGAGATTTGCATCAATTACTATAATCCCCCGCACAAACTCGCTGCATACATTCGATCTGTATTGCAATCAGTCGGGGGCTGCTTACCTCAGTTGGTTGGACGGCTGGTTTTAGGGACGCGTGGTTCAAGTCCCGCACTGCTGAGGTTATCCAGAAAGGACCCATCATCTTAACAGGTTACATTACCCCCTCTCTCTCAAATGGCTGAGGATTTATGTACCGAAATTAACTCCGCTGAATTGAAAATTGTGCTGCACAATATCGATGGCGTAGCAAAGGGATACGTCTACAAACCTGTGTGGACGAGATTATTGAGATAATAGGCAGTTTACCAGAATTATTTTTGAGCTGCAGGGGTTAAATTACACAAACTGGGATGATCTGACCAAAGTTTACGAGATATTAAGAGGAACAGATGGGGCGGATCGTGCGAAGTTGTTGGAAAGTCCCGGACGAGGGAGCAAAGTCAAAAATAAGCCAGAGCTTTGAGCAGTTGAAATTGGGAAGCAACTTCTCCAAGCCAAGGATATACATTTGGAACTCTAATCCATAAAGGAGGCACGACCAATTGTTGATGTTAAAACACGGTTTTAGTCGGTTGAGGTAATCAAAGGGAAATGCGAGAAAAGCCAGTGTGTGGAGCTAAAGTGCAGATCAACCATGATCTGGCTGAATGGCGGAACGGGCTGCAGGAGCTGAATGGCCTGGCACTGTGTCCATGTCCCCACTACCGTGCAAATGTGCGATTTTTAAAGCCTTTGGGGAGGAACAGATGGAGTCACTAATATTATCATGAAAGCGCTCATAGAGTCAGCCGTGCTTTATTACAATACTGTGCACTCAGAAAGGGAAAAGGACGGGGCAACCTTTACACATATTATAGTAACACTTCCAAGAAACTGACTTTGAAATTGCGCCTGACCGCAATGGAACGCTTGCTCAAACTGAGAGCTAGCCTCACCGGCGGACTGGCCTCCCCCCCTCCCCCCACCCTTCGATATTCGCCATCGTTTTTTTTCCTAAACATGGTGCGAAATTGTTAGTGAGCATTTCTTTTTTGTTTAAATGCAAGCACTATCGCATTGTTCTGTCAGTAAACATGACTGAATCCCCGAACTACCCAACAGGTGATTTTTGACAGGATTCTCAAAGTTAGGAGTTTTCTTTTCTTTAAGTCTGTACCCACGTTTACAGAGGTCATCCGGCCAGTTTTTTCAGAGGTGCAACTAAATATACGCGGGATTTAAGTCTTCCATCTTGTTGAACTCGCGCGGGAGTCATTTTGAAGAGGAAGTGTCAGGTCAAAAGGAAGGTCCGATCATATTTCAATCTTCCATCATTTTCTTCCAATATGATTTCACTGTATCGCATAAAATACACAGAATGAGAGGGAACCCGGTGTCTGCACTGACTGATGGATCGCCATTAAAACTACAAAAATAAGCAATAGGTTTCGCCTTTTAAATTCTTAAACTATGGATGGACAGTCAAAATACAATCAAACCAGGCAGTAAAATCTAGTTGATCACTCTCAGACTTTCTGACACTATTTTAAAATAGTTAAATTGCTGTGTTTTTTTCCCCTGGTTGGAAACGAAGTTCCGGTGAATTATTATTAAGAACGGAAAAAAGAACCTCTGCATAAAATGTATTTGTATTTTGCATCTTTGAATAAAACTATCAGAACATAGGCGTTACAGTAAGTGTGAACTGGGTACAGATAAAGAAAAACTCTGCAGGCGCCCCTTTGCCTCTAGATTCACCCTAGTTTCCTGTTGGGTGAACTGATACTGAACCGTCTGTGCCTTAGCCTGAGGAATAAATGTTACAGCTCATAGGCGGCCAGGGAGCGGGGATTTTTTTTTCTTCATTGTGTTGATTTTTTGTACTGCGAACACGCCCAATTCAGGCGTGTTTTTAATGGACCAGGATTTGTGAAAGATATTTGTATACCTGCCTGTTGGTTGGAAATGTAATGCGAAAGGGCAAATTAATGACTGCTTTTGGTTGGCCGCGTTTGATTGGAACAGTGAGGTGGATCTGAGCAGAAAGTTACCCCCTTTAACCAGGGGAGCCAGAAATGTTAGAAACAGTTAGCGACCACCCCAGACCCAGGGTGTGAATGTAATCGTTCTTTTCTCAATAAACATTTCCGTTGTAGTTTGAGCAACATTTTATTTCGGTTCATGACATATTAATTAGTTAAACTCGAGAAACGGTATTTAAGAGCGAATATGATTTTTTTTGGGAATCACGGTTAAGGCAACCATAATTTTAAAAAGGTTATTTGTTTAAATCTTCTATTTAAATCACCAAATTTGAATTCGATGACAAACTATGAAAGCGGCAGAGACTTTCGAAATGAACGTCTGCTGCTGATAATGTGGCGTTCCCTCTTGTTGGGTTAGTAGTGAGAGAAAGGTATTTGTGCATGGGTATTATTAAAGTCATTTTTTATTGCTGCGTCCATAGTCTCAATTGGAGAGCTTTCCAATTTCAACACCTTTTAGCACAGCAGAAAACCAGGAGCAAAAAGGAACCAGGATAAATCCGGAGAGTATCAGTAATATCAATTGGAATAGCAAGAAAGCTCAAAACCCTGTGGCGGGAAAGGGTTTCAGATCTGTGACCTTTCATCAGAATGTGTCTTTGAGTGTGTCCAGATTTTCTGTTTTGTTTTTAATTTCAGGTTTCTAGCCACCGCAGTCTTCTAGTTTCGAAACACAAAAGACTCATTCGGAAATAAAGTGCAGCCCACCTTAAATTGAATTTGGAGGGGATGGAAACAGTGATGGAGGTCGGACCAGTAAAGGATTGCCGGAAAAACCTGAGCAGATAGAGAGGAGAGAGAAACAGAATTCATCTTTCAAAGTCTGTGACCATTAACGGAAGTGGAGTTTTCATAAAAGGTGGCCCGACCTGGAACTTTGACTATATTTCTGTCTCCGCAGATACTGCCAGACCTGCCGAGTACTCCCAACATGTTCTGTTTGTTTAAATTCAGATTTCCGGCCTCAGCAGTAATTTGCTTTTGCAGTAATTAAGATTGTGTTCTTTCTCCCTGTATTTAGCTGGCTCCAGATCAGGCCGATTTACAGGTTTGCACACCCAAAAAATTCAGTAAAAATTCATTTTATTCTTTCTTTCGGACAACCACTTTCTGTTAAAGATTCTCTATCTTACATCACAGATTTTTCTTTTGTTTTTTTACAGCGAGATATAATGCCAGTTAAATTCAGAACACCCAGAGATTGAGCCCCAGTCCAGTCTGAGCTAGGAATGTGACTTAGCCAGTTGAGTATGTATCTATGATTTTGGCTGCTTACTCAATAAACTAGAAAGCCAGCCTCTGTGCATTGTGCAATGCACTCACATGCTGCAATGCACCTGCAGCTTTTGGCAAAAATATCGTGACAGTCGCACACACACACCTCTGCGCTTCTTTTAACCTTACATCGAAGACAATCATAACTTAGAAATCCAAGTCAATTTGAATAGCATTGTTCAGCAGGTATTCCTTGGGCTGCTGGGGGCCAGAGACATCTTCACTCAGACATGCATAAATGCGACATGTCAAACAGGTCGTTCATATGTTATAGGACCCATGAAGACGAAGGATAATTAAGCATTTTTTCAGGTCAGAATCGGAATCTCTCCAAACAAAATCAATTGAAAATGATTTCTTAAAACTTACTTAATTATCCCGATCCACGATTTTATAAAAGCACGTTAAAGTGTATAATTGCAATCAAATTATGGTGTCTTCGCTGTACTTCGCTACATGCGACATTAAATAACAATCAAATCATCAGCGTATTTTATGAAATTGAATCTATCAATTTATGTTAAAGTCTAACATGCATCTATCGGAACACTGACTGGGACTGAGGCATTTCTCCATGTATTCCGAGAAATAAACAACGACAAGGCAGAGAAATGTGGCACTTCACCCGAGGAGAGAGTGATAGGGCAATAACGAAACGCACAAAACCTAGGAAAGATGGAGGGAGAGATGCCAATTGCATTTATAATCCATCTGATGTGGGCAACTACAGATTAAATTTAAACCTGGTAGCAAATTAACAAGGCATTTCAAAAATAAACTTCCGCATACGCCTGCAATTGCTCAGGATAGATCATCCCCCTGGTGTAAATTACCTTTGGAAGGTCTTTCTGATATCAACTGAACTAGTTACTCGATACAGTAGCTGTCCTATAACATTTGAGAAAGTCTCTTTCAGAACAACATCAATTAGGAGGAAATGAGTCAAATATCATAACAGCAGCAAAATAATTCTGGGAACGAGAGGCAGAGAGAGAGAGATGAGTAGAATACAATCAGAAACAAAGGCACAGTTGGGAAGAAGCAATGAGCAGAGACATGGTTGCAGGAAAAGCGAGAGAGAGCGTGTTGGCCCAACAGAAATGCACCGCATAACATCAGCCTATATATTGACATGAAATGAAAATCGCTTATTGTCACAAGTAGGCTTCAAATGAAGTTACTGTGAAAAGCCCCTAGTCGCCACATTCTGGCGCTTGTTCAGGGAGGCTGATACGGGAATAGAACCATGCTGCTGGCCTGCCTTGGTCTGCTTTCAAAGCCAGCGATTAAGTCCTGTGCTAAACCAGCCCCTCATAATAATAAAAGCAACATACTGAGGGTTCTGGAAATCTGAAATTAAAACAAAAAATGTTGAATATGCTCAGCAGGTCTGGCATCATCTTTGGAGAGAGAAGCAGAGGTAACTTTCCAAGTCTGTTTGACCTTCCACAGAAATATATGTTGACATGTGTGTTATTTGGCATAACCAACACAGATAGCTCATATTAAAAAATAATATATTGTGCTGCAGAGGGGAAATCGAAATCCGTGTCTGCATGTAATACACGGTTAGGCAGGAGGATATTTGCATCAAGGCGGGAGAAAGGGAGAGAGGAAGAATAGGAGAAGGTAGAGGAAAGGAGATGGGAGGAAAGAGATAGAAAGAGGAGAGGAGCACAATGCGAATGAAACGGGAGAGGAGAAAATCTGGGTACGGGTGTGAGGTAGGATGGGTACAGACCCAAGAAAGGTGCGGGTGGGAGGGGGGAGGTACGAGGTAATCAAGTGGGAAATTTGGTAAAGTCCAGTGAGGGTTGGGGGAGGGCGGACTGCTTTGTACTCAGTGGGGAGAATCCACCAATACAAGAAAGTGACCTCAGTGGGAGAGAGGGCAGTGGTAAAGTGATACATTTGTTGTTGAGGACCCATGTTTTTCTGACACTGGAGAAGTTCTTGTACAGTTAAAGCTGCTTGCATCTTAATTGTATTACTTTCCGCAATGTCCTTTTGAAAACAAATTTTCAAATACCAAAGCAATTCCGAAATTTCAAATTTGAAGAAACCCTTCTTTAAATAAAAACATTCCCACTTGGTAGCAGCAACTCATTTCCGCAGATGAGTTCTGGAGATAAAACGTTATGGTATTTCTGTCTAGATGTATAAAGGGAATTTCAGATTAATCTGGACAATTTTAGAATGAGATATTTCCATAGGATCAGAATGGTTTAGGAAATTTCCATTCATGTTCAAATAAAATAGCTACCATCTGTAATATTCAAAACGTACCCCTATTGCACTGTGCATGGCATTGTGAAGTTCCATGGGAAATTTGTGTAAATATTAAATGGAAGCTTCCTTGCAACTAAAATCTGGAAATGTTGATGGGTTAATTTTTAAAGAGTTGTATTTTCTGTAACAAATAGAACAGAAGTTCAATATAGCGAAGACATGAAAAGGCTTCTTTCTCATCTCTCTCTCTCTGCTGAAAGTATGAAGGAACCAAACTGCACACTGATGGTGGCAAACTTCCCCTCAGGAAAATGATAGCAATACTCTACTCACAATGAAACGGTAAGACCCGCCACAGAGATTTAAAATATAGTTGCACTATCTTTCATAATATCACACAAATTAATACAGGTTCAAATGTATGTACCAGAGGACATTAACAAATTTGCAGAGTGGACATATAATTGGCAAACCAATTTCAATACAGGTAAGTGTGAGGTTTTACATGTTTGCAAGAGGGTGAAGGAGCTCCCCATTACTTGGGAAATAAGAACTTGAGAAGGGGCCATTAATACGAGATAGCCACTGAAAAATCAAATTGAGAATTCAGAAGAAATGTCTTGGCCCAGGGACACCTGGGAAAGTTGAATGCGCTACCACAGGGAAATCCTCACTCATATATACCATGTCGGGGGAAGCTAGATAAACAGAGAAGGTGAGAGAGAAGGGAATACAAAGTTAGGCTATTGGAAGAGATGAGAAAGGGTGAGACCAGATTGAACTGGAATGTAAGTGCTGGCAGTGTTTGGTTGGGCCCTGAGGCCTGTTTCTGTGCTTTATTTGTATGTAATTCTGTTTCAGCGATTCAAATATCTCATGACTCAAATTATCTTAGAACTTTTGAAGCCATTTGAACGGCCCACGTGTTATTTCTTGGCAATGCACTCTAGCATGTGTCATATCCTATCTGTTACACATCCCAACATCTGTGTTACAAACATTTGGAATGAGAAGGCGACAACTGGTGAATCAATACTGTTCTTCCATAACATGGTGTTAAATCCCACAATTAATGTACATTCCCCCCTCCCTCAAAGTTATACTTTCAGTCCCCAGCTTCATGTGATCTATTACAGCTGAGCAAACTCTCTCGGGTCATCTTCTCTCAACTGGTAGCCCTTACAGTTTTGAATCAGAGGGTGTGCCTCAAATTTCCTTCTAAGACATTTTCTCTTACTCATCCATATGGTGCATCTTGACAATCTTTTTCATTGCATGTAACAAGGTAATAGTTTTACATTCCAATGCATCAATTTGAAAATGGTTGCTCTCCTCTATTAGTCCCTTCGTAGGCATCCTGCTCCTTAGCTCTGCAGGCTCCTACAGTTGTACATGGGCTTACTCTCTGCATTCTCCACTTCAGAGTCAGGCATTTTGTCAGTCACACGCCTTTCCTGATGGCAGAAGTATGTACCACTTCTGCTGTCTTGCATTTTTCCCATTTTCCATGCAATTACAATTAAAATGTAAAGTTCCAGCAGTGTGCACAAAAGACACGTGTGCTTTTGCTGAGAGGATGCTTTTCAGTAGAGACCCTTGCCATCAGCTGTCAATGCTGCAGCTACAGCTGGGCTAGAAAAGAGCCTCCCAGTCATACAAGGAAGCTCTGATTCACAACCAAAATTTTCATGCCCAACTCCATTGCCATGAACATATGGGTTGAGTCCACAAAAGCAGCATGGGTATTTTTCAAAATAAAATTTCATATTATATTGGTTTTACTTTATTCATGTGTGCATCACTATTATTTGTTTTGATGAGCTTTGTCAGAGAGCTAAATGTACTGGCATGCCTCATGGTTAGCACACATTGATGGTTACAGAGTAGTTGGGGACATTTCCTTTATTGCAGAAGAAACATGTTTTTTGCTCAGCTTAGTGTCCAATACTCGCCACTCTGTGGGACATGGCTGAACTTGCAGGCTCAGATGGCTCTCCCTCCTATGCTTTGTCAAGGACATTCTCACTCTCAGTGGGGATAATTGAAATGTTGTGAACTCAATACTCTGTAAGGACTCTGCCAGCCACATGCTAAGATGGGCAAGCACGTGGACAGTGCTGACATCGCCTTTTATGCCCCTCATTTTCTTACCATGAATGACTGTCTCCACTAACTGACACACCACACCAAGGATGCCCTTCCCATTTCATTCCTGTATGCCCCCAACTACACTCTCTGTCCTCCCTTAGATCTATCTTTCACTCTTCCATGTTCAGGACCCCATGCCACACCCTCCCTCACCACTAACTCACCTTTGCCAGTCCCGAGCCTCCATGCAAGCTTCCATTCTACTTCCCTCTCCTTGTGCATTAAAGTTAAACAAGGAAAATCATTACACACAACTGCACAAAGCCAACTGGTGCACGGCACCTTTAAACAAATGTGGACTGGTGCCATGAGATGTGGCATTGACTTCATCTTGAAGATAGGACGTCATTTTAAGAAGGTTTTATGCCAATGAATGTTCATGGAATACAAATATTACCCAGTCACCAACTGGTGTGAGGCCCGACACATGCCGTTGGCTTTATCTCTGCATCTCAACCCACCATTGGAAAATCAAGATGTTTCCCCCCCTCCTAATTAAGTCACCCACACACCACATTTGCCACTCTTGCAGGCTCCATTAAATTCCTTTGCTTGTCTTCACTCCATCATCGGTCACAGAACTTTAAGCTGTCGTAGCTTCACACTGTCGAATGCTTTCCTAAACCACCCATATTGCCACCCCTTTTCCCTTCTACAAAATCTTTCTGAAACCCTCTCACCTTCCTACATGTCACACTCCAATAAAAGCCTTTGAAACATCTCTTTGACTGTACTTTTGTTAAAGGTAACATCCTGGCATGGATAGAGGATTGGCTGACTGGCAGAAGGCAGAGAGTCTTTTTCAAAGGGGTCTTTTTCAGGATGGCAGCCGGTGACTAATGGTGTACCACAGAGGTTTGTGCTGGGACCACAACTTTTCACAATATACATCAATGATCTGGAAGAAGGAACTGAAGGCACTGTTGCTAAGTTTGCAGATGATATCGGGCAGCACGGTGGCACAGTGGTTAGCATTGCTGCCTCACGGCGCCGAGGTCCCAGGTTCGATCCTGGCTCTGGGTCACTGTCCGTGTGGTGTTTGCACATTCTACACGTGTTTGCGTGGGTTTCGCCCCCACAACCCAAAAGATGTGCAGGGTAGGTGGATTGGCCACACTAAATTGCCCCTTAATTGGAAAAAACGAATTGGGTTCTCTAAATTTAAAAAAGAAAAAAAAAGTTTGCAGATGATACAAAGATCTGTGGAGGGACAGGTAATATTGAGGAAGCAGGTGGGCTGCAGAAGGACTTGCACAGACTAGGAGAGTGGGTGAAAAATTGGCAGATGCAATACAATGTGAAAAAGTGTGAGGTTATGCACTTTGGAAGGCGAAATGGAGGGATAGACTATTTACTAAATGGGAAGATGCTTAGGAAATCAGGAGCACAAAGGGATTTGGGAGTCCTTATTCATGATACGCTTAAGGTTAACGTGCAGGTTCAGTCGGCAGTTAAGAATGCAAATGCAATGTTTGCATTCATGTCAAGAAGGCTAGAATACAAGACCAGGGATGTACTTCTGAGGCTGTATAAGGCTCTGGTCAGACCCCATTTGGAGTACTATGAACAGTTTTGGGCCCCGTATCTAAGGAAGGAAGTGCTGGCCTTGGAAAGGGTCCAGAGGAGGTTCACAAGAATGATCCCTGGAATGAAGAACTTGTCGTATGAGGAACGGTTGAGGTCTCTGGGTCTGTATTCATTGGAGTTTAGAAGGATATGGGGGGATCTTATTGAAACTTACAGGATACTGCGAAGCCTGGGTAGAATGGACGTGGAGGGGACGTTTCCACTTGTAGGAAAAACTAGAACCAGAGGACACCATCTCAGACTAAAGGGACGATCCTTTAAAACAGAGATGAGGAGAAATTTCTTCAGCCAGAGGGTGGTGAATCTGTGGAACTCTTTGCCGCAGAAGGCTGTGGAGGCCAAATCACTGAGTGTCTTTAAGACAGAGATAGATAGGTTCTTGATTAATAAGGGGATCAGGGGTTATGGGGAGAAGGCAGGAGAATGGGGATGAGACAATATCAGCCATGATTGAATGGCGGAGCAGACTCGATAGGCCGGGTGGCCTAATTCTGCTCCTCTGTCTCATGGTCTTATGGTCTAACTCCCTCTTTAAAGTTCTTCAAAGTCCTTTGCTTTGTTTGATGGTTCTGTGAAGGATTGAGATGTCTTATTACTTTGATGCTCTGTTGCTAAATGTATTGTTATTATTGTGCATGTGTGGTCAAAGATGTCATGTTCCAATAGGGTCTAGTGTAGTCTCTGTCTCTGGTGCAATTTCTGGGCTGTACCTGAGGCAGAGGCGACCAGAAATTATCGCAATTGATCAACTGAGCATTAAAGAATGCACAATTGTTTTATAATTAATACTCACAGTGTGGCCCCGGGTCATTGTCTGTGTGGAGTTTACACATTCTCCCCGTGTCTGGGAGTCACCCCCACAACTCAAAGTTGTGCAGGTTAGGTGGATTGGCCATGCTAAATTGCCCCTTAATTGGAAAAACATAATTGGGTACTCTAAATTAAAAAATAATAATAATATTCACAATTTTTTATTTGCTTCATGAAAAGTAGGGGAGAGCAATGCAGACACTGGATTGTAAAATCATTCATTTGTTCTGACATGGAAACAAGTAGAAACAGTTCAGCTGCTCAACACAATAGAAAGTATATTTTTCATTGCCTCCACTTGCTCTGTCTTCTGCAAAACACACAACAAACTGATTGATTTGATGAGCAAAGTGTGAACAGGAAATTCCAAATGGCAGGACCTCCAACATAAAAATGCTTCACTCTAACAAAATTGAAACAAATAGACAAATTGCCTTTAGCAATTTCATACTACATTTAAGTTCCCAGAAAAGCTTTACTGAAAAGGATACCCCACCTCTGTGCACCCATCCAATTTACTTTTTGAATTGCTGCTGCTCTTTACTCACTCCCATCTCAATTGTTTCCCCCACAAATTTGTCACTTTCATTTCCTTAAGTAATCCAAAGGCCCGGGCTAGCGTTCAGAGGCATTATGCCACCATGGCAGCTGGTGTAATTTAAATTCAATTCTAGTCTCAATAATGGTGACCGCCAGCCATTGTTGATTGTTGTAAATAATGCGGGGGAGGGAGGGGGGGGGGGGGCTGCAGTTGACTCCAGATCCACAGCAATGTGGTTGACATTTAACTGCCGTCTGAAATGACTGAGTAAGTCACTCAGTTCAAGGGCAATTAGGGACAGGCTATGAATGCTGGCCTTGCCAAAGATGTTCACAGCCCCCAAAATAATAAATAAATAAAGTCCAAAAGATAAAGGCCTGAATGTCTGGTGCACAGCTAGCTTAGCCATCCATCACCTCAGCTGCCTCCAACATAACAAGGACTGTTGGGTTTCACCCTACTCTGCAATAATTACCCAATACGGTAGATGAAACCATAAGACATAGGAGCAGAATTCGGCCACTCAGCCCATCGAGTCTGCTCCGTCATTCAATCATGGCTGATATTTTTCTCATCCCCATTCTCCTGCCTTCTCCCCATAACCCCTGATCCACTTACTAATCAAGAACCTATCTATCTCTGTCTATATTGCCTAGATTGTCCTAGAAAACAAATGTGACCTCCAGCTTATTTTCTGTGATATTCGTTATGTCCTTGAAACCTTTACCTCTGTTCCCTCCGTCCCCACCTCTAACAAGTGCAAGACGTTCATTGTCATCTTTGTCATCAAGTTGAAACCTTCTAATTAGTTGGGTTCAGCTGCCTCTACTGCTTCCTCTTGACCACGAAGCTAATTCTCACCCATAAGTGATTCATCATGTGCTAACGAAGGAAAAAAATATAGTAACCCAACACTACACTAACACATGCCTTACATGCAGGCATAATGAAAACAGATATGGTTTAATGCACTTCATTCCAAAACAGTGTTTTGCTTTAAAAAAAATCCAAATTAACATGTGAGCGTGGTTCTACTTTTAGCATGTACAGTGAAGGTTAGATGTGATAAGCAGTCCTTTCTATTTTTAAGGTAGCCTGTGGAGGTATAGATTTACAACAATTCACAGGATTTACAATATGTGGGTCTCTAATGTTGTTAACCTGGCGGTCAAGCCCATTTTACTTGATGAGTGTTATCAATGGTAGGGTATCATGGCTTGCTGTTATGATACTCATTTGATGGGAAAAATGACTTTTAAACAAACATAATTTTCAGGCATAAGGATCCTAATAGTTTACTGGTGCAAATGAACAGTGCACAGAAAGCTATTTCTTCCACCCTGTCCTTACATGTGGCCTTGGATTTGCAGATTTATTTAGTAAGCAGTTCATTTTTCAGAAAACTGACACCTTCACTAATTAGTTTGCCTGTGCAATTTTTTCCTGCATCAAGTGAAATTTGGTTAGCATACTGCTCTTACTCAAGGCCTTACACATGGGCTTCCTAGCACAGAACTCAAAATGAATAAGGTATGAAATTTACTAAGTTTTTTATATTTAATTAGAAAGAGCGTGCATGAATGAATTAGAGAAAGTCATTCTGTGTCTGTACCAATATTACCATATTTTCCTCAAAGAAGTACAAAGAATATTACAGCATAGGAACAGGCCCTTCGGCCTACCAAGCCTGCGACAATCCAGATTCCTTATTTAGACCTACTACTTATTGCTAAAAATATCTGTATCCCTCCATTCCCCGCCCATTCATGTACCTATCAAGTAACATCTTAAGCGCAATACAAATGCAAATCATTTCTCCCTCGAAACATACACCCGTTGTAATTGTTTCATAAAAAGTCAGATCAGAGTAGCTGTCTCTTCCAAATGCATTTTATACAAACAGCTAAAAGTTTACTGCAACATTATAACACTTAGTATTCACTACAAAACAATACGAGGTCAATGTTTACACAAAGTCTTCAGCTGATGATCAAGTTTTAAGGAATTTTAGATACTGACTAATATCCTCACCAATATACACATTATATTTTTGTTACAGTGTGTACCATGAGGATAACATGCCATTTTTAAAAATTCATTTGTGGGATGTGGGTGTCGCTGATTAAGCCAGCATTTATTGCCCATCCCTGGTTGCCCTTCAGAAGGTGGTGGTGAGCTGCCTTCTTGAACCGCTGCAGTCCTTGAGTTGTAGGGACACCCATTGTGCTATTAGGGAGGGGGTTCCAGGATGTTGCCCCAGCGACAGTGAAGGAGCAGCAATATATTTCCAAGCCAGGATGGTGAGTGACTTGGAGGGGAACCTCCAGGTGGTGGGCTTCCCAGGTATCTGCTGCTCTTGTCCTTCTAGATGGTAGTGGGTGTGGGTTTGGAAGATGCTGACTAAGGAACATTGGTGAGTTACTGCAGTCCATCTTGTAGATGGTACACATGGCTGTCACTGTTTGACGGTGGTGGAGGGTATGAATGTTTCTGGAATGGGGGAGCAATCTATCGGCTGCTTTGTCCTGGATGGTGCTGAGTTTCTAGTGTGTTGTTGGAACTGCACTCATCCAGGCAAGTGGAGAGTATTCCATTACACTCATGACTTATGCCTTGTAGATGGAGGACAGGCATTGGGGGGGTCAGGAGGTGAGTTACTTGCCCTAGGATTCCTAGCCTTTCACTTGCCCTGGTAGCCACAGTGTTAATGTGGCTAGTCCAGTTCAGTTTCTGATCAGTGGCAACCCCCCGGGATGTTGATTGTGGGGGATTCAGCAATGGTAACGCCATTGAATGTCAGGGAGTGGTGGTTAGATCCTCTCTTGTAGGAGATGGTCATTGCCTGTCACTTGTGTGGCGCAAATGTAACTTGCCATTTGTCAGCCCAAGCCTGGATATTGTCCAGGTCTTGCTACATTTGGACATGGACTGCTTCATGATCTGAGGAGTCGAGTGGTACTGAACATAGTCAATCATCCGCAAACACCCCACTTCTGATCAATGAGGTACTTGAAGCAACTGAAGATAGTTGTGCGGAGGACACTACCCTGAGGAACTCCTGCAGTGAAGTCCTGGAGCTAAGATGATTGATCTCCAACCACCACAACCATCTTCCTTTGTGCCAGGTATGACTCCAACCAGTGGAATGTTTTCCCTCTGATTCCCATTGACTCCAGTTTAGCTGGGGCTCCTTGATGCCATACTCGGTCAAAGCTGCCCTGATGCTGAATCATAATTGACGTCTGTGGTTTAACATATTGAACGTTGGTGTCACAGTGCGTTCCAGTTTCACGTGTCGTTGCAAATAAAACAAAATCACTCAGTGACAGTCATTTATAGGAATGAGATATAAACTGCCGTCGATCGTCCCAAAGTGATTCACAACGCGCATACATGGTCGTCATTTCTGTGCTAATTCGAAGGAAAGACGAAGATTATGTGTATATGTTTCCGGAATAGTAAATACATTTGTAATGATTTCCTCTTTGGTATTTATCACACAATCAGCACACAAGAGACCATTCAGCCCATCATGCATGTGCTAGATCTTTCAATGAGCTGTCTAACTAATCCTAATCCTCCTGATTTTAGTTGCACAAATGTTTCCTTTAAAAGTATTTTTTCCAATTTCCTTTGGCAGTTACTGTTCAATCTGCTTCCATCACCGTTCTCCACAGTTCAAAGCAGATCACAACTCCTGCAACAAACAACCCTCTTCATCCATCCCCCCACCCCCGTTCTTTCTAGCTGAATGGAATTAAACAAGTTCGAAAATAAATATCGAACGAAAGATCCCCCACGGTCCCTACGTAAAGCGACGAAAGAAATCCTTCGTTTGCCAATTTTGTTAAACTTAGTCAAGACCACACCTCCAGCATTTTACTCCCTTAATTTATCGGGTTATATATAATTCGATAGTGCAGTGTATGCAAGAGCTCAAGTTTAACGTATCAGATGTAGATCCTGCAAAGCTTCATGACAGGAATTCAACCTAACTACTTATTTATGCAATACTGCCGAAGATTATGCTCGCTATATTTTAGAAATATATATTTAAGAGCAGAATATGCATAAAACCTAGACGAAACATTTTAAATTAGACGTCAATTAATACCCTCTAAGATATCGAAGCTCTGTACTTCAGCCACGCATTACTGAATTTGTTGTTCGTAAAGTCTCTGACAATGGTGTGAATTATTTCTAATTCTTGCACTAGTCTATTGAACCCCACGTGTATTTATTCGTCTGATATATAAGCATGTCTCTTTTCAGTATTTAAACAACCTCATATTTTGTACTAGTTCCTAAATCAGCTCGAAGCACCAGAACGTCATATATTTTACTTAAGCGAGTTTATGGTTTAAAGAAACTGGCAGCAAGGTCTCAGACAAACAACAGAGCCCACTCACAAACAACGCTCAAAGCAGGTTGGTGGTAGGAGTCGGATGGTGTCGCAGAAAAGAGGAATCAAAGAGGCAAAGGACCACAGATTCACCATATGCATTTATTTCCACGTGTGACCAGACAGGCTTCCCAATCATTATTCTACATTAATGCACAAAACCATAAAATACTACCTTTTATGACTTAAAATTACATACATTTATATAACTCGTGTCCATTTGGGAGAGGCCTGCTGGTTTAATTAAATTAATTAGTTATTAACTGTAAGCACTCAGAATAACTCGCCAGGCGTCCCATTATAATAGTTCTACAATAGTTGAGTGGATAGTAATATATAGCAATCAAAGGCTTCAGATTATAAACTACTTTACTGGAGATTCTTGGACATCAGGCTGCTCAGATGCAGGCAATACAGAGATATGATTTAGGAACAGGAGTAGGCCACTCGACCCCTCCAGCCCCCTCTGCCATTCAGTAAGATCACGGCTGATCCGATCACGGCTCAGCCCCTCCTACCCCCATAACCTTCCACCGCCCCCACTCCATCAAAAATCTATCTAGTCTGCCTTAAAAACACTCAAAACTCTTCTTCCACTGCCTTTTGAGGGAGAGAGTTCCAAAGACCAGCCACCCTCGGAGAGATAAATAAATCTCCTTGCCCCCGTCTTAAACGGGGGAATCCTTTATTTTTAAACACTGAACTTTCTCCCACAGGAGGAAACATTCTTCCCACATCCACCCCATTAAGACTTCCCAGGAACTTATAAGTTTCAATCAAGTCGTCTCTTTCTGGGCTAATTCTCAGCGGATGCAGGCTAGCTTGTCCACTTGTCCAAGCTTTCCTCATAAGACAACCCGCACATTTCAATGTTTTGTTATGAATTGGCGAATCCCCACATAGTTAAGAAATTAAAAATAAATATAGGGGAAAATTATACTGAAAGTCCAAAAGTATGAGTGTGTGTGTATATGTGAGTGAGAGATAAACTAGAAAATGCGAATTATTCACCCATACTGTGTAGATGATCATTCTATTAGAAATTCCAGCATTCAGACTTGGGACATGGCTCTATGTTGTTCCCTTCATATAATCTCACCGTGAATATGCCAAAATATACTTCAAAATAATTTAGTTGTGTATCTGCTTGTAGAAATTTGTACTAGAACGGTGGCGTAAATACTACAAATGTGATTTTAATTCCCATCCAATGTTAAAAGTTGTTTCAACAATCTTACTAGAGATCACGCAATCAAGCATGTATAGGATAATTTGAACGACCTGATTTCAGGGAACCTGTGGAACAGAATTGTATTTTAGTGTAATATAAACATTTGGCTCCAAATCTCGTAAAGGGAACTAAATGTTAAACAACTAAGGGAATATAACTCGAAATGTGACTTCATAGTTAGGCCATGTTTACATTCTATGTGTCTATTATTGTGACAGATATCACTGAGACAACTGTTGAAACATATGTATCATAAAACCAACTGATGTTCATGGTGTAGTAGCTATTAAGGAATACTGTATTTATTGATATATGCACAACTGTCACATGATGATGCCATTCTAGAAGCATAAAGTGTACGTGCATTCATCTCAATAGCTTGAATATGATTATTTACAGCTCTCCATAACGTACGAATCTATAAAGGAAAAACATCCAAACTACAGAGGGAAATCTGAACACTAGTTACCTTTCTAAAAGTACTGCCTCACAGTTCCAGGAACCCAGGTTCGATTCCGGCCTTGAGTGGCTGTGTGGAGTTTGCACTTTCTCTTCCTGTCTGTGTGAATTTCCTCTGGGTGCTCCAGTTTCCTCCCAGTCCAAAGATGTGCAGGTTAGGTGGATTGGCCATGATAAATTGCCCCTTAGTGTCAGCAGATGTGCAGGTTAGGTAGGGTTCTAGGGTTATGGGGATAGGGCGGGGGAGAGGGCCTTGGTAGGGTCCTTTTTCGGAAGATCGGTGCAGACTCGATGGGTTGAATGAGTCTAATGTCTAAAAATACTTGTACTAATTCTAACTCAGTACATAACAACAGGGTCGAACAACCTCCTGCCTTGCCAAAATATCATATTTAAGAGAGCTTTTTATTTTCAAGTGACTTCTAGACATTACTTATGTCTATTATACAAATCATGTATGATGATTAATTTCATCTATAACAACTTGCACATATACAGCATAATCAATTGAGAAAAACCTTGACAGGCTTTTCTCAGAGACAACATGGTCGCCATGTGTATTCACATTCGGCAAGTGTCGATTTATTTATTTCCTAAAACAACTTTCAAATGTCTTCCCCGAGTCTATAATTTCCTATCTAATGTAGCCAAGCGATCTCACAGCGATTGGCCTGTGATAGCTGATTACGAGCCCGTACTGTCTTTTAACTTGTTTATTGAGCTGATGCCGCTGACAATTATTCCTCAGATCTTCGATGAGAAACGTGATCGGATGAGCAATACATAGTTTCTATCGTTGATCTTAGTCCGATTTGCAAAATATAAAGCGTAAGGATAAAATCATATCTACCACAAGCCGAGATCGAGACCAAAGGCCTTTTGGTCTCGCTTTTTTGGGGGCTGTGCAATAAATCATAGAATCTCTACATTGCAGAAGGAGGCCATTCGGCCCATCAAGTCTGCACCGGCCCTCTGAAAGAGCAACCCACTTCGCCCCTATCCCTATAACTCCATCGAGGGGCAATTTACCATGGCCAATCCGCCTAACCTGCACATCTTTGGGATGAAACCCGAGCATCCAGAGGAAACCCACGCAGACACGGGGTAATGAAAAGGTAAATAAAGCTAGCATGTTACTAAATCAGACCACAGCCTGAAACTAGTGAAAGAAAACATTGTTCTTAATTATTCATACAACTGTTGCCTCTTTGCAAAGTTTGCGTTCATATCAATGTAATTTTAAATATATATGTGTGTATTGAAAGTAATCGCAAAGAGGGAAGTTGCGATCCAAAAACGAATTTGCTTGGAATAATATGGTCCCACTTTTGCCATAAATATGTTTGTTTAAAATATTCAGCTAGAAATAATTACATTTGGCAGCTATCACTGTTCAATTATCAATGAACAGACTATCACGTGTGACGGTGGGAATTGAGATAAAGTCAATATAGGTGCTCATCCTTATTATTAAACGATTTAAAATATACCAGAGAAGGGAGCCATTTTGAAAACAAATGTAGGGAATGGTGCAGTGCCAGTGAAAAAACAAAGCTAACAGTGGCAGTCAATCATTGCACACATCATTGGATATATATTCTCTTTGAACATTAAAAGAGATATCTAATTTCCATATTCGATTCGGGACCCCGATAATTTCTTATATTAGGAGAAATCATCTCCATTGGATAAAACAGCATCAATTCAATAGAAAGTCTCATTTTATGCTGAGGGGGAAGGAGATATTCACTTTGGATTGCAGAGTGATGGTGGGTGGTGATCGCGTACTTTCAAAGGAAATGCCTTTATGTATGATGATTAACGGGCAGGGACTATAGGTGGGATTCACACCAGCCCTGCGGATGGCAGGTAAAGTGGTGATCGTGAAAGCCCCGCAGAGGGTGGGTTTGGGAACCCGGAATTAAGAAACCAGCAGAATATCCACATACACAAGTCAGTGGAACGGACACCTCACCAGAGGAACAAATTCCTTGCGGCAACCAAGCTGAAAAGGTAAAATGCTCGCTCACACTAAGACCATGTAGCAATAATGTGAATGATACATTCTCTCAGTATCAATGCATTGATGTTATGAGCCACATAGAATATTTCAGGTTTATTTCAACCACCGCTTTTTAAACAAAAAACAACAACAACAAAAATCCCCACTTGGTGATTGTCGATTATCGCGAGTTTAAAAAAAATTAATGTTCTTCCTGGAATGGCACAGACCAACAGAAACTGTACGGCCTCAGTAAACTCACAGCAATGGGGATTTGATCTTTTTTGTTCAAATCTGCGAGGAACGTTTGCCTCGGCGGCGGTTGCAATATATGTGTTTGTTCTGATTATTGCATTAAATGATTGTATCACGCCACCGGCAGTTTACACCATCACTTATAATTCATAGATATACACATGCAGGCGTTATAACATCTGCACAGTATTACTATTAAAACGAAATACTCTACGTGGTCCCAGTTATCGGATGAGTTCCAAATGATAAACCTTCTGACACCCCTTCCTTCCACTTTGGCACTTTTTCAGTGAATATTTATATTTTTTCACTGCGGCAGGATTTATGTGTGACGGGTCTAAACCTTTCTCTAATTTATTCGTATTATACTTATCTTTCTGGCCTATATTTTCCGGTTATTGAAACATTCTTATATGATCCTGGCATTTATTGAGCGATTTTCGGGACCTCCAGACATCTAAACGTGCTTCATAGAGCCGAAAGGGTGCTGAACTGGAGGAAACGTTACTTTATACAGTAACAATGGGAGCACGTGTTAACATTTCACAACCTAACCGACATGATAGTTTATTCAGAAGGTATGGGTTCCGGGTTTTCCAATAAATGTACGGTCATTATTCCAGATTGCGAACTTGACAGAAAAGCTAATGTCAGCCCGAGCCTGGCCTCGCCGTTATCTCTAATAATAAACGCAACAGCACAAGAACACCAATTTAAACAAAAACCAGTTAGATTATCCGTATGCATTTAAATTACATCAGTGCAAAAATGATCAAACTGCTCTGTGCTTGCAAAAGGCGCTGACCGGAAGCTGCTGCAGACGGCGGCAGTGATGCCCTTCCAGCGGGCGCAGAGTTGAGCCCGGGGTCCTCGGCGGAATCTGGACTCGAACTCAGGACGAAGATGTTCCCTTTCTTAACTCTCGCGCCCTCCACCGCGCACGCGCCCCCAAGGTTGCCTCTCCGCAGGGAACCTGTTGGGGTTGCAGGCAGTGAGGCCAGTCTATCTGTGAATCCTGTTAAATCTGGGGGAGGGGAGGGGGTCGGCTTCTTTTTGTGTTGAACTTGATCATTAGTCAACACTCTTGCTCCCCCCCATCCCCCACAAAATCCGGCACCCATTCCTGACCGGCTGATCTGCTCAGCGCAGGCGCGGTGGGCGGCTGCCGACCTGCGCATGCGCATAATTGTCGCTATCAGTTGGGTGGCTTCCTTCTGTCGCGCCTGCGCATTGTGGCGCCGTAACGTCAGACCTCCGCCCCCTACCCTCCTCCCAGTCATGCGCACAGGCAAGTCTGGACATATCTCAGCAAGCGGCTTGTCCGCCAAGGAGCAGCGCCCCTCGCCGGGCCCCCCGCTGTCGTCGATGCGCAGAGTGAGCCTGCCAGCAGTTACTCCCACCTCATCTATGTATCTTTGTCACTCAAAAAAAAAACGGCCAGAGAATGGTTTTCTGAAATCACTCCACCTTCTGAAACTATTTAAATACTCTCACACAAAGGGACCTGTCACTCAGTGCGATAACAGGTTGGAGGCTGAAAAAGTAGCCAGCTTGAATTCATTATTGTTACTGTTATTTTCTGAACAGTGCAGAAGGAAAACAAATTAACCGGGCACCATGGCCCATAACGACGAACTTGCAAATGCAGCAGCTCAAGGGAACATTGGCACGGTAGAACAATTGTTGAATAATGGAGCAGACCCAAATGGTATCAATAGTTTTGGCAGGACTCCTATACAGGTACATATTTTTATTTAATATTCTATTATTGCGTTTCGCTCATCATAAAAATGCATTTCCTCCTTTTGATTTACGCAACTTGACTGTTAATCTTTGCACGGCTAAGCAATTGCCAACCGATATCTCTGTGTCGAGCACTTTCCTCAGTCTCTATTACCTGTTCAATTAATTCGCTGATTCAAATTTTCGGATTATTTTGGAGATGGGAATATAATTTTGCGGCAGGAGATGTTCCAATTTTAAAGCATTGGCAGTTTTAAATACCGGAAGTATTTTAAACCGACCCGCACTTTTATAGAGGAATCCAAAACACACGAAGAAGATCTAACTGTAAAATTATTTTTAATAGATTACAAAAGAAACGTTATTTTTGGTGTCATTTGATGCCTACATTACAAGGAAACTATCAATATCGATCAATTTAAATTGAGTATGTATTTAATGGAGTGTGTATGTATTTTATTAATATCAACGGCAGATAAAACTAACGAAATGGGTATGTATCCAGAACTGAAAATGCTACCAATATGAAACAAAACAAGGAACAAGAATCGCTCAATAAACTGTAGATAAATTAACGACTCCGAGGCAGTCCAAATAGGAGAACTTAATCTTCCACTCCTGATCAAGGATATTAATCCGTACTGATTGATGTCGCATAATTCGCAATAAATTATTTTAACGGTGGACTCCGGGCATTGAACTAATTGAGATTTGTCATTTTAAAATTTAACTGGGAAACGACGTCAACCCAAATGAATCGCACTAAAAGCGGGCCTTAAAAGTAAAGACCGAGCCCAAGGAGTTTTTGTGACGAAAATTGAATGTGCAGCCAGAAATAGAAGCTAGAAAAGGAAATAAAGGCTTAACCATGTGTTGTAGAAGATTTTTCTGCATTTTAAAAATCTTAAGCTATTATCATTTATTTTAATCCTTATCGTATGCAAATTGACTGTAAATAAATGCCAAAAAGCGTCATTGTAAATATTTTATTTGCTTTTTATATATCCATGTCTAAAATATCTTTGTACATTTGTAGTATTTTTATTTGGAATTTGCAGATATAAAAGCTTCATCTAATTATATTTTCTAATATTTATATTTGAAATGTGTTGTCCAAACCTCTACCAGAGGTTTTTGAAGAAACGTTAAATTTTGTTGTCGATTTCTCCCTTTCAATTTGACAGACAATCCAGGCACCCCGGGAAATGCAATTTCAACTGGGTTTAGACATTATGTTAAAAATTGAAAGTTTTAACCTTTGTTCTGTTCCTCCAGTGCCATAACTATCTGAGGCTAGCTGTAATTGTTGCCTTTTTTTACATATAGCGTTAATTCTTCTTGAGGAATTGAATCATTTTAGAACAACATTAAATCCCAGAACTAACAACGATGGGGAGCGGAGAATTCAATTATGCGAACATTTAAATCAAGGCAGGAAATAGAATTAAGAAAACAATACATTTGCTGACAGATTTATCTACACGCCAGCATTTATCCACCTAGTCCATTGATATAGACGAATATTAAAACGTTGTGAACAAGGGCCATCGGGATGGTCCAAAGGTGTGCAGGTTAGGTGGATTGGCCACGCTAAATTGTCCCTTAGTGTCCGCAAGTTTAGGTGGGCTGACAAGGATAAGGATGGGGCCTGGGTAGGGTGCTCCTTTGGAAGGTCGGTGCAGACTCGACGGGCCCAATGGCTTTCTTCTGTGCTGTAGGGATACTATGGCTATTAACTGGAAGGAAGAAAACGAATGCAAATTTAGGTGTGGTAAGTTCAGCCCCGTGTCCTGCTATACACGGAATCTTAATTATTTAGCAGCAATTTTGAGGCACATGTCTTTCATTCTCCATCTCCCTCCTGTTTCAGGTGATGAAAATGGGCTGTCCGTCACTCTGTCAGCTCCTCTTGAGACACGGAGCAGATCCCAACCGGCAGGATAATCAACAAATCGCAATCATCCACGATGTAGCCAGAGAGGGTTTCTTGGACACGCTGCAAGTTCTGGTAGAAATTGGGATGGCTGACACTAATCTCCGGGACAGAAACAATCGTCTACCCATCGATCTGGCAATGCAAAATAACCACGGGGATGTGGTGACATATCTAAGTAATTTAGCACAAGGCGATTGAGTGGCTGTCTTTTTCCAGAGAGACACCCCGCCTCCCTTTTCCCTTTTGGTACTAAAAGATATAGTGGATGGCAGGGATATTAAAAAAGAAGTTTGATATTGCTGTTAAATGTACAGATTTCAAATAAAATATACTGTAAATACAACAAAGATGTCGTAGGAATTAATATGTAAAGGCTCAAATGAAATATTTAGCCGAACATCTTTCGACACTTAATTTATAGAAAAATCACTACATTAACAGCAATTACATGCTTACAGTTCATGATTTCTAAAAAAAAAAAGAAAAATTCTCCACATGACTCAACCCAACTCAGGTCACTTTCTGCCCATTTACTAATACCGGGCCTATTGTGTCTTTTTAAAAAACTTTTAAGGCACGCTTTTATGTTGTTTAATCCAAAATCTAGTAATTCCAAATAAACCTGTTGGACTTTAGCCTGGTGTTAATGACTGCAGTAACCAGTCTAGAACAGGCGGACTGTTCGGCTGTCTATGTTTTTATTCATTTCCATTTTAGAAATAATTCATTTCTGTAATTTATTTACATTGTCTTTTGGGGGCTCAGTTAAAATTCAGATCGTTGTTTGATTTATTCCGCACTTAATGGCATCTTTAGAAATAATTGAAGACAGAATTGGAAGAGTTTAAGTAAATTAATTCTGTAAACCATGTAGCTTATGTAGAAGGATCCGGAGCACAATGTTATTGTTTCATTGGGGGGGGGGGGTGCATACTCCAACAGTATCGCTCATCTTCCGATGTCCTCCCAGTAGTACGGCTTAACTTCCTTCAGTAGATTTGCCTCCTAACTCATTCGACCTGATGTGTCCGCTGACTCTGACCGTGGGCCAAACAGCGGGCTACCTAGCCGGGTTTATTCGCTGCATGTCTGTCGATCGCCTCAACTCACTGCTGATCTTCCCCGTCCATACACCGCTTTTTCAGACACTTTACATGGAGGTGCTGGTTTTAAATATATATTCAACGCACCGTGGACAAATCTCCGTCCAGCAAGCTGCCGTCTGATCCATTTGCAATTGCGAGATCCATTTCGTC
This sequence comes from Scyliorhinus torazame, assembly GCF_047496885.1. NCBI lineage: Eukaryota > Metazoa > Chordata > Chondrichthyes > Carcharhiniformes > Scyliorhinidae > Scyliorhinus > Scyliorhinus torazame. The sequence continues at coordinate 195,581,800 of NC_092715.1, forward strand.
TTGTCGCCTTGAAACAGAAAAATATGCTGGATTCGCAAAAAGGCAATACAATCTCAGCGGTCCCAGAGCATCTGGATGACTCGTCCAGGCACAATACCACTACGCCACTGCCTCCCCGTATACACTGATTTTAATGCGAGTTCTCTCATCATGGGGAAGAACATGGGGTGTTCTTTCTGTTTGATTCGGTCACTCGGGGTATATGTTTCCTGAAGGCTATCATCATTGATCTGAGAAGCTGTCGTTGAGCCTTATCACTTTATTTTATTTTTAAAATAATTCTTTAAGAAAGCCCGAGTAAAGAATTATCTTTTAACTTTGCGATCCAGGCTGTTTCGTTGAGTATTTAGAAGCGTTTTTAATGTGTGGAAAGTATCGGGTGGAATCATTTCCTAAGGGAATGATGGGGTCCGTTTTCTTCTATAGTAACACGCTAGACATTAAATATGACTCACGAAGTCTAAATGTCACAAATCCAGGCCCAAATCTCAATGACTGTCCTCTAGAATGAAGAGCGATGCCAATGTGCACCCCCCCCCCAAAAAAAAGCATTTGAATAAAATTCTGAAATATGTCTTATCGACGAAAAGTATATAATTTAGACTATTATTAATTCATTTTTATGTAATTGCAATACTTATTTGTAAATGCCACTGGTTTATAATGTGCCCGATTCTGCATATATTCTATCATAAACTGTATATTTCCATCCTTAATATATCTTAATGCCTGTCGCTAATATAAACAAAGGAAAACTGCAAATATTGGAATCGAAATAAAAACAGAAAGCACTAGAAGTATATTTATTAAGAGAAAATCTAGTTCGTGTCATTTAGAGAAAAGGCGGGTTCTGTAATTACTAATTAATCTCACTATACTGGGCGAGTTATGAGAGGGTTTCTGTATTGCCGAGAATGACTGAGCCGTCATATTCTCCATTTATTTATGCCTTGTGACTTTAACTAACACTTCATAAGTTTTGCCTTGTTAGACCTCCGTTTTGAACTATTTTTACAACACAGTCACAATCAAACTTTTCTTTCACAAACACTTTTATGTAGATAAAACCTCCCCATGTTTCGCACCGTCTAATACCACATTCAACATGCATGTTCCTCATATCTTTTGTTTTGAAAATGAAAGGTTCCCATTCCCTGTTCTATTTAACTGAACAACCCTTCCGGATTTCTTATCAACAGTTCACAAGTGAATGATATCGGCGGCCGTAGCAAAGAGGCTCCCGCATGTCCACGAAATCGCGCCTTTTTCGGGGTGTTTCCCGGCGGGTTTGAGAGACTGGTCCTGGTGGACTGCACGTGGAGGAAGAGTGGGGATCGCGACCAAGAAGCAGCCTGAAAGTCCGAGGGCTAGGAGAGCACGGAGAGGATAAGACAATTTTTTTATTTTCCCCCTCTCCTGAAAAGATTTTAAAACTTTTTTTAAAAATTCCCTTTTTTTAATAGGGGAATTTAAAAAAAACCTTTGGGCTTTGAGAATTTCTTTTCGCACCGAAACCCAGCAAAAAGAGAAAGGCACATAACTGAAATATGCCTGCAAATAATAATAAATCGGGGGGATGGCGAGATGCAAGAAGGAGTAGCGGTGAAGGCGAAGGAAAAAGGCATGAGCTGCGGCCGCGCAGGCAGACGACCCCACGAGGCAAGGCCGAGGTTCGGGCGAACCAGGAAGCGGAAAAGCTGGTGAGCCGAGCCGAGCGGCAACCTCCCCCCCCCCCCCCGCCAGAGGAATGGAGAAGCGTGCTGAAAACGGACATAAACGCCATAAAGGAGGAGATAAAAACGAAGATAAATGCCGTGAAGGAGACACTTAGGATGGAGCTCCACACAATAATGAAGGAGATGCTGGCGGAGACAATGGGCAAAATGCAGAGAACCATCGATGGCCTGGGAAGGAAGGTGGAGGCGTTGGAGGAAACGATTCTGGAGTTGGTGAGGGCCGCCTCAGACCAGAGCGACAGGATGGTAACCCAGGAAACCGCGGTGAAAAGGCTGGTAATGACCCAGGGGAGCCTAAGTGGGAAAGTGGAGGATCAAGATACAGGTCCAGATGGCAGAATGTTAAAATAGTGGGTCTGCCAGAGGGGATGGAGGGCAAAGACCCAGCAGGCTACATCTCCCAAATGCTGGGCAGACTAATGGGAAGGGTGAAATTTCCAAACCCCCCCAGAAATAGACAGGGCGCTCAGGTCACTTCTACCCAGGCCCAAAGCCGGGGAGCAACCCAGAGCGATTATCGTGAAGCTGCACAGGTTCCAAGACAGGGAAAAAATCCTAAAGTGGGCCCGGCAGACGAGATTGAACACTTGGGAAGGGAAGATCATGATGGTGTACCAGGGCATTGGGGCGGACCTGGCCAAAAGTGGGCAGCACGGTAGCACAAGTGGCTAGCACTGTGGCTTCACAGTGCCAGGATCCCAAGTTCGATTTCCCCACTGGGTCACTGTCTGTGCGGAATCTGCACGTTCTCCCCGTGTCTGCGTGGGTTTCCTCCGGGTGCTCCGGTTTCCTCCCACAGTCAAAAGACGTGCAGGTTTGATGGATTGGCCATGATCAATTGCTCAGTGTGGCCAAAAAGGTTAGGAGGGGTTATTGGGTTATGGGTATAGGGTGAAAGTGAGGTCTTAAGTGGTTCAGTGCAGACTCGATGGGCTGAAAGGAGCTGTATTTTGACACCCCAGCAGAGGCTGAGGAGTTCGTTAGATCAAACAAACTGGGGGAAAATAGCTGCAACAGCCATCATGAAAGCGACGGGGATGAAAAAGGAAGGAAAAATCGGAACAAAGAGCAGAGGACAGACCGCAAACAGAGACAATAAGATCATGAACTACACTCGTGTTTGGTATATTGCCCGGGACTGTGCTGACTCTTTTCCGGGCTCATTTCTTCTCTCAATGCAAGGGAAATGAGGGTGAGAAAAGCGGAAAGGAGGGCTAGCAAGAGGAAGGAGGGCTAGCAAGAGGAAGGTAAAACAGGGCCAGAGCAAGGCAAGTACTGAGAGGGGGGCCACCGTGCTAGCGAGGAGGGCCAACACGGGAGGGGAGGAAGAAAGGAGGGCTGTGGCGTGCCTCTCAGGGGAGAGGGAGCGCCTGGCACAAAGAAGGGGGGGGGACAGGGCAGAAGGGGGGGAGGGGAAGAACACGGGGGGGGGGGGGTGGGGAGAAGAGTGACAGGGACTATGGGGGGAGGAGAGGAATCGGGGGGGGGGAGCACAGAACAAAAGAGAAGCAAAGAGATGGGTGAGGTAGATAAGCAGCACAAACACAAGACTCGGCGGGCATGGAGCAGGGCGAGGAACCAAGATGGCGCCACAAACAGCCACTTGGGAGGGCGAAGGGAGATCCCATAGTGCAGGAGCGCAGCCACGTGGTGTACACATAGCTGGCGGCCATGTTGGGTGCCCCTGGACAAAGGGAGACCCTGGAGCGCTGGGACCCGACTTAAGGTGAGAGCGGCGACTGTGGCCATTTTGGACAGCTCCCTAACAAAGGGAAATCCCGGAGTGCAGGGGCGCGTCCACCAGGTAAGTATGGGTGATCCCGCAGCACCGGGGGGGGGGGGGGGGGGGGGGGGTCGATAACCTCCCACCAGGATTGTTACCTGGAACGTAAGGGGACTCAACGGCCCAGTGAAAATTCTTCGCCCACCTAAGAAGTCTAAAAATAGACACAATCTTCCTACAAGAGATGCACCTGAGGGAGAAGGACTGACTGCTGGTAAGGAAGGGCTGGGTGGGACAGACTTACAATTCATGCTATGGGACCAGGGCTAGGGGGGGTAGCAATATTAATTAGCAAGCGGATGAGGTTTACGGAAATCAAGACAGTTACGGACCCACGGGGGGCGGTACGTCATGGTCAGCGGTGACCTGGAAGGGGCACCGGTCATACTGGGAAATGTGTACGCTCCTAACTGGGACGACTCAGAATTCATAAAGAAGACCATGGCAGAAATCCCCAACCTGGATACACACCAACTGATCGTGGGGGACGACTGTGTACAGTACCCACTGACCGACCGATCAAACCCCAGAGCAGGGAAAAAGACTGGCATGGCTAGCGAATGAGGAGCATTTATGGAGCAGATGGGGGCGGTGGACCCATGGAGGTTTCTGCACCCGGAGGAGAAGGAATTCTCACACTTTTCACAAGTACACACTGTATACACCCGTATCGACTTCTTTGCTGTGGGGAAATTGGTGCTTCCAGGGATCACGGGAACGGAGTATTCCGCGATCGTTATCTCTGACCACACTATATGGCTGCAGGCTGGAGACAGGCTGGGACCAATGCCCCACATGGAGGCTGGACACGGACCTCCTGGCCGACAAGGCTTTCTGCCAAAAAACATCACGGGCCATAGTGACAACCAAAACGGGGAGGTCACATGCTCCACATTCTGGGAGGCACTGAAGGCCATGATTAGAGGAGCGATCATAGCCTACAAGGCAAGCAGAGATAGGGAAGAGAGAGTGGCCAGGCAACAACTGGTGAACCCCATCCTGGAAGTCGATAGAAAATGCACCGAGGCCCCGACCGTAGAGGTGCTGGTGGAGAGGAAAAAGCTGCAAATGGACTTTAACCTGCTACCCACAAGGAAAGCAGTGTACCAACTCTGCCAAACATGGGGGACCTTCTACGAACAAGGAGATGAGGCTGGCCGCCTATTGGCTCACCAGCTGAGAAAGCAGGTAGCCACGAGGGAAATAGCGCAGGTAAAGGATAGCAGAGGTAGACTGGTAATAGAACCAAAGGAGGTCAATTGGGCATTTGAGACCTTCTACCGGGGACTGTACACCTCCGAGCCCCCCAACGGGGGAGCGGGGATGAAACAGACTAGATAGACTGGAACTACCAGTTGTGGGGGGGAGACAGAAGGGGGGAGCTGGAAGCATCAATAGATCTGGGAGAAACCATGGAGAGCATCAGCTCCATGCAGGCGGGGAAGGCACCGGGACCCGACAGGTTCCCGGCGGACTTCTACAAAAACCTTGCACCAGTCCTGGCCACACACCTAAGGGACATGTTTGCAGACTCACTGCCAGGGGGCACCCTGCCCCCCATGCTAGCACAGGCCACAATTTTGCTGATACCCCAAAAAGATAAAGACTTGACGGAATGTGGATCATACCGACCCATTTCACTGCTGAATGTGGATGCAAAAATACTCACAAAGGTCCTGGCCAAAAGGCTGGAGGGCTGTGTACCAGAGGTGGTCGCAGAGGACCAAACGGGCTTTGTCAAGGGTAGGCAGCTCACAGCAAACATCAGGCTGCTGCTGAACGTGATAATGACCCCCTCCGGACCAGAGGAAGGCTTCCTGGATTCTTGGGGGCAGTTCACCGGCCTGTTCCAAAACCTGTTGGAGGCCAGCAACAAGGAGTAAGCTAGGAAAAAAAAAAATGAGGAACCAAAGGGCTGTGCAACGGGGGTGGTGGTGCGCGGAAGGAAGGTGGGGAAATCACAAGAGAAGAGGAAGGGTGCTGAAGCCAATGGGGGGGGGGGGGAGGAAGGGGGGGGGAACATAAACCAATCCAGAGGGCAACAAAATTGTACATAGAGCTAGTTAAATGAAGGACAAAACAAACCACTCTGTAAAATAAAGTACATTTGCATGGGCAAGAAAAATGTAATGTATATGCACAACTGTTTATAAATATGAGAAAAGCCAATAAAAAAAAATTTCCCAAAAAAACCAAGTGATTGATATCCCTGTGAATATTGTTAGTCTTACTACATTGTTCGTATGGTAGCACAGTGGTTAGCACAGTTGCTTCACAGCTCCAGGGTCCCAGATTCTATTCCGTCTTGGGTCACTGTCGGTGCAGAGTCTGCATGCTCTCATTGTGTCTGTGTGGGTTTCCTCCGGGTGCTCCGGTTTCCTCCCACAGTCCAAAGATGGGCAGGTTAGGTGGATTGGCCATGCTAAATTGCCCTTAGTGTCCAAAAAAGTTTAGATGGGATTATGGGGATAGGGTGAAGGTGTGGGAATAGGGTGGCTTGGGCAAGATGCTCTTTACAAAGGCCGGTGCAGACACGATGGGCCAAATGGCCTCCTTCTGCACTGTAAATTAAATGACCTATGATCTGGTATCCCAGAAGCATTGTTGAAGACATTAGAATATTTACAGAATTTTCAGTTTTAAATGGATATTATCTTCTAAGACAAATGCTAGCCAATATATTGAAAGACTGTAGGGTTGAATTTGGAGAAAATTGGTGTATTTGTGTATGGCTTTGAAATATTGCGGAACATTACATTTGAGTTGAAGGGCCGCCTTAAATGTGTGTTCTCTAAACCTATTTCTTATATTTTCAATTTTAATGCACTGTCTGAATTCTTCACTGACAGGAATGATGGGCATTCTGACATAATGTAAAAAACACACATGAACGCATTTCATTTGGATTGAACGAAGTTATCTTCCAGGAAATGTGATTTTCTTTGGCATAGATGTGAGGAAGTTCTATCAGTCAATAGCCCAGCTTTTCAATTGTAGCACTGATATTTTGATTTGATTTATTATTGTCACATGTATTAGGTATACAGTGAAAAGTATTGTTTCTTGCATGCTACACAGGCAGCGCATACCGTGCATAGGGAAGGAAGGAGAGACTGCAGAATGTAATGTTAATGAGAGTAAAAAATAGAGTTAGAGGGTATGCTAGGCACAGTTTGCAAGATGTCGCCTCGCTCCGGCGCCATCTTGGATTTGTAATCAATTAAAACAAAATGGGTCAGTGTTGCGATCAGATAATCTTGCTCAACGACTCAAAATCTTATTGATACGGCCATGACTCGTTAATTTAGCGGAAAAACTAAGATTTTTATTTGTAAAGATTTCCAAAACACGCATCAAGCGATAAGCTGTCGAGGGTTAGTGATCTGAAAACCTATGGGAGCATTGCCAATGGCAGGTTCATCCAATGTTTAGGAAATTTTCAGAACAGCTGAAAAAAAAGTATTATTTGAAAAAGTATTTTCATCAAACATTAATTCACGTTGGAATTACTAAAAGATTTTGAATGGATTTAAACAAACCTATGCGTTGAAACAACAAAGAGATGAATGCTAGAACCCTACTTTCAAACTGAAGCTAATCAGGATTAGCCTGTTCATTTTGCCGTGAGATTGTGAAACGGGCAGCTAACAGTGATTAGCACAGTTGCTTCACAGCTCCAGGGTCCCAGGTTCGATTCCAGGCTTGGGTCACTGTCTGTGTGGAGTCTGTACGTTCTCCCCGTGTGTGCGGGGGATTCCTCCGGGTGCTCCGGTTTCCTCCCACAGTCCAAAGATGTGCAGGTTAGATGGATTGGCCATGATAAATTGCCCTTCGTGTCCAAAAAGGTTGGGTGGGGGTTACTGGGAAGTGTGGGCTTAAATGGGGTGCTCTTTCCAAGGGCCGGTGCAGACTCGATGGACCAAATGGCCTCCTTCTGCACTGTAAATTCTATGATTCTATGAGAGACCCAGGCTAATTCTCTGGGGGCTGTGGTTCAAATCCCAACACCGGTTTAAATTTAGTGAATAAATCTGGGATTATAAAATTAGTCTCAGCAATGGTGATGATGAAACTATCATTGATTGTTGTTAAAAAAAACACATCTCGTTCACCCATGTTCTTCAGGGAAGGAAATCTGCCGTCCTTATCTGGTCGGCATGTGACAGCAATGTGGTTGACTCTAAAATGCTCTCAGTTCAAGGGCAATTCGAAATGGACATGCATTGTTGTGACGTCCACACACCTCATGTAAGAATTTATTTTAAATGCTCGTTAGGGAAGAAAGGGTAAACAGTAAAAAAAAAGTTGCATTTCAGACGCTAGATTACAAATAATTGTAATGACGTAACTGACATCAGGGATGCAAATACATTTTCAAATCTCTCCTGGGAAGGAGATAGTGACAGCAACCAGTACAAAATGGGTTCTTTACACAAGTCGAATATTTTCGACTGCTGAAAACGGTTTCGTTCTCCGCTGTTAGCAAGTTCGAATGGCATATACAGTTACAGAATAGTTGACCTGAACACACACAAAAAAAGTGCAAAGGGAAAAGAAACCGGGGCAACAGTTTGTTCAAAAAATGTCCATCCCCCGTTAAAGAAATGAAGTCAGCGAGTCTCTGAGGAGAGAACGATGTTTGACAGGTTGGATTTTTAAAAATGCCTCACTGACCTCGTGGTGAAGGCGGCTTCAGTCGCACCTAATGTTGCCTTTGCTGTTAGGAAACATTTGTAAACCTCGTCTTGATTAAATGTAGTGAATAGTTTTGCAAGAGGAGCCAATCCAGGTTTCTGGCGCGCTTTTAAAATTATATTTATTTAATGTTTTAATGCTGAGCAAACGTTTCTTTATTTCACAGGTACTAGCTTCACCCCCCCCAAACAAATTATCAAAGAGAGCCCCATATCGGTTTGAAATCTACCATTTCCCGCGTTTGCTTTTTTCAACCATGTATCTGCGATTGTTAATAGTAGCAAGGGGTTACTGATGCTGTCATTTCAGTGTTCGGCTGCTTGTAACCGCTTCCAGGTCGCCACACACAACTTGTGACTGTTTCCAAATTTATGCCAAATTCACTGCCAGACACCACAATCTGGAACCTTTCCAAACTGCTGCTTTGCCGCTAATGGTTCGGAAAGGGTAAAACGATCTGAGCAACCCTTCAATTTTTAAAGCATGGACATGCTTCTGATAATTATGTCCTGAGGAATGAGCTCGGTGTGCGAGTAAGAACAATTGATGCTATTCCTGTTCTCGGCTGTAATATCTTACACCACTTGCGATTGGTTTTAATTCAGCAACACCCCAATTCAAAATGACTCATTTCAATTCCTTTGGCTTTTTTGGGGTTAATTTTCAGTAATTTCTAACATTGTGGCCGCCAGTTGTATTTTCAAATCATCCCAGAGCGAATATCACCACTGTCCCCATTTAAAATTTCGATCAGACGCGATCGACGGCCTTCCTTCCATCAGAACTGCCAGGCCTGCAGGGTATTTCCCAACGTTCCCAGTTTTTATTTCGGGTTTCCCGCATCCACGGCGTTTTTGATCCTGTTGCCAATCACCTACTCATTGATACAGATGCAAGCGGATTAGATCGAGTGGTTACAAAAACAGATTGAAATTCCAACCTTAAGAGACGTTGTAATATATTTATTAAAAGAACAAGGGGACCCTTTCATCAAACTGTAACAGGAAAATAGGAAAGAACGCAGAAAAAAATGGAAGTACTGGAGCAGGTCGGGCTGGGTCTGTGGAGGAACTGTTAATGTTTCAGGCCAATGAACTCCACAAGATATCATTAAAACAAGGGAGATGTTTTGGACATAACCCAACTAATATTTGCAAATAGCTCCAATTGTTTAAAAAAAAATAACATTCTCATCCTGTATTCTCTTACAGCACTTCCTTTTTTTTTTAGAAAATATTTTATTAAGGCATTTATAATTTTAACATGTTCAACCACCAGGTAGCAAAAGGAACAGAACAAGATAAACAACAAACCCATCCAATACCAAACCCCAGCCAACATAGCTTACACAAACAGGACCTCCTTCCCCAGCGCCCCTTTCCACTGGACTACCTAGCCTGACTCAATGCCCCATGCCCCCCCCACCACTCCCGAGAGCTTAATTTTTCTCGAAGACATTGCTGAACGGCTTCCACCTCCGAGTAAACCCCTGCAGTGATCCCCTCAAGGCAAATTTGATTTTCACAAGTCTGAGAAACCCCACCATGTCGCCAATCCATACCCTCGACTTCAGGGGTCCGAGTCCCTCCATCCTAGTCGGATCCATCTCCGGGCCACCAGAGAGGTAAAGGACAGGACATCGACCTCTCTCACCACTTAGGCTCCCGGTCTTCCGACACGCCAAAGATCGCCACCTCTGGACTCGGTGCCAAACTCACCTTTAATACTTCCGACACGACGTCAGCAAACCCCTGCCAGAAACCCCTCAGCCTCGGACATGTCCAAAACATATGGTCATGGCTCGCAGGACACCCCGCACAGCACCTACACCTATCTCCCCCCGCCAAAGAACCTGTTCATCTGGGCCACAGTCATGTGTGCCCTGTGGACGACCTTGAATTGTATCAGGCTGAGCCTGGCACACAACGAGGATGCATTTATTCATCTCAGGGCCTCCTCCCATAATCCAGCCTCCAACTCCTCACCCAGCTCTTCTTCCCACTTTCGCTTCACCTCCCCTCCCCCTCCCATTCCATGAGGCCCTTGTAGATCTCTGAAACCTTCCCCTCCCCTACTCCTCTCCACACCACCTTATCCTGCAGCCCCTGGGGTGGCAGCTGGGGGAAGGTCGAAACCTGCCTCCGCACAAAGTCCCTCACCTGTAGATACCGGAACCCATTCCCACCTGGCAGTTCAAACTCCTCCTCCAACTCCTCCAAGCTCAAGAAGCCCTCATCGATAAAGAGATCTCCAAATCTTTCAATCCCTGCCCACTGCCACCTCTGGAACCCCCCATCCAGCCCCCACCGGAGTGAACTGTCCCCACACCCTCAAGGCAACTACTACTGCCGGGTTTGTGGTGTACCTGGCCGGCAGAAATGGCAGAGGTGCCGTTTGGTGCTACCAAACCCGTGCCACTACATGAGGCTGCCTCCACCCACCCCCAAACTGACCCCTCCCCCACTACCCACTTCCTGACCATCGCTACGTTTGTCACCCAATAATAATTTATAAAGTTCGGAAGGGCCAGCCCTTCCCCCCTTGACCCCGCACCAGCAGCACCTTCTTTACCCGCCCACACAAACGGTAAGATCACTGCATTCATTTTTTTAAAGAATGCCTTGGGGATAAAAATTGGAAAGCTCTGAAAGACGAACAGGACCCTCGGAAGCACCGTCATCTTCACTGTCTGCACCCTCCCCGCCAATGACAGCAGGAGCGCATCCCACCTCCAAAAGTCCCCCTTCATCTGTTCTACCAACCGACCCAGATTCAGTTTATGCAGCTGCTCGCACTCCCACACCACCTGGATACCCAAGTACCGAAAGCTCCCCCTATAACATTGAATGGCGCCTCACCCAGTCTCTTCTCCTGCCCCCTTGCCTGAATTGCGAAGACCTCGCTCTTGCCCATATTCAATGTATACCCAAAAACCGATCAAATTCCTCTAATATCCCCATAATCTCTGCAATCCCCCCCAGCGGGTCTGAAATACACAGAACTAGATCATCCGCGTATAGCGAGACCCTGTGCTCCACCACCCACGCGCACTATCCCCTGCCAGACCCCCTACGCTCTCAGTGCTATCGCCAACGACTCTATAGCTAGGGCAACAGCAGTGGGGAAAGTTGCCACCACTGCCTCGTCCCCCGGTGCAGCCTGAAATAATCTGAACTCACCCGGTTCGTCTGTACACTCCACTCGCTACTGGTGCCTGGTCTAACAATCGGACCCATTCCACAAATCCCTGTCCGAACCCAAACCGCCCCAGGACCTCCCATCAATATTCTCATTCCACCTGACCAAAGGCCTTCTCTGCATCCATGGCCACCACCTCCTCTACCTCTTGTCCCTCTGGAGGCAACATGATCACATTGAGTAGCCACCTGATATTGGCAGCCAGATGCCACCCCTTCATGAACCCCGTCTGGTCCTCCCCTATCTCCCTTGGCACGCAATCCTCTCTTCTCGAGGCCAAGATCTTAGCCAATAGTTTGGCATCTACATTTATCAGGGAGATCGGTCTGTATGACCCACATTGTTCCGGGTCCTTTTCCCACTTCAAAATGAAGGAGTCTAAAGCCTACGACAACGTTGGGGGGAGCACTCCCAGCTCCCTTGCCTCATTAAAAGCCCTTACCAGCAACAGCCCCAATACCCCCACAAACTTCTTATAGAATTCCACCGGGTACCCATCCTGACCCAGGGCCTTACCCGATTGCATCGCCTCCAGCCCCTCTAACACTTCTATCAGCCCAATTGGGGCCCCCAGACACTCCACCTTCCATTGCTACTCTCTGTCTTCTATGACCTAGCCAGTTCTGTATCCACCTTGCCAGCTCACCCCTGATCCCGTGTGACTTCACCTTTTGTACCAGTCTACCATGAGGGACCTTGTCAAAGGTCTTACTGAAGTCCATATAGACAACATCCACTGCCCTACCTGCATCAATCATCTTTGTGACCTCTTCGAAAAACTCTATCAAGTTAGTGAGACACGACCTCCCCTTCACAAAACCATGCTGCCTCTCGCTAATACGTCCATTTGCTTCCAAATGGGAGTAGATCCTGTCTCAAAGAATTCACATTAGGAATATTAGGAGCCTAACGTCTGTAGTAGGTAAGTTGCTAGAAGGTATTCTGAGAGACAGGATCTACAAGCATTTAGAGAGGCAAGGACTGATTCGGGGCAGTCAGCATGGCTTTGTGCGTGGAAAATCATGTCTCACAAATTTGATTGAGTTTTTTGAGGGGGTGACCAAGAAGGTAGATGAGGGCAGTGCAGTAGACGTTGTCTACATGGACTTTAGCAAAGCCTTTGACAAGGTACCGGATGGTAGGTTGTTGCAGAAGGTTAAAGCTCACGGGATCCAGGGTGAGGTTGCCAATTGGATTCAAAATTGGCTGGACGACAGAAGACAGAGGGTGGTTGTCGAGGGTTGTTTTTCAAACTGGAGGCCTGTGACCAGTGGTGTGCCTCAGGGATCGGTGCTGGGTCCACTGTTACTTGTGATTTATATTAATGATTTGGATGAGAATTTAGGAGGCATAGTTAGTAAGTTTGCAGATGACACCAAGATTGGTGGCACAGTGGATAGTGAAGAAGGTTATCTAGGATTGCAACGGGATCTTGATCAATTAGGCCAGTGGGCCGACGAATGGCAGATGGAGTTTAATTTAGATAAATGTGAGGTGATGCATTTTGGCAGATTGAATCAGGCCAGGACCTACTCAGTTAATGGTATGGCGTTGGGGAGAGTTATAGAACAAAGAGATCTAGGAGTACAGGTTCATAGCTCCTTGAAGGTGGAGTCGCAGGTGGACAGGGTGGTGAAGAAGGCATTCGGCATGCTTGGTTTCATTGGTCAGAACATTGAATACAGGAGTTGGGACGTCTTGTTGAAGTTGTACAAGACATTGGTACGGCCACATTTGGAATACTGTGTGCAGTTCTGTTCACCCTATTATAGAAAGGATATTATTAAACTAGAAAGAGGGCAGAAAAGATTTACTAGGATGTTACCGGGACTTGATGGTTTGAGTTATAAGGAGAGGCTGGATAGACTGGGACTTTTTTCCCTGGAGCGTAGGAGGCTTAGGGGTGATCTTATAGAGGTCTATAAAATAATGAGGGGCATAGATAAGGTAGATAGTCAACATCTTTTCCCAAAGGTAGGGGAGTCTAAAACTAGAGGGCATAGGTTTAAGGTGAGAGGGGAGAGATTCAGAAGGGCCCAGAGGGGCAATTTCTTCACTCAGAGGGTAGTGAGTGTCTGGAATGTGCTGCCAGAGGTAGTAGTAGAGGCGGGTACAATTGTGTCTTTTAAAAAACATTTAGATAGTTACATGGGTAAGATGGGTATAGAGGGTTATGGGCCAAGTGCGGGCAACTGGGACTAGCTTAATGGTAAAAACTGGGCGGCATGGACTGATTGGGCCGAAGAGCCTGTTTCCATGCTGTAAACCTCTATGATTCTATGATTCTAATATCATTCCCAAGGCTTGACCCTGAGCAGAACAGATCTGTATTAAGCAAGGCAGATTATACAAGTAAACATGTTCAACTTGTTAGAATGCATTAAATTTCACATTCCCATTCTAGTGTCCCAAGTACTCCATGGTCTTTTTATCTCTGTAACATCCTTCTCTGAGATCCGTCTTCCTCTAATTGTGGCTTCTTTCAGTTTCCCATTTCCATCTTCTCACCAATGATGGCCATGGTAGCTAACTAAGCGCTAAGCTTTGAAATTTCCTCCCTAACCTTCTCTGTCTCTCGACTGCTTTCTTCTCCTTTAAGTATTAATTGAAACCAAACTTTTGATCACCTGACTAATACCTCTTTCAAATGGCCGTGTTTGACACTTGTGGTAAAGCACTGTGTTCTGATATTAGAGGTTGTACAGTAGAACCTGCACTACAGGTTAACCTGTGGCCCCTGCATGCTAGCTCCGCCCAGGAGGCGGGTTATAAATATGCGTGGCCTCCAGCTCGCAGCCATTTCTTCAGCTGCTGTGGGAGACCACACATCTGATACTAATAAAGCCTCAGTTTGAATTCAACTTTGTCTCCAGTCAAATTGATCGTGCCTCAATTTATTAGTATCAGATTCAGAAGATGGACCTCGGATTAAACCAGATCGCCTGCAGCTGGATCCACAGAAAGGACTTCCAGCACTGGCTAGCTTGTTTTGAAGCGTATATCAATGTGGCGCCGACCCCTGTCCATGAGGCTCAGAAGATCCAAATATTGTACTCCAGACTCAGCTCCAAAGTCTTCCCACTGATCCAGGATGCACCCAATTACGCTGATGCCATGACTCAAATTATGAACAGCAGACGAACACGCTCTTCACCAGACACGCACTCGCAACGCGTACTCAACTACCTGGTGAGTCAATCGAGGACGTCTGAAGGGCCCTGATCCCACTAGTTTGGGACTGTGACTGCCAGGACGTTACAGCTAAGGAGCGCTCGGATATCCTTATGCGGGATGCTTTTGAAACTGGGATTGTTTCTGATGTTATCAGGCAGCGGTTCTTAGAAGGGGCCATGCGCGACTTTGCAGAGACTAAAACACTAGCGCTCTCCATGATGGTCGCCCTGCGCAATGTCCAGTCCTACGCCCCCAACCGCGCGGCCACTCCTCCTACGCTTCATGGACCCCACATGCAGCCGCCCCAGCGTGGGCGCTACCCACCCAATACGCCGGCTCTACGCGCCAGCCAGTGATCTCCGGGGGGCCCCGATGCTATTTTTGCGGCCAGCAAGAACACCCCCGCCAACGCTGCCCGGACCGCGCTGCCCTTTGTAAGGCCTGCGGGAAGAAGGGCCACTTCACTGCGGTGTGCCAGGCCCGCTCAGCGGCCGTGGTCGCCCCCCCCCCCGCGGTCAAGGACAATGGGCGCCGCCATCCTCCTCTCCTCCCCAGGCCATGTGCAACCAACGGGTGCCGCCATCTACTCCCCTCATTACACGTGCGTTTCATGGGCGCCGCCATCTTGCTCCATTCCCGCAACGTGCTTTCCATGGGTGCCGCCATTTTGTAATCCCCAGGATGTCCGGGCGCCGCCATCTTGTCCACCCCGCAGCACATGACACCATCGGCGTCCCAGGACCTCAACTCAATGGCTGCCTTACTACCCGACGATCAACCTCGGCTCGCCACCATGGCAATCGACCAGTCCCGACCACATAATCTGACCAACGCATCCACCAGCATGAAAGTCAATGACCATGTGACCTCCTGTCTACTGGACTCCGGGAGCACCGAGAGCTTTGTACACCCGAATACGGTAAGGCGCTGCTCCCTTAAGGGACACCCTACCAATCAAAGTATCTCCTGGCCTCAGGATCCCATCGCGTAGTAATCCGGGGGTACTGCACGGTCACGCTCACAGTCCAAGGTGTAGAGTTCCACGGCTTTCGCCTCTACGTCCTCCCTAACCTCTGCGCTGCACTTATCCTTGGCCTGGACTTCCAGTGCAACCTCCAGTGCCTGACCCTTAAATTCGGCGGACCCTTACCACCCCTCACTGTGTGCGGCCTCGCGACCTTAAAGATCGCTCCTCCTTCCCTCTTTGCCAATTTAACTCTAGATTGCAAACCCGTCGCCACCAGAAGCAGACGGTACAGCACCCAGGATAAGGCCTTCATCAGGTCCGAGGTCCAGCGGTTGCTTTGGGAGAGCTCAAATGGTAGTGGTTAAGTCTGGTGAGAAAAGCCGAATGGTCGTGGACTACAGCCATACCATCAACAGGTACACACAGCTTGATGCGTACCCCCTCCCACGCATATCTGACATGGTTAACCAGATTGCACAGTACCGGGTCTTCTCAACGGTGGACCTGAAATCCGCTGACCACCAGCTCCCCATCCGTAAATCGGACCGGCCATACACCGTCTTCGAGGCAGACAGCCGGCTATATCACTTCCTTATGGTCCCCTTCGGCGTCACCAATGGGGTTTCGGTCTTCCAAAGGGAGATGGACCGAATGGTCGACCGGTACGGCTTGCGGGCCACGTTTCCGTACCTAGACAATTTGACCATCTGCGGCCATGATCAGCAGGACCACAATGCCAACCTCGCTAAATTTCTCCGCACCGCCATCTTCTCAACCTCACGTATAACAAGGAGAAGCATGTGTTCCGTACAAACCGCTTAGCCATCCTCAGCTACGTGGTCCAGAATGGAGTTCTGGGGCCCGATCCCGACCGCATGCACCCCCTCATGGAGCTCCCCTCCCCCACTGCCCCAAGGCCCTCAAACGCTGCCTGGCGTTCTTCTCATATTACGCGCAGTGGGTCCCAAACTATGCGGACAAGGCCCGCCCACTCATACAGTCCACTCATTTCCCCCTGACGGCCGAGGCCCAACAGGCTTTCGCCCGGATTAGAGCTGATATTGCCAAAGCTGGAATGCACGCTGTAGACGAAACCAAGTAGAAACCGACGCATCGGACGCGCCTTGCCGCTACCCTCAACCAGGCAGGCAGGCCCGTGGCATTCTTTTCCGGCACCCTCCATGCCTCCGAAATTTGGCACTCCTCCGTCGAAAAAGAGGCCCAGGCTATCGTTGAGGCTGTGCGACATTGGGGGCATTACCTGGCCGGCAGGAGATTCATTCTCCTCACTGACCAACGGTCGGTAGCCTTCATGTTCAACAACACACAACGGGGCAAGATCAATAATGATAAAATCTTGCGGTGGGGAATCGAGCTCTCCACCTATAATTACGAGATTAAGTATCGCCCTGGCGAATTCAACGAGCCACCAGATGCCCTATCCAGAGGTACTTGTGTCAGCGCACAAGTAGACCGACTTCGGGCCCTGCACGACAGCCTTTGTCACCCAGGGATCATTCGGTTGTACCATTTCATTAAGGCACGAAATTTGCCCGACTCCGTCGAGGAAGTGAGGACAATCACCAAGGACTACCAGGTCTGTGCGGAGTGCAAGCCGCACTTCTAACGACCGGACCGCGCGCACCTGGTGAAGGCCTCCCGCCCCTTTGAATGCCTCAGCGTAGATTTCAAAGGCCCCCTCCCCTCCTCCGATCGACACACATATTTCCTCAGTGTGATCGATGAATACTCCCGGTTTCCCTTCGCCCATGCTGCGACATGACGTCTGCCACCGTCATTAAAACCCTTAATTCTAACTTCACTCTGTCCCCGCTTACATCCACAGTGACAGGGGATCCTCATTCATGAGTGATGAACTACGTCAGTTCCTGCTCAGCAGGAGTATCGCCTCCAGCAGAACGATGAGCTACAACCCCCGGGGAAACGGACAGGTAGAAAGGGAGAATGGGACGGTATGGAGGGCCGTCCAACTGGCCTTGCGGTCCAGAAATCTCCCGGCCTCCTGCTGGCAAGAGGTGCTCCCTGATGCACTACATTTCATTCGCTCATTACTCTGCACTGCTACTAACAGTACACCACACAAATGACTTTTAGCCTTCCCCAGGAAGTCCACATCGCTTCCAACTTGGCACACAGCTCCGGGAACCGTGCTTCTCCGTAAACATGTGCGGCTCCACAAGGCGGATCCGTTGGTGGAAAGGGTGCACCGACTCCACGCAAACCCACAGTACGCCTATGTGGCATTCCCTAACGGCTGCCAGGATACCGTCTCCCTCAGGAACCTGGCACCAGCAGGTACCACCCCCATACCACTCCTGTTGCCCCTGGTGCCACCCTCCCCTCTCCCGCCACCCCCATCATCCCCCCTAGGACCGTCCGTCTTCCCCCTGCCCACCCCGTTGATGAAGAGGATTTTGGCACGCTCCCGGAGTCAACTTCGACCACGACAGCGCCAACATCGCTGTCACCACTTCGTCGATCTCAAAGGACCATCAAGGCGCCGGACTGGCTGAACCTCTGACCGGCCCACCGGATGACCAGAGACATTTTTTTACTGCTCTGTAAATATTAAAAATTGCTAATTGTATGTAGTTATCCACCACCCCCGCCGGACTCAATTTTAACAGGTGGTGAATGTGGTAAACCACTGTCTTCTGATATTAGAGGTTATACGGTAGAACCTGCACTATAGGTTCACCTGGGCCCCTGCATGCTAGCTCCGCCCAGGAGGCAGGTTATAAATATGCGTGGCCTCCAGCTCACAGCCATTTCGTCAGCTGCTGTGGGAGGCCACACATCTGATACTAATAAAGCCTCAGTTTGGATTCAACTTCGTCTCCAGCCAAATTGATCGTGCCTCAAACTGCTCCAGTGAAGCCTTTGGGTTTCATGCTATGTGAAAAGTGCTCTAAAAATGCAAGTTGTTGTGCGTAATCAGTTAGTTGATCCCCGCTGCAGAAGCAGTCAGAGAATGATGTCTGAACTCAATGCCCCTTGGCTGACAAGGGGAAACAAATCAGCCATGTGTGACACTCCTCACAAATATCCAGTAACAACTGCTCGAAACTATACATGTGCAGAAAACAGGAAGCCTTAATACAGCCCAAGTACTGCATGTGCCTATGTGCAGAGAGGTGGAATTTGCCAATATTATCTAATTTGTTGGTTAGGATGCACCTCCCATAACGCAGTGGTAGGCCGCAACTCTCCCAATCCAGGGCTAAGTGCTCCCGCCAGCAGGAAAACCAGAGTGATTCACGCTGGCGCTTGGAGTGACCCCGAAGTGCCATGCAATGACACTTTCCCCCTCAAACGTTTTTTCAGTGCGATTCCATGGCACACCGAGGTCCGCGCTGGAACTGAGTGGGGCGGGACCCAAAACTGAGTGGGGCGGGACCCAATCCCTCTGACAGGTTCTGAGCACCCTTCCAATCTCAAATAGCTGCTGCAAACCCGCCCCCTCTAACTGCAGTTTTGTTTTACAAGGCTGTCTCTTTGGTCTCCAGTGCTTTGTAGAAAGAGCAGGGGTTCCCCCACAGCAATCATGCAGCGACTGCAACTCTGATGAAAGCTCATGGACCTGAAAGTCAGATACTGCTGCTGAGTACTTTCAGCATTTTCTGTTTTTGTTTCAAACAGCGGTGCATTATTTGCACTGCAACGATTTGGTGCTTGTTTCGCCACTTTGGTCAAAATAAGTCCTCCTGATGTATTTTGAAAAACACTTATCTAATTCTGGGGAGGAAAAATCTGGAAATTCCCATCCAATCCCTAAAGACAATGAAAATGACTAACATTTCACGTAGCTTCTGAATGGAGTGATATTAGCCATAGCAAGGAAATCATTCAGTTCCTTTCTGAACGCCAGGGAAGCCCCTGTATTATAACATAAATACTTCTTTGATGTCAAAATTTGTTACACAATTAAACATTTTGATTTATTACTAGTTCTACTTTACGTACCAAATGTGAAACTTGTAGCTGACGCTGAGCAACAATTCTTTCAAGGTGTGAGGTATCTTTGAGCACACATGCACATGTAATGGCCATTGTTAATCCTGGCTCAGTACTTGGTCTTCATTGATGTAAATGTTGAAAATCCAGCTTTGCATAAGTAGGTTGCACCTAATTGGTGCAATATTCAGTGCTGTAGAAGAAACAGTGCTGAATTCATCAGAATATTCATACCAAAATATCTCACCTGGCATTTCAGTGAATATGGTTCTGTTGGAGTTGTCTGAGGAAATGTCAATGAACTCTTCTGATAGCTTTTCTGGGTCGAAGGGTAAATTAGCTTTAATATTTCTGTGATGGGATTTGGAGGCCACAGGTATGCAGCAAATTGTTCCACCAAGATCTGAAGAATAAGTACTAAATTTATTGTGCAGACCAGAAATGTATCGCTATCTGCGGGTTTGGTTACGCCAACATTTTCAAAGAGCTCGGCTGCACGGTGGCACAATGGTTAGCACTGCTGTTTACCATTGTGTTCAATGCTGACCTTGGGTGACTGTGTGGAGGTGCACCATGTCCCCCTGCCTGCGTGGGTTTCCTCCGGGTGCTCCGGTTTCCTCCCACAGTCCAAAGATGTGCAGGTTAGGTGGATTGGCCATTATCAATTGACCCTTAGTGTCCAGGGATGTGCATGTTAGTTGGCCATGGTTAGGTGTCCAAAGGTTAGGTGGAATTATAGCGGGGGAATGAGTCTGGTCGGGATGCTCTTTCAGAGGGGAGGTGCAGAGCTCATGGGCCAAATGGCCTCCTTCTTCACTGCAGGGATTCTATGATTCCATTACTGTAGATCCCCCACAAACAAGAACTTCCCAGTTTCCCTTTGAATGCCTCAATATGTTCACGCTGAACCAAAAAAAGAGTTCTCATTCCTTGAATAGATTTATTTAACATATTCATTTCACAGCTAAGTTAGTGTGCACCTCTTCTCTCAAATGAAATGTCCAGGTAAGCATCCTCCCTCAAGATAGTCTTCTCACCTCTGTACGCATGAGCGTGGAATTTTTCTCTCCATCATGGTGAAAATAACAGAACTGCCTGTTATTGCCCAAATGGGACAGCACAGTAGCACAAGTGACTGGCAATGTGACTTCACAGCGCCAGGGTCCCAGGTTCGATTCCCTGCTGGGTCACTGTCTGTGAGGAGTCTGCACATTCTCCCCGTGGCTGTGCGGTTTTCCTCTGGGTGCTCCGGTTTCCTCCCAATCCAAAGACGTGCAGGTTAGATGGATTGGCCATGCTAAATTGCTCTTAGTGTCCAAAAAGGTTAGGAGGGGTTATTGGGTTACAGGAATAGCGTGGAAGTGAGGCTTAAGTGGGTCGATGCAGACTCGATAGGCCGAATGGACTCCTTCCGCACTGTATGTTCTATGTTCTAATACCTGAAAACAATAAGTCCTGTCCCTAAATATGGCACTTCCCATATTCACCGGAGAGGGAATGGGGGTGTTTCACATATGCATGTTTCATGGATGTAGCTAGATATTTCAATCTGCAGTTGCTTCCACTAGGATCTTGGTAGCCTAGCAGTGCGAAATTCAAAGCATGTAAAGTAGATGTGGTAACAGCAGGTCTGAATTTGGGTATTCCTTTCAATAGCCAGGGGGCCCATATGGGTACACCTGTAGGATTTGCCTTAAAATGTTATTCACAGTCCCAGAAGTGGCACAAAACAAATTCCAACATAGAACATTACAGCGCAGTACAGGCCCTTCGGCCCTCGATGTTGCGCTGACCTGTGAAACCACTCTAAAGCCCATCGTCACTATTCCCTTATCGTCCATATGTCTGTCCAATGACCATTTGAATGCCCTTCGTGTTGGCGAGTCCATGACTGTTGCAGGCAGGGCATTCCATGCCCTTACTACTCTTTGAGTAAAGAATCTACCTCTGACATCTGTCTTACATCTATCTCCCCTCAATTTAAAGCTATGTCCCCTCATGCGTGACATCACCATCTGAAGAAAAAGGCTCTCACTGTCCAGCCTATTCAATCCTCTGATCATCTTGTATGCCTCAATTAAGTCACCTCTTAACCTTCTTCTCTCTAACGAAAACAGGCTCAAGTCACTCAGCCTTTCCTCATAAGATCTTCCCTCCATACCAGGCAACATTCTGGTAAATCTCCTCTGCACCCTTTCCAATGCTTCCACATCCTTCCTATAATGCGGCGACCAGAATTGCATGCAACATGACCTCATGGCTCCGAAACTCAATCCCTCTACCAATAAAAGCTAACACACCGTACGCCTTCTTAACAACCCTCTCAACCCGAGTGGCAACTTTCAGGGATCTATGTACATGGACACCGAGATCTCTCTGCTCATCCACACTGCCAAGAATCTTACCATTAGCCCAGTACTCTGTCTTCCTGTTATTCCTTCTAAAATGAATCACCTCACACTTTTCTGCATTAAACTCCACTTGCCACCTCTCAGCCCAGCGCTGCAGCTTATCTATGTCCCTCTGTAACTTGTAACATCCTTCCACACTTTCCCCAACGCCACCGACTTTAGTGTCATCTGCAAATTTACTCACCCATCCTTCTACGCCCTCATTTATAAAAATGACAAACAGCAATGGCCACAAAACAGATCCTTGTGGCACACCACTAGTAACTGGACTCCAGTCTGAACACTTCCCATCAACCACCGCCCTTTGTCTTCTTCCAGCTAGCCAATTTCTGATCCAAACTGCTAAATCTCCCTGAATCCCATGCTTCCGTATATTCTGCAGTAGCCTACTGTGGGGAACCTTATCAAACGCTTTACTGAAATCCATATACACCACATCAACTGCTTTACCCTCATCCACCTGTTTGGTCACCTTCTCAAAGAACTCAATAAGGTTTGTGAGGCACAACCTACCCTTCACAAAACCGTGTTGACTATCTCTAATCAAATTATTCCTTTCCAGATGATTATACACCCTATCTCTTATAAACCTTTCTTCAATTAACCCAATGGAGTGAAAGGGTGGGGCTCCAGGTTTTGCAGATCAATTCCTTTCGCCCCTATTGACTCGTGCACCCTGGTACCAGGAAGTATTTTGTGTTAGAGAAGGGCGCATCCTACTTTGTGTGAAAAAAGACCTAGGGCGAATGTCTCCGGAAACGGCGCGATGTCCGCCGACTGGCGCCCAAAACGGCGCAAATCAGTCGGGCATCGCGCCGCCCCAAAGGTGCGGAATGCTCCGCATCTTTGGGGGCCGAGCCCCAACCTTAAGGGGCTAGGTCGGCGTCGGACGAATTTCCGCCCCGCCAGCTGGCGGAAAAGGCCTTTGGTGCCCCGTCAGCTGGCGCGGAAATGACATCTCCGGGCGGCGCATGCGCGGGAGCATTAGCGGCCGCTGACGGCATTCCCGCGCATGCGCAGTGGAGTGAGTCTCTTCCGCCTCAGCCATGGTGGAGACCGTGGCGAAGGCGGAAGGGAAAGAGTGCCCCCACGGCACAGGCCCGCCAGCGGATCGGTGGGCCCCGATCGCGGGCCAGGCCATCGTGGGTGTACCCCCCAGGGCCAGATCGCCCCGCGCCCCACCCCAGGACCGCGGAGCCCGCCCGCGCCGCCATGTCCTGCCGACTGAGGTTAAGCCATGAGATGATGACAGTCACATGTCACATGGTCCAGTAGCAACTCTAGCCACATTCCACCGACCCCCATGCCCTGCCTCTGCCTATAGCCAATCTCAATACCTCAGGATCTTTCCAGGGATCATCAGGAGACCTGTCTGATATGTCCCAGTCAGCAGCACACAGCTACATTAAGGTTGTAAGTAATATCCTGTTTGCTCATTGGGGGTAAGGGGGTTACATTAATTTCCTTGTAGATTTGACATCTCAGACACAGAGAGCCATGGCATTTGCCCAATGAGAAGGCTTCCCTCAGGGTATTATTGATTGATTTGATGGAAAATTTGGTGACATAATCAAATAATGACCCCAGTCCTAAGAGTGACACAATATCAGAATTCAAACCCTATACATTATGATAGGATTGTATGTTGTAGTATACATGAAGCTAAGGCATCGCATACATGAGGAACACATAACTGTGCAACAACAATTCTTTGAAAGAATTTGCAGAACATCCATTCTGCGTAATGGTCCAATATCTGAAGTAGGTGTGACATGAAACTTTCCTGACTTCCATATACCTCTGCTTACTGATCAGAGCACATCCTGTGACACCTGGAATGCAAATGTATTCCGCGGATGTCAGCGCTCATACTCTGAGCAGACTGATCCAGGTTACTAAGGGAGGCTTGCACCCTTTCCTCACCAAGAAGCTGCTCTTGCATCCACTCCAAAGGTTGCTGCATATGTCTCTCAATGAGATTGGACAATCTCTCATGGTCAGAGCTCACACGATTAAGCCCCTGGAACAATGTGGAACTCATGATGGTGATGGATTCCTCCATTCGTCGTCCTGGAGCTCCCATTACCTCGAGGGAACTTTGCCAGATGTCCACAAATCTGCTGCTGATTATCTAAATACTGTTCCCCAAAAGGTTGTTCCTGATGTTCCACATTCTTGCCCACTGGAGCATCGTCATAACTTTCCTCCCTTCTCCAAGTGGGACTGTGCACAAATGTCTCTGACTCTGACACCCCCCACCCCACGCTTCTCCCTGTAGTTCCCCTGAGTTTCCTCCTCTCTTCTCCCCCCTTCCCATTGTACCTCCTACACTCTGGTCCAATGACTTTCACCCTGTGCCAATGGCTCTACACTTGTGCTGCATCCCTCTGATGTACTTGTATCGGAGTTGGCAGAGTGTGGGTTAGTATGATGTGACACTGTCTCCTTGGATATCTCTCTCTCTCCTCTTTCTGCCTGAAGGATGATCTGGCCTGTTTGGGTGAGGGACCTGTGTGGAAGGAGTCATTTAGATATAGCCCTTCTCATTGTGTAATCACACTCTGATGCACGTCATTGCCATAACCATACTCATAGTGTATTTATGATGTAACCCCATCATTGCACTCTTATGCTAATGTCTCATTGGGCTCAGTGAACTGAAGTCATGACCTCCACCATTACCACCATTTGCCAAGGTGGTTTCAATGGCACAGAGAAGGTGGATTGGCCACGCTAAATTGTCTCTTAATTGGAAAAAAATAATTGGCTACACTAAACTTAAAAAACAAAAACAAAAGGTGGTTTCAATGGCACCTTTATCAATGGCTAATGGTAATGCACCACCACCAACAGACAACCTCTCAGGCAGCCTGGCAACCTCCTTGGCCATCTGTTCTATGAGACACCTGAGTCTCAGACAGGCTGACTCATTCCTAGTCGACAATCGCCATGGCATTCTTCACCATTTTTGACTGCAGCAACAACATCAGTTTATGTCAGCCTGATAATTCAGGATATTTCTGTTCACAATGACGTGCATCACGTTGCCCATTCGCATCTATTGTGTGTGCATCTACATGAGCTCTGCACACATACAAACCTCAATGCTGAAGCAGGGCTATGTGCCAGAGCTCCTTAGCTGCATGCAGATATGACCCTTCCCTTGGAGATTGTGTGGATGAACCATTCACAATGTCAAAATGCAGCAAGTCATTGAACCTTTCCCTGTACTGAATCCATAAACGTTCATGGTCTCTTGCTGCGCTCACCATAGCGGGTATTTGAATCCAGGTCAACTCATTTGCTGAAGGGTATTACCCCAGCCAGCAGGGTAGAGGGCTGGTCTCGTCTTCTGGATCTCTTCCACCAAAACCTGAAGGCCCTGGTTAGAAGGCCCTGGCAGCTTTCTCCCCATTACCTCTGTATAAGATTTTATAATAAAATGTGAGGTTAAAAGGGTCATGAGCCATTCAGATTACAATGTTCTCGTTCACTTTTGTGCTTACATGCACTGATAATTTGCATCTTACCATCAATGATTATTAGTAAAATTTCCTCCTTAGTCACACTGTTATGCCTTGACATGGGTTAATGGTGTGGGTGCATCATCATTGTTGTGTGGGAAGAGGGACAATGAGCATGGCACTGGTCATCATTCATTACCCACTGAGTCTTGGCAGCTAACTACATGACTGCACGGTATCTGTACCAGGTACTGACTGCAGGATAATGGCATCTCCATGGCTGTGTTGTGAGAATCCACTCCATGCTTTCAGTCAGTTCAGTAGAGTACACTGTGATTAAACAGCAACAATGACAATTCTACCACAGGGAAAGCCTATGATCGGCCATCTGTTCC
This sequence comes from Scyliorhinus torazame, assembly GCF_047496885.1. Classification (NCBI taxonomy): domain Eukaryota; kingdom Metazoa; phylum Chordata; class Chondrichthyes; order Carcharhiniformes; family Scyliorhinidae; genus Scyliorhinus; species Scyliorhinus torazame. Next base: position 195,607,598 of record NC_092715.1, read on the forward strand.
AGGGTCAGCTAACAGTTGGACAACATTTAGAGCTTTGACACTCACCTAACAATGCAACAACATCTCCTCGGAGGCGCAGGGCCTTTACTATTTATTTTTTTTAAATCTTTTTATTGGCATTATCAATTTTACATAATAAGACTTTGCATCCAATATTTACAGTTCATGTAGTTTTTATGTACATACAATTGTTTTTGATGTTTCCTCTAACTCACCCCCACTTCCTCTCTGTCTCTCATTTTCCCTACTCGCCGTTGGCCTTGAACAGTTCTTGGAGCAGGCCGACGGATTGTCCCCATGCTTTAAGGAAGCTTTCTTCCGACCTTCGGATGGTGAACTTGATCTTCTCCAGATGGAGAAATTCTGCCAGGTCTGCCAGCCAACCTGCAGCTGTGGGTGGTGCTGCTGATCGCCAGCCAAGCAGGATTCTCTCATGTACGATTAGGGAAGCGAAAGCAAGGGCGTCGGCCCTCTTTCCCATGTGTAGTTCTGGCTGTTCTTATACCCCGAAGATTGCCACTCTCGGGCACGGCTCCATTCTCACCCCTACAACCTTGGACATTGCCTCAAAGAAGGTTGTTCAGAACCCTACAAGTCTGGGGCAAACCCAGAACATGTAGGTGTGGTTGGCCAGGCCTCCCTGGCACCATTCACATTTATCTTACACCTCTGGGAAGAACCTGTTCATTTGGGTTCTGGTTAGGTGCGCTCTGTGCACCACTTTAAACTGCATGAGGCTGAGCCTTGCGCAGGAGGAGATGGAGTTGACTCTGCTCAGTGCTTCGCTCCAGATTTCCCAGCCCACTTGTGTACCCAGTTTGTTTCCCCATTTTCATCTGGCTTTGTCCAGTGGCAGTCTCGCTCTACCCAGTAGCTGTCGGTAGATTTTCCCACAGTGCCCCATTCCTTACTGTCCGTGTTTATCAGGTCCTCTAGTAATGTGGTCCTTGGGGCCCTGGGCTATCCTACCGTCTCCTTGCGGAGGAAGTGCTTTACCTGGAGGTGCCTCAGTTCCTGCCCTGTTAGTAGTTCCAGATCCTGTGTCAGTATGCTCAGTGTCATTAGTCTGTCTCCCATATAAAAGTCCCTGACTGTTAGCGGCCCCCCCATCCTGTCTCCATTTTTTGAAAGTGGTGTCGAGCATGGCTGGTGGGAACTTATGGTTTCCGCAGATGGGGGCCATGGGGGACATCTTGGTCAAACCTCATCTGGTCCCATGTCTTTAGTGTAGCTACTACCACTGGGCAGGATGTGGGTTTCGCCGGGAGGGATGTACTTGTGCACAATCAGACCCTGCAGTGGAGGAAGTTCTGTATCTCACCCTGTAGCTTTATTTCTTTTGAGGCTGGTAGTTGCATTCAAAAACGGATATTAACTGTGCGGTGTCAACAATTTCTCCAGTTCTTTCTAATTTTTCTTGCTCCTGCTGAAATATTTATATTGCACCTTAGATAAAGAAGAATTTATTAAGTCCTACAGTTACATTAAAGCCTTTTGCAGTATGAGATCCACTCCACATCATTAACCATTTGCTTAAAATGAAATAAATCGGACGGATTCATTTTGTATACTCTAGGTTGGACTGAACTAAAGTTCTGGGACCACACTCTCCACTTTGGAAACAGAAATTCCTTCTTATTTAGATATCAAATCCCAAAATGGCCATGAAAGTCTCGAACTCATATTAACCATACCAGTAATGGTCGGTGGTGAATGGCAAATGAGAGATCTAGAAATATAAATGGGATACTGAGTGATTTTACTCACATAACCTCATCGCCATGAATTCTTGTGAAAAAGGCAACTTTTGCGATCTGGGAATCTGTAAACCAAAATAATCAAATTTACCAATCAACCTCCAATTTCAAGAAATTACCAGGCAAGAATTCACTTTTTCTAACATTTACTTTAATGTGAGTCAGGAAAACATGCAAATTAAACCTGAATTAACACACAAATGATAGTGCTTCACTTGAAAAGATGAATTCCACGTTAAACCGTTGATACTACAAAGATATACCTAACACAATTACAAGCACTTGCATCATTCTCCACACATATATGGTACCATGTGCAATCTCACAGTCTTTCGAACTTGACCACTGACACATAGGGGGCTGGATTCTGCGATCGCTGATGCCGAAATTGCACCTGCCGATCGGCCGGAGAATCTACTTTTACGCTGGAATCGGGGGTGGCGCAGTTTTTGCGATGCTCCGCCCCCTCAAAAACAGCATACTTGAGGAGTATGCTGCACACTGTCGGGGTGGCCTCAGGACCTCACTTGAGGCCCACACCCGATGCTCTGCCCCCAATGGGCCGAGTCCCCGACGCCGCGGGGTGCGTGTCCTCACAACTTTCGGGGACCTCGCATGGCGGCTGCGGACTGTGTCCAGTGCCGCCACAGTCGGGGGGGGGGCAGTTTTTGCAGGCCGGGTCCGCGCACGGCTGACGCCATGTAGAACGGTGCCGCCGTGCGCATGCGCGGCCATTCCATGGCCGTATCCACTGGGGGCTTTACGCAGCACGGCTGCTAGCCCCCCATTCGGGTTGAGGATCGATGTGGGGGCGGCGCCGACAATCTGGTCGTAAGACCAGACGGATCCTCGGGCATAGCCGCAGAATCGGAGAATCCAGCCCAGGATCTCTCACTTTTCCCAGTCAATGGATTTGGCATTTGAGTCATTTTCACCAGCAGCCCTATTCCACCCGAGTTCCCGGGATATGATTAATACTGACAATGCGCAGTTCTACAAATTCTTTTCCACTCGGTCATGACTGTCTTGATGGCATAGCTTTCCAGAGCTTTTTATCTAGCCGACCAACAATACCTGTGTCATGATATTCAGGTGAACATCACAGCACATACATACACACATGATGATGGACAGATCAACGGACCAATCAACACACAAAACACGACAGCCAATCACAGACAAGAGCATACACAGTACAAAGCAGGGAACACAACACTTCCTGGGCACTCGAGCAGGAGAGGGCTCAGGGCACAGACCTCATTGTCAGCCACTCAGAGGTTCACCATGTGCTGAATACCAGAGTTTAATATGTTAATAGTTGATTGAAATAAAACTGCGTTGTACCATTCGCAACCGTGTTGGTTCGTCTGTGTATCAGAGTACCCAACACTTCATGGTACCAGTAGTAATTTGACACCTACCCACAAATCTGCCATCCTGCGCCATGGACACCGACAACACACCGCAGCCGCTGCAAGTTGCTGGGAACCTTGGCGTAAATTGGAAGCTGTTCAAGCAGCGCGCACCTCGGACACCAGAAAGATCACCATCCTCCTCACCACCGCAGTGCAGCACGCCATCCATGTCTACAACTCCCTGGTGTTCGCGGAAGGCGAGGACAAATCCAAATACAAGACGGTCCTTCTCAAGCTCGACCAACACTTCAACGTCGAGGTCAACGGAAGCTTTGAGAGATATGTCTTCCAGCAGCGCCTGCAAGGTTAGGATGAGCTCTTTCAGTCATTCCTTACCCATCTCCGCATCCTCGCGCAGTCCTGCGGTTACTACACCACCTCAGATTCCATGGTTCGGGACCAGATCGTTTTTGGGGTCGCCTCGGGCACCCTACGCCAGCAGCTTTTAAAAATAAAAGGCCTCACCTTAGCCTCCGCAATCGAAGCCTGTGCCCTGCACGAAAACGCGACTAGTCACTATGCACAATTTCAGGTGACCAAATTGGCGCGGTGGGGGTCCTACGCGGCCGGATCGGCGAGCCAGGTGCCCCACGAGGCCGAACGGGTATTGGCGATCGAGTTCCTCCCGGCCCACGGCCCGGACGTCGTTGGCCATTTTGTGCGCTTTTCGGGGCCTTGTGCGCGCCAAAACCTACGGCAACACTGAGGGACATGATGCGCAGGCGCGCCCGACGCAAGACCGAACTGCTTGCAGTGGCGCAACGAACGTCATGACGTCACGACGTGCGGCAACTGTGGAGCTGCACATTTAAAGCGGCAATGTCCCGCAAGAACCCGACAATGCCTACGCTGTGGCAAGGTGGGCCACTACGCTGCTTACTGTCGAGCAGCTCAACCTGTCAATCTTCCACAACTCCGACAACCTCGCAGGGACGTGCGGACCATTCAGCCTCCCCATTACGAATCTTGCCCAGACGACATCCAGACCGGCGACACAGATGACCGAGACGCTTTCCGTGTTGCGGTCATTGATGGGAACCGAGTTAACATGATCAATCCGGGTGATGAATGGTGTGCCACCCTGACGGTCAACCAATCGCCGATAACTTTCCGCCTGGACACTGGCGCCTCCGCCAACCTCATAGCATGGTCAGCCTTCTACGCCATTAAGGTCAGACCACCAATTTGGCCATCCCGGTGCAGGATGGTCGACTACAACGGGAACGTTATCCCGGCTATGGGATCCTGCCAGCTCCAGGTGACACACAACACACACACAGCCACACTCTCATTCGAGATAGTCGGCTCATCGAAGGACTCCCTGCTAGGCGCACAGGCATGCAAGGCTCTCCACCTCGTGCAACGAGTCCACTCTCTCCAGACGGAACATCTGACTTCCCGGATGCAGAGTTTAACGCACAGCTCCAATCGCTCCTCGCCCACAACCAGGAGGCATTCGAGGGCATGGGAACACTGCCATACACCTATAAAATTCGGCTCAAACCAGACGCCACCCCGGTCATTCACGCACCTCTCAGGGTCCCTGCGCCACTCAAAAACCGCCTCAAGCAGCAGCTGCAGGATCTCCAGGACCAAGGGATCCTATCCAGGGTCACGGACCCCACGCCGTGGGTCAGCTCCGTGGTGTGTGTCAAGAAACCCTCCGGCGAGCTCCGGATCTGTATTGATCCGAAAGACCTCAATAACAATATTATGAGGGAACATTACCCCATACCCAAATGAGAAGAGATCACGAGTGAAATGGCCCAGGCAAAAATATTTACCAAGCTGGATGCCTCTAAAGGCTTTTGGCAGATCCAACTGGATCCGTCCAGTCGAAAGCTGTGCACTTTCAACACCCCTTTCGGCAGGTTCTGCTACAACCGAATGCCACTTGGCATCATCTCGGCATCCGAGGTCTTTCATAGGATCATGGAGCAGATGATGGAAGGCATCAAAGGAGTGCGCGTCTACGTGGACGACATCATCATCTTGTCCACCACACCACAGGAGCACATCTATCGTCTCCAACGCGTCTTTGCGCAGATACGGGAACACGGCCTGCGCCTCAACTGAGCCAAGTGTTCTTTCGGCCAAACCGAGCTGAAGTTCCTGGGGGACCACATTTCCTGGTCAGGGGTCCGTCCGGATGCAGACAAGGTGAGCGCCATCACAGCCATGCCGCAGCCAGCAGACAGGAAAGCAGTACTACGCTTCCTAGGCATGGTCAACTTCCTGGGGAAGTTCATTCCCAACCTTGCCTCCCACACGACAGCTCTGCGCCACCTCGTCAAAAAGTCCACGGAGTTCCAGTGGCAGCACACACACCAGCAGGAATGGGAGGAGCTCAAACTCAAGCTCACCACTGCACCGGTACTGGCGTTTTTCGACACGTCTCGTGCCACTAAAATCTTGACTGATGCCAGCCAGTCCGGCATTGGGGCAGTGCTCCTGCAGCGGGATGACACTGTGTCATGGGCCCCGATCGCCTATGCCTCGCGGGCCATGACCCCCACAGAGCAGCGCTACGCGCAGATCAAAAAGGAGTGCCTGGGCTTGCTAACCGGTTTAGACAAGTTCCATGATTACGTGTATGGTCTTCCCCGGTTCACTGTTGAAACTGACCACCGCCCCCTGGTCAGCATCATAAACAAGGACCTGAACGAGATGACCCCTCGCCTCCAGCGCATCCTACTTAAACCTACTCAGGAGGTATGACTTCCAACTGGTCTACACCCCAGGGAAGGACCTTATTGCAGATGCCCTATCCAGAGCAGTGAGCACGCCGTCAGATTCGGAGGGGTTCGTCTGTCAGGTCGAGGCGCAGGTGGCCTTCACATCGGCAAATCTGCCAGCTGACGACTCCAGTCTGTCCCGTATTCGCCGAGAGACTGCGGCCGACCCCCTTCTACAACGTGTGATGCGCCACATGACGGGAGGGTGCCTCAAAGGGCAGTGCCCGCAGTTCTACAATGTCCGAGACGACTTGGCCGTCATTGATGGTGTCCTTCTGAAGCTGGACCAGATTGTGATTCCGCACAGCATGCACAAACTGGTTCTCGACCAACTACACGAAGGCCACCTGGGGGTCGAGAAGTGCAGAAGCAGGGTCCGAGAGGCGGTATACTGGCCGGGCATCAGTGATGATATTGCCAATATGGTGCTCAACTGCCCAACCTGCCAAAGGTTTCAGCCGGCGCAACCTCCTGAAACGTTCCTGCCCCATGAGCTGGTGATGTCCCCCTGGCCGAAGGTGGGTGTGGACCTCTTTCACATGCTCGGCAGGGACTATGTCATCGTCGTTGACTACTTCTCCAACTACCCAGAGGTCATACGCCTGCACGATTTGACATCGTCCGCTGTCATAAGGGCCTGCAAAGACACCTTCGCTCGCCACGGCATTCCGATGAGGGTCATGTCGGACAATGGGCCCTGTTTCGCCAGCCAGGAATGGTCATCGTTTGCTGCCTTGTATGGCTTCACACACGTGACGTCTAGCCCTCTGCACCCACAGTCCAATGGAAAGGCGGAAAAGGGCGTTCACATTGTCAAGCGGCTCCTCTGTAAGGCTGCTGCTGCCGGATCGGATTTCTGCCTCGCCCTGCTGGCCTATCGCTCGGCCCCACTAGCCACTGGTCTCTCACCAGCCCAGCTGTTGATGGGTTGCGCCATCAGGACTACTGTGCCTTCCATTCTGGCGCCCACAATCGACCATGCTCCGGTACTGCACAGGATAAAACTGCAGCGCGGTCGCCAGAAGAGGTCATATGACACACGGGCAACTGATCTTCCCGCCCTGGCCCCTGGAGATGAAGTCCGCATCCACGTACCAGCAGGTGGCTGGTCAGCACCTGCCGAAGTTCTCCGATGCGTGGCTCCCCGCTCGTTCCTGGTTCGCATGTCTGATGGATCCGTTCATAGGCGGGCTCTTCGTCTGCTTCCAGGCTCGCTACGAGACCTTACACCGACACCGTGCCCTCCTGTTGTTCCTGATTTCGACTTCATGGAGCTGCCTGCTACCATGCCCCTTCCGTCGTCGCCCATGGCCAGGCCCGTTCCTCAGCCGGTGGTTCCAGACCTACCCTTGAGGCGGTCAACCCGAATTCGTCACCCACCTACTAGACTGGACTTATGAGACTGTTTATACATTGAACTCATGCAACCACTTTGTTAATATGTTTATGTTCTTATCGTTACAGGAATTCATTTTATCGTTCAACATTTCCCCGTTCTTTGTTATGGTACAACCTCGTATTGTCACACCCGACATCGCCCCTTGTATATAGTTAAGCCCCATGTACATGCTGTAAATATTGCACACACACACATTCAGCTGCACTCAGTACACATCTCTATTTATAAACACGTAGGCACATAATCCTGTAAAAAAGAGGGATATCATGATATTCAGATGAACATCACAGCACATACGTACACACATAATGATGGACAGATCAACGGACCAATCAACACACACAACACGGCAGCCAATCACGGACAAGAGCATACACAGTACAAAGCAGGGAACACAACACTTCCTGGGCACTCGAGCAGGAGAGGGCTCAGGGCACAGACCTCATTGCCAGCCACTCAGAGGTTCACCATGTGCTGAATACCAGAGCTTAATATGTTAATAGTTCATTGAAATAAAACTGCGTTGTACCATTCGCAACCGTGTTGGTTCGTCTGTGTCTCAGAGTACCCAACACTTCAACCTGGTTAACAATCTGGTCACTTCTGATACGCTAAGCTCTTTATCATGTCTTAGATATTCACACTTTAAGATTAAGTCCCTTTTAGCTCACATGTAAGTCCCCTCTGTTACTGCCAAAGAGAAAAATGACCGTTTTGTAGAGAGCTCTACTTACTCCTAAACACATCAGGAATCCTATAACGGTGTCCTAGCTCCATTGATCTTGGTTAAACTGGATGCTTATGTCTTTTGAAGCATCTGTTGTGCATTCGGCAGCATTTAATGCTGATTGTCCACCTGTCATGTGCCTTATTTCATTGAATTTATTTGAAAACATTTATAACAGCATCCTACTGCAACACTGAACGACTCTAGCTCCATATTTTAACTTCCTTCCTGTTAGTACTGCTTACAGGTCAAGGGTCATCAAGTCACACATCAATTTTCGTATTATCCAACAAAATAACATTTGATTCTTGTACAATTGATACAAATGCTCAAAACTCCTTTAAAAATACTTTTTTTGAAAGAATTACAGATTTTACAGGCATTTTAAAACAATTATAAATTATCTAACTGTTTCTGCTTCTGCGAGGTCAAAGGCCTTCACAACAGCTGGTCTCAGATATTCCTGTCCATCGATTGGAAAAGCACCTGGCCACATTAAGCTCCATGTCAGATCTTTCAGAAAAATCATGGTATCGCCTTCAGCTACTATATTAACTCAAGGTGAAGACATTTAAGGAGAGAGTCACATTGGATCCACAGCCACAGACCCCATAAACTAGAAAATGTGTTTCTTTCCACTTCACCACCCCTTTCCTCTCCTTCAAGGCCTTATGGCACATGCACTCTCTCCAGTGACAGCATCCCTCTCTGTCTCTAATGGATAATGAATGCCAAGCTTGTCAGTTGTAGAGGGAAGGGAAGACTAAAGGACTTAAGGGGCGTCATTCTCCGACCCCCCGCCGGGTCGGAGAATGGCCGTTGGCCACCGTGAATCCCGCCCCCGACCCCGCCAAAGTCTCCGGTACCGGAGATTGGGCGGGGGCGGGAACCGGGCCGCGCCGGTTGGCGGGACCCCCCGCTCAATTCTCCGGCCCGGATGGGCCGAAGTCCCGCCCAGAAATTGCCTGTCCCACCGGCGTAAATCAAAGCTGGTATTTACCGGCGGGACCAGGTGGCGTGGGCAGGCTCCGGGGTCCTGGGGGGGGCACGGGGCGATCTGACCCCGGGGGGTGCCCCCACGGTGGCCTGGCCCGCGATCGGGGCCCACCGATCCGCGGGCGGGCCTGTGCCGTGGGGGCACTCTTTCCCTTCCGCCTCCGCCACGGCCTCCACCATGGCGGAGGCGGAAGAGACTATCCCCACTGCGTATGTGCGGGAAACTGTCGGCGGCCGCTGACGCTCCCGCGCATGCGCCGCATTTCCGCGCCAGCTGGCGGGGCAACAAACGCCATTTCCGCCAGCTGGCGGGGCGGAAATCCCTCCGGCGTCGGCCTAGCCCCTCAATGTTGGGGCTCGGCCCCCAAAGATGCGGAGCATTCCGCACCTTTGGGCCAGGGCGATGCCCGTCTGATTGGCGCCGTTTTTGGTGCCAGTCGGCGGACATCGCGCCGTTGGGGGAGAATTTCACCCAACGAGTCATATACTTTTTAACCCCCGAGTAAATGCGAGTTAGATTAAGAAGCAGTATGATGTGAGTGCAAAGAACAAAGAACAATACAGCACAGGAACAGGCCCTTCGGCTCTCTAAGACTGCGTCGACCATGGTACCTGCCTAAACTAAAACTGTCTGCACTTCCGGAGTCCGTATCCTTCCATTCCCATCCTATTCTTATAAATGCCGCTATCGTACCTGCTCCCACCACCTCCCCAGGCAGCATGTTCCATACATTTACCACCCTGTGTAAAAAGCTTGCCTCGCATATCTGTTCTAAACTTCTCCCCATGCACTTTAAATCTATGTCCCCTACTCCTTGACTCTCCTGCCCTGGGAAAGAACATCTGACTATCCACTCTGCCCATGCCACTCATAATCTTGTAGACCTCTATCAGGTCGCCTCTCAACCTCCGTCGTTCCAGTGAGAACAGACCGAGTTTATCTATGTTCTCAGCGCATTAGTTTGAGAATGTTAAAAATACAGTTACCGAAAAATGGTGTTTTACATTTGTAGCGCACAAAGACTCCGTGAGACGAATAGAGTGAAGTCGATGAGGCTTTATTCAGCGTGTCTGTTCCCCAGCAGCCCGATAGTAAACTGGCCTGCGGGGGAAGGCACCGGCTTCTTATACTCCGCCTTCAGGGCGGAGCATGAGGTCAACGGCCAACCAAGACCCGGGATCTGTCAGCCAATGACATTAGGGCTTCCAATCCCACATGACCCCCAATACATACTACCACATTCACCCCTTGTCAAAAATGAACCCGGCGGGGTGATGCTTCGTATGGTGGTAAGGGTTTACAGGGCTGGGCCTGGGAGGATAGAACAGTTACATGGTAGTACAGTATTGGACAGTATCGTCCTGTTACAACTATTTACAGAGGGTATAGGAAAAACAAAATGTTCATTGGACAGTCCATCTTTGTTTTACATCGACGCCACGAGTCGGTCGGGCGGTCTGGTCGTCCGTGTCGATCGCCTCGGCCCTGGCGGTGGTGGTGGTGCTTGTACCAGTGTTGTCGCCTCCGGGAGCCGCACGGTTTCAGCTGTCGGTGCAAAGGGGAGGGGGACTGATCCTCCTGGGAAGGGGGCGGTCGCGGGGTGCGGCGGTGGCAGGAAGGGGGGCGGTTGGGTTGATCGTGTCGGGGGGGTGTGCGTGGTGCCGGCGGGCGCCAGATCCCGCAGGGAGACCGTGTCCTGTCGGCCGTCGGGGTACTCCACGTAGGCGTACTGGGGGTTTGCGTGGAGGAGGTGAACCCTTTCGACCAACGGGTCCGCCTTATGTGCCCGCACGTGCTTTTGGAGCAGGATGGGTCCTGGGGCCGCCAGCCAGGTCGGCAGCGACGTTCCAGAGGAGGACCTCCTAGGGAAGACCAGGAGACGCTCGTGAGGCGTTTGATTAGTGCTTGTACATAATAACGACCGGATGGAATGGAGAGCGTCCGGGAGGACCTCCTGCCACCGTGAAACTGGGAGATCCCTGGACCGTAGGGCCAGTAGGACGGCCTTCCAGACCGTGCCGTTCTCCCTTTCTACTTGCCCGTTCCCCCGGGGGTTGTAGCTGGTCGTCCTGCTTGAAGCTATGCCCTTGCTGAGCAGGAACTGGCGCAGCTCGTCACTCATGAAAGAGGACCCCCTGTCGCTGTGGACGTATGCGGGGTAACCGAACAGCGTGAAGATGCTGTTCAGGGCTTTAATGACTGTGGCCGCGGTCATGTCGGAGCAGGGAATGGCAAAAGGGAAGCGGGAGTATTCGTCCACTACATTAAGGAAATACGCGTTGCGGTCGGTGGAGTGGAGGGGCCCTTTGAAATCGAGACTGAGGCGTTCAAAGGGGCGGGAAGCCTTAATCAGGTGCGCTCCACCTGGCCTGAAAAAATGCGGTTTGCATTCTGCGCAGATGTGGCAGTCCCTTGTGACTGTACGGACCTCCTCTAAAGAGTATGGGAGATTGCGGGACTTGATGAAGTGGTAAAACCGAGTGACCCGCGGGTGGCAGAGGTCCTCGTGGAGGGCTTGGAGGCGGTCAATTTGTGCGTTGGCACATGTGCCGCGGGATATGGCATCGGACGGCTCGTTCAGCTTTCCGGGCCGGTACAAGATCTCATAGTTGAAGGTGGAGAGCTCGATCCTCCACCTTAAGATCGTGTCATTTTTAATCTTGCCCCGCTGTGCATTATCGAACATGAAGGCTACCGACCGTTGGTCAGTGAGGAGAGTGAATCTCCTGCCGGCCAGGTAATGCCTCCAATGTCGCACAGCTTCCACTATGGCTTGGGCTTCCTTTTCCACTGAGGAGTGGCGGATTTCTGAGGCGTGGAGGGTTCGGGAGAAGAAGGCCACGGGTCTGCCCGCTTGGTTAAGGGTAGCCGCTAGAGCTACGTCAGAGGCGTCGCTCTCGACCTGGAAGGGGAGGGACTCGTCGATGGTGCGCATCGTGGCCTTTGCGATGTCCGCTTTGATGCGGCTGAAGGCCTGGCAAGCCTCTGTCGACAGAGGGAAAGTCGTGGTCTGTATTAGGGGGCGGGCCTTGTCTGCGTACTGGGGGACCCACTGGGCGTAGTACGAAAAGAACCCCAGGCAGCGTTTCAGGGCTTTTGGGCAGTGCGGGAGGGGAAATTCCATGAGTGCGCGCATACGTTCGGGGTCGGGGCCTATTATCCCATTGCGCACTATGTAGCCCAGAATGGCTAGCCGATCGGTGCTAAAAACGCACTTGTCCTCGTTGTACATGAGGTTCAAGGCTTTGGCGGTCTGGAGGAATTTTTGGAGGTTGGCGTCGTGGTCCTGCTGATCGTGGCCGCAGATGGTTACATTGTCGAGGTACGGGAACGTGGCCCGTAACCCATGTTGATCAACCATTCGGTCCATCTCCCGTTGGAAGACCGAGACCCCGTTTGTGACGGCAAAAGGGACCCGTAGGAAATGGTATAATCGCCCGTCTGCCTCGAAGGCTGTGTACTTGCGGTCACTTGGGCGGATGGGGAGCTGATGGTAGGCAGACTTGAGGTCCACGGTGGAGAAGACTTTATACTGGGCAATCCGATTGACCATGTCGGATATGCGGGGGAGAGGGTACGCGTGTGGTTGTGTGTACCTGTTGATGGTCTGGCTATAGTCAATGACCATCCTTTGTTTCTCCCCTGTCTTCACTACTACCACCTGCGCTCTCCAGGGACTATTGCTGGCCTGGATTATGCCCTCCTTTAGTAGCCGCTGGACTTCGGAGCGAATGAAGGTCCGGTCCTGGGCGCTGTACCGTCTGCTCCTAGTGGCGACGGGTTTGCAATCCGGGGTGAGGTTCGCAAACAAGGACGGGGGTTGCACCTTGAGGGTGGCGAGGCCGCAGATAGTGAGTGGCGGTATGGGGCCGCCGAATTTAAACGTAAGGCTCTGTAGGTTACATTGAAAATCTAAGCCCAGCAAGGTGGGGGCACAGAGTTGGGGAAGGACGTTAAGTTTGTAGTTTTTGAATTCCCTCCCCTGTACCGTTAGGGTAACTATGCAGAATCCCTGGATCTGTACGGAGTGGGATCCTGCAGCTAGGCAAATCTTTTGTGCGCTGGGGTAGGTAGTTAAGGAACAGCGTCTTACCGTGTTGGGATGTATAAAACTTTCCGTGCTCCCGGAGTCGACTAGGCATGGCGTCTCGTGGCCGTTAATTAGGACCGTTGTCGTCGTCGTCTGGAGAGTCCGGGGCCGAGCCTGATCGAGCGTAACCGAAGCGAGCTGTGGTTGTAGTAGTGGGGTGGGGTCCGTTGTTGCCATCCAAGATGGCGTCGGGGATGGACAAAATGGCCGCCCCCACACATCGCACGTGGCTGAGGGGTCACAAGATGGCGTCGGGGGTGGACAAAATGGCCGCCCCCATGCGTCGTACAGGTCGGGGGCGGTCCAAGATGGTGGCGCGCCTCCTCCCCTCGTGGTGGTCGGGACCCAAAATGGCGGCGTCTGCGGGTCGTACATGGTGTGCTCGGGGGTCTGGGGAGCGCTAGGACCGCGCAGAGTTCCTGCACTGCGAGCGCCAGGGCCGCGGGCGCTAGGACCGCGCGGAGTTCCTTCACTGCGAGCGCCAGGGCCGCGGGCGCTAGGACCGCGCGGAGCTCCCTCGCCGGGGACAGCGGTGGTCGGGGCCCAGGTCGGCGGTGCCGGCGGGTCAGTCATGGGGCCGCGAGCGCTGGGACCGTGCGGAGCTCCCTCGCCGGGGACAGCGGTGGTCGGGGTCCAGGTAGGTTGCGCCGGCGGGTCAGCCATGGGGCCGCGAGCGCTGGGACCGCGCGGAGCTCCCTCGCCGGGGACAGCGGTGGTCGGGGCCCAGGTCGGCGGCGCCGGCGGGTCAGTCGTGGGGCCGCGAGCGCTGGGACCGTGCGGAGCTCCCTCGCCGGGGACAGCGGTGGTCGGGGTCCAGGTAGGTTGCGCCGGCGGGTCAGGCGTGGGGCGCGGGACGGGGGTGAGGGTGGCGTTCGGGACGCGAAAAACCCCTTCCTCTCTGTGGAGAGTGTTGGCCGGCACCCAAATCGTGAGCGCCGGCGGCGGGTTGTACATGGACTGCGGGGAGGGGGGTTGGGGAGCGTAGGCGGCGTGCAGGGCTCCCAGTTCTCCCGGGACCGCGGTGGTCGGGACCCAAAATGGCGGCGTCTGCGGGTCGCACATGGCGTGCTGGGGGTTTGGGAGGCATAGACTGCCTGTAGGGCTCCCTGTGGCCCCGGGACGGCGGCGACCTCGCGGGATTGGCACACCACCGCATAGTGGCCCTTTTTCCCGCAGCTTTTGCAGATGGCTGCGCGGGCCGGACAGCGTTGTCGGGGGTGCTTCGCCTGGCCGCAGAAATAACAGCGGGCGCCCCCGGTGCGACTCGGCGTTTGGACTGCGCAAGCCTGTGGGGTGTCCGGGGGGGGGGGGGGTAGGGGGTTTGCCACGACGGGTACGTACGGGGCCCAATGGCCTGCCGCGCGGTCGGGGCCGTAGGCGCGGGTATTACGCGCGGCTACGTCCAGGGAGGCTGCCAGGGCCCGTGCCTCTGAGAGTCCTAGCGACTCTTTTTCTTGAAGTCTTTGGCGGATTTGGGAGGATTGCATACCTGCCACAAAAGCGTCGCGCATTAACATGTCCGTATGTTCGTTTGCATTCACCGACGGGCAGCTGCAGGCTCGTCCCAAAATCAGCAGCGCGGCGTAGAACTCGTCCATCGATTCTCCGGGAGCTTGCCGTCTTGTCGCGAGCTGGTAGCGAGCGTAGATTTGGTTAACTGGGCGAACGTAGAGACTTCTCAGTGCTGTGAACGCCGTCTGGAAATCGTCGGTGTCTTCAATGAGGGTGAAAATCTCCGTGCTCACCCTCGAGTGCAGGACATATAGTTTTTGTTCGTCTTAGACTCGGCCTGTGGTCGATCTGATTTAGGCCTCGAAGCAAGTCTGCCAGTGTTTGAAGGCTGCTGCCGCATTCACTGCGTGGGGGCTGATTCTCAGGCATTCTGGAATGATCCTGAGCTCCGTAGTCCTTTTTAGGCACGCTTAATAAATTGTAGCGCACAAAGACTCCGTGAGACGAATAGAGTGAAGTCGATGAGGCTTTATTAAGCGTGTCTGTTCCCCAGCAGCCCGATAGTAAACTGGCCTGCGGGGGAAGGCACCGACTTCTTATACTCCGCCTTCAGGGCGGAGCATGAGGTCAAGGCCAACCAGGACCCGGGATCTGTCAGCCAATGACATTAGGGCTTCCAGTCCCACATGACCCCCAATACATACTACCACAACATTACGGCATCACACTTTTAAAATACTGCCAGATACACTGTGCAGTGAATGGGTATGTAAGCTGCTGATTTTTTAAAAATGAAATTATTTTCGACTGCAAATTACTCAGTTATTAGATGTACCTTTCAACGTGGCTCTGAACCTGATGGAACAGTAAGGTGCATCTTGTGGTGATCCACTGTAATAGGAGATGTAAGGTAGGACCTGCATTACAGGTTCGCCGGTAGCTCCTGCCGGCTGGCTCCGCCCACGGAGAACTGTATAAATATGCATGACCTCCAGTGCCCTGCCATTTCGTCAGCTGCAGCAGGAGGCCACGCATCTGACTGTAATAAAGCCACAGTTGTACACAACTTTAGTCTTTGTGCAATTGATCGTGCATCACATCTGTTTAATCCCTGTCTGTGTAGAGTTAGATCTGAGCTACAATATGTGATAGTGGTGATTCGACAATTGATGCAAACTCCTGTTTCTTCTCATGTCAAACTCCAACATGGGTGGAGGCCCAGCGAATGGAAAGTCTCTTTCTTTCTGCAGCCCTTTACCCACGTCTAAAATCACTGTGCACGCACTTCCTCCATGTGCCGTCTCCCATCTCAAACATCAGTTTAATCAGGAAAATACAGTCTCTTTTCAAATGCATGAATGGCTTCTAAGCAACACAGGACAGTTCCATACAAGTGGGGGGGAAAAAGTGTTGAAAGGAAATTTTGTGTTACCTTAGCCTACACAATACCAGACTAACTTACAGACTTTCCCATTCCCAACTCCGGCTTTATGAGAAGTTATACCTCCCACACATTTATTTAATGTTAAAACTAATGAGTGGGTTATGAATGTGGAAATGAATAGGGTTGAATCAAAAAAAAAACTTGCTAATTTAAATGCTGTTGTGGAGCCTCAAAGGACCTTGTCTAACCACATATAAACAGTGTCCAAGAATAAGAAACTGAGGAGACTGAAGATACACTGGCCCAATATTCACAGAGTTCAGCCAACTCTGGAGGCAAATTGCAGATGGGACCAATTCTGGAATTCCTACCCCCATTCCCAGCACCAGCAATTTTCACCAGGCCAGGATAAGAGTGGTAGCATGCCCATGCCCTGCATTCTCTACTTGGCCAGCTCCATTGCAGGGTAGGCATTCCATAGCCCCTCACAATTTTCATGGCGGTGGCCCACCATGACTTCTCTATGACTGGTGGTTCATGGCCCTTCGGCGAAACCATGCATCATAGTCTGGATTTGGGAACCTTTTGGAAGTTGTTAAACTTTTGGAAGTTTAAAACATATTCCCCATGTCCCCAACTCCCTTCCATGCCCCCATGCCCATTCGCCCAGTATGCACTATGTACAGAGCCAATTGCCATATAAGAATAACAAGTGTTGAAAAGCTGAGAGAAAAAATGTGCAGAAATCTGTTTTGGAAAAAGAAACTAATGTCCTGACAACCCTATAAGAGTGTCAATCAATGAGGGTCATTATTGTATCAGTAACAGAAGCTTAACCTCTTTCATAACTTCTAATCTATTTCATAACTTCAAGTAGACATACAGACATTGACAAAAGAGAAAGAATAACCTATAACTCATAAAGATGTCAAACAAGCAAATCAAACACTCCATTCAATTCTCCAAACAGGCTGAGCTAATGCATTTGTGAATCTTGGGGCTATGTCAAGCAGTCATCATAAACTCCTCTGGGAACCATATCAAGAAATGGCCAGACATTTGATTCTCCACCTGGGCCCATTGATTGATTTACATCTTGACTGTTATTATATGCCTCGTTGGTTCCATACAAACTGCATACTGGGTGAATGCCTGTGCTAGTGGTGGGGTAGAGTTACGATGGGATGACATGGAGGCCATGAAGTTGGTAATGAAGGGGCATGGGGAGTAGATGGGGACTGAGAGAGTTCGAGGGGTGAGAGCTAGAGGGCTATAAAAAAATAAAACTGGGACAAAGTCCCTGAGAGTTGAGGCAGACCTTCTAATCAACTCACCTTGGCAATCGCCTGTCCTATGACCACCTACTATCTGGATCAAGGGTTGGCAGGCGCGACTCTCTCCCACCTCCCAAGAGCAATAATTGTGTGTTATGGGACTCTATAAGCAAAAGTGGATTTGTCAAGTTGATAAATTTCCTAGTAGAACTCCCCTGTTCTTCCTCAATGTGGACCACATCCATCCAGGCATATGGAGTCTTTGTTTAACTTTTCGTCTAAAAGACAGCACCTCTGACAGGGCAGGATTCCCTCAGTACTGCACTGAAGTGTCAGTCGTGACCTTTATGCTCAAGCCCTGGAGTGGGACTTGAATGAAGAAGCTCATGAATCAGAGCTTGTGTCTCAAAGACCAGAGGGTTACCAACTGAGATGGGACAAGCCAACTAGTGAACTCCTGAAATCTTCCAACAAATCCAGTGGTGGGAGGAGGAGACAGGGGGGTGGTGGGGTGATCTCCCTTTTGAGAAACACGGCTGGAACCCCTGCTTTAGATTACTTGGAGTGATGTGTATAATTCTAGTCGCCTTGTTATAAAAACGATAAAAGGACACTGGAGAAGGTGCGCAATAGATTCACATGGATGATACTAGAATTGAGAAGATATACTTCTGAGAAAAGATGGAACAAAGTAGTCCTGTTTTCTGTAGAAAAGAAAAAGCTCAGCGGTGATATCTAAAAGTCTTTAAGAAAATGAGGGAGTTTGACTGGGTTAATGCAGAGCAAATGGGGTAGTTTCTGCTTTGAGCTCAAACAACAATTGAGCTTTTTTTCTGAAGCAAAGCTGCCACAGAAACATATTTGCAAAACCACAAATGAACAAACTTCTATGAAATAGCTCATGTGGGCAGCATAATTTTTTATTTATAGTTCCTTGCATAAAACAACTCATTGATGTATTTAAGACTGGTAATTTAGATCAATTTTCTTAAAATAGCCGAAAGTAGTTTTACTACTAACCGGCTCTGAGGGACCAGCTGTTAAATCATTTATTATTTTAATTGGGGTAACCTATTCAGTTTCTTGGCAAATTAAATAATTTTAACACGCAAGAACTTTCAAAATATGTCTATCTGTGCCTGTGCACCTAAAAAATTAAAGCTTAATTTTAACAGCCTTCGCAAATGGGCGCAATCATCAGAGGCTCTCCAACCTCATTATTTTGATCAGTGGGTGGCTGGTTTTGTGGACAGGGTCAGAGTCCAGTGAAATGTTTTCCAAACCAGCTTTAAAGAGCGCAGAAACGGGGCAGCACGGTGGCGCAGTGGGTTAACCCTGCTGCCTGACGGCGCCAAGGTCCCAGTTTCGATCCCGGCTCTGGGTCACTGTCCGTGTGGCGTTTGCACATCCTCCCCGTGTTTGCGTGGGTTTCACCCCCACAACCCAAAAGAGGTGCATGCTAGGTGGATTGGCCATGTTAAATTGCCCCTTAATTGGAAAAATGAATTGGGTATCAAGGAACGGCTGCCACCGCCTGGAGAACCCCAGCAAGGACCCTCTCAAAGCAAACTTTATCCTCTCAAGACTGAGAAAGCCAGCCATGACACTAACCCAGGTCTCTGCATTCGGGGGCTTCATGTCCCTCCACATTAACAAGATCCGTCTCTGGGCTACCAGGGAGGCAAAGGCCAGGACGTCGGCCTCCTTCGCTTCTTGCACTCCCAGATCTTCCGACACCCCAAATATTGCTATCTCCGGACTCGGCTTTACCCGAGCGTCCAAGACCTTGGATATAGCCTTTGATGTGTTAGGCAGGTAGGCTCGATGTGGACTGCACTCGAAGCAGGGAAGCTAGAAACAGACGCTAACACTGGAGAAGATCCAACAATGTTTTATTCAACGATAGAACTGATATACATATTCAGCTGTGGGTTGACACTATACTGAACTGACTGGAGACCTTGTAGTAGCCTGACCAGACTTACTAGCTACCGCATGGTGTTTGCACTTACTAGCTTGTGGACTCTGACTGTCTCAGTGGCTGGGTCCCGAGAGAGTGGGAAATCTAGTGCCCTCTGGCTTTATAGTGGTAGTGTCCTGTCTGGTGATTGGCTGCACTGTGTTGTGTGCTTATTGGTCATCCTGTGTGTCAACCACTGCCTGTCTGCATCTCATTATATACATGAGTGGATATTATGACATCACCCTTTTTTTTAGATAAATAAATACTAAGGTGTGCGTGCGTATATATATATGCCTGACGATATACAAAAGATGTCTAAATGAACGTATATACATAGGAAGGTGTCGATAGTGCAGATACATGGCAAACAAAACAATATTTACAGAGATTAAATCGATGAAGTCACAAAATGTACAAAAGTTCAGTCTACAGATTCAGTCTTAGTGGTGGGCGACGAATTCTTGTCGATCGCCGCAGAGGTGGATCAGGATCCGCCTGCACGTGGATAGGCGGGATCGCTGCCATCGCGGTGGTCGCATGGGCCGGCAAGATTGCTGGTAGATCGGTGGCCTCGTGGCAGGGTACATCCGGAGGAAGCATCGTAGGCGGAGGGGCACTTCGGTCAGGTAGCAGGCGTGGAACTCTTCGCAGTGCCCGTCTGTTGCGCCGTAGCAGGGAGCCATCAGCCATGCGGACAAGGAACGATCTTGTGGCCACTTGTTTGATCACAACAGCTGTGGCTGACCAGCTGCCCTCAGGCAACTGGACACGAACATGATCAGTTGGGACCAGCTCGGGTAGATCCGTGGCATGAGCATTGTATGTGGCCTTCTGTTGGGCACGTGACTGCTGCATTTTCTGTAAGACTACGAGGTGGCCAAGGTCTGGAACATGGATGGCTGGAACTGTGGTCCTCAGAGTGCAATTCATGAGCATCTGCGCTGGAGACAACCCAGTGGACAGTGGGGTTGCCCTGTATGCCAGCATCACCAGGTTGAAATCGGAGCCTGAGTCTGCAGCTTTACACAGCAACCGCTTTACAATATGGACCCCTTTCTCTTCCTTCCTGTTTGACTGTGGGTAGTGGGGATTGGAGGTTACGTGATGGAAGTTGTAAGACTGTGCAAAATCAGACCATTCCTGGCTGTAAAAGCAAGGACCGTTGTCGCTCATTACCGTGAGCAGAATCCCATGCCTGGCGAACGGTTCTTTGCAGGCTTTGATTACCGCCTTCGACGTGAGGTCGGACAGTTTCACCACTTCTGGGTAACTGGAGAAGTAGTCGGCCAGGAGTACATAGTCACGCCCCTTGGCGTGGAAAAGGTCTACACCTACTATGGACCACGGAGAGGTCACGATCTGTTGCTGTTGCAGCATTTTCTTGGGTTGAGCTGGTTGAAATCTCTGACAGGTAGTGCAGTTGAGGACTGTGTAGGCAATGTCCTGGCTGATGCCCGGCCAATAGACCACCTCCTGAGCTCTGCGTCGGCATTTCTCAACCCCAAGGTGACCCTCATGGAGTTGGCCCAGCACCATAGCCCGCATGCTCTGAGGAATTACGATCCTGTCGAGTTTCAGAAGGATTCCCTCCACCACTGTCAGGTCGTCTTTTACGTTATAGAACTGGGGACATTGTCCCTTCTGCCAGCCATTGCTGAGGTACTGCATCACACGCTGCAGCAGAGGATCCTTGGCCATCTCCTCACGAATTTGGACCACCCATTCATCAGAGGCCGGAAGGTTGGTGGCACACAACTGCACTTGCACTTCTATGTGGCAGATGAAATCACTTTGTTCACACGGTGTGGTAATGGATCTGGATAGGGCATCTGCAACGATCAGCTCTTTGCCTGGTGTGTAGACAAGTTCGAAGTCGTAGTGGCGTAGCTTAAGAAGAATTTGCTGTAACCGAGGTGTCACGTCATTTAAATCCTCTGGATTATATGGACTAGAGGCCTGTGGTCCGTTTCTACCGTGAATTTTGGCAGGCCGTAAACGTAGTCGTCAAACTTGACTATCCCTGTCAGGAGGCCCAGGCACTCCTCCTCAATCTGAGCGTACCATTGCTCAGTGGGCGTCATGGCCCTGGAGGCATACGCCACTGGAGCCCAGGACGAGGAGTCATCTCACTGAAGGAACACCGCCCCAATGCCGTTCTGGCTTGCATCAGTCGATATCTTGGTTTCCTTGGTTGGGTCGAAGAACGATAGAACCGTGGCTATGGTGACCTTTGCTTTCAGCTCACGCCATTCCTCTTCATGCGTGGGCAGCCACTGGAATCCGTCGACTTCTTGATGAGATGGCGGAGGGCCATGGTGTGGGATGCCATATTGGGAATGAATTTCCCGAGGAAGTTGACCATCCCGAGGAAGCGGAGGACCGCCTTCTTGTCCTCCGGGGTCTTCATGGCGTTGATTGCCGATACCTTGTCGGCATCTGGCCGCACGCCCTGCTGCGAGATGTGGTCACCCAGGAACTTAATATCCGATTGACCAAATGGGCACTTGGCCCTGTTGAGCTGGAGACCATGTTCATGAATTCTCTGGAATACCTTCTTGAGGCGAGCGATGTGTTCCTGGGGCGTTGTGGACCAGATAATTACGTCGTCAACGTGTACTCGCACCCCCTCGATGCACTCCATCATCTGCTCCTTGATGCGGTGAAATACTTTGGAGGCAGATATGATCCCAAAAGGCATCCGGTTGTAGCAGATGTGACCGAACAGGGTGTTGAACGTGCACAGCTTGCGACTGGACGCATCCAGCTGTATTTGCCAAAAACCCTTGGAGGCGTCCAGCTTAGTAAAGAATCTGGCATGAGCCATCTCACTGGTCAACAATTCACGTTTTGGTATCGGGTAATGCACCCGCATGATGTTGTGGTTTAGATCCTTAGGGTCAATACAAATGCGAAGCTCCCCTGACGGCTTCTTAACGCAGACCATGGAGCTGACCCAGTCTGTTGGCTCTGTGACCTTCGATATGATGCTCTGGTCTTGGAGGTCCTGGAATTGCTTAATGTCATCGATGTCGGCTTGCAAGTTTCCATCAGGTGAGGCCGTCGCCGGTGATGATGACATGGTGTGGACTCACTGAACCAGGTTCAGGAGCTTGCAGGCTCAAGCACCGAGCAGGGATGCTCTGTCAGGCCCGACGATTTCAAACCGCAGTGTTGCCTTGATCGCCTTGTTGGATACCCCTAGTTGACAGGAGCCACTGGCAGCTATGGCATTGCCATTGTAGTCAAGGAGCTGGCAGGCGGTGGAAGAATGCATGGTCTGGCGCAGATGGTGTCGAGGTCGGATTTTGAGATGAGGTTCGCTGATGCGCCGGTGTCCAGTTTAAATCGGATGCGAGCCTTGTTAACTGTGAGGACAGCACACCACTCGTCGTCGGGATCCACACTGAGGATTGAGAGGCGTTTCGCCATTGTGGTGGAAGGCAGCGCATGTGTAGTTATGATGCCCACCTGGTATGGGGACTTGAGGCACTCAGCATCAGGGTCTGTTGGGCTGTCGGGATCGGAATCTGGCATGCCTTGTTGTATTGCGCGGACACGTCTGCGCCGCAGCTGGGATTGCTGGCTGCTGAGCGGTGGAGCAGATCTGCAAAGGGCTGCGTAGTGGCCAAGCTTGCCACACTGTAGACACCGGAGTCCTTTTGCCGGACATTGCCGCTTTAAATGGGCGGAGCCACAATTTGGACACGTCATGACGCCGACGTCAGCGCGTTCCGTGCATCATCGCGCATGCGCAGTGCGGTCGGTCGACGTACGCACCTGCGCAGTCGGGTTGTCGGGCTCGTCGTCCACTCGGTCGTGGCGCGCATGCGCAGGGATCCGAGAAAAGCGCGTGAAACGGCCACTCTCCTCGATGCTTAGGCCCTGCATTTGTGCAATGACCTGCACCCGTTCCGCCTCGTGGGAGGCCAGCTTTGCAGTTTCTGCCGCCCTGATGTGGGAGTAACGATTCTTAGCATACTCATGGACAACGCACGTCTCGATAGCGACAGAGAGGGTCATCTGTTTGAATTTCAGGAGCTGCCGCCGAAGGGAGTTGGAGTGGACCCCGAAAACGATCTGATCCCGGATCATGAATCAGCCATCGAGTCATAGTTACATGACTGCGCTAGGATGCGGAGATGGGTCACGAAGGACTGAAAAGGTTCATCCTTACCCTGAAGCCTCTGCTGGAAAATGTACCGTTCAAAGCTCTCATTCACCTCAATGTCGCAGTGGCTGTCAAACTTCAGCAGGACTGTTTTGAATTTTGTTTTGTCTTCACCGTCAGCGAACGTAAGGGAGTTGTAGATGTGAATGGCATGGTCCCCCGCGGTGGAGAGAAATAGCGTGATCTCCCTGGCATCCGATGCTGCTTCGAGGTCGGAGGCCTCGATGTACAAGAGGAACCTTTGCTTGAAGATTTTCCAATTGGCGCCGAGGTTGCCGGAGATGCGGAGCTGCGGAGGAGGCTGGGTGTTTCCATTTCACCGGATGGCTGCTTGCTGGTCAATGCTGATTCACTCGAGGTAGGTCCATCAAGATCAGTATCAGTCTGGTACCATGGTGTGTTAGGCAGGTAGGTTCGATGTTGACTGCTCTCGTTGCAGGGAAGCTAGAAACAGACCTCTAACACTGGAGAAGATCCAACACGGTTTTATTGAACGATAGAACTAACATGCATATTTAACTGTGGGTCGACACTATACTGAACTGACTGGAGACCTTGTACTAGCCTGACCAGACTCACTAGCTACCGCATGGTGTTTGCACTTGCTAGCTCGTGGACTCTGACTGTCGCAGTGGCTGGGTCCCGAGAGAGCGGGAAACCTAGTACCCTCTGGCTTTATAGTGGTAGTGTCCTGTCTGGTGATTGGCTGCACTGTGTTGTGTGCTTACTGGTCATCCGGTGTGTCAATCACTGCCTGTCTGCATCTCATTATATACATGAGTGGATATTATGACAGCCTTTGCAAAGCTCTGCCAGAATTCTTTAAGCGCCGTGTATGCGCAGAACATATGGACATGGTTTGCTGGGCTCCCTGAGCATCTCGCACACCTGTCCTCCACCCCAAAGAACTTGCTCATTCTCGCTGTGGTCATGTATGCCCGGTGGACCACCTTAAACTGAATTAGGCTAAGCCTGGCACAAGATGAACACAACATCGAACCTACTCTGCCTAGGGCACAGCCCACAGGCCCTCATCCAGCTCCTCGCGCAGCTCCTCCTCCCACTTGCCCTTCAGCTCCTCCGCCAAGACTTCCTCTGCCTCCTGAAGTTCTTGGTATATGCCCGACACCTTCCCCTCCCCTACCCAGATGCCAGAGACCACCCTGACCTGTATCCTGTAAAGGGGGGGGGTTAGTAGCGGGAATGCCACCACCTGTTTCTTCAGAAAAGCGCAGACTTGGAGGTATCTAAAGGCATTTCCTGGGGGCATACTAAATTTCCCCTCTAGCGCCTTCAGGCTAGGAAAAGTCCCAACTATAAACAGGTCCCCCATCCTTTTGATACCCGCCCTATGCCAACTTTGAAACCCTCCGTCTATCTTAACCCCGATTAAATCTATAATTATGCCGTATTGGGGTCCAGACTGAGGCCCCTTCCCCCCATCCTGTGCCTTCTCCACTGATGCCAGATCCTTAGTACCACTGTCACCACCGGGCTTGTGGTGTATCGTGCCAGCGAGAACGGCAGCGGTGCCGTTATCAGTGCCCCTAAGCTCTAGCTGCTTCCATGCCGCCCCCTCGTCCATTACCCATTCCCTAATCATCGCTATATTAGCCGCCCAGTAATAACTGCAGAAGTTCGGCAGCGCCAGCCCTCCTCCCCCCCCCCGGCTGCGCTCCAAGAACAGCCTTTTAACTCACGGGGTCTTGTTTGCCCACACAAATCCCGTGATAATCCTGTTCACCCGCTTGAAGAAGGATTTGGAGATGAAGGTGGGAAGGCACTGGAAGACGAACAGAAACCTGGGAAGGACCGTCATTTTCACGGACTGAACCCTACCCGCCAGGGAAAGCGGGAGCATGTCCCACATTTTGAAGTCTCCCTCCATCTGCTCAACACAATGTTAATTGGTCCACAGAACAAGGACCCATGGCATCACACCGCAAATGAAGGAACGGCAGCCGATTTGCCGGGACTGCGTTCACCAGCCCTCCACTAACAAGGTCTTGTTAGGCCGGTCTTGTTAAACAGCACTTGCACAGCTGACAGCAACTCAGTTTGTAGCCATGGCGCCGAGACACCCGGCCCCAAGGTTTGCAGACACAGACCTGGGGAGGCTCCTAGATACGGCCGAGGCCAGGAGGGATGTCCTGTTCCCTCGAGGGTCTTGGAAGTTGAGCCACAGGCCAGCCAGTGCCGCCTGGGATGAAGTGACAGCTCGGGAAGCGTGAGCAGGAGGACTGGCCTCCTCTGCCGCAAGAAGGTCAATGACCTATACTGGGCTGCACCAGTGAATTGACACCGCGCTCCCGAGACCTACGAGACCTATCCCGCCCCCACGCGAACAGCACTCCCCCAACCCTCCATGTGCTCCCAATCCTCCCATCAACCCCTCCCTTCAACCCCCCCCTCCCCAACCCTTCCTTCAACCCCCCCCCCCCCCCCCCCCGCACCACCACCACCCCCACTATGAAACGGCCCAGACAGGCAGAGGGGTGCTAGGTATAAGAATCCTCATGACCTTTGAGGAACAGACCCTGTAGATTACGGGGTTGGCCGAGGACAGAGCGGTCACCAATGCAAGGCGCACACTGCAGAGGTGAGGATCCCCCGGGTCCCATCCGGAGAACCTGTCAAACGGGAGTTGTTATTGCCTTACAGACTGACCCATCTCTCCCACTGACCATGTGTTCATTCTCCCGCAGCACCTCCAGTCGACAGAGCCGCAAATCCGGGGTGGCCCAATTCCCCATCTCTCATGAGGCCACCTCGGAGGAGAGCTCGGAGGATGCCACCATCGACCCGTCAAAACTGTTGACCCCACCCTCCACCAACGCACACACCTCAGTTAGCAACGTGAGTGGTCAGACTTCTGGGTCACATTCTGGTGAGCATCACACAGTCGCTGATACACATCCGGTGGAGGCAGTAATGCCCAAGCGAAACAGCAGTCAGAGGGCTGCTGGACCCCAGGTCCCAGACAGATGCTGAGCCTATGGACCAGGCTATCACAGAGCAGATGGAGACATTTGGGAGCGGCCCGGACATTCAGAGGGAGATATCAGCGAAACTCCAGCAGGTTCATAGCCGCTTAAAAATAATAATAATAATAATCTTAATTGTTACAAGTAGGCTTACTGCAGCGATGTTACTGTGAAAAGCCCCTAGTCATCACACTCCGGCGCCTGTTCGGGTACACAGAGGAAGAATTCAGAATGTCCAAATTATCTAACAGCACGTCTTTCGGAACTTGTGGGAGGAAACTTAAGCACCCGGAGGAAACCCACACAGACACAGGGAGAGCGTGCAGACTCCGCACAGTGACCCAAATCGGGAATCGAACCTGGGACCCTGGAGCTGTGAAGCAACAGTGCTACCCACTGTGTGGAGGAGTCCCAGAGGTTACGGGCGCAAGAGATGTCACCGGCAATGCGTGTTACTGAGGCCAGCACTGCTAATGTGCAACGTGGGCTGACCTCCAAACCCTTGGCCCATCTCTCCAGGCGTCCTCCAGCCCCTGCTGGTCCGGCTCCTCCACATCATCCTCATCCTCAGAGGTGGCCACATGCTCCTCATCCCTGACCTCCAGCACGTCGGCCTGGTACATGCAAGGCGACATGCATGCAGTCTATCAGCCCCTGGAACTGGGTAATCCTGGCTCTGGAGAAAACTCCTGCTGCCCGTGCATCTTGTTGGGCTTGGTCCATGTCAAAGTTGATATAGTTTTCTGCCCGGGCAAACAGGGCATCCATGACCTGTTGGATACGCTGGACAGTGAGGGCCTTTTTCCTCGGATGGTGATGTCTAGCACGAGGGGACATACCTTTAAATTGAGGGGAGATAGATATAAGACAGATGTCAGAGGTAGGTTCTTTACTCAGAGAGTAGTAAGGGTGTGGAATGCCCTGCCTGCAACAGTAGTGGACTCGCCAACTCTAAGGGCATTCAAATGGTCATTGGATAGACATATGGACGATAAAGGAATAGTGTAGATGGACTTTAGAGTGGTTTCACAGGTCGGCGCAACATCGAGGGCCGAAGGGCCTGTACTGCGCTGTAATGTTCTATGTTCTATGACCTGTCAGATGACCTGTCCTTCTTCTCCACATGCTACCAAGTCCGTGAGGACGTGACACAGGTGTTGCTTCATCTCCTTGTTGAGGCGGAGCCTGCTGTGGCACACACTGTATGTCATCTGTTCAAACAACCAGCGACGCTTGTATACCTTGGGTGGACACGGGCCTTCCCCTCTGAGTTTCACCCTAGCCTGATGGGCGGCCGGGTCCTCAGGGTGAGGGGCAGGGTCCGGCACTTGGGTCGCCATCTCGAGCCTCTGAAGACGCTGTTGCCACCATCTCTGGCATTTGGCCGCCCGGCTTACCAGCAGCACCACTAGGGCCTGTTGTGCAGGGTCCAGCAATGTTGGGAGGCCGTTGGGTATGGTGTGGTTCCCGTTAATCTTATGGAAATAGGGCTTAAGTGATGATTATTGGCTTTTCGCCATGCTACGGCGGGATCCTGATTTCACCTTCGGGAGTGGGCCGGTTGCATTGCAAAGGGTTTGGCGCCCGGCCCGATTCTCGTTCTTCGCCTCTCCCACTATTCACCGGCCACGCCGCGCTGTCGCTCAAGTGAAATAAGGCCAGAGGATTGCACCCTAGGCCTCCTCTTCCACTTGCAGCCTAATTCACTTCTAGAGGTTATTGATACAAGACGGTCTCTCATGACCAATAGTGAATTCAGGAGTGTCAGGGACTAGTTGAGGTGTAGAGCACAGTTGCATTTGAAAGGAAGCTAGGTAAGTACATGAGTGAGAAAGAAGTAGAAGGATAGCTGGTCAGGGGTTAGATAAAGAGTCGTAGAGTCACTACAGCTCAGATGGAGGCCATTCAACCGTTTAAGATCTCTGTAAATCCATTGAGTCCCGTTCCACCATCCTATTCCCTGTAGCCCTGCAGGTTTACTCTCTAAAACGCCCATCCAACTTCCTTTTGAAATCATCGATCATTTCTGTTTCCACCACCATCGTAGGCAACATAGGAGGAGGCTTACGTGGAGCATGAATGGCAGCAAAGACCTGTTGAATTGAATGTCTGTTTCTGTGCTGTATGTTGGATGTAACTAGGTTTATCACGTGGTGTTTTAAGTGGAATTCTTGCAGAAGCCCAAGAATATCCCCAGATATGGTCCCACAGTTCTCCCATGTAATAGAGGCAAACCCAACATGTGGTTGCCTCCACAGAACACAGTTTTTCACAGTACTTTAAATGAGGAAACCTGGAGATCTTGTTCATCATAGTATGGTTCCCAGTCAAGATGTCCCTACAAACTACAGATTGAGTGTCCTATAGTTGGATAGACTAACGAGCATGCAAGGATCAAACAGCAAATAACTGAAAAACAATTAAGTCTACTGATGCTAGACATCTGATGGCCGCTACCGCTCCCGCGCATGCGCCGCCCGGAGATGTCATTTCCGCGCCAGCCGGTTGGCGGGCCCCCCCCGCGATTCTCCAGCCCGGATGGGCCGAAGTCCCGCCGCTAAAATGCCCTGTCCCGCAGGCGTAGATTAAACCACCTACCTTACCGGCGGGACAAGGCGGCGCGGGCGGGCTCCGGGGTCCTGGGGGGGGCGCGGGGCGATCTGGCCCCGGGGGGTGCCCCCACAGTGACCTGGCCCGCGATCGGGGCCCACCGATCCGCGGGCTGGCCTGTGCCGTGGGGGCACTCTTTCCGTTCCGCCTTCACCACGGTCTCCACCATGGCGGAGGCGGAAGAGACTCCCTCCACTGCGCATGCGCGGGAATGCCGTCAGTGGCCGCTACCACTCCCGCGCATGCGCCGCCCGGAGATGTCATTTCCGCGTCAGCTGGCGGGGCACCAAAGGCCTTTTCCGCCAGCTGGCGGGGCGGAAATTCGTCCGGCGC
The DNA here is from genome assembly GCF_047496885.1 of Scyliorhinus torazame. Taxonomy (NCBI): domain Eukaryota; kingdom Metazoa; phylum Chordata; class Chondrichthyes; order Carcharhiniformes; family Scyliorhinidae; genus Scyliorhinus; species Scyliorhinus torazame. The sequence continues at coordinate 195,636,886 of NC_092715.1, forward strand.
GGGTCTAGCCCCTTAAGGTTGGGGCTCGGCCCCCCAAGATGCGGAGCATTCCGCACCTTTGGGGCGGCGCGATGCCCGACTGATTTGCGCCATTTTGGGCGCCAGTCGGCGGACATCGCGCCGATACCGGAGAATTACGCCCCTGGGGCGAGATTCTCCGACCTCCCACCGGGTCGGAGAATCGCCGGGGGGCTGGGGTGAATCCCGCCCCCGCTGGTTGCCGAATTCTCCGGCACCGGATATTCGGCAGTGGCGGGAATCGCGTCGCGCCGGTTGGCGCCCCCCCCCTCCCCCCCCCCCCCCCCCCCCGGCGCGATTCTCCCGCCCGGATGGGCCGAAGTACCGCCGCTAAAATGCCCTGTCCCGCAGGCGTAGATTAAACCACCTACCTTACCGGCGGGACAAGGCGGTGCGGGGGGGCTCCGGGGTCCTGGGGGGGGGGGGGCGCGGGGCGATCTGGCCCCGGGGGGTGCCCCCACGGTGACCTGGCCTGCGATCGGGGCCCACCGATCCGCGGGCTGGCCTGTGCCGTGGGGGCACTCTTTCCGTTCCGCCTTCACCACGGTCTCCACCATGGCGGAGGCGGAAGAGACTCCCTCCACTGCGCATGCGCGGGAATGCCATCAGCGGCCGCTACCGCTCCCGCGCATGCGCCGCCCGAAGATGTAATTCCGCGCCAGCTGGCGGGGCACCAAAGGCCTTTTCCGCCAGCTGGCGGGGCGGAAATTCGTCCGGCGCGGGCCTAGCCCCTTAAGGTTGGGGCTCGGCCCCCCCAAGATGTGGAGCATTCCGCAACTTTGGGGCGGCGCGATGCCTGACTGATTTACGCCATTTTGGGCGCCAGTCGGCGGACATCGCGCCGGTACCGGAGAATTTCGCCCCTGAAATTAAAGCAGAAAGTGCTCATAAAACACAGTAGGCAGTCAGCATTTGTAGCAATAAAGGGTAGCCTATAATGTTTGGATGTGTCCAACAGTGACTGTTTTTAGCATAACTGAAAATGGGCAAATGCAGGATTTCACTCATCAATTCATGAATGCGGCTGCACTGAGATGTTTAGAACAGCTGTAGTAACAAAAAATAAGTCTCTTGGTTCACAAGAAGCAGTATTTGGAAGTATCAACACAAGTTGTGATGCATGCGTAAGGAAGCATACAACATTCATATATAACTCCAAAACAGAATTTGTTTAATTAAATGCTGCAGTACAAAATCTTAATATCTCTTTTCCTTTTATTCATCACTTCAAGAGAAATGTAGCAACAATATATTTCTTACCATGATACTGCAGAGGCTATGGGCCCTGACAATATTCGGGCAAATTCTGAAGATTTGTGCTCCAGAACTGGCTGTGCCCGTAACTAAGCTGTTCCAGTGAAGTTACGACACTGGCACCCATCCAGCAATGTAGAAAATTGCACAGTCATGTCCTATCCATGTAAAACAGGACAAATCCAACCAGCCAATTGCAGTACTGCACCCTCAGTCTACTCTCGATCATCAGCAAAGTGATGGAAGGGGTCGTTGACAGTTCTATCAAATTGTGCTTATTCAAACTCAGTTCTGGTTCCACCAGGGTCACTCAGCTCTCGATCTCATTTAATCCCTGATCCAGACATGGACAAAAGAGCTGAACTCTAGAGGCGAGGTGAGAGTGACTGCCCTTGACATCAAGGTAGCTGCTGTTTGTGTTTTATGTTGGTACAATTCTTGGTAATTGTCATCAAAGGACTTGGAAAAATGGTCTGCTTGAGCCGAAAGATTTAAGCTACAGTAACTAGCTTACTTGTCTTGAAGTTTTTTTTGTATCTTTGGCACAGTGGTTAGCACTGCTGCCTCACAGCGCCAGGGACCGAGTTCAATTCCGAACTTGGGTGACTGGGTGGAGTTTGCACTTTCTCCCCATGTCTGCCTGGGTTTCCTCCCACAGTCCAAAGATGTGCAGGTTTAAAAAATAATAATTTACGGGATGTGGACATCGCTGGTTATGCCAGCATTTATTGCCCATCCCTAGATGCCCTTCAGAAGGTGGTGGTGAGTTGCCTTCTTGAACTGCTGCAGTCCCTGAGGACAATGGAATTTTGTTTGCAGCAGGCACAAGCCTGCTGTTAGTATAACATTTTAACCCTACAAAAGGACTATCCCCGTAACACCACCTAACCTGCACATCTTTGGAAACTAAGGGGCAATTTAGCTTGGCCAGTCCACCCATCCTGCAAATCTTTGGACACTACGAGGTTAGGATGGGGAAGTGGGCCGAGGTAGGATGGTCTTTCAGAAGTTTGGTGCAGACTCAATGGGGTGAATGGTCTCTTTCTAGGAATTCAAGAGTTCTGTTCTATGGTTCTAAAATTAGCACATGCTGAGAATGTACTTTACCACAAATGATTATGAATGCAACAAGGCTAGTTAAGGATCAATATCTGTGAATTTTAATTAATTGAAATTAAAACAATGCCTTTCCTTCCGAGGTTTTCCCTGCAAAATATTTTGTACAGTCTTAGTTTTGTAAAACTACTTTGGTAGAGAAATGTTTGTCGGTTGTAGATTGCATTAATGAAAGTGCTGCATAACATAACATACAGCAGAGTGCCCACAGAACACTCTGAGATAGGGCTTATAAACAAACTTGCACCAAACAAGAGTAACTACAATTGGCCAACATTAGTAACTACAATTGGCCAACATTAAATTAATGGTACAGATTGATTGTATCTCTCACATAAAAGCAGATGTTTACTCTACTCAGTTCTCAGATTGGCAGTCACTACCACTTGGCTATGAAACAAAACTACTAATCCAGAGACCTGGACTAATGATACAGAAACAATACAGGTTGGATGCCCCAAACTCTAGTTGCCTGAAACCGGAATTGTCCAAAACCAGACCTTTTGAAAATATTCCATTTAGGTATTGTTATGACACCCTGGGCCAGTAGGCGATCAATTCCAGCCCTACGTGCCCCGGAGTCACAATACAAATTAATTAACTAATAATTCTTGTAAAAATGCTTGAAGACTTTGGCCCTTGTCTATTCAATAATTACAGTCACCAGGGGCGAAATTCTCCCCCAGCGGCGCGATGTCCGCCAACTGGCGCCAAAAACGGCGCCAATCAGACGGGCATCGCGCCGGCCCAAAGGTGCGGAATGCTCCGCATCTTTGGGGGCCGAGCCCCAACATTGAGGGGCTAGGCCAGCGCCGGAGGGATTTTCGCCCCGCCAGCTGGCGGAAATGACGTTTGTTGCCCCGCCAGCTGGCGCGGAAATGCGGCGCATGCGCGGGAGCGTCAGCGGCCGCCGACAGTTTCCCACGCATGCGCAGTGGGGAGAGTCTCTTCCGCCTCCGCCATGGTGGAGGCCGTTGCGGAGGCGGAAGGGAAAGAGCGCCCCCACGGCACAGGCCCGCCCGCGGATCGGTGGGCCCCGATCGCGGGCCAGGCCACCGTGGGGGCACCCCCCGGAGTCAGATCGCCCCGCGCCCCCCCCAGGACCCTGGAGCCCGCCCACGCCGCCTGGTCCCGCCGGTAAATACCATCTTTGATTTACGCCGGCGGGACAGGCAATTTCTGGGCGGGATCTCGGCCCATCCGGGCCGGAGAATTGAGCGGGGGGTCCTGCCAACCAGCACGGCCCGATTCCCGCCCCCGCCCAATCTCCAGTACCGGAGACTTCGGCGGGGGCGGGAGTCACAGCGGCCAACGGCCATTCTCCGACCCGGCGGGGGGTCAGAGAATGACGTCCCAGGTTTGTAAATGTAAACATGATTACTTTTTATTTATAACAAGAACTATAATGAAATATGCAGCAAATACAATTGGTTAAATCATAGATTATCATAGAATTTACAGTGCAGGAGGAGGCTATTTGGCCCATCGAGTCTGCACCGGCTCTTGGAAAGAGCACCCTACCCAAGGTCAACACCTCCATCCTATCCCCATAACCCATAAATCTGAGATCATTCCTAATCCCCACTTAACCTGCCCCACCCTCTACACGTACGCACAAGACAGACAAACACAGTGGGGTGGAAAGGGGTAAAAATAATAAAGGAATGGAAGAAAGTCTTTGTTTCAGATGATGGTTATTAGCACACTTTTCTTCACAGCAAGCTTGCAGATTAACGTCTTTATTTATATCCTGGAATGGTCTTCTCTGTGAATTCATTGATTCATTCAGGTTCTCTGTAGTTTAGAAATGCAGTAAAAATGCTTTTCTGGAGAGTCATCTTACTTTTCTTCAGACTTCTGCTTTCAGTTTGTGGTTTGTTTTCAGGCCTCTACCTTTCTGGAGAGAGAGTTGGTCGGTTCACATCAGCCTTTTCTGGAGAGAGTTATCAAAATCTTGGACTTTGCTTGCACAGCCTGTATTGGTCCTCCCATAAATAGATTAATCCAGGCCCTCTGCCAGTTCAGACACACAGCCTTTCTGGAGCGAACAGAGAAGTTCTTGTCTTTCTGCTGCCAGGAGTCAAACTCTGAAAAGCATTCCAGTGGGATCAGATCGAATCTCCACCTGTCACCGGGCAGAACACATTCTTTTGGGCCAAATCATTAGTACATCAGCCAGTCAATCAAACCGAGTCCCAATCTTTCACTTTGGTGCTGGCAAGTTTGCAGCTTCTGTTTAAACTAGCACAGCCTTCTAGATTCTTCTGTTTAAATTAAAGATCCAGGCTGCTTGCCTTAAAGACACATGTCCATTAATCATCCATGGAGAACAATTGTAACAGAAAAAATAAAAGAAATGGGGAATAAGGGAATTAGCAGGAAGGACCCTTACAATATTCAGTATAAACAAAATTCCAACTTGTACAAATATTGGGACAAAATCGGCTAGGTGCTACTTTGTGGTGGCAGACTGGTGCAGTTATTGGCTTCATTGCTTTGTTTACAGTGGGGCACCAGTCTAGTTCCCGTGCTCTGAGGTGCCCTCTATTAAAGAAAATAATAATTTGTTATTTTTAAAACTATACATCATTATTTATTCTTTTTCACACTTCATTTAACATATCCCTTATTCATTGAATTTGGCTTAGTTTAGGCTACCTCATAGGGACTGGTTTAGCACAGGGCTAAATCGCTGGCTTTTAAAGCAGACCAAGGCAGGCCAGCAGCACGGTTCAATTCCCGTAACAGCCTCCCCGAATAGGCGCCGGAATGTGGTGACTAGGGGCTTTTCACAGTAACTTCATTTGAAGCCTACTTGTGACAATAAGCGATTTTCATTTCATATTATTGTCCAAAATCCAGGAAAATCCAAAATCCAGCAACGTCACGGTCCTGAGGATGGTGGATTTTGGACATGGAACCTGTAGTTGGAATTCCACTCTGACAGCGGACAAAGTTAAATTAAATTAATTAAATAAATCTTTAATAAACAGCTACAATCAGTAATGGTGACAATGAAACAACCAGATTATCATTAAGACCCACCTGGTTCTCTAATGCCCTCTGTGATAGGAATTCTGCTGGTCTGGCCGACAAGTGACTCCAGATGCACAACAATATGATTGACTTTTAACTTCTATCTGAAATGGTCGAGCAAGCCACTCAAAGCCTTACAAAGATGTATAATAACAATAAAGCCAGATGGATGAGGAGTGTTAACCTAGGCACTGAATATGACAAAGGCTTGCCTAGACCAATCAATCCTGCAAAGTCCTCCACATTAATATCACATTAGCAGACTTGTGTCAGCATTGAGAGAGCTGTTCCACAGACTAGTTAAGCAACATAGTCATACTCACTGAATTGTGCCCTACAGCCAATGTTCCATTATCATGATTAGGTAAGTCCGGCTCCACCAGTGGGACAGACCCACCAGAGGTGGCTGCAGCTCAGTTGGGAGGACATGGCCCTGGAAGACCTCAACATTCATTCCATACCCCATAAAATCTGTTGGCAACAGGTTGAACATGGTGGTTATCATCCACCACCCTCCCTCAACTGGTGAATCAGTGCTCTTCCATGTTGATCACCTCCTGAAAGAAGCACCGAGGGGCAATGAATGTATTCTGGGTGGGGGAAACCTCAATCACCAACACAAAAAGTGACCTGGTAGCATAACCACTGGCCAAGTCCTGAAGGACAGATTTATCAGTCTAGGTTTGCATCATGTGTGAGAGAATCAATATGAGGGAAACACTTACTTGGCCTTATAATAACCAACCAAGAGAAAATATGTCTACCCATGACAGTATTAGTATAAGTGACCACCACACAGTCCTTGTGGAGTCAAATTCCTATCTTCAAATTGAACTATTGTGCTAAATGGAATAAATTCAGAACAGATCGAGCAGCTCAAAACTGAGCATCTATGAGGCACTCTGGGCCATCAGCTGCTGCTTGCCATAGACAATGTGATTTCACAACCAAAAGATTAGATCAAAGTCCTTCACTCCTGCCATCTGTGAATAGTAGTGGACAATTTAAAAAACGAGTGGAAGAAGAAGGCTGCATGAACATCCCCATCCTCAATGATCGTGGAGCCCAGTGTTTGAATGCAAAATCCAAGGCTGAAGAGTTTGCAACCATCATCAGACAGAAGTTTCGAGTGGATGTTCTATCTTGGCCTATTTGCTTCACTCCACACGACAGCAGGAAACCGAGCACATAGCTAAGGCTATCATCCCCCAAAATATCCTGGCTCTTGGTGCTGAAAATTTGGACTCCAGAAATGGGAGCGTGGTGAGGGGGAGGGGCCCGGCCAGTGGAACTTGGTCAAACAGGTTTTGATGGGCCTGGGAGGCATGAAAGGTAGGGGGATGGGATCGATACTGGGAGAGGCGTTTTCAAAAGGAAGTGGATGGGGGGGATTCTGGGGGGGCTCGACGGCAACAAAGGGATGGGCCAGGTCAGGCCTGGGGCTGATATGATGGCAGATAAGAGGGGATGGGGGGCTGAGAGAATATGTGGGGGTTAATTGCATGGGGGAGGTTTTGCAGTCGGTGGTTTGGGAGGCTCCGAAGGCAGTAGTGAGGGGGGAGGTGATTTCGTTCAAGGCTAACGTGGACAAGAAGGAGAGAGAGGAGCCCCAAAAATAGATAGAGGAAATGCTGGAGGTGGATAGGAGTTATGCGGGCGACCCAGGCCCAGTACTCGCTTTCCTTGCTGTTATAGAAGGATAAGGACTTGGTGGAGTATAGGCCCATATCTCTGTTGAAAGATTTTGGTGGCAAGGCTCGAGGGGTGTCTCCCAAAGGTGATAGGGGAGGATCAGATGGGGTTCGTGAAGGGAGGGCAGCTGTTTTAGAAAGTGAGGAGGTTGCCAAATGTGATACTGTCTCCCATGGAGGGAAATGAGACGGAGGTGCTGGTGGCACTGGATACAGAGAAAGTATTTGATCGGGTAGAGTGGGGTTATTTGATGATGGTATTGGAATGATTTGGAATCACACTGAGGTTCGCAGTGTGGGTTCGGCTGTTGTACAAGGAGTCGTTGGCGAGCATTCGCACTAATAATAAGAATTTGGGGTACTTACTCTGCACAGGGGTATGAGGCAGGGGGGTCCTATGTCCCCCCTGTTGTTTGCATTGGCTATAGAGCCTTTGGCCATCGCGCTAAGGAGCTTGGGGTTATGGAAGGGGATAGTGAGGGGGCGTGGCGCATAGGGTGTCCTTATATGCCGATGATCTGTTATTGTACATCTTGGAACTGAGCACGTCAGTGGGGAGTATAATGGAGCTGTTCCAAAGATTTGGGTCATTCTCGGGTATAAATTGAACCTAGGCAAGAGCGAGTATTTCATGGTCTCCCAGCCGGGAGTAGGGCCGGGAGTGGGGGGGTGGGAACTGCTATTTCATCTAGCGGCAACCCACTTTAGGTACTTGGGGGTGCAAGTGGCTTGGGACTGGGGTGGACCGAAAATATAATTTTACTAGTTTGGTGGGGAAGGTGAAGGCCAATTTGTCAAGGTGGGGCAATCTCCCTTTGTCGTTGGCAGTCCTGGTGTGGGCAGTTAAAATGAATGTGTCACCGTGATTTTTGTTCCTATTGCAGTGCCTGCCGGTCTTTTTACTGAAATCCTCTTCAAGGGGGTGGACAAATTGGTCTCCTTGTTTATTTGCAGGGGGGAAGGTGACCAGGATCAGGAGGGTTGTCTTGCAGAGAGGGCGACAAGTGGGGGGGGGGGGGTTGCTGGGCCTCCCAAACGTACAGTACTACTATTGGGCAGGGAATGCGGAGAAGGTGCGGGGCTGGACCAAGGAGGGGGAGGCCCGATGGATTAAGGTGGAGGAGGGCTCGTCTAGGGTGTCGGGGTTGCAGGCGCTGGCAATGACGGCACTCCCAATGGCTCCAGGAAAGTACTCGGTGAGTCCGATGGTAGTGGCCATTTTTAGGATCTGGAGGCAGTTTAGGTAACATTTTAAGATGGGGGCGGGGGTGGGGGGGTGGCGTTGCTGATTAGGGTGAATCATGGGTCCGAGCCTGGGAGGATGGATGCGAGGTTGGAGGAGCTGGGGGAGAAGTACGGGTTAGTGCGAAGGAAGGGTTTAGGTACCTGCAGATTCAAGATTCTGCAAGGAAGGTTTTCCCGGCCTTCCCGATAGCACCGACCTCTTCGTTGCTGGAAGCGGTGCTATCAGCGGAGGGATGGAGCGAGGGGTGTTTCGATGATCTATGGGAGGATCCTAGAGGAGGATAGGGTGGCTGTGGAGGGGGTTAAGGTGAAGTGGGTGAAGGAGCTGGCGGGGGGGGGGGGGCAATGGAAGAGGGACTGTGGTGTGAGCTGCTGTGGAAATAAATGCCTCAACCTCCTGTGCGAGGGTGGGGCTGATACAGTTGAAAGTCGGGCATAGGGTGCACCTCACAAAATCAAAATTGAACCGGTTCATGTGTTTTGGTCCTGCTCGAAGCTGGAAAGGTTTTGGCGAGAGGCATTTAGCACAATCTCAAGGGTCTTGCATATGGATGTGGAGCCGGGTTCTCTTAGAAGCCATTTTGGGTTGTTGGACCAGCCTGAGTTGCAGGCAGGTGCATGGGCAGACGTTATAGCCTTTGCCTTGCTGATCGCTCGTAGGAAGGTCCTGGAGCACAGCAGTTAGCACCGTTGCTTCACAGCGCCAGGGACCCAGGCTCGATTCCCGGCTTGGGTCACTATCTGTGCGGAGTCTGCACATTCTCCCCGTGCCAGCATGGGTTTCCTCCAGGCGTTCCGGTTTCCTTCCCCAAGTCCCGAAAGGCGTGCTAGTTAGGTGAATTGGACATTCTGAATTCTCTCTCAATGTATAGGCGCCGGAATGTGGCGACCAGGGGATTTTCACAGTAACTTCATTGCAGTGTTAATGTAAGCCTACTTGTGATAATAAAGATTATTATTATTATTGGGGTCGAGATCAGTCTCTTCACCCTGTGCCTCGGCCTGGTGAAGGGACCTGCTGGAGAAGGTGAAGCTTGAGCTGAGGGGGGGGGGGGCGAAGGAGGGGTTCTACAATTCTTGGGTTTGTTTATTATGCACTTTCGGGTGTTGGTTGCCATTGAATGTTGAGGGGGGAGGGAGGGAAGGTAGGTGGGGGGGGGGGGGTACTACTTTCTGTTCCTCTTTGTATGGCGAGAAATGATGAAAATATGGCAAATAAAAATATATATATTTTTTAATTGCCTTCCAGAATTAGACATACCTCTAAAGCTATTTCAGTTTAGCCACAATGCTGGCATCTACCTGACATAGTGTGTGTAAACTTTCTCAGCTATATTCACTCCTCATAACAGTGGGAAAATCCAATCTGACTAATTACCACTCCGTCAGTCTACCCACAATCATCAAAGTGATGGTAGGTGTCAACAGTGCTTTTAAGGGCAGAAAGAAAATTCTGTTCATTGATGGTCAGTTTGGGTTCCAGGCCTCAGACCTCAGCTCCAGACCTCACTTCTGCATGGACAAAAGAGTTTTATGAACCCTGCCATATCGTTTATCCAGGCCTCCACGCCGGGGGGGTTTCGCTTCCTTCCACATGAGTAAAATCCTACGCTGGGCTACTAGGGACGCAAAGGCCACAATATCGGCCTCTTTCGCCTTCTGCACTCCCGGCTCATCCGCTACCCCAAATATAGCTAACTCCCAGCTTGGCTTGACCCGGACCTTCACCACCTTCGAGATCACTCCCGCCACACCCCTCCAATACCCCTCCAGTGCCGGACACAACCAAAACATATGGGTGTGGTTCGCTGGGCTTCCCCCGCACCTCCCGCACTTGTCCTCCACTCCGAAGAACCTGCTCAACCTCGCTCCCGTTATGTGTGCTCTATGTACCACCTTAAATTGGACCAGGCTAAGCCTGGCACACGAGGAAGAGGAATTTACCCTACTTAGGGCATCAGCCCACAAACCCTCCTCAATCTCCTCCCCGAGCTCTTCTTCCCATTTTCCCTTCAGTTCTTCTACCAGCTCCTCCCCCTCTTCTCTCACCTCCCGGTATATTTCGGACACTTTGCCCTTCCCGACCCACACCCCCGAAAGCACTCTATCCTGGATCCCTTGTGTCGGGAGCAGCGGAAATTCCCTCACCTGTTGTCTTGTGAACGCCCTCACCTGCATATACCTAAAGATATTCCCCGGGGGCAGTTCATACTTTTCCTCTAGTGCTCCCAAGTTCGCAAATGTCCCATCTATAAATAAGTCTCCCACTCTCCTAATTCCTGCCCGGTGCCAGCTCTGGAACCCTCCGTCCAACCTCCCTGGGGCAAACCTATGGTAGTTCCTGATCGGGGACCACACCGAGGCTCCAAACACACCCCTCTGTCGCCTCCATTGCCCCCAGATACTTAATGTTGCCGCCACCACTGGGTTCGTGGTAAACCTTTTCGGGGAGAGCGGTAGTGGCGCCAGCACCAGCGCTTTTAAGCTCGTTCCTTTACAGGACACCATCTCCAGCCTTTTCCACGCCACCCCCTCTCCCTCTATCATCCACTTACGGGTCATCGCCACGTTGGCGGCCCAGTAATAGTCGCCCAAATTCGGCAACGCCAGTCCCCCTCTGTCCCTGCTACGTTGCAGGAACCGCCTCCTTACCCTCGGGGCCTTCCCTGCCCACACGAAGCTCATGATGCTCCTATCTATTTTTTTGAAAAAGGCCTTAGTGATCAATATAGGGAGACATTGAAACACAAATAGGAACCTCGGGAGGACCATCATCTTAATCGCCTGCACTCCACCCGCCAGTGACAGCGGCTGCATATCCCACCTTTTGAAATCCTCTTCCATTTGCTCCACCAGCCGAGTCAGATTGAGTCTGTGTAAGGTACCCCAGCTCCTGGCTATCTGAATCCCCAGGTATCGGACGTTTCTTTCCACTCTCCTTAGCGGCAGGCCATCTATCCCTCTACTCTGGTCCCCAGGGTGTATCACGAAAAGCTCACTCTTCCCCATGTTAAGCCTATATCCCAAGAAATCTCCAAACTCCCTCAATATCTGCATAACCTCTATCATCCCCCCCATTGGATCCGCCACATATAGCAGTCGGTCATCTGCGTAGAGTGATACTCGGTGTTCCTCTCCCCCTCTAACCACCCCTCTCCATTTCCTGGAGTCTCTCAGCGCTATGGCCAGTGGTTCAATTGCCAGCGCGAACAGTGATGGGGACAGCGGGCATCCCTGTCTTGTTCCCCTATGTAGTCGAAAATACTCCGACTTTTGCCGATTTGTGACTACACTTGCCATTGGGGCCCCATAGAGGAGTTTAACCCAGCTAACAAACCCCTCCCCGAACCCGAACCTCCTCAGCACCTCCCATAGATACTCCCACTCTACCCTAGCAAATGCCTTCTCTGCATCCATTGCCGCCACTATCTCTGCCTCCCCCTCTGCTGGGGGCAACATTATCACCCCCAATAGCCGTCGTACGTTGACATTCAATTGTCTCCCCTTTACGAACCCTGTCTCATCTTCGTGCATCACCCCCGGGACACAATCCTCTATCCTCATTGTCAGCACTTTTGCCAGCAACTTGGCGTCCACATTTAGGAGTGAGATAGGCCTTTAAGAACCGCATTGCAGCGGGTCTTTATCTCGCTTCAGGATTAGTGATATCGTCGCCTCCGACATTGTCGGGGGTAGGGTCCCCCCTTCTCTGGCCTCGTTTAAGGTTCTTACCAGCAGCGGGGCCAACAAGTCCACATGTTTCCGATAAAATTCCACCGGGAACCCGTCAGGTCCCGGGGCCTTCCCTGCCTGCACATTCCCCAGCCCTTTGGTCACCTCATCCACCCCAATTGGCGCCCCCAGGCATGCCACCTCCTGCTCCTCCACCCTCGGGAACCTTAGTTGGTCCAGAAACTGCTGCATCCCCTCTTTTCCCTCTGGGGGTTGGGACCTATATAACCTCTCATAAAAGGTCTTGAACACCTCATTTACCTTCCCTGCTCTCCGCACCGTGGTTCCCATTTCATCCCTAACTCCCCCTATTTCCCTCGCCGCTGTCCTCTTTTGAAGCTGGTGGGCCAACAGGCGACTCGCCTTTTCCCCATATTCATATCTCATCCCCTGTGCCTTCCTCCACTGTGCCTCTGTCCTCCCTGTGGTCAGCAGGTCGAACTCCGTCTGGAGTCGTCGCCTCTCCCTGTATAGTCCTTCGTCCGGGGCCTCCGCATATTTTTTATCCACACTCAAAATCTCCCCCAGTAATCTTTCCCTTTCTTTGGCCTCTGTTTTCCCCTTGTGAGCCCTGATGGAGATCAACTCTCCCCTAACCACCGCCTTCAGCGCTTCCCATACTACCCCCCACTCGGACCTCCCCATCATCGTTGGCCTCCAGGTACCTTTCGATACATCCCCGCACTCTTCCGCAGACTCCCTCATCCGCCAATAATCCCACATCCAGTCGCCAGAGTGGACGCTGCTCGCTCTCCTCTCCTAATCCAGATCCACCCAATGTGGGGCATGGTCTGAAACAGCTATGGCCGAGTACTCCGTTCCTTCCACCCTCGAAATCAGTGACCTACCCAAAACAAAGAAATCTATCCGGGAGTATACCTTATGGACATGGGAGAAAAAGGAGAACTCTTTGGCCAGCGGCCTAGCAAATCTCCACGGATCCACTCCCCCCATTTGGTCCATAAACCCCCTAAGCACCTTGGCCGCTGCTGGCCTTCTTCCGGTCCTGGATCTAGATCTATCTAACCCTGGGTCTAGCACGGTGTTGAAGTCCCCCCCATTACCAGGTTTCCTACCTCCAGGCCCGGGATGCGTCCCAGAATCCGCTTCATAAATCCCGCATCATCCCAGATCGGGGCATATACGTTGACCAGCACGACCTCCATTCCCTGCAGTCTGCCACTCACCATCACATATCTACCCCCGTTGTCCGCTACAATGTTCCTAGCCTCGAACGACACCCGTTTCCCCACCAATATGGCCACCCCTCTATTCTTTGCGTCCAGCCCGGAGTGGAACACCTGTCCCACCCATCCTTTCCTTAACCTAACCTGGTCCGCCATCTTCAGATGCGTCACTTGAAGCATGGCCACGTCTGCCTTCAGTCCCTTTAAGTGCGCGAACACTTGGGCCCTCTTAATCGGCCCATTTCGGCATCTCACGTTCCACGTGATCAGCCGGACTGGGGGGCTGCCCACCCCCCTCCCCTGTCGACTAGCCATCACCCTGTCTGGGCCAGTCCCACGTCCCGGTTCCGCGCATCCACCCGTCCCCCAGGCGGCGCATTCCCGCCTCGACCACCTTTTCTCTTACCAGCTCCCTTTCGATCTCCGCAGCAGCAACCCAGTTGTCCCCCTCTGCGGTCATTTGTGGCGTTAAAAAAATTATGTTTACGGTCGAGGCTTTACAATCGTCTTGGACCATAAACCTTTACTTGCCACTTTTCGTGAAGGTAAGCCCATCCCACCAATAGCTTCAGCCCATGTACAGACATGACCACTGCTCTTGGCTGCACATTCATATAACTTTCATTATAGAACCCAGATATCAAATGTAGATGCTTTGAGCACCATTGCCACAAGAAATTTCTGAACCTTCTGCTCTGCAGGAGATCACCTTGGCTCTAAATCTTCTTGGTGCCATATCTATTTCATTCAGCCACATTAAAGCGTGGACCAACAGAGATCCTCTGTTGTCAAGAGTCAAGAGGATGGTTCTTAAGGGCTGGCATTTTGAGAAGTCGGAACAGCTTAGACCCTATATGCAATGTAGGGACAAATTCACTTGTGAGGATGGGGTCCTCCTGTGGGGTTGCAGAGTGGTAGTGCCACCCCTGGAGCAGCAACTTCTTCTTCAAGAATTGCACAGCGGTCACCATGGCAATCTAAAATGAAGGTACTGGCCAGGTGTCATGTATGGTGGTCAAGGATCAAGAACATAGAAAGCATGGTCAATCGGTGTGGCAACTGACAGTCTCAACATAACCTTCAGCCTTCAGTAAGTTTGCATCCTTGGGAGTACCCAGAGCGTCCATGAACGAGAATCCACATAAACTTTGCGGGTCCCTTTTTGGGAATGATGTTTTTGATTGTCATAGATGCTCACTCGATTTGGCTAGATGCCCATGCATTCGACCATCACAGCAGCCACAGTGGACAAGTTGCGCCAAATCTTTGCCATTCATGGCCTGCCTGAGATGATCGTCTCAGACAAGCATACTGCCTTTTCAGCCGCAGAGTTTCAACTCTTCATGAAGTCCAATGGGACCCAACACGTAAGACAGCCCCCCACCGCCCCACATCAAATGGGCTGGCTCAGAGACCTGTTCAAACTTTCAAAGCATCAATGAAGAAACAAACTCATGGGCTACTACTTTTTCACTAAGCAGACTTCTTGCTCTCGTACAATTCAACCCCGCATACCATGAGTGGAGTAACCCTGGCTGAGTTGTTAATGGGCCAGCTTCCCAGCACCTGACTCAATCTTATTTTTCAAATTTGTCAGGGAGGGTGAAGGCTGAGCAAGCCTCACAGGAAAGCCACAATGATGCAGCCAAGAAGGACAGGTTGTTTCAAGCAGACAACTTAGTGTACATGGGGAACTTTGGTGGAGGACCAGAATGGTTAACTGGAAGAGTTGTGAACAGGATTGGGCCAGTACTATGTCATAGATCTACAGGACCATGAGGCTAGAATGCACATTGATCATTTGAAAAGGAGAGAAGCCGGCACCCTGGAAAAGGGGCAGGTGGACCCAATCCCAGTTACCGGTACATCACTTTCCAAGGCAGTGCTGTTAGAACTGAAATCTTCCCAATCAGATTCATCAAGAGTCACAGAAGGAGCTGAAGTGGTAGTCAGCACACACCTGTTTTTAACCAATCTGATTGCCCTTGCTGGAGACTCGGAGGCCCCTAATCTGGAAGAGCCAGTGGTCAAATTGTAAGTTGAGATGTTCGGCAAGAGTTAGGAAGTCATCTGATAGACTCACCTTATGAGCTTTATTTTGACCTCCCTTACTGCAGCTATTTCTCTCTGTATAATTGTAAACAAGAGTTTTTCTGTATTTGTATTTCAGGGATTTGTAAGGGAACTTAAGGGGGGAGGAATGTGATAGCGTGGCTCCCTTAAAGAACGAAAAACAAAGAAGATTACAGCATAGGAACAGGTCCTTTGGCACTCCAAGCCTGTCCCGGTCATGATACCAACCTTTGTCAAAACCCACAGCACTTCCTTGTGCCGTATCCCACTATACCCATCCTATCCATGTGTTTGTCAAGATGTCTTTTGAACGCCGGTAATGTATCTGCATCCCCAACCTCCCCTGGCAACGCGTTCCAGGCACTCACAACCCTCTGCGTAAAAAACCTGCCTCGCGCATCTCCTCTCGACTTTGCCCCACGCACCTTAAACTTATGCCTCCTGGTGACTGACCCCTCCACCCTGGGAAAAAGTGCCTGCCCATCCACTCTATCCATGCCCATCATAATCTTGTAGACCTCTCAACCTCCGTCTTTCTAATGAAAACAGTCCGAATCTATTCAGCCTCTCCACATAGCTAACACCCTCCAGACCAGGCAACATCCTATTAAACCTCCTCTGCACCCTCTCCAAAGCCTCCACATCCTTCTGGTAGTGTGGCGACCAGAATTGTGCGCAATATTCCAAGTGCGGCCTTACCAAGGTTCTATACAACTGTAGCATGACTGCCAGTTTTTATACTCGATGCCCCGTCCAATGAAGGCAAGCATTCCCTATGCTTTCTTGACTACCTTGTCCACTTGTGTTGCCACCTTCAAAGATATGTGGACCTGCACGTCCAGATCTCTCTGACTTTCTATATTCCTAAGAGTTTTATTATTTACGGTATATTTCCCCTCTATGTTAGACCTACCAAAATGCATTACCTCACATTTGTCCGGATTAAACTCCATTTGCCATTTTTCTGCACAAGTCTCCAACCTATCTATATCCTGTTGTATTTCCTGACAATCCTCAACACTATCTGCCACTCCACCAACCTTGGTATAATCTGTAAATTTACTAATAAGATCTTGCCGACTTAAAACTGCTGACGTTTTGGAGGAATATCGGGAAAGTAGGACAAATCTCAAATGCGCAATAAAGAGGGCTAAAAGGGGTCATGAAATATCTTTGGCTAACAGGGTTAAGGAAAATCCCAAAGCCTTTTATTCGTATATAAGGAGCAAGACGGTAACTAGAGAAAGGATTGGCCCACTCAAAGACAAAAGAGGGAATTTATGCGTGGAGTCAGAGGAAATAGGTGAGATTCTTAATGAGTACTTTGCATCGGTATTCACCAAGGAGAGGGACATGACGGATGTTGAGGCTAGGGATGGATGTTTAAATACTCTAGGTCAAGTCGGCATAAGGAAGGGGGAAGTTTTCTAAAAGGCATTAAGGTGGACAAGTCCCCAGGTCCGGATGGGATCTATCCCAGGTTACTGAGGGAAGCGAGGGACGAAATAGCTGGGGCCTTAACAGGTATCTTTGCAGCATCCTTGAGCACGGATGAGGTCCCGGAGGACTGGAGAATTGCTAATGTTGTCCCTTTGTTTAAGAAGGGTAGCAGGGATAATCCAGGGAATTATAGACCTGTGATCTTGACGTCAGTGGTAGGCAAACTGTTGGAGAACATACTGGATAGGATCTATTCACATTTGGAAGAAAATAGACTTATCAGTGATAGGCAGCATGGTTTTGTGCAGGGAAGGTCATGTCTTACAAACCTAATAGAATTCTTTGAGGAAGTGACCAAGTTAATTGATGAGGGAAGGGCTGTAGATGTCATATACATGGACTTCAGTGAGGCGTTTGATAAAGTTTCCCATGGCAGGTTGATGGAAAAAGTGAAGTCGTATGGGGTTCAGGGTGTACTAGCTAGATGGATAAAGAACTGGCTGGGCAACAGGAGACAGAGAGTAGTGGTGGAAGAGAGTGTCCCAAAATGGAGAAAGGTGACTAGTGGTGTTCCACAGGGATCCGTGCTCGGACCACTGTTGTTTGTGATATACATAAATGATCTGGACGAAGGTATAGGTGGTCTGATTAGCAAGTTTGCAGATGATACTAAGATTGGTGGAGTTGCAGATAGCGAGGAGGACTGTCAGAGAATACAACAAAATATAGATAGATTGGAGAGTTGGGCAGAGAAATGGCAGATGGAGTTCAATCCAGGCAAATGCGAGGTGATGCATTTTGGAAGATCAAATTCAAGAACGGACTATACGGTCAATGGAAGGGTCCTGGGGAAAATTGATGTACAGAGAGATATGGGAGTTCAGGTCCATTGTACCCTGAAGGTGGCAACGCAGGTCGATAGAGTGGTCAAGAAGGCATACAGCATGCTTGCCTTCATCGGACGGGGTATTCAGTACAAGTGTCGGCAGATCATGTTACAGTTGTATAGGACTTTGGTGAGGCCACATTTGGAATACTGCGTGCAGTTCTGGTCGCCACATTACCAGAAGGATGTGGATGCTTTAGAGAGGGTGCAGAGGAGGTTCACCAGGATGTTGCCTGGTATGGAGGGTGCTAGCTATGAAGAAAGGTTGTGTAGATTAGGATTGTTTTCGTTGAAAAGACAGAGATTGAGGGGGGACCTGATTGAGGTCTACAAAATTATGAGAGGTATGGACAGGGTGGATAGCAACAAGCTTTTTCCAAGAGTGGGGGTGTCAATTACAAGGGGTCACGATTTCAAGGTGAGAGGGGGAAAGTTTAAGGGAGATGTGCGTGGAAAGTTTTTTACGCAGAGGGTGGTGGGTGCCTGGAACACTTTGCCAGCGGAGATGGTAGAGGCGGGCACGATAGCATCATTTAAAATGCACCTAGACAGATATATGAACGGGTGGGGAGCAGAGGGAAGTAGATCCTTGGAAAATAGAAGACAGGTTTAAATAAAGGATCTGGATCGGCGCAGGCTGGGAGGGCAGAAGGGCCTGTTCCTGTGATGTAATTTTCTTTGTTCATTGTTCTTTGTACTCAGACCGGCTACATTTTCCTCCAAATCGTTTATGTACACCACAAACAACAGAGGCCAAGCACAGATCCCTGTGGAACACCACTAGTCACAACCTTCCATTCAGAAAAATCCCTTCTACTGCTATCCTTTGCCTTCTGTGACCGAAAAAGTTCTGTATCCATCTTACCACCTCATCTCTGATCCCGTGTGACATCTTCTTTTGTACCAGTCTGCCATGAGGCACCTTGTCAAAGGCTTTACTGAAGTCCATGTAAACAACATCCACCGCCCTCCCCTCATCAATCATCTTTGTTACCTCCTCAAACAACTCGGTCAAGTTAGTGAGGCACGACCTTCCCTTCACAAATCCATGCTGTTTATCGTTACTGAGTCCATTTGTTTCTAAATAGGTATAAACCCTGTCCCTGAGAATTCTCTCCAATAATTTACCTACATGAGGTTCACCGGCCTATAGTTTCCAGGATTATCCCTGCTACCTTTCTTAAATAGCGGTATCAGATTAGTTATTCTCTAGTCCTCTGGGATCTCACCTGTAGCCAATGAGGATACAAAGATGTCAGTGAAGGCTCAACAATTTCCTCCCTTGCTTCCCTCAGTATTCTGGGATAAAACCCACCTGGCCAAGGAGACTTATCCACCTTAATATCTTTTAAAAGACCCAATACCTCCTCCTTTTCGATGTTAACCTGATCCAGACTTTCCACACACCCTACCCAAGAATCATCTTCCATAAAGTCCCTTTCTTTAGTGAACACTGATGCAAAGTATTCATTTAGTACCGCGCCCATTTCCTCTTGCTCAACACATAGATTCCCCAACTGTCCTGAAGTGGTCCAATCCTTTTCCTGGCCACCCTCTAGTTTTTTACAAAAGAATAAAAAACTTTGGGATTCACCTTAATCCTACTTGCCAAGGACTTTTCATGACCCCTCCTAGCCCAGCTAATTTCCCGCTTCAGTACTTTCCTACTTTCTTTATATTCCTCAAGGGTTTCGACTGACCCACCCTTCTAGATCGTACAAAAGCCTAATTTTTCTTTTGACGAGGTTCACCATATCCCTCATTATCCAAGGCTCCCTAAACTTCCCATACTTATCCTTCATTCTCTCAGGAATGTGACTTTCCTGAATCCTAATCAACTGTCGCTTGAAAGACTCCCACATGTCCGATGTTGATTTACTATCCAACATCCGCACCCAATCCAAATTCTTCAATACCTGTCTAATGTTATCCTAATTTGCCTTTCCCCAGTTTAGCACCTTAACGTGAGGGTTACCCTCATCCCTGTCCAAAAGTATCCTAAAATTTATGGAATTGTGGTCACTATTCCTAAAATGTTCCCCTACTGAAACCTCAAACACCTGTCCAGGTTTATTCCCCAATACTAGATACAGTACTGCCCCCTCCCTAGTTGGACTATCTACATACTGCATCAAGAAGGCTTCCTGGATACACCTTACAAACGCTGCCCCATCCAAACCCCTAGCACTAAGTGAGTCCCAGTCAATATAGGGGAAATTAAAATCCCTTACCACAACAACCCTGTTACTTTTGCACCTATCCAAACTCTCTACCTATCTGCTCCTCTATCTCTCGCTGGCAGTTGGGGGCCTGTAATAAACACCCAACATTGTGATTGATCTCTCCTGAGGCATCTATATCCTCCAATGTTCAGCTGCCAATCCTGCCCTTCCTTTATCCAGGTTTCTGTTACAGCCACAACATCGTAATTCCAAGTACTAATAAGTGCTCTAAGTTCCTCTGCCTTACCCGCTAGTGTTAAGTAATGGGTTAAGAGACATTGCAATTAGTTGTCTCATTTATGTTAAGTATCGATTAATTGACACTGATATGTAAAGGGGCTTCAGGTGGCCTCTGTCAGATGGTGTGTTGTTAAGAGCTTTGTGCAGAGGCTGTGGAAGTGAAATAAATGGTGTTTGATGAAAAGGAACAAGAACTTTAGACTCTTCATGTCACAGCAACTAAAAGGTCTAACAATGGTAGCAGAGGATAGTTGCTGTGCAAATGTGAAGGTTTGAAAGATACAACTTTTCCTGATCAAACCAAGGAGTGAGTGAGAAGGAAAAAAAAAAAGATACATGGCTGAACCCAGGATAAAGATGGCTGGATATGACTATCCTCCCTTATTTTCTGAAAGGGAGTCGTATGACCAATGGAGAAGTGCAGTAGTTATGTGGACTAAAGTAACTGCTTTGGGAAAGAGAAAACAAGGTATGGCATTGGCTCTTTCTCTACCATATGGCAGTAAAATCCGAAACAAAGTGCTTTCTGAGCTGGAATTGGAAGAGTCAGACTCAGAAGAAGGTCTGGAGACTTTATTACATTATATGGATAAGATTTATAAGAAAGATGAGTTGTTAAGTGCGTATGAAGCATGGTCGGATTTTGATAAGTTCCAGAAAATGGAGGATATCTCCATGGAAGGCTATATAATGGAATTTAGCAGACTATATAAAAGGCTGCAGATTACAATTTTTCAAATTTAGACATAGCAGACAGACATGACGAGGAACCAGAGTCATCTGGTACGCATGTGTTACAGAACTATGAGGCCCAATTAACTGATATAGACAGGGTTTCTGTGGAGGAATACAACTCTTCTGGTGAATTAAAACAGGCCATTTTTCCGAAAGGGCAACTGCCAAAAGTTGGTACAAAAGTGACATACTGGCCTGAAGGGTCTAGTCAATGGAAGGATGCAACTATTATTAGTAGAGCAGGGAAGGCCACTGGAAAGTATAAACATTGGTTGAATGTACAGCATTCAGGGGAAGGAGTCAAGACAATGGATTGGGAAAACGAAGTTCAAAAATGGAGGGCACAGAAACGCAGTGCCAATTCAGATAGTACATCGGATAGTGAACAGGTCCGCAGGAAAAGGTCGAGAACTATTGAAAGGACATCCCACAGCAGAAGGGAAAGATCAAGCAGTAGCAGTACAGAACGAGATACCAGGCGGGAGAGGGGACGTAGTTTGTCAAGATCTCGGAACATGAGTAAGACTACGAATACTAATCGGAGTAGAAGCCCACATGTACGTGAGATTTTGGTGGCTTCAAATAAATTAGATGAAAAAGTTATTAAAGAAGCTAAACAGCAAGAATTGCATAGTTGGAGTGAATTTGGGGTATACACGGAAGTACCGGATAGGGGACAAAGAACTCTATCCCACAGATGGATTTGCACGGAAAAGGTTCTTCCGGATGGAACTTATAAGGCAAAGGCCAGGCTCGTGGCAAGGGGATTTGAAGAAAACTTAGAAGATCAGGATTTAGGGGTAGATTCACTTACAGCAGGAAAGGTTATTTTAAAGATCTTCTTGGCTCTATTAGCCTCAAAGGCATGGGAATGCAAATCTATAGATATAAAAGCTGCCTTTTTGCAGGGCCATCAGCTCCAGAGAGACATTTTTCTCCGTCCTCCTAAAGAAGCAGCTAACACAGAAGGGGTACTCTGGAGTTGAACAAATGTGTATATGGATTAAATGATGCATCTAGAGTCTGGTATTTTTCGGTAAGGTCAGTTTTGTTAAAGTTAGGCTGTTGCCAGTTGAAAGCAGATCCTGCAATGTTTTATTGGCACTATAAAGGAAATCTTTCTGGCATTTTTATGATGCATCTCGATGATTTTTTGTGGGGTGGGACTAGTGATTTTGAAGCTATTGTAATCTCTGGTTCGAGGAAAGAATTCAGGGTTGGAAGTCAGGCTTCCGGTGCATTTAAATATATTGGACTGGAAATTGGACAGACTAAGTTAGGGGCAACTTTACGTCAGCAATCTTATTTGGAAAGCGCATCACCCCAATAGCAATTAGTCATGGTCGAGTTTCACAAAAAGACGCAATGGTTTCAAAGATAGAAAAAGGGCAACTGCGAAGTTTAATTGGCCAACTGAACTGGTTAGGTAGACAGACTGGACCGGATGTGAGTTTTGATGTCTTAGAGTTGAGTACAAAAATGAATGATCCCAAAATGGAAGACATAATAAGAGCAAATAAAGCGTTGGCCAAACTAAAAATGCAGGAGTGTGTTTTGAATTTCCCAGTTTTAGGTGACCTTAAGCACTTGAAACTCATAGTTTATAGTGATGCGTCCTACGCAAATTTATGTGATGGCGTTTCAAGCGCAGGAGGTTTTATAATTTTCCTTTTGGGTAACAATGGTAAATGTTGCCCACTTGTGTGGGAAACAAAGAAAATAAGGAGAGTGGTAAAAAGCACTTTGGCTGCTGAGACGTTACGCCTTGTAGAGGTGGTGGATATGGCTTTTTATATAAGTATGATATTGACAGAACTTTTGGGATTAGGAGATTTGGGTAATATACCTATTGACTGTCACATTGACAATAAATCCCTGTGGGAAAATGTGCATTCTACAAAAAGTGTCAATGAAAAGAGGTTACGGATAGACATCGCAAGTTTGAAGCAGATGTTGGACAGAGGGGAAATAACAAAAATTAAATGGGTCGACAGGAGCTACCAACTGTCAGACTGTTTTACGAAAAGAGGGGCGAGTTTAAAGAAACTTTGGGATATTGTTAATGAAGGGCACGTGCTTCTGTGACTTTTTTTTCTTTCTCGTCCAAACCAACAAAAACAAAAGGTGTGTGTTTTTGAGTTTCTTGAAATTTTGTTTTCACCTAATTATTATTTTTTTCTCCAAGGAAGGAGAGACTGTTAAGTAATGGGTTAAGAGGCATTGCAATTAGTTTATGTTAAGTATCCATTAATTGACACTGATATGTAAAGGGGCTTCAGGTGGCCTCTATCAGGTGGTGTGTTGTTAAGAGCTTTGTGTAGAGGCTGTGGAAGTGAAATAAATGGTGTTTGGTGAAAAGGAACAAGAACTTTAGACTCTTCACTTCACAGCAACTAAAACGTCTAACAGCTAGGGGCTATACTTCACGGGCCACGCGATGGGCCCTGAGCCAATGAGCTAAACAGCTGGCTTGTACAGAGCAATGCCAGCAGCACGGGTTCAATTACCATACCAGCCTCCCCGAACAGGCACCGGAAAAGACTAGAGGCTTTTCACAGTATCTTCATTGAAGCCTACTTGTGACAATAAGCTATTGTTATTATTATTATTCCCGCTTTTTCAAAGAGCAATCCAATTAATCCTACTCTTCTGGTCTTTCCCCATATCAGTGCATTTCTTTCTCCTGTAAATATTGACCCAATTCATTTTGAAGCCAACTATGGGATCTGTATCCAGGCAACGCATTCTAAATCCTAACCACTTGCTGTGTAAAAATAATTTTCCTCATATTACCTCAGGTTCTTTTCCAATGGGCTTAAACCTGTCCCCTCTGGGTGTTGACATGCTAACCATTGAGAATTGTTTCCCTTTAATTATCTAAATCATTGATGATTTTAAGTTTCCCTATTTAATCTCTTCTCAGTCTTCTCTGCTTTATGCAGAATAACCCCAGCATCTCCAGTCTGCCCATGTAACTAATCCCTTATCCACGGAACAATTCTAGTATATCTCTTCTATAACAATGGACATTTTGCCCCAATAAATCTACCAGATTGTATCCTATTGTTATCTGGAAGTCAAAGCATATAATAATAATCTTTATTGTCACAAGTAGGCTTACATTAACACTGCAATGAAGTTATTGTGAAAAGCCCCTAGTCGCCACATTCCAGCGCCTGTTCGGGTACACAGAGGGAGAATTCAGAATGTCCAAATTACCTAATAGCACGCCTCATGGGAATTGTGGGAGGAAACCCACGCAGACATGGGGAGAACGTACAGATTCTGCACAGACAGTGACCCAAGCCAGGACTCTAACCTGGGACCCTGGCACTGTGAAGCAACAGTGCGAACCGCTGTGCTACCATGCCACTCCATACAATCTACTGGATAGGAATATTCTCAAAACATTCCAGCACTTATATGAGGATTGATCGGGTTGCGCATAATAATATATTAGCTAGGGTCATATATGATTCCTTTGGAATATCAAGATTAATTTGCCATTTTCCTGTTCACAGATGCAATTCTAATATTTGTGCAACTCCCAAAAACTAATAATAAGAGCTCTTGCCTATCCCATCTCTCTTTTCCTTTAGAATTTACTGATCTGGCCCAGATGTGTTGTAAATTTGTAGCTCATGTTGCTCTTCATGACTTATAATTCTCTCGTGTCAAAGTTGTCAGAACTAGAATTTGACCACAGCTTACGTCTGCAAAGATTGATGTGAAGAATCTAATTTAAAAATCTGAAATTAAGGGCGACATGGTGGTGCAGTGGTTAGCACTGCTGCCTCATGGCACCAAGGACCTGGGTCGATCCCACCTCGAGCCACTGTCCGTGTGGAGTTTGCACATTCTCCCCATGTCTACACTGGTCTCACCCTCACAACTCAAAAAGATGTGCAGACTAGGTGGATTTGACACACGAAATATAGGGGAGGCAATGGCATAGTGGTATTGGCGCTGGACAAGTAATCCAGAGACCCAGACTAATGATCTGGGGACCTGGGTTCGAATCCCACCACGGCAGATGATGGAATTCAAACTTAATAAAATATCTGGAATTAAAAAGTCTAATCATGACCATGAAACCATTGTCAATTGTCGTAAAAACCAATCTTCCCTTTAGGGAAGGAAATCTGTCATCCTTACCTGGTCTGGCCTATATGTGACTCCAGACCCATAGCAATGTGGTTGACTCTTAACTGCCCTCTCAAGGGCAATTAGCGATGGGCAATAAACGCTGGCATAGCTTGTGGTGCCCACGTCACATGAGCAAATATTTTTTTTAAATTGGGGAAAAAAAAGAATTGGGTACTCTAAAAAAAATCTGAAATTTTGTGATTATAATCATGTGTTTGAAACCATATGTTAAAGAAGCGATCCATTCTTCAATTCTTCAATTTACTAACTAAGCTGAAATATCTCAATCTGCCTTACTATTGTCTCCAAACAGTTTTCCTTTGCCTCTCCACATTTGCTGCTTTTTTATCAGAATTGTGTCCTAGACCTCAAGGAATTTTGAAGACAACATTTGTACAATTTTACTGCAGTTAAGCCTTGCATGGTTCTACACCAAATGGAGATTGTTACAGTATGCCTGCTTATATATTTGTCAAGAATTAACCTGGCATCAAGAGGCCTGTTGTGCTCTTAACATGATTCTACATCTTAACAAACTGCTTTACTGAACCACGTCCAGAGTTTCATTCAGGTTTAGGAAAGAAAAGAGGGTCAGGTTGTGCTTTAAAAATCAGGCCATGGAGCCTCTTGTTACAAACATACTGAAAGCCTAAAATAGTTGGTCGGAAAACATGTACAGCCAATCCAGTTTGCAAATTGCATTGAAGATCAAGAAGATAAAATGGCCACTCATGAAAAGATGTGGGGCTGGATTCTCTGATTCTGGGGCTATGTCCCCATGCCGGCGCGGGAACAGTGGCGTTTTATGCCAAAATAACTGGTGCAAAACGGCCACCGATTCTCCGTTTTGCAGGAGGCTAGCAGGAAGGCAGTGTAGAGCACCCGGCTCTAGCAGCCGATACGTCCCGGAGAATTGCCGGGTCCATGGTCACGCACGCGCACGGTGGCGGCCTGCCATGCTGTGCTAGATGGCGGTGGCCGCTCGCGGACCCGACCCGCGAAATAGTCCCCACCTTTGCCGGCTCGTGTGCCCCGGACCACACCCCCACAGTGCCTGCAGCCCCTGATAAAGTCCCCCCCCCCCCCACCTCCCCGCAGATCGGCCCTCCCCTGACTGTGGCGGCGCTGGACTGAGTCCGCAGCCATCACACCAATTTCCCGACGGGTGAGACCATGAGAGGCCCATGCTGTCGGGAACTCGGCCGGTCCAGGGCGGAGCATCGGGGGTGGGCCTCAGGCAATGTCCTGAGGCGTCAATACGTGGCACGGTGTACTCCTAGAGTGCACTGCTTTGGAGGGACCAGAACACCGCAAAAGCGGAACCACCCACAATTTCGTCGGAAACTTGCATTCTCCGGCCCGTCACCGAACGTGATTTCAGCATCGGTGACCAGAGAATCCAGCCTGTGGTTTCCGTTTCAGAAAGCACACAGCTTTAAACAGAAGGTGCTCTTTTCTTCCACTACCAAGTTGTACCATGTTTCATGCTGAATCTTGAACATCAATCAGAACAGACATTTCAGCACTCTATTGCAACACTTCAAAGTTATTCTTAACTTAAACTCTGCTATCGTCTGGCTAAAATGAGCAATACAGCCTCTTTTCCACTGTGTGATGTTGTTGCTTCATGCAGAAAGGGTACTGAAAACAGTGAATCTTGGCAATGATTCTGCTAAAGTTAAAATAAAGTCCATAATTGCTCTTACTGATGGTTAGCAATGCCATAATGTTTATCTTCATCATCTCGAAAGACGTCTCTTATTTCAGGGTTGCACAGTGGTTAGCACTGCTGCCTCACAGCGCCAGGGACACTGGTTTGATTCCGGCCTTAGATGACTGTGTGGAGTCTGCATGTTCTCCTCGTGTTTGCATGGGTTTCCTCCCACAGTCTAAAGATGTGCAGGTTAGGTGGATTGGCCATGATCATTGTGCGAGGTTATGGGGATGGGGCGGAGGAGTGGTCCTCAATAGAGTGCTCTTTCAGAGGGTTGGTGCAGACCTGATGGGCCGAGTGGCCTCCTTCTGCACTGTAGGGATTCTATGGTTGATTTGTTGGAGACTTGCTAGCGGCCTTGTTGAATCACTTTTTCTAGCAGCCTGACACACTGATGTCTCTGAAGTTCGGGATATCATTCACCTTGAACCAGGGTAATGCCACACATGTGTACATAATGAATAAGTACTATTTTGTTGTTGTCCATTAGCAAAAATGGAAATAGAAAGGGATTTCATTCATTTATTTTATGTTTGCTACGGAAGATAAAGTTCAACAAAATATGATAGGTTTTAGAAGGGACACTTGACCACTAATTTTAAATAAACTATTCTAATCTTATATAGGTCGCTGTGGAAGCATTGAATGAAATTTGCCGCTCCTGCCAGTGGTGGGAAACATGGCGAGCAGGCGCAGAAAATTTGGAGTGATGAGAAAAATCAGTTTCCCATCATCAGGACATCAGTTTGGAATTTTGTTCTCTGACTACGTTTGATGCTGGGCTAAAGGCGGATCGAGCTTCCCACTGATCTATGTCAAGAACCATATTTGCATTCATTTGCATCTCATGGATGCTCATTAAAAGGCAAACTCACCAGAATCAGATTCCTCTCCCAAATTCAGCGCCCTGCCTACAGATAATCTGAACAGCCTGTTTCGTGTCTGGCGTGAACCTTACGAGATTCAGTTCATTGACACCTTGGAGGTGTATTGTTGCTGCTTTGGCCTACTTTTGAATGGGTGTCAATTCACAGGCAGCTCGAAGGTTGGATAGGGGAGTCAGGATTACAGGGAAAGGAAGCAGAGTGTGCAGAGAAGATAGGCGGGTTGTCTGGGTAAGAGGGAGAGTGCCTTGAATAGCGGGGTCGATGGAGTCGACGGTGGGGGCTTCGTGGGGGAGGGGTGAGCTCAGCGTCCTGGTGGTAGGGAATAGTTGCAGTCAGAGGGGGAAGTGGGCACTTTCGGCTATGCCTGGGTAGGTCGCACGTTCGGCAGCTCCCGCCAAGAACGGACTTTTGGACCCTTTTGAGGAGCCCCAGCGGCACTTGGACGACGATTCCTGGTGTGGGAAGGCAGCAGTAAGGTTCCCCCAGCATTATATGGAATGGACCAGGAGTGGAGCGATTAAAAAAAGTGGTTTAGGAGCAGAGAGGAGAGCGGGTGCGGAAAGGTAAGATGGCGGCGGGTGGAGACCAGGCAGCGTGGGCGCAATGGTCACGGGAGCAGCAGGAGTTCCTGAAAAGCTGCTTTGCGGAGCTGAAAGCAGAAATGCTGGCCCAAATGAAGGCGTCGATAGAAAAGCTGGTGAAGACCCAGAAGGCCCAAGGGGCGGCGATTCGAGAGGTGCAGCAGAACGCCTCTGAAAACGAGGATGAGATTCTGGGCCTGGCGGTGAAAGTGGAGGCGCATGAGAGGCTGCACAAGAAGTGCCAGGAAAAGTTCAAGGACCTGGAGAATAGGTCGAGGAGGAAGAATCTCCGGATTGTAGGTCTCCCTGAAGGGGTGGAGGGGTCCGACATGGGGGCATATGTAACCACAATGCTGAACACGCTAATGGGCACAGGAGCCTTCCCGCGGCCCTTGGAGCTGGATGGGGCTCACAGAGTCCTGGCAAGGAGGCCTAAAGCCAATGAGCCACCAACGGCTGTAGTGGTGAGGTTTCACCGCTTCATGGACAGGGAGTCCGTCCTGAGATGGGCGAAGAAGGAATGGAGCAGCAGGTGGGAGAATACGGAGATCCGTATTTATCAAGACTGGAGTGCAGAGCTGGCTAAGAAGAGGGCTGGATTCAACCGGGCCAAGGCGGTGCTCCACCGAAAGGGGGTGAAGTTCATGCTGTTGCAGCTAGCGCGACTGTGGGTCACTTTTCAAGATCGCACCCATTATTTTGATACGCCGGATGAGGCGTGGACCTTTATACAAAACGAGAAGTTGGACTCGAATTAAGGGTTTGATGTGGAGTTGGGTTTGTTTATTCGTTGTGTGGGAAAGCTGGGGAGTGGGAAGGAGTGAGTGGGTGTGATATGTGGGTTTTGTATGTCTGTGGGCATCGGTACTGTTTTGCAGGGGCCGGTCCCCGTGTGCGAGGGGGGCAGGAGGCCCTGGGTCGTGGGGAACTGGGGTGAGGTTGTAGGAGAAAGGAGCTGCGCCATAGGGGGCGGGGCCGGCCAAGGTGGAAAACGCAGGCTTTTTCCCACGCTCAGGAAGGGGGAGTGTGGGGCCTGAGGGGAGGGGCGGTGCTGGAGGGGTGCTCACATCGGCCTGAAGGGGGGGATGGGATGGGGATTCCACTCGGGGGGCCGTTGGCAAAGGCGGAAGCGGCCGGGGTCAGCAGGAGTCAGCTGACATACGGGAGTGCAATGGAGGGAGCAAGGGGGATAGACGCGGGTCTAGTTGGAGGCGGCGGGGGGGGGGGGGGGGGGGGACTGGGTTGCTGCTGTACTGACCGATGGGGAGCTGGAGGTAAAAGGGAGAGTCGGGGCGGGGGTTCGCCGCCTGGGGGACTGAAGTGTGCGGGAGGCATGGGCACATGGCTGGCCTAAGAAAGGGGATGGCTAGTTGGCAGGGGGGGTGCGAGTAGCCCCCTGATCCGGCTGATAAAATGGAATGTGAGGGGCCTAAATGGGCCGTTCAAGAGGGCCCAGATGTTCACGCACTTAAAGGGACTGAAGGCAGACGTTGTTATGCTTTAGGAGATGCACTTGAAGGTGGCAGATCAGATCAGGCTGAGAAAGGGATGGGTAGGGCAGGTCTTTCATTCAGGGCTGGATGCGAAGAACAGAGGGGTTGCAATACTGGTGGGGAAGCGGGTGTCGTTCGAGGCGCTGAATATTGTGGCAGATAATGGGGGTCGATACGTGATGGTGAGTGGTAGGTTGCAGGGGACCTGGGCGGTACTGGTGAATGTGTCTGCCCTGAATTGGGACGATGCAGGGTTTATGAAGCGCATGTTGAGTCGGATCCCGGATCTGGAAGCGGGGAGCTTGATAATGGGGTGGGGGGGACTTTAGTATGGTACTGGACCCAGCATTGGACCGATCCAGGTCAAGGGCGGGTAAGAGGCCAGCTGCGGCCAAGGTGCTAAGGGGTTTTATGGGCCAGATGGGGGGAGTGGATCCGTGGCCAGGCCGGGGGCCAGAGAGTTCTTTTTTTTCTCCCATGTACATGAGACCTATTCACGGATAGACTTCTTTGTGATGAGTAGGGTACTGAGCCCAAGAGTGGAGGGAACGGAATATTCGGCTGTAGCGATTTCGGACCATGCCCCGCACTGGGTGGAGTTGGGGTTGGGAGGAGAGGGACCAGCGCCCGCTGTGGCGCCTGGATGTGGGACTGTTGGCGGATGGGGAGGTTTGTGGGCGGGTCCAGGGGTGCATTCACAGATACATAGAGGCCAATAATAATGGGGAGGTGCAGGTGGGTGTGGTTTGGGAGGCTCTGAAGGTGGTGGTTAGGGGAGAGCTAATTTCAATTAGGGCTCACAGGGAGAAGAGAGAGAGGATGGAAAGGGAGAGGTTGGTGGGGGAGATAGTAAGGGTGGACAGGAGCTATGTAGAGGCCCCCAAAGAGGTGCTGCTGAGGGAGCGACGGAACCTCCAAACGGAATTTGATTTATTGACCACGGGGAAGGCAGAGGCTCAGTGGAGGAAAATGCAGGGGGCAGTGTATGAGTATGGGGAGAAGGCGAGTCGGATGCTGGCACATCAGCTTCGTAAGAGGGAGGCGGCAAGGGAGATTGGAGGAATCAGGGATAGGGGGGGGAATACGGTGCGGAGTGCGGTTAAAATAAATGATTTCTATGGCGACCTGTACAAGTCAGAGCCCCCGGAGAGGGGAGAGGGGATGCGGCAGTTCTTAGATCAACTGAGGTTCCCAAGGGTAGAGGAAGAGCAGGTGGCTGGCCTGGGGGCCCCGATGGGGCTGGAGGAGCTGGTTAAGGGATTGGGGAGCATGCAGGCGGGCAAGGCCCCGGGACCAGATGGTTTCCCGGTTGAATTTTATAGGAAGTATGTGGATCTGTTGGGCCCGTTGCTGTTGTGAACCTTCAATGAGGCGAGGGAGGAAGGGACTCTGCCCCCAACAATGTCTCGGGCGCTGATCTCGCTGATTCTCAAGCGGGATAAGGACCCACTGCAATGCGATTCGTATAGGCTGATCTCGCTCCTTAACGTAGATGCCAAGTTGCTGGCGAAGGTCCTCGCTACGAGGATTGAGGACTGTGTCCCGGGAGTGACACATGAGGACCAGACGGGGTTCGTGAAGGGCAGGCAGTTAAATGCGAATGTGCGGAGGCTCCTGAACATGAATATGATGCCCTCGGTGGGACGGGAAGCGGAGGTGGTGGCGGCTATGGACGTGGAGAAGGCCATTGATCGGGTAGAGTGGGAGTACCTATGGGAAGTGTTTAGCAGGTTTGGGTTCAGGGAAGGGTTCATAGGGTGGGTCAGGTTGTTATACAGGGCCCCGGTGGCGAGCGTGTCTACGAACCGGCGGAGATCGGAATATTTCAGATTGTACCGGGGGACGAGACAGGGGTGTCCCATGTCCCCTTTGCTGTTCGCGCTGGCAATTGAGCCGCTGGCCATGGCATTAAGTGAGTCTAGGAACTGGAGGGGGTTGGTCCGTGGAGGGAAGGAACACCGGGTGTCGTTGTATGCTGATGACCTGTTGTTTTTTATTGCAGATCCAGTGGAGGGGATGGTGGAGGTCATGCGGATCCTTAGAGAGTTTGGGGACTTCTCGGGCTACAAGCTCAACGTGGGGAAGAGTGAGCTCTTTGTTGCATGCGGGGGGCCAGGAGAGGGGGCTAGAGGAGCTGCCATTGAAGAGGGCGGAGAGGAGCTTTCGATACCTGAGTATCCAGGTAGCTAGGAGCTGGGGGGCCCTGCATAAGCTCAATTTGACACGGTTGGTGGACCAGATGGAGGACTTTAGGAGATGGGATGTGTTGCCACTTTCCCTGGCGGGTAGGGTGCAGTCGGTCAAGATGACGGTCCTCCCGAGGTTCTTGTTCGTGTTCCAGTGCCTGCCCATCCTAATCCCCAAGGCTTTTTTTAAGCGGGTAAGAAGGAGTATAATGGGGTTTGTATGGGCGAGCAAGACCCCGAGGGTGAAGAGGGTGTTTTTGGAGCGCACTCGAGACAGGGGCAGGCTGGTGCAGCCGAATCTGTGTGGTTATTATTGGGCAGCTAATGTGGCGATGATCCGTAAATGGGTAATGGAGGGAGAGGGTGGCAGCATGGAAGAGGCTAGAGGCAGCGTCTTGTGTGGGTACTAGCCTGGGGGCGCTGGTGACGGCACCGTTGCCGCTACCGCCGACACGGTACACCACAAGCCCGGTGGTGGCGGCGACATTGAAGATCTGGGGGCAGTGGAGGCGACATAGGGGTGAGGTGGGGGCCTCAATTTGATCCCCGATACGGGGTAATCAAAGGTTTGCGCCGGGCAGGATGGATGGAGGGTTCCTAAGTTGGCATCGGGCAGGAATTAAAAGGATGGGGACCTGTTTATTGATGGGACTTTTGCTAGCCTGGGGGCGCTGGAGGAGAAATTTGGGTTGCCTCCCAGAAACGCTTTTAGATGTATGCAAGTGAGGGCTTTTGTGAGACGGCATGTGAGGGAATCTCCGCTACTTCCAGCACGAAGGATTCAGGACAGGGTGATTTCGGGTTTATGGGTTGGAGAAGGCAAGGTCTCGGCAATTTATCGGGAGCTGCAGGAAGCAGAGGAGGCCTCGGTGGAGGAGTTGAAGGGCAAGTGGGAGGAGGAGCTCGGGGAGGAGCTGGATGAAGGTCTGTGGGCTGATGCCCTGGGCAGGGTCAATTCCTCCTCCTCATGTGCCAGGCTCAGTCTAATACAGTTCAAAGTAATACATAGGGCGCATATGACAGGGGCGAGGATGAGTAGGTTTTTTGGGGCGGAGGACAGATGTGTGAGATGTTCGGGGAGCCTAGCGAATCACGCCCATATGTTCTGGACGTGCTCGGTGCTGGAGGGGTTCTGGACGGGCTTTGCGAGGGCTATGTCCAAAGTTGTGAACACCCGGGTCAAGCTGAGCTGGGGGATAGCACTATTTGGGGTATCGGACGGGCCGGGAGTGTAGGAGCCGAAAGAGGCCGGAGTTCTGGCCTTTGCGTCCCTGGTAGCCCGGCCGAGAATCCTACTAATGTGGACAGATGCAAAGCCCCCAAGCGTGGAAGTTTGGATCAATGACATGGCAGGGTTCATTAAGTTGGAGAGGATAAAGTTCGCCTTGAAGGGTCTGTGCAGGGGTTCTCCAGGCGGTGGCAACCGTTCCTAGACTTTCTTGCGGAACAATAGGTGGAGGTCGAAACAGCAGCAACCCAGGGGGTGGGGTTTGGTTTATGTTTTTGTTAAAGGGGGGCGTTTTCCCCACTTTTGTATTTATTGGTTAAATGGGGTTAATGTATCCTTGTTTGATTTCCTATGTACAATTTTGTTTTTCTTTCTTTCTTTCTGAAGTGTTTGGTTGAAAACTGTTGAAAATTTTGAATAAACATATTTTAAGAAAAAAGAGGGGGAAGTGGGATGCAGTAGGGTGGAAGATTCAGGGTGAGGTCTCATTGGGTGCGTCACGGAGGGAGACCAAACAGATGGCACGGATAATGGGAGGGGCAAGATCAGGGTGGACATGGAGGCTGTAACGGGTCCCGGCTCTGAGGGCAGGAAAGGCATGTGGAGGTGGATGGTGATGGACTCCACAGTAATGGGGTAGTTCAAGGGTGACAGAGAAGAAAGGAATGGTGATATTGGGTGGGTCTATGGTAATGAGGGAATGTTGGCGAATGACAGGGGAGGGTGGAAACTAGTGCAGCGAGTCCGAAAACTAACAGGCCTAATTTTTTCAGTCACAACAATGCATTCGATGTAATCTGTGATACCTCAAAATGGGAGGAGGGTCTTTTCTGGTGGGTCAGCATATGTAGCTGACTAAAGGGACCCTCTAATAATTTTGATGTAACTGGATGTCAAAGATGCTCGCTTGTGTTCTCCACCCTATGGTGAAGGCTGCATTGCAGCAGGTGTCTTCTTGACCCATGGGTCTCATAACATCGAATCCCAGCAAGGTGTGGAGCAGCCATTCATTCTGTACCATTTGCCATTGGCTGCAGTTAGAGGTACGGGAGGAAGGAGGTGGATGTGTCCAAGGGGCACGGCTGATGGAGGGTAGCCAACTCGCAACTCCAAACCTCCATCTTCCTGAGTAAATGGTCATGGCTAATAAGGAATCTTGTGGTTAGTCGTTCAATGCTGCCGAAGCGAAGGACTCTCTATAGAATTCCAAGAGCGGTGGAGACAAATGGAGAAGTGTCCATGTGAGGCTTCTTGCACCTGGCTCTCATCACCCCAGGTTAAAGTATAATGTCTCCATATGCATTCATGTGAATGGGACAAACACAATCTATGGACCTCCATGTCCTTTACCTGGAAGTGGTGGGGTGGAAATGCCATGTCAAGATGGAAGTCAATAAATGGCTTAGCACTTAGCTGCTGGCTTTGAGATAGAGCGAAAGCTGTAAAAAAAAAACATGCTCCCTTAATGTATCACTTCAATTCATCCACTGAGACATCGATGATACAGACAGCTCTGCCTTGATAATGGCTCTCATCCGGATCAGGAGAAGAAGACCCATTGCCGTTTGAAACAGGGTCATGAGGAGCAAGTGCCTGAGCATCAAGAGGCACAAGGGCCTCTATAAGGTCAAGAGGCTGGTGACCATGGACCACTGCAACGGCAACCATGGGTGTACCACCACCGGCTATGCTCTTGTCTTTCGATGAGCAAAAAGCAATGCTGGAGGCACCCTTGTATGTTTCGGGCTGTGGTTGGTCACACCTGCAAGCTTCACCAGTATGGGTTGTAGCTGCAAAGCCTCTAGAGGGGTAGTGAGGAGCCCCTGGCCTGCAGTGAGTGAATGTGTGTCTGGATGCCCTTTAAATGTGGCACCAGGACCTTCGACCATGACATAATGGTGGGGCAGTTGACCTGCTGCCCACCCTGCCACAAAATCTGCCAAGGTCCTTGCTCATGTAATTACTGAGCTGAAACGTAGACGATTGCGTGTGTTCACCTGCCCTGCAGCTGAGCGGCAATCAGACCAAATTCATCGCTTGTCATTGCACTTGTTCTCCAGAACAGAAAACTCTGACCATAGACCTTGCACTCAATGTGGGATTGGGGCACTGGAGGTTGTGGTGGTATCTATTAGGGGTCATGTGGGACTGTGAAGCCGTGATGCTATTGGCTGACAGATCCCGGGTCCTGGTTGGCTGTCGACTCCTGGCTCTGCCCTGAAGGCGGAGTATAAGAACCCGAGCTTCTCCCCGCCGCTTCATTCTGTTGCTGAACTGCTGGGGACAAGTCTCGCTTAATAAAGCCTCATCGACTTCATCACTACTCGTCTCTCTCGTAAGTCATTGTGCGCTACAATTTATTAAGCGAGCTTAAAGGACTATGGAGCTCCGGATCGCCCCGGAATGCCTGTGGATCAGCCCCCACGCAGCGAACTCGGCAGCAGTTTTTAAACACTGGCAAGCTTGTTTTGAAGGCTACCTCCGAACGGCCCCCGGCCGGATCACAGAAGACCAGAAAATGCAGGTCCTGCATTCGAGGGTAAGCCCGGAAATTTACCCTCTCATAGAAGACGCAGAGGATTTCCCGACGGCGCTCGCAGCACTGAAGAGCATCTACGTTCGCCCCGTGAACCAGGTCTACGCACGCTACCAACTCGCAACGAGACGGCAAAGTCCTGGAGAATCGTTAGAAGAATTCTATGCCGCGCTGCTAATTTTGGGACGGGGCTGCAGCTGCCCGCCGGTGAACGCGATCGAACACACGGACATGCTAATTTGCGATGCGTTTGTGGCAGGTATGAACTCTCCCCAAATCCGCCAAAGACTTTTAGAAAGAGAGTCGCTAGGATTCTCAGAGGCACGGGCCATTGCAGCTTCCCTAGATGTGGCCTCGCAAAACGCCCGCGCCTACGGCCCCGACCGCGCGGCAGCCCCTTGGGCTCCGTGGACCCCCGTCGCGACAAGCCCCCCCCCCTCCCTCACAGGCTTGCGCGGTTAAAGTGCCAGACCATCCCGGGGGGGCCCGCTGCTATTTCTGCGGGCAAGCGAAACACCCCCGGCAGCGCTGCCCGGCCCGCGCAGCTATTTGCAAAAGCTGCGGCAAGAAGGGCCATTACGCGGCTGTGTGCCGGTCCCGGGGGGTCGCCGCAATCCCCGAGAAGAACGAGCCCAGCGCATCCCAAACGCTCCCCAACCCCCCCAGCGCCCCATGTGCGACCCGCGGGCGCCGCCATTTTGGGTCCCGGGCACCACGAGGGGAGGATGGGCGCCGCCATCTTGTGACCCCCCAGCCACGTGCGATTCATGGGGTCGGCCATTTTGTCCACCCCCGACCACGTGCGATCCATGCGGGCGGCCATTTTGTCCACCCCCGGCCGCGTGTGATTCATGGACGCCGCCATCTTGGATGGCAACAAAGGACCCCAGCATCGACGGCTCCACGGGGTCCGAAGAAGACGCCGAGACACTACGACCACGACTGGCTTCGGTGACGCTGGATCAATCACGGCCCCGGACGCTCCAGACGACGACAACAATGGTGCTGATCAACGGACACGAGACATCATGCCTGATCAACTCCAGGAGCACCAAAAGTTTCATTCACCCAGACACGGTAAGACGCTGTTTTCTGACCATCCATCCAAGTACCCAAAAGATTTCCCTCGCTGCAGGATCCCACTCCGTAGAGATCAAAGGGTTCTGCATCGCGAACCTAACGGTGCAAGGGAGGGAGTTTAAAAACTACAGGCTCTACGTCCTTCCCCAACTCTGCGCGCCCACATTACTGGGATTAGATTTCCAGTGTAACCTGCAGAGCCTAACATTTCAATTCGGCGGCCGAATACCCCCACTCACTATCTGCGGCCTCGCAACTCTCAAGGTTGAACCGCCGTCCTTGTTTGCAAACCTCACCCCGGATTGCAAACCCGTCGCCACTAGGAGCAGACGGTACAGCGCCCAGGACCGGATATTTATTCGGTCTGAAGTCCAGCGGTTGCTGAAGGAAGGCATAATCCAGGCCAGCAATAGTCCCTGGAGAGCCCAGGTGGTAGGAGTAAAGACCGGGGAGAAGCAAAGGATGGTCATAGACTATAGCCAGACCATCAACAGGTACACACAGCTAGATGCGTACCTTCTCCCCCGCATATCCAACATGGTAAATCGGATTGCCCAGTATAAGGTTTTCTCCACCGTGGACCTCAAGTCCGCCTACCACCAGCTCCCCATCCGCCCAGGTGACCGCAAGTACACAGCCTTCGAGGCAGACGGACGTCTATACCACTTCCTAAGGGTCCCATTTGGTGTCACGAACGGGGTCTCGGTCTTCCAACGGGAGATGGACCGAATGGTTGACCAGCACGGGTTGCAGGCCACGTTCCCGTATCTCGACAACGTAACCATCTGTGGCCACGATCAGCAGGACCACAACGCCAACCTCCAAAAATTCCTCCAGACCGCTAACGCCTTGAACCTCACATACAACGAGGAAAAGTGTGTTTTTAGCACAAACCGGTTGGAC
Source organism: Scyliorhinus torazame (assembly GCF_047496885.1). Lineage (NCBI taxonomy): Eukaryota > Metazoa > Chordata > Chondrichthyes > Carcharhiniformes > Scyliorhinidae > Scyliorhinus > Scyliorhinus torazame. The sequence continues at coordinate 195,674,515 of NC_092715.1, forward strand.
ATCCTGGGATACGTAGTGCGCAATGGGATAATAGGCCCCGACCCCGAACGCATGCGCCCCCTTATGGAATTTCCCCTCCCCCACTGCTCCAAAGCCCTGAAACGTTGCCTGGGGTTCTTTTCATATTACGCCCAGTGGGTCCCCCAGTATGCAGACAAGGCCCGCCCGCTAATACAGACCACTACCTTCCACCTGTCGACAGAGGCTCGCCAGGCCTTCAGCCGCATCAAAGCGGATATCGCAAAGGCCACGATGCGCGCCATCGACGAGTCCCTCCCCTTCCAGGTCGAGAGCGACGCCTCTGACGTAGCTCTAGCGGCCACCCTTAACCAAGCAGGCAGACCCGTGGCCTTTTTCTCCCGAACCCTCCACGCCTCAGAAATCCGCCACTCCTCAGTGGAAAAGGAAGCCCAAGCCATAGTGGAAGCTGTGCGACATTGGAGGCATTACCTGGCCGGCAGGAGATTCACTCTCCTCACCGACCAACGGTCGGTAGCCTTCATGTTCGATAATGCACAGCGGGGCAAAATTAAAAATGACAAGATCTTAAGGTGGAGGATCGAGCTCTCCACCTTCAACTACGAGATCTTGTACCGTCCCGGAAAGCTGAACGAGCCGTCCGATGCCCTATCCCGCAGCACATGTGCCAACGCACAAATAGACCGTCTCCAAACCCTCCACGAGGACCTCTGCCACCCGGGGGTCACTCGGTTCTACCATTTTATAAAGTCCCGCAACCTTCCCTACTCTGTGGAGGAGGTCCGTACAGTCACCAGGAACTGCCACATCTGCGCGGAGTGCAAACCGCACTTTTTCAGGCCGGATAGAGTGCACCTGATCAAGGCTTCCCGCCCCTTTGAACGCCTCAGTCTGGATTTCAAAGGGCCCCTCCTCTCCACCGACCGCAACACATACTTCCTGAACGTGGTGGACGAGTACTCCCGTTTCCCCTTCGCCATCCCCTGCCCCGACATGACAGCGGCCACAGTCATTAAAGCCCTTGGCACCATATTCACACTGTTCGGTTGCCCCGCATATATCCATAGCGACAGGGGGTCCTCCTTCATGAGTGACGAGCTGCGCCAGTTCCTGCCCAGCAAGGGCATAGCCTCGAGCAGGACGACCAGCTACAACCCCCGGGGGAACGGGCAAGTAGAGAGGGAGAACGGCACGGTCTGGAAGACCATTCTTCTGGCCCTACGGTCCAGGGATCTCCCAGTTTCCCGGTGGCAGGAGGTCCTCCCGGACGCTCTCCACTCCATCCAGTCGCTGCTGTGTACCACCACTAACCAAACGCCCCATGAGCGCCTCCTTGTCTTCCCCAGGAAGTCCTCCCCCGGAACGTCGCTTAATAAAGCCTCATCGACTTCATCACTACTCACCTCTCTCGTAAGTCATTGTGCGCTACAGAGGTATTCTAGTGAAGATAGTCAAAATGATTTTCAGATTAGAGGACAAAAATATGATGACAAACATCATGATTCGCAAAGCTGAAATTGTTTTTGATTGTAGAAAAAGATAAAAGGCAGACATGAAGCAGGGTTTTTAGTTCTGAGACATAGATAATCAAGACATAATTAGACAACTTGACTTGGACTGTGAGAATAGACCAGAGGGAAAAGATATAAAATTGACAAAACTCAAGGGAGATGGGAAATTGCACAAAATGTTATTTTCTATTTCCACAAAATAGTGTATGTGTGTAGGTTTCTAGCTGTCTGAGTTACTGGAGCGAGTGAATGGGGTGATGAAAGAAGAGGGTGTTTTATGAAATTGACACTGAGCAGTTTTGGAGATGGATAGACATTCTATTTTGCCTGAATGTCTTTACGAACAGAGTCCAATTTACCTGGAGCGTCCCATCAGGAAGTGGGCTTTGTCCCCCAAGTATCATTTCTTTTGTCACAGATGGTGCAAAATGATTGATGGGATTATTTGTCGTTTCTCATTTCATGGTTTATTATGTTCTTGTGCCTGAGATTGTGTTCAGTTAATTCCAATATGGCCAAGAACAGAAATCGGGGGCGGGACTTTCCGCTGCGCAGATTAAGTGTGACGGTGGGTGGGAAAAGAGGCATTGTTCCTGCGGGTCGCAATGGCGGGTTTTCATTTCTGGTTATTAGCGTCTGACCTCATTAAATATGCATTAACAGGAAACACGTCGTATCACGGGTGGCTGACCTGTGATTCACACGCCTCTCTGTGACCTAAGAGGATCATTCCTGCTCAACCTTCTCAATGTCAGCAGTCCAGGACTGCTACTGCAGACAGAAGACCCTCAGTGGGGTGAAGACTGCAACCCCAAGTTCAGTGACGTGTCACCGGGTCACCTTCTTAACGCTGTCATCTTCAGGCAACCCCCTGCCCCATAGACCCTCTTGATTTTCTCCCGCGTAAGGAACTCTGCAAGGTCACTCACCCACACCATTTGGCATCGGCGACCCTATGTCCCTCCACTCCAACAAAATACATCTCTGGGCTACCAAGGAGGCAAAAGTCAAAACATTGGCTTCTCTCGCTTCCTGGATTCCAGGGCCTGACGACACTCCAAACATCGCCACGTCTCATAATAATAATCTTTATTGTCACAAGTAGGTTTACATTAACACTGCAATGAAGTTACTGTGAAAGTCCCCTAGCCGCCACCCCCCGGCACCTGTTCGGGTACACAGAAGGAGAATTCAGCATGTGTCTATGGGGCTTGTGGGAGGAAATCGGAGCACCCGGAGGAAACCCATGCAGACACGGGGAGAACGTGCAGACTCCGCACACACAGTGACCCAAGCCAGGCTTTGAACCCGGGTCATGAGGCACGATCAATTTGACTTAAAGACGAAAGTTGAATCCAAACTGAGGCTTTATTGGTATCAGATGTGTGGCCTCCCACAGCAGCTGGCGAAATGGCTACGAGCTGGAGGACACGCATATTTATACCCCGCCTCCTGGGCGGAGCAGTCAGGCAGGGGCCACAGGCGAACCTGTAGTGCAGGTTCTACCGTACAACCTCTAATATAAGTACAACAGTGGTTTACCACATTCACCCCCTGTTTAAATTGAGTCCAGTGGGGGTGGTGGATAACTATATACAATCATGATTTTAATATCTACAGAGCAAAACAAATGTCTCTTGGCGTCCGGTCTGGGGCCTTGATAGTCCTTTGAGAGCGACGAAGTGGTGACGGCGATATTGGTGCTGACCTGGTCGAGGGTGACTCCGGGCGCGTGCCGAAATCCTCTTCATCGACGGGCATGGGCAGGGTAGGACGGACGGTCCTGGGGGGGGGGTGTTGCAAGCGATGGGGGAGGGGAGGGTGGCGCCGGGGGTGCCGGGGGTGGTGTGGGGGTGGAACATGCTGGTGCCAGGTCCCTGAGGGAGACAGTATCCTGGCGGCCATCGGGGAACGCCACGTAGGCGTACTGGGGGTTTGCGTGGAGCAAGTGTACCCACTCCACCAACGGGTCCGCCTTGTGGAGTCACACATGTTTACGGAGAAGCACGGTCCCCAGAGCTGTGAGCCAAGTCGGGTGCGACACCCCGGATGTGGACTTCCTCGGGAAGGCAAAAAGACGTTCATGGGGTGTATTGTTAGTGGCAGTGCAGAGTAACGATCGAATGGAATGTAGTGCATCAGGGAGGACCTCCTGCCAGCGGGAGGCTGGGAGATTTCAGGACCGTAGGGCCAGCTGGACGGCCCTCCATACCGTCCCATTCTCCCTTTCTACCTGTCCGTTTCCCCGGGGGTTACAGCTGGTCGTTCTGCTGGAGGCGAAACCCCTGCTGAGCAGGAACTGACGCAGCTCATCACTCATGAATGAGGATCCCCTGTCACTGTGGATGTAGGCGGGGAAACCGAACAGAGTGAAGATCGAATTGAGGGCGTTAATGACGGTGGCAGACGTCATGTCGGGGCAAAGGATGGCGAAGGGGAACCGGGAGTATTCATCGATCTCAGTGAGGAAATATGTGTGACGATCGGTGGAGGGGAGGGAGCCTTTGAAGTCCATGCTGAGGCGTCCAAAGGGGCGGGAGGCCTTTACCAGACACGCGCGGTCCAGCCGGTAGAAGTGGCAGTCCCTGGTGATTGTCCTTACTTCCTCGACGGAGTAGGGCAAATTTTGTGCCTTAATGAAGTAGTATAACCGTGTGACCCCTGGGTGACAAAGGCTGCAGTGCAGGGTCCGGAGTCGGTCTACCTGTGCGCTGGCACATGTACCTCGGGATAGGGCGTCTGGGGGCTCGTTGAGTTTGCCAGGGCGATACCTAATCTCGTAATTATAGGAGGAGAGCTCGATTCTCCACCGCAAGATTTTATCATTTTTGATCTTGCCCCGCTGTGTGTTGTTGAACATGAAGGCTACCGACCATTGGTCAGTGAGGAGAGTGAATCTCCTGCCGGCCAGGTAATGCCTCCAATACAGTATAACTTCAACGATAGCCTGGGCCTCCTTTTCGACGGATGAGTGTCAAATTTCAGAGGCATGAAGGGTGCGGGAAAAGAATGCCATGGGCCTGCCTGCCTGATTGAGGGTGGCGGCTAGGGCGACGTCTGATGCGTCGCTTTCTACTTGGAAGAGCAGTGTTTCATCTACAGTGTGCATTGTGGCCTTGGCAATATCAGGTCTGATCTGGGCGAAAGTCTGTTGGGCCTCGGCCGTCAGGGGAAACTGGGTGGACTGTATGAGTGGGCGGGCCTTGTCCGCATAGTTTGGGACCCACTGCGTGTAATATGAAAAGAACCCCAGGCAGCGTTTGAGGGCCTTGGGGCAATGGGGGAGGAGGAGCTCCATGAGGGGGCGCATGCGGTCGGGATCGGGCCCCAGAACTCCATTCTGGACCACATAGCCGAGGGTGGCTAAGTGGTTTGTGCTGAACACACACTTCTCCTTGTTGTAAGTGAGGTTTAGGAGAGTAGAGGTGCGGAGAAATTTAACATGGCTGGCGCCGTGGTCCTGCTGATCATGGCCGCAGATGGTGACATTGTCTAGGTACGGAAAAGTGGCCCACAAACCGTACCGGTCGACCATTCGGTCCATCTCCCTTTGGAAGACCGAGACCCCATTAGTGACGCCGAAGGGGACTCTAAGGAAGTGATATAGACGGCCGTCTGCCTCGAAGGCGGTGTATGGCCGGTCCGATTTACGGATGGGGAGCTGGTGGTAAGCGGATTTCAGGTCCACCGTTGAGAAGACCCGGTACTGCGCAATCTGGTTAACCATGTCAGATATGCGTGGGAGGGGGTATGCGTCGAGCTGCGTGTACCTGTTGATGGTCTGGCTGTAGTCCACGACCATTCGGTGTTTCTCCCCATATTTAACCACTACCACTTGAGCTCACCAGGGGCTGTTGCAGGCCTCGATAATGCCTTCCCGAAGCAACCACTGGACTTCGGACCTGATGAAGGTCTTATCCTGGGTGCTATACCGCCTGCTCCAGGTGGCGACGGGTTTGCAATCTGGAGTTAGATTAGCAAAGAGGGAAGGTGGGTCGACTTTAAGGTGGCGAGACCGCACACAGTAAGGGGTGGTAAGGGTCCGCCAAATTTAAGGGTTAGGCTCTGGAGGTTGCACTGGAAATCCAGGCCGAGGATAAGTGCAGTGCAGAGATTAGGGAGAACGTAGAGGCGGAAGCCGTGGAATTCTACGCCCTGGACCGTGAGCGTGACCGTACAGTACCCCCAGATCGCTACGCAATGGGATCTGGAGGCCAGGGAGATTTTTTATTTGGCGGGGTGTATCGTGAGGGAGCAGCGCCTTACCGTATCCGGGTGTATAAAGCTCTCGGTGCTCCCGGAGTCGAGCAAGAGGTCACATGGCCGTCGACTTTCACGCTGGTGGATGCGTTGAACAGGTTGTGGGGCGAGATTGGTCGAGTGACATGGAGGCGAGCCTTGTTTGGTCGTCGGGTAATGGGGCGGCCGTTGAGTTCTGATCTTGGAACACTGGTGGTGTCCATGTGCTGAGGGGTAGACAAGATGGCGGCGCCCGGAGATCTTGGGGGTTACAAAATGGCAGCGCCCATGGAACGCAGATTGCGGGGGTGGAGCAAGATGGCGGCGCCCATGAAACGCACGTGTTGCGTGGAGGGGAAGATGGTGGCACCCACTGATCGCACATGGTCTGGGGGGAGAAGAAGATGGCGACGCTCATTGTCCGTGACTGGGGGGGGGGTGGGGGCGATCGCGGACACTGAGCGGGCCTGGCACACCGCGGTGAAGTGGTCCTTCTGCCCGCAGGCTTTACAAAGCGCAGCGCGGGCCGGGCAGCGTTGGTGGTGGTGCTTTTGCTGGCCGCAAAAGTATCATCGGGGCCCCCCCGGGGTTTGCTGGCTGGCGTGTAACGCAGGCATATCGGGTGGGCAGTGCCCCCACTGGGGCGGCTGCCTGTGAAGTCCATGGAGGGTAGGAGGGGTGGGCCACGTGGCTGGGGGCGTACGACTGGACGTTGCGCAAGGCGACCGTCATGGAGAGCGCTAGCGTTTTAGTCTCTGCGAGGTCGCGCGTGGCCCCTTCTAAGAGCCGCTGACATAGGGGGCGTCATTCTCCGACCCCCCGCCCGGTCGGAGAATGGCCGTTGGCCGCCGTGAATCCCGCCCCCGCCCCCGCCGAAGTCTCCGGTACCGGAGATTGGGCGGGGGCGGGAATCGGGCCACGCCGGTTGGCGGGACCCCCCGCTCAATTCTCCGGCCTGGATGGGCCGAAGTCCCGCCCAGAAATTGCCTGTCCCGCCGGCGTAAATCAAACCTGGTATTTACCGGCGGGACCAGGCGGCGTGGGCGGGCTCCGGGGTCCTGGGGGGGGGGGGGCGCGGGGCGATCTGACCCCGGGGGGTGCCCCCACGGTGGCCTGGCCCGCGATCGGGGCCCACCGATCTGCGGGCGGGCCTGTGCCGTGGGGGCACTCTTTCCCTTCCGCCTCCGCGACGGCCTCCACCATGGCGGAGGCGGAAGAGACTCTCCCCACTGCGCATGCGCGGGAAACTGACAGCGGCCGCTGACGCTCCCGCGCATGCGCCGGGAAACTGACAGCGGCCGCTGACGCTCCCGCGCATGCGCCGCATTTCCGCGCCAGCTGGCGGGGAAACAAACGCCATTTCCGCCAGCTGGCGGGGCGGAAATCCCTCCGGCGTCGGCCTAGCCCCTCAATGTTGGGGCTAGGCCGCCAAAGATGCGGAGCATTCCGCACCTTTGGGCCAGCGCGATGCCCGTCTGATTGGCGCCGTCTTTGGCGCCAGTCGGCGGACATCCCGCCGTTGGGGGAGAATTTCGCCCATGATGTCTGACCCAATTCCGGTCACAAAGGCGTCCCTCATAAGGAGGTCTGAGTGTTCCTTAGCTGTAACATCCTGACAGTCACAGTCCCGGACTAGTGGGCTTAGGGCCCTCCAGAAGTCTTCTATGGACTCACCCGGTAGTTGAGAATGAGTTGCGAGCGCGTGCCTGGCGAAGAGCGTGTTTGTCTTCTGCTCGGAATTGTCCTTGAGTCGAGTCATGGCTTCGGCATAGTTTGGCGCATCCTGGATCAGCGGGAAGACTTTGGAGCTGAGCCTGGAATATAAGATCTGGATCTTCTGAGCCTCTGGAACAGGGGTCGGCGGCGCGTTGATATACGCTTCAAAGCAAGCTAGCCAGTCCTTTCTGGCATTGCTTGAGTGCGGATCCAGCTGCAGGCGATCTGGTTTAATACAGAGGTCCATCCTTCGAAACTGATACCAATAAATTGAGGCACGATCAATTTGACTTAAAGACGAAAGTTGAATCCAAACTGAGGCTTTATTGGTATCAGATGTGTGGCCCCCCACAGCAGCTGGCAAAATGGCTGCGAGCTGGAGGACACGCATATTTATACCCCGCCTCCTAGGCGGAGCCAGCAGGCAGGGGCCACAGGCGAACCTTTAGTGTACAACCTCTAATATAACTAAAACAGTGGTTTACCACAGGTCCCTAGCACTGTGAAGCTACAGTGCTAACCACTGTGCTACCGTGACGCTGGACTGAGGCAACCTTCTGTATAACGTCAGCGAACTCCTGCCAGAATCCTTTCAGCTTCGGACAAGCCCAAAACATGTGGACATGGTTCGCGGGCCTCCCTGGGCACCGTCCATACCTATCCTCCACCCCCTCGAAGAACTTGCTCATTCTGGCCACCATCATATGCGCCCTATGAACTACTTTGAATTGAATAGGACTAATCCTAGCACACAAAGAGGATGCATTTACTCACCTCAGAGCCGCCTCCCATAACCCAGCCTCCACCTCCCTTCCCAGCTCTTCCTCCCACTTCCGTTTAACCTCTCCTATCGGGGCTCCCTCCCAATCCATTAATTCCATGTAAACCTCCGACACCCTACCCTTGCCAACCCCTGATTTCAACACCACCTTGTCCTGCAACCCCAGGGGCGGCAGGTCGGGAAAGGATGGCACTTCCTTCCTGACATAATCACTCCTGACATAATCACGTACCTGTAAGTACCGAAACCCATTCCCGCTGGGCAGCTCATACTCCTCTTACAATTCCTCTGAGCTCGAAAAGCTTCCCCCCATAAATAGGTCCCCAAACCATTCCAATCCACCCATCATCACCCCCGGGACCCCGCATCCAACCACCCCCCCCCCCCCCCCATGGAAATCTATGATTCCCGCAAATCGGTGCCCAGACCGAGGCACCCTCCAACCCTCCAACCTCTGGTGCTGTCGCCACTGTCACATTTAGTCTAAATAATTAATACGTAGAAACATACATGGACAATACATTCAACAAACAGGAAGGACTCCAACACTGAGCCCTGCGAATCACCACTGGAAACTGCTTTCCATTCCCAAAAATATCCATCTACCGTTACACTTTGTTTTCTGTCGCTGAGCCAATTTTGGATCCAACCTTCTATCTTCCACTGTGTCCCACGAGATCGCGTTTTTCTGACCAGTTTGCCATGTGGGAACTTGTAAATGCCTCAGTGAAATCATGTAAACAATATCCACTACACGACCCTCATGAACACTCCTGTTACTTTCTCAAAAAATGACCAGCCTGTAGTTTTCTAGCGCACCTTTTTTAGATAATGGTACAACCTTTGGACCTCACCTGGAACTAGTGAGGATTGGAAAATGATCCTCAGAGCATCTACTATTTCCTCCGTGGCTTCCTTCAACAGCCTGGGATACAATCTATCTGGCCCTGGTGATTTACCCACTTTCAAGGATTCCAGTCCTTTCCTCTCTCACTCTGCTTATTGTATCTACTATTTCACACTCCTCATTAATTAAAATGTTTGAATAATTCCTCTCCTTCGTGAAGTCAGAGACAAAGTACCTACTGAGAACGTGCTCACATCAACCAGGAAATCAAAAGAACGGATTGGGTGAGTGCATTTATAAATTCTATAATAACAACGAGTAGAGAAAAAGGAGTAAGAGTGAGTGGAGCAGGGTATTTGAAAAGGCGAGAGGTGCGGGGAATTTGAAAGAGCAAGAGAGGAGAAGGATAAATGCAAATGCTGGTTCAGAAAGTGGCGTGGGGCCAACTAAAGCAGCTGATTTGTCTGCAGGTCCAGGTGAGCATTTTAAATCTTGCAATCAATTAATTGCTTATTATTTAGTTGGGACATAAAAATAAATAAATAATTAAAATGGAGTATAGATTAGTACCATAGAATTACACTAGACGTGTTAAGTAAGAAACAAGGTGCTCAGCTAACGTAAATAAGGCCCCTAACTAACGTAATTTTTCTTTTCAGAGAGCAACCAGCTTATTCAAGAGGGGCATCTTGGCAGGAGACCTCAGGCCTATGATATATTCATCCTGCACAATGTGGGAAATGAGGGATGCTTCCAGTATCCCTGGTAATCATGTGTGCAGAAGATGTCTCAAAATGCAGCTTCCAGATAACCGGATTTTGGAGCTGGAGTTGCAGGTGGACCCACTGTGGAGCATCGGCGATGCTGCGGAAGTCATGGATAGCACGTGTTGTAAGGTAGTCACACCGCAAGTGAGAATTGTACAGGCAGAAAGTGACCATCAGGAACAGTAAAAGACTCAAAAAGGCAGTGCAGAAGTCCCTTGTGGTCATCCCCCTCTCAAACCGATATTCCGCTTTGGATACTGTTGAGGGGATGGTCTTTCAAGGGAAAGCAGCAGCAGCCAAATGCACGGCACCGTGGCTGGCTCTGCTGTTCGGATGGGTGGGAGAAAGACAAGTGTTAGGGCTATAGTGATAGGGAATTCAGTAGTCAGTGGCGCAGATAAATGCTTCTGTGGCCGCAAACATGAATCAAGGATGGTATGTAGTCTCCCTGGTGCCAGGGTCTGGGCATGGAGCGGCTGCAGGGCATTCTGGGGAGGGAAGGTGAACAGCCAGTGGTAATGGTATACATTGGTATCAATGACATAGGTAAACTAAGGGATGAGGACCTGCAAGCCTAATAGGAAGTTAGGAGATAAACTAAAATGCAGGATCTCAAATGTAGTAATCTCAGGGTTACTCCCAGTTCCACGCATTGGAGAAAGCAGGAATAGGAGGATAGATCAGATGAATGTGTGGCTGGAGAGATTGTATAGCTGGGATGGTTTCAGATTCTTGAGGCACTGGGGCTGTTTCTAGGACAGGTGGGACCTGTACAAACCGCCTGGGTTGCACCCAAGCAGAACTGTCCTTGTGGGGGCCTTTTGCTAGTTCTGTTGGGGAGTGTTTAAACGAGTGTGGCAGGGGATGAGATCCCAGGGGTAGGATCAGATAGGTCAAATTCACATCAGGAAAATGGAGGTAGAACATTAGCTAGTGATGTAGAAGATGCACAATAGACTTGGAATTACAGGAGAAGCAAAGTTTTTAAAGTGTCCTGCAAGGAAAAATGATGGATTAAACTTCAATGCAAGGAGTATTACAAACAAAGTAATAAAATTAAGAGCACAGGTAGATGTAGTGATCTGCAGATCTGTGTGTATGTAAAGGGTTAATATACAGAAGTAACAACTAGATAACCACTAGATGGCAGCACTACAGATGGGTATAAAAGATAAACTCAGATAGAGTTCCCAGCTCTTCGTGTTTGGAGTGACTAGTGTCCAGAGGTAGAGAGAGAAAGCTTAGTGTGCAGGTATCATTAATCATAGTTAATATATATTTAGTCATGTTAATTCAACCTATAGTTTAGTTGTTGAAGAGAGAACAAACTCATGGTTAAATTGTTATTGTTACTCAACAAACAGTATTTGCTTTATTTGAAGACTTTGAGTGTTAATGAACATCGAGTGTGTGACCATCTTGGCAGAAAGCAAATGAGTAATAAGATATTACACAATGTAATATAACAGTAGACACATGGCCGAAGGGTGTCATTGCATAACAGAAACCTGGCTAAAGGAGGGGAAAAATTGGAAGCTGAATATCCCTGGATATAGAGATTTCAGGCAGGAAATAAAAAAGGAGGGTGAGTAGCACTAATGGTTAAAGAATTAATTCCAGTTGTGAGAAGGGATGATATACTAAACAGGTCAACAAACGAGGCTTTATGGATTGAATTTAGAAATAAAAAAGGGGCAGTCACTACTGGGAGTATGCTACAGACCCCCAAATTGTGAAAGGGCGTTAAAAGAGCAAATATGTGGGCAATTGTCTGCCTGAAGAACAAGAGGGCAATAATAGTAAGAGGCTTTAACTATCCCAATATCAACTGGGAATCAAACAGTATAAGGGGAACTAAGGGAGAAAGATTCATGCAGTGTGACCAGGACCAAATCTTTTCAACCTTTCAATCTTTTAGTGACCAAATCTTTTCAACCAATTAGTGTCAAACCCAACGAGAGGAGCTGCAATCCTAGACCTAGTCCTGGGGAACGAAGAAGGGCAAGTGGCAGTTGGCGACCATATCGGGGATAGTGATCACAATTCAGTTAGATTCAGTATTACCGTGGAAAAGGACAGAGATAAAGCAGGAGTAAAGATTTTGAACTGGGGGAAGGCAAATTTTGTAGAAATGAGAAGGGGCTTGGCTGAGGTGGAGTGGCCAGCCTGGCTACAGGATAAACCTGTGGAGAACGCAGTGGAAGCACTAAAAGGAGAGATCCTAAATGTACAAAGTAGACATGTCCCCTCCAAAAATAAGAGTGGTACTGCCAAATCTAGACCCTCCTCGTTGTCTAGAGGAATACAGGAGAAGATAAAACAGAAAAAGAAAGCGTTTGAGGAGCATAAAGAACTAAGCACTGTCGATAGCCTAGACGAGTATAGGAAGTGCAGGGACAAAGTTAAAAAGAAAATAAGGAAATCAAAGAGTGGGCAAAAAAAAGATTAGCAAGTAAAGTTGAAGAAAACCTAAAGATATTTTACCTATACATTAATGGTAAAAGGTTAGTTAAGGAAGATGTGGAACCTATCAGAGATAAAGAAGGAACCTTGCGTGTAGATGCAGAAGCTGTGGGTTTTAAACTAATATTTTGTCTCCTTGTTTACAAAGAAAATGGATGATGCAGATATAGTAGTGCAGGGACTTCCGGTGGCGGCATGTAGATGGAAGCCGCACATTGGGAACCAAAGCAAAGCTATATTAACTGAAGGGGAACCAGACAGCAGGGCCAGTAAGACTCAGAGGAAGAGCAGGCAGGGTGTGGTTTCTGATCAAAGAGGATCTAGTGGACTGAAGTGCATTTGTTTCGATGCTGGAAGTGTAACTGGTAAGGCAGATGAACCTAGTGCGTGGATTAGTACTGGGAACTATGATGTTGTTGCCATTACAGAGACTTGGTTAAGAGAAGGACTGGATTGGCAGCTTAACGTTCCACGATACAGATGTTTCAGGCGGGATAGAGGAGGGTGTAAAAGGGATGGGGGAGTTGCACTACTGGTTAAGGAGAATATCACAGCTGTACTGCGGGAGGACACCTCGGAGTGCTCATACAGCAAGGCAATATGGGTAGAGCTGAGGAATAGGAAGGGTGTAGTCACAATGTTGGGGGATGACTATAGGCCTCCCAACAGCCAGCGGGAGATAGAGGAACAGATATATTGGCAGAACCACTTAGCCATCCTCGGCTATGTGGTCCAGCAGGGTGTAAAAGTGACAGGGTTGTTGTGGTGCGTCATTTTAACTTCCCCTATATTGACTGGACTCACTTAGTAATAGGGACGTGGATGGGGCAGAGTTTGAAAGGAACATCCAGGAGGGCTTCTTGAAACAGTATGTCGATAGTCCAACTAGGGAAGGGGCCGAACTGAACCTGGTATTGGTGAATGAGCCAGGTGGTCGATGTTTCAGTTGGGGAGCAGTTCGGGGACAGTGACAACGACTCAGTAATCTTTAAAGTACTGATGGATAAAGATAAGTGTAGTCCTCAGGTGAAGGTGCTGAGGCTAATTACAAAAATATTAGGGAGGAACTGAAGAATGTAGATTGGGGGCAGATGTTTGAGGGCAAATCAACATCTGGCATGTGGGATGCTTTCAATTGTAAGTTGATAGGAATTCTGGACCGGCATGTTTCTGTAAGGAAGAAGGATAAGTATGGCAAGTTTCGGGAACCTTAAATAACGAGAAGTATTGTGAGCCGAGTCAAAAAGAAAAAGGAAGCATTTGTCAAGGCTAGGAGGCTGGGAACACACAAAGCAAATATGGAATACAAGGAAAGTAGGAAGAAACTTAAGCAAGGAGTCAGGAGGGCTAAAAGGGGTCACGAACGTCATTGGCCAACAGGATTAAGGAAAATCCCCAGGCTTTTTACACATATGTAAAGAGCAAATGGGTAGCCAGGGAGGGTTGGCCCACTCAAGGACATGGGAGAGAATCTGCGTGTGGAGCCAGAGGAAATGGGCGAGGTATTAAATGAGTACTTTGCGTCAGTATTCACCAAAGAAAAGGACTTGGTGGATGATGCGTCTGGGGAAGGATGTGTAGATAGATTGGGCCATGTTGAGATCAAAGAGGAGGATGTATTGGGGGTCTTGAAAAACATTAAGATTGACAAATCTCCAGGGCCTGATGGGATTTACCCCAGAATACTGAAGGCGGCAAGGGGGGTAATTATTGGGGCCTTGACATAAATCTTTGTATTCTCATTGGCTACAGGGGAGGTCCCAGAGGATTGGAGAATAGCCAATGTTGTTCCTTTGTTTAAGAAGAGTAGCAAGGATAATCCAGGTAATTATAGGCCGGTGAGCCTTACGTCAGTGGTAGGGAAATTATTGGATTTGGAAATAAATGGACGGATTAGCGAAAGGTAACATGGTTTTGTGAAGGGGAGGTCATGTCTCACTAACTTGATTTGGGTTTTTCAAGGAAGTGGCGAAGATGATTGATGAGGGTAGGGCAGTGGATGTTGTCTACATGGACTTCAGTAAGGCTTTTGACAAGGTCCCTCATGGCAGACTGGTACAGAAAGTGAAGTCACACGGAATCAGAGGTGAGCTGGTAAAATGGATACAGGACTGGCTCAGAAGACAGAGAGTAGCAGTGGAAGGGTGCCTTTCTGAATGGAGAGCTGTGACTAGTGGCATTTCTCAGGTATCAGTGCAGGGATCTTGCTGTTTGTAATATATATATAAATGATTTGGAGGAAAATATAACTGGTTTGATTAGTGCATTTGCGGGTAACACAAAGTTTGGTGGAATTGTGGATAGCGATGAGGACCATCAGAGGATACAGCAGGATATAGATTGGTTGGAGACTTGGGCAGAGAGGTGGCAGATGGAATTTAATCTGGACAAATGTGAGGTAATGCATTTTGGAAGGTCTAATACAGATGGGAAATATACAGTAAGTGGCATTGATAAGCGGTATTGATAGGTGGAGGGATCTGGGTGTGCAGGTACACAGGTCACTTAAAGTCACAATGCAGGCGGAGAAGGTAGTCAAGAAGGCATGCAGCATGCTTGCCTTCATTGGCCAGGGCATTGAATTTAAAAATTGGCAAGTCATGTTGCAGCTTTATAGAACCTTAGTTAGGCCACACTTGGAGTATAGTGTTAAATTCTGGTCGCCACACTACCAGAAGGATCTGGAGGCTTTGGAGAGGGTACAGAAAAGATTTACCAGGATGTTGCCTGGTATGGAGGGCATTAGCTATGAGGAAAGGTTGGATAAACTTGGTTTGTTTTCACTGGAATGACAGAGGTTCAGGGGAGACTTGTTAGAAGTGTACAAGGTTATGAGGGGCATGGACAGAGTGGATAGTCAGTCATTGGTTTTGGCCTCAGTGACTGATGAGCCCTGTCCAGTTCATACCTGGAGGGTTGTTCCCTCTCCCCCAGCAACTCTGCTGACATCTTCGCAAAGTACTCAGTCAGCCTTGGGCTCTCCACCCCCTCGGGCAGACCCACAATTTTTAAATTCTGACACCTAGGTCTGTTCTCCAGGTCCTCCATCTTGGCTCTGAGTCCATTGTTGGCCTCCACCATCCTCACACATTGAGGTGAACTGGTTGCTGTACTGAATCAGAGCTTCCTCCATCCTCTTCAACTTCTCTCCTTGCTCCCACACCTTGGCTGATGTCTTCGACACCACCGCCTTCACTGGGGCTATTGCCTCCTTCAGCAATACCTTCATAGCTACCATCATTTCTTTCCTCATCACCTCCACGTGCTTGGCAAACTGCTTTTCAAACTCCCCGGCCATCACCTTGGTCATCTTCTCAGCTGTGAAGGGCATGGCCCCGCTCAGCAACCCAGCCTCCACCATCTTTTCTGCTGCCAGGCTGACCCGTTCACTCAATGGCGAACCTTTGCTTGCCCCCCTTCCTCCTTATGTCTTCCTGCACCTGTTGATCCAAAAACTGCCCCTGGGACCGGGCATTAAATTCCGAAAAACTGAGCCTCGAACAGGTGCCACCCAACAAAACAAAGAACAAAGAAAATTACAGCACAGGAACAGGCCCTTCGGCCCTCCAAGCCTGCACCGGCCATACTGCCTGACTGAACTAAAAAAAAACACCCTTCCGAGGACCATATCCCTCTTTTCCTATCCTATTCATGTATTTGTCAAGACACCTCTTAAAAGTCACTATCGCATCTGCTCCCATTACCTCTCCTGGCAGCCAGTTCCAGGCACTCAACACCCTTTGTGTAAAAAACTTGCCTCGAACATCTCCTTTAAACTTTGCCCCCCACACCTTAAACCTATGGCACTAGTAATCCACTCTTCCACCCTGGGAAAAAGCTTCTGAAAGTAGAAACACCACGCCGAACCTCACACCACTGCTGTTAAGTGTTGCCTTCACCCAACCGAAGGTCGCCCGCCTTCTCACCAGCTCCACGGTTAGGTCCTGGTATAAACGTACACCAGCTCCTGCTCACCGTACCCCTCGCCTTCTTCTTAACATGATACCTATGAAAGGAAATCATTACTGCCCTTAGCAGCTCCTGAGTTGGGTGAAGGCACTGCCAGGGCTTATGAGGGAGATGGGGGAGGGTGGGGGGCGGGGGGGGGGGGGACCTGTGGAGGTTTTCGCATCCAAGGTAGAGGGAGAATTTGTTTTATTCCCCAGTGCACTAAGTGTATTTGAGGATCGACTGATTTGTAGTAGGGAAGGCGTTATTAGCTGGAGTCAAGGGATCAGATTATTCTGCGATAGCGTCTCTGATCATGCACCGCATTGGGTGGATGGGGTCCTGGAGAGGGAGGTAGCCCAGAAGTCGGGGTGGAAAACGGATGTGGGGTTGTTGGGGGACCGAAGTTTCTGTCGGAAAGATCGGGAAGGTGGTTGAGGAGTATGTGGGATTTAATTGTATCGGGGAAATATCGCAGGCGGTGGTGTGGGAGGCCCTGAAAGCAGCAGTGAGGGGAGAGATGATCTCGTTTAAGGCCATGTTGGACCAAGAGGAGAGGGAGGAGTGCCAAAAGTTGATAGAGGAGATGCTGGAGGTGGACAGGAGGTACACGGGAGTTGCAGATCCGACCCTTTTGGACAAGAGGAAGGAGCTTCAAGCTAAGTTTGACCGGTTGTCTACAGGGAAGGTGGTGCGCCAACTGTGGTGGGTGAGGGAAGCAGTTTATGAATATGGGAAGAAGGCAGGGCGTGTATCGGTTGGCCAACTCCAGAGGGAGGCGGTGGCGAGGGAGATAGTCCAGGTGTGGGATAGGACGGGGAAATTGGTGGTGACTCTGGTGCAGATTAATAACGTTTTTGAAGAGTTTTATGAGAAGCTGCATGGGTCGGAGCCATCGGGAGAGGAGCAAGAGATGAGGGAGTTTCTAGACGGGTTGGAGCACCCGAGGTTGGGGGAGGAGGATAGGGCTGGGTTGGAGGGGCCGGTGGGTGAACAGGAGGTAAAGGAGGCAATAGGGAGGATGCAATCAGGGAAGGCGGCAAGATCAGGTGGGTCCCAATGGATTATTATAAGAAGTTTAAAGAGAAGTTGGCACCGCTGATGGTGGGAATGTTTGAGGAGGCGATAGGAAGGGGGTATTACCACAAACATTGGCACAGGCTTTGATTTCCCTGCCGCTGAAAAAATACAAGGACCAGACGAAGTGTGGGTCGTACAGGCCCATATCCTTATTGAATGTGGATGCCAAGATATTGGCGAAGGTACTGGTGGCAAGGCTGGAGGGGTGCCTCCCGAAGGTGATAGGAGAGGATCAGACAGGGTTTGTGAAAGAAAGGCAGATGTTTTCGAATGTTAGGAGGTTGCTAAATGTGATCATGACGCCGGCGGAGGGAAAGGAGACAGAGATAGTGGTGGTGCTAGATACGGAGAAGGCGTTCGACCGAGTAGAGTGGGGGTATCTGATGGCGGTCCAAGAGAGATTTTGGAGTAGGCCGAGGTTTATGGCGTGGATATGGCTACTCTATAGCTATATAGAGCTGATGGCGAGTGTCCACATGAGCAACATGAGTTCGGAGTACTTTGCTCTGCATCGGGGTACCAAGCAGGGGTGTCCTATGTTCACCCTGCTATTTGCATTAGTGATAGAGCCGCTGGCCATTGCTCTAAGGAGTTTGGGGCTGTGGAAGGGGATAGCGAGAGGGGGGAATGGAACATAGTATGCAGTGCCTGCCGGCCTTTTTACCTGTGGTAGTCATCACTGATGTATATATTAGGTGATTTGTGGTAAGGCATTGTACTACAGGTACGGGGGTGGTTCCCTGCCTGCTGGCTCCGCCCAGTAGGCGGAGTATAAATACGTGTGCTCCCTATACAGCAGCCATTTCGTCAGCTGCTGTAGGAGGCCACACATCTTAGTGTAATAAAGCCTCAGTTGCATTCAACTCTCGTCTTTGTGTAATTGATCGTGCATCAATTTATTACACTAAAGTTTTCAGAAGATGGACCTCCACATCAAGCCGGATCGCTTGCAGCTGGATCCGCAATCAGGCAACGCCAAAAAGTACTTTGAACATTGGCTAGCCTGTTTCGAAGCTTACATAAGGTCTGCACCAGACCCAAGAAGTTCAGAAGATTCAGATCCTCAACACGCGGCTGAGCTCCAACGTCTTTCCGCTTATCCAGGACGCGCCAAACTACGACAAAGCCATGGCGCTACTGAAAGAAAACTACGCTCAGCGGACTAACACGCTTCACGCCAGACACATCCTCTCCACGCGCATTCAACTCCCTGGTGAGTCAGTAGAAGACTTCTGGTGTGCTCTAATTTCCCTAGTCAGAGACTGTGACTGTCAGGCCGTCACGGCCACAGAACACTCAAACTTGCTTATGAGGGACGCTTTTGTTACGGGGATAGGGTCAGATTACATCTGCCAACGCCTTTTAGAAGGGGCCACGCTCGACCTCGCGGCAATCAAAAAGCTTGCGCTCTCGCTGAAGGTCGCCTCGCGCAACATCCAGGCCTGCGGCTGGAAGGGGACTTTGCGGCGGTGTGCCAGGCCCGTTCAGTCGCCGCTATTGTTCAAACCCCCTGCCCCCCGTACGGCCAGTGGGCGCCACCATCTTCCCCTCCTCGGACCACGCATGGCCAGTGGGCGCTGCGATCTTCCCCTCCTTGGACCACGTGCGGCCCGTGGGCTCCGCCATCTTGTTCAGCCCCCACCACGTGCGGCCCGTGAGCGCCGCCATCTTGTCCTCCCCAGGAACATCAAGCGCCACCATCTTGTCTCCCCCATGGCACGTGTGGCCCGTGGGCGCCGCCATCTTACCAGGACCCATGCCCCCCCGGGCACCCCATCTTCTGCCACCATCGACGATCAGCCGCGTCTCGTCTCGGTCACGATTGACCAGTCTCGCCCACACAACCTAGCAACAGCCTCTACAAACGTGAAAATCGATGGGCACGAGATCTCCTGCCTGCTGGACTCCGGGAGCACCGAGAGCTTCATTCATCCCGATACGGTAAGGCGCTGCTCCCTCGCGGTCCACCCTGCCAATCAGAGAATCTCCCTGGCCTCCGGGTCCCACTCTGTGGCGATCCGGGGGTACTGCATAGCCACTCTCACTGTCCAGGGAGTGGAGTTTACCGGCTTCCGCCCCTACGTCCTCCCCAACCTCTGCGCTGCCTTACTACTCGGCCTGGACTTCCAGTGCAACCTCCAGAGCCTAACATTGAAATTCGGCGGGCCCCTACCACCCCTTACTGTGTGCGGCCTCGCGACCCAAAAGATCGACCCATCTTCCCTATTTGCAAACTTAACCCCAGATTGCAAACCCGTCGCCACCAGGAGCAGACGGTACAGCGCCCAGGACAGGACCTTCATCAGGTCCGAAGTCCAGCGACTGCTTCGGGAAGGCATCATCGAGGCCAGCAACAGCCCCTGGAGTGCCCAAGTGGTAGTGGTGAAAACTGGGGAGAAACACAGAATGGTCGTGGACTACAGCCAGACCATCAATAGGTACATGCAGCTCGACGCGTACCCCCTCCCACGCAGATCTGATATGGTCAATCAGATTGCACAGTACCGGGTCTTCTCAACTGTGGACCTTAAATCCGCCTACCACCAGCTCCTCATCCGCAAGGCAGACCGCCCAGACACTGCCTTCGAGGCAGATGGCCGCCTTTACCACTTTCTCAGGGTTCCTTTTGGCATCACCAACGGGTCTCGGTTTTCCAACGGGAAATGGACCGAATGGTCGACCGGTACGGGCTGCGGGCCACTTTTCTGTACCTTGACAATGTCACCATCTGCGGCCATGATCAGCAGGAACATGACGCCAACCTTGCCAAATTTCTCCACACCGCAACTCTCCTCAACCTCACCTACAACAAGGAGAAGTGTGTGTTCAGCACGAATCGTTTAGCCATCCTCGGCTATGTGGTCTAGAACGGAGTTCTGGGGCTCGATCCCGACCGCATGCGCCCCCTCATGAAACTCCCCCTCCCCCAAGGCCCTCAAACGTTGCCTGGGGTTCTTTTCTTACTACGCCCAGTGGGTCCCAAATTATGCCGACCCCGCCCACTCATCCAATCCACTCTTTTTCCCCTAACGGCCGAGGCTCACCAGGCCTTCAACCGTATTATGGCCGACATGCAGTAGACGAGACACTCCCCTTCCAAGTCGAGAGGGATGCATCAGACGTCGCTCTGGCCGCCACCCTCAACCAGGCAGGCAGCCCCGTGGCATTCTTTTCACAAACCCTACATGCCTCCGAAATTCGGCACCCCTCCGTTGAAAAAGAGGCCCAAGCCATCGTTGAAGCTGTGCGGCATTGGAGGCATTACCTGGCCGGCAGGAGATTCACTCTCCTCACTGACCAGTGGTCGGTAGCTTTCATGTTTAACAACACACAGCGGGGCAAGATCAAAAACGATAAAATCTTGAGGTGGAGGTTCGAGCTCTCCACCTACAACTACGAGATTTTGTATCACCCCGGTAAGTTCAACAAGCCCCCCGATGCCCTATCCCAAGGTACACATGCCAGTGCACAGGTGGACTGACTCTGGACTCTGCACGACAACCTTTGTCACCCGGGAGTCACACGTTTGTACCACTTCATCAAGGCCCGCAATCTGCCCTACTCCAACGAGGAAGTCAGGGCAATCACCAGAGACTGCCAGGTCTGTGCGGAGTGCAAACCGCACTTCTACCAGCCAGACCGTGCACGCCTTGTGAAGGCCTCCCGCCCTTTGAACGCCTCAGCGTGGACTTCAAAGGGCCCCTCCCCTTCACTGACTGTAACAAATACTTCTTCAGTGTGGTCGATGAGTACTCCAGATTCCCCTTCGCCATCGCATGCCCTGATATGATGTCTGCCACCGTCATCAAAGCCCTCAACACCATCTTCGCTCTGTTCGGTTTCCCCGCCTACGTCCACAGTGACAGGGGATCCTCATTCATGAGCAGTGAGCTGCGTCAGTTCCTGCTCAACAAGGGTATCGCCTCGAGCAGGATGACCAGCTATAACCCCCGGGGAAACGGACAGGTGGAGAGGGAGAATGGGACGGTCTGGAGAGCCGTCCAGTTGGCCCTGCGGTCCAGAAACCTCCTGGCCTCCCGCTGGCAGGAGGCCCTCCCCGACGCACTGCACTGCACTCCATTCGGTCGCTCCTATGCACTGCGACTAATGACACACCCCATGAATGTCTCTTTGCCTTCGCCAGGAAGTCCATCTCCGGGGTGTCGCTCCTGACTTGGCTTGCAGCTCCAGGACCCGTACTCCTCCGTAAGCACGTACGACTCCACAAGGCGGACCCGTTGGTTGAAAGGCTACAGCTACTCCACGCCAACCTGTAGTACGCCAACGTAGCGTACCCCGACGGCCGCCAAGATACTGTCTCCCTCAGGGACCTGGCACCAGCTGGTTCCACACACACACACACCCCTCTGACCCAGCGCCACCCTCCCCTTCCCTGCCCCCCCCCCCCCCGGCCCCGCCCCATGACAATCCGTCCTCCCCCTGCCCACACCCGAGGATGACGAGGATTTTGGCATACTCCCGGAGTCACCGAGGACCAGACCGACACCGGAATCGCCGCCACCACTGCGGCGCTCCCAACGGCAGATCAAGGCTTCGGACCGACTGAACCTGTAACTTGATCGGGTCTCCATTTTTTCTCTGTAGTTAAAACATGTACTTGTATATAGTTCTCCACCACCCCCGCCGGACTCAATTTTAACAGGGGATGAATGTGGTAGTTAGCACTGATATATATATTAGGTGATTTGTGGTAAGGCCCTGTACTACAGGTACGGGGGTAATTCCCTGTCTGCTGGCTCCGCCCAGTAGGTGGAGTATAAATATGTGTGCTCCCAATACAGCAACAATCTGCCAGCTGCTGTAGGAGGCCACACATCTTAGTGTAATAAAGCCTCAGTTGCATTCAACTCTCGTCTTTGTATAATTGATTGTGCATCATTACCCAAGTCATTTTTTAAGGTTGTGGACAAGGTGGTCGTCTCGTTTATTTGGGGGAAAAGGTAGTCAGGGTTAGGAAGGTGGTCCTGCAGAGAGGGTGACTGGCGGGGCCTGGGCCTCCCAAATCTATTATATTATCACTGGGCAGTGAATGTGGCGAAGGTGCGGGGTTGGGTTGTATTGGGGAGGGGGGGGGGTCCCGGTGGGTCAAGGTGGAGGAAGGCTCCAGGGCGGCATGGTAGCATAGTGGTTAGCACAATTGCTTCACAGCTCCAGGGTCCCAGGTTCGATTCCCGGCTTGGGTCACTGTCTGTGCGGAGTCTGCATGTTCTCCCCGTGTGTGCGCGGGTTTCCTCCAGGTGCTCCGGTTTCCTCCCAAAGTCCAAAGCTGTTCAATTTAGGTGGATTGGCCATGCTAAACTGGCCTTAGTGACCAAAATAGCCCTTAGTGTTGGGTGGGGGTCCTGGGTTACGGGGATAGGGTGGCGGTGTGGGCTTGGGTAGGGTGCTCTTTCCAAGAGCCGGTGCAGACTTGATGGGCTGAATTGCCTCCTTCTGCACTGTGAATTCTATGATTCTATGACTCTATGAAGGTCGTGCAGGGAGTCGGGATTGAGGGCACTGGCAACAGCACCGCTCCCAATGGCTCCAGGCAAGTACCCTGGGAGCCCAGTGGTGGTGGCAATGTTGAAGGCCTGCAGGGAGTTGAGACAGCACTTTAAATTGGGGGCTGGGTCAGGAAGGATGCCGATTAGGTGAAACCATAGATTCGAGCTGGGGAGGTTGGTTGGGAGGTTTCAGAGATGGGAGGAGAGGGGGATTAAGGTAATAAAAGATTTGTTCCTGGGGGAACGGTTTGCGAGGCTGCAGGGGTTGGGGGAGGAGATTGGTGCAAGAGCAAGGGCTTAGGTACCTGCAAATACCTGTAAGGAAGGAGTTCCGAGCTTCCCGATAGCACTAGCCCCCTCGTTGTTGGAGGAGGTACTATCGGCAGGGGGTTTGGAAAAGGGTCAGTGATTTATGGGAAGATTTCAGAGGAGGACAGGGATTAAGGCCAAGTGGGAAGAAGGGTTGGGGGAGGTAATGGAAGAAGTTTTGTGAGGTGAATGCCTCAACCTCGTGCGCGAGGTTGGGGCTGATACAATTGAAGGTCACGTATAGGGCGCACCTCACAAAGGCAAGGATGAGCCAGCTCTTTGAGGGGTGGACGATGTTTGCGAGTGATGTGGGAGAGACCCCACAAACAATATACATATGTTTTGGTCCTGCCCGAAGCTGGTGAGGTATTGGAGGGAGGTTTTTAACATCATATCGGGGGTGTTACATGTGGACTTGGAGCCAGGACCCATAGAGACCTTTTTTGGGATGTCGAACCAGCCCAAGCTAGAGGCCGGTGTGGGACAAATGTTTTAGCCTTTGCCTCGCTGATTGCTTGGAGGCGGGTCTTGCTGGGGTAGAGGTCAGCTTCTCCGCCCTGTGCCTCGGCAAGGCGGTGGGACCTGCTGGAATTTTTGACCCTGGAGAAGGTGAAATTTGAGCTAAGGGGCAGTGAAGGAATGGTTCTACAATCATGGGATTTGTTTATCATACGGTTTAGGGATCTTGTTGCCATTGAACACAGTTGTTTTACTTTTTCTGTTTTTTAAAACTTATTTTGGGAATTTGCGGATTGATGTTTCAGACTGTATATTGATGGAGCTGTTTCTTTTTTTTAAAAAATATTTTTTATTCTCCTTTTTCACATTTTCTCCCAATTTACACCCACCAACAATAAACAATAATCAGTAACAAATATGTCAATCCCCATATCAATAACAACAATCCCATCCTCCCACCAAACCCCAAACATTAACCCGCATGTTCACACAAACAAATGCCAAAAAGGAATTAGGGATCACCCATAGTCGGCATTAACACACACAGCCCCCCTCCCCCAGCCCTCCCATCCACTCACCCCAACTAATGTTCGGTGTTATCACATTCTTGAAAGTGCATCATGAATAACGCCCATGTATTGTAGAACCCCTCCATCCTTCCCCTCAGTTCAAACTTAACCTTCTCAAGAGTCAAGAATTCCAACACCAGGGCACAGGGTGGAGAGGTTGCTCTCCAACCTATCAGGATCCGCCTTTGGGCGATCAACGAGGCGAAGGGTACAACATCTGCCTCCGCACCCGTTTCCAACCCTGGCTGGTCTGACACCCCGAATATGGCCTCCCGGGGGCCCGGGTCCAGTTTCACGTACACCACTTTAGAAATTACCCTAAAAAACCTCCTTCCAGTCATCCTCTAGCTTTTGACAGGACCAAAGCATATGAACATGTTTAGTGGGGTCCCCCCCCCCCCCACCCCCCCCACCCCCCCCCCCCACCCCCACCCCCACCCCCCCCCCCACCCCCACCCCCACCCCCCCCCCCACCCCCCCACCCCCCCCCCCCCCCCCCCCCGGCAACGTTCACACACATCTTCCACTCCCTCAAAGAATCGACTCATCCTCGTCCTCGTGAGGTGTGCTCTGTATACCACCCTCAGCTGTATCAGCCCCAACCTCGCGCATGAGGTGGAGGCATTCACTCTCTGGAGCACCTCACACCAGAACCCCTCCTCCATATCCTCTCCCAACTCTTCCTCCCACTTTGCTTTGATCCCTTCCAGTGGTGCCTTCTCCTCTTCCAAAATAGCTCCGTAAACCGCCGACACTACCCCCTTCTCCAGTCCCCCTGTCGTCAGCACCTCCTCCAGCAATGTGGAGGCCGGCTCCTCCGGGAAGCTCTGCATCTCCTTTCTGGCAAAATCTCGAACCTGCATGTATCTAAACATTTCAAACAAAGAACAAAGAACAAAGAAATGTACAGCACAGGAACAGGCCCTTCGGCCCTCCAAGCCCGTGCCGACCATGCTGCCCGACTAAACTACAATCTTCTACACTTCCTGGGTCCGTATCCTTCTATTCCCATCCTATTCATATATTTGTCACGATGCCCCTTAAATGTCCCTATCGTCCCTGCTTCCACTACCTCCTCCGGTAGCGAGTTCCAGGCACCCACTACCCTCTGCGTAAAAAACTTGCGTCGTACATCTACTCTAAACCTTGCCCCTCTCACCTGAAACCTATGCCCCCTAGTAATTGACCCCTCTACCCTGGGGAAAAGCCTCTGTCTATGCCCCTCATAATTTTGTATACCTCTATCAGGTCTCCCCTCAACCTCCTTCGTTCCAGTGAGAACAAACCGAGTTTATTCAATCGCTCCTCATAGCTAATGCCCTCCATACCAGGCAACATTCTGGTAAATCTCTTCTGCACCCTCTCTAAAGCCTCCACATCCTTCTGGTAGTGTGGCGACCAGAATTGAACACTATACTCCAAGTGTGGCCTAACTAAGGTTCTATACAGCTGCAACATGACTTGCCAATTCTTATACTCAATGCCCCGGCCAATGAAGGCAAGCATGCCGTATGCCTTCTTGACTACCTTCTCCACCTGTGTTGCCCCTTTCAATGACCTGTGGACCTGTACTCCTAGATCTCTTTGACTTTCAATACTCTTGAGGGTTCTACCATTCACTGTATATTCCCTACCTGCATTAGACCTTCCAAAATGCATTACCTCACATTTGTCCGGATTAAACTCCATCTGCCATCTCTCCGCCCAAGTCTTCAGACAATCTAAATCCTGCTGTATCCTCCGACAGTCCTCATCGCTATCCGCAATTCCACCAACCTTTGTGTCGTCTGCAAACTTACTAATCAGACCAGTTACATTTTCCTCCAAATCATTTGTATATACTATATTTCCCCCTGCTCCAACCCATACTTCGCTTCCAGCTGCTTCAATCCTGCAAACCGACCCTTAAGAAACAAATCTTTTAGTGTCTTAATCCCCTTCTCCTCCCATTTCCGAAAATTTCCATCCCACTTCCCTGGCTCAAATCTGTGGTTCCCCCGAATCGGCATTTCCCTTGACCCTGCCCCCAACTCGAAATGTTGGCGAAACTGCGTCCAAATTCTCAATGAAGCTACAATTACCGGACTCCCTGAGTACTTCCCCGCGGCTATCGGGAGCGGCGCTGTTGCTAGTGCTTTCAATCCCGATCCCCTGCACAAACTCTCCTCCATTCTGACCCACTGGGAATCAACCCCTCTGACCCAGCTCCGCACCTTCTCCACATTCGCCGCCCAGTAGTAGTACACCAGGTTCGGAAGACCCAAACCCCCTGCCTGCCTTCCCCTCTGTAGTAGCACCTTTCTCACTCTGGCCACCTTCCCTCCCCATATGAACGAAGGATGGAGCCGTTTCTTTGTTTGTTTTATTTTATTGTTTAAATGATGAAAATGTTGTGAATAAAATGATTTAAAATACAGATATAGTAATCCAGGAGGAACACCGAGGGATACTGGATACGATAATCATAAAGAGAGAGGAAGCACTCGAAGGATTTGAATCCTTGAAAGTTGATAAGTCGCCAGGGCCAGATGGATTGTTTCCAAGGCTACTGAAAGAAGTCAGGGAGGAGAAAGCAGATGCTCTAACACAGAGGAGATACCGGAAGACTGGAGAAAAGCAAACGTGGTACCATTGATTAAAAAGGGATCAAGGGAAATGCTGAAGAATTATAGACCAGTTAGTCTACATAAGTGGTGGGCAAATTAATAGAATCAATCTTGAGAGATAGGATTAACTGTCACATAGAAAGGCATGGACTAGTCAGGTTTAGTCAGCATGGATTTGGTAAAGGAAGATCTTGCTCACAAATTTTGAGGAAGTGACAAAAAGGGTTGATGAAGATAGTGCAGTGGATGTGGTGTACATGATTTTAGCAAGGCATTTGACAAAGTCCAACATGGCACTTTGGTCAAGAAAGTGAAAGCCCATAAGATCTGGGTAATGTGGCAAACTGGATAAAAAGTTGGCTTAGTAACAGGAAGCAAAGTGTAATGATCGATGCCTGCCCTTGCAATTGGAAAGTTGCTTCAAGTGGTGTCCCACAGGCCTCAGTGTTGGGACCCTTACGTGTGTGTTATATATTAATGATTTGGATGAGAACGTGGGAATGTGAGCTGTAGGAGACAGAGGGTGATGACAGATGACTGCTTTACTGACTGGAAACCAGTGTCCAGCGGTGTACCACAGGGACCGGTGCTGGGTCTGCTAGTCTTCGTCATTTATGTAAATGACTTAGATGACTATATGGCGGGGGGGGGGGTTTGAGTCCCAATCCTAGTTCTTAGTTTTATTGTACTTTGTATACTTAAATAATAAAAATAAATAATCTTCATTGTCACAAGTAGGCTTACATTAACACTGCAATGAAGTTACTTAGTCGCCACATTCCATCGCCTGTTCGGGTACACGGAGGGAGATTTCAGAATTCTCAACTGGTATGGGAATTGAACCCATGCTGCTGGCCTTGTTCTGCATTACAAACCAGCTATCTAGCCCACTGAGCTAAACCAGCCCCTCTTAAAACAATGGGGTGCGATTCACCGTTAGATGCCAAAATATGGAAAGGCGATTGGGTGGGGAATCGGTTCAGATGCCGAAATCGCGGCAGGTGCCGATTTGACACCAAATCATAATGCTCCAGCACCTCAACAGTACAGTGGACACCGTTTGCATATCATTAGCAGGCCCGACCCAGTTTTCTCCAGGGCCTCCACGACTCTCCACCTCCGATGGGCCGTGTTTCCGACACTGTGGTTCATTTGTGCCTTTAAAAATCGTGAAAGCAGCGTGGCAGCTGCTAAGGAAGAGAGAGGGGGTATAGAAGGTATCCAACATCCCCATAATTTGCAGACAGTTGTGCCGCTGGCCGGGGGACTACTGCCAGGGCTGGGGTGGGGGGAAGAGTGGGGGTTGGCCAGGAGGTGGGCTGTGGGGTCGGGGTGGACGGGCATGGAACACAATTTGCCAGAGTCGGCAACCATGCAGCTATGCACACAGCTAACAGCCCACTTTGAACCTAGTGCCAAGGGTCATATAGGTGTCCTCCCTGGGCTCCCCCCTGGGTATCCTCTGGCTCTAGCTGACCCATCAGCTGTGAGGGCACGCTCCAGCACAACCAATGCCATATTTTTTGCTGGGATAAGTGTGAGTGGGAAGTGTGAGTGGGGAGTGTAGTGTATGTGCGGCTGCAGCCTCTCAGTGTCCAGGAACGTTTTTCAATGGAATCGATTCTGCTAGCCCCTCAATGGTAGCAGAATCAGTCCAGGTGCTGCGCTGGTCTTTCTGTCGTAAAAGTTCACAGGTTCCGCGTTGACGTCGACATTTAGTCTCAGAAACTGAGACTCCCGCCCACGGTATTTGAAGTAGAAGGTGTACGAATTCTTTGAAGATGTGACTAGTAGAATTGACCAGGGAGAACTAATGGATGTTGTTTATTTAGACTTTTAGAAGGCTTTCAACAACATCTCGCATAGCAGATTACTATGTAAAGTTAAAGCTAATGGGATTAAGTGTAGTGTCCTGAGATGGATAGGAACCTGGTAAACAGGAAGCAAAAGTTGGAATACATTTTCTGATTGGCAGGTAGTGTCTAGTGGGATCCCGTTGGTACCTGTGCTAGGACGCCAGCTGTTCACATTATATATTAATGAGTTGGACGAGGGAACTAAATGGATTATCTTCAAATTTGCAGGTGACAAGGCAGGGTGAGCTGTGAGGATGCAGAGATGTTTCAGCAGGATTTGGACAGGCTGATGTATAATGTGGATACATGTGAGGTAATCTACTTTGGTAGCAAAAATAGGAAGGCAGATTATTATTTGAATGGGTGTAAATTGAGAGAGGTGGATACTCAATGAGACCTTGGTGTCCTTGTGCATCAGTCGCTGAAAGTAAGCACACAGGTACAGGAGGCAGTAAAGAAGGAAAATGGTATGTTGGACTTCATAGTGAGAGGATTTGAGTATAGGAATAGAGATGTTTTACTGTAATTGTATAGGTCATTGGTGAGGCCACACCTGGAGTACTGTGTGCAGTTTTGGTGTCCTTAACTGAGGAAGGATATTTTTGCTATGGAGGGAGTTCAGCAAAGGTTTACCAGGCTGATTCCTTGGGTGGCGGACCTGTCATTTGAGGAGAGACTAAATAAGTTAGGATTATATTCATTGGAGCTCAGGAGAGTAAGAGGGGATTTCATAGAAACTTACAAAATCCTAACAGAATTAGACAGAATAGATTCAGAAGGAGTGTTCCTGATGGTGGGAAGTCCAGAACTAGGGGTCATAGTTTGAGGATAAGGGGAAAGGAGAAATTTTAGGACTGAGGAAAGGAGAAATGTCTTCACCCAGAGAGTGGTGAATCTGTGGAATTCACGACCACAGACAGTAGTTGAGGCCAAACCGTTGTGTAATTTCAAGGAGGAATTAAATATAGCTCTTGGGGCTGAAGGGATCAAGGGATATGGGGGGAAGGCAGGTTCAGGGCATTGAACTTGATGATTAGCCATGATCATAATGATTGGTGGAACAGGCGCAAAGTGTTGAATGGCCTCCTCCTGCTTCTATTTTCCAAGTATGTTTCTATGTATGTTTACCCAGTCTAAATGTAGATGGGTGTCTCCGTAAAATCATGACACACATGCCTCAGAGAGAGAAATGTTACAACAAATAAATTGTATGGTTAGAGCAGGAAGAAAGAAATGTGTCATTTTGATGTGCAAGTTTCCATCTGGATACAACTACCAGAGATAAATCTATCTCTAAGAATGGGCAGTAAGAAGTCTTACAACACCAGGTTAATGTCCATCAGGTTTGTTTTGAATCGCTAACTTTTGGAGCACAGCTACTTCCTCAGGTGAATGAAGAGGTGAGTTCCAGAAACACATATATAGACAGTCAATGATTCAAGATGACACTTTGAATGCAAATCTTTGCAGGCAATTAAGTCTTTACAGGTCCAGGCTGAGCAACTGGAGAGAGGGATAATCACAGGTTAAAGAGGTGTGAATTGTCTCAAGCCACATCTAAGAATGGAGTTCACCATTGTTAAATCTCAAAAGGCAAACATAGGTTAATGAACAACAAATTTGCTATCTGATTTCCATTTGATAATTGATAAGGGTTAATTCATTCACGCGGTAGCTTCGGCAAATCTTGATGGCAATGTAAATGCTATTATAACTCAAGTGGTTGGTATAAGACATTCCAGCGAGCTGTATTTGGACATCATTCACTCCTAGGCACAGACTGGACGATGAACCCCAAATGGCTCCTTGATGAAGAGTTGAGATGAAGAGGTTAGGGATTCATCTAGTGTCCTTCATGAACATCTAGTCTCAGTGTCCTTACTGTTCAAATTCAGGAGTGGGGTTTAAATGAAGAAGTTTCTAACCCAACGGCATTGAGCCAAACTGATATTTGTGAATAGTGAAATTCTGCGGCAAACCTTTGTCGCATCATACCGCAGCGCACCACCTACTAATCAAGGTACACAAATCACCACTTCAAAACCCAAATTTGCTTCATTACAGAGAAAAAGTAAACCATTTGAATGTTTCAGGTTACAGGGTCTTGCTACTGCACACACTCTCTCACACACACCCTCTCTCACACACACTCTCTCTCACACACACATTCTCTCTCCAATTATGGGAAAACATGTGACTTCTGATAAAAGTGATTTTCAAGTTAGATCAGGGTGGCACGGTAGCATAGTGGTTAGCACAGTTGTTTCACAGCACCAGGGACCTGGGTTCGATTCCCGGCTTAGGTCACTGACTGTGCAGAGTCTGCACTTTCTCCCTGTGTCTGCGTGGGTTTCCTCCGGGTGCTCCGGTTTCCTCCCACAGTCCAAAGATGTGCGGGTTAGATGGATTGGTCATACTAAATTTCCTCGTAGTGTCCAAACGTTAGGTGGAATTGCTGGGTTACGGGGATAGGGTAGAGGTGTGGGCTTAGGTCGGGTGCTCTTTCAGGGGCTGGTGTGGACACGATATGGTCTCCTTCTGCACTGTAAATTCTATGATTTCTATGATCAGTTTTCTTTGTTAAGTGGTTTTATTAGTTTTAGGTTAGATCAGTTTTCATTTTCGAATCTACTAAAATGTTACTTTTTAACTTCAAATGCAAAATGTACTTGTTTTCTCAACAAAAGTCCTGCGAAAACCTTAGAGTTACTTAATAAAGAAGACTGATCTAACCTGAAAATCACATTTACCATAAATCACGTGTTTTCCCATAATTTGAAAGCAGATTAAAGCAGAAGAAATGTTAACAGGAAGTATTTCGCCACAGAAATATAACACATGCATCATAAAATTGCTCAAGGTTGATGAAAATACTACAGAAGCTAAGATCCTGCAATTGGAACAATTATTGAATCATATCGCATAGAGGGAGACCTTTCATCCCATCGTGTCTGAGCTAGCTCCTTGAAAAAGCAATCCAATCAGTCCCACTTGCACTCCACTGTGTTACCTTTCTAAGTGTTGATCCAATTTTGCTTTTGAAAATGACTATTGAACCTGTTTCCACCACCCTTTCAGGCAGGTACATCCCAGATCATTACAAAGTGCTGAGCTAAAACAGAAGCAAAACCAGGAATGAAACATCAGAGCACTGAATGAAATTCGGGGCCTCAAAGTTGCCAGGTGTTGAAATTCCAATGAAAGGTATTGCAAGCCTAATCCACCTGTAATGTGTGTTAGACAAAACCTGAGGCATAAAAGAAATGAAGTCGAACTAGGTTGGGATATTTTCTGTTCCTCCCCCTGCTCTGGTGTTTAGAAATTCTCATCTGATGTGTTGAAGCCGTAAATGTTTCATATCTTGGAAGTGATTAGTTTGCACAGGGAATGATGCCCAAGTTGGAGGCCGTGAAGCTGTACCTTTTGGAGGGTGGAGTGGTGTTTGTGGGGAATTAGCGGTTCAAAGGAGACCAAGAGTTCCAGAGAGAACACCATAGAAGTTGATAAATTCTTGATTTCTCAAGGAATTAAGGGCTATGGAGAGAGAACGGGTAAATGGAGTTGAAATCAGCCATGATTGAATGGTGGAGTGGACTCGATGAGCCAAATGGCCTTACTTCCGCTCCTATGTTTTATAGTCTTATGGTCTAACACATCAACACTTGTATGAACCAAACTGTAGGGGAGAAGAGTTTTGTGATGCACGGACACTAAAACAGAAATTATTGGAAGCTCTCAATAACTCGGTCAGCATCTGTGGCGAGAACAGGAATGTTATTGCCCCAGTCAAAGTAGTTTCCAATAAGTTCTGCTTTTATGTTTCATATTCCCAGAATCTGCACTCTTTTTGCTTTTCATTTGCAGAGCATAGATTGTGGTAGTGTGGAACTTGGCAACATGTGCAGGGAGCCATTCAAGTGGGGGTAGTAAAAAGGAATGTAGTAGTAGTAAGGGACAGTATTTTTAGAGGGATCGACACTGCTTTCTGCATCCTAGAACATAGAACATTACAGCGCAGTACAGGCCCTTCGGCCCTCGATGTTGCGCTGACCTGTGAAACCACTCTAAAGCCCATCGACACTATTCCCTTATCGTCCATATGTCTATCCAATGACCATTTGAATGCCCTTAGTGTTGGCGTGTCCACTACTGTTGCAGGCACGGCATTCTACGCCCTTACTACTCTCTGAGTAAAGAACCTACCTCTGACATCTGTCCTATATCTATCTCCCCACAATTTAAAGCTATGTCCCCTCGTGCTAGACATCACCATCAGAGGAAAAAGGCTCTCACTGTCCACCCTATCTAATCCTCTGATCATCTTGTATGCCTCAATTAAGTCACCGCTTAACCTTCTTCTCTCTAACGAAAACAGGCTCAAGTCCCTCAGCCTTTCCTCATAAGATCTTCCCTCCATACCAGGCAACATTCTGGTAAATCTCCTCTGCACCCTTTCCAATGCTTCCACATCCTTCCTATAATGCGGTGACCAGAATTGCACGCAATACTCCAAATGCGGCTGCACCAGAGTTTTGTACAGCTGCAACATGACCTCATGGCTCTGAAACTCAATGCCTCTACCAATAAAAGCTAACACACCGTACGCCTTCTTAACAACCCTCTCAACCTGGGTGGCAACTTTCAGGGATCTATGTACATGGACATCGAGATCTCTCTGCTCATCTACACTACCAAGAATCTTACCATTAGCCCAGTACTCTGTCTTCCTGTTATTCCTTCCAAAATGAATCACCTCACACTTTTCTGCATTAAACTCCATTTGCCACCTCTCAGCCCAGCGTTGCAGCTTATCTATGTCCCTCTGTAACTTGTAACATCCTTCCGCACTGTCCACAACTCCACCGACTTTAGTGTCATCTGCAAATTTACTCACCCATCCTTCTACACCCTCCTACAGGTCATTTATAAAAATGACAAACAGCAGTGGCCCCAAAACAAATCCTTGTGGTACACCACTAGTTGCTGGACTCCAGTCTGAACATTTCCCATCAACCACCACCCTTTGTCTTCTTGCAGCCAGCCAATTTCTGATCCAAACTGCTAAATCACCCTGAATCCCATGCCTCTGTATTTTCTGCAGTAGCCTACCGTGGGAACCTTATCAAACACTTTACTGAAATCCATATACACCACATCAACTGCTTTACCCTCATCCACCTGTTTGGTCACCTTCTCAAAGAACTCAATAAGGTTTGTGAGGCACGACCTACCCTTCACAAAACCTTGTTGACTATCTCTAATCAAATTATTCCTTTCCAGATGATTATACATCCTATCTCTTATAAACCTTTCCAAGACTTTGCCCACAACAGAAGTAAAGTTCACTGGTCTATAGTTACCGGGGTTGTCTCTCCTCCCCTTCTTGAACAAGGGGACAACATTTGCTATCCTCCAGTCTTCTGGCAATATTCCTGAAGACAAAGATGACTTAAAGATCAAAGCCAAAGGCTCAGCAATCTCCTCCCTAGCTTCCCAGAGAATCCTAGGATAAATCCCATCCGGCCCAGGGGACTTATCTAGTTTCAAACTTTCCAGAATTGCTAACACCTCCTCCTTATGAACCTCAAGTCCTTCTAGTCTAGTAGCTTGAATCTCAGTATTCTCCTCGACAACATTGTCTTTTTCCTGTGTGAATACTGACGGAAAATATTCATTTAGCACCTCTCCTATCTCCTCGGACTCCCCTCACAACTTCCCACTACTGTCCTTGACTGGCCCTACTCTTACCTATTCTTTTATTCCTGACATATCTACAGAAAGCTTTAGGGTTATCCTTGATCCTACCTGCCAAAGACTTCTCATGTCCCCTCCTGGCTCTTCTTAGCTTTCTCTTTAGGTCCTTCCTAGCTAACTTGTAACTCTCGAGCGCCCGAACTGAATCTTCATGTCTCATCATTACATAAGCCTTCTTCTTCCTCTTGACAAGTGTTTCGACTGCTTTAGTAAACCATGGTTCCCTCGCTTGACCACTTCCTCCCTGCCTGACAGGTACATACTTATCAAGGACACGCAGTAGCTGTTCCTTGAACAAGCTCCACATTTCCATTGTGCCCATCCCCTGCAGTTTTCCTCTCCATCCGATGCATCCTAAGTCTTGCCTCACCGCATCATAATTGCTTTTCCCCCAGATATAACTCTTGCCCTGCAGTATATACCTATCCCTTTCCATCACTAAAGTAAATGTAATCGAATTGTGGTCACTATCACCAAAGTGCTCACCTACCTCCAAATCTAAAACCTGTTCTGGTTCATTACCCAGTTCCAAATCCAATACGGCCTCGCATCTCGTTGGCCTATCTACATATTGTGTCAGGAAACCCTCCTGCACACATTGGACAAAAACGGACCCATCTAAAGTACTCGAACTATAGCGTTTCCAGTCAATATTTGGAAAGTTAAAGTCCCCCATAACAACTACCCTGTTGCTTTCGCTCCTATCCAGAATCATCTTTGCAATCCTTTCCTCTACATCTCTGGAACTTTTCGGAGGCCTATAGAATACCCCTAACAGGTTGACCTCTCCTTTCCTGTTTCTAACCTCAGCCCATACTACCTCAGTAGACGTGTCCTCATCAAATGTCCTTTCTGCCACGGTAATACAGTCCTTGACTAACAATGCTATCCCTCCCCCTCTTTTACCACCTTCCCTGAGCTTACTGAAATATCTAAACCCCGGCACCTGCAACAACCATTCCTGTCCCTGCTCTATCCATGTCTCCGAAATGGCCACAACATCAAAGTCCCAGGTACCAACCCATGCCGCAAGTTCACCCACCTTATTCCGGATGCTCCTGGCATTGAAGAAGACACACTTTAAACCATCTTCCTGCCTGCCGGTACACTCCTGCAACTTTGAAACCTTACTCATGACCTCACTACTCTCAACCTCCCATATACTGGAGCTACAATTCAGGTTCCCAAGCCCCTGCTGAACGAGTTTAAACCCTCCCGAAGAGCATTAGCAAATTCCTCCCCCCCCCCCGGATATTGGTACCCCTCTGGTCCAGGTGTAGACCATCCTGTTTGTAGAGGTCCCACCGACCCCAGAATGATCCCCAATTATCCAGAAATCTGAAACCCTCCCTCCCGCACCATCCCTGTAGCCACATGTTCACCTCCTCTCTCTCCCTATTCCTCGTCTCACTAGCACGTGGCACGGGTAACAACCCAGAGATAATAACTCTGTTTGTCCTAGATCTAAGTTTTCACCTTAGCTCCCTGAATTCCTGCCTTACATCCCTATCCCTTTTCCTACCTATGTCGTTGGTACCTATGTGGACCATGACTTGGGGCTGCTCCCCCTCCCCTTAGGGATCCCGAAAACACGATCCGAGACATCACGGACCCTGGCACCTGGGAGACAATACACCAACCGCGAGTTTCTCTCGTTCCCACAGAATCTCCTATCTATCCCCCTAACTATGGAGTCTCCAATGACTAATGCTCTACACCTCTCCCCACTTCCCTTCTGAGCAACAGGGACAGAATGAATCCCAAAGACTGTATTGCCTGCCTCATGCCAGGATTAAGGATACCTCCTCACAGCTTGAGGAACTTGGGAGTTGGAGAAAGAGGATCCAGTTATTGTAGCTCACATGAGTACCAAAGACATGGACAGGGCTAAGGAAGATGTTGCACTGTGGGAATATGAGCAACTGGGAATTAAATTAAAAAGCAGAACCACAGAGGCAATAATTTCTGTGTTACTAACTGAGTTACAAGGAGATTGGCACAGTGCAATCAGGATCAGAGAATTGAATGTGTGGCTCAAATATTGATGTGAAGGAATAGGCTTCAATTCATGGGGCAGTGGTACAGGGGAAAGGGGAAGCTGTACCATTGGGATGGTCTTCGCCTCAACTGCTTTGGGACTAATGAATCATTTGACTACGGTTATAGAGAGGCCTTTGCACTCATTTAACTGAGTGCTATATGGAACGTTAAAGAGAAAGGGTGCAGGAAATGATAATAATAGTGTGACAGGAAGGGACAGAATGTAGGAACACAAGAGTGCATCAGCAAATAAAGGTCAGACTGAAGAAAAATGGTTTAAAAAAGGACAGAATTAAAGGCTCTTTATCCAAATGCATGCAGCATTCATAGAAATTGATAGCACAAATAGAAATAAATGATAAATTTCAGGCAAGTAAACTGTCGCCATGAAGTAGCAAAATAATACTTTGGCATTTAGATTCTGTCACGAACCACAAAGAATTTGTGATCAGAACCCGAAGATTATATTACACACTGCGAATCATATGCAGATAATATATTATTTGAACGTTCTGGTCCTTCCTTGCTGGTGCACAACAGAAACAAATTGAAGGTTGGATGGCATAGAATAATTGAATAGATAAACAAAGAAGGAGGACATTCAGCCTGTCGAGTTTGTGACAGTTCTCTGCGAGGGCAACTCAGTTAGTTCCAATTCCCCTTTGAAAGTCATAATTGAATCTGCCTCCACCACAGTCTCAGGCAGAGCATTCCAGATCTGAACCACTCGCTGCATAAGGAACATTTTGTCCATATTGCCAATGTTTTTTTTTGCAGTTCACCTTCTCTTGATGTCCTCTGATTCTTGATCCTTCCAGCAATGGTTTTGACCATGACTATAAAATCTCCTCTCAATCTTTTTCTCTAAGAAGAGCAACAATAGCATCTGCATAGCTAAAGCCCCTCATATGTGGAATCATTCTCATAAACCTTTTCGGTATCCGCTCTAAGGCCCTCACAACCTTCCTTAAATGTGGTGCCCTGGGATGTATACAATATTCCAGAAGACTTGAAAGGATATGGCAGCAACATTTTAAACTATCCACCACCAGACCTGGTGCGACCAAAATTGGGTCCGCCTGTAACCTCCTAAAATTGCTCACAATTCCAGGGATCATATGTAAAAGCAAAAATAACCCCAACATCTTGGCTTGACTGCAAGCCGTCTTCCTAACCCTCTCTCCCCTAGCCCCTTCACCTTTTCCTCCAACATTATGTGGGAGAAGTTTATGGACTTTTTTCATCCAGCCCAGCACCATATGATCAGCTACTTTAAAAAAAATTATAGTACCCAATTCTATTCTTTTCCAATTAAGGGGCAATTTGGCGTGGTCAATTCACCTACCCTGCACATCTTTGGATTGTGGGGGTGAGACCCATGCAGACACGAGGAGAATGTGCATATTCCACACGGACAGTGACCCGGGGCCGGGATCGAACCCGGGTCGTCAGCGCTGTGAGGCAGCAGTGCTAATCATTGCACCACCTTGCCGCTCCTGTAGCCACCTAAGTTGGCTAACTCCCGATTTAAAATGGCGAACGCAAAGGCTGAAGGGAAATTCAGCCAACACAGGCAGAAACCAGCAGGTGCAGGTTTGCTGTGTATTAAAACTCTGCAAAAGCCCAGACAGCATCGATACCAGCGACCATCAGCATAATAATGTAGCAGCCATCTACATACTAATGCGCAATCCCCGGGTGCAATTGAAACATTTGGGATAAACAAAGCAAATCCAGACTCCCCGGCGCCAGCAGGAGCCAACACAAAAGAGGTTAACGGACACCTCAAGACCGCCCATTGATCAGGGAACCGCTCCAGTATTGGAGAAATCGAACCAAGCGATTGGAACGAAGTCCAATCACCTAGAACCAGGTACAGGGTCCGCCCCGAAAGGCAGGAAGCCACTGGGGACTATAACGATAAGCCACCAAGTTCAACTCGCTCTCTTCTTCCTGCCCGGGTCACCCAGCAACGCGAACCAACCTTGACTGTGACCGGTGCAGTGAACGCCGAAAGACCGTAAGTCTTAATTCAACGCTCGCTACGAGATAGGCGCTCCTAGCTACCAATCCGTACCAACTTCGAATCCCGCAGACTCAGAACCCGAATGAAAGGCCATTTGTTCCCCTGACCTGGTGGGCCAGTCCAAAGTTAAGTATAGGCCCGTTAGTTGTAGAAGTAGCTTAGACGTAGAATTTGTGCATGAGTAGCGATTACTGTGTATAATAAATGTGCTTTGATTTGAATCTTACTAATCAGTGTATTGAGTTATTGATCATTACTTGGACTTGAACCTCGTGGCGGTATCACAAAGATACCTGGTGACTCGAGAGCAAAGGCAATAAAACAGAGCAATTGAACCAACCAAAAAGTTAGCAACATTATTTGTCGACTCCACCGGGACCCAATCTAGAAGTGGCATTACCACTCCGGCAGAACCCAGAATTTGAATTAGAGATCCAATTGGGAACAGAAAACCACAAGCGTTCAAGCAGTTCTGATCAATCCTCATAATTCGGAAGTGTGTGTATGCATGCGTAACTAACAGGGTGATAAGGTAAAACTGATAGATTTTTTTTGTTGCGACAAAACTGTCAGGAGTAGCGAAAGCCGTACCCGTATTTACAACACCGCCTTAATACCCCTGTCTCAAATTTGAAGAGCAGCATTCGGATAGGAAAGATGGCAATGCAGGCAATGCAACGCCTCATGAACCCCGAGGAATTTGCAGTTGAAGCGATCAGCAGCAGTAGAGTGGGACAATGTCCCATTTGGGAAGAGGAGATCAGGAAATATCTCAAAGGGAAGGGATGGCCCCTTTGGAGTGAATTCTGTGACAATGAGGAATCAGGCCCCGGGAGTATAGGACATACTTGGTGGGAGACCCTGAGCGAGATCCACAAGAAGAGCTTAGGAAAAACTTGCAAGCCGATGGCAATAGTGTCCTGCTTGGCACAATTGCGAGGCACAGAGGAGGTCTTTAGGATGCTCCGGAAAGAGATAGAAGGCATACTTCGAATGAGTAAGGTCGATGTAAGCGAGGTAGAAAGAGAGAACTTAGAGTTAAGGAGGAAGTTGGCAGCAAAAGATGGAGAGGTGGATGACGGCAAAAGGTCACACCAGTCTTGTCTGGCGCACTTAAGCAGCTTCCAGTCCCAGTATGAAAAGGACACACAACGTGCAGTCCTGGTACGAGATGAAACCGAGAAGCAGGTAGAAGCATTGCAGAGGCAGTGTAGTGACCTGAAGGCAGCGTTAAGAGCTCTCCATGCTGCCACCACAGAGCAAAGACAAAGCTCACTAGACCACGCAAAGTGACGGAAGCAGATTGCAGAGCTGCAATCGCTGCTTTCAGTCCAAAAAGGATTCCAGGAAACCTTTGGGGCAAAATTAGATAAGGAAGATGGCCCTGATTGGGAAGAATTAAATGAAACAGCGCAGAGATATGTTCAGGGAACATGTGCGCAGGGAAAGTCACAGAAGAGGAAAGCGCCCCAACCCCCCACAGTGCAGATAGTTCAGGCTCCAATGAACCCAGTAACCACCCACCGCACAGCCATATCGGACGACACGGAATTTCTATACACCACCCCCTTAACGGTGACCCAATTACGGGACGCATGCGATAAGATCACACCGTTCCTCCCCAGCTCAGACTCCCACCATTTCTTTGCCAGAGTAAAACATCAGGCAACCATGTACGGCTTGGATGAGCGAGAGCATGTAAAGCTCACAGTTTTAAGTTTAGACCCTTCAGTCGTAGCAGCCCTTCCCGACCCACAGAATGTAGGAGGAGGCACCCTTGCAGAAATGCATACCGCGGTCCTAAATGCAATCGGGTATAACCGGGGTGACCCCGTAGATGGCCTCAACAAATGCAGGCAAAAGAAAACCGAGCACCCCACAAAACCGAGTTTGCTGGACACCTGTGGATCCACTTTGCAGCAGTCTTTGGAGACGTAGACCGCGCCCATTTGTCCACAGACAACATGGCCAAATGGACCCGCACCCTTATCTCCCATGCCACAGAAAGAGGACAAAAAGCTTGCGCGAATTATGATCCCTCAGAGGAGGCTCATAATTAAAAATGGGTAGTAAAAAGATTGTCACACACCTGGGAGCAATCTGTACAAAACAAACCCGCAGTTAAAAATCCCGAAGAAAAGCAGGTCGATGCAGATATACAGGCAGTTACAACATACCAGAACCCCGCATGGGTGAATGAAGGAAAGAACAGCCCCCAACCCAAGTCACAGGAGTGTTACAACTGTGGACAGTTGGGACACTTCGCAAGAGAGTGCAATGCCCCACGAAAGCCACAGAGAACCCAGCAGACGGGCACTCTAAGTAAGAATAAGACAGAGCCCATTCATAGTGTTAGCGCCCATTCAGATCAGACGGACCTGACCGGAACGGACTGACGGTGTTCGGGCTCCCCCAGTTGGGTCTGCGACACCCTTTGGGATAGGTCCGGACGACCGGTAGTTGCAGCGAAAATTCGGGGACAGCCCATCGAATTTCTATGGAACACAGGAGGGTCCCGCACCACAATAAATTCCTCCACCCTGTTTCAAAAAGACACGTGGCCCACTACAGCCACTATCACCCTCAGCGGCTTTACAGGCCACTCACAGCAGGGACACAACACAGCCCCTGTACCCATTCAAATCGGCAACATCACCACCAAGCACCCCGTGGTTTTAGTTGACCTGCCCCACACAGCAGAACATATTCTAGGAATAGACTTCATGAATTCCCACAATCTTTCATTTGATCCACTCAACCAGTATGTCTGGAAAATGGCAAAATCCGCAAGAG
Source organism: Scyliorhinus torazame (assembly GCF_047496885.1). NCBI lineage: Eukaryota > Metazoa > Chordata > Chondrichthyes > Carcharhiniformes > Scyliorhinidae > Scyliorhinus > Scyliorhinus torazame. The sequence continues at coordinate 195,715,765 of NC_092715.1, forward strand.
CCCACGCAACGCTCAACATAGGAGAGTACGCGGACAAAATTAGCGCAGTAGGCGAATTATGGTTCAACCCGACCACGCTTAGCACAGACAAGCAGGTTAGGGCAGTTCTGCAAAAGAACAGGGCAGCATTCGCGACCCACAAACACGACTGTGGCCGAATGACTGGCTCCGTACAAATCACAGGACCTGACCCTAGTCCCCAAAAACAATATGGATTTCCCCAAGAGGCAGAGGGAGAAATCGCAAAGGTAATAGAAAGCTTATTAGAGCAGGGCGTACTTAGATCAGTAGCCTCCACTAATAATGCCCCGATTTGGCCAGTGAGAAAGCCCGATGTATCATGGCGACTGACCATCGATTACCAGGAACTCAACAAAATCACCCCCGCAGCAGCCCCCACAGTAGGCGCAAGTCCCGAGACCATGCTCAAGCAGGGACTCAATTCCCGATATTTTACGGTTTTGGATATCAGTAATGGATTCTGGTCCATTCCATTGGCAAAGGCGTGCCAGTACAAATTTGCCGTCACCTTTAAAAAATCAGCAGTACACGTGGACATGCCTGCCACAAGGATTCCACAACTCCCCCTCCATTTTCCACCGACAGCTGGCAAATGGTTTAGCCAAATTCTCTCGCCCCGAATGTCTCGTCCAGTACGTAGACGACATACTACTGCAGACAGACACCAAGGAAGAGCACATCGAGCTTCTGTCCGAACTCCTGGAACTCTTACACTCAATTGGTTATAAAGTTAACCCCAAAAAGGCCCAGATTTTGGAAGACAATGCGATATATTTGGGAACAATTATCACGCACGGTAAACGTGAGATCGAGCATAAAAGGATTGACTCGATTGCTAAATTGCCCCTTCTCCAGAACGTTTCAGCCCTCCGGTCGTTTTTAGGACTGGTTGGCTACTGCCGAAATCACATTGACGGTTTCGCCAGCAAAGCAGCACCCCTCTCAGACCTCCTAAAGAGAGGAGCCCCCTGGGAATGGCTTCCGCAGCATACGGATGCTGTGGACTCTTTAAAACAGGCACTCATAGCAGCCCCCGCACTACAAGTTCCAGACACGCTTTCCCCTTACGCTATAGAGGTAGCAAGCACAGACCGCACCCTTTCGGCCGTGCTCCTCCAGGAACGGCACGAACAATTAAGGCCCGTAGCTTACACCTCCAGAATTTTAGATGCTGTGGAGCAGGGATTTTCAGCCTGTGTGAGGCACCTGATCGCAGTCTTTTGGGTAGTTCAGTATTTTTCGTACATTACTGGACTGAACCCCATCACAATCCTCACAGAACACCCCCCCACCCAACTTTTACTGGACGGACGACTCAAGGACAGTACAGTCAGTCAAATAAGAGCAGCCAGATGGACCCTTCTCTTGCAGGGATGGGACATCACTGTGAAAGACCCACACTTTTTTAGCCGACAACCCGGAACCCACCATGAATGTGAAATTATCTCTCCACACCACAACACAGGCCCTTTTATTGCGAAACCCCCCCCCAGAAAGATGGATAGTTCAACCCAGAGCTCCAAGCACACAGACACGTGCGAGCCCATAAAGATATATGTGGATGGATCTTCCACAGTATTGGAAGGGAAGCGCATAACAGGATGCGGTATTTACATCGAGGACGCACAGGGACGCGCCCTAGAAGAAATAGCATTAAAACTTCTCGGACACTTAGGCGGGCAGGCGGCAGAACTTGCGGCCATCGCGTATATAGTGGAACACACAGATTCCTTCCCCAGCCCAGCAGACATATACTTGGTCAGCCTCTATGTCTGCAACAGCCTTACGGAATTCCTACCCCTGTGGAAAGCAAGAGGATTTGTTTCCGCAGACGGAAAACCCCTCCCTTCAGCGCCATTGCTCCGTCACATCTTAGAGAGAGCACAGAACAGGACTTTTGGGATAGTCAAAGTTCGTAGTCACCATCATTCATCCCCCCCTGGAAATATAAAAGCCGACGCACTGGCTAATGCAGGTTCCAGGCATGGATATTTTTGGACACCCCCCGAAAGCGCACCAGTGAATGCAGTTCAGGTCTCGCAGGCTAAGATCGAGGATTTAGTGCAGGCCCAGAAGCAGGACAGCAATCTCTAGGAGATTTTAAAAGGAAACTATCCAGCACCCTGCGAGAGGTTTAAAAATGCTCTGACCACACAAGACGGTGTGGTGTTAAAAGACGCCCTTTATATGGTTCCTGAACAGGACAGGAATCAACTAATTTGTTTGTTCCATGACGGTCATGGACATCAGGGAATCAATCCCACTACAGCACACCTCAGGCAGCTTTGTTGGTGGCTGAATTTAAAGGACGATGTAAATCACTACATCGAGAATTGCCTTATCTGTGCCCAGAATAATCTGGACAGATATGCCAAAAAGGCTGAGCTTAGTCACACCCGACCCATTAATGGCCCCTGGACTAACCTCCAGATTGATTTTATAGGACCATTGCCCCCTTGCAGGAATGGTTATAAATATGTACTCGTGGTGATAGACACGTTTACAAAATGGGTGGAAGTATTCCCATCCAGAATTAACACGGCAAAGGCCACAGCCAAGATTTTGACCCACCACATCTTTACCAGATGGGCACTCCCCCGCAGCATTGAATCTGACCAAGGTTCCCATTTTACGGGACGCGTCATGAAGAACGTCCTCACGATATTTGGCATTACCCAAAAATTCCACATTGCATACCACCCCCAGTCGAGTGGTATTGTGGAGCGCATGAATCGGACCCTAAAATTCACCCTCAGAAAAATGGTCCAGCAGAACAACACCACTTGGGATTCAGTCCTCCCTTTTGCGCTGATGTTTTTGAGCAATACAGTTTCAACTTCCACAGCTTACACCCCACACACCCTCATGACCGGATGCCCCATGAAAGGCACAGAATTTTTATTAGGTTTAGACTTGACCAGCCCCGAAGTGACGGCCCTCACACACGAGAACGCAGTCAAACAATTAGTGGATAATGTTCAAACGGCTCAGCTAGCAGCCGCACTGAAATTGGGCACAAGGAAGAAACAGAGCAAGACCTGTTTCGACAAGACAGTGCATGCGACTGAGTTCAGTGTAGGACAGCAAGTCATGCTCTCCGTATACAACCCCAGCACATTCCTGTCACCAAAGTACTCGGGTCCGTACTCCATTGCGGACAAAGTAAGCCCTTCCGTCTACAAAATAAAGTACCCCAATGGAAAGACTGCGTGGTTCCATATCAACCAGCTGAAGGCATATGGAACACAGTCTAACCACGCACACCACGTCATGCTCGACGCAGCAGACCACACCCCGCCCACAGCCAACGTACCCTTCCCCAACACGTCCAGCCCAGCCACGGACTCAACCTCAACTCCACCCCCGAAATATACACTCCGCACCGGAACACCCACAGACTGCAGCAGCAGAGACAGCGACTGTGACTCGGACGATAGCCACAGCACGCCTCCCTACTATCCCCATGCAACAGGACCCACACCCAGCGAATCTGACCACGATTCGAGTGATCCCTTCATGATCACTTTCCTAAACAAACCCCACCACTGACCTACAATGACGACCCCGATTCCGTCCCCACACAACGAGACACCACCTATTGGCACCGAGATTATTCATATAGACTCGTCCGGAATGACGAGAGCGATCCGAAATCATACCAAGCAGCCTTTCAGCCCTGATACACTCGAGAGTTTGGCATCCGGGAGAAGATGATGACCTTGAGTCTGACTCCCAAAATGAGAACACCTTTGCGACCCTGTTCGCAACCGATAACTGAGGTGTCCAGATGATGTTTTAAAAGGAAACGCTTGGGAGAAAACGGTGTCCTTTCTGATGGAACCTGCAGCATGTTTTATGTTGTTTGTAGTGTTTTGTTACATGTTGTATGTTAGACCGGAAAAATGTTCTTCACGGCCCCACGCCTTTTCAGCCAAAACCTCTGAGGACTTGCCCACAGAGACTTGCTACTGTCCCAGACGCCAGTTCAGAGGAACTCGTCTGTCGACAGACGCCCGTTCGTAACTGCCCTTCTGGTTCGAAGGTAGAACCAATACGGCAACCCCCACGCTGACTACATTTCTTGCCTGTTCTTGTCGGTTGCTCAGGCAGTGGAGAAATGGCTTGGGACCTGCCCTGCCTGGGAACCCCCCTCTGGTCAGCTACGCTCGGGTAGGGGACACACGGCATTGGTCGCCGTCCTACCCGGGGACTCCATCCAAATCTTACCCGTCGTGGCCCATACGCACCTCATTTTGGAAAGTTTTAGTTCAAAAAGTTTTGTTTTGTTTCAGGTAACCCTTAGGTTGCCAACCATATGCTATTTACATCCTGAAACATTTGGATGGTAAACTGCACAGTCTGCGAGACGGCTCGCACTGGTTCATTATTTGTAAGTGTGTCTTGTCCTCAAATTCGGTTTTTGAAGAAAAAGAAAAATGAGGGAGTCACACATAGTGACCAATTATAAAGGGAGTAATTGGCACTAAAGGACAGACAGGCTATCATACGAGATGTTAAACCAAGATAGTAACAGACACTATGCTTCGTCCCACAGAACTCCAGAAGCTCCAGGACCAGAGAAGAGAAGAGAAGAGAAATAAAAGAAGAACCATGAGGACATCCTCCGCGTGGTTCATCATTATAATGGACATTTGGTTGCGCGCGAACGCGAACCCCATGACCTCAAGCCCCTCAGCCGTTAATGATTCACTTCCCCACAGTACCCAGAGCCCAGTCACAAGCGACACCACATCATCTTGGTGTGCCAGGTTTATAACCTGGTACTCCCTGTCCTGCTTGATAGAATCCGAATTGGTATTGGCGATACTCTGCTGCATCGTGCAGACTATTCATCTGAGAAAATGGAGAAGGAGAGCGTACTGCGCTCGCACCCTGGTATATAGAATAAGATCCCCTATTTTCGGATACGACCAGACCCCTGACCCCCGCGATCTATAATAAAGAGCATTCATTTGCGATTTGTTGTAAATAAAGAAATATTCATGAGCAATTGTACGATCCTGAGCTTGACTGCCAAGCCAGGAAAAATGTGTATAAATTGCTATGATTTTGTTTGTATGGCTGAGGAAGTTAGAGTGATGAAATGTTTAAGTGAGTGTAGTGTATTAAGGATAGTTAGAGGTTCCCATTTTCTTGTTTTGTAATGCATGTCCCTGTTTGACATAGCGCCCCTTAGAATTGTCAGTTAAAATTTTTTTGCATAATTACGGTCAGTGTAGAGGCCATGAAAGAAGTGCTCATCGGGTCAGGGAATGAAGACAACGCAGTTATGTGATCCTTCACGCTTCGCGTTAGGATCACAAGGAGGGTATGGAGCCACCTAAGTTGGCCAACTCCCGATTTAAAATGGCGAACGGCAAAGGCTGAAGGGAAATTCAGCCAACACAGGCAGAAACCTGCAGGTGCAGGTTTGCTGCGTATCAAAACTCTGCAAAAGCCCAGACAACATTGATACCAGCGACCATCAGCATAATGATGTAGCAGCCATCTACATACTAATGCGCAATCCCCGAGGGCAATTGAAACATTTGGGATAAACAAAGCAAAGCCAGACTCCCCGGCGCCAGCAGGAGCCAACACAAAAGAGGTTAACGGACACCTCAAGACCGCCCATCGATCAGGGAACCGCTCCAGTATTGGAGAAATCGAACCAAATGATTGGAACGAAGTCCAATCACCTAGAACCAGGTACAGGGTCCGCCCCGAAAGGCGGGAAGCCCTTGGGGACTATAAAGTTAAGCCACCAAGTTCAACTCGCTCTCTTCTTCCTGCCCGGGTCACCCAGCAACGCGAACCAACCTTGACTGTGACCGGTGCAGTGAACGCCGAAAGACCGTAAGTCTTAATTCAACGCTCGCTACGAGATAGGCGCTCCTAGCTACCAATCCGTACCAACTTCGAATCCCGCAGACTCAGAACCCGAATGAAAGGCCATTTGTTCCCCTGACCTGGTGGGCCAGTCCGAAGTTAAGTATAGGCCTGTTAGTTGTAGAAGTAGCTTAGACATAGAATCTGTGCATGAGTAGCGATTACTGTGTATAATAAATGTGCTTTGATTTGAATCTTACTAATTGGTGTATTGAGTTATTGATCATTACTTGGACTTGAGCCTCGTGGCCGTATCATAAAGATACCTGGCGACTCGAGAGCAAAGGTAATAAAACAGAGCAATTGAACCAACCAAAAAGTTAGCAACACCCCTATGATCAGTTACTTCTGCTGCATTCCTGCCTTCCATTAGCCCATTAGATAATAAGAAATAGGAACAAGAGTGGACCATTCGACCCATTGAGCCTGCACCATTACTAGATAAGATCATGGCTGATCTGATTGTGGGCTTAACTCCACTTTCCACAGCCCCCATAACCATTGACTCCCTTGTCAAACAAAAATACACAGCCTTGAATATATTCAATGGCCCATCTTCACTGCTGTCTGTGTAAGAAAATTCCGAAGACTAATCATAGTCAGGTTAGCATTTGAAGTTGCATTTCCTCCTGCTCCTGCACACTTACTCTGGTAATCCTCATGGATCTATTCTTGGCCCCCTTCTACATCTCCTCTAAATACTGCCCCTTTGGTGACAAATCTGAAAATACAGAATTAGTTTCCACATGTACACTGACAACACTCAGCAATACCTCACCTCCTGACTCCTCCATTATTTCTAAATTACCAGACTTCTTATTCAAATTTCTGTTCTGTGCTCACTGCCCTACATTGCTCCCAGTCAAGTAAGGCTTTGATTTTAAAATTCTCTTCCTTGCTTTTAAGTATATCCATGGTCTCATGATTTCTTATCTCTGTAAGTTCCTCCAGCGCTCAAATGCTCCAAAACATCAGTGCTCAACCAATTCTGGCCTCCTGAGCATCCCTAATGTAATTACTCTACCACTGGTGGATATGTCTTTTGTTGCCTAGACCCTAAACTCTGGAATTTTCTCCCGAAACCTCCACAAATCTTTACCATGGTTTATCTTTTAAGGTAGTCATTAAAACCTACCTCATTTGGCGAAGCATTTGGTCATCTGACCAATTTCTTATTATTGTCATGTGAGTGTCCCTTTAAGAAAGGTTTAGTCTCTTATCATGTGATTTGTAGACATTGGGCTGTGGCTGTGAGGTGAGAGGGGGTTTCGGTTTCAGTTTGACTGCTTTGGACTGCAGGAGGAAGAAGAAATGTTGGCCTTGCTTTTCTCTGTTTTCATTTTAAAAAGCTGTTCCCGTGAAAAGCACATTGTTTGTGGCTAACTGCCTTGGTAATTTTAAAGATAAAGTTGTCTTCTGGAAGGAGTTTGAAACTGCTGGTTAAAACTGGATCAGAATCTCAGGGACAGGACCAGTCCCATTCAAGTGAGCATACAGTGTGCTGGGCCATGCCCTTGAAAGGGGTTTTGGTATTGGATTTTGTTATTGAAATGAAACAGCTAAAGGGGGAATTTGTTAAGAGTTATATACATAAATTACTGTAGCTGTGTGCTGTCTTTATGTTTGTAATTGATAAAAAATCTTGCTGTGTTTATATGTATATATGTATTATAATATATATATTGTCATGCGAGTGTCTTTAAGAACTGGATGTTTAAGCAATGTACCTTTAAGAAAACAGTGATGTCATAGAGTGGGTGGAGCTCAGCTCAGGTCAGCCATTTTGCAGGTTTTTAGTTTCAGTTTAAAAAGCAGTGGGTGTGTGTCTGTGTGTGTCCAGAGAGCTGCAAGAAGAAAGCAAGGTGCTGGAGCTGAAATCAACCAAGCTAATATATCTCTGCCATTCTACAGAAAATATATATATCCTTTAACCTGATGTGATATTATTTAAAGGTGTTAAGTCTCTTGGAAGTTTGAAGGAACATTTTAAGGAGTTATTTACTGTTGCAATATTTTCTGAGTTATCTTTGAAGTAAGGGGTGTTAAGAGATCCAATGTTTATTTAAGATGTTAAGTTGAGTTCATGGAATAAACATTGTTTTGTGTTTAAAAACCCTCGTGTCCATAATTGTAATCCCACACCTAAGGAAAAAGCTGTGTGCTCGGAAAAGCAACAAATCCATTAAAGGGAGAGGTTGGTTGAACTCCATGATACATTTTGGGGTTCTAAAAACGCCACGCCCATAACAATATATGTATGTGTGTGTTAACTACATTCTTAGAATAAACTTTGCTTTGATTAAAGTGTCTAGGAAGTCTGATGAATCACACCTGCAGTGAAGGCTTTTGTGCTCAGCCTAGCCAAATTCAACATAAAGGTTGTAGGTCAGGTGAACTTCATAATACTCTTTGGAGTTTCTATGTCCTGGCCCATAACATTGTATCTCAGTGTTATATTTTATTCTGTACTGCTCCTAACAAGGATCTCAAGGCTTTTTAATTATGTTAAAGGTGTTGTATAAAAATAAGGGCCTGAATACCGTGCTCATCAGGCACACATCATAGGTAGGCCCAGAAGCGATATGCCCTTCCAGCCATGATTGGCCGCCAACTGCGATTTCATGCTGGCTGACCAATTCACTGGCAGGCTGCGTGAGAAAGGCTGAGCTCTGCCAGGCCGGGGTGGGGCTGGGGAAGGGGTGTGGGGAGTGGTGTGTGATGAAAGAAGCGAGGGTGCATGCAGACACTCCCTGAAGACTAACAGCTGCTGTGGAGCTGCCTCAGGGAGCTGCACTTCTGTAGAAATGAAATCAGATCAAATAAATGCTGAAAAATTATGTCTCAACTGCAAATTCAAGCACCTGACAGCAGACCTCAGCATTTCATTCCTAAGTCATCTTTTATTTTGTTTAACCCCACACATTTTATCCTGACCTCGGAGGAGTTTGCACCAAACATTTGGCCTGATTGGTCCACCTGCGATCTGTAAAAGTGGATGGGCCAAGTAAAAATCACTGACAATTGGATCCTGAATGGACTTAATTGTCATGGCCCGTCATCGTTTTGCATGAAACGCTGGTCAAATGTGCTCCCAGGTGTTTAACGTAAAATTCTGGCCAAGTTGTTTTAGTTGCTGTTGTTGAGGCCAGTCCAGTGTTTTATTCAGGTTCATCATATCGTCTTTGCTTTTGTTTATGCTTCACAAACCCAGGATCGCATGTGCTTTTTTAACCATTTTCTAAACCTGCCCTACCCCTTGACTGATTTGTGGACACGTCTCGCTGTTCCTGCATTAATTTTAGAATTGTATCCTTTTTATTTATTACGGTCTCTCCTCATCCTTCCTTTCAAAATGGATCACTTCACACTTCCCTGATTAAATTTCCACATGTCCACCCATCCACCAGCCTATCTCTGACCTCTTCACTCCCATCGTCATAGTTTGCGTCATCTGAAATTGTGTCCTGTATGCCCAAGTCCGGCCATTAAAATATGCCAAGAAAATCAGTCATCTTAGTACTGAACCCTGGGAAATCTCACTGTATACCTTCCTCCAGTCCGAAAAACAGCTGCTCAACACTATTCTACATTTCCTATTATTAATCTAACTTCAGATCCATGTTGTCACTGTCCCTTATATTCCATGGGTTTCAATTTTGCTGGCAAGTCTCTTATCAGGCACTTTATCAAACACTTTTGGAAGTCCATATGCACCACGTCATGATGATCCCTATCAGCCCCCTCTGTAATCTCATCAATATGCACCACGTCATGATGATCCCCATCAGCCCTCTCTGTAATCTCATCAAAAAATTCAATCAAGTTAGTTAACATGATTTTGCCTTTAACAAATCCATGCTGGCTTTCCTTAATTAATGTACACTGTCCAAATGACTGTTAATTTTGTTCCAGATTATCATTTCTAAAAGTGTTTCCATCACAAAGGTTAAACTGATTGGCATCTGGTTGCTGAATTTATTCTTACACCCTTTCTTGAATGAGAATGCAATATTTCCAATTCTCCAATCCTCTGGCACCACCCTGGTCCCATGGAGGATTGGAAGATTATGGCCAGTCACTCCACAATTCCACCCTTACTTTTCTCAGTATCCTCAGATGCATCCTATCTGGTCCTGGTGATGTATCACACTTGCGTGCACCCCACTTCCAGTACTTACCTATTATTAATTTTTAAACCTTAACTACCTCTTCTTTCACTATGACTTCAGCCGCATCTTTTCCTCGGTAAAGACAGATTCAAAGTATTCATTTAGTACCTCAGCCATAGCTCTGCTTTCATGCACACATCCCCTTTTTGGTCCCTAATTGTCCCTCCTACAACCCTTTTGCTGGGTATCTGCTTCGAGAATTTTGGAATCCATTTTATTGTTAGTTGCCAGCCTCTTCCCATAATCTCCATTGTCACTTTGCCACTATATTCAGCCTGGCTTTCACTTGTATTATCAATCTGACACCGTCTTTCTTATTATTTACTCATCTTACTCTCTATCTCTTTCATCATCCAGGTGCTCTGGCTTTGCTTGTCATATCTTTCCATATCATGAATCTTATCTGTGCTTGAACCATCTCCTCTTTACAGGCAGTCCATTGTTCTGTTAAGGAGGAGGTGGTGGAAGCAGGGATGATAGTGACGTTTAAGGGCCATCTTGACAAATACATGAATCGGATGGAAATAGAGGGATATGGATCCCGGAAGTGTAGAAGATTTTAGTTTAGACGGGCAGCATGGTCGGCGCAGGCTTGGAGGGCCAAAGGGCCTGTTCCTGTGCTGTACTTTTCTTTGTTCTTTATTGTCATGATATTCAAACACATACATCATGATGGACACACTAACAGGCAAATCAGAGTACACAACACCACAACCAATCACAGACAAGAACACCAACCACATAAAAAGCACGAGCACGACACCTGGTGGTCAGTAGGTCTGGGGAGAAGGGAACAAGAAAGAGCTGTTAAAACATCACAAGCAGGGAACCCCCCACGTGCAGAGTGCAAAGACCAAACTGTAAATAGTAAGTTTAAATAAAGTAGCGTTGTACCATATGCAACCGTGTTGGCTCATCTGTGTGTCAGAACACCCAACACCACATGGTACAGGAGTGGATCGATACCTGCCTACTAACCTGCCATTCTGGACATGGACCACACCGGCAAACCGCAGCCGATGCAAGTCGCGGGGAACCTAGGTACCAACTGGAAGCTCTACAGGCAGCGATTTGACCTGTACATCCGTGCCACCGAAAAACAGAATGTCTCGGATGACACGAAGATTGCAATGCTCCTCTTCTACGCAGGTCCGCACGCCACCGACGTCTTCAACTCACTGGTGTTCGAAGAAGGCGAAAACCAAGCCAAATATGACACGGTCATCCTCAAACTGGACCAGCACTTTCAAGTTGAAGTAAATGAAAGTTTTGAAAGATACCTCTTTCAGCAACGCCTGCAAGGTAAGGAGGAGCTTTTTCAACCCTTTTTGACGCACCTCCGGATTCTAGCGCAGTCCTGCGGTTACGGCACCACCACAGAGTCCATGATCAGGGACCAGATTGTTTTTGGCGTTGCCTCTAGTGGCCTACGCCAGCAGCTTCTTAAAATGAAAAGCCTCACCTTAGCGTCTGCTGTGGAAGCCTGTGTCCTCCACGAAAATGCTACCTGCCGTTTTGCCCGATTTCAGGCGTCCGAGTTGGCACGGAGGGGGTCCCCAGCCGTCGAATCGGCAAGCCAGGCCACCCACGACGTCGAACGCATCCAGGCCGTCGATTACTTCCCGACCCACGGCCCGGACGACAGCGGCCGCTTCCCGCGGTCTCCCGCGCAGGTGCGCGCCAAAAATAACGGCCACAACGAGGGACGCACTGCGCAGGCGCGCCCACCGCAAGATCGCACTGCGCATGCGCAGTGGCGCAACGAACGCCGTGACGTCATGACGTGCGGCAATTGTGGAGCTCTACATTTAAAAGGGCAATGTCCTGCAAAAAACCGACAGTGCCACAGATGTGGCACGATGGGCCACTACGCAGCCCACTGTCGTTCGGCTCAACCCATGGATCCGGCGCATCCTCGACAACCTCGCAGACGAGTCAGGACCGTCCAGCCCACGCATCAAGACTTCCAGTTAAGTGATGCAGATGACCAGGATGCCTTCCGAGTTTCCGTCTTTGATGTCAACAAGGTCAATGCCATCAATCCAGCCGATGAGTGGTGTGCCACCCTGACGGTCAACCGATCGCGCGTCGCCTTCCGTCTGGACACCGGCGCATCCGCCAACCTGATTGCTTACTCTGCAGTCCAGGCCATGAAGGTCAAACCACCCATCACGCCATCCCGGCTCAAGATGGTTGACTATAACGGGAACGTCATCCCGTCCATAGGATCTTGCCAGCTACAGGTGACTCACAAGAGGTACACGGCCACACTCCCCTTCGAAGTTGTCGGCTCATCAAAGGACTCGTTACTGGGCGCACAGGCGTGTAAGGTCCTTCACCTGGTACAGCGCATTATGTCTCTCTCTCCAGATGAGATATCCGACTTCCCGGATGCTGAGTTCCACGCAAATCTCCATTCCCTCCTTGCTCACAACCAGGAGGTTTTTGAAGGCATGGGGACATTGCCATACACGTACAAGATTCGACTCAGACCGGACGCCATCCCTGTCGTTCACGCACCTCGCAGGGTTCCTGCGCCACTCAAAGACCGCCTCAAGGCACAACTGCAGATTCTTCAGGACCAAGGGGTCCTATCCAGGGTCACGGAGCCCACGCCATGGGTCAGCTCCATGGTCTGTGTAAAGAAGCCCTCTGGCGAGCTCCGTATATGTATAGATCCAAAAGATCTGAATAACAACATCATGCGGGAACACTATCCCATCCCGAAACGAGAAGACCTCACCAGCGAGATGGCGCGAGCCAAAATATTCACTAAATTGGATGCGTCCAAAGGATTCTGGCAGATCCAACTGGACCCGGCCAGCCGAAGACTATGCACATTCAACACCCCTTTTGGCAGATTCTGCTACAACCGGATGCCATTCGGCATCATTTCGGCATCTGAAGTTTTCCACCGCATTATGGAGCAGATGATGGAAGGCATCGAAGGGGTACGTGTATATGTGGACGATATCATCATTTGGTCCACCACTCCGCAGGAACACATGCATCGTCTACGACGTGTCTTTACCCGCATACGACAGAATGGCCTGCGTCTCAACCGTGCGAAGTGTGCCTTCGGCCAGACGGAGCTGAAATTCCTCGGGGACCACATCTCAAGGTCAGGGGTCCGTCCCGATGCAGACAAGGTTAGCGCCATCACAGCCATGCCACGACCGGCTGACAAGAAGGCTGTCTTAAGATTCCTGGGCATGGTCAACTTCCTTGGGAAGTTCATTCCCAACCTGGCTTCTCATACAACAAATATGCGCCATCTCGTAAAAAAATCGACAGAATTCAACTGGCACCAATCGCATCAGCGGGAATGGGAGGAGCTCAAGCACAAACTGGTCACGGCACCAGTGCTGGCCTTCTTTGACACGACTCGCCCTACAAAGATCTCAACAGACGCCAGCCAATCTGGTATTGGAGCGGTACTCCTGCAAAAAGACAGCACGTCGTCATGGGCCCCGGTTGCATATGCCTCACGAGCCATGACCCCTACCGAACAGCGCTACGCGCAAATCGAAAAAGAATGCCTGGGCTTGTTAACTGGACTGGACAAGTTCCACGACTATGTGTATGGCCTGCCACGATTTACGGTCGAAACTGACCACCGCCCCCTGGTCAACATCATTAACAAAGACCTGAACGACATGACTCCTCGCCTCCAGCGCATCTTACTTAAACTCAGGAGGTACGATTTTGAACTGATCTACACTCCGGGGAAGGAACTCATCGTGGCGGACACTCTTTCCCGAGCAGTGAGCACACCACCAGATGCGGAGGGGTTCGTGCGTCAAATTGAGGCACACGTAACTCTGACAGCAGCAAATCTGCCAGCTGATGATCCTAGTCTGGCCCACATACGCGCAGAGACGGCGACTGACCCCCTTCTGCAGCGAGTGATGCGCCACATGACGGAAGGGTAGCTAAAAGGGCAGTGCCCCCAGTTTTATAATGTGCGAGATGATCTCACCAACATAGACGGGGTCCTTATGAAATCACACAGGATCGTTATTCCGCACAGCGTGCGCCAGATGATTCTTCATCAACTACACGAAGGCCACTTGGGCGTCGAAAAATGCAGACGAAGGGCCCGGGAGGCGGTATATTGGCCGGGTATTAATGAAGACATAGCCAACATGGTGCTCAACTGCACAACCTGTCAGAGGTTTCAGCCGGCGCAACCTCCGGAAACACTTCTACCACACGAGATGGTGACGTCCCCCTGGGCGAAGGTGGGTGTTGACCTATTTCACGCGCTCGGCAGAGATTACATTGTTATTATAGACTACTTCTCAAACTACCCGGAAGTCATGCCTCTCCATGATCTGACGTCGTCCGCAGTCATTGGGGCCTGCAAGGAAACATTTGCTCGCTATGGCATTCCAAGGACTGTCATGTCAGACAATGGACCTTGTTTTGCCAGCCGTGAATGGTCGTCCTTTGCCGCAGCATATGGTTTCACTCATGTGACATCCAGCCCTCTGCATCCACAATCGAACGGGAAGGCTGAAAAGGGTGTCCACATCGCCAAGCGGCTCCTGTGCAAGGCGGCTGCTGCCGGATCGGACTTTAACCTTGCCTTGCTGGCCTATCGATCGGCCCCGCTATCCACGGGTCTCTCGCCAGCGCAGCTACTAATGGGTCGCTCCCTCAGGACGATGGTACCTTCCATCCTGGCACCAACAACAGACCATGAGGCGGTTCTTCGGAACATGCAACTGCAGCGTGATCGCCAGAAAAGTCGGTACGACACACGAGCGACGGACCTGCCCCCCCTGTCCTCCGGAGACAAAGTACGCGTCCATCAACCGTATGGTGGCTGGTCAGCACCGGCCGAAGTCCTCCGACAAGTGGCTCCCCGCTCGTTCCTGGTTCGCATGCCGGATGGTTCCGTGCGTCGCCGCAATCGGCGCGCCCTTCGCCGACTTCCACGCTCACAGCCACACAGCACGCACACGCCAGATCCTCAACAGGCTTCCGAGGATGACTTTGTGGAGCTGCCGCACATCACGCCCTTTCCATCGCCACCCATGGCCATGCCTGCACAGCAGCCGGTGGTTCTTGATCCACCCTTGAGGCGGTCAACCCGAACTCGTCGCAAGCCCATTAGACTGGACTTATAATACCGTTCATATGTTTAACAAGTTGCACAATTTTACATGATAACCTGTTGTTGTTTATCGTTCCAGATGTCGTCTGACTGGACAACTGTTCAAGTTTTTTTTTCTTCTTCTCTCGTTCGCATTTATGTTATGTTATGGTACAACTTGGTTCATGTGACGCACCCGACATCGCCCCATGTACATAGTTCCGTCATATGCACATGCTGCACACGACACACACACACTCTTAGATGCACTCACGACACGATCATATTTATTACCACGTAGGCACATATCTTTGTAAAAAGGGGGGATGTCATGATATTCAAACACACACATCATGATGGACACACTAACAGGCAAATCAGAGTACACAACACCACAACCAATCACAGACAAGAACACCAACCACATAAAAAGCACGAGCACGACACCTGGTGGTCAGTAGGTCTGGGGAGAAGGGAACAAGAAAGAGCTGTTAAAACATCACAAGCAGGGAACCCCCCACGTGCAGAGTGCAAAGACCAAACTGTAAATAGTAAGTTTAAATAAAGTAGCGTTGTACCATATGCAACCGTGTTGGCTCATCTGTGTGTCAGAACACCCAACACCACATTTATAAAGAGTTTTTCCTGCCAATCTGGAGAAGCTGTGACTGTTTTCCTTGCTGAAGAAGATGGAGATGGGATTTTATTGAAACTTCCTTCAAAATCATGAAAGATCTGGACTGTGTAGATAGGAAGAACTACTCCCATTGGTGCTGGATTGGGAATGAGAGGTTGCACATTTAAGGTCATTCGCAAAAGAAACAATAGAGACACGAGGAGAAACTTTCTCTCATAGCGAGTGGTGAAGTTCTAGAATGTGTTGGCTGAGAATGTGGTGCACGTAGGTTCAATCGAGGCATTCACGAGGGAATTGGATTACTATCGGAAAAGGAAGAATGTGAAGGGTCCCCGGGAAGAAGGCAAGGTATTGGCACTGGGTGCATTGCCCATTCGTAGAGTCGACACAGATATGATGGGCTGAATGGCCTCCTGTGCTGTAATAATTCTGTGATCTGGTGATTTCAATGTAGATAGGCCAGATCTGTTCTCACCCCACAGAAGTTGGACCTCCTCCAATTAATTATTTTTACTTCATGATTGCTCCTTGTCCTTTTCGATAGCTAACCTAATCCTTATTATACTATGATTGTTGTTTCCGAAATTATCCCTACAGAACTTACCTCTTCTTAGGCAGTCCCTTGGGATTGAAGATTACTTGCTTCCGCTCTGGTTCAATGGATTCTGCGAGGGCTGATAAATCCACATGTGGGGCAGGTGGTGCTTTGAAGGGTTGAGTAGGTGGGGTGTTTGGAGGTTTGTGTGCTCACTCCAATGTCTCGATTTCACCGTTGCACGTCTTGCAGTCTCCCAATATACTTGGTGTCTTTCCCAATAAGATTTCTCCATTTTGGTCAGTTACAAACCAGAGTTTCTCATAAGTTGATGGGTTTGACCTCTTCAGGGATACTTTAAGGACATCCAGAAAGTGTTTCCGCAGTCCTCCTGGGAGTCTCCTGCCACCACGGAGTTCTGAGTAGAGTGGTTGCTTCAGGAACACACACAATGTGTCACAACTGACGCATAGGACCTAGACTGGTGCCAATGATCATGAGGCAGCATTTTTATAATGTAACAAACAGCAGATATATAATGTTGGTGAAAAGTATGACTTGGTTGCAATTTCTAAAATTTACATTATTTTCAAGTACAATGCCCTGTAGAGGGTGTTATTGATCATGGACCTCTATGTTAATCTTGCTCTGGAAAAGTGGATCATCTTCATTACTTGTACATCCATCCAGTTTGTGAGGCACTTTATAAAGATCGTTCTTTGTCTCTATTGATATGTTTCACCATGAACCTTTCCCATCAGCATGGAGGAGACATGTGGGAGCAGAGGGAGCATCGGTCTGGTCTCCAATCTGCAATAATCACCAGTTTGCCCCGGGGAGGCTAAATGGAGGGTTCCGGAGATGGCAGAGAGCAGGGATCGAGAGGATGGGAGATATGTTTATAGAGGGGAGCTTTCCCAGCCTGAGGGAGTTGGAGGAGAAATTTGAATTGACGGGAAGGAATGAGTTTAGGTACCTGCAGGCGCGGGACTCCCTACGCAGGCAGGTCTCAACCTTCCCGCTCCTACCACCAAGGGGGATACAGGATAGGGTAGTTTCCAGAATGTGTGTGGGAGAAGGGAGGGTTTCGGACATTTATAAGGAACTCATGGGGTCAGAGTAAATGCAGACTGAGGAGCTGAAACGCAAATGGGAAGAGGAGTTAGGAGGAGAGATTGAGGACGGTCTCTGGGCAGACGCGTTGAGCAGAGTCAACGCATCCAGATCATAGCCAGGCTCAGCCTGATACAGTTCAAGGTCGTTCGCCGGGCTCACATGACAGTGGCCCGGATGAGCAGGTTCTTTGGGGTAGAAGATAGGTGCGCAAGGTGTGCGGGAGGACCAATGAACCATGTCCATATGTTCTGGGCATGTCCGAAGCTTAGGGGATTCTGGCAGGGGTTTGCAGATGTCATGTCCATGGTGTTAAAAACAAGGGTGGCGTTGAGTCCAGAGGTGGCGATTTTCAGAGTGTCGGAAGACCCGGGAATCCAGGAGGAGAAAGAGGCAGACGTTCTGGCCTATGCCTCTCTGGTAGCCCGGAGACGGATAATATTAGCTTGGAGGGACTCAAAGCCCCCGAAGTCGGAGACCTAGTTAACTGACATGGCTAGGTTTCTCAGTCTGCAGAAAATCAAGTTCGCCCCGAGAGGGTCAATGTTAGTGTTCAACCGCAGGTGACAGCCGTTTGTCGACTTCTTTGGGGAAAATTAACCATCAGCAGAAGGGAGGGGGGGGGGGTGTGTTGGGGGTTAGTTTAGTTTAGAGTAGGGTGTTAGAAAAGGTGGGACCTGTGAGGGAGGAAGACGGCTTTTGCACTATGTTTATAATTGTATGTACATTGTTTCTTCTGTTATTGTTATTAAACCATAAATACCTCAATAAAATGTTTATATTTAAAAAAATCTTTCCCATCAGCATTAGACGTTTTAAACCATAGTTTCTTATTATGTGCCTTTGCTCTCAGATTTTATTCGTACCTATTCATCGTTAATGTGGCCTGTCCAAGAAATCTTCTTTATTTGCCTCAAAAGCCACAACTCTACAACTTCAATCCTCTGCTTCACTTCACTGAATATCCAACACTCGCTTCCGTGCATTAAAATTGGTGTGATGTAACATTCCAGGATTCTCAACTTTGTTTTCATAGCTAATTCTGAATTGATCATATTATTTTTCATTTCTTAAAATGCATCTTTAGCCATTCCAACTTCAATTTACTTTTTGGTTGCACTTTCCATCCTATGTTGCACTTCCTAGATGACGACAATATTTGTCTACCTGTGTGACCTTTTCATCCTTCACTGTGATCGTCCATTCTGGTATAATTTTCTTTTTGGACATTACGAGACATTTGGGTTTCTTACAATTTATGCTCATATCTTCTCACTTTGACCCACTACTCTATCCAAAATATTTTGTGGTTTCTCTTTAGAGTTGGCAATAAGAACAATGTCATCAGTGTATATATTAGCAAGGTTGGAATTTCCAACTAATAATTCTGGAAGGTCTTCAATCTCTCCAAGAGTATTTTAACTGTACGAACTGAATACATCTTTTAATTTTCACAAAATTGCTCAGATCATTCCCAACTTTTATGGCTGCAGTTTGTTCCCAATAAAGATTTCTTATCACTCTAAGATCATTGCCACCAAGGTCAAGAGACTCTAATATGCTCAGTTCTTCATGTTTCACTTTATTAAATGCCTTACAATAATCAATAAAACACATGGGTACATCTCATTTCATCTTTTTGGCTCTTTCTGAGAACATGCATACCATAAAATTAGCATCTCTTCTTCCTCTGTCTTGTACGAAACCACATTGAAGAGATTAAATTTCTGGCTATATCTTGCTCCTTGCCCTATTCATCAGTAATCAAAGAAGGGACTTAATAACGTGACTCATCAGACTGCTGGAGTTGCTTCGGGCATTTTTGGAAGCACAATAATAAAATATAAATAAGTAGTAAGAAGCTGTACGTGCAATCATCAGTGGGAAAAAGTTGGCATTTTGGGTGTTAGTCCTCATAAAAGACTTACACTGGAGTATGTACACCCCCCCCCCTTCCAGGTCTGTTCATTTATTTCTACTATCCCTCCTCTCCCCCCTCCCCCCCCCCCCCCCACTCCCACCTCACCGATAATTTTTAACTTTATGTCACATTATTATGCTTAGATTTAAGCCATTATTAGCTTTTGAAAATTCTGCACTCTTGTGGTAGTATGCATTAGGGGTCATGTGGGACTGTGAAGCCGTGATGTCATTGGCTGACAGATCCCGGGTCCTGGTTGGCTGTTGATCTCTAGCTCCGCCCTGAAGGCGGAGTATAAGAACCAGGAATTCTCCCCGCAGCTCCAGTCTGTTGCTGAACTGCGGGGAACGAGTCACGCTTAATAAAGCCTCATCGACTTCACCTCTATTCGTCTCTCGGGAGTCTTTGTGCGCTACAACTCTTTTCCTGCCTTGCATGCTGATTAATGACTACTTGGATTGGATTGGATTTGTTTATTGTCACGTGTGCGGAGGTACAGTGGAAAGTATTTTTTCTGCGAGCAGCTCAAACAGATTATAGAACATTACTAGTACATGAAGAGAAAATGAAATAAAAAGAAAATACATAATAGGGCAACTCAATGTAAATACATAGACACCGGCATCAGTTGAAGCATACAGGGGTGTAGTATTAATCAGGTCAGTCCATAAGAAGGTCGTTTAGGAGTCTGGTAACAGCGGGAAAGAAGCGGTTTTTGAATATTACTTGCACAATAGTTAGATTTTTACTCACAGACATACAGAGAATGAATACTTTTTTTTAAAGGGGCAATTTACCATGGCCAATCCACCCAACCTGCACACCTTTGGACTGTGGGAGGAAACCAGAGCATCCAGAGGAAACCCATGCAGACACGGGGTGAAAGCGTAAACTCCCTACAATCACCCAAGGTCGGGATCGAATCCGGGTCTCTGGCGCTGAGGTAGCAGTGCTAACCACTGTGCCACCTTCCAGAGAATGAATACTGATAACATGCACACAACCATTTTCAATCATGTAAGATCAATCTTTTCTCCAATTTTCACCAAATGTCCAACATATTTCTTTCCCTTGCCCAAACTTTATCTTATCTTCAAGAGATACAAAATGGATCTTCAGACGTTTCTAGGAAACACAGAAACTGAAGGCTGCGTCTTTACTTAAAAATAATACAGTCTCTGTTAGATTAGGGTAGGTGTGTCCCATTCAGTATACGGTATTCTACAATTTAATCCACATTAGTGCATGGCTGAGTTTAGCTGCTCGTCATGACCAGAACCTGATTCATGATTAAACCACTGTCTGACCAGAATGCTGCACAGTTTGATCACAATTTCCTATTTTACATTTTACTGGCTTGCTTGTGTTGTCAATAAGCTGACAAAAGCATAATACTGCGGATTGAAAATCAGGAAATGTCACAAACACTCAGCATGTCAAGTAGCATCTACATCTATGGAGAGAGAACCAGAGCTAATGTTTTGGGTCAATCGCATTCCACCAAAACCAGATAAACCTAGAGATGTAGAGCTTTCAAGGAAGTGCAGAGGCAGAGAAAGGAGAGAGGAGGGAGGAGAGGAGAGGAAAGAACAAAAGTTAAGGTTGTGAAAGGCTGGAAGGCACTGAGTGATTGCAGCACAGAGAGCATCGTTCAGAGAGAGCATCATTCAGAGAGAGCATTGTGCAGACACAGTGCATTGTTCAGAGGGATCATCATTCAGAGAAAAGGCATCGTACAGAGAAAGAACATCATACAGAGAGCATGGTTCAGAGAGAGTATGGTTCAGAGAGAGCATGGTTCAGAGAGAGCATGGTTCAGAGAGAGCATGGAACAGACAGAGCATTGTACAGACAGAGAGCATGGTTCAGAGAGAGCATGGTTCAGAGAGAGCATGGTTCAGAGAGAGCATGGTTCAGAGAGAGCATGGTTCAGAGAGAGCATGGTACAGACAGCGCATGGTACAGACAGAGCATGGTACAGACAGAGAGCATGGTTCAGAGAGAGCATGGTTCAGAGAGAGCATTGTACAGACAGAGAGCATGGTTTCGAGAGAGCATGGTTCAGAGAGAGCATGGTTCAGAGAGAGCATGGTTCAGAGAGAGCATGGTTCAGAGAGAGCATTGGACAGACAGACAGCATGGTTTCGAGAGAGCATGGTTCAGAGAGAGCATGGTTCAGAGAGAGCATGGTTCAGAGAGAGCATGGTTCAGAGAGAGCATGGTTCAGAGAGAGCATGGTACAGACAGCGCATGGTACAGACAGAGCATGGTACAGACAGAGAGCATGGTTCAGAGAGAGCATGGTTCAGAGAGAGCATTGTACAGACAGAGAGCATGGTTTCGAGAGAGCATGGTTCAGAGAGAGCATGGTTCAGAGAGAGCATGGTTCAGAGAGAGCATGGTTCAGAGAGAGCATGGTTCAGAGAGAGCATGGTTCAGAGAGAGCATTGGACAGACAGACAGCATGGTTTCGAGAGAGCATGGTTCAGAGAGAGCATGGTTCAGAGAGAGCATGGTTCAGAGAGAGCATGGTTCAGAGAGAGCATGATTCAGAGAGAGCATGGTTCAGAGAGAGCATGGTTCAGAGAGAGCATGGTTCAGAGGGAGCATGGTTCAGAGAGAGCATGGTTCAGAGAGAGCATTGTACAGACAGAGAGCATGGTTTCGAGAGAGCATGGTTCAGAGAGAGCACGGTTCAGAGAGAGCATGGTTCAGAGAGAACATGGTTCAGAGAGAGCATGGTTCAGAGAGAGCATGGTTCAGAGAGAGCATGGTTCAGAGAGAGCATGGTTCAGAGAGAGCATGGTTCAGAGAGAGCATCATTCAGAGAGAGCATCTTTCAGAGAGAGCATCGTCCAGAGAGAGCACCATTCAGAGAGAGCATCATTCAGGCAGAGAGCATCGTTCAGGCAGAGAGCATCGTTCAGGCAGAGAGCATCGTTCAGGCAGAGAGCATCGTTCAGGCAGAGAGCATCGTTCAGGCAGAGCGCATCGTTCCGACAGAGCGCATCGTTCAGACAGAGCGCATCGTTCGGACAGAGCGCATCGTTCGGACAGAGAGCATCGTTCGGACAGAGAGCATCGTTCGGACAGAGAGCATCGTTCGGGCAGAGAGCATCGTTCGGGCAGAGAGCATCGTTCGGGCACAGAGCATCGTTCGGGCACAGAGCATCGTTCGGGCAGAGAGCATCGTTCGGGCAGAGAGCATCGTTCGGGCAGAGAGCAATGTTCGGACAGAGCGCATTGTTCGGACAGAGCGCATTGTTCGGGCAGAGCGCATTGTTCGGGCAGAGCGCATTGTTCGGGCAGAGCGCATTGTTCGGGCAGAGCGCATTGTTCGGGCAGAGAGCATTGTTCGGGCAGAGAGCATTGTTCGGGCAGAGAGCATTGTTCGGGCAGAGAGCATTGTTCGGGCAGAGAGCATTGTTCGGGCAGAGAGCATTGTTCGGGCAGAGAGCATTGTTCGGGCAGAGAGCATTGTTCGGGAAGAGAGCATTGTTCGGGAAGAGAGCATTGTTCGGGAAGAGAGCATTGTTCGGGCAGAGAGCATTGTTCGGGCAGAGAGCATTGTTCGGGCAGAGAGCATTGTTCGGGCAGAGAGCATTGTTCGGGCAGAGAGCATTGTTCGGGCAGAGAGCATTGTTCAGGCAGAGAGCATTGTTCGGGCAGAGAGCATTGTTCGGGCAGAGAGCATTGTTCAGAGGGATCATCATTCCGAGAAAAGGCATCGTACAGAGTAAGAGCACCATACAGAGAGCATTGTTTACAGAGTACATCATTCATAGAGGACCTACCCGCTGCCTGTACTGCACAGCTGTCCTTTGGTATTCTCTGGGAGTTGACGTGATTAGGAACGAGCTGGTTATGCCAATCAATTGCTGCAAAGATTGCAAAACAGGCCCATGTGACCTCAGCCATCGTAAAAACAGGGCTCATAAAACTAACTTCAGAGGAGACGGAGTGTGGCGCAACTGAAGAACAAGCAAAGCCAGGGCTGGATGCTGGCACCGCAAACGGGGAAATAAAAGGGTGTTGCAATTGTTTCTTTTGCGTGTAGTAACTGATTGACCCTATCTAGCCATACAGTGTACAGGATTGTTACTGCTTGTTTGGATAAAGGAATTTCAGAGGGAACTACACCATCGGCTACTTCTGCTCATGTCTTTTGGTCAAGATAGCCTGAGGAGGTTCTGCAGAAATGTTGCTTGCGTGTTGCTGTCAGTTTAAAGTTAGTATTTATAATATAGAAAGATAGCTGCCTGGAAATCCCAATAAAATTAATATTGAATAGAGACTGAGACTCACCAAAATTAACATAACCAAAATAACAGTTTTGATGAAAATAATGATACTAAAAAGCGAAAAATCCCCAGCTCTATATGGTTTCCATTCCAGTGTTATAAAGGAAGTGAGAATACTGCAGAGTTACGAACTGTAATCTTTCAATTCGGGAACTGTTCCTTTAGATTGGAAAATAGTTTACATTACAAGAAAGTTGAGAGAGGAATTTCAGGGAATTATAAGCCAGTTAGCCTCACATATAAGAACATAAGAACTAGGAGCAGGAGTAGGCCATCTGGCCCCTCGAGCCTGCTCCGCCATTCAATGAGATCATGGCTGATCTTTTGTGGACTCAGCTCCACTTTCCAGCCCGAACACCAAAACCCTTAATCCCTTTATTCTTCAAAAAACTATCTATCTTTATCTTAAAAACATTTAATGAAGGACATCTGTTATCAGAAAATTACTCAAGTTTGTAATTAAGGACGGAATGATTGTACGCCTTGAATATTTCCTTTTTAAAAATATTTTCTAATTAAGAGGCAATTTAGCATGGCCAATCCATCTACCCTGCACATCTTTGAATTGTGGGGGAGAGACCCAGACTTGGGGAAAATGTGCAAACTCCACATGGACAGTGACCCAAGACCGAGATGGAACCATCAGGTGCATTTGTATCCAAAGTAAACATTTCAAGCTCTGGACTATGAAATGGGGTGAAACCACTCATGCATAAGTGCTCCACTAACTGAGCTCTTCTCTCTACCTCAGGGGCTTTGCAGAAGGCTCCTCAGCAATGGACTGAGGAACCATTACAGGCCTCATAGGAATCGAGTGTGTCCTTCACCAGGGCAGGCATCAACAGAACCTCTGTTCCCTTCACTCCACCTCCTTTGAGGACATGGAACATTCATCAGCCTCTTCTGGTGCCAGTTCCACGTCTCTCTGTAGCACCGAGCTGCGCAGAGCAATGTACACCAGTCTTATATGAGAGACCTTTGAAGAGTTGTATTGGAAGTTGCCCCTCGACTGCATTTTGAGCAAGCCAATGGCCCCGCTCAATAGTTGTATTGGGTGTCAAGATGTGTAGGGTGAATGTCTGAGATGCCACTGTGGTGAAGTTCCAAACTGGGTGGCATCAGCCATGCCTTCAGCAGATACCCCATGTCATCCAGGAGCCTCCATGAAACCTGTCTGGTGGTCTGAACAACTTTTAAAGAAGTATTTTTATTGGAATTTTGCAGTTTTTACATAGGTTACAGAAAGAGATCATAGAATTTACAGTGCAGAAGGAGGCCATTCGGCCCATCAAGTCTGCACCGGCTCTTGGAAAGAGCACCCTACCCAAGGTCAACACTTCCACCCTATCCCTATAACCCAGGAACCCCACCCAACACTAAGGGCAATTTTGGACACGAAGGGCAATTTATCATGGCCAATCCACCTAACCTGCACATCTTTGGACTGTGGGAGGAAACCGGAGCACCCGGAGGAAACCCACGCACACACGGGGAGGATGTGCAGACTCCGCACAGACAGTGACCCAAGCCGGAATCGAACCTGGGACCCTGGAGCCGTGAAGCAATTGTGCTATCCACAATGCTACCGTGCTGCCCAGATCATCGTGTCTACTTTAAAAAAAAATGTAGAGTACCCAATTCATTTTTTCCAATTAAGGGGCAATCTAGCATTGCCAATCCGCCTAGCCTGCACATCTTTGGGTTGTGGGGACGAAATCCACGCAAACACGGGGAGAATGTGCAAACTCCACACGGACAGTGACCCAGAGCCGGGATCGAACCTGGGACCTCGGCGGCGTGAGGCAGCAGTGCTATCCACTGCGCCGCCATCATGAATAGTTTCTTCCTTCCCCCTTCCCATTGGTTAGCCCTGCCATCCCTCGCCTCCCCCTCCCATGGGCGTCTTGGTTTATTTACATTTTGGTAGGGTTTTGCTTGTTTACGTGTGCCGGCCCTGGCGGGGTCCTGGATCATGGAACTGGTTTGGTTTGTTTGCCGGTTAGAATGGACTTTCCCGCCCAGGAGTGGAGGGGGGTGTTGGTACCCCTCCCCATACCGGGTTGTTCGGCTTTGGCCAGCCCCCATTCTGACCTGGGACCCTTTGTCCCTGCTGCAGAGCCCTGTCTTCATGGCCTTGCTCTTGGCCCCCTGCTGTCTTTTCCGGTCGTTCCCGAACCCCCCCCCCCTTTCCCTTGCTCTATTGGCCGTTGGCTTCAAACAGTTCTTGAAACAAGTTGGTGAATGTCTTCCATGTCTTGTGGGAGTCCTCCTCCGACCCTTGGATGGTGACGATATTCCGACAGGTCGGCCAGCCAGTCTGCAGCTTTGGGTGGTTCTGCTAATCACCAGCAATTCTTTGGCATGTGATTAGGGAAGCAAAGGCATCAGCCCTCTCCCCATAAATAGTTCTGGCTGATCTAATAACCTGTAGACTGCCACTTTCGGGGTTGACTCCACCCACCCCCCTGCAACCTTGGACATTGCTTCAAAGAAGACTGTCCAGAAACCGATCAGTCTGGGGCATGTCCAGTACATGCGGGTGCAGTTGGCTGGGCCTCCTTGACACCGTTCACATTTGTCCTACACCTCAGGGAAGAAACTACTCATTCGGGCTCTGGTGAGGTGTGCTCTGTGAGCCACTTTCAGTTGCATGAGGCTTAGCTTTGCGCAAGTGGAGGTGGAGTTTGCCCTGTTCAGTGCTTTCTTCCAGAGTCCCTAGTTCTTCCTCCCATTTTTCCCGTGCCTCGTCCAATGGGGTGTGCCATTTCTAGTAGTCATCCATACAGGTCCCCGCAATTCACCCCTACCAGATGTGCCATTTCTAGTAGTCATCCATACAGGTCCCCGCAATTCACCCCTACCAGACTGCCTGCGTCCAATAGTTCCTCTAACATGGGGCAACTTCCGGTGGCGGTCATGGAAAGAGTGTTCGCACGCAGGGCAGCTCCGGCTTGAAGGCGTGGATTTGAGCTCTTTGTATCTGAAAACGGGAGAATTGTGAAAGCAAAGTGTAGTTGAAGGTGTGGAGAAGTTCCCCCTGGGAGTGGCATGTCTACTGGTTCTCAGACCTGGCAGAGGAAGGTTGAAGACCTGGCCAAGGAATTGGAAGAGACCTGTGGCACAGCAATAATTGGAAATGTGGAGGGGAAAGGGCTATCGCATGTTGGAAAACCCCAGATGGAGCAGCTGGTGGCGTACATCAGAGGAGTTCCGCCAACAAAGAAAGGAGATACAGGAAGACCCATCGAAGGAGAGGTTGCACCCCTGAAAAACTCGATGGAGGGAATTGAAAAGTGCTTGGAGGCACAGGGGTCGCAGATCCAGGAGATGGAGAGGGTGATGTCTGACCATAGTGATCGAGTGGTGGCATTGGAGGCGGAGGTGGGGTTCCTGGGGGACCTTTGCAAATTGCTAAGAACAAAGGTAGAGGAGCAGGAGGACAGATCTAGAAGGCAAAACCTGCATATAGTCAGCCTGCCTGAAGGTGTGAAAGGCACGAGTGCTACAAGATAGGTCTCGAGGATACTGGGGGGGTAGGTGGCAGAGGGGGTGCTGGACAAGGCCCCAGAGGTGGTTAGAGCGCACAGGTCTCTAAGACCGAAGCAGAGAGCAGGACAGCCACCGCAGGCGGTAATTGTAAGGCTCCACAAGTTTGTAGACGAGGAAACGATCCTGCATTGGGCCAGGGAGAAATGGAACTGCAAATAGGAGGGGAACAAGGTCAGAATACACCAGGACATTGGAGCGGATCTGGCGAAAAGGTGTGTTGGGTTTAACAGGGACAAGGCGGCTCTATGGGATGGCATGGTAGCACAGTGATTAGCACTGTTGCTTCACAGTGCCAGCGTTCCAGGTTTGCTTCCTGGTTTGGGTCACTGGCTGTGTGGAGTCTGCATGTTCTCCCGCTATCAACCTGTGTTTCCTCTGGGTGCTCCGGTTTCCTCCCACAAGTCCCGAAAGACGTGCTGTTAGGTAATTTGGACATTCTGACTTCTCCCTCTGAGTACCCGAACAGGTGCCGGAATGTGGCGACTAGTGTCTTTTCAGAGTAACTTCATTGCAGTGTTAATGTAAGCCTACTTGTGACAATAATAAAGATTATTATTATTATTATTGATAGCAGATCAGGTTTGGGGTGCTGCACCCAGTGCAACTGTGAGTGACGTTTGAAGGCCGGGAGTACTATTTTGAAACCCAGAGGAAGCTTTATTGAAGAGTATAAACTGGGGGAGAACTGAAATTTGATAGGAGACGGAGGAGTTGTCACATGGAGTTCGGAGGACGTGGGTAATGTGGGGGTCGGAGGGGGGGGGGGGGGGTGCTTTTCTTTCTGCTCGGATGGGGGGGCGGGGGAGGGGATTTCTCTGTGGACTATTTGTTAAGGGGCAATAAGGTTGTAAGGCCCCCTGCTGCCTGTGGTGGTTTATTTTTTGGAGGTGACCTGGAGTTTTGCATGTGTCTTTATGTGGGTTGGGGAGGTCCACAGGGAGCCATTTACGCAGATCAAGGAGGAATGGATGGGGGGGAGGGATAGATAGGAGGAGCCGTTGGGCAGGAGATGCTATGCTAGCAGGTAATTCTGGTGAACAGAAGAGAGGTGGGGGAGGTGGCCGTGGATTGGCCGGCGGGGGTGGTGGGGGGGGGGGATGCGACATGCCAGGTTGGAGGAGAAATGTGGCCATGGGCGGAGAAGGGGGCCATCTTGGATAGGCCCGATTTAGAGTGAAATTAAAGGGGACAGAATCAGTCGGGGAGGATTGCAGACAATAGAGCAGAGTAGAGGCGCAGGCCTCCGGTAAGGCTCATAACATAGAACCTGTGGGGGCTGAACGGGCTGTCATGATATTCAGGTGAACACCATAGCACATACAAACATACATAATGATGGACAGATCAACGGACCAATCAACACACACAACCCGACAGCCAATCACAGACAAGAGCATACACAGTACAAAACAGGGAACACGACACTTCGTGGGCACTCGAGCAGGAGACGGCTCAGGGCACAGACCACATTGCCAGCAACTCAGACATTCACCATGTGCTGAGTACCAGAGTTTACTATGTTAATAGTTGATTGAAATAAAACTGCGTTGTACCATTCGCAAACGTGTTGGTTCGTCTGTGTATCAGAGTACCCAATACTTCATACCAGGAGTGATTTGATACCTACCCACAAATCTGCCATTCTGCGCCATGGACACCGTCAGCACGCCGCAGCCATTGCAAGTCGTTGGGAACCTCAGCGTCAATTGGAAGCTGCTCAAACAGCGCTTCCAGCTCTTTCTGGAAGCCAACAAAAAAGAGAGCGCCTCGGACACCAGAAAGATTGCCATCCTCCTCACCACCGCAAGTCAGCACGCCATCCATGACTACAACTCCCTGGTGTTCACAGAAGGCGAGGACAAATCCAAATACAAGACGGTCCTTCTCAAGCTTGACCAACTCTTCAACGTCGAGGTCAACGAGAGCTTCGAGAGGTATGTCTTCCAGCAGCGCCTGCAAGGTAAGGATGAGCTCTTTCAGTCATTCCTTACGCATCTCCGCACCCTCGCGCAGTCCTGCGGTTATGACACCACCTCAGATTCCATGATTCGGGACCAGATCGTTTTTGGGGTCGCCTCGGGCACCCTACGCCAGCAGCTTTTAAAAATAAAAGGCCTCACCTTCGCCTCCGCAATCGAAGCCTGTGTCCTGCACGAAAACGCGACTAGCTGCTATGCCCAATTTAAGGCGATTGAATCGGCGCGGCGGGGGTCCTACGCAGCCGGATCAGTGAGCCAGGTGCCCCACGAGGTGATCGAGTTCCTCCCGGTCCGCGGCCCGGATGAGGGCAGCCATTTTACGCGCTTTTTGAGGCCTCCCGCGCTTGTGTGCGCCAAAACCTACGGCAACACGGAGGGACGTGATGCGCAGGCGCGCTCGACACAAGACCGAACTGCGCATGATATTCAGGTGAACATCATAGCACATACATACATAATGATGGACAGATCAACGGACCAATCAACACACACAACACGACAGCCAATCACAGACAAGAGCATACACAGTACAAAACAGGGAACACAACACTTCCTGGGCACTTGAGTAGGAGACGGCTCAGGGCACAGACCTCATTGCCAGCCACTCAGACATTCACCATGTGCTGAGTACCAGAGTTTACTATGTTAATAGTTGATTGAAATAAAACTGCGTTGTACCATTCGCAACCGTGTTGGTTCGTCTGTGTATCAGAGTACCCAACACTTCACGGGCCAGTAAGAGATTTCAGGTCTTTGCGCACTTGAGAAATCTGAAGGCAGGGGTAGTCTTTCTGCAGGTGAGGGATCAGGTTATGTTTAGAAAGGGATGTGTGGGTCAGGTATTTCACTCGGTGGTTTGACTCAAAGTTGCGAGGAGTGGCCATTCCGTTGAGTAAAAAGACGGGATTTATAAGTGCCAAGGAATTGCAGGACCCGGGTGGGAGATACGTGATGGTGAGCAGTTGATTATGGGAGGGGACTTCAATTGCGTGCTGGAGCAGAGGGTGGACAGATTGGGCCCCAGATCAATGGAGAGACTGCGGATGGTGAAGGAGCTGGGAGGGTATATGGAAAGGATGGGTATGGTGGACCCGTGGTAGTTTAAGAACCCGTAGGAGAGGGATATTCCTTTTTCTCGCACGTGTACAGGGTATACCCAAGAATCGATTTATTTGTGACGAGCTGTGAGATGTTGGTGGGGGCAGTGTATGCGGGAATTGTAATCTCAGACCACTGCCGCACTGGCTGGAGGTTTGACTTAGCTCGAGGCAGGCCGAGATGGAGACTAGACTCCGGGCTGTTAGCGGACAGGGGGTTCTGCGATAAGGTGTAGTTAGTGATTAAGGATTACGTGGAGTTGAACAAAAATGGGGAGGTATTGGCGGTCACATTCTGGGAGGCATTGAAGGCGGTGGTTTGGGGGGAGATTAGCTTGTTCAAGGCGCATGGAGATAGGAAGAGGAGAGAGGAGTATGAACGAATATTGGGCGAGATGGACAAGGATTTTTGAGGGCCCCCACCGTGGAGGGATTGGCGTAGAGAAAGAAGGTACAGGGGCAATTTGATAGGCTGATGATGGGAAGGGCTGTTGGGTAGCTACGGAGGGCGAGGGGGGTACATGAATATGGAGAGAACGCGAGCCGCATGCTAGCCCTTCGGCTACTGAGGCAGGCCGTGTCCAGAGAAATCCTGAGGGTACGGACAGGGAAGGGGCAGGCAGTGTCGGAGCCGGTGAGGATAAATTAGGTGTTTAGGGAGTATTATGCATAAGTAAACAGGGCCGATCCAGGGGGTGAGAAAGGGAATATGGGGCAGTTTTTGGATGAGCTTGAATTTCCAGGGCTGGATGAGGAGAGGAGGCAGGTGCTTGAGGAGCCTCTAAGGTTCAGCGAGGTAATGGAAAGTATAAGGGGGTGAAGTCGGAGAAGGCCCCGGAGCCGGATGATTAATCAGTGGAGTTTAACAAGGAGTTTAATAAGGAGTTTGTTGTACATCTACTGGGGGCATTTAGCGAGGCGCTGAGAAGTGGAAGCTGCCGGAGACAATGACACAGGTGACGATTACGCTAATGCCAAAGAAAAGGAAGGACTCGCTAGAGTGAGAGTCATACAGGCCCAGATCATTGTTGAATACAGGCTCGAAGTGGGGAGGATGTATGGATGCGTCCTGGGGGTGCTTGCAGAGGACCAAACGGGCTTTGTGAAGGGCATGCAACTCTTGAATAAGTACAGGCGACTATTGAATGTGATTATGGCCCTGTCGAGAGGACGAGTACCTGAGGTGGTGGTGACTATGGAAACGGAGAAGGCATTTGACCGGGTGGAGTGGCGGTATCTGTTCGAGGTTCTGGGAAGGTTTGGGTTCAGGCCAAAGTTTGTAACATGGGTGCGTCTGCTGTATGTGGTCCCAGTGGCGAGTGTACGGATGAACAAGTTGAGCTCATGGTGTTTTGGGTTGCATAGGGGAATGAGGCAGGGGTGTCCGCTGTTGCCGCTGTTGTTTCCACTAGCGATAGGGCCCTTGGCGATGGCCCTTAGGGGTTCAGCAGTATTTCAGGGGGAGTACAGGGCACCGGGTGTCGCTGTATGTGGGCGACCTGCTGCTGTATGTGTCAGACCCGCTGGAGAGTATGGGGAGGATTATGGGCTTATTAGAGAGGTTTTGAGCTTTCTCGGGTTATAAGTTGAAAGTGAGGAAAAGCGAGGTGTATTCGGTGAACGAGGTGGATCGGGGAGCTAATTTAGGGGTGTTGCCATTTAGGGTAGCCAGGGACAGGTTTAGGTATCTGGGGATCCAGATGACGGGAGAGTGGGCGACATTGCACAAGTTGAACTTAACAAAGTTGGTGAAGGAGAAAAAGGAGGACTTTAGGAGGCGGCATACACTACACCTGACGCTGGCGGGGAGGGTTCATGCGGTGAAAATGAATGTCCTGCCAAGGTTCCTATTCGCATTCCGAAGGCCTTTTTCCAGAAGCTGGATTCAGTAATTGCAGAGTTTATATGGACAGGGAAAGGTGCCAAGGGTAAAGAGGGCCCTGCTACAGAGGCAGAAAGATGGGTTGGCATTAAAGAACCTGCTGCAATACTATTGGGCAGTGAATGTGGAGAAAATGAGGCAGTGGTGGGAAAGAGAGGGGTTAGAATGGATTTGGATGGAGGAAGTGTCATGTAGGGGCTCCAGCCTGAGGGCCATGGTGACAGTGGCACTTCCGCTGGCATCGAGATAATAATAATAATCACTTATTGTCACACGTAGGCTTCAATGAAGTTACTGTGAAAAGCCCCTAGTCGCCACATTCTGGCGCCTATTCGGGGAGGCCGGTACGGGAATTGAACCCGCGCTGCTGGCATTGTTCTGCACTACAAGCCAGCTGTTTAGCCCACTGTATATGGCGAGCCCGGTTGTACACCCCACGATAAAGGTGTGGAGCCAGCCGAGGAGACATTTTAGGATGGAAAGGAAGTCGGTATTAACACCGTTGTGGGGGAATCCGGGGTTCAAACCAGGGGAGACGGATGGTATGTTCAGGAGGTGGAGAAAGGTGGGGTTGGTGAGGGCGAGGGATTTATATTTGGAGGAGAGGTTTGCAAGTCTGGAAGAGCTGAGGGAGAGGGTAGAGCTCCCGAAGGGAAGTGAATTTAGATATTTATAAGTGAGGGACTTCTCACGGAAGGTGTGGAGAGGGTTTCCCAGGCTGCCAAAGTATGCCCTATTGGAACGGTTGCCGCTTCCGGACGTGGAAGGCGAAGGTAGAATTGGGGACATATATGGGTGGCTGGGGGAGCAGGGGGGAGCGCAAGTGGTGAGGATCAAGGAGAAATGGGAGGAGGAGTTAGGGGGGGGGGGGGGGGAAGAGATAGGGTGTGGAGTGAGGAACTGCGCAGGGTGAATTCGACCTCCTCGTGTGCGAGAATGAGTTTCATACAGGCTAAGGTGGTATACAAGGTACATATGACTTGGGAGAGGATGAGTGGGTTCTTCCAGGGTGTGGCAGAAGTGTGGGCGAGGACCAGCAAGCCACACACATATGTTTTGGGAGTGTGAGATGTTCAGAGAGATACTGGGCAGGAGTGTTCGAGATGCTAGCAAGGGGTAGAAGTCGTGCTGGACCCGAGGATGGTGATTTTTGGGGTATCGAAAATGCCGGAGCTGATAGAGGGGAGGAATGTCGTGGCCTTCGCCTCTCTGGTTGCCCGAAGAATTTTGCTGGAATGGGGATCGACAAAGGGGCCGGGGGTGGCAGCCTGGCCAGGGGACCTGTATATCTTCTTCCGGTTCAGCAGAGGACTTTGAGGCACAGTGGGGACCATGTTCGTGACCATGTTTGAGGAATTGTTCCTCAATTCTGAAAAAGGGAAAAAACTTGTACAGACTAAAATTGTGAATTGGGGAGAATGTTATTTATGTTTTTGTGTTCTTGAGTATGTTTGGAATAAAATACATTAAACAAAAAGTTCCTCTAACATTGAATGTCTCAGGGTCCATGAGTATGATGTAGTCTCCTTGCAGAAAAGTTCTTTACCTGGAGGTGCCGCAGTTCATTCCTATTGGGTAATTGTAATTTTTCTGTCAGTTCCTCTAATGTTGGTAGTCTGTCCTCTGTATAGAAGTCCCCAACAATCAGCGTCCCCCCCCCCCCGGGACATGCCTCCACCTCTTAAATGGCGCCATCCAACATGGCTGGTACAAACCTGCAGTTGCTGCAGATGGGGGCCATAGTGGACATTTTGGTGAGGCCGAAGTACTGTCTCATTTGATTCCAGGTTCGGAGCGCGGCTACCACCACTGGGTTTGCTGAGTGCTTGGCTGGCGGGATGAGAGTGCCCTGGTGGCGAGGGCTCGGAGAGTCGTCCCTGTACAGGAGCTCGCCACCATCCCCGCCGACTCCGTTTCCGGTTCTTTCACCCATCCCCTCACTCGTTCTGCAATGGCAGCCTAGTGGTAGTATTGTAGGTTTGAGGGGGCCAGGCCCCCATGCTTCTTTTGATCTGTAGGACCTTTCGGGGGACCTTCTCTCACCCCCCTCTCCCCCAACCCCCATCACCACCACCAGACTGGTCATGTTCCATTTATGGGAAATCTGAATCACCAGATAGCAGAATTGGGCTCATTTGAATGGTAGTTCTCCCCCCCACCCAGCTCTCTGCCCCTCCCCCTTTCAGTTCACTGGGAAGACATCACTCTTGCTCAGGTTGAGTTTGTAGTCAGAGAAGGCTCCAAACCCTCTCAGGAGCTTCATGATCCCTTCCATACGGCTTTGCGGGTCCGAGATACAGACAGGCTCGTCATCCTCACACAGTGAGATTCTGTGCTGTCTCTTCTTCGGGTTCCCTTCCAGCTTTTCGCCAATTTGAGGGTGACCGCCAATGGTACGATTGCCAGGTCGAATAGGAGTGGGGACGGTGGGCATCCCTGCCTTTTGCCTCCGTGCAGCTAGAAGTATTCAGAGCTGGTGGTGTTGTTCCGAATGCTCGCTATTGGGGTGTTGTCCAGGAGTTTCACCCATGAGGTGAACCCTGGCTCTAGTCCAAAGTGCTCCAGTACCTCAATGAGGTGCTTACACTCAACTCTGTTAAAGACATTTTCTGTGTCCAGGGAGATGATCACCTCTGGTGCTCTCTCCCCAAATAGAGTTATAATCACATTCAGCAGGCGCCTGATGTTCGTTATTAGCTGTCTATCCTTAACAAAGCCCGTCTGGTCTTCTGTGACCACCTCTGGTTCAAACTTCTCCAGTCGCCTGGCCAGGAATTTTGCGAGTATGTTTGCATCCACATGGAGCAGCGAAATGGGTCTGTAGAATCGGTATTTGGTTGGTTCTTTGTCTTTCTTGGGTATCAGCGATCGATATAGTGGCTTGTGTCAGCATTGGAGTGAGAGTGCCACTCGCTAGTGAGTCTGCAAACATCTCCTGCAAATGCTGGGCCAGTGCTGCAGTAAATATTTTGTAGAAGTCCGCTGGAAACCCATCTGGTCCTGGTGCCTTCCCCGCATGCATGGAGCTGATGCTCTCCACGACTTCTCCCAGTTCTAGCGGTGCTTCCTGCCACCTCCTCCCATCTTCCCCTACGACTAGCATGTTCGTCAAAAACTTGCCGAACTTCCTCTACGTTTGCGGGCCATGTGCAATGCCAAGGTTACAACAGTTAAAATCCAGCTGATTCAAAACCAATTTTGTGATGCAGTATTTTAATGGTAATGGATTGTAGAAATCAAAATAATATTTAGAAAAGTTATCAATGATTTTTATCTGACCTCAGAAATGAAAGACACAGGTTCAGATAACTTGTTGGGAAAATAATTTGCTGAAACAACTGATCTGAATTCATTGTTCTTTGGGGTCAGCAAGATTAACACATGAGAAAAACTTTTCCCCACCTGTGTAGATAAGAATAATAAATCAGGGACTAAATTGGGAATGAGAGTGGCCGACAAAGTTGTTATAAAATTTGATACCAACAATTCAGGTAGCTGTTTGATTTTTTTTTATTGATGTATATAATGACAGTAACATATTGGAAACAGGCAGTGAATATAATCACTGGTCTTGGTTGTAACGTGAGTTGAGGAGTTGAACCATCTTCCAGTTTTAATGCTTTGGCAGCATAACTGATCCTTCCTGAGAAACCTGAAAATCAAAGATGAGCATCGTTAGAACACAAAATTCTTTGAACTGACTGCAAGTAAAATTATCGTCCACTGCAACAATCACAAATCTAGGGGAAAACTTGCAACTTTAGCTAAGGCAGGAACTGACAATATCGGATTGGCATCCATAATATGGTTTGCTTAGCCTTCCTGAAAGGTAGATTGAGTGCAGATATGTAACAGGCGGCGAACCCATTGTTGCCAATTTTCTGCCCCTACCACTCCCACCCCTACTTTGAATCCCAGAGAGAAGGTCAGGCATGTTAAAAACGCTAGGTTCTGGGTTAGTGTCAGGGCATGGCAAAAATTGAAGCATTGCTTCTGGCTCTCCAAATGACTGGAAAAAAGACGATTTTAATACCAGAAACCTAAATAGGTTTACCCATGTCACTTACCACCTTGGAAGTGTCAGGGGTTTGCAACTTCATGTCTTAACCCTCTCCATTTGGCAGCAGCAGACAGCCTCACACAACTGGTGAGGTCCTTTCTAACACATGCATATCAGGTCCCAATGATATTGTTGGAATCCAACTGCAGGATGTTTTTACCAGGAGGTCTGGTGGGAAGCAATAGTGACTTTCCCAGCAAAAGCAACTTAAAGGCAAAGTGGATCAGTGCCAGCAGAGGCACGAAAATCCAAGTTTTAAAACTTTATGTTTTGCTTTCCTGGAAAAATAAAGGAGTGAAACTAGTGCTTTATTTTCTCTGAAGTTTAGATATTATTACATTGACAAAGCAACCATTTCATATACAGCAAAATATCATAAAGCAGCAGAGATGAATGACCAGTTGAGCTGTTTTTGATTAAGAAAACACCAAGCACAAATACAAAGTACAATGAAATCTTTAGCATGAGCCAGGGCTTTACAATTAAATCTATCCATGAGACAACACCTCTGACAATGCAGTATTTCTTCTGCACTGAAGTATCGGCAGATTATATACCCAATTCTGGAATGGGATTGCGCCCACCAATCTACAGTCAAAGGCGAGAATACCACGAGTTCATATTCTCTCCACAAGGGCCAGGATTTTTAGGATGGGGAGTATTAATTGTCTGGAGGTGGGACGTCTGTCCATCACCCAGGAGAAAGTCCCGCCGCAAGAGAGTGACCGGCCTTTAAAATGTTAGATGAACAAAGACTTGAAGAATGATCGGTTTCCTCACTACCTCAGTCAAGCTCAAAATCTGTCTCATTTGCACTTGTTAGAAATGACATTCATACTCAGGGACCAATCTCTGGAAACAGAAGTAGTGTGTTCAAGCCCTGCGCCTTTTCCGAATTACCAGGAATCATGGGAGCATAGTTTCCTATTGCTTCCTACACAGCAACAATGTAGCCAACCAGAGTCGACTAAACCAATCAGCACTCTTTTTAGCCTGTGGTATAAACTTCTATGATCATTCGAAATTTGGCATTTTTACGTTGTTCTGAAGAGGACCAGACAAAAAAACCCTGCAGCACATCTCACATTTAAGTGAGATTCCTCCTCTTTTCCTGGTGCAATTGACTTGTTAGGTAATGGTTCCACAGACACCAGCAATCCTCTGACACCTTCAACCACGTGGCCTTTCTCATTGTGTGAGCTTAAATAATGTGCTGAGGAGGCGAACTGACTGAGTGCCCACC
Organism: Scyliorhinus torazame; assembly: GCF_047496885.1. Taxonomy (NCBI): domain Eukaryota; kingdom Metazoa; phylum Chordata; class Chondrichthyes; order Carcharhiniformes; family Scyliorhinidae; genus Scyliorhinus; species Scyliorhinus torazame. Next base: position 195,753,259 of record NC_092715.1, read on the forward strand.
TTAACTCCATTACATTATATGTGTAATTAAATAACCACATCGATCCCATTAAGAGATAATGGGCAGAATCTTCAGTTTCTGGTGACTTCAGTACCATGGCTGAAGAGGAGGTTGGAGTGATTTCCCCTGGAGAGTGGGGTGGATCAACATGTGAGATCCAGCGTTGTCCAGGTTGAATCTCATAGCGGGGCGAGCAGCAAGCGACCCGCCCTGCTCTTACCACATAGGCTCAGTCCGGATGTCATCATAAAACGGCACCCAGATAGACATTTTACACCCCGCACCCCCCCCCCATTACACCGTCCCACCAGAGGTCCTGCCTTGGTCTCACTCCTCCCCTGTGCCTAGCCTTGGTGCAGCTTGTGCTACAGGCAGCCGATATCTCTCAGTGACCGGGTGAAAGGAAGGCTAAAGCAGCATCTACTGTCCTTAAAGTCCAGGAGGGTCATCACAGAATGTACAGTGCAGAAGGAGGCCACTCGGCCCATCGAGTCTGCACCGGCTCTTGGAAAGAGCACCCTACCCAAGCCCACACCTCCACCCTATCCCCATAACCCAGTAACCCCACCCAACATTAAGGGCAATTTTGGACACTAAGGGCAATTTATCATGGCCAATCCATCTAACCTGCATATCTTTGGACTGTGGGAGGAAACCGGAGCACCCGGAGGAAACCCACGCAGACACGGGGAGAACGTGCAGACTCCGCACAGACAGTGACCCAAGCCAGGAATCGAACCTGGGACCCTGGAGCTGTGAAGCAATTGTGCTAACCACAATGCTACCGTGCTGCCCATGTCAACCTCGCCCATGCCACTTACCTACAGCTGTGGAAATGAATATTCTAAGTTCCCACTGGCGGGCATTTCATTTGGAGGGGAAACAAAATTCCTGTGTGCTGGCCTTTCAATGAGCATTAATTTTTAAAAAAAATTTAAAATAAAAATTTAGAGTACCCAATTATATTTTCCCAATTGAGGGGCAATTTAGTGTGGCCAATCCATCTAACCTGCACATCTTTGGGTTGTTGGATGAAACCCATGCAAACACGGGGAGAATGTGCAAACTCCACACGGACAGTGATCCAGGACTGGGATTCGAACCCAGGTCCTCAGTGCCATAGGCAGCAATGCTAACCATTGTGCCACGAGCCGCCCCTTCAATGAGAATTCATGAGAGACAAATGGGATTCCCGATATAGCTCCGTGGGACACTCTACTCACATTTAAGCCGGCGTGAAATTCAAGAGAACAAGATTCCAAACTAATTTCTCCGCAATCGGGAAACTGATTTTTGGCCTCCCGCCAAAACTTGCTCCCATGCCCACAGCCCATCACGATTCCCACTGCTGGTGGGAGCAGAGTACAGGAAGATTGATAAGACAAAAATGAGAACTGGACAGAAGATTTGTTCAATTTCTTCCCAGTTGAAATAATACATTAAGAGCAGAATGTAATTCCTCTTCTGGGAAAAGGCTGGCAGTTGGGGACCCTATACAAGTGGGGAGGTGTAGGCTGCAGAGACTGTCACCTTCCCGACTCCCCAGGTGAAGTCAGGCTCAGGCAGGTCATTTTGACCTGCACACTCTAGGGCAATTGAGGTCCTTAATGAGTCTCATTCTGCTGCTGCTATATCCTGGCGACGTTGCAGGATTTGGGGAAGGGTGCCTCCTGATCTGGCACCCTGTGCTCCCCCTGAGGTGTTTCCTCTCTGTAAGAATTCCCCTGCTCTCAAAATAGACCTTTGCTCCTTCTGCACAAAGGCCTGCTTGACTGGGCCTGGCATGCCCGTGCCACACACCTTTCTTCTGGGGCCTCCAACAATGCTTCTGGTCCATGGCCTGCTGCAGTACCAGCAGTGGCCATTGTTCCCAATGCGATTGCCGCCTCTGAAGAACCACCTGATTGGCTGGCAACTCTTCACGGCAGGATCTTTGCCTTGAAAGGCTCGGGAATCCTGGTGGCCGGTAGGTTTAATCCCAGAAATGGCTGTGACGGGATTGCCACTGATTGTATGGCATGCAGATAGCCATATCCGTGACCATTGAATTCAGCTCGTCCAGTGTAAAATTGCAACTGGAAATGTCCTTTGTTTGGGTACCAGATGCTGTTTGTTGACCAAAGTGACATTCACAGCACGCACAATCTTTTGAAGGGAATTAAGGCAGATGCTATGTTGGTGAAGACGGTAACTATGCATTGTGAAAGGGCATGGTAACCACGTAGACGAACAGATGTCAGTCAACACACAATGCTGATTTGACGCCAGCGAAGCCATTTCTGAGCTCTGCACTGCAACCGAGGTCCTCGCACAGCTGGACACATGTTCAGTGATAGAAAGGCCCCTGGTGAGCCTCCGCCTGCACCACCGCTAATTAAAGGAATTATCAACTATTTACAGGTTCAGAATCATAGAATTGCTATGGTACCGAAGGAGGCCATTTGGCCCATCGTCTCTGCACTGGCTTTCCAAATGAGCATTACGGCAGAGTGCCATTCCCCTGCCTTTTCCCTGCACATTGTTTCTATTCACGTGATCATCTAACGTCCCCTTGAATGCCTCGATTGAACCTGCCTCCACCACACTTCCAGGCAGTGCACTCCAGGCCCAAGAGACTGGTGTATGAAAACATATTTTCTAACATCACATTTGCTTCGTTTGCAAATCACTTTAAATCTGTGCCCTCTCATTCATGGTCCTTTTATGAGTGGAAACAGTTTCTCCCTATCTAATCTTGCCAACCCTCTCTCAATCAAATCCCCCAAGCCTTCTCATCCCTGGAACCATCCTTGTAAACCTCTCCTGCACCCTCTCCAATGCGTTCACGTCTTTCCTATAGTGTGGCTCCCAGAACTCTACACAATACTCCAGCTGAGGTCTAACTAAAGTCTTATACAAGTTCAGCATAGCCTCCTTGGTCTTCTACTCTAAGCCCCTATTAATAAAGCCCAGAATACTGCATACGTTATTAACTGCTCCCGCCACCTGTCCTGCCACTTTCAATGATCTATGCACATCTACAACCAGGTCCTTCTGCTCCTGCAACCCCTTAAGAATTGACCCCTTATTTTATATTGTCTGTCCATGTTCTTCCTACCAAAATACATCACCTCACACTTCTCCGCTTTGAACTTCATCTGCCATCTATCTGCCCACTCCACCAACTTGTCTATGTGCTTTTGAGGTTCTACACTGTCCTCTTCACAATTTATAATACTTTCAAGTTTTGCATCATCTGTATTCTTTTAAATTGTCCCTCGCACGGCGAGATATAGATCATAGAATTTACAGTGCAGAAGGAGGCCATTCGGCCCATCGAGTCTGCACCGGCCCTTAGAAAGAGCACCTTAACCATGCCCACACCTCCAACCTATCACTGTAACCCAGTAACCCCATCTATCCCCTTTTTGGACACCAAGGACAATTTAGCATGGCCAATCCACCTAACCTGCACATCTTTGGACGGTGGGAGGAAGCCGGAGGAAACCCATGAAGACACGGGGAGAACGTGCAGACTCCGCACAGACAGTGACCCAAGCCGGGAATCGAACCTGGGACCCTGGAGCTGTGAAGCAACAGTGTTGACCACTGTGCTACCGTGCCACCCATTAATATCTATCAGGAAAAGCAAGGATCCTAATACTGACCCTTGGGGAATACCACCACAATCCTTCCTCCAGCCCGAAAAATATATATTGACCATTATTCTCTGCTTTCTATTATTCAGCCAACTTGGTACCCATGTTGCTACTGTCCCTTTATTCATGAGCTATAGCTTTTCTCAAGTCTGTTGTGTGGCACTGTAGTGAATGCCTTCTGAAAGTCCATGTAAATCACATCAATAGCATTACCCTCAACAACCCATTCTGTTACCTCTTCAAAATACTCCAACAAGTTAAACATGATTTCCCCTTTAGAAGTCCATGCTGATTCTTGTTAATCAACCCACATTTTCCATGTGACTACTAATTTTATCCTGAACATTTTATTATGAAAGCTTCTCCTCCACTAATGTTAAACAGACTGGCCAGGTAATGCTGGTTAATTTGTTCTGGCTGTTGCTTCAATTTTTGGAAGAATTTGATGCTTTCTATAGTTGTTTTAAGTTAATAAAATGTGTATCCATGTGCTGATGGAGCTTTTGCTGACAAGGCTTCTGCACAAATTAGTTCCTCCCAATCAAGGATGCATGTCTTGGCATTCCCCTAGGAATACTGCATGACTGAGAATGAACAGATGTCACGCAGAGCAGGACAGACTGCTGGAAGAGGGAGGAGGACAAGGTTCTCAGCAGAAGGCTAGATTTATCTAGGTTGTTCAGGGAGAAATTCTGCTGCCCGAGTGTGATAAGGCCAGGGGAGTCCAACAAGCTTCTTAAAAGTCCTTTATTTCAGCAAATGCATCATACAGTCACAGGACCTGGTTACCTTTCACTGGGTCCTCATTCCTCTTTAGCTGGCTCTACAGCTGCCTGCCTTTTTGTGCTTGTGCTGGGTTAACTCAGTCCAATTGAGCACGGGGAACAATCATCCCCAGCTGGATGAGTCCTGTGCAGGTTACTACAGGTTATTACACCGAGCCTCAGTAAGGAAACTGTGTGTGAAATATTGTGCGTCAATAAGGACTGAAATCTGCTACCTAATGCAGCCATAACTTAAAACAAGGCAAGGGCTCCCTTGCCAATGGCTTTGAAGGTGACCCTGATGATGAACTTGGAGTTGGAGATATTGCAACATAATTTTGCTGGCCACAGTTGAAAAAGGCAGGTCACAGATTCGCTATTCAAATGAGGCTTAACGATATATCCTGTTTCTTGTCAGAGAGAAGCAGGTGGAGTGAATGGCTTTGTGAAGAGAGCAATCTTTCCCATGGTGCGGGGTGCACTGACCGCTTGTAGGAGTCACCTTTCAACAATTTCCTATACTTGAGCCAAAAGGAATTCCACTCCCTCAGCATCCAGCTGGTGTGTGACTACTGACAGGAAATCATGGGCGTCAATGCCTGGTATCCCGCCAACAGCCTTCAGGCATTTCAGCTAACAAGGCAAACCAAAGGATAATTTTTGGACAACAAATGCTATCATGACAACATGACTGATGACCCCAGTGCACAATCCTCCGCTTGTATGCAATGAATGCTACGCTGTCACACAACATGTGATAAAGCAGACCACTGGCTTGTTGAAACAATGCATGTGCTGCCTGGACAGCACCCGTGAAACCTTGCAATCATTGGAAGAGGGGGTGCCAAGGTTTGTGGGTTGTTACAAAAACCTTTTCATTGTGAGGGGACAGCCATCGCCACCGGCTATATGGTGAGAAGCTCAGGAGCATAAGCATAAAGAAGGGGGAGCAGGCGGAAGTGAAAATCAGGAAGCAACTTAGACGGTGCTTTTCTGATTGGGCTGCTCATGAGGAACTCGTACAAATGCAATAGCAGTAAACACAACCCTAATTCCCCTTTTATCAACAAGCCTGCAGTGACAGAGACGACTAATCAGGTAGTCTCAATGTCAATGACAAATAAATCCAGAGGTTTCTCACATTTGTTGATGGTGAGGATGAAGGAAACAGGGTGAAGAAATCATCTTTGCTTTCCGGGATGAGCCTGGAATAATGAGCAGTTTTGGCTGATGCAAACGAGACCCATAGTGGATCTGGCAATGAATGGCTAAACTAGTTGTTAGCCACATTCGTTCAAATAGGAGTCCCTTGAACTAAGGGAGTGGAGATGAGGGCTGTACCATGGGGAATGGACAGGGAAAGCAGCAGTAATGTATTTAATGTGGACTAGGACATCAAACGTGGAGGTGAGGGTGTTTGAGCACAACAGTAGTTGCAGCTTCATGGTGGACAAAGAGCCGGAGGTTAGCCGGTTGGGGTTTTGAGAGTGCAGTTGTGAGTGAACCGGGAGAGTGAATTCTCACAGAATGGACACAGAAGGCAGCGATCGGAGATGGTCTTATCTGTAACTGTTATGATGAAAAGATGCTTTCCAATCCCCCAAAATGCAAAAAAAGTTTAAAAAATAAAACTGGATGCAGTGTTCAGCAAACTGTCCTTTGACCTCTGGGGCCTAGGTTCAAATTCAACCTTTGGTGCTGACTCAATTTAATTGCTGCACAAAATCTGCTTCAACAGTTCCGAACTGGCATCCTGTGTATAAGCAGATGGTATAAACTCCCCATATTTTGAAACCACATTCCTGATCTAATTCGGAAAGGGTATAAAAGGATGTTGGGTGTGATAAATAGAAAAAGTAAAGCTGGTGCAGTATAAATTAGTCTGCACCATTCAGCAATCACATTTATTGAAGGTTTCACCTTCTTGAAATTTCTCGCCGATGAACAGCTTTTCACAAGTATCAACTGTTGGTTCAATATATTAGATTTTCACTGCAACGCATCGAATTTACAGTGCAGAAGGAGGCCATTCAGCCCATCGAGTCTGCACTGGCCCTTGGAAAGAGCACCTACTTAAGCCCACGCCGCCACCCTATCTTCGTAACCCAGTAACACCACCTAACCCCTTTCGAACACTAAGGACAATTTATCATGGCCAATCCACCTAACCTGCACATCTTTGGACTGTGGGAGGAAACCGGAGCACCCGGAGGAAACCCGCGCAGGCACGGGGAGAACGTGCAGACTCCACACAGCCAGTGACCCAAGCCAGGAATCGAACATGGGACTCTGGAGCTGTGATGCAACTGTGCAAACCACTGTGCTACCGTGCTGCCCCCTAATTAATTTGGTTTTCATCTCATTTATCTCCTGTCGATGTAGTTTGGAAGGTTGACACACAGTTTTTGTCCTTCAAAGGATAATATTTACAATACGTTTCACGACAATTTCCTCCATGTGTAACAAAATGGTAAATGTGTTGTTTAAAGTGTTTTGATTTCATTATAAAAGGCCCAGAGGGGAAACCTCTAATTTTGGAGCAGGGTGAGCTTTTGTTTTGGTGTTTGCCAATGGATGTGGTGGTGCGCAAATGAATTTCTCCCCCATGAAGAAGTGTGCAAAGAGTGTAACATTAAATCACATAAATGTCACATTCATTCCTTTCAAATTATAAGTTGCTTTTGGAATGCCTTTTCTTCTGGGATTACACAACCACAATGATTTTAAGAATAACCAATGATGACGTCTTTTCAATTTGTTTCTAAAATGTGGCACATGGAGCCCCAAAACAGCCATCCAAGACAGATAAATTGACATTTTACAGGTAACATCCTGGGGGTTACCATTGATCAGAAACTGAACTGGACTAGCCACATTAATTCTGTGGTTACCAGGGCAGGTCAAAGGCAATCCTACGGCGAGTAACTCACCTCCTGACCCCCTCCCCCAAAGTCTGTCCACCATCTACAAGACACAAGTCAGGAGTATAATGAAACATTCTCCACTTGCCTGCACTGGTGCAGCTCCAACAACATTCAAGAAGCTCAACACCATCCAGGACAAAGCAGCTGCTTGATTGCTCCCCCTTCCGCAAACATTCAAACTCGCCACTACCGAAGAACAGTGACAGCCATGTGTGCCATCTACAAGATGCACTGCAGTAACTCACCAAGTTTCCTTAGTCACCACCTTCCAAACCCACGACCACTACCATCTGGAAGGACAAGAGCAGCAGATACCTGGGAAGCCCACCACCTGGAGGTTCCCCTCCAAGTCACTCACCACCCTGACTTGGAAATATATCGCCGTTCCTTCACTGTTGCTGGGTCAAAATCCTGGAACTCCCTCCCTAACAGCACTGTGGGTGTACCTATACCTCAAGAACTGCAACGGTTCAAGAAAACAACTCACCACCACCTTCTGAAGGGCAACTAGGGACTGGACAATAAACCAGCGATGCTCACATCCCGGAAATTAATTTAAAATATTTTTAGGCCCTCGGTGCTTTCCGATGTACAGGTGAGCTTTTACTGATGGACTTTCCCTACAATTAGTGTGTGCACAGGGCTCAGTGCACTCTGTCAATAGCATTTCTAGCTCTTTCCGTACAAGACAAAAGGAAATATCGGAGAGGAATGCAGGACACTTGAGCAAGTTCTAAACTGGAGAATTAATTCTTAAAATGTTTGACATTCTTATAATTTTCAGCATCAGGGGAAGTTCCACAGTTGGTACTGGTTGCCAACCTTTTGGTTTACAAAACTATGCAGGCTGCAAATCTAAAATTAAAACAAAGAATGCTGTAAATATAAAGTGGGGGCAATTTTCCAACTCTGGATTTGTGACAGGGACCCTCACCAGCCAAGAGACAAAGTGGCCATTCTGATATGCACGGCCTGTGATTTGCTGACCATTTAAAAGATTTAAAAAACAATGTCGTGTGCACCTGAATTTCTGATACACAGTTGAATTACAGCAGAGACTTTCTGGATTAAAGCAAGATTATACAAACTTAGACAATCACAGTTGTAGCTGTACAGGCTCTGTTTTATGCATCAAACAAGACCAAAGTTTTGGGCCGCTTGTCATACAACTGAAGAATGGGGTTTACACGCAGTCACGATACACGATACAGATGCATTTGCATTGTGATCTATGACAGCGCTGTTCGGTTGTGTTTCCAAAACTTACTCTCAAACTCTTGATGCACTCTGACCAATTCATGGATGCGACCTGTGGAATTGCAGTGAGAAGAATGCTCAAAGCCTTGTTTGCATTCTCCTTCATTATTTTGAGGACCTTTTCCACAGAGACCTGTAATTTAAATGACAAAAAAAGTCATTAGTTCTCCTCACTGGAAATAATTTCCTGACTCATTCAAATCCATGGTGGAGTTCTTCTGTACATTGTGTCTGGCAAAATTATAAACACTTTGCAAAAGCAGTTTCTGATTTCTACATAAAATGCCAAAAGGGAATTATTCCCATCCCCTCCCCCCCCAAATTACTTCCTCTGAACAAACATGATCCTTGGGTAACACAGAAACAAACAGATTGCTTGAGTATTGTAAGTAACTAAGATATAATATTCACATCATAACACTCGACAAACCAGATTTTTTGGGGGGGTTGTGTTATTTCAGGTTTCACAATGTTGCAAGCTAATGTTGATGCTCCACCCATTAGTACTTTGCTTTGATATGAAATGAAAGTAGAGTATTCAGTCATAGTTGATACCAAACGTATAGTTTCCTGCTGAACTGCATGCAAATAGAACTTTCACCTCTGACTCAGAAGGGCAAGAGCTCAAGTCATATTTGTGAACCTGAATACGTAGCATGGGCAAATACTTCAATGAAGTGCTGACGTAGTGTTTCATTGCCAGGGCATAGTTTGTATTTCAATTGAGATATTAAAATAAGGTACCATGCTCTGGTGATCTCGGTAGAATCAGGTAAATCCCATGGCATTATTTGAAGAGGAGCAAAATGTTTTCCCAACAGTGCTCCCTCGATCAATCCCACCGACCCACATTAAACGGTCAGTCATGCTGATTTGCTGTCGGAAAAGTATTTGCTATGTTTGCTTCCTGAACGATAGTGACTGAACATCAAAGGAAAAGTCATTGAATATGTAGTATCAGGGTGGAGGATTACATGGGATATATGGCACAGAAAGAGGTCATTTTGGTCCTTTTATTCAACTCTAAGCCTCTTCCTATTTTTCCTCATTTACCATCATTATTACCTATTCCAGTGCTTTTCCAACTTTTCTCCCGGGATCCACTTGTGCCAACTGGCTGATCTTTGAGACCCACACCACGTTCGCTTACCCAGTCTATCCTGAGCCAAGGCAGTGTTCGTGACACTACCTTGCTCCAGGCAACGGAGGGAAAGAAAATCATCTAGTTTTCCTGTTCTTAATCCCCATCTAGTAGCTCCTGATGCATTGAATTTATATCAGCATTGAGTGATGACAGGTTCAGACATGCATGTGGTGTCCACTTATCTATAAACGTTCACTGTCCAGGGTCACTCATGAAGACTAGTCACTCATGAGAAATATTGGAGGGCCGACAACAATTGTGAATCTGCATTCATTAGAGGACATATCTCAAGGAAACAATACTGAGGAGAGGAGAACAAAGAACAGATATCACTGTGAGAGAGCCATATGTGGTTCTTGTAAATAAACCAGCCATAAATCTGAAGTTGGTGACATGAAAATCCTGATTTATAATTGGATGAAATGCAATTCCATTACTTGATGCAAGTTTATTCAACTTCAAAGTACACTATTAGAAACAAGTTAATCAATATTGATGAATGCTGATATTAAAACTGCCCCACAACCCACTAGTAAACTAACTATTTTGATTGTCATTAATCAGACAGGATGGACATTGAAAAAAGTTCTCTCATATATTAATTGTTTTCTCAGATATTCAATTGTGGCATTCTGATGTATTCATGTCTTCCCAACCAGAAAACATACCATTGCAGTCACTTAGTGGAGATTGATGATTCCAATAATTTATGATGTGGAGATGCCGGTGTTGGACTGGGGTGAGCACAGTAAGAAGTCTTACAACACCAAGTTAAAGTCCAACAGGTTTGTTTGGAATCATTAGCTTTTGAAGCGCAGCTCCTTCCTCAGGTGAGTGGATGTACTCACCTCGTGAAGGAGCTGCGCTCCGAAAGCTAGTGATTCCAAACAGACCTGTTGGACTTTAACTTCTAACTGTGTCCAATAATTTAGCTCTTGCTGCAAAGGCAGCTGACTGCCTCCCACTGAAGGTGACTCCACTGTTTAAGTATGATGCCACTGTTTAAAAAAGGAGGTAGACAAAAGGTGCGTAACTATAGGCTGGTTAGCTTAACTTCTGTATTGGGGAAAATACTTGAATCTGTCGTTAAGGAAGAAATAGCGAGACATCTGGATAGAAATTGTCCCATTGGGCAGATGCAGCATGGGTTTATGAAAGGCAGGCAATGTTTGACTAATTTAGGGGAATTCTTTGAGGATATTACGAGCGCGGTGGACAACGGGGAACTGGTGGGTGTGGTGTATCTGGATTTCCAGAAGGCATTCGACAAGGTGCCGCACAAAAGACTGCTGCATAAGATATAGGCGCACAGCATTATGGATAATATATTAGCATGGGTAAAGGATTGATTAATTGACAGAAAGCAAAGAGTGGGCGTGGGTAATCATTGGCTAGTGGTGTGCCTCAGGGATCAGTGTTGCGTCCGCAATTGTTTGCAATTTACATAGATGATCTGGAGTTGGGGGACCAAGTGTAATGTGTCAACGTTTGCAGATGACACTAAGATGAGTAGTAGAGCCAAGTGTGCAAAGCACACTAAGGTATGCAGAGGGATATAGACAGTTTAAGTGAATGGGCAAGAGTCTGGCAGATGGACTTCAATGTTTATAAATGTGAGGTCATCCATTTTGGTAGGAATAACAGCAAAATGGACTATTATTTAAATGATAAAAAAATTGTGGTATGCTGCTGTGCAGAGGGGCCTGGGTGTCCTTGCGCATGAATCACAAAAAGTTGGTTTGCAGGTGCAGCAAGTAATTAAGAAGGCAAATGGAATTTTGACCTTCATTGCTAGAGGGATGGAGTTTAAAAACAGGGAGGTTATTGTTGCAGCTATATAGGGTGCTGGTGAGGCCACACCTGGAGCACTGTGTACCTTTTTAATCTCCTTACTTGAGAAAGGATGTCCTAGCACTGGAGGGGGTGCAGAGGAGATTCACTAGGTTGATTCCAGAGTTGAGAGGATTAGCTTATGATGAGAGACTAAGTAGACTGGGACTATACTCATTGGAATTTGGAAGAATGAGGGGGGATCTTATCGAAGCATGTAAAATTATGAAGGGAATAGACAGAATAGAAACAGGGAGGTTGTTTCCACTGGTGGGTGAAACTAGAACTAGAGGGCATATTCCTTGTCCAGTGAAGCAGTTGAGGCTACCTCGTTGAATACTTTTAAGGCAAACGTAGATAGATTTTTGAATAGTAAAGGAATTAAAGGTTACGGTGAGCTTGCGGGTAAATGGAGCTGAGCCCACAAAAAGATCAGCCATGATCTTATTGAATGGCGATGCAGGCTCAATGGGCCAGATGGCCTACTCCTGCTCCTAGTTCGTATGTTCTCGAAGCTGGAGGGCCAATTAGAGGCCTTCCAACTTGAAAAGATCAGCAGGCTGTAATAGGGGAAATGGAGGGAGAGGGTGCTTCAGGATGGAATTCCCACCTCAGAATAAACAAAAACCTCTATCTTGCACCAGGTTACCACTGTCGGTGGGGAGGGGAGGGGAGTGGGAGTGAGTCGCTCCACAGGGCAGCCTGCAGCTGCTGCTCTCTCCAGGTGGGGAGGGAGGGCCTGGAGTGCTGGCTGCCCTAGTCTGCTGTCAGTAGGCTGTCACTAGGCATCTCAACTGTCCCTTGCTGGCTGCAGGAAGCCAACTCTGCCTGGGAAACTCCAGTGACACACAAAACTCCACTCATCCAAGAACTCTATCCTTACTGACCTCCACTAATTTTCTGGCCTCTGGCATGTTGATTTCAAAATCGGCATCCTCATCTTCAAATCCCTCCATGGTTTTGTTCTTCTGCAATTTCTTTCAGAATTACATCCCTGGCCACACCCACTGCTCTCCTGTATGGCCAATTGTGTGCTCCTTTTCTTTCTACTCAACCACTGATAGCAAAGATTTCAGTCATAAGTTTTATACTATTCTCCTTCCTTTTAAAGTGTAAAATAATTGGAAGAAACACATTTGTTACACTTAATAGCTGACCCAATCTTTATCAAATTAGATGAATGTAGGTATTATGTCCAATATTTACGTTAAAAGAAAACTTAAATTGTCGCAAAATATGTTTGATGTTTTTCCTTTAGAAAAAACTCCACAAATGCAATTGTGTCTTGACCCCAAATGAAATAAAATATATCATGCTTTTTTAAAAATACATTTATGAGATGTGGGTATCGCTGGTTAGGCCAACATTTATTGCCCATCCCGAGTTGCCCTTCAGAAGGTGGTGGTGAGCTGCCTTCTTGAACCGCTGCAGTCCTTGAGGTGTAGGTACACCCACTGCGCTGTTAAGGAGGGAGTTCCAGGATGTTGCCCCAACAACAGTGAAAGAACGGCGACATACTTCCAAGTCGGGGTGGTGAGTGACTTGGGAGGGAAGTCTCCAGGTGGTGGGGTTCCCAGGTATCTGCTGCTCTTGTTCTTTTAGATGGTAGTGGTCATGGGTTTTGAAGGTGAACCATATTATTACTCTGTACTCATGCATACAGTACTCAAAATTCAAAACTAACCAGCTCCCGTGTAAATGAGCCAAAGTATTCATTGGGCTGAATCTTGTGCCGCCCCCGGGAATGGGGAATGAGGCGGGCACGGGCACCTAATTCAGTTGGGGGGGGGGGAGAATGTCATCTTCCCAACAATGGGATGAACATTGGTTATTAAGTTGGCAGCAGATTAAAAATGAATAGTGTGTCATGAGGACCAGCGACGGCAACCTATTTTTAATACATGTCATGCATGTTCATTGAAATGTGGTTTCATAGATTAAACTGCACTTTTACAATTGAATATGCAAAAAGAGAAACATCCCTCCAGATTGACAACTGGTGCAAAATGGCGTGCTCCAGGTGAAGTGGTCTTCCTGGTGCACTTGGACTGAGTCGGAGCTGCTTTTCTTGCACTGGGAGTTTTGTTGAACCAGGGGTGAGCATTTTTTTTAATAAACAATTTTATTGAGGTATTTTTGGCATATAAAACAATGACATTGTATAGTACTGTACAAAAAGAAAAGCAAATAACGCATAGTACAAACCACAACTCAATTCTCGCAAGGACCTGCCTAAACCACCCCCTACTCTACCCTAGCCCCCCCCCCCCCCCCCCCAGCTGATGGTTAATTCTCCGCGAAGAAGTCAATGAATGGCTGCCACCTCCGGGCGAACCCCGATAGTGAACCTCTCAAGGCGAACGTAACTTTCTCTAGGCCGAGAAACCTCGCCATGTCCGATAGCCATACTTCGGTCTTCGAGGGCCTTGAGTCCCTCCATGCCAACAGTATTCGTCGCCGGGCTACCAGGGAAGCAAAGGCCAAGACGTCGGCCTGCTTCTCCTCCTGGACTCCCGGGTCCTCCGACACCCCAAAGATTGCCACCTCAGGACTCATTACCACCCCAGTTTTCAAAACCCGGGACATGATGTCCGTGAATCCCTCCCAATACCCCCCGAGTTTAGGGCATGACCAGAACATGTGCGTGTGATTAGCCGGCCCTCCGCCGCATCTAGCACACTTGTCTTCCAGCCCGAAGAATTTACTCATCTGGGCCACTGTCATGTGGGCTCAGTGCACGACCTTAAACTGGATCAGACTGAGCCTGGCGCATGTTGCGGTCGTGTTTACTCTGCTCAGAGCTTCTGCCCAAATACCGTCCCTCCATTCCCCCCCCCCCCCCCCCCACCCGCCCCGAGCACCTCCTCTCCCTTAAGCTTCAGGTCCTCAGTCTGTGTATCCTCTGCTCCCATTAGTTCTTTGTAAATATCTGAGACTCTACCCTCACCTACCTCTCCCCTCGATACTACCCTGTCTTGCCTCCGGTTTGGCGGGAGGCGTGGGAAGGACGGCACCAGTCTGCGCACAAAATCCCGCAACTGTAAGTATCTAAAGTCATTCCCTCCAGCCAGCCCAAACTTCTCCTCCAATGCCCTCATGCTCGGGAAGCACCCGTCCAAGAACAGATCAACCACCCTCGCAATACCCGCCCTCCGCCACAGTCGATACCCACCGTCCATGTTCCCCGGGGCAAATCGGTGATTGCCGCAGATCCACACCGATGCTCTCACTTCCCCTATGTGCCTCCTCCACTGGCCCCAGATCCGAAGAGCCGCTACCACTATAGGGCTGGTAGAGCATCGCGCCGGCGGGAGCGGCAGAGGCGCCGTAACCAGGGCTGCCAAACTGGAGCCCCTGCACGAAGCAGCCTCCACCCGCTCCCAAACCGACCCCGTGCCCACCATCCATTTCCTGATCATCGCTATGTTGGCCGCCCAGTAGTAGTGACTGAAGTTCGGCAACGCCAACCCCCTTCCCTTCTGTTCCTTTTGAGCATCACCTTCCTCACCCGCGGGGACTTCCCCACCCAGACAAATCTCAGGATAATTTTATTCAGCCTCTTAAAGAAGGACCTCGGGATGAAAATGGGGAGACACTGAAATACGAACAAGAATCTCGGGAGAATCGTCATCTTAATAAACTGCACCCTCCCTGTTAGTGACAACAGGAGCGCATCCCAACTCGTCCCTCTCTTGCTCCACCAACCGGGACAAGTTTAGCTTATGCAACTTGCCCCAGTTCCGTGCCACCTGTATCCCCAAGTATCTGAAGCTTTCTCCTACCAGCCTGAACGGCAACCCCTTCAGCCTACTCTCCTGCCCCCCCGCCTGAATTACGAACAACTCGCTCTTAGCCATGTTCAATTTATATCCTGAAAACCGGCCAAATTCCCTCAGGGTTTCCATGATTCCGTCCATCCCCGGCATTGGGTCCGATACAGATAACAGCAGGTCATCCGTGTATAACGAGACTTTATGTTCCACTCTCTCTCTCTCTCTTCCCCCCCCCCCCCCTCCCCCCCCCCCAAACCCGGACCAGTCCATTCCAGTCCCTTGAAGCTCTCAGAGCAATTGCCAGGGGCTCTATGGCCAGCGCGAACAGCAGTGGGGAGGGCAACCCTGTCTTGTCCCGCGTTGCAGTCTGAAGTAATCTGATGTCGTCCTATTCGTCCTTACACTAGCCTCTGGCGCCTGATACAACAGCCTAACCCAGTCAACGAACCCCTCCCCGAACCCAAACCGTCCCAGCAGCTCCCACAGATAATCCCACTCGACCCGGTCAAAAGCCTTTTCTGCATTCATAGCTACCACTATCTCTGCCTCCCTGCTCTCCGGGGGCATCAGAATCACATTAAGCAGCCTCCTTAGATTGGCCACCAGTTGCCTACCCTTTACGAACCCGGTTTGGTCCTCCGCAATTACATCCGGTACGCAGTCCTCAATTCTAGTCACCAAGATCTTGGACAGCAATTTAGCGTCTACGTTGGTCAAAGAGATCGGCCTGTAAGACCCACACGCCTCCGGGTCTTTATCCCGTTTCAGAATAAGCAAAATAGTGGCCTGCGACATCATCGGGGGGTAAAACCCCTCTGTCTCTTGCCTCGTTAAAAACCCTGACCAGCACCGGCCCCACTACCTCGGCAAACTTTTTATAAAACTCCACCGGATACCCATCCGGCCGCGGGTCTTTACCCGACTGCATGGCCTTCAGGCCCCCCAATACGTCTTTGATCCTGACCAGGGCCCCCAGTCGGTCTAGCACCCCCCTACCCACTCTTGGGAAGGTCACTCCGTCCAGGAATCGCCTCATCCACTCCGGTCCCCTGGGGGTTCCGATGTGTATAGCTTACTATAAAAGTCCCTAAACATCTTGTTCAGCCCTGCCGGGTCCCCCACCAGATTTCCCTCCCCATCCGCTATCCTTCCTATCTCCCTAGCCGCTTCTCTCTTCCTTAGTTGTTGCGCAAGCATTCTGCTGGCCTTCTCCCCATGCTCATATATCGCGCCTTTTGCCTTTCTAAGCTGCTCTACAGCCTTGCCTGTAGTCAGCACCCCGAACCCGGCCTGCAGCCTCTGTCGTTTCCTGAGTAACTCTGGCCTCGGGGACCCGTGTAGTTCCTGTCCGTCCGTAAAATTTCCTTAACCAGTCGGTTCGTTTCTGCCCTATCTGGCCTGTCCCTAGGAGCCCGGATTGAGATCAGCTCCCCTCTCACCACTGCCTTCAGCGCCTCCCAGAACACCGCTGCTGAGACTTCTCCGGTATCATTTACCTGCAGGTAATTCTGCATGCACCTCCTGAGTCTCTCACACACCGCCTCGTCCGCTAGCAATCCAACTTCCAACCTCCATTGTGGGCGCTGGAAGCTACCCTTACAAATCTGTAGATCTACCCAGTGCGGAGCATGGTTCGATATGGCAATTGCCGAATATTCTGCCCCGACGATCCCGGCCAGCAAGTCCCTACTTATGACAAAGAAATCGATTTGGGAATACACCTTGTGTACGTGGGAGTAGTACAAAAACTCCCTCGCCGACGGCCGGCTAAATCTCCACGGATCAGCTCTCCCCATTTGCTCCATGAACCCTATCAGTTCCTTTGCCATCGCTGGCAACCTGCCCGTTTTTGAACACGACCGATCCAGGCACGGGTCCAGGACAGTGTTAAAGTCTCCACCTATGATCAGTTTGCGCGAGTCCAAGTCGGGGATCTTCCCTAGCAACCTCCTGATAAAATCTACATCGTCGCAATTAGGGGCATACACACTAACCAAGACTACGCTCACCTCTTCGAGCTTACCCCTAACCATAACAAATCTGCCGCCCCCATCCCCAACTGTACCCTCCGCCTCAAATTGAAACTTTTTATTAATCAGGATCGCAACCGCCCCTAGTCTTAGGGTCGAGCCCCGAATGAAAGACCTGACTAGCCCAGCCCTTCCTTAGCCTAACCTGGTCTGCCACTTTCAGGTGCGTCTCCTGCAGCATGACTACGTCCGCCTTCAGAACCCGCAAATGCGCGAACACACGCGCCTTCTTCACTGGCCCGTTAGCCCTCTAACATTCCAGGTGATCAGCCTGGTTGGGGGGCACTTTGCCCCCTCCCTTTGCCGATCAGCCATCCCCTTTCCTTGGCCAGCCCCCCAGCCATGTGTCGTGCTTCCTCTGGCCCGCCTCCTTGCCGGCTCCACCCATGACCTCCTCACTGTTGCCAAGTCCAATTTCCATCCTGGTCAGCAGATCAACTCCCCCCCCCCCCTAAATTATTTTCTTTTTTATATTTTCCTCCTTCCAAAACTCCAACCAAACAAGAAACCCAAAAAGGAAACATTCCAGGAAACCCCAAAAAAGAATGAAAAACACATCGCAACCAAAATACATCAAGCTAAAAAGGTCGAAAAACCCCCAAAAGAACAGACCCCAGCATGCAGGCATCTCTCACAGCGAGAGAGAAACAAAATAGACTTAAAAGTTCTACCATGAGTCCAAGAGTCCTCAGCTCAGAGCCAGCCCTTGCTTCTTAACAAAGTCCATCGCCTCCTCGGGTTCCTCAAAATAGTGGTGCTGACTCTCATACGTAACCCAGTCGCGCTGGGAAAAGCAGCCCGAATGTCACCTTGTTCTTATACAGAATCTCCTTCACCTGTCTGTAGCCTCCCTTCCTCCTGGCCACCTCAGTACTCAGGTCTTGGTAAACACGCAGGGTGCTAGTGTCCCAAGTACAGCTTTGTGTGCTCTTGGCCCAAAGCAGCACCCGTTACTTGTCCAGGTAACTGTGGAACCGGACCACCGTCGCTCGTGCGAGACCCCCTCGCCGCGGCTGCCTCACCTGCACTCGGTGTGTCCTGTCCACCACCGGCGGGCGAGGGAACACCTCGTTCCCCAGCAGCTTCTGAACATACCCTCCACATACGCGGCAGCATCCAGCCCCTCAGCTCCCTCCGGGAGGCCAACGATTCTTACATTCTGCCGGCGTGATCTGTTGTCCAGGTCCTCCAGCCTTTCCAGGAGCATCTTTTGCTGATCCCTCAACCTCCGAATCTCCATGTCCGCCACCGTTTGAAAGTCAGCCTGCTCCTCCACCGTCTTCACCAGCTTCTCAGCCTGATCATCCAGCCTTTTTTCCAATCGGTCAATCGACTTCTGGAGCGGCACCAAATTATCGTGCTTCAGAGCTAAAAAGCCCTCCTGCATGGCCTGTAGCAGCTGCTCCATTGTAGGCTGGCCTGTCGGCGCCTTGCTCTGGACATGAGCCATATTGGTCTCTCTCACAGCCTCCACCGTGCCCTTGCTCGACCACTTCGTCTGCTGTTTACGGTCCCTCCGGCTTCTTAAGTCCATACAACTCTGTATGGGTTCAGCGCCCGAGTACTATTGCTTTCCAATTCCGCGCTCAAAAGCGCAAAAAAGTCGGGGGAAAAGGTCCAAAAGTCCGACCGAAACGGGAGCCACCAAATGTGCGACCTACTCCCTCATAGCTGCCACCGGAAGTCACCAGGGGTGAGCATTGATGCACTGAGATCGGAGGTGGCTGTGAAGAAGAGGGAGGGATGGCAGGAGGGAGGTGGCTATGAAAATGGAATGAGGCATAGCTGATGGAGGGAAGTGGCTGCAAAAGGGGAAGAGGGCATAGCTGACTGAGGGAGGGAGGGATTTGGCACCTCTACAAAATCTCATGGGGGACAAAGGAAGGGGGCTGGACTACATAGAGAAGGCAAATATCTACAGACATTGGTGTAAACTATTGATCATTTATTGATGCAGCTCTCAATCAAGGGTAAAGCTTCCTTTATACAAAGGAAGAGTAGAAATAAGTTTTGTTTGCAAATGCTTGGAATACCTAGGCATTTTCTTTGTCTTTCAAAAGTTTTTATAATCAATTCTATGCATTATATCATATGCTGACTCCACTTTGACCCCATGAGGTAGTGTTGGGGCTGGCAACCCCCTGACCGTCCTTTGTTATGATTGGCCCTCATCGCTGCATATCTAATTGTCTTGCCACCATGTGATTGCGCATGGCCAGCCACTCTGCCTCTGAGCACAGGTGACACACACTTCTGATCTCATTACCAAGACACTCCATGCAAGACGATTTCGCTCATTGTAAAGAGTAAACGCAAGGTGACACAGTGGTCAGCACTGCTGACTCACAGAGCCAGGGACCCGGGTTCGATTCTGGCCTTGTGTGACTGCATGTATGGAGTTTATATGCTCTCCCCGTGTCTGCGTGGGTTTCCTCCGGATGTTCCGGTTTCCTTTCACTGTCCAAAGATTTGCAGGTTAGGTGCATTGGCTATGGTCAATGCACATGCGGGGTTACAGGGATAGGGTGGGGTGGTGGGCCTAGGTAGAGTCGTCTTTCGGAGGGTCAGTGCAGACTCAATAGGCCGAATGGCCTCATTCTGCATTGTAGGGATTCGATACCCAAAATAGCAAGCTGATTTTAACTAACTGATATTCGTCCCCTGTATAAAAGAAGCTTTACCCTTGATTGAGAGCTGCAGCAATAAATGATCACTAGATTACACAAACAAATACCAGAATACCCACTTATATAACATGGACATATGGGGTGGGATTTTCTGGCCGTTCCTGCTGGCGGGATCTTCCGGTTCTGCTGATGGCGGACCCGGTTGGCAGGACAGGTGAGCCAAGCAAAACCGCGTAGACGTCATCAGGTCCAGAATATCCGTCCAGCGGCCAGCAGCCTCTGTCTCTGTAAAACACACTGCGAGGGTGGGGCAGTGGAAAATCCTGGCCATTATGTGAATACCGGGACCACAGAACCTATTCTATTCCAGCATGTTGTATTTTCTGTACGATATCAGCTCCACGTCCCCCTCATTCACCTAAGGCAACTGAGCAATCTCCTAGAAACCGTAAAACAAAGAGAGGAAAAAAACCACACTACAGGACCATCACCATGATACTGTCTTTCCACAAGTCCGATGTACCGCAGCCGATTACTTCTGGTGGTTACCGGATTTTCAAACTACATGGAGTACTTGTACCAGTCATGGTGATGTAATCGCGCAAGTAAAAAAGTGAACAGCACAATGGAAAATTATACACAAGTGCTTACTTAATCAGGATGGAGGTCAGTGATTAGAATTGTGACTTTCTTTGTTGCTCCGAGATACTATCTTGTACAGTACTTCAAAGGTATACATGACTTACTGAAGCAAAACAGAGTGGACCTATGCACATATTGGCTTTGGTATGGCAAATGTCCAGATGTTTATTGAATACATCCTCTTTTTTACATCAAATTAAGTTTGAAAGGAACTTTGTCTGGAATGTGTTTATCCTCTTATCCATTTCAGTATCGGGGGGGGTGGGGGGTGCAGGTTGGTAAAGCAAGCCTCTCGCCTGGAAAGGGTTGATGTGGTCAAATTTTCCATTTCAAATTTTCCCAAGACGTCTAATGAGGCAAGAATAAAATAAACTTCAAAAGATAACTGGGATGGAAAATAGAAAAAAAGATGTTTGAAATAAAAATAAAGATCACACAAGTGGTGCAAGCATGTGAACGTGCTGCTCCCATGGAAAAGCAAAAATGGTTCCAACATCTAATCACTGCCAATAGGCAAGCCATGCATGCCATATGGATTGCAAACTGAACAATGCAGTTACATGGATGCTTCCCAAATGCAGGGTACAGTGCAACCATTATGTAAAGGTTGCACAAAGGAAGATGATTGCGGTGGTTGGAGGTCAATCATCTCAGTTCCAGGACGTCACTGTAGGATTTCCTCAGAGTAGTGTCCCAGGCCCAACCATATTAAGCTGCTTCATCAATGATCTTCCCTTCATCATAAAGTCTGATGTGGGGCTCTTTGCTGATTATTCACAACTCCTCAGATATTGAAGCAGTCCATGTCTGTAGGTCGCAAGACCTGGTCAATATTCAAGCTTGGGTTGATAAGTGGCAAATAACATTTGTGCCACACAAGTATCAGGCAATGACCATCTCCAACAAGAGAATCATACTATCTCTCCATAATAGTTAATGGGATTACCATTCTTGAATCCCCCACTATCAAACTTCCTCAGGGTTACCATTGATGAGACATTGAACTGGGCCAGTCATATAAATACTGTGGCTACAATAGCATTTCAGAAGCTGGGAATTCTGCATTGAGTAGATCACCTCCTGATTCCCCAAAGCCTGCCTACATCTACAATGCACAAGTCAGGAGTGTGATAGGATACTCTCCACTTGGCAGGATGAGTGCAGCTCCAACAACACTCAATAGGCTTGACAGAGTGCCGTGTGCACCATCAACAAGATGCACTGCAGTAAATCACCAAAGGCTCCTTCGACAGCACCTTCCTAACCTGTGGCCCCTACCACAGAAAAGAACAAGGACAAAAGATACTTGGGAACACCACAACCAACAAGTTCCCCTCCAAGCCACACATCAGCCTGACTTGTAATTATATTGCCGTTCCTTTACTATCTCTGGGTCAAAATCCTGGCAATCTCTCCCCAACAGCACTGTGGGGGTGCCTACGCCATCGGGACTGCAGCGGTTCAAGAAGGCAGCTCAGCACCACCTGTTCAAGGGCAATTAAAGATGGACAATAAATGCTGGTCCATCCCACAACCTATGAACACATTTTTAAAAATCCAAGGACTTACCAATAATTTTCTGTCCTGTTCCTAAAGAGACAACTGGAGAGATGGCAGCAGGAGTGATGGTAGCTGCCGGCAGTGCATCCAAAGGCCCAGGATCAGCAAGGGACCCAAGGCCAAAGATGAGTGAGGGCAGATTGGAGTTCCAGGGTGGAGGCTAGGGGTGGTGGACTGGAAGAAAGAGAAGGCGGGTGGCTTTCGGCACCCCCCAATTCCAGGTCTCTCAACCAGAGTGCTGGACACCGGGAGAACCCTCGGAGGAGCCAACCAGCTGGGCTCCCCATCTGGCAAGTCCCCAACTGCTGTTGGTATGGGATGATGCCCATAAGTGGGCATAAACTGGCGGCCCACGAGTCTTCCTGCCCCAACTTAGTTGGGGAAGAAGCTGGAAGGAAGTGGGGTCCCTACCTCGCATCCTCCCAACCAATTAAATGACTCCCTGTCTCCAAAATCGACTCAGGAGAGGGCATAATAATAATAATCTTCATTAGTGTTGCAAGTAGGCTTACATTAACGCTGCAATGAAGTTACTGTGAAAATCCCCCAGTCGCCACACTCCGGTGCCTGAGTACACTGAGGGAGAGTTCAGAATGTCCAATTCACCGAACAAGCATGTCTTTTTGGATTTGCGGGAGGAAACTGGAGCGCCCGGAGGAAACCCACGCAGACACGGGGTCCCTTGCTGAACCTGGGCCTTTGGATGTACTGCCGGCTGCTACCATCGCTCCTGCTGGCACTGCCTGTAGTTGGTGGCTGCTGGCCTTTGGTCATCAGGTTTTGAGGGGAATGGGGGGGGCGGGGGGGGTTCCATTCCTGGGAATGCAGACTCCGCACAGACAGTGACCCGAGCCAGGAATCGATCCAGGGTCCTTGGTGCTATGAAGCAACAGTGCTAACCACTGTGCTACCGTGCCGCCCCTCAAACTCCATCTAACACTCCGCTTTACACCATTTACTGTTCGGCGTGAAAGTTTTGACTAAAAAATGAGGTGAATGAACAATGTTGTAAACCAAAAACATTGATTAGTTTGAGTAAGACAGTGCAGCTTTGTGGAATGGAGGTCTGTCATGCCATTAATTCGCAACTAACATCTTCCACAGTTTGGGTCATATGGATGAATAATGTGAACAAGAGCGACCAGGAAGCAAGAAGTTAGTATGCAGCTGCACTCACAGAACTGAATCAAAATCCTACAGGGAGGTAAGAATGCACATTTTCAACAACTGGCCCTGAGGCAGAAAGATCAGAAAAATCCCAGGTTTGAATTCATGTCTGTATCGAGTTAGCTCCTCTTAGCGAAAGTGGTGGCTTAACTCAGTCAGAAAAGGGAGATTTTTTTTAAATCTGCCATTCGTGATGGGGACAGATCTTCGGGCGTGCGGCCGATCGGGGGGGCCTACATCTTGCAGCGGTCTCCGTGGTCCGAGTTCACCACGCCGCGAGGCCGGTGGAGGCCGTCGCCGTGTGCATGCGCAGACTCGAAACCGGAAGTGCGGGGGCCCGTATCCGCAGCAAAAGCTGTGAGAAGCACTCCGGGGCCCTGCTAGCCCCCTGCAGGGCATTGAATCGGCTCAAACCGTCTTCAGGAATCTTCGGAGTGAAACACCAGCGTTTTTACGCTGGCGTGGGGACATAGCCCCATATTGGGAGAATCCAGCCCAGCTTCTTTCCTGCAGCCACCAGACTTTTGAATGGACCTACCTCGTATAAAGGTAATCTTTTCTCTACACCTTAGCTATGACTGTAACATTACATTCTGCAGTCTGTAATGAAAAATATGACATTTGAAACATGAAAGTAACACTGAGAATGCCCCAGACTTTTAACGAAAGGGAAAAGTCCCACAAAAGGTTAAAAGCAGCAGCTTGTTTGAAATACAGACAGTTTCACAGGTGTGAAGGAAAACAGCTAGGAACAATTCATTCTGATTTACAAGTTTAAAAGTCATATGATCAACTTAAATTCTTAAGTTATATGAGAGGGAACAGTATTTCACAATTCTTTAAGCAATGAATTATTTAACTGAACAATTAAGAAGAGCAGCCAGAATCTAAGGTTTAAATTAAGGGACAACTGTTAAGTGTGAAAACTGACACCAGTAATAAGATGAAACAACTGATTTACAAATAAAGAAACCCATAAGGTGACAAGGTTACACTACAACATACACCATTTTGACGTTAAAAGCTTTTAGAAAATGGCCGAGCCAGATAAGGATAGTCAAAGGGGGTAACCTGAACATGACATTAGCTTAACCCAAAGATGACCCGGGTTAAGACTAAAAAATCATTAAAAAAGACATAAATCTGAAAGGTTACTGACGAAGACACAGACAAATTTATCACATGTCAAGCAAAATGAAAAAGTTCAAAGTAAGTAATGGCGAGCTGGTGGAATGAAGCCGCGCTGTTGGAAAGGCGCCACGCTTCTAACCGATAGAAACTAACCTTCAACTGTTCGGCTCAAATAGCAGAAGGGTGTCATTTGTAAAAGTCAGGCTGCACAAATTGCTATAGAAACTCTGAAAAGTGAGCAGAAAAGACAATCTTCCTCGGTGATGGGACAAGCAGCATCTGAAGATCGAGCAGCCCAGAGAATCGAACAGAAGACCAGAAGTTAAAGAAAACTGATTGTCAAGATAGACTTGAAAGTCTTACAACTGGTCCAAACAAGAAAAGATCTTTTTTACCTTTCTGTAAAAGTAGTTTTTATCTTTTTAACTTGAAAATAAAGTTAAGTTTAAATTGATAACCTGAAAGAGTGGTTATTATTATTATTAGAAAGTTTACTTTACTCTACTCAGCAAGCCGGACCGGTGTGTCAGCTACTAAGTGGTAAGTAGGTAAAATTCTTCTATGAAGATATGGGTTATGCCGGGGGATAACTTGAAACACTAGTTTAACCCGAATAGCACCCACCTAAGTCTGCATAGGAGTCAGGGAGTGAGAATCCCTGTTCACCATTTAGAATATCTTGACCCTTTTTTGGTACAGGGGGAATTCTAAGAATAGTGGTGAGGTTTTTACTTCAAGTCTCTCCTTTCCCTATGTACGGTATGCATTGTCTGCATAGCATGTGTGTACTAATACATGTGGCAATAATAAATCAAATCAAAAATACCTTGATAACACTCACTGTAAGGGGTCACCAATGAAATATGGACATTTGATAAAGTACTGGAGGTTGCAGGCACCTGCGGATCTTAAGGGGAGCAAGTAAAGGAGGAAAATGTGAAATTAGAGACCTGAAATGCCACCCACTTGCCTAAAGATCTAACAATGCATCATTAGTTTTATCGCTTGGTGTCACTGTACTGAATTGGAACGATGCCCGTCATGGACTATCACATGCAGCGTTTGCTGCTACAATTTCAGATACAATCATTTACAAATTGGATAATTAATCATCCATTCATATACATTTCAATGCAAAATGTCTGAGGGAAAAAAGCTTACAAGGATACACATGTCAAGCATTTCCTTTTTTGCTTTTAAAAGAGGCTAGCACCTCTGTTCAGTATACTTAAATGTGTTTATAAAAACAAAACTTGACACAGCTGCTTGGTTCTTCTACTGTCAGGCCTGGCTACTGACTGCTCCTTTCAGTGTGTCCCAAGTTCGATGTGGGTGCAGTTTCCCTACTGCCGCCTGGGCTAAGTAATGTATGTTCCACATTAAAAATACTGATACTTGGAGGTCAGAGCTTTGGATCACAGCTGAGAATACCAACATCCACCCAAAAAAGGCAGGATGGAGAGTTCAGGTGAAGGGAAATTTGTAAAACCAAAGAGAAAAGTTAAAGCCATTGAGCAGTGTTGTGATTAGGATAAAGCATAATGTGACAGAATGTTTAACGGCAACTGTGGGTCAGTGAATAAGGTCAAATCAGGAAAAATGGTAAAATGTTAAAATTGAAGGTGCTTTATCTTAATGCACAAACTATTGGTAACAAGATGGACATATTATTGGATAAACAAATAAATGGGTTTGATCTAATATCCATTAGAGAGGCACAAAGACTAAGATGGAACCTAATATTACAGATATTGATGTTTCGAAAAGGCAGGAAAAATAAAGGAGTGGGACAATAGCCCTGAAAATCAAGGATGATATATGGAGAATAGTGAGGAAATATCTTGGCTCCAAAGTAGAATCAGTAGGGGTGGAGATAAGATAAAACAGGGGAAAAAAGCACTGATGAGAGTAGTTTATAGGCCTCTGAACATAAGCTATACTGTTGGAGATGATATCAATCAAGAAATAACCAGAACCTGCAATAAAGGTAATGTAATAACCATGGATGATTTTAATCTTCATAAAGACTGGACAATTGAAATTGGCAAAAATAGTTTGGAGGACAAGTTAATGGAATGTGTTCAAGATGGATTTGCGGAACAGCGCCCGTGGATCTTGGTCATGTGTAACAAGTTTTCTGTCACAAATGTCTGCTAAAAAGTGATCACGATAGGATGGAATTTCACACCGAGTTTGAGAGCGGCATGCTAGAATATTAAACTGAAGTAAAGGCGATTACATGGGAGGGGGTTGCGAATAGGATCAGGCAGATTGAGAAATCAGGTGAAAAGGCAAGATGGCGAACATTTAGCAAACTGTTTCAATATTACCGATGAATATAGATTCAATTGAGAAATAAAAATGTCCAATGAAAAAGGGATCCATCCAAGTCAAACTAAAGAGGTTAAGGATAATATTAGATGAAAAGAAAAGGCATGTAACTTTGTCAAGAGGAGGAACAAACCTCAGGAATGGGAGAGTTCTCGTGTCCAGCAAAAGGTGACCTAAAAAATTGATTGAAAGGAAGGAAATAGAAAGTGAGCGCAAACTAGCAAGAAATATAAAAATTGATTGTAAAAGCTTCTACAAGCATGCAGTAAGGAAGAAAGCAGCAATGGTAATCATGGGTCCTGAATAGCTCAGGCAGGAGAAATTATAACAGGGAATAAGGTACTGGCATAAGGTACATTAATCAAATATTTTGTATCTGTCTTCGAAGTGCAAGACACAAGAAACGAATCAGAAAATGTGAGGAGCCACAGTGAGGATCTTAAAGTAATCAAAAAAAGAACTGGAGAAATTAGTGGGACTTGATAAATCTTCTGGTCCCAATGGCCTATGGGGCTCTAAAAGCGATGGGAGCAGGGATAGCAAGAGGCGGGCTTACGATTTAATATTCTAGCATTCCCTCTTTGCGGGGGCGCCACATCATACCCGGCACCCTGGTGGTGTGGCGGCCCACCCACAATTAAGTTGAGGCCCACCCCAATGATGTCATTCTCCGCCCCCAATGAAGTCGAGCCCCACCCTTAATGATGCCAATGTCCTCCTGACCCCGCCCACTCTCAGCTCACACAATGCAAGGCACATAAACCCAAAATGTCACCCTCGCCGCCCATTCTGGTTGCTGCCCTGTTCAGTCCTCTCACTCTCAGCCCTGAGTGGCTGGTCTCTGGGTGACTCGCCCCACTCGCCACTGCTTCCTGATTCCCTCAGACACGATGCCAGCGCTTACCTGGCCTTCTTTGCACCTGCCGACTGCTGCCCTGCTTACTTCTCGGCTCGGGCTCGGGGGGCCGGACCTTGCCCCTTGACAACTGCGTGTGCTCCTGGCTACCTGCCTGGCACCTGCTGCTGGATATCTGGCCTGGCCTCTGTTCTTGTTGGTTGGTTGCCCGCCTGCTCTCCCCAGCCTTGGCCTGGAGGTCGAGAGTTGCCCTGCTGCTACCCTCGATGACTGTTGGTCAACGCCTACTCCTCTCCTCGCTGAAGGTTTTGCAGCAGGAGCGGACTTACACTTTTGTGGGCCTATTGGCTGGGGCCCCACGCTGCAGCACTGTGTGTTTTATTGTAAGTGGCTCCTCGAAGTGAAAGCATTTTTGTGATCTCTCAGAATCCCACAGATCCGAGATTTCACCTTGTGGACTGGAAAGTATCAACGTAAACTTGCTGTTCAAGGAAGGAGAGAGAAAATTAATTAATTCTTGTGAATATGTAACTAGTAGTGTAAAAAAACAGTGGTGTAGTATATTTGGTGTTTGGATTTTCAAAGGGTATTCAATATGGTGCCACACAAAAGATTGTTCCACAAGATAAGGGGACATGGGATTGGAGGCAATACATTAGCATGGATAGAGGATTGATGAAAGGACAGAAAACAGAGGGCCTGATTCTCCCAAACAATTTCCAAGTTAATTTGTGGTAGGTTTTTCAGGGAGTTTCCCGCCGGCTCTGGGTAGCTGCAAGGATCAGTGCTGTTCAGCTATTTACATTCTATTTTAATTATTTAAATGAAAGGATGACTGTAATGTATTCACGTTTGCTGATGATACACAGCTAGATGGGCAAGTGAGCTGTGAGGAGGACACAAAGGACAGGATTTTCCTGGGGAGGGGGGTGGTGGTGTGCTCGACTTGGAAGCACGTGAAGGCATGCATCCCGATGGCATCTCGCACTCGCATTATGCTACTGTCAGAGGGCGCAGGCACTTTGGCAGCACACCCACCGACATTTATAATGAGACAATTGAGTGGATTATCTGCCCTATGGCCCGGAATATTACGCTGCCTGTGCAATTTTTAAGTTGTCGCAGTGGCAGAACGGACAGGTGGC
Organism: Scyliorhinus torazame; assembly: GCF_047496885.1. Lineage (NCBI taxonomy): Eukaryota > Metazoa > Chordata > Chondrichthyes > Carcharhiniformes > Scyliorhinidae > Scyliorhinus > Scyliorhinus torazame. The sequence continues at coordinate 195,782,078 of NC_092715.1, forward strand.
AATGCATTTTCCAACTGTTCGCCATCTTGGGCGGCAAGGGTGAGGCCCTCAATCTGAAGGCCCCGTCAGATTTGGGGCGCTCTCCCCTCCAGGACCTGAGCACTCCGTCGCTCTCTTCCCCCTACCATTAGTCTAACCCCCCCCCCCCTCCCCATAACGCTGCAAACGTCCCCATCCCAATGTCCCAAGGGCATCTCGAACCATCCCGCCCCCCAGCAATCCCGGGACTTACCTTGGGAACGGTCACGGGATTTAGTTCCAGACAGAGTACTGCAGTATCTGTTCTGGCCACTGCAGCGCTGTGCCTGGAGGGGTTGAAAAGCGATGACAGTCAGCTCTCCAAGGCGGGACTTCCTTCCAAGGATGGCTGGAAGTCCCGCCCTCTGCCACTCAACTCTACCAAAAGAGTCTGCAGCGGGATATGGAGAGGTTAAGTGAGGTTAAGTGAGTGGGCAAGAACAACAAGTTATATTTATATCGCATCATTAAAATAATAAAACATCTCACGGTACTTCACAGGAGCACTAAAAAACAAAATATGAAGCTGAGCCATATCAAGGAGCTATAATAATAACACTGCACTGTGAAAACCCCCTAGTTGCCACACTTAGGGTCTGTTCGGATACACTGAGGGAGAATTCAGAATGTCAAATTCACCTAACAAGCACATCTTTTGGGACTTGTGGGAGGAAACCGGAGCACCCGGAGGAAACCCACGCAGACACGGAGAGAATGTGCAGACTCCCCAAAGCCATGCTGGGAATCGAACCCGTGCTCTGGCGTGGTGAAACAACAGTGCTAACCACTGTACTGCCATGCCGCCCGATGTGGGCAGATGGCCAAAAGCCTGGGTCAGTGGTGGGTTTTTAAAGGAGTGACTTGAAGGAGTATTGTAGAATGTGCATGGAGTCAGTAGCTTCGGAAAGAAGTTTGGAACGATGGACTGAAAATAATAGCTTGAGACATTCCAGTATTTAATTGGAGGGAATTTCTGCTCATTCAGTACTGTGTGTTAATAAGCATTCTGAAAATTTGATAGCGAAGGAGTCGAGAGAGGTGAAAGTGAATAGAGCTGCGTGTTGTGAATGTACATGTGGAATATGAAAATTTGGAATGCGTTGGGGGGGTGGTAGAACAGACCCTGAGGGGAACACCAGAGGTACTGCTGCAGGAGTGGGAAAAGAAGCCATCGCAAAGGATATGATAAGATGGATGTAAATGAAACCAGGTGAGAGCAGTCCCTCTCAGCTGGGCAACAGTGATAGATGAGAGTGGTGCTGTCAATGTTGTCAAAGGTTGCAGACAGGTCGAGAAGGCGGCAGATGGGAGTATACAAACATACAAATGAGGAGGAGTAGGCCACTCGGCCCCTCGATCCTGCACCGCCATTCAAAAAGATCATGGCTAATCTGATTGTGACCTCAACGCCACATTCCTGCCAACCCTCAGTAACCTTTCACCCTCCTTTGCTCATCAAGAATATATCGACCTCTGCCTTAAAAATATCCAAAAATTCTGCTTCCACCATCTTTTGATAAAGAGTGTACCAAAGACTCATGATTTTGAGAGAAAACATTTCTCCTCGTCTGTCTTGAATGGGCAACCCCGAACAGTGACCCCTAGTTCTAGATACTCCCACAAGAGGAAACATCCTTTCCACACCCACCCCACCAAGACCCCTCAGGATCTTATACGTTCCGATCAAATCGCCTCTTACTCCACTGAACTCCAGCAGATAATAACCTTACCTGTCCAACCTTTCTTCATAAGACAACTTGCCATTCCAGGTATTAGCCTGGTAAATCTTCTCCGAACTGCTCAAATGTGTTTACATCCTTCTTTAGATACGGAGACTAATACTGATTTAAATAAAATGTTTATTTCATAAGTCACAGTGGATTTCATGTTTAATTATTTGAGTGTTGCTTCCTTACTTGTGCCTTTGCATTAATGGCATTCTAGAAACCTAGCATCATCCCGACTGATTTATTTAAAATAGATAACTTTCCAACTGTGCTCAGCAAAATGCATGCCGATAGGAAAATAGCCAAATGAAAAGAATGTGAATTATAATAATGAAAAAAAAATTGAGATAATGACACAAGCCATAACTCACCTTCAAGTTTATAAGCTAATCATAATCTTAACATTAATATTTGCTGCTGAATCCTTCCGTTGGTTTACAGTTTTGTTACATGCAGCTATGAGCTTATCTACATCAAAACCAGGAGACTGTCAAAGCCCAAAAGATCACACTGGTCAATAAGCAAATGTTTTTCTTTATTTTAGCCTAGCATCCTGGAACAACAGCACAGAGGCAAATCTGATATGGCCATATTTACCGTAGGTCAAATTTGGTCGCTTTACATCATGCCTGACAAGATTTCTTTGGAATTAATTTGACATCGGACAAAAATACTTGAAGTTCAAACTTCTCCACAAGATTGTCTCCAGTTTTAAATTGTATAACAGTTGCCACTTGTATGCTATGGAGCTACTTATTTAGCAGCAATTCAAAAGCCTCATATGCTGGTCAACAGAAGTAACTCAAAACATTTTTAATAAAAGAACTCAAGCCCAAATGGAAACTGAGCCTCTTCAAAGCACACAGACAAAGCAACCACAATAACAGCTTCAGCCAATGAAAGGAACGACTCGTTGTTGCTTTGGCTGAACTTCAAACAGTACTGCATGTTGGTAGCTACACAAGCACTGGTGCCTGATCCCAAAGTGCAGAACTGCACCAACTTTACTTCAATGAGAAGCATTTAAGCTGTGAGTAAGTTCAGAGTTATGTTAAAACTACAAAGTAAACATGAAATGCAAAATAAAAACTTCTCGCTAGTTAACAGGACAATTTCTGCATACTTCTATGCACATGATAACCGGTCAGTTCTGAATTTGTTGGGCTCAAATGGAAAGGTTGCGTAAGTCCACTGGGATTTGACTGAGAAACCAGAAAGAGAAAACAAAAATCAGCCAAGGATTCTGACTCCTCAGATAGAATTTCCTTTAGATGGGTGTCCAGTAAACCCGCCGGTCAGTCCTGTTTATTGGGATCAGGCCAACGGCTGAGGTACGAGTGCTTCGGGATAACTACTGGCTGCAGGCTGCAATGGTATCAGACAGAGCAGCAGGCCTCTGGCCTGGAAGGTAGGTAGTTTTCTGGGTGTGGGGTATTGTTGTGGTGACAGTGGCTAGGCTCAGTTTGTGCAGTACAAAGAACATACAGTGCAGAAGGAGGCCATTCGGCCCATCGAGTCTGCACTGACCCACCTAAGCCCCCAATTCCACCCCATAACCCAATAACCCTTCTTAATCATTTTGGACACGAAGGGCAATTTAGCCCACGGGAGGAAACCGGAGCACCCGGAGAAAACCATGCAGACACGGGGAGAACGTGCAGACTCCGCACAGGCAGTGACCCAGGGAATCGAACCTGGGACTCTGGCGCTGTGATGCCACAGTGCTAGCCACGTGTGCTACCATGTGGAGGATCAGTCTGTACATCCCCCCCCCAACCCCGCCGCCCCCACCACCACCACCCACCCCTCCCATTATGCTGCACAAAATTGAAAAGAAACTCAGGTATTAGGGACGGGATTCTCCGCCTCCTTGGTGATTCTCTGGGCCCCGATGGGCCGAGCGGCCGTCCACAGTGGCCTGGCCCGCAATCGGGACGCCGATCTGCGGGCGGGCTTGTTCCGTGGGGGGACTGCTTTCTTCCGTGCTGGGCCCCTGTAGGACTCCACCATATTGCCCAGCGGCCGGAGCGGAGAAGAGAACCCTCTGCGCATGCGTTGTAGCCACCTGTGTTGGTCACTTCCCGACTTAAAATGGAGATCTGCAAAGACTATCTGCAAAGCCCCTGGGGACTATAAAATAGAGTCCCCAAGTTCAATTCGTCCTTCTTGGCAGGGTCACTCAGCAGCAGGAACCAACCCTTGAGAGTGAACTGCCTAAGCTGCCACATCAACCAAGTAAGTCTCCAGTCAATGCACGCTATGAGATAGGTGCTCCTAGCTACCAGTCCATACCAGCTTTTGAATCCTGCAGGCTCAGAATCGAACGAAAGGCCATTTGTTCCCCTGACCTGGTGGGCCAGTTCCAAGCTAAGTATAGGCCTTTTAGTGATAGAGATAGCCTAGTAAGTAGCGTTTTATGCATGAGTAGTGATTGACTATGTATAATAAATGTGTTTTGATGTGAATCTTACTAATTGGTGTGTTGAGTTATTGATCAGTACTTGAACTTGAACCTCGTGGCGGTATCATAAAGATACCTGGCGACTCTAGAGCAAAGGTTATAGAAACAGAGCAAATTAAGTAAAGATACAACGGGCAACAATTTAAGAGCCAACCAAAGTTAGCAACAGCGTGAAAATACACCGGCCAGTCTGCGCATGCGTGGAATCACGGCGGCCGATCCACATATGCACAAACTCACATCGGCTGGAGCGGCGCCAATCCCTCCAGCGTCCACCTAGCCCCCGAAAGTGCGGAATTCTCCTGTTTTCCCGCCAGCGTGGGGACTTAGGCCTGCAGAAGGGAGAATCCCGGCCTAGGTCTCTGGTGGGACTGCCACTGATGGTACATTGCACGCTTCACCCAGCTTAATCTAAGAATAGCAGTCAAGCTCCTGTTGATCTCACAGAATACTGATTTCCATGTTAATTAATGGAACGATCTTGTATGCTCCTAATTCTAGGCGCTGCTCCAGTTAACATTGTTGCAACGATAGTGACCATCACAATGGGCAGGAGAGTAGTGTCCACTGTCTTGGGGGCATTGTCACGAGACCGAAGGGCTTAAAATGCATCCCCTGGTCGCAACTAGTGTTTTTTGCTGGCGATTGTGTTCATGGTGGATGTTGAGAGATCAGTATTGGCATGACTGTAATAATGAATAAGCTCTGTGCTGCTGGCACTCTAAGCTCACATATAAATACTGGTCATTTGGATATGGTGCAGGGGCCTTCAATCAACACGGGTGTAATTTTAACTCCCAAAAACTTTGGTGGATTTGCATCAGATGAAAAGTTAACATTTCAAACCTGAACTACAAACTGCCTCCAACTCAACTACTTCCAGTTTTAATCGAGACTGGATTAAAGTTGGACAACTTTGACCTTTTTATCCATTGCTTATGTCAGATGGGTTTCCCAGGACTCAGGAAAGGTGACAGTAAAAGGCAGGAGAATGGCTAGCTCCATAGGTAAGTGCATTCACAGCACTGCTTGTGGGCCAGGAGTAGCAGAAGTATTTCTTCCAGGCCCATCAAGCTGATCAGGAAACACTACACCCGCCTCCCCCAAAACACTCTCACCCCAAAGACCGCAAACCCATCTCCTCTTGTATTGATATGTATATATAGAGATATATAAAAGGTTAATGACTACTTCATAGTGTAATACAACCACTAGATGGCAGCACTAGATTCATGTATAAATATGAGAACTCAAAGGATCTGGGGTCCCTTCGAACCAGGAGTGACTAGACAGCAGAGTGTTAGAGAGATAGATAATAGCATAGTTAGCATGTGTAGTTAAATATAGTTAATACTTTATTCTGAATTACTTAATCACTAGTTGCAGTTCTGTAGGAGTGAACAAACTCAACATTAATCAATTCGTTATTCATTGAACCAATTTTGCTTTGAGTTAACGATTGGTGGTTTCTTGAGAATCAGACCATCAGACCATTCTGGAAATATAAAGCAAAGAGTAACGACATATTACTAATAAGTAATATGACACCTATGACCACTTCCTGTGATCTCGACCCTGCGCCCACTTGACCCCTTCTCCTTTCCTGTTCCTCCGGGGCATCTTGCTGCTGTAAGCTTCCCTGCCCTTGAGTTCTTGTCAATCAGGCTGACTGATGGGCAGCAAACCTGGAGAAACATTTATAAGGAGTCCACAGTTTTAAACTGTGCTTCCTGGATCATTGTCTGTAACTCTAGCCGACTCTCCCACCTCCGGTCGGTGGCCCCACAAACCCTGGGACCTAAGAATCAAAGCATTTCAGAGAGGACAGCACATAGGGGAGAAATCCAGGAGAGAAAAAGATAAATAGCTCAAATATAATTTTGTCAGCAATCAACAATGTTTAGTGTCCACAGATTCCGGTTACAGGCAATAGGCCAAAACAGACAGAACCCCCTCAGTTTGTATAAAATAGACTTGCAGCTAATAGTACAGTTGTACCATTAGAGGCTGGGTAAAGAGCCAAACAAGACTTAAAATAGATCAAACCTTGTCCAAACTTATGTACCACCTAGAACTGTAGCTTTAAATGTCTTCATTTTCAGAAAGAGAATCAGAATGAACTAAACGTTTTGTTGGTATTGCCACTTTTTTCTCCCCTCACAAGTTACCCTCACCCTTTACTTTGGTTTGCGCCCAAAGTAACGTTTCTGTACGTAGCTAGTCTATGCAATAGCAATTGGCATTTATAGAGAGTTTTTTTATTGCTGGAAAATATCCCAAGACACGTCACAAGAATGTAAATATGATAAAACTGTCATGGAGCCAGAGAAGTTAAGTAATGTGACCAAAAGGGGAATCTTAAAGGGGGGTGGGGTGAGAGAAGCTTAGAGCCGAGGTACATCTTGCCGCCGATGGTGGAGTGAAAGAAGTCGGGGGCGCACAAGAGGCCAAAGTTAGAGGAACGCAGAGGCCTTGGCTGGGAAAACAACAGAAATAAGAAAGAGAGAGGCCAGGGAGGGATTCGAACACAAGTATGAACTCCAGGTCCTGTACTTGCTGCAATTACTTCACTGAAAACAAAAAATCTCGAATTCAATTTCAGAAAAACCACTAAGCAAAGCTCTTGGGGAACAAGGTAATTGATTTTGCATTCAGTACATGATAAATTTGGCACGCGAAATTGATGCGAATATCCAGTGGGAACTCAGCATCAAATATTATTAGTGGACCAGCCTGCATATCCCTGGTGAGGGATACCTTGGGCCTGAGTTGTATCGGGTTGGGGAAAATTAACAGTATTTTTGACTCAATTGATTCAGAGTTAGAGATTGATACGACCATTTGTGATCAACTTTATGCAAGAGTTACAGTAGCAGTCATATGCCACATTACTATTATTTATCCTGTCATCTACATCATGTTCTCTGTGCCATACATAGTTTATCCACAAAGTCATATTAATTACCTTTCCGACAGTTATGTACAGACTACAAACTATATCGTGAGAGTGGTTAGAAAAGCATATTAGATCTTGGGCTTCACACATGGAGACACTTGAGTGCAAAAGCAAGAAAGTAATGCTGAAGCTATACAAGTGTCTGGATAGGCCCCAACTGGAGTATTGCACCCAGTTCTGGCCATCACACATTAGGAAGGGTGCAAAGATCCTTGAGAGGGTGCAGAGGACCAAAATAGTTACAAGGATGGGAAGTTGCATTTACAACGTTAGCTTGGAAAGGCTGGGGTTGTTCTCCTTGGAGCAGAGGAGATTGAGGAGAGGTTTAATAGAGATACATAAGATTATAACAGGCTTAGATAAGGTAGATAAGAAAAAACTCTCCCCATTAGCAACAAGATTTTGAGCAAGAAATGCAGGGGGAATGTAAGGTAGAACCTTTCTGAATAGCGAGTGGTAATCACCTGGAACGCACTGGCCATGAGGATTCTGGATGCGGAAACAATCAATGATTTCAAAAGGAAACTGGATGGGCACCTGAAGGAAATAAACATGCAGGGTTACGGCAACTAAATGGAGGAGAGGGGAAGGCTGGATTGCATTGCGGAGAGCCAGCATGGACTCGATGGATCAAATGGCCTCTTTCTCAGCTTCAAATGGCTCTGCGGCGATGACTCTATGAAAGAACAAGCGACGGACGGGCAGTGAATTTAAGACAGTAATTCAATCTTACTGTTCGGATGTCACACGAGCTGCACAACTGAATCAGTGCCTTGTTATTTGTTGCTAACAACTCCTAATCCAATATTTAATACACCGCATTCTCCACGTAAACTGAAGAAAGGTTGTGTCACCAGATTTTTTTTCTTCTATGTGGATATGCAGACATGCTGTGGTAGAATAAACTACAACAAACTATTTCAAATGTTAAAAGGAAAGTTAAGCTTTAAAAAAGGAGAATGCCTGCACTGGTTTTCTTTCTCACTGTTCTGTTAATGAAAGAAAAGCTGTTCTGAGCTGCACCAAGTATGGAGGACTGATCTGCCAGGCCACTAGCGTGACTCATCATGTACCGCTTCTTCAAGCAACAAATTCACAGCTTCCAGCCTTCTTTAAGACGAATAGTGTTTACAATACATCACATGATATTGAGCTATATTGTAAAACTCCAAGATAAATAATTTAGCAGCTCCAGAATACATCCGCATTTCTCTTCAGCCAACCCTTTGAGCTAAAGCTTGCCTTCTTCGACAAGCAAGATCACCCGGTCACTTTGGATCCACACTAACTGCATTACTTGATGGTTCACGGGCTGAGCTGCTATCTGGAAAGTGGAACACTGGCACTTTGATTCCGACGATGACTAAGCCTTTTTTGGCAAGCAGTCTTCAACAGCTGGTCTAGCAAACACTCAGGTACAGTAAGCAGGAAGGATGTGGTACCTTTATGATCGGTCAATGAGAACAAAAACTCAGCATCCGGGGGTTGATCACCAAGATCAGTCACAGGAACTAAAGAAACTACGCCTCCATTTACAAACACATCTTCAGCCTATAGTACTCAGATTTAACTTGCAGTGGACAAAACAACAGTGGGCTGGATTATTCCACCCTGCCCGCCTCAAGATCGGCAGGGGTGGGACGCGGTGTAAAAGTCCATTGACGTCAGGCGGGAATTTTCGGTCGCCGAGCGGGCATGGCCGGAGATTCCCGCCCACTATCTACAAGCAAATTTTAGGAAGTAAACATTTTATAATTTGTAAGATATATAACAAAGTGGACCCACCACCACAATTATCCAACAGATTTTTCATACGTCAAAGCTGTGTTTTGAGACGTAGCCTCCTGGCATCTCTTTGAAATTTGTTATTGGGGTTTAATCTGTGGTTCAGTGGTAGCACTCCAGCCACTGGGGTACATAATCCTAAACTGACACTTCAGTCCAGTACTGAGAGGTTGTTGCACTATCAAAGGTTTTGTCTTTTGGATGAGGCCAAGGGCCGCGAGACTCCTCTCAGATGAGCTTAAAAAAATACAATGCAGGATTTTGAAGATAGTTGGGTGTTCTGGCCAATATTCATCCCTCAACCATTATCACTAAAAACAAACAGATTATCTGTCCATTATCATACAGATGTTTACAGCAGTTGGCTGTGTGCAAATTGGCTGATGTGTTCCTTGTGGTACAACAGTGACTAGGGGCAGAATGGTGGCAGAGCTGGGGCCCGAAAATGCAGCAAGTCATTCAAATGCCCGTTGACTTCAACGGAATGGGAAGATCCCACCGGTGGGAGGGGCAGGAAAATTCCGACCGACACTTCAAAAGCCCTTCACTGGCTGTAAAGTGGTGTTGGGTGTCCTGGTGTCATGAAAGGTGCCGGATAAAAACAAGTCTTTCTTCCAATTCTCCCTCTGGTAAATGAGATGTCACAACTTACACTTAAGTGTCTGTCTTTCCTATTGTGATAAATATACCAACCTTGTCCTCCTGGTAGTTTTGGCACTGAGCCACACGTAACAGAGAAGGCCCTCGATGCAATCACTCTACTGTGCCAAATTACCTGCTCCCAGCCAGATGGTGGTTGGAAAGAAGTAGCACGGGGGGCACGGTGGCACAGTGGTTAGCACAGTTGCTTCACAGTTCCAGGGTCCCAGGTTCGATTCCCGGCTTGGGTCACTGCTGTCTGTGCGGAGTTTGCACTTTCTTCCCGTGTCTGTGTGGGTTTGCTCCGGGTGCTCCGGTTTCCTCCCACAGTCCAAGGATGTGCAGGTTGGGTGGATTGCTAAATTGCCACGGATCTCCCATGGCACTGCCCAGTAATACAGATTCTCCAGCACATTCACCATGCTGAATTGCTAACCTTGTGGACGGGGTTTTCCACACTCCCTGTGCTTGTGTCGACGCAGTGGAGGCTGCCCGCCATTGACGGGCGGTGGGATCTTCCGGACTCGCCACTGTTAACGGGGCCTACTGTTGTACGCACCTTCCGCCGCTGGGGAACTCACAGCCAGACCGGAAGGTCAACATTCCCTGTGGAAATCAGGTAATTGCTTGTAAATTCCTTGCTTTTTAAATTCTTTCATGGGATGATAGTGTCACCACCACACACCGCATTCTCCTAACTTCCTTTCAATGTAAATTTGGTATCCTAAAGGAAAGGAAATTATTCTCTTCCGAAATATTCTGCAGCACACAGAGAAAAATCTCTCCCAAACTGCTCCCAGGATGAAGCGCAGAAACATTCAACCCCCTCCCCACGTTTGCCAGGGAGATCCTAGCTAAAAGTGCCTAGCTTACAGAAAAACACCTTTCCTGTGGCTCTATTAGACACACACACCCACCTCCACCTCAATCGACAAGCAAAACATGGCACACCCATCTTATTTCTGGAAATTAAAAACAATGTTAGGGAGCGTGATCACGGCTGTATCTTACTCATAGGATCAGACAGATTTTAAGGAAAATGTTGAAAGGATGAACAGAAGGATCGAAGAATTTGAATACTGGAATTCAAGGAATGGATTAAAGTTATTTAAAAAGGGTCCAACAGTAGAGCTGGATAGGTCATTTTAACATCATGGTTAATTATCATTTAACTAGTTTGCAGCATGAAGTTTGATGGCATTATGAGGAAACCATAATGATTTTCTGGTTGGAAAATCAGTGACAAGGATCTATCAATTTAAAATTGCTACCATGGCAGTGATAAAAAAGGTTGGAGAAATTATTTTATGAGGAGAACTGTTAAGAATATGGAATATTTTGCAACACCACATTTTGAGGCTGAAGTCATTGCGGTTTTAAGGACAAAGTGGATAAATATTTGAAGCAGAACAGAGCTCTGAGGAAAAGGCAGCAAAGAGCTGGCACAGAAACCATATGATTAATGGACACCCGCTGTGTTGTAAACTTCAATCGCTCTGCAAAATAGTTTCTTCTAATCTTGCTTCTTCATTTCCTCACTTCATTCAAAATGAACAGGGGTGTGGGACTAACTGAACTGCTCCTCTTAAGAGCCAGGCACACTTTATGGGTGAGACATTGTTTGCACCCATTTTGGGTTATTATGAGTGTCCTTCAGAGCTCCAAAATGGCATCTGTGGCTCACACACCTTCAGGAATATCACAGTGGATGCCACATTGATAGGCGTTAGGGCACTTCTAAAAATGTGTTCATGGGATGTGGATATCGCTGGTTGGACCAGCATTAATTGCCCATCCCTTGAACTGAGTGGATTGCGGGGCAATTTCAGAGGGCATTTAAGAGTCAACCACATTGCTGTGGGTCTGGAGTCACATGCAGGCGAGAGCAGCGAAGGACGGCAGATTTCCTTCCCTAAAGGGCATTCGTGAACCAAATTTTTACGACAATCGACAATGGTTTCATTGTCACCATTAGATTTTTTAATTCAAGATTTTTTACATCAATTCAAATTTTACCACCATCTGCTGTTGTGGGATTCAAACCTGGGTTCCCAGAGCATTGCCCAAGTCACTGGACCACTAGAACAGCTGCCAGATGTGTGTACAGCAGACATATTATATATAATGCCATTCCACGGGCAGGAATTTCTGCTGACTTCAAGGCTTCTGCACAAATGTCACTCCCATAGGTGTCCTTTGAAATACAGCATTCCTGCAAAATGACAGAGGGCACAAAGAGCAGGACAAAACTGCTGGCAGAGCGAGGTGGAGAAGGGTGAGAGGCCGTGCCCATCGATGGTATCCAGCAGGGCAATTCTCCAACCAGAACTGGAGTGAAGAACAATGCATGAGGCATCTGTGCTTTAGTAGGGGTAACCTGTCAAAAACCTGGCACCTTCTGCAGCCACAACCACAAGAGCAGGACCCCGGCTGCTTTGCCAATGACTGCGAAAGTAACTAGTGATTATCTTCTCTGCATCTGGCTTCCTCCAGGCTGGAACTGGAAGTATTTCCAACATTTTGCCCCTTGCCATCCACTGTTGCATGAGTGAGGTAACCAAGGCTCTCTATTCAAAGAGAGCTGACTCGATTGATTCCCTCTTGTCAGGGGCAAGGGGAGGGGGGGGGGGGGGTGGTGAGCTCATGGTTTTGTTAGGATTGCAGGTTTCCTGATGGTGTAGTGTACATGTATCGCATGCACATCACTTTGCTGATGCCACATGTCAACTCCATCCTATACCGGGACAAATACGGATTCCACTCCACTCAACTCTAGCTGCTGTGTGACCACAGACAATGAATTATGCAGGTGAATGGCTTGTATCCTGGCCGCACCCATGATGCCTTCATCATGTGCCAACCGATTGTGCCTGCTGTATTTTAGCCGTCACAACAAGCCGAAGGGGAGCAACCAGATGTGAGGATGAGCCACTGCTGACATGGTTGACGATTTCAGTACACAATTCAAGAAGACATGCACAGTGTCCAGACAATGACAACCATACTGCCACAGGGTAATATGTTAGAGCAGGCCATCGGCGACACAGCACTTCATCTACCTGGACCTCTCAGGAGCAGCTCTGCAGTACTTGGTAAAGCAAATGTCAATATTTGTGGTGGGCTGCTGTACTGCTGTGAGCTGCACAACCTTGTAGTCACGATCAGGCTGCCCTTGCCAGACGGTGAACGGATCAGCAAGAACACGAGGAGGAAGTGAGGTGACCCGAGCCCATTTCTGGCCGGGCTATCTCTGCATAAATGGCCAAAGTAAAACAGTGGTAACCGCAACCCCAATTCCCCATTGTTCAACAGTCCCATCCTCACCTTCCCTGTGCCACTGATCTTCATAGTGTCCACTTTTTCCCCCCATAGAATTTAGAGTGCAGAAGGAGGCCATTCGGCCCATCGAGTCTGCACTGGCCCTTGGAAAGAGCACCCTACTCAGGCCCATGCCTCCACCCTATCCCCGTAACCCAGTAACCCCACTTAACCTTTTTGGACACTATGGGGCAATTTAGCATGGCCAATAGACCTAAGCCGCACATCTTTGGACTGTGGGAGGAAACCGGAGCACCCGGAGGAAACCCACGCACACACGGGGAGAACGTGCAGACTCCGCACAGACAGTGACCCAAGCCAGGAATCAAAGCTGGGACCCTGGAGCTGTGAACCCAACTATGTTAACCACTGTGCTACCGTGCTGCACAAATGTTGACCACACAGGAATCATGAAAACCAACAGAAAGTAAATATTTCTAACCAAACCATCGTCCACCTTCCATACAAATGTAAACTCACCATCTTTTGCATTCACTTGGTGTGTGCCTTGTGTGTCTTTGTCTGTCTGAGTGCTCCCACCCAATGTTATCCCAGTCGCTGCTGCATGGAGGAACACTGCTGACCTTCAGTGGTGTGGACTGCAGGTGGACAGACCGCATGTCCTTGAGCTACTCTGGACCTAGAAGGTCTGGCGTCAGACTGCACTATCTTGCCCTGAGTGACTACAGCCTAGGCCGGCAAGCTCACAGGCAACAGCACAGACGCTGGCCGGAGGATAAATGGTCACCCCAAGAGTGGATGACTGTTTTGTATTCCATGGTGCCAATTTTGCACCCCCAGGGGTCGGGTATCAGCAATCCTAGTTGGAGATCAGATTGCTGGACTGCTATCACACCGTGCAAGCCTCTTTGGGCACAGGTATCCTTAGGCACCATGACTGTAATCTGAGCTTGTATGGCATCAAGTTGACTTTGTAGAACTTTAGTCTGAGCTCCCATTTCAGCACTCGTCAAGAAGCTGCTGCACATGCTGCAGCGGAAGCTGAAAAATTGGCAACAAGATGCTGTATCGCGGTTCGGTACAAAAGTGTAGTAATGGGTTGGTGACCACTACCACCCTGCAACGGATGGAATCCCAAGCTCTGCACCGAGCCACGTGCCAGTTAGGTGCTCTCTGACATTGAGCACAGGCTTTCTAGCAGGCTTCCAAATCAACATACCTCTGGAGGCTGCACCAAGGCTCCTGAATCTTGAAAATAATGGCATCCGTGAAGAGTTAACTTAAAATATTTACCCCATCAAAACACTCGGAATAGCTTTATTCCTTTTATGGTTGCAAAACCTTTCTTTAGTCAGGTGTGGACTGCGCTGGAAACAGCTGTGTATGAAAGGAGTGGGTGGGGACTTTCCTGAGAAGAACAAACAATAAAAAAGACTGGACTTAACTCAATTTCATATCAGTCTGCATGATGTCACACAAATAAACGTGTGGACTATTTTTAGAATGTTGGCTAACATGTTCTCATAAGATTCTCGTTTTCACTCTGCAACTCACACATCAAACCAATTCAATTAAATAAGTTAATCGAGGTATTAACGCAAGTAAACAGGAATTTAAAAGAAACAAGCGAGACAATGGGTTGACACACTGGCCTCAGTGTTATCAGTGCCTTGGTTTATTATATTAACCAAGTTATTAGTTTTAATGTAGAAAAATGATCCCCATTAAAAATAATGAAAAGAAAAGTGGATGGAATTGATTCACGTCAGCTGCTTGATGCAATCACCCATGGCAAATTTGTACTCAAGAGGAGTGGCACCATCTTGAAGGGAGCAGTTCATGTAGTTATTAAACAGCCCTACCACTGAATTCTACACCTATTCATTGCACCTCTACATACTACTTTTGCAATATTTACAATCCACAGGTCATCAAGATTATTTTGACAGGGCCTTCCTCCCATGTGACATCTACTACTAGAAGCGCAAGAGCAGAGGTGTCACAAGAAGGTCAACTTCTTGTCATGATATGCAAGCACACACACATAATGATATACAGACAAGCAGCTAATGGACACAGAGAACAGGACATGACCAATAAGCAGGCAGGACACTCAGGGATGGGATCGGACTATAAAAGACACGAGGCACTCACACTCCGCCTCTTTCCACTGATGAACAACATGATGATGAGTCAGTCAAGGGTGTTGTTACAATCTCACAGCTCCACCACGTGCCTAAGAGGTAGTCTGGTTCAGTCAGACAGAGTAACCACACGCAAGTTAGCAGAGAGCCGAACTCACAGAGAACTGTGCTAACTGTGCTATTAGTTCAATAAACCTGATTGAACTACCTTCAAGCTCTGGAGTATCTTTCTGATCTAAGCTGCATCCTGTTGCAGCCAGTGTTAGACCAGTGTGCCTAACACGACATGATACCAGGAGACTACTAATTTAAGATGGCTTATCTCAGTCCGTTCCGTGTCGACCAGCAAATGTATCCCGGCACCATGGAGAAGATTTAGGCTCCTCATCAGCTCAGGACCTCCGGCAATCTCAGTGCCAACTGGCGGATATTCAAGCAAAAGTTTCTGCTGTACATCGAAGCTTCAGACGTCGAGGGTGCGTCTGATGCAAGAAAGATTGCGCTTCTCTTAACAGCCGGTGATCAAGCCATCAAACTCTTCAACTCATTTAACTTCACCAAAGGCCAGGACAAGACAAAGTTTCAGACCATCTTGGACAAGTTCGATAGTCACTGTGAAGTGGACACCAATGAAATCTTTGAGCGCTACATATTCAAACAACGTCGTCAAGGTAAAGATGAATCTTTCAATGCCTTCTTAACTAGCCTCCACCTGCTGGTGTTGTCCTGCACCTTTGGTGATATTGCTGACTCCATGATCAGAGACCAACCAGTTCACTCTGATCCTCTGAGAGAGCAGCTCTAAAAATCAAGCATATGACCCTGCCAGTCGCGATTGAAACTTGTACTGTGCATGAGCATGCAAAAAATGGGTATTCCCAATACAAATCGGTTGAAAATGAGAAACTTGCCTCCCACGAGGCAGAGAGTGGGCAGGCCATCTCCCGGATGCAGCGCCTCAGCATTGAAGACAGCGGCCATCTCACGCAATTTTCCCGAAGCCCCACGCATGCGCGATGCGAACAGGATAACAAAGCGGCCGACACCCACACTGCGCAGGTGTAGACGTCTGCCGACCGCACTGCGCATGTGCGACGGCGTACACCGCGTCACGACGCCGACGTCATGACGTGCCCGATCTGTGGCAACGCCCACTTAAAGGAGCATTGCCCTGATGTTTAAACTGGCAGCTTGAAGATCCACATTGGAGGATGTCGTTGAATAAACCCACTGCACCAGGTTTAGCTTTTTGCAGGCATGCGCGCCCAGTATTGCGCTTCCTGGGCAAGTTCATCCCAAACATGGCCTCACACACCAGGGCCCTACAAAACCAGGTGAAGTCGTCCACTGCCTTCGAGTGGAAGGCGGCCCATCAGGCAGAGTGGTTGGAGCTGAAAGCCAAGCTCACCACTGCACCCATATTGGCATTTTTCGACCCAGACAGGAAAACGAAAATCTCGACAGATGCGAGCCAGGATGGCATCGGTGCGGTCCTGCTGCAACACAATGACACTTTCTCTTGGGCACCGGTTGCCTACGCATCAAGGGCAAATATGCCCACCGAACAAAGGTATGCACAAATCAAGAAGGAATGCCTGGGCCTTCTCACTGGCATTCTGACGTTTCACGACTATGTCTACGGCCTGCCGACATTCACTGTCGAGACGGATCACAGGCCCCTGGTCCACATTATCCACAAGGACCTTAATGACATAATGCCTCAGTTGCAGCGCATCCTCCTCAAACTCAGAAGGAACAACTTTGACCTGGTCTACACGCCTGGCAAGGAGCTCATCATTGCAAATACACTGTCCCGCTCCATCACCGTGCCTAGTGAACCACTGAACGTCATCAGGCAAATTGAGTCACAGGTGCAGCTGTGTGCTAGCACCCTCCCTGCATCTGATGAGAAGGTGATTCGTATCCGTGAGGAGACAGCCAAAGACCCCCTCTTGCAGCGTGTTATGCAACACCTAGTCAATAGCTGGAAAAAGGGCAGTGTCCTCAATTTTTCAATGTAAAGGACGACCTGACGGTGGTTGATGGTATCCTCCTCAAACAGGACTGGATTGTAATTCCACACAGTCTCCAGAGCTTGGTGCTCTGTGAAATCCATGAGGGCCACCAGGGTGTGGAAAAGTGCAGATGCAGAGCCAGGCAGGCTGTCTACTGGCCCGGGATCAGCCAGGACATCGCGAACGTGGTCCTTAACTGTGTGACCTGTCAATGCTTCCAGCCAGCGCAGAGTCAGGAGACACCTCAGCAGCATGAAATCAAAACCTCTCCGTGGTCCAAGGTTGGCATCGACCTCTTTCATGCAAATAGTAGTGATTACCTGTTAATCATTGATTACTTTTCCAATTACCCTGAAGTCATGAAGCTCTCAGACCTCACATCTCTGACCGTCATCAAGGCCTGTAAGGAGACGTTCTCCAGGCATGGTATCCCACTCACTGTCATGAGTGACAATGGCCCGTGCTTCAGCAGCCATGAATGGTCTCTGTTTGCCCAGTCGTATCAGTTCAAACACATCACTTCCAGCCCACACTATCCGCAGTCAAACGGTAAAATTGAGAAAGGGGTGCACATAGTGAAGCAGCTCATCTGCAAGGCCGTGGATTCTGCGTCTGACATTCACCTTGCGCTGCTTGCGTACAGGGCGCCCCACTGTCCACTGGCATGTCACCGGCTCAACTCCTGATGAACAGGGACCTGATGAACATGAACGAACGACACTTCCGGCCATACACATGCCCGACTTGGATCACCTCCCGGTGCTGCAGAAGGTGCAGCAACTCAGAGACTGGCAAAAACAGGGCTATGATGCTCATGCCACCGATTTGCCCGTGTTATCCCCATCAGACACTGTTCAGGTCAAGATCCCTGATGGAGGCTGGTCAGCTCCAGCTGTCGTTGTTCGACAGGCTGCCCCCCGCTCATATGTTGTGCGTCTGGCTGATGGTTCTGTTGTGCGACGAAACAGATGAGCACTGCGCAAAGTTGCCTGCCCGCAACCACATTCTTCTCCGTTTCCTTCTGTTGTTTTGCCACCTCCTGATACCTCGACTCACGAGGCCACCAGTCAGGCTTCAATCCCGCCCATCAAGGCCCTGTCGTCCCCACCACCACCTCTCCGGCGGTCGACCAGGATCAGATGCAAGCCACAGAGACTGGACTTATGAACATTTGTTCTGTTTGCTCTGTTCTGTGTTCTCGCATTAGACAGCTGTTTTCACATGTACATATGTTTCATCCACTGCATGTATATATGTTAACATTGGCCTATTTTTGTAAATACGCTCACATATGTCATCCAAACATTAAAAAAGGGGGAGATGTCAGGATGTGCGGACACGCACACACACATAATGATATACAGGCAAGCAGCTAATGGACACATAAGAAGATAAGAACTAGGAGCAGGAGTAGGCCATCTGGCCCCTCGAGCCTGCTCCGCCATTCAATGAGATCATGGCTGATCTTTTGTGGACTCAGCTCCACTTTCCGGCCCAAACACCATAACCCTTAATCCCTTTATTCTTCAAAAAACTATCTATCTTTATCTTAAAAACATTTAATGAAGGAGTTTCAACTGCTTCACTGAGCAGGGAACTCCATAGATTCACATCCCTTTGGGTGAAGAAGTTCCTCCTAAACTCAGTCCTAAATCTACTTCCCCTTATTTTGAGGCTATGCCCCCTAGTTCTGCTTTCACCTGCCAGTGGAAACAACCTGCTTGCACCTATCCTATTATTCCCTTCATAATTTTATATCATAGATCATAGAATTTACAGTGCAGTTATATGTTTCTATAAGATCCCCCCGCATCCTTCCAAATTCCAACGTGTACAGTCCCAGTCTACTCAACCTCTCCTCGTAATCCAACCCCCTCAACTCTGGGATTAACCTAGTGAATCTCCTCTGCACACCCTCCAGCGCCAGTACGTCCTTTCGCAGGTAAGGAGACCAAAACTGAACACAAAACTCCAGGTGTGGCTTCACTAACACCTTATACAATTGCAGCATAACCTCCCTAGTCTTAAACTCCATCCCTCTAGCAATGAAGGACAAAACTCCATTTGCCTTCTTAATCACCTGTTGCACCTGTAAACCAACGTTTTTGCGACTCATTGCGACACAGAGAACAGGACATGAACAATAAGCAGGCAGGACACTCAGGGGTGGGATCTGACTATAAAAGATATGAGGCACTCACACTCCGCCTCTTTCCACTGATGAACATCTAGAGAGTCAGTCAGGGGTGTTGTTACAATCTCGAACCTCCACCACGTGGTTAAGAGCTAGTCTGGTTCAGTCAGACAGAGTAACTACACTTAAGTTAGCAGAGAGTCGAACTCACATATAACTGTGCTATTAGTTCAATGAACCTGATTGAACTAACTTCAAGATCTGGAGTATCTTTCTGATCTGAGCTGCATCCTGTTGCAGCCAGTGTTAGACTAGTGTACCTAACACGACACCTCTCAATGTTCTCCTCAAAGTTACACATTATGTATACATATTTGTAACTATTCTATCAGTGTCATTGGATCAGAATCCTGGAATTCCCGAAGCACGATAATTGTTGGAGCACAATTTCTCCATGGAATTTGCACGTGCTCCCTGTGTCTGCGTGGGTTTCCTATCACAGTCCACAGATGTGCAAGTTAGGTAGATTGGCCTTGCTAAATTGCCACTTAGTGTCCAACGGTTACGTGGGGTAAAGGGAATAGGACAGGAGAGTGGGACTGGGTGGGGTGCTCTTTCAGGGGGTCGGTGCAGACTCGTTGGGCCGAATGGCCTCCTTCTGCACTATAAGGGTTCTATGATTACAGTGGCTCAAGGAGGAGGTCTCCCACCACCTTCACTGAGCAACTAGGGATGAGTTATAAATGTAGCCTTGCCAGTGTCAACCGCAAGCAGAGAACTAATAAAAGAAATTAGGTCACAATGTTCCCTTTATCAAAATACTCTGCAGACAAAATCCCTGATTAACGTGACAGTGTGGAAACAAGGTCATTTTTAGTTCCTCTGTTTGCACATTTTGGTTAGAAATAGATGCAAATATTAAGTAGCTCCATAGTCACAGCTACTTTGATCACCAGAATTAGGGAAGAAAATCTCGCCAACTGTATGAAAACAATTCTGTACAGAAAGACTTGACCTTGGACAGGCTCAAGAGTCTATTATTTTTGCAGACCAACATGTTCACCATGGCTTAAGGAAATTAAATTTACCCAGTGGGTTCCTGTGGGGAAAAAAAGTTCCCACCTTCACCATCTACCCTAACTCACCATTTGGCCTTGTTCTATCCGTCCTGTCTTGGTTGTTGGCAAGCTTTTTATTTTTACTTTCTCAGCTCTACTGAATTACTCTTTTACCTGGTCACCACATTGGCTTAGATCTTCCAATCAACAGTAATGGTCGGCGCATCGGCATTGCCAACAAAGATTTTCCTGACTCAACATTACTGCCCATTTCTTCTGGGATCTTCTGATCCCAGCCGACAGAGAAATCGGCAGGGCATCGTCTCCTGTCTAACTCCAGCAAGTGGAGGTGAATCAGTGAGGGAGAGGCCACCACCCCCTTTTTAGGGAGGTAGCTCCTAGAATTTTAAAGTTCCAGTCTTTAGTGAATGGCTTGAGTAGGTGGGTTAATGAAGTGGGTGCGTGGCTGAAGTGGGTTGTTGAGTAGTCAGAGGGTAGTCGGGTGATCGGGGGCATACTTGGGTTTGGTCAGGTGTACACCGATGGTCGGTGGGGGTTGTCGGGTCTGATACGGGGAAGGACAGACAAGTGGGGGGCTATTTGAGTCAGGTTGGGTGGGGAGGGGGGGGGGGGGGCGGAGGTTAGTCAGGTCAGTGGTGTTGTAGGGTGGTTGGTTGGTAGTCTGGTCAGGGTAGGATGTAGTCAGGTGCTCAGATGTGCGGGAGGTTGGAATAGCCAGGGCGGGTTGGTATAATTAGAAGGTTCAGTTCTGGGGGTATCGAGCTGTTAGACCAGGTTTTAGACTGCTAAACATATCCTGAGTAAGAATCCAGCTGAGTCACTTCTTGGGATGGGGATGTGCAGAGCAGTCGCACATCAGATGACTCTCCTAAAACAGGTAAAACAGGTACTTTTGGCCGAATTTAGCCCGAAAATTCAGACTTATTCTATTCTTAAGCAGAAAAGGGAGAGAAAAAAGAGCAATAGGCTAGCAAGCAGTAGCTCAAGAGGCTGCAGGGAAGCCAGAAGTGGTGGAAAAGGGCAGGAGCAGCGAGCGAGTGAGACGGCGGACCCATGAGGCGGGGTCCCCAGTCACCCCCGAGAGAGGAGACTGACGACTGATGACCATCTGGAGAGAGATGGAAGGCATTCCGAACCAAGGAATTGACCGCGATGAAGGAAGAGACCGAAGTGGAGGTCCAAGTGGCGGTCAAGGTGGAGGAGGCACTGGTTGCCATGCAGACGGTGCTCGATGGAATGGGGAAGAAGCTGGAGGCTCAGGGGAAGAAATCTAGTAGCTCGAAAAGGCGGCAACCAACCAGAGCGACAGAATGGTCATTTTGGAAGCAGAGATAAAAAGGTTGGTGGTGACCCAAGGAAGCCTGAAGGGGAAAGTCGAGGATCAGGAGAACCGGTCTCGGTGGCAGAATATTCGAATAGTGGGTGTGCCAGAGGGTATCGCGGGCAGAGACCCGACTGACTAGGTGGCCAGAGGCCACTCCAACCGAAGCCCAAGGCCGGGGAGCAGTCAAAGGTGATAATCACCAGGTTACACAGGTATCTGGGTTGGCAGAGGATCCTGCAATGGGCTCTGCAGACCAAAGCGAGCAGTTGGGAAGGACACACAATACGGGTGTACCAAGACATTGGGGCAGACCTGGCAAAGCGCAGGGCCGAGTTTAACCAAGCTAAATCGGCCCTGTACATGAATGGTATAACCAGGCTCTGGGTGAAATTTCAGAATAAAGAACTTTATTTCACCACCCTGGCAGAGACGGAAGAGTTCTTGTGAGTGAATGGCCCAGACAAAGCAGCAAAGAGGAAGGCGGAGGGAGAGAAATGAAAAAGAAAAGTTACGGACATGATCAATTTTTGCGTGGGCGTTACTGCCTCGCTTTGAGCAAGACCACTAGCTCACACGTAGGAAGGGGCAATGGCAGCGGAGCGCAGGAAAGGGTGAGGAGGAGACAGAGTGGACGGCAAATGATTAGGCAGCAAGAGGAGGAAAGATCAGCCCCAGGAGGGGGGCCACCACACTAGCGGGGAAAGCTAGTGCCAGGAGGTATGAAAGAGAGGGGGGCCTGGCACATCTCCCAGTGGGAAGGCAGCTCCTGGCAGGGGGGAGGGACCACAGGGATAGGGGAGGGGAAGGTGAGGGGAGGGTGGGGAGAGGGGAGGGTGGGGGGAGAGGCATGGGGAAGGGTCAAAAGGGGAGGAAGGGAGACCATGGGGGGAGCATAATGATAAAGAAGGGAGGGGCTCTAGACTGTCTTCAGCAAGACAGGTTTGGGTTGATGGAACAAGATGGCACCGTAAGCAGCCACTTTGGAGAGCCCCAAAACAAAGGGAAAACCAGGGTGCAGATGCTCACCCACATGGCATACACACAGTGGCCATGTTGGCCCTGGACAAAGGGAAACCCTGGAGTGCAAGGGCCCGGCCTCATGGTGAGAACGGCGACTGCGACCATTTTGAATGGTCCCCTAACAAAGGGTAACCCCGGAGTGCAGGGGCACATCTATCAGACATGTCTGGTTGTTCCCGCAGCAAAGGGGGGACAGAAAGCCCCCACCAGGATAAACACCTGGGACGTCAGGGGACATAACGGCCCAGTGAAAAGATCCACAGTTTTCGCTCATCGGAGAAGTTTGAAAGCCGACATAGTCTTCCTCTAAGAGACACACCTGAGGGAGAAGGACCGACTGTGGGTAAGGAATGGCTGGGTGGGACAGACTTGCCATTCCTGCTACGAGTCGAGGGTTAGGGGGTAGCTATTCTGACAAGTTAGGAGATGGTGTTCATGGCAACAAAGAGGGACACGGATCAAGGAGGACATTACATAATGGTTAGCAGTGTCCTAGACGGGGCACTGGGACGAAACGGAATTTATAAAGACGACCATGGCAGAAATCGTTCGCGGAGCAGATGGGGGCGGTGGACCCATGGCAGCTCCTGCACCCAGGTGGGATGGAATTATCATTCTTCTCACCAGTACATAAGGTATACACCCACATCGACTTCTTTGCAGTGGGGAAAATCAGTGCTTCCAGGAATGGTCAGGGCGGAATACTCCGCGATTGCAATCTCTGTCCATGCTCCACATCACGTGGATGTGAGGTTGGAGGCGGGCCATGCCCAACACCCCCATGGAGGTTGGACACGGTCTTCTTGCCGACAAGGTCTTCTGCCAGAAAACATCACAGGCCATAGGAGAGTACGTTACTAACAACCAGAACGGGGAAGTCTCACCTTCCACATTCTGGGAGGCACAGAAGGCTGTGATTAGGGGAGAAATTAAAGTCGACAGGGGGCTGCAGAGGAATTTTAGCTGCCCAGCGGGAATGGGTTCCGGTACTTACAGGTGAGGGACTATATGAGGAAGCAAGTATCGACCTGCTGTCCACCGGGATGCAGGACAAGGTGGTGTCGTAAACAGCGGTGGATGAGGGCAGAGTGTCAGAGATTTACAAAGAACTAATGGACTGGGAGGGCGCCCCGATAGGAGAAGTCAAGCGCAAGTGGGAGGAAGAGCTGGGGAGGGAGTTGGAGGCTGGGCTGTGGGGGAGGCTTTGAGGAGAGTGAACGCATCCACTTCATGTGCAAGGCTCAGCCTTATTCAATTCAAGGTAGTCCACAGGGCACATATGACGGTGGCCAGGATGAGTAGGTTTTTTGAGGGAGTGGAAGATAGGTATGGGCAGTGCGCGGGTGGGCCCGCGAATCATGGCCACATGTTTTCGGCCTGTCCGAAGCTGGGAGGGATTCTGGCGGAGTTTCACTGACGCGACGTCTGGGGTGTTGAGGATAAAAGTGGTCCCAAGTCTAGAAGTGGTAATCTTTGGAGTGTCGGAAGACCCGGGGGTTCAGGGGGCAAGAGAGGCCGATGTGCTGGCCTTTGCTTCCCTGGTAGCCCGGAGATGGACCTTGCTGGAATGGAGGGACAGGGGGCCGCCGAAACCGGTGCTGTGACTGAGCGACCTCACCGAATTCCTCATGTTGGAAAAGATCAAGTTCACCTTGAGGGGGACTGTGGAGGGTTCGTCCGGAAATGGAAACCATTTATCGACTACTGCAAGAAGAGTTAAGAAGTCAGCGGGGGGCTAAACTAGAGGTAGTGGAAGTGGAGGGGAGCAGCAGGGAGGGTGGACGGTGGAGTGTCAGATATTTATTTGCTATGTGAATTCATGTTTGCTCTCTTTCTGGTTGTGGTTGATGTATATATACAAATGCCTGAATAAAAACTTTTTAAAAAGAAATTAGAGGCTACAAGGCTTATAGAGATAGGGAAGAGAGGGCGGCTAGGCAGCAACAGGTCGACAGAAAGTACTCCGAGGCCCCGACCATAGAGCTTCTGGCGGAGAGGAAAAAGCTACAAGTGGACTTTAACCTGCGATCCACCAGGAAAGCAGTGCACCAACTCTGCCAGGCACGGGGACTTTTTATGAACACGGAGAGAAGGCTGGCAGCCACCAGGGAAATAGCCCAGGTAACGGACAGTAGGGGCGGACTGGTAGCCGAACCAAAAAAGGTCAACCCAAGCATTTGAGGCCTTCTACTGGGGAGTGTACACCTCCGAGCCACCCGACAGGGACTCGGGGATGATTAGGTTCGTTGATGGACTGGACATGCCAGTTGTGGAAGATGACAGATGAGGGAGTTGGGAGCACCAATAGGACTGGGAGAGGTCATGGAGACTATCAACTCAATGCAGGCGGGGAAGGTGCCGGGGCCCAATGGGTTCCTGGCGGCCTTCTGCAAAGACACCTGCGGAGATGGTCGCAGAGACACCAGTGATGGGCACTGTGCCTCCAACGCAGGCCACCATATCGCTGATAAAGACCTGATGGAATGTGGATCATACAGACCGATTTTGCTGCCCAATGTGGATGCGAAAATACTTGCAAAAGTCCTGGCCAGGATACTGGAGAACTGCATGCCAGAGGTGGTCAGGGAGGACCTGACAGGCTTTGTCAAGGGTGGATAGTTAGCTGCGAACATCAGATGGCTGCTGGATGTGACACTGACCAGGGGCGGGATCCTCCGACCCCCCGCTGGGCGGCGGTTTTTCGCCGAGGGCGGGAATCGCGCCTCGCCGGTCGGGGGCCGTTGGCGGAGTAGTTCACGCCACTCCTCGGCACCGGTACGGCCCGCCCCGCCGGTTAGGGGAGAATCCCGTCCCAGATCCGGGGAGAGAACACCAGAGGGGATCATCTCCCTGGATGCAGAAAAGGCTTTCGACAGGGTCGAGTGGAAGTACCCCATTGAGGTACTGGAGCGTTTCGGGCTATGGACATGGTTCACCTCATGGGTGAAACTCCTGTGCAACCCGCCCAAGGTGAACGTTTGGGCCAACACCACTAGTTGCACAGAGGCACCAGGTAAGGATGTCAGCTGTCCCCGCTCCTGTTCGCCCTGGCAATTGAACCCCTGGCGAATGCCGTGCGAGATGCGAAAGGCTAGAAGGGCATCCGAAGAGGAGGCAGAGAGCACAGAGCCTCACTTCATGCGGATGATCTGCTCTTCTATATCTCGCACCCGCAAAACGGCGTGAATGAAATCACGAAGCTTCGGGAAGAATTCGGGGCCTTCTCAGGCTACAATCTCAACCTGAGCAAAAGTGGGGGTTTCCTGGTGAACCCGAGGGGGGATGGGGCAGAGCTGGAGGGTCTCCCATTTAAAATAGCACAAAACAAATGCTGCTACCTGGGGATTCAAATGCCCACAATTGGACATGGACCCACAAGTGGAATTTGACCACTCTGGCGGAGGAGGTAAAAAAGGATTTACAGAGGTAGGATGCACTCCTGCTCTCCCTGGCGGGAAGGGTGCAGATGATCAAGGTGAATGTACTGCCCAGGTTCCTCTTCCTGTTTAGATCCATACTGATCTCCAACCCCAAAGCCTTTTTCCAAAAAACAGACAAAATAATTATGGCGTTTGTGTGGGGGGTGAAAAATCCAAGAATCCCTACAACAACACTGCAAAGGAGAACAAGCATGGGAGGCCTGCCCCTCCTGAACTTGTAATACTATCACTGGGCAGCCACGCCCGAGAGAGTAAGGGGTTGGGTAAAGAAACCAAACAAGGAATGGGTGAGAATGGAGGAGTCCTCCTGCATTGGAACGATCCTCCGAGCCCATGCCACGACAGCGCTCCCATCCCCGCCGGCAAATCACTCAACTGGCCCAGTAGTAGGAGCAACACTAAATCCTGGAACCAGATGAGACAGCATTTTGGTCTGACCGAGGTGCCCACCATGGCCCCCATCTAGAGCAATGACAGATTTCCACCAGCCATGCTAGACGCCACCTTTAAGAGGTTGAGACAGGATGTGAGGGTGGGGGGGACGCTCGCGGTTAGGGACCTCTACACAGGGTACAGAATTGCGACCTTGGAAGAACTGACGGAGAGACTGGAACTACCAAACGGATAGGAACTCCGACATTTCCAAATCAAAAACCTTCTCCGCAAGGAGACGACAAGGTACCGTAGGACTCCGAGAGCCTTTGAAGGGGTAATCAAGAAGGTAGGTGAGGGTAGTGCGGTCGACATTATCAACATGGACTTTAGCAAGGCGTTTGACAAGGTACCACATGGTAGGTTGTTGCAAAAAGTTAAATCTCATGGAATCCAGGGCGAGGTAGCCAATTGAATATAAAATTGGCTTGGCGACCGAAACCAAAGGGTGGTTGTGGAGGGTTGTTTTTCAAACTGGAGGCCTGTGACCAGCGGTGTGCCTCCGGGATCGGTGCTGGGTCCATTGTTATTTGTGATTTATATATATATATATATAAATGATTTGGATGAGAATGTCAGAGGCAGTTAGTAAGTTTGCAGATGACACCAAGATTGGTGACATAGTGGACAGTGAAGAAGGTTATTCAAGATTGCAACAGCATCTTCACCAATTGGGCCAGTGGGCCGATGAATGGCAGATGGAGTTTCATTTGGATAAATGTGAGGTGATGCATTTTGGTAGATCAAATCAGGGCAGGACCATTCAGTTAATGTAGGGAGTTGGGGAGAGTTACAGAACAGAGATCTAGGGATACAAGTTCATAGCAGGTGGACAGGGTGGTGAAGAAGTCATTCAGCATGCTAGGTTTTATTGGTCAAAATATTGAATACAGGAGTTGGGACATCTTGTTCATAGAATCATAGAATTTACAGTGCAGGAGGCCATTCGGTCCATCGGGTCTGCACCGGTCCTTGCCTTGGAAACAGCGCCCCACTTAACCCCACGCCTACACCTTATCCCCGTAACCCCATCTCACCTTTATTGGACACTAAGGGCAATTTATCATGGCCAATCCACCTAACCTGCACATCTTTGGACTGTGGCAGGAAACTGGAGCACCCGGAGGAAACCCACGCAAACACGGGGAGACCATCCAAGTTGGGAATCGAACCTGGGACCCTGGAGCTGTGCTACCATGTTGCCCTGTTAAGTTGTATAAGACATTGGTAAGACCACACATGGAATACGGTGTTCAGTTCTGGTCACCCTATTGTAGGAAGGATATTATTAAACTAGAAAGAGTGCAGAAGAGATTTACGAGGATGCTACCAGGACTGATGGTCTGAGTTAAAAGGAGAGGCTGGATAGGCTGGGACTTTTTTCCCTGGAGTGTAGGAGGCGTAGGGATGATCTTATAAAGGTCTGTAAAATAATGAAGAGCATCGATAATCTTTTCCTAAAGGACGAGGAGTCTAGAACTAGAGGGCATAGGTTTAAGGTAAGAGGAGAGAGATACAAAAGAGACCAGAGGAGAAATTTCTTCACACAAAGGGTGGTGAGCATCTGGAATGAGCTGCCAAAGGCAGTGGTAGAGGCGGGTACAATTTTGTCCTTTAAAAAGCAGTTAGAAAGTTACATGGTCAGTGTGGGTCTAAAGGAATAGGGCCAAATGCAGGCAAGTGGGACTAGCTTAGTGACAGAAACTGGGCGGCATGGACAAGCTGGGCCAATGGGCCTGTTTCCATGCTGTAAACATCTGTGACTCGATACAATTTTGGGGGAGTCACTGGACATGGACAGAATGGAAAAGGGGCACTGCTGGGACTCCCAACAGAACAAGGGAGAAGTGGGAGGAAGAGTTAGAGACGGAAGTAGGGTGGGGACTCTGGAGCGAAGCACTGAGCAGGGCCAACTCCACCTCCTCTTGCGCAAAGCAGTTTAAAGTGGTGCACAGAGCACACCTGACAAGAACCCGAATGAGCAGGTTCTTCTTGGAGGTGAAAGACAAATGTGAACGATGCCAGGGAGGCCTGGCCAAACCATGCCCACATGTTGTCGGCCTGCCCTGGACTTGTTGGGTTTTGGACAGCCTTCTTCGAGGCAATGTCCAAGCTTGTGGGGGTGAGAGTGGAGCCGTGCCAGAGAGTGGCAGTCTTTGGGGTATTGGACCAGCCAGAACTTCATATGGGGAAGAGGGCAGACGCCCTTGCATTTGCTTCTCTAATTGAGCGACAAAGAATCCTGCTCCGCTGGTGGTCAGCAGCACCACCCACAACTGCAGACTGGCTGGCAGACCTATTGCAATTACTCCACCTGAAGAAGATCGAGTACACCATCTGAGGGTAGGACGAGGGCTTCCACAAAGCATGGGGGCCATTCATTAGCCTGTTCCAAGACCAACAACGGATAGAATGGGGCGAGGGGGTGCGGGGGGACCCACAGCAGGAACCTCTAAGGCCATAGAAAGCAGACAGGAACAGTGGGGGGGGGGGGGGGTCGGCATGGGGGAAAGACCCAAGATAACACCAAAGTGGAACCCAAGGAGAGACCGACACAGGGACCAGAGGGCCCCTCACAAAGCTATAAGAATAAAACAAATGGCAAAACAAACCACCTACGGTGAAGGGAAGGGCCTGGTTAGGATTCAGAGAGAGCAGAAAAGGGGGAGGGGGAGAGTGAGGCAGGAGGGGGGTGGGGGGGGGTGGGGTGCGAAAAGGAACAATCATAGAATTTACAATGTGTAAGTTGTAAATTATAATCGTTTCATCCATTTCTTGGACAGTGTAAAAATGCGAACTTTAATTAAAATATTTATGAATAAAAAGAATCCAGCTAAGTTGTCATATCTAGCCCAAGTCTCTGACTCTGCCCAGGGTCAGAGACTTTACCGAGTGTCCCAGGCAGCAGGGATTCAGCCGAAGGGAAGTTTAAACTTCTCGAGCAATTCCCACGTGTCAGGACTTACTCAACATCTGGATGTGCATTTTCCATCGGAAGTCTGGTCTCCAACTATCAAGAGACCAGATAATTTGGGCCATCGTATTGGAATAGATTTACACAAAATACTAACAACAGCAGTAATTTCTGGCAAAATCTCAGTTTTCACCTGCTTCCTAGACTACATGTGTTCTTTGGATAGCAAGTACCCATTGGTCTGCACTGCATCCCCCTCCATTTACACTCACCCTGCACTCCCCCTACTGGCCATTTAAGTTGATTTCTCTTAACTGACGTATTGCCTTTTATCCAAACTACAATAGGGTCCATCAATTTTCGGAACTGTGTGTATAAGATGTTACAGGTTGAATAAATCATAAACAATTAATGTGGTAATTGTGAATCTGATATTTTAGAAAATCCTTGCTCAGCATCTGATGTCAGTATAATCTCGTATTCAACTAGAGACGTCAAGTGGCATTACAGCACTGAAGATCATAGCATTTACAGTGCAGGAGGCTATTCGGCCTATCGAGTCAGTCCCAGCCCCAGGTAAAGAGCCCACACCTCCATCTTATCCCCGTAACCCAGTAACCCCACCTAAACGTTTTTGGACACTAAGGGAAATTTATCATGGCCAATCCACCTAACCTGCATATCTTGGGACTGATGATAGCATAATGCTCAGGATTTTTTCATCATTGTTTTTGCCTTGCCTGAAGTATTAAAATGTTATGTACTCCCATTTTGTAAAATGTGAGACAATACTACAGCAGCACAGTGAAAGGTAATTATCAGAAATACAGAAAACTAAGTATATTAACCACCGTAACGAGGAGGATTCTGGGATAAATTGATCAGTTTGAATAGCTTGTAAGCATAAATGACAATTTGATATAACAAATTACTAACAATTGAGAGGCATTGGGAGAGAAAAAACATCTTGAATTTTAGTCACGAGTTAGTATACGGCACTCTTATAATTAGTAACCAGCCAGTACAAAAATATAATCCCACTGGTAAAATCCTGCCATCCATAACCAGTTAGTATAGCTATTTTTGCTGGCAACATCCAGTTTGTATAATTACCCAAGCTATTACTGTAAATATCCTTGATGGAAGTTTCTGATCAATGTAAATGATCACAATGCCAACCCTGGGTTCCCTTGGCTATAACCAATTAGTGTAAATTTCTCTGCTGACTATTGCTGGCTAGTGCAAACATGCCCACTGAGAGTACCCCTTAGAGTAAACACTGGCAGAAACCATCAAGGTAAAAATACTCACCAGCAGTAACCATTGCTGTAAATATACCCATTGGCAGTCGCCATTCATGTTAATATATCCTCCAAAGTAGCCAACGATGTAAATAAACCTGCTGGCATTACCTATTTTTTATATAAACCTGCTGGCATTAGCCATTTTCCATATAAACCTGCTGTCATTCACCATTGTTGTATATAAACCTGCTGGTATTAGCCAATGTTGTATATAAACCTGCTGGCATTAGTCATTGTTGTAGATAACCTGCTGGTATTAGTTAATGTTCCATATAAATCTGCTGGCATTAGCCATTGTTGTATATAACCCTGCTGGCATTAGCCATTGTTGTATATAAACCTGCTGGTATTAGCCAATGTTGTATATAAACCTGCTAGCAATAGCCATTGTTCTATATAAACCTGCTGGCATTAGCCATTGTTGTATATAAACCTGCTGGCATTAGCCATTGTTGTAGATAACCTGCTGGTATTAGCCAATGTTCTATATAAATTTGCTGGCATTAGCCATTGTTGTATATAACCCTGCTGGTATTAGCCAATGTTGTATATAAATCTGCTGGCATTAGCCATTGTTGTATATAACCCTGCGGGTATTAGCCATTTCTATATAAACCTGCTGGCATTAGCCATTGTTGTAGATAACCTGCTGGTATTAGCCAATGTTCTATATAAATCTGCTGGCATTAGCCATTGTTGTAGATAACCTGCTGGTATTAGTCAGTGTTCTATATAAAACTGCTGGCATTAGCCATTGTTGTAGATAACCTGCTGGTATTAGCCAATGTTCTATATAAATCTGCTGGCATTAGCCATTGTTGTATATAACCCCACTGGCATTAGCCATTGTTGTATATAAACCTGCTGGTATTAGCCAATGTTGTATATAAACCTGCAGGTATTAGCCAATGTTGTATATAAACCTGCTGGCATTAGCCATTGTTGTAGATAACCTGCTGGTATTAGCCAATGTTCTAAATAAATCTGCTGGCATTAGCCATTGTTGTAGATAACCTGCTGGTATTAGCCAATGTTCTATATAAATCTGCTGGCATTAGCCATTGTTGTATATAACCCTGCTGGCATTAGCAATTGTTGTATATAAACCTGCTGGTATTTGCCAATGTTGTAGATAACCTGCTGGTATTAGCCATTGTTCTATATAAACCTGCTGGCATTAGCCATTGTTGTAGATAACCTGCTGGTATTAGTCAGTGTTGTATATAAACCTGCTGGCATTAGCCATTGTTGTAGAAAACCTGCTGATATTAGCCAATGTTCTATATAAATTTGCTGGCATTAGCCATTGTTGTATATAACCCTGCTGGCATTAGCCAATGTTGTAGATAACCTGCTGGCATTAGCCAATGTTGTATATAAATCTGCTGGCATTAGCCATTGTTGTATATAACCCTGCTGGCATTAGCCATTGTTGTATATAAACCTGCTGGTATTAGCCAATGTTGTATATAAACCTGCTAACAATAGCCATTGTTGTATATAACCCTGCTGGCATTAGCCAATGTTGTATATAAACCTGCTGGTATTAGCCAATGTTGTATATAAACCTGCTAACAATAGCCATTGTTGTATATAAACCTGCTGGCATTAGCCAATGTTGGAAATAAACCTGCTAGCAATAGCCATTGCTCTATATAAACCTGCTGGCATTAGCCATTGTTCTATATAAACCTGCTGGCATTCGCCATTGTTGTATATAAACCTGCTGCCATTAGCCAATGTTCTATATAAACCTGCTGGCATTAGCCATTGTTGTATATAAACCTGCTGGCATTCGCCATTGTTGTATATAAACCTGCTGGTATTTGCCAATGTTGGATATAAACCTGCTGGTAATAACCAATGTTGTATATAAACCTGCTAGCATTCGCCATTGTTGTATATAAACCTGCTGGCATTAGTCATTGTTGTATATAAACCTGCTGGCATTCACCATTGTTGTATATGAACCTGCTGGCATTAGCCATTGTTGTATATAAACCTGCTGGCATTAGCCAATGTTGTATATAAACCTGCTGGCATTAGCCATTGGTATAAATATACCTGTCGTTGTCATGATGATAGCTGCGTGTGTGTAAACTTGAGTATCAGATACGTTACGGTATCTGGATAAGATACAGTAAGGTACTCTCTGTATTACATAAGGGGTCACCTGACCTGAGGTGGAAGGTCAGATAGTAGATCATCATCATAGAATTTACAGGGCAGAAGAGAATTTACAGTGCAGAAAGAGGCCATTCGGCCCATCGAGTCTGCGCCAGCCCTTGGAAAGAGCACCCTACCCAAGCCCAAACCTCCACCTTATCCCCGTAACCCCACCTAACCTTTTTGGACATGAAGGGCAATTTAGCATGGCCAATCCCCCTAACTCAATACTGTACTCAATGTGAAACATTAGTCTAAAGAAGGCATGCTCCAACCCAGCTCCTTGCTATTTACAGCACTTCAATTGTTATAATTCGACCCACAAAACCCAGGTGGTTGTCTTTATTTTAAATTCCTTTTTTTTTTACAGGATGTGGGCATCACTGGTTAGGCATTATTGTCCATCCCTAGTTGCCCTTCAGAAGGTGATAGTGAGCTGCTTTCTTGAACTGCTGCAGTCCATGTAGTGTAGGTAGAAACATAGAAACGTAGAAAATAGAAGCAGGAGGAGGCCATTCGGCCCTTCGAGCCTGCTCCACCATTCATTGTGATCATGGCTGATCATCAAGTTTAATACCCTGATCCCACACGTGTTGGCTAATTTTCACTCGTAGTCCAGGCATTCTGAGTTAGAGACAGGGCTAAAACATTATCCTTACATTGCTAAATAGTTACCATATTTAAATTTCATGGGCTTTTGTAAAGCAGTTTTCTGAGGGTTGCTACCTCAATTGGGTGGAGTAATCTTACATTAGGATACCAGGACCTGTTACTGTTAGTAATTTGAGAGACGTGGAAACTAATGGGGATATTGATTCAATTGATTTGTGGCCCCTGTAGTTCCACATAATAGACCTACTGAATTGGCACACAAAGTCACAAAGTGGACACTTTTGGCCAAAGGCACTCTTGTACAACCCACCTTACTTTGAAGAATTGAGAACAGCTACTAAGTGACCTGGAATATGGTATTGTCTCATTCAATAGAACATGAGGATTTCTTGAAACAGAAAAACATTAGACCCAACTAATCTGTCCCTTTTTGATCAATCAAAATAGCATGCCACTGAATGGTGAAATTGGTCATGCTTTCCATTCATAATAAGGGCTTTGAAATTACAATCTGCAATGTACACATAATGCATCTGTATGAAACCTTTATTTCTGCTGTTTGAACTGAGGTATTAAACCATTCAAAATTAACAAATTATTTCCTCCATTAAAATGGAGAAGCAATTCCATACGAATGTATTAAGTATTCATGTACTAATATTGTGCAGTGTAATTTCAAGGTCATTATAGCATTTCTAATTTAAGTGAAGCCATTGGGAGGGAGTGTACAATGGAGATAAGATTCTTCCATCAAAAGGAAGGGTGAAAATCAGAACGAGAGTCAATTCACTTTATTATGGCATAGCAAGCCATATATTGTTGGTGAAGGAGACAAAGTTGCCTGCCAACTTCTTGTGTTACCAATGGTGTATCTGTTGAAGCATGTTCTAAAGAGATAATAGAAGACAAATAAAAGCTAAATTGGTATAAACTTTATTTTGAAAACTGTGTTGGTAAGTCAGGCCTCAACAAGAAAGCACGCTCCTAACTCTCTGAAAAATACATATCGTCTCACCATCAAACGTCCTGTAGTAGATGTGAAAGTGTGTTATCAGGATGATTTTGTTTGATTCTTTCTCAGGACTGGGGCATCGCTGCCGAGGAAGCATTTTTATTGTCCATCCCCTGATACTAAGTTACTGTATTTACTTTCATTGCCAGCACTAATCTACAAAATAGATTATTGCTATGAATTTACAACTGACTCCTGTTACTTTCTATACATGTTGTTACCGGCTCACAAAGTGTTAACATGCTGGATTCAGCATTAACATTTCAACTTTTAACAGTAGTTGGACAGCAGAAGTGTTTAGATTTAGCACCTCACATTGTTATAATAAAGTATGGAAAACAACACAGATGGGAAGGACAGCTGGCAGTAGCTATTGCTGCAAGTATACCCATTGGCATTAGCTATTTGCCAAAATATTGTTGCTATCAGTCACTGTTGGTGGAAATATACCCACTGGTCTTCGTCATTACTGTACATATACCCACTGGAATTAGCTACTGGTGTAAATAAACCAACTGGTTTTAGCCATTCGGGTAAATGTACCGACTGGCAGTGACCATTCAGGTACATATATCCAATAGTATTAGCCATACCCACTGGTATTCGCCATTAGTGTAAATATACTTGCTGACAGCAACCCTTACTATAAATATTTGCACTATCAATAGCCATTCATGTAAATATACCCACTGGTGGTAGCCATTGGTGTAAATAAACCTACTGGCAGTGACCATTAATATAGATAGACCAATGGTTACTACCAGCAGGTATGAAAATACCCAGTGGCAGCATACATGGGTATAACTATATCTGCTGGCAGGAGCTGATATAACCATACCCTCTGGCAGTGCCTAAGTGTGTAAATATATCCACGTGCAGTTTCAGTGCAAATAACTCCACCAGCCACACCATATCAGCTCGCTGTAAATATTACTGCTGCCAATGGTAATGTCAAGATATTTTCTGGCAGTACCCAGTTAGTATAAATATATCAAGTAGTGGGTACAGATTGTGCAAATATCTCTTCTAGCCATACCAGGTCACCGTAAGTGTCTTCACTGGCAGTTCCCAGCTTGTGTTAATATTGGTGATTAATGATACTTGTATTAAGGTACTCATCCTACATTTGAACTTTAACTGTCAGGTTTGCCTTAACCCCCCACACAGAAGGCCAGTATTGCTTTTAACTAGTGATATAAACTGAATTGTAAGTTAGTAACACAAACAAAGAGCAGGCTATTTGGCCCCTTGAGCCTTCTCCGCCATTTAATAAGGTCATGGTTGATCTGATAGTAACCTCAAACCTGCATCCTGCCCACCTCCCGATAACCTATCACCCTCTTGCTTACCAAGAATCTATCCACCACTGCCTTAAAAACATTCAAAGACTGCTTCCTCCACCTTTTCAGGAAGAGTTCCAAAGACTCACGACCTTCTAAGACAAAA
This sequence comes from Scyliorhinus torazame, assembly GCF_047496885.1. Lineage (NCBI taxonomy): Eukaryota > Metazoa > Chordata > Chondrichthyes > Carcharhiniformes > Scyliorhinidae > Scyliorhinus > Scyliorhinus torazame. The sequence continues at coordinate 195,817,985 of NC_092715.1, forward strand.
AGTTCCACCTCATCTCTGTTTTAAATGGGCACCCCCTTATTCACTTAGGAAAAGTTTAGCAGTAAGATTTTATTGATTACGGCATTTTTTCTGGCAGCCTTCTGTGTCCCGAGACAATGGTTTTGATTACTACATTTGATTACTCAAGGTTGTTTTTGAATTCTGCATGCAATACAGAAAAATAACTCCAGATCTTTCACCTTCCTGTCTAATTATGTTGCACAAAATTGGAACAGAATGACCTATTATTGTCTGTGTCCGTAAAATAATGAAAACACTGTTCCCACTCTGGTTGAGTGATAAGCCAAACAGATCCAACGATTCCAGTTTGTCTTCCGGGATGAGTTGAATTAGCAGATCACAAATAGGGAAGCTGTTGGGGTACTATAGATGGCCTATAGGGATGGGAAGAAATAAAACATCCCTGTTTCTGCCGCCCACTGTTTTCCTGTCACATGCTCATGTGCAGATTTCCGGTATCAGTTTTAATGCACTGGACAGACAACGAACCAAAACTTACTGTCAATATGATGAAGATACTGAAATTCCAGAGGAGTGTTTAGCACCTTCAGTAAAGAAGGAGTAATACTTCAAAATTAAATTGAATAAAGCATTGTACAACGTTAACATGTTCCAGGATAAATGCAATATTGATGCGATTTTACCTTAATGCCTCAAAACATTTCAGTCTTATGATATGCTGCAGTCTTGAGTCCCATCTGAAAACAGCATAAATATAACTATGCTCCTTCTGGCTACACTTTGTTTCCGATAGTATGAAGAAAAATATACAGCAACATATATTTATCATTTGACAACACAGATGAGCATGTAAATACTTAGATCTAGAGTCATTTAACTAAAATACTGAACAGATTCTGAAAGCCCTGCACGAGGCTGATATTCTGGAAAATAATCTCTGGTTTTGATGAAGTCACCTTAATATAAAAATCAGGTCTGGAAAACAGAGATTCAAAAGCAAAATACTGCGGATGCTCGAAAACCGAGATAAACAAAGAAAATGCTGGAAATACACAGTAGGCTTTGTCATATCTGCGGAGAGAAAAACACAAACTTTATTTCCCTCTCCACAGATGCTACTAGACCTGCTGTGTATTTCCAGCATTTTCAGTGTTTTTTTGGTATAAAAGCGTTTTAAACAATCGTCAGAAATACAAGGTATTCTTCACATAACTTATCTGCTATCTTTTCCCCCACCACTGTTGTCAAAAAGATTAGTAAATAGTCTTACAACACCAGGTTAAAGTCCAAAAGGTTTGTTTCGAATCACTAGCTTTCGGAGCACTGCTCCTTCCTCAGGTGAATGAAGAGGTAGGTTCCAGAAACATATATATATATATATATATATATATATATATATAGACAAAGTCAACGATTCAAGACGATACTTTGAATGCGAGTCTTTGAAGATAATTAAGTCTTTACAGGTCCAAACGGAGCAAAAAGGTTATTCTGCACCACAATATTATATTTTATTAATGTGCTCATTGATGTAAAATAATACACTGTACTAACCGCCTCCTCATGCTCCTTCCAGCAGTCGTAATCAGTTGCCATGGCAATGCTAGCATAGCAAATACCTGCTTCTTTGGCCAGTGCCACCTCAGGAACAGTGGTCATGTTGATGACATCACCTTGCCACTGACGAAACATCAGACTCTCAGCTCGCGAGGAGAAGCGGGGTCCTTCAATTGTAACCATGGTCCCCTTTGCATGGTGTCTAATTCCCAGCTTCTTTACAACATCTAACAACACCTTTAATTCAAATGGAGAAACGCAATGAGATAATAATAATCTTTATTAGTGTCACAAGTAGGCTTACATTAACACTGCAATAAAGTTACTGTGAAAATCCCCCTTCGCAACGCTATGGCGCCTGTTCAGGTACACTGAGGGAGAATTCAGAATGTCCAATTCACCTAACAATTTCTGTTAGATAGCGCCTAGACACTTTGGACAATTCTGACTTACTTCCCTGGATAGTTACCCAGGTACATAAGAACATAAGAACTAGGAACAGGAGTAGGCCATCTGGCCCCTCGAGCCTGCTCCGCCATTCAATGAGATCATGGCTGATCTTTGTGGACTCAGCTCCACTCTCCGGCCCGTACACCATATCCCCGAATCCCTTTATTCTTTGGAAAGGTATCTATCTTTTTCTTAAAAACGTTTAAAGAAGGAGCCTCAACTGCTTCACTGGGCAAGGAATTCCAGAGATTCACAACCCTTTGGGTGAAGAAGTTCCTCCTAATCTCGGTCCTAAATCTACTTCCCCTTATTTTGAGGCTATGGCCCCTAGTTCTGCTTTCCCTCCCAGTGGAAACAACCTGCCCGCATCTATCCTATCTATTTCCTTCATAATTTTATATGTTTCAATAAGATCCCCCCGCATCCTTCTAAACTCCAATGAGTACAGTCCCAGTCTACTCAACCTCTCATCATAATCTAATCCCCTCACCTCTGGGATCAACCGAGTGAATCTCCTCTGCACTCCCTCCAGTGCCAATATGTCCTTTCTCAGGTAAGGAGACCAAAACTGAACACAATACTCCAGATGTGGCCTCACCAACACGTTATACAATTGCAGCATAACCTCCCTAGTCTTGAACTCCATCCCTCTAGCAATGAAAGACAAAACTCGATTAGCTTTCTTAATCACCTGTTGCACCTGCACACCAAGGTAGTGGCAATAGGCACCTGGAACCTTGAGACCAATGGTCCATCTCCTTAACCAATGAAATTTAAGGATTGTTAAGGAAACAAATGAATGACAGAGAAGGATATTGATGAACTAGAGTCAAATTAGGGATAGAAAGAGCAATAAATAGGTGAAGGGAAGCTCGGATGGAGATAGAGAAAAAGGAAGATGTAACAGAAAATTATGTTTCAATTTTAATAACCTCTAAAAATTTATTAGCTGCAGGATCGAGATTCCACAGATACAAATGTTCCCTTTCTGGCCAGAGACCGAGTAGCATTACAGCAATACAAATCTCGCCAACTGGGGTCCTGCCATAGAATCATAGATTCTGTACAGTGCAGAAGGAGGCCATTTTGCCCATCGAGTCGTCTCCGACCCTCTGAAAGGGCACCCTACCGACGCTCATTCCCACACTAGGGGCGAAATTCTCCCCCAACGGCGGGATGTCCGCCGACTGGCGCCAAAGACGGCGCCAATCAGACGGGCATCGCGCCGGCCCAAAGGTGCGGAATGCTCCGCATCTTTGGCGGCCTAGCCCCAACATTGAGGGGCTAGGCCGACACCGGAGGGATTTCCGCCCCGCCAGCTGGCGGAAATGCCGTTTGTTGCCCCGCCAGCTGGAGCGGAAATGCAGCGCATGCGCGGGAGCGTCAGCGGCCGCTGTCAGTTTCCCGGTGCATGCGCGGGAGTGTCAGCAGGCGCTGTCAGTTTCCCGTGCATGTGCAGTGGGGAGAGTCTCTTCCGCCTCCGCCATGGTGGAGGCCGTAGCGGAGGCGGAAGGGAAAGAGTGCCCCCACGGCACAGGCCCGCCCGCGGATCGGTGGGCCCCGATCGCGGGGGCACCCCCCGGGGTCAGATCGCCCCGTGCCCCCCCCCAGGACCCCGGAGCCCGCCCACGCCGCCTGGTCCCGCCGGTAAATACCAGGTTTGATTTACGTCGGCGGGACAGGCAATTCCTGGGCGTGACTTCGGCCCATCCGGGCCGGAGAATCCAGCGGGGGGTCCCGCCAACCGGCGCGGCCCGATTCCCGCCCCCGCCCAATCTCCGGTACCGGAGACTTCGGCAGGGGCGGGATTCACGGCGGCCAACGGCCATTCTCCGACCCGGCGGGGGGTCAGAGAATGACGCCCCCTATCCCTGTAACACCACCTAGGGGCAATTTAGCATGGCCAATCCACCTAACCTGCACATCTTTGGACTGTGGGAGAAAACCAGAGGATCTGGAGAAGACCCACACAGACACAGGGAGAAAGTGCAAACTCTGCACAGTCACCCGAGGCCAGAATTGAACCTGGAGCTGTGGTGCTGTGAGGCAGCAGTGCTAACCACTGTGTTGGGGCCTCAACTCTTTATAATTCATGTAAATTATTTGGATAGTATGATTTCTGTATTAGGTGATGACAGTGAATTGTGAAGCGGACATAGGGAGGCTACAGAAAGATATACGCAGGTTAGTTGAGTGGGCAAAGATCTGTGAAAATTGTGAGGTTGTTCATTTTGGCAGGACAAATAAAAATAAAAGCATATTATCTATATGCTGAGAGATTGCAGAGCTCTAAGATGCAGAGGGATCTGGGTGTCCTAGTGCATGAATTGCAGACGGTTAGTATGCAGGCACAGCAAGTAATTAGGAAAGCTAATAGAATGTTATCATTTGTTGCAAGTGGTATTTAATACAAAGGTAGGGAGGTTATGTCTCAGTTGTACAGGGCATCGGTGTGACCACAGTTGGAGCATTTTGTACAGTATTGGGTCACCTTATTTGAGGAAAGATGTAATGCAGCAGTTCAGAGAAGGTTTGCTAGATAATACTTGGAATGGGCAGGTTGTGTTTTGAGGAAAGGTTGAGAGGCTTGACTTGTAACCGCTGGAGTTTAGAAGAGTAAGAGGCGATTTGATTGAAACATCCAAGATCCTGAGGGGCATTGACAGGATGGATGTGGAGAAGATGCTTCCTCTTGTGGGAGAGTGTACAGCTTGAGGTCACTGTTTCAAATTAAGGGGTCACCCATTTAGGGCAGGGAATTTTCTTCCTTAAAAGGTGGTTGAGGCAGAGTGCTTGAATATCTTTAAGGCAGGAGTAGATAGGTTCTTGATAAGCAAGGGGATGAAAACGCACCGGGGATAGGCAGGAATGTGAAATTAAGGTTACAATCAGATCAGCCAAGATCTTATTGAATGGCGGAGCAAGCTCCAGAGATTGCTCCTAATTCATATGTGCGTATGCACATGGCAAGTCAGTCAGCATCTACTAAAGGAAACATAATACTGATATTTCAGGTACGTATGCGTCATCAGAATTCTTTTTTAAAAATTATTTTACAGGATGTGGACATCGCTGGTTAGGGCCAGCATTTATTGCCCATCCTTAGTTGCCCTTCAGAAGGTGGTGGTGATGTATAAGGAACTGATGGAGTGGGAAGGGATCCCAATCGGGGAGGTGAAGAGGAAGTGGGAGGAAGAGTTGGGAGGGGAGCTGGAAGTCGGGCCATGGTAGAAGGCCCTGAGGAGAGTCAATGCAGCCTCGTCGTCTGCCAGGCTCAGCCTGATTCAGTTCAAGGAGGTCCACAGGGCTCATATGACTGTGGCCCAGATGGGTAGCTTTTTTGAGGCGGTGGAGGGCAGATGTGGGCCCAGTGGAGGGGGTGGGTGGGGGAGGGGGGGGAGGGGGGGGGGAGGAAGTCCGGCGAATCATGTGCATAGGTTTTGGGCTTGTCCGAAGCTATGGGGAACTTGGCAGGGATTCTCAGATGTCATGTCGGAGGTCCTGGAAGGGAGGGTGACTCCAAGTCCAGAGGTGACAATATTTGGAGTGTCGGAAGATTCGGGAGCCCGGGGGGGCGGCGACGTTTTAGCCTTTACCTCCCTTGTGGCCCGGAGCCGGATTTTGCTGGGATGGAGGGACTCGGAGCCTCTTAAGTCGGGGCTGTGGGTCAGTGACGTGGCAGGGTTTCTTAGGCTAGAGAAGATTAAGATTGCCTTAAGGGGTTCATTACAGAGGTTCGCTCGGAGGTGGCAGCCGTTCATCGATTTCTTTAAGGAAAACTGACCGGCAACAGGAGTGGGGTGGGAAATGGGGGGGGGGGGGGAGGAGGAAAGGGGAAGCATGGAAGTGAAGAATAAGGGCAGGGAATCTAATATATGGGTAGCTAGGAGTTAGGGCGGGGGGAAGTTGGGTATGTCATTGTGGGGTTTTTGCGTGTGCAGGACCGCTCTTTTTAGAATGTTACAATTATAAAGCCTCAATAAAATATTTTCTAAAAAGAAAAGGTGGTGGTATGCTGCCTTCTTGAATTGTTGCGGTCCCTAAGGTGTAGGTACACCCACTGTGCTGTTAAGGAGGGAGTTCCAGGACTTTGCCCCAGCGACAGCGAAGGAACGGCGATATATTTCCAAGTCAGGGTAGTGAGTGACTTGGAGGGAAACCTCCAGGTGGTAGGGTTCCAGGCATCTGGTGCTCTTGTCCTTCTAGATGGTAGTGGTCGTGTATTTGGAAGGTACTGTCTCACAAACCTTGGTGAGTTACTGCAGTGCATCTTGTAGATGGCACACACGGCTGCCACTGTTCGTCGGTGGTGGAGGGTGGAAGTGGGATCAATCAAGCGGGCTGCTTTGTTCTGGATGATGTTGAGCTTCTTGAGTGTTGTTGGAGCTACACTCATCCAGGCAAGTGGAGAGTATTCCATTACACCCCTGTCTTGTGCGCTGTAGATGTTGGACAGACTTTGGGAGTCAGGGAGTCATTCGCCGTAGGATTTCTAGCCTTTGACCTGCCCTAGTAGCCATAGTATTAATATGACTATTCCGGTTCAGTTTCTGATCAATGGTAACCCCCAGGATGTTGATTGTGGGCGAATCAAAGATGGTACACAATTGTTAATTTCAATGAAAGGGATACGGCCAGAACGTTAACTGGTGGCTTTTCTTTACAGATTCAGGCTAACCTACAGTGCATTTCCAACATTTTCTTTATTATTCCAATATTTATTTCAGATTCCCAGGAGTTGTAATTGTCTGTCTTTTAGATTTGTATCAACTGTTGAGAATTGAATTTGCACTGTTTGCAATGGAAGGGCCCACTTAAGATGCAAGGCCTTAAAATACATTAAAATAGACAACCAAATTAAGTTAGATCCAGTGATTTCAGCTCCCACTGCCTGGTCTGCATACACGCCAAACATAATGTAGCCTATGGCAGACTTTCTAGTAGGTTACACGATATACAAACATGAGGATCAGACAAATAATTAAGATGAGAACTGAAATGTTGTCACCCAATCCACCAACAAATAACCTCAAAATGTTCTTGGAGAGAACCAATTTCTTTTGTAAACATAAAAATCAGAATTTAGCGTGATGACAAATATATTAAATAACAAAACATAGAGCTGAATGGTTTGTTCGTCCATTTCAGAGGGCAGCTACGAATCAGAAACATTGTTCTGGCACTGAAGTCACAGTTTTCCTTCGCCAAATGATGACTTCATGATCACTTTTACCGATGCACCTTATAAAGAATTTCTCGATTCTAAACACTGAATGCAAATTATCAAATTGCCTTGGTTCTCTAGACAGATAGTCCGGTTACGTATTACAACACTACTATATCCATAACCCTATTTAAATGTAATTAGTTTGAAAAGGTTCTAGCAGAAACTATACTTTGAAGTCTTTCTGAAAGATGCGAGCCCACCTTCAGTTTGGACAGGTAGGTTTGTCTACTTTGCTTAGTCAGGAGATTCCGTGGAATAAGGATAATATTACACTTCAAATTTGGTCTGTGCAAGATACCTGTTGGTCCTATTGCATGATTCTGTACTCACCTCTCTAGTTTTCTGGCAGAATGGGTCAGCCATTGAAATGTGACAAACTCCAACCGGGCTGGCTGAACTGCCATCATAGAACGTCTGATACCTCTTTGTTGTTCTGTGATTGAATGGAACAAAATTATATTATAGAACTTCACAGATCACCTGTGTTACTGAGAGCTGGAAAATTGAACATAACAATAAAAGTATTCGCTTAGAAAACAACTTATGAAATGGTCCATGTCCATTTTATGTGACATCTTGTGCATAGTAACGTCAAAGGAAATCAGAATATCCCCATTGCGCCTTACCTGCTCTCCAACTGAACCATACAAATCTCTTCTGCTGTCAGTTTCTCCACTGTCCCTAATATAGTCCTTTGAATGAGTAGTTAAACAAAGGTCCTCCCACCTTTTCTGTTATTTAAGATCCCATGGAAATGGTTGAAAGAAAAACATCAGAAAGATGTGTTGTCCGGGACAACATTCCTCCCTCAGCCAAAGTTATTGCTGCTTGGAGAATCTTACTATGGACAGAATGGCTGCTGAATGCAATATAATACAGCCATTGTTTTTAAACAAACTAATTATACGTGAAAAATGTTGGGATGTTTCCAAAAGACTCAATAATGCACTATAAATAGGTGCTAGTCTTTTTCCTTCAAGTTTTGTAAGCAATTTAAAATATTTTAGCTAACCAGTTCCATTCAAATTTTCAAAAGATTAAAAAAGGAAGAAAGCTGCCCGTCTTGTTAGGGAGCGAGTCCCATGGCCGTCTTAAAACTAAACTCGTCATTTGAAATATTTAAATTCATGGCATGATATTAATAATCCTAAATACTCAGTGGGTAATTATGGAACATCATTCATCTAATTGTTCACACAATTAATAATAAGAATAATAATCACTTATTGTCACAAGTAGGCTTCAATGAAGTTACTGTGAAAAGCCCCTAGTCGCCACGTTCCGGCGCCTGTTCGGGGAGGCCGGTACGGGAATTGAACCCACGCTGCTGGCCTTGTTCTGCATTACAAGCCAACTGTTTAGCCCATTGTGCTAAACCAGCCCTTAATTAACTGACAATCCTTGTTGATGAGAACCGAAAGGATATAATTCATTGTTCCCTACCCATCATGCTACATGTATGCTCTGTGAATGTTCCATCAACAGTGTATAAAACATCAATAGATCAATTCCAGTTCAAAGCAATGAATAGGGAAGTAGGTTAAATACATGTGCTCTCTATTGTTACCATCTGCAGCACACCCTATGTCCTGGAAGTGCTAAATTTTGATGGTTTACAAATACTCATTCTGCGTCTCAACATTATGCTCTTGTCCAATGCAAACAGAGGATTCAAAGGAGGATCAATGGTATAACAGTAATTCAACTGGGTTGCTGATCATCAAATTACATTTGAGATCAGAATCTAATATTGACATAAATTGGTGAGATTAATTTAAGATTAAACAGCTGACGTGGTAGCAACCAGCCGGTTGAATGGAATCGAATCTATGTACTGGTGGTAAGCACAGTTTTCAGAACATATATAACAGGTCTTATGTGCTACTTGGCCTGGGACGATGGTGCTTGTTTCTGAGATGCTGGATGATTAGAATCCTTTTTATAACTGTTTTATTTGTTACACTCTGCTGCTGGGTAAATCCACCGCATGCTCCGTTAACTGTGTCAGCTGGGGTTCACTGGTAACTCTCTCCTCAGGCAGACGGTTGTGGGCTTAAGTCCCACGCCAGGGACCTGAGCACAAAATCTAGGCTGAGAATCCAGGACTGAGGGAATGCTGCACAGGGTGAGATGTCATATTTCAGATGAGGCATTAAAGCAAGGTCCCGTCTGCGCTCTCAGGTGAGTGTAGCAGATACTATGACACTATTTTGAAGAAGAACAGCAGAGTTCTTCCCAATATTTTGGTCAATATCTTTCCTTCAACTAACATCATTATCACACTGTTGTCTGCGGAATCTTATTATATGAATATTGACAATCTCTATCCTACTGTCATGGAGCGAAGACCTCACATTATATATAACATCATGGCTACTTCCTACAGTTTAAAAATTGGACACTGAGCTTTCCAAACTACTGAAGCCATGACTAGTGGTACCCCAGAACAAAGGGAAATTTCTGACACTATCTGAGAAGCCTACACCTTGTTATCTCTGAACTATGTGGGTTGCAGTGAAAGGAATGATGCAAAGGCCATCTTCATTTCATACTCCAGGCATGGCCCCCAGAATCTCCTCGGACAAAGCACCCTGCAACTACCTGTCAAATTCTTGCCATCTACAAAGCAGCAGCACCGGACAACAAGGTCTCTGTCCAAGTTTGATTACCTGATCCCATCTACAGTGGGAACTTCTGAACCATTCCTGACAAGACTAATTCATCTCTGCATGCCTACCTCATCGTAGCAGTCAACTCTACTGAAAAAGTGAATTATCCAGCAACAGTTCAGCCTGCCGAATTCTGTGAAGGAATAAATATTGGACTTTTGATTCGGACTCTGGACTCACATGAACCTGTAACTCTTTGCTCTATGTCTTCGCACTACAAATCCTTCTTTCTCCATCCCTCTTTTATTACATGAATGCACCAGGGACTACATGGCGACACTTCCCCTTCTGCATTTTGAGTGTGTGCGAATATGTAACCCTCGGAATTCATCTTACCTCGAATTAGCTGTGAGGTTATTACTAGAAATTGGATCATAGGAACAAAGGAATTAGGAGCAGAAGTAGGCAATTCAGCCCTTCAAGCCGTCTCTGCCATTCAATCAGATCATGGCTGATCGCACTATGGGGCAGCGAGTTCCACCACCCTCTGTGAGACGTAGTTCCTCCTCATCTCAGTTTTAAATCTACCGCCTCTCAAACTATATCTGTGACCTCGCATTCTAGGTTGCCCCATAAGGAGGAACATTTGGTCTACATTTACTTTATCCCTTTTAGTATTTTATATACTTCGATCAGATCCCCTCTCATCCTTCTAAACACCAGCGAGTGGAAGCCCAAACTGTTCAATCTTTCCTCATACATCAACCCTTGCATCCCAGGAATCAATCTGGTGAACTTTCTCTGAACTGCTTCCAATGCCACCACATCCTTCGTCAAATAAGGAGACCAAAACTGGACAATACTTCAGACGTGGTCTCACCAATATTCTATACAATTGCAACAACACTTCTCTACTTTTATACTCCAGTTCTTTTGCAATAAACGCAAAATTCGATTTGTCTTTTTTATAACATGCTGTACTTGCATACCTACTTTCTACGATTCAGGAACAAAGACACCCAGATCCCTCTGCCCAGATGCATTTTGAATCTACTTTCTATTCAGATAATAATTTGCTTTTCTATTTTTTTGGCCAACATGGATAACCTCACACTTATCCACATTAAACTCCATCTGCCAAATTTTGGCCCATTCTCCGAGCCTATCTTTATCCGTCTGATAATTCTTTATATTCTCTTCACTGTTCACTTTCCTACCTATTTTAGTATCATCAGCAAATTTTGCACATCATTTATATAGATTGTAAACAGTTGCAGTATGAGAACAGGCCCCGGATCACACCAAATCTGAGGGGTTGGGAAATACGCCAGGCTTATAAAGGGGGAAGTCAAAACCAAAACATTATATTATTATTCTGCTTACAGACAGGTGGCGAGTGGAGAAATAAGGGCCGTTCAAATTAAACACCCACCTGTCCACTACATTTCAACAGTGTCTGCACATCAAAAATACTGCATTGGCTGGAAAGAACAATGGGGCATCCTGAAGTCTCAAAGGTGCGATATAAATGCAGGTGTTTCTTTTTAATCAGAATTCGCCTTTTAAAATATCACCATCCCTAAACTGAGGTAAATATGCACATATGCGCGACACCAGTTGGCATTGTCGTAAACTGTGATGTCTATAGTTTCAATTCTCTGTTGATTATTGGAAATATACTTCATAAACCACTTAGGTACAGATCACTAACACAAAAATAAAATCAAAGAAGCAAAGTCAAAATTAAACAAGAAATCCTAAAAGCTAGAAAGCCTCAAGGCCTAAACGTCTGCAAAAGCTCCCTCTTTATTTCCACTTGAAACGCAAAGAAACTCCCCTTTCTACTCATGTGATGACTAATTTGTCAGAAGCGTTCACCCTGTCTTGCTGTTGCTCACTCTAAATGGTCATGGTAAATTTCCCTAGGTCACCCAATTGCCTGCAGTCTCAGGATTCAGATATGGCAGTTCCCTTAACTTCAAATATCTCCAAGAAAAAACAAAGGAGGAGTTAACCAATTTATCTCTTGTTTCTAAACCATCTCAGGCCGATGGTCTTGAAGTCTTGCATTTTGCCATAGAATGAAAATAGTTTGTTCTCAAAGCCATTTGAGGCTCTTATCTATTAAGTTTATCCAATAGTCCCATCTGTCTTCTGATTCCACTTGGAGAACACTTTCAAGGCAATCCCCAGGACACTCTTTTCAAAAATATTTTGATGGGATGTGGATGTAGCTAGCAATGCCAACATTTGTTTCCCATCCCTAATTGCCATGAGGTGGTGTTGCTCAGCCGCCTTCTTGAACACTGCAGTCCATCTGGTGCAGGTACAGTACAGTAGTTTTAGGAATGGAGTTTCAGGAATTTGGCTCAGCGACAGTGAAAGAATGGCAAGATAGTTCCAAGTAAGGACAAGTGTGTGGCTTGGAGAATCTGCAGAAGATGATGTTCCCATGAGTCTGCTGCCATTGACCTTCTAGGTAGTGGAGGTTGCAGTGTTGGACGGTGCTGTTGAAGGGGACTTGGCGAGTTGCTGCAGTGCATTTTGTACATAGTATGCTTGGCTGCAAGTGTGTGTTGGTGGTGGCGGGAGCAAATACTTAAGTTAGTGGATGGGATGTCGATCAAGTGAACTGCTTAGCCCTGGGTGGTTTTGAGCTTCTTGAGTGTTCAAGGAGCTGCACTTATCCAGGAAAGCAGAGAGTATTCCATCAGACTCCTGATTCGTGATTTGTAAATGTTGGACAGGTTTTGGGGGAGTCAGAAGATCAGTCACATGCCGCAGAATTCCCAGCCTCTGAACTGTTCTTGTAGCCACAGTATTTATACGATTGCTTCAGTTCAGTTTTTGGTTAATGGTAACATCCAGGATGTTAGTTAGTGGGGGATCTATGCAATTGTAATACCATGGAATATCAAGGGGAGACGGTTAGACTCTCTTGTTGGAGATGGTCATTACCTGATACTTGTGTGATGCAAATGTTACTAGCCTCTCATCAGCCCATCCATATATATAATCCAGATCTTTCTGCAAATAGACACCGACTGCCTCAGTATCTGAGACTTTGCAACTGGTTCTGAACATTGTACAATCATCAGCATCCATCCCCATTTCTGACCTCATGTTGGAGGGAAGGTCATTGATGAAGTAGCTGAAGATGGTAGGACCTCAGACATTATCCTGATAAACTGTTGCAGCAATATCCTGGTGTTGAGATGTTTGGTCACCAACAACCAAAACCTTTACTAAGTATGACTCCGACCAGTGGAACAGTTCCTCTCTACCTTTTCCACATTGTCAGGAAGATGCCTGTGTTGCAGTTGTGCTGGAACAGTGTTGCAAAATGCGTGGCTAGTTTCTGGAGCACAAAGGCGATATTGTCAGGGCCCATGTCCTTTGCCGTATCTAGTGGCTTCAATTGTTTCTTGATATCCCGTGGAGTGAAGCAAATTGGCTGAAGACAGGCATCTGTGACACAGAGGAGGCTGAGATGGATCATCCACTCCGCACTCTGGCTGAAGATGGTTTCAAATGTTTCAGCCTTGTTTCTTATACTTATGTGCTGGGCTCCCCCATCAGGGAGGATGGAGATGCTTTGAAAGCCTCGTCCTCTAGTTAGTTGTATTATTGTCCTTCACCATTCATAACTGGATGTGGCAGGAATTGTAGAGCTTTGATATAATCTATTGGATTTGGAATCTCAAGAGTTTTATCTTTAACATGCTGCTTCTGCTATTTATCGTACATATAGTGCATTGTTGTAGTTTCACCAGGTTACACTATTTTGGTATGGTTAATTTGCTCCCATTTTGTTCTCCTAAACATCTCACTGAAGCAGGGTTGATACTAAGGGGCGAGTGAGGAATACAAATTGCTGTTAAATACAATTCTGCTGCTGCTGTTGGTCCGTAGTGCTGCATGGATACCCAGTTTTGAGATGCTACATGCATTCGAACACTCTCCCATTTAACAGTGCAAAGATGGGTCTTTGCCTCCACAAGGACTGTAAAGTGGTCACCAATACTGTCATGGACAGATTCATCTGTGACAGGGAGATTTGTGAAGATTGTTAGTTCGCTCATTACCTTCTGCTAGCCCAGTTCAGTTGCCTCAGGTGGGCTGGTCGACAATGGAGATACCAAGCATCCTGAGCTTCCTTTCGCTTGCCACTTTAATTCTCTGTTTCACTCCTACTCTAGCCTTTCTGCACTGCTGTGGGGAAGTTCAACACAAGCTCAAGAAACAAACTCTTATTTTTTTTAATTAGGCATTTTGCAATGCTCTGGCCTCAATATTAATTTCAATAAACTCAAACTTGAACCGTAGCTGCAATGTTCTTCAAGCAGTAGATGCTGCCAACGTGGGATAGGCTTTTCATGCTCTACCCAAGAGGGTGCGGAGGACAGCTTTTCACTGGGGTTGGTCCCCCTTGGCAAGATAATCTGCACCTTTTCTTCTCAGGCTGTTTCACCTACACTGCCAGCCTTTCATCTTTCCACTGCAGACCTCAACTTCTTCAGTTATTCCAATGTTCTCAATGTCTCTTAAATGTTGTCAATTTTTTAAACTTTGCATTGTTAGAACATATTCCTACAGTATAGAAGGAGGCCATCCGGCCCATCAAGGCTGCTGCAACCCTCTGAAAGAGCATCCTACCTAGGCCCACTCCCCCACCCTATCCCTGTAACAGATGGAGGGTGAGAAGGTAAAATCAAACACCAGTGTTTTGTACTTAAACAAAGGAGATTACAATGGGATGAGAGAAGAGCTAGCTAAGGTATACTGGGAGCAAAGACATTATGGTGAAACAGTTGAGGAACAGTGGAGAACCTTCCAAGCGATTTTTCACAGTGATCAGCAAAAGTTTATACCAACAAAAAGGAAGAACGGTAGAAAGAGGGAAAATCGACCGTGGATATCTAAGGAAATAAGGGAGAGTATCAAATTGAAGGAAAAAGCATACAAAGTGGCAAAGATTAGTGGGAGACGAGAGGACTGGGAAATCTTTAGGAAGCAACAGAAAGCTACTAAAAAAGCTATAAAGAAGAGTAAGATAGATTATGAGAGTAAACTTGCTCAGAATATAAAAACAGATAGAAAAAGTTTCTACATATATATAAAACAAAAAAGAGTGGCTAAGGTAAATATTGGTCCTTTAGAGGATGAGAAGGGAGATTTAATAATGGTAGATGAGGAAATGGCTGAGGAACTGAACAGGTTTTTTGGGTCGGTCTTCACAGTGGAAGACACAAATAACATGCCAGTGACTGATGGAAATGAGGCTATGACAGGTGAGGACCTTGAGATGATTGTTATCACTAAGGAGGTAGTGATGGCCAAGCTAATGGGGCTAAAGGTAGACAAGTCTCCTGGCCCTGATGGAATGCATCCCAGAGTGCTTGCTAAAAGAGATGGCTAGGGAAATTGCAAATGCACTAGTGATAATTTACTAAATTTCACTAGACTCTGGGGTGGTCCAGGCCTACTCCTGCTTCTAGTTCTTCTGTAACCCCAAAATCCGACCTAACCAGCACATCTTTGGACACTAAGGCACAATTTAGAATGGCCAATCCACCCAACCTACACATCTTTGGACTGTGGGAGGAAACTAGAGCATCTGGAGGAAACCCACACAGATACAGGGAGAATGTGCAAACTCCACACAGACAGTCAACTGAGGCGGGAATTGAACCTGGTCCGTGGCGCTGTGAGGCAGCAGTGCTAACCACTGTGTCCCCGTGCCAAAATTGTGTGTATCATATCCATGTCAATTCAGCAATTTAGCATATTCTTTTTTCCATTTAAACATTCCATGCCATCCTCTTTCCCCTTTTACCTCTATGCCCTTCTTTTCACCCCTTGCGTTTTGTACTGCTCCTTTGAAAGTGCTGTTGCTGCATTCACACTTCCTGCATTTGCAGGCTTTCATTTTTATAATAATAATCTTTAGTGTACAAGTAGGCTTTACAAATATAAAGAAGATGCATTGCTGTTTCAAGACAATGGATTAACTGTGAAAAGGAAACTCTGAACAGTTTTGAATGTCACAAGTCCCCAATCACGTAGCCAGTCATGGTCACATTATATAGTTTAAAACTATTCCAAAATAAGTATAACTTGCGGAGTGTGCAGTTATCAGGTTAATCTAGCATGATATAGTGTTTACAGCCAATTATGAATGCAGTGTGTTTTCCAGGTAGCTACATGTTTACCAGGTTATGTACTGTTCAGTGAATCCTGGACATTAAAATGATTATGAAGGACCAAAATTTCCCAATGGAGTTGTCAAGCTATTAATGTTATAATAAAGCCATTAATACAAACTCTATATACATTATTTGTGACCAATCTATTACGTCACAGCCTTCTAATCATTTTAGCCCAGACTGGCATCTGAATAAACTGCGAATAAACGGACCAATTAGAAACGCCCAAAATATGCCTCACTTCCTGCTGCCGTGAGTGTTTCCTGCTTACAGACAAAGGAAAGAGGAAAGTTGAAAATAACTTTCCAACACATTACCAACCCCATCTGCTGTATTTAATCGTCCATATAATAATTCACACAGGGAGAATGTGCAGACTCCGCACAGACAGTGACCCAAGCTGGAATCGAACCTGGGACCTTGGTGCTGTGAAGCAACAATGCTAACCGTGCCGCCTCACTTCTCAAGTTAGAAATCAAATCGAGTGATGAAGCTTCATGCAAATCCCAGGATCTACAGTGGCACTGATAGACCTTTTAGATGAGGAACCTAATGTTTAATTGAGGCCTTTCATTTGCTGCTCAGTATATTGGAATAGCCCCATATCCATTGTTAACTTTTGGGGCCATAAAATGAAATTCTCACCACATGCAGGACAGTTCAAGGCCTGCTTATCATCACATTCATCAATGGTTAGGGGTTCACAAATCCAACTCTTAAAGATTATCCTTTAAAAACATCATTAAAGTTATACATTCTGGTGGGATGCACAAGTATAATATCAAAGCAGCCAGGTGCTTAAAATATTTTTTCAAGTACAAAGGTGCTAAAGGTCTGCTGAAGAGGAAGTACTTTTCTACCAGGTATTAAGTAGAATTACTGGATCAGAACATATTGACAACGACTAGCTTTAAGGCTGAATACTGGATTTCAGGTTTATCTATCAGTTAGCTAAGGGTGCAAGAGTGCTCAAATGTATGCCAGTACTGGTTAAAATTTCTTGAATAAAAGGGCAAGGGTAGAAGTGTTTCACTTTTGCCTTCTCTTCCTTTGGTAACTGACAATTCTGTGACTCACTTGTTCCTGCTCCATTAAGTCTTATAAAATTAAATCATATCAACAAGCATCTGCATCATTTGCTGTAAAAGACCTTCAGTGTCCTCCGCTAATTTCACAGGCGTCAGCTACATACAATTCACCTACATTCTTACCGATGTAAATAATAAACCACATCTGACAGCTATTCATTACTTTTCGGGTAGACAGTCAGTTTCAAAGCAGAATGAACTGCTAGCCATGCGTTCAACAGATTTAAAAGTGAGAGCAGATGATAACGTGTAGGTGACACAAAGTAAATTCTGCTGCTGAAACATTCACTTCAGTTATTTCTGGTTGGTCTTATTGCTTTCAATATTGATGGAGGTTAATGCAGGTAATACACTAATCAGTATTCTGAAATTTAACTTAATGGTTACTGATGTGTTATGTACTCTGGGATAACACAGGCTGTAACTGGATGCAGCTTTAACCAAAAGATACTCCAGACCTTGAATTTAGTTCAATCTGATTTATTGAACCAGTAGCACAGTTCTCTACGAGTTCGACTCTCTGCTAACCTAAGTGTGGTTACTCTGTCTGACTGAACCAGACTAGCTCTTAGCCACGTGCTGGAGGTGTGATACTGTACATACACCCTGACTCACTCTGTAGATGTTCATCAGTGGAAAGAGGCGGAGTGTGAGTGCCTCGTGCCTTTTATAGTGAGATACCGCCCCTGAGTGTCCTGCCTGCTCATTGGTCATGTCCTGTTCTCAGTGTTCATTAGCTGCCCGCCTGTATATCATTACCTACATATCATGACAGTTACTAGGTTCCAAAAAGACATCATACAAAAAAAGATATCATGCAAACTGTGGCCACTCACTAGCTTTGTGTGCAGAGAGACTGAGGTGCAGTGAAGGACGAGGATTCTCCATTTGTAGAAGTATTCTGCCTGTGTAAGTCGAATATGCAACAGGGGGGTTGGAGTTGGGAAGGGAGATGAAAGAATGTGGAAAGCAGAGATTGCTTTGGCTTTTTATTAAAACAGCTTATTTTCTAGAGTTTGGCAAAGATTGATAATTCAAGGAAAGTTAAAGAAAGGTATGTATTTATAAATTAATCCACGATCATTCAGTGCCGATTGCAAAAACTGTGACTTTCTAAAAACAACTCGCTTATGTACAGCAGTTTTAATATTGTAAACCATTCCAAAGCACAGCACAGGATCAATTATCAAACAGAATTTCACACCGGGACCAATGACCAGAACCTTGGTCAAAGGTGTATTCTTCAAAGAAGCAATTTGGAGAAGGAGAGGGGACTCCAGAATTAAAGGCTGAGGCAGTTCAAAGTGTAGCAGGCAAATGTGGAGTGATGAAAATTTCTAAGTTCTCTTGTGGCTGGCTTTTCAAGGGGTTTACTTCCGACTCTGTCAGCGAGTTTCCAACGCTATGAAATGACACTTAGGATGTGATCCTACAGCCACACTTCGACGGAAAAACAGCTCGTCGCAGCACAATGTGGCTGTTGCAGGCAGGGAGACCCCTCTCCCGGGATCTACACGGCTCGCAACGCCTCACAGGATTCTACGCAATTTACGTTTTTGCAGATCTGCACATTACAGCGAGGCAGTAAGCCTGACTGTAATATGCAGATTCCCGAAATACCTGAGGCTTTGGGATTCAACCCCTTCGCCTCAGGGAAGGTCAGGGATTCCTTTGGGGGTCTAGGAGTAAAATGGCGTCCCAATCTCTCACTACAATAGGAGTTTTGGCGAGCAGAGCTCGCATTGTAAAAAATGGGTCTGTTTGTGGACTAGGCCAGACATTCTCTGTTCAGGCCCGTTATTCAACATGAGTTGCTTTGAATAGCCATTTGTTTGTCTGCACTGCTACTGCCGGGAAACACGTGGCTAAATGCGTTCGCTCGGGAACTTTGTTCCATTTTGGGTCGATCGCTCCCTTAGTCACTTTTTTGGGCCCTGCGGAGTTTCTCACTGGTTTAGCCCACACGTAGAAATTTATTTTCAACACTGGGGAGCTGGGATCGGGCCGCCATTTTGAAATGGTGACTGGATCTCGAAGTGAGCTTGTGGGTCTCCCACAACCCTCACCCGTGGACAATGCCACCCCTCGCACACCCTCAATTGAGGACACCCCGCTATGGGGTCCCTGGGCCACCTCACCTTCAGCCACACCCCCCAGGACCTACACCAGTCACCCCCCCCCCCTCAACCTCCCAGAGGCTCCTACTTACCTTCTTTGCACCCCCCATCAAACCCTCCCCTTCATCGCTCCTTTCCTGGGCATGGACCCCCTCGGGCCATGACCCCTGGCAATGCCACCTGGCACCCAGGCAGTGCCCCTGCCAACTTGGCAGTGCCACCTGAGCACCTTGGCAGTGCCAAGGTGCCAGCTGGGCAGTGCCAATGTGCCTACGTTCCAGGCAGAGGGTCAGGGGACCACCCTGCACTATTCCTGACCACTCCGGGGGTCTCCGATGGGTTCTCCACGGCACTCTGGGGTAGCGAATTCCAGAGATTCGCAACCCTTTGAGAGAAGTATCTTCTCCGAAACTCTTTATAAATTTGCTATCACCTTATCCTGAGACTACGACCTCTCATTCTAGAATACCCCATAACAGGAAGCACCTGCTCCCTGTCTACTTTATCAATGCCTTTTATCATCTTATATGCCTCAATTTGATCTCCCCTCATTCTTCTAAACTCTCGGGAGGATAGGCCTAAACTGCTCAATCTCTCTTCATAAGACACACCCCTCATATCTGGAATCAATCTACTGAACCTCCTCTGAATTGCCTCCAATGCCACGACATCTTTCCTCAAATAAGGGGACCAACCTGTGCAGAATACTCCAGGTGTGTCTCAGCAATGCCTTGTTGCGACAACACGCCCGTACCTATATACTCCATTCCTTTAGCTATAAATCTGTGCACAATTTTAGTTATAGAATCTTCTATATCCAAGTCATGAATATAGAACTTAATAGTTGAGGCCCAAGGACCAAACCCGGTGGAACCCCACTAGCTACAATCTTGCCATTCAGAAAAAGACCCATTAGCCTGACTCTCTGTCTCCTGTCCGTTATCCAGTCTTCTATCCTATTTAATAAATTACCCCTAATATCATGTGATTTAACGTTGTGTGTTAACCTTCTGTATGGCACCTTAACAAACCCCTTCCTGAAGTCCAGAGATACAACATCGACAGGATCCCCATTATCCACTTGACCTGTCACATAGAATCACTACAGTGCAAAAGGAGGCCATTCGGTGTATCGAGTCTGCACCAACCTGCTGAAAGAGCACCCTACCTATGCCCAATCCCCCTCCCATTCACGTACTCCCACCTAGAGGCAATTTAGCATGACCAATCCACCTAACCTGCACATCTTTGGACTTTGGGAGGAAACCGGAGCACCAGGAGGAAACCCACGCAGACATGGGGAGAACGTGCAAACTCCACACTGATAGTCATCCAAGATTGGAAATGAAATGAAAATCGCTTATTGTCACAAGTAGGCTTCAATGAAGTTACTGTGAAAAGCCCCTAGTCGCCACATTCCGGTGCCTGTTCGGGGAGGCTGTTACAGGAATTGAACCGTGCTACTGGCCTGCCTTGGTCTGCTTTCAAAGCCAGCGATTTAGCCCTGTGCTAAACAGCCCCTGTTTATGGTCCAATACCATAATGGAATGGAACCCGGGTCCCTTGTACTGTGAGGCAGCAGTGCTAACCACTGTGCTACCATGCTACATTCTTTGTTTTTATTTTATTAAAATTTACTACAACCATTACCTCTCCCGTTGCCTTTTATTGCAGACACGTTTGTCATTTAATCTCGCCCACCCTCTAACCAATCCCTGACTTTCCCTTTTGTCCTACCTGGTCCTCTCCCTTTCTCATCAGCATCAAACTCAGCACATTTCTTCCTCTCTTTAGTTCTGAAGTAGAGTTATATTGGATGTGAAATGTTTACTCTGTGTCTCTCTCCACATATGCTGCCAGACCGGCTGTGTTTTCCAGTTGCTTCTGTATTTATTTTAGATCTGCATGTAGTGGTAGGAAAAACACTATTTACTGTCCAGGGTAAAATAAATGTCCTTCATCTGGTTTTGTGGATCATTACAGTGGAAATGTGCTATACCAGGCTCAAAGAGCATCAGCTCACCGGGAGCAAAGTTGCGAGAACGGCCTTTCCAACATAAAGAAACCCTCTGACCCTCCCATTTCACCAAGTGTCAGAAAGAACAAGGTTCAGTCCTGGATGTGATTAACAGAAGCAATAACAGAAACAGCAGAATCCAACCCGTCATCACTCGTGGACTCGCCGATATCGCAGTAGAATGGATGACCGAGTGAATCCCTTGCCACGCTCAGTCAAGGTAAATGGCCACTCCCCAGTGTGAACTCGCTGGTGTCTCACTCGGATAGATGACTGAGTGAATCTCTGACAAAGAAGGACTTTGGGAGAAAAGTGGAGAGGTACTGAAAAAGAAAAACCTCGGGAGGACATTTATTTTAATGATCTCTGCCCCACAAGGACAGGTGGAGGGTATCCCACTTCTATAAATCAGATTTGACCCATTAACGAGACTAGCATAATTGAATTTATAAGCGATGCCCAATCGTGGGCCACCCAGATATCCAGACACCGAGAGCTAGATTTAGCAAGGCAAAAAGGTAACATCCCGAGAACGGCTCCCCTCCCTGAGGGATTAACCAGGAAGTATTTGCTTTATCCAAATTCAATTTATACCAAGAGAAGGAGTCAAAACTCGTAAGTCGCTTCATAATCGAACCCATAGCAGATACTGGGTCCGGAATATAAAGAAGCAGATCATCTGCGGACAAGGACACTGTATGCTCCCACCCCGATTTATCCCCCTCCACTTACTGGAAGGCCTCAGCGCTATGGCTGGTGCTTCTATTATGAAAGCAAATAGGAGCGGAGACAATGGACATTCCTGCTTCGTGCCCCTATTCCGTGGAAAATATCCGAAGTTGAAGGATTTTGTGCGAACACTAGTAGTGGGGCCCTATACAGTAAACAAATCCAGGATGTAAACTTTTGCCTAAATCCAAACCTCCCAAGAATCTCAAAGAGATATCCCCACTCCACCATATCAAGCCCTTTTTCAGTGTCCAGGGAAACAATCACTTTCAGCTCGGGCACTGGAGACGGGGAAGAGGACAATATTTAACAGTCAACGTATATTGGCCGACAATTGTTGACCCTTGACGAAGCCCTGTCTGATCTTCCGAGGTCACCTCTGGGAGCCAGGACTCTAACCGCAGCGTCAGCATGTTTGCAAATAATTTAGCGTCTGCATTCAAAAGCGAAATAAATCAAAACAACACAAATTCCGTAAGGTCTTTGGCCTTCTTAAGGATCAGTGAAATAGAGGCCTGCGCAAGTATAACGGGCAACGAGCCCCAGGACAAGGAGTCATTAAACGTATCAAACATTAGAGAGATCAATTGTCCTGCAAACCTCTTATAGAACTCAATGGGGAATCCATCAGGGGCAGGAGCTTTACCCAACTGCATTAACCCAATACATTTCTTAATTTCCTCAGGGCTCAACGGGGTTCCAACTCTTCCCGCCTCTCCCTCTCCGCCACTGGGATGGATAATCCATCCAAAAATCCGTCATGGCCGAATTCTCCACCAGGGGCTCCTATCTACAGAGATCCCGATCAAATGTTTCAAAAGCCACTTTGCCCTCAGGAGGCGCAGAAATCAAACTGCCCTTCGAGTCCTTTATCTACACAGTCTCCGGGGAAGCTGCCTGCCACCTCAGCTGATGAGCTAAAAGGCAACTGGCTTTCGCTTCGTGCTCACAAAATACCCCCGTCGCAGCTGGCCTAGCGCCTTACCCGTTGATAGTAATTCAAATAATTGTCTGCGCAGTTTTTTCCTGCTTGCCAGCAACTTCAGGGTTGGGACAAGTGACCATTGATGGTCCACATCAAGGATCGAGTCAGCCAGCCTCTGCTACTCCACCCCCGCAGTCCTTTCCATGTGCGCTTTGTAGGAAATTATCTCTCCCCTGATAATCACCTTACAGGCTTCCCACAATGCAGAAGGTGAGATAAACTCGCTCTTATTAATTTTAATATATTCCCCAATGGCATTGGGCATGTGTTCGCAAAATCTTTGTCCACTAACACTGCCGTCTCCAATCTCCAAGGCGGACGTTGGGAGGGACCGGTCTCTGGTACCAACTACACAAAATGTGGCGCATGGTCTGAGTCACAATCACCAAATTACCCCACCCTCTCCACCAAACGGAGGTGAGACCTACCCGCCACAAAAAAGTTAATACTTGAGTAAACCTGGTCGACGTGGGGGGTAAAAAGAAAAATCTTTTAAGCTTTGGGTGCAGAAAATGCCATGGACCTACTTCCCCTATCTGCTCCATGAAAACCAATAACACCTTGTTCATACTGATGGAGTCAAAGATTTGGGCCTGGGTCAATCCATCCTGGGATCCTGAGCACAAGTTAAGTCCCCACTCCCAAGATTAGCTGACGTGAGTCCAGGTCAGGAACGGAGATTGGCAGCTTGTTAATAAAACCCTTATCATCCCAATTCATTAAACATTAACCAGGACTACCGAGTTGCCTGCCACGAACATTCACATGTCTATCATTAGGGTCCACCAAGATCTTGGCGGTGGAAAATTGAACCCTCTTACTGATTAAAATTGCAGCACCCCAGGCCCTCCCATCAAAGCCCAAATGAAAAACTTGTCCCATCCACCCCTTCCCCAACCTTGTCTGGTCACGACCCGCAAATGAGTCTTCTGCAGAAACACCACATCAGCATTCAAACTCTTAAGATGAGCAAATACCCTCGATCTTTTCACTGGGACATTCAAACCCCTTGCATTCCAGGTGACCAAACGAATTGGGGACCAGTCATCCGCCTTCGACCTCTCAGCCACTTCCACCAAGAGGAATTATCTAACAGTTACATAGAAAGTACAAGTATCAGGCACACCCACAATGGCCGCCAGACCCGCGAACATGACAAAATGAAGGAAGCTCTGCAGTCACCGTCAACAAACGATCCTTGCCCTCACCCCCTCCTCCCCCACCCCCAGACAATACCACACCCACATATCAAAAACAGTAGGGTGAACAAAAACACTAAAACCTACTTCTAATAAACCTAACTTAAAATAAGACCATAAGACATAGGAGCAGAATTAGGCCACTCGGCCCATGGAATCTGCTCCGCCATTCAATCATGGCTGATATTTTCTCATCCCCATTCTCCTGCCTTCACCCCATAACCCCTGATTCCCTTATTAATCAAGAACCTATCTATCTCTGTCATAAAGACACCCAATGACTTGGCCTCCACAACCTTCTGTGACAAAGAATTCCACAGATTCACCACCATCTGGCTGAAGAAATTCCTTCTCATCTCGGTTTTAAAGGATCGTCCCTTTAGTCTGAGATGCTGTCCTCTGGTTCTAGTTTTTCCTACAAGTGGGAACATCCTCTCCACGTCTACTCTATCACAGTATCCTGTAAGTTTCAATAAGATTCCCCCCTCATCCTTCTAAACTCCAACTAGTACAGACCCAGAATCCACAACCGTTCCTCAGACTACCTTCATTCCAGGGATCATTCTTGTGAACCTCCTCTGGATGCTTTCCAAGGCCATCACATCCTTCCTTAGATACAGGGCCCAAAACTGCTCACAATACTCCAAATGGGGTCTGACCAGAGCCTGAGACAACCTCAGAACTACATCCCGGGTCTTGTATTCTAGCCCTCTTGACATGAATGCTAACATTGCATTTACCTTCTTAATTGCCGACTGAACCTGCACGTTAACCTTAAGAGAATCATGAATAAGGACTCCCAAGTCCCTTTGTGCTTCTGATTTCCTAAGCATTACCCCATTTAGAAAATAGTCTATGCCTAAATTCCTCCTTCCAAAGTGCATTACCTCACACTTTTCCACATTGTATTTCATTTGCCACTTCACTGCCCACTCTCCTAGCTTGTCCAAATCCTTCTGCAGCCCCCTTGCTTCCTCAATACTACCTGTCCCTCTACAGATCGTTGTATCATCTGCAAACTTGGCAACAGTGCCTTCAGTTCTTTCTTCCAGATCATTAATGTATATTGTGAAAAGTTGTGGTCCCAGCACAGACACCTGAGGCACACCACTAGTCACCGGCTGCCATCCTGAAAAAGACCCCTTTATGCCCACTCACTGCCTTCTGCCCGTCAGCCAATTCTCTATCCATGCCAGGGTCATACCCTTAACACCATGTGCTCTTTAACTTATTTAACAGTCTCCCATGCGGCACCTTGTCAAAGGCCTTCTGGAAATCTAAATAACTCATGCCCACTGGATCTCCTCTTGTCTAAATTCCTTGTTACCTCCTCAAAGAACTCTAACAGATTTGTCAGACATGACCTCCCTTTGACAAAGCTGTGTTGACTCAGTCCTATTTTACCATGCACTTCCAAGTACTTTGCGATCTCATCTTTAATAACAGATTCTAAAATCTTACCAATGACCAAAATGACCACCGGTGTCTTCCACCGTGAAGACTGATGAAAAGTAACTATTCAGTTCATCTGCCATTTCTTTGTTTCCTATTATTACTTCTCCAGCCACATTTTCCAGTGGTCCAATGTCTATTTTTGCCTCTCTCTTACCTTTCATATATTGAAAGAAACTCTTCCTATCTTCCTTTATATTACTAGCTAACTTGCCCTCATATTTCATCTTCTCTCCCCTTATTGCTTTTTTAGTTGTCCTCTGTTCGCTTTTAAATGATTCCCAATCCTCTGGCTTCCCACTAGTCCTTGTCTCTTTGTATGCTTTTATGCTGTCCTTTTTTCTTTCTTTCTTTTTTTATAAATTTAGAGTACCCAATTCATTTTTCCCAATTTAGGGGCAATTTAGCATAGCCAATCCACTTACTCTGCACATCTTTGGGTTGTGGGGGCGAAACCCACCCAAACAGGAGGAGAATGTGCAAACTCCACATGGACAGTGACCCAGAGCCGGGATCGAACCTGGGACCTCGGCGCTGTGAGGCTGTAGGGCTAACCCACTGCGCCACCGTGCTGCCCGTCCTTTAATGCTGTCCTCGACTTCCCTCGTCAACCATAGATGCCTTGTCCTGCCCTTAACATGTTTCCTCCTTGGGATTAATTTCTGCTGTGCCTCCTGAATAACCCCCAAAACTCCTGCCATTGCTGTTCCAGAGTCTTCCCTGCTAGTCTCCTTTCCCAATCAACTCTGGCCAGCTCCTCCTTCACGTCTTTGTAGTTACCCTTATTTAATTGTAATACCGTTACATCTGACTCCAGCTTCTCACTCTCAAACTGCAGGGTAAATGCTATCATATTGTGGTCACTGCTCCCCAAGTTGTTCCTTCACCTTAAGATCCCTAATCAAGTCTGCCTCATTATACATCACCAAATCCAGAACTGCCTGTTCCCCAATGGGCTCTACCACAAGCTGCTCCAAAAAAACATCTCAAACATTCCACAAATTCCTTTTCTTGGGATCTACTACCAACCTGATTTTCCCAGTCCATGTGCATATTGAAGTCACCCATGATTATTGTGATATTGCCTTTTTTATGTGCTTTCTCTATCTCCTGATTTATTTTCTGTCCCACATCCTGACTACTGCTAGGAGGCCTGTCCATACCAATCATCAGGATCTTATGACCTTTGCGATTCCTCAACTCTACCCAAAGAGATTCTATGCCTTCTGATTCTATATCGCTCTTTGTTATTGATTTAACTTCATTTCTTACAAACAATGCACTCCCACCCCCTTTGCACATCTGCCTGTCCTTTCGATAGGACACATATCCTTGTATATTTAGATCCCAGTCCTGATCCCCTTGCAACCACGTCTCTGTGATGTCCACAACATTGTACTGGCCAATTTCAATGTGCACAACAAGCTCATTTACCTTGTTCTGTAAACTGCGCGCATTAAGGAACAATACCCTCAGTCCTGCATTGACAACCTCTCTTCTCACACTTGTCACCTTTTTTGTTCTCTATTTCCCCTTCAGTTATGACACCTTCTAAGCTAACGCTCTGGTTCCCACCCCCCCTGCCATATTAATTTAAATCCTCCCGAGTGACACCAGCAAACCTCCCAGCCAGGATATTGGTGCCCCTCGAGTTTAGATGCAACCCGTCCTTCTTGTACAGGTCGCACCTGCCCAGGAAGAGATCCCAATGGTCCAGAAAACTGAAACCTCTCTCCTACACCACTGGTTTAGCCACGTGTTTAGCTGCACTATCCTCCTATTTCAAGGCTCACTGGCACCTGGCACAGGGAGTAATCCTGAGATCACAACCCTAGACGTCCTGCTTCTTAGCTTACTGCCTAACTCCCTGAACTCCTTCTGCAGGACCTCATCACTCCTCCTGCCTATGTCATTAGACCTATGTGTACTATGACCTCTGGCTGTTCACCCTCCCCCTTCAGGATGTCCTATGTTCGTTCAGAGACATCCTTGACCCTGGCACCAGGGAGGCAACATTCCACCCTGGAGTCTCTTTCACGTCCACAGAAGCGCCGATTCGTGCCCCTTACTATGGAGTCCCCTATAACTATCGCTCTCCTGCACTTTGCCCTCCCCTGCTGAGCAACAGAGCCAGTTGTGGTTCCACTGTTCTGGCTGCTGTTGTTTTCCACTGATGGGTGGGTGGGGGGGGGGGGTGGGGGGCAGTATACTAAAAGGTGTACCTGTTAGAGAGGATTCCTGCACTGACTGCCTGCCCCTTCTGGTGGTCACCCATCTCTCTGCCTGCACCTTGGGTGAGACCACATTTCTATAACTCCTATCTATGACGCTTTCCGCCACCTGCATGCTCCTAAGTGCATCCAACTGCTGCTCCAACCGAACCACGCGGTCTGTGAGGAGCTGCCATTGGTTACACTTGCTGGAGATGTAGTTGACCGGAACGCTGGAAGCGTCACAGATCTGCCACATCTCACAGTTGGATCACTGCACCCTGCTAAGTGACATTTAAGCACTAGTTAATTAATTTGAAATAAACACTTGAATTATTGTTAGATTGAGTTACAATTAACTATATGGCCCTGACGCTAGAATTTTTACTGTAAAATTAAATGCTAAATAAGTCTGCCCTCAGGTTTAGTTACTCCACTACCTAGTTAATTAATTAGATTTGTTTTGCAATGTTTTTTTTTTCAAAATGAACAGATTTCCAACCAGCCAATCAGGTCACAGCTTTACAGTGATGTCACTTCAGTTTCTCTCCCCCCCCACCCACAATTTGGAAAGGTATTAAAATCACTTACCTATCCAGGATGCTCTCTGGATCTCTCCCTGCAGATTAACAGTTACAGGTCAGAAGAAAGAAAACGGAACTAGAGGGAAAAAGCAGCTCCTCCCACTCTGCACTGAATTACTGCATACCGCCACCGGAACTCTAGTTGTGAATTTCTCAATATCATATGGATGCTTGGAATGCCTGCTCGGGTGAGTGCCTTAGTTTCTAGCACTTTGTCCTGCCGTCTGATCTTTCATAACTTCCAAGGCAGCTCATGTAAAATCTTCTTACCATGATGGTGGTAGACAGTCCATGTCTTGCACGTATGAAGCAGAATGGATAGGACTTATGCCCTATATACTTTTAGTTTTGTAGACAGACTTATTCTTTTTAATTCCCAGACTGATAGTTGAAGTCAGCCAAAGGTTAAATTTGCTTTGGCAATTCTTGTTATGTGTCTCATCATCAATACAGCCACTTTGAAAGAGTGTGCGGCCAAGATAAATGAACTTAGCCACTGCTGACGTGCTCTGGCCATGTGCTGAAATCTTGTGTTTTGAGACAAGACTTTCCTGGAGAAGGCTGGTAAATTACTTCTGTTTTCTTCGGGCTGATCATAAATTGTCGCATATACTGGGGAAAAGTTCATGCAAAATTGCACGTTCAGTTCTGAACCATCAGCCAACATACAATCAGCAGCAAACAGGAAATTTTGAAGTGTGTCCATAGAAACCTTACAGTGCAGAAGAAGGCCATTGTCCCATCGAGTTTGCACCGACTTTCCGAAAGAGCGCTCTACCACGGCCCACTCCCTCGCCCTATCCCTGTAGCCCCATGCATTGATCATGGCCAATTCACCTAGCCTGCACATCTTTGGATAGTGGGAGGAAACCCACGCATATACGGAGAGAAGGTGCAAACTCCAGACAGTCACCCAAGACTGGAATCAAACCCGGGTCCCTGGCTCTGCGAGGTAGCAGTGCTAACCAGTGTACCACCCATAGATCCTTGTTAGCCATAATTTTGAAGCTAGGAGGATAACCATCAATGCAGACATCAGATAGCATGGTGGAAAAAAAACACAAAGATGGTTGCTAGCATGCAGCCCAGCTCAACACCATTAATGACTGGGATTGAGTCATGATCCAGGACATGCATAAGCATGCCAACATGGAACCTCCGAGCCATCGCGATGAATTTCTCAGTGCAGCCAAGTTTCGCATTACCTCCCAAAGGCTCTCACTCTCACTGTGACAAAGGCTTTGATCAGATCAATAAACATGGCAGAGTTTTATATTCTGTCCTGTGCATTTCTCCTGGAGCTGTTGAAGTGAAAAAAACATCAATAGTTCCTCAACATTTTCTGAAACCTCAGACACTCAAGCAGCAGATCCTGGTCAAGATATTGTACTAAACAGTTCGGAAGGAAGGAAGTACTCCCCTTGGAGGCTGTACAGCAAAGGTTCACTAGATGGGATGCGAGGGTTAATCTATGATGAGCAGTTGTGCAAACTGAGTCAATATTTTCTGCAGTTTAAAAGAATAAGAGATGATCGCACTAAAACACAAAAGATTCTTAAGAGGCTTGACAGGGTAGGCACTGGACGAACATTGACTGAGGAATCCAGAACATGGGTGGGTGGGAGGGTCGGGGAGCTGTGCAGGGGACAATGTCTTGGTTTATGGGGATGATCAGTGAGGATTCAGGTGAGGAGACACTTTTTCACTCAGAGGATTGTGTATCTGTGGAATTGTTTAACCTAGAGGGCTATGGATTCTCCATCAGTAAACATATGCAAGGCTGGGATAGACAGATTTTTGGGCCTGGATTTCCACAGAGATGTGGAGACTCTGCAGTATATCCAAAATGGCTCCTCTACCATGGCCCACTCCCTCGCCCTATCCCCGTAGCCCCATGCATTGATCATGGCCAACCTGGATCTTCAACCCGAAGTCCAACCCCATATCTGTCAGAAAGCACTTTTGGCAGTTTGGGGGGGGTGGGGGGGGGGGGGGTGCATATATGACTCCCACATTGCAAGTTGAAACTCAAATTCAGCTATAATCGGACTGGCACACTCAGCAGAGCGTGTTGTCTATTCCTGCTCTGGTCTCATGTTTTTAAGTATGTCATTGGAGATACCAAATCAGTTGGTGTGAGTCAGCTTAAGTTACATCAGCAGTGGTATATTAGCCCAAGGGCTTCAGCTGTGCACCCCTTTCAGCCTCCGATGGACTGGCTAACTAGCTGCCGACAGAGTGCAGAAGAACAAATATACTTGGCTTTTGTTCTCTCATTTCTCTGCCAACATCCGCAAACTGCACTGGCAAACGTATCAGATGGAAAGCAGGACTCAGCAAGTCCAGGCACAAATAAGCAGATTCCTTTATTGAAGCATGCCTGGACATGTCAGAAATGAGGTATTTGAGGTTGGAAAAGAATGCTGAGAAACAAAGTGAAAGTTGAAGGTCACCCAAAAACTAATATCGACTGGAATACTTATTAGCACTGACATTCACCTTTAAAAAAGCAAGACAGTAAATTTTCAGATCTTTCTCATTTAGCATGGCAGTCAGTCACAAGGCATAGTTCGCTTCTTGCGGGGGGAGGGGGGGGGGGGGGGGGGGAGAAATACTCCTGACGGTTACTGCTAAATGATTCCATTTAATGTCAGTAGTTCTCTTTTTATTCCCCTCCATCCAGTTGCTTTACTGTCAGACCATCGGCCAACAATTGCAAATGCTGCAGGTGTATTGAAATTCTACCTAATACATTCTGGTGATGGTCTAGAATGAGGCCAGTGGGAGGTTGGCCCGATTCCTGTTGCCAAAGAAACTGGTTATGGTATTAGCCGGCTGTGATCTCATCCTGTATCAGTGCAAAGAAAAGAAACTTTGTTTCATTATTTCCACAAGCGGTGATGGTCATTACAGCACTGACCCAATACTCTCTTCTGATGGAAGTTCAAAGAAAATGGTGGCTGCCGCAAATGAGGAGCAAGTTACAAATTTGTGCTCCCTCCACACAGCTTTTCCAACTAGTAATACCAACTGGTCCTGGATTTTCCAGACCTTCTGCTGTGTTGCATCATTGCAAGTTTGTCAGAAGAACCTTTGGGAATCATAGGGCACATTCCCCAAGATTTTCATGCCCAGGTTTCCCACATGACAACACAGACACATTTCAAAAGTACTTAACTGGCTGGAAAGTGCTCTGGAAGATTGTATTTATCTATAAATACAATTCTTCCTTTCAATTTCCAGACTTTACAGAAGGAAGGGGAACAGACAAAAAATATTTGCATTTATATAGCAACTTCAGGAAGTTTTTTTTTTTAAAAAAGTATTATTATTCAAGTTTTTAGCATTTTAACATTCTACAAAATAAAAACATTACATCCCCAAATACCATAAACCCTGCACCAACCAACCCCACCCCCCCAATTGTTGATGGCAACTAGCTCTCTGAAACGCAAAATAAACAGGCCCCATCTCTTGTGAAACCCCTCATTTGCCCCCCTTAGGACAAATTTCACCTTTTAAAATTTTTTTTTTAGAGTACCTAATTAATTTTTTTCTCCAATTAAGGGGCAATTTAGCATGGCCAATCCACCTAACTCGCACATCTTTGGGTTGTTGGGGTTAAATCCATGCAGGAGAATGTGCAAACTCCACAAGGACAGTGACCCAGGGCTGGGATTTGAACCCGGGTCTGCAGCGCCGCAGTCCCAGTGCTAGCAACTGCGCCACATGCCGCCCCCAAATCTCACCTTCTCAAGATGTAAGAACTCTGTTAGCTCCCCCAGCCACGCCAAGGCACAGGGGAGAGAAGCTGACCTCCACTCCAACAGAACCCGCCTGCGAGCGATCAACAAGGCAAAGGTAAAAACATCTGCCCCTGCTCCCCTCTGCAACTTCAGCAGGTCTGACACCCCGAATATGGCCTCCCGGGGACCTGGCTCCAAATCCACTTGCAGGATCGCTGACATGGTGCTGAAAACCCCCCAAAATTTCTCCAACTTCGGGCAGGACCAGAACTCGTGCACATGATTAGCCGAGCCCCACCCACACCATTCGAAAGAATCCTCTAACGCCTCAAATAGCCGGCTCGCCCTTGACTTCGTCACCACCTTCAAATATTTCAACCCCAGCCTCGCACGCGAGGTTGATACATTCACCCTCCACAGCACCTCAGACCGCAGTCCCTCCTCCAGCACCATCCCCAACTCCTTCTCCCACTTGGCCTTAACCCCTTCACCTTATCCGACTCCAATGTCCTCCCATAAATCGCAAAGACAACTCCACCCTCCAACTCCATGACTGACAGCACCTCCTCCAACAACGAGGAGTCAGGCGCTATTGGAAAGGTCGCAAAAAACCTTCTATCAAAGTCCCGGACCTGTATATACTGAAAACCTTCCACCCGCAGAAACCCAAACTTCCCTCTCCAAGCTTGCAAACTACCCCTCCTAAAACAAATCCTTCATCTCCTTCACCCCTCTCTCTTCCCACCCCCAAAACCTTGCATCCATCCTCCCCGGCTCAAATCCATGATTCCCCCAAATTGGCATAAGCATCAACCCCACTCCTGAATTTGCCACCAAATCTTCAATGTGGCCACTCCAGGATTTCCCAAATACTTCCCTGGGACAAAAGGAAGGGGCACCATCGCACGTGCCTGCAACCCCAACCTACTACAAGAACTCGCCTCGATCCTCACCCGTAAAGTCTACGACTCCCTACACCAGCCCTGCACCTTCTCCGCATTTGTCGCCCAGTAATAATACAAGTTCAGAAGGCCCCAAACCCCCAAATGCAGACCTCTCTAAAGTGCCGCCTTCCTTATCCTGGCCAGCTTCCCTACCCAAACAAACAACAAAACCACATGCCCACCCCATAAAAATGATTTCAGCAAAAAAAGACAGGTAGGCACTGAAATAAAATAAAAACTGTGACAATATGTTCATCTTAGCGGCCTGCACCCGACCTGCCAACGACAGGGGACGATTGTCCCACCTCAATAAATCCGCTTTCACCCTCCCAACAGAACTCATAAAGTTAAGTTGACACCTGAATGGTTGTTGACACCTGAAATGGCAACCCCCCCACTCCAATCCCCACCCCTGGAGAAGACACCACAAAATACTTGCTTTTCCCCAAATTCAACTTGCATCCCAAAAACTCACCTAATCTCTTTTGCAGACCCATTATGTCCCCCATCGAAGAGCTCGGGTCCAAAATACATAACAGCAGATCATCCGGTTACAGAGACACCCTGTGTTCCACCCCCCCCCACCCACACACACACTATCCCCATCCATAAATCCGAGCTCCTTAATGCACGCTTAGTAAGTTTTAAAGTGCTTTACAGCCAATTAAATACTTTTTGAAGTAAATAGCAAATACTGCAGCCAATTTGCGCACAGTAAGCTGATTGAGTGAATAAATATTGGACAGGATACATAGAATCATAAAAAATAGGAACGCCCTCATTATTCTGAACTCCAGTGAATACAATCCAAATCGATTCAATCTCTCTTTATAAGTCAGTCCCGCCATCCCCGAAATCAGTCTGGTAAACCCTCACTGCACTCCAACTAGAGTAAGAACATTCTTCCTCAGGTAAGGAGACCAAAACTGCACACAACGGGTGGAATTTCCCGGCTGTTAACGCCGGTGGGATATTCCGGTCCCACTGAAGGTGCATGGGTTTTCCAGCGACGAGGGGTGCAGTCAACCGGAAAATCCCACTGGTGGACTGCCTCCGCCGCCAAAAAAAGCGTTGGGGTGTTTGGTAAATGCTGCCCAATATTCCAGGTATGGCCACATCAACGGTCATGTATAATTACAGCAAGACATCCCTGCACCTGTACTCGAATTCTCTCGCAATGAAGACCAGCATACCATTTGCCTTCTTTACCGCCTGCTGTATCTGCATGCTTACCTTCAGTGACTGGTGTAAGAGGACCCCCAGGTCTCGTTGCACATTCCCCTCTCGTAATTTATGGCCATTTAGATAATAGTCTGCTTTCTCGTTTGTCATGTGAGAGTACCTTTAAGAAATGGGTGTTTATAAATGGGTGTGTACATAAGTATCTGTAGTGAGAGTACTTTTAAGAAATGGGTGTTTATTACTGCAGTGATGTCAGAGAGTGGGTGGAGCTGGGCTGTCTGTCAGCTTTTTACTTTCGTTTTAGGCTGTTTGCTGCAGGGTGTCTTTTAGTTTCGTTTTCAGAGCTGGATAGCTGCAGTCACAGCCAGAAGGTGTATTAGAGTCTCTCTCTGTAATCTAAAGAATGTAAATCAATCCTTTGGTGATTTAAAACTAAGAACTGCTCTCAGTAGTGACTTTAACCTGATGTGCTTCTGTTGAAAGTTGTTTTTAAAGTCTCATGGATGTTAAAAAGACAGTTTAAGGATTACTTAGTGTGTATTCTTTGGGAGTCCTATTTTCATTGATGGTTGCCAAGATGTTCACTGTATGTTTTAAAAAGGTTAACTGGAGTTCATAGAATAAACATTGTTTTGCTTTAAAAAATACTTTTCCATTTCTGCTGTAGCACACCTGTAGAGTGGGCCGTGTGCTCCCCATACCACAATCTAGTAAAAGTTGTGGGTCAGGTGAACTCCATGATACACTTTGGGGTTCTCTAAACCCTGGCCCATAACACGTTTTAGCTACCAAAATGGATGACCTCGCATTGATCCAAATTATACTGAATCTGCCATTCATGTGCCCATTCACTCAACTTGTCGAAATCGCACTGAAGGATCTCTACATCCTCCTCACAGCTCACCCTCCAACCCAACTTGGTGTCATCTGCAAAATTGGAGATATTGCATTTGTTCCCTCATCTAAATCATTAATATATTGTGAATAGCTGGGGTCCTAGCACCGATCCCTATGGTACCCCACTAGTCACTGTCTGCTAATTTGAAAAAGACCCTTTAAGTCCTACTATTTGTTTCCTGCCTGCCTACCAGTTTTCTATCCAATTCAATACATTACTAGTAATAGCACCCCCTTTAATTTTTTAAAATAAATTTAGAGTACCCAAATTCATTTTTTCCAATTAAGGGGCAATTTAGTGTGACCAATCCACCTAGCCTGCACATTTTTGGCTTGTGGGAGTGAAACCCACGCAAACACGGGGAGAATGTGCAAACTCCACATGGACAGTGACCCAGAGTCGGGATCGAACCTGGCACCTCGGCGCTGTGAGGCTGCAGTGCTAACCACCATGGGATTTCAACAGCAGATGATGAGGCAACGGTGGAGTCGGGACATGTTACAAAGGTGGAAATAGGTGGTCTCAGCGATGGTGCAGATAGGTGGTCAGAAGCTCATCTTGGGTCAAATGTAACACCAAAGTTCCAAAGAGTCAAGTTTAGCCTTTAGGCTGTTGCAAGACAGATGGATGGCGTGGGTAGCGAGAGAATAGAGTTTGTGGGTGGGATTACAAACAATGGCTTAGGCTTCTCAATGTCTAGTTGGAGGAACTTGCTTCTCATCCAGTGCCGGATATCAGATAAGCACTTGACAATCAACAGTGGAGGCATCTAACCTTGAGAATATCCAGCTGTGGCACATCTTCATTCACACATTATGCAGCTTTGTTTCAGAGAAGAAAGTCTCTCCTTCAGTAATCTTTCCAGGCTTTTTACGCAGGGTTCATTGAGAACTTGATTGCCAATGAGTAAGTTCTCATTACACGTATCCAGTCTAGGAGGGGCAGCACTGTAGCATAGTGGTTAGCACAATTGCTTCACAGCTCCAAGGTCCCAGGTTCGATTCCCGGCTTGGGTCAATGTCTGTGCGGAGTCTGCACGTTCTCCTCGTGTCTGCGTGGGTTTCTTCCGGGTGCTCCGGTTTCCTCTCACAATCCAAAGATGTGCAGGTTAGGTGGATTGGCCATGCTAAATTGCCCTTAGTGTTGGGTGGGGTTACTGGGTTATGGGGATATGGTGGGGGTGTGGGCTTGGGTAGGGTGCTCTTTCCAAGAGCCGGTGCAGACTCGATGGTCCAAATGTCCTCCTTCTGCACTGTAAATTCTATGATTCTATGAACATCAATTTGCCATCAGGAAGATTGCCTGAGCTCTTTAACTCTTAAAACTACCCAAAGCATTAACTTCCATGTTCAAACCCATTTTGCACCCTCAGTCTTTCAAAATATCTGCTTTCCATTTCAAACAGTTAGAAACTCGAGATTCAGAAATAATTCACCGCTTCTGAGACTTTCCTTTGAGTCCACGTTTTCTTCAAATTGTTCAATGCATCAACTTGCTGGTACCTGACGAACCACAAATCCTTTTTTTTTGTTGTGCAATTCCTCCTTCACTCACACAACAGCAACAAATGGGTGCTTTGTCCTCTAACTCTGACCTGTTCCAGACCTAACACTGTATGACTCTGCAGCTTCTTCCCTCTGCTCACCTACCATCTATCTCTGGGCTCATCTCTTGCTCAAAAACCACGATTTCCCTTTTTGACTCAACTGCACGGCCTTAGCTTAATGTCAGCTGACTTTATTAATGGCTTCTTTTTCAAAGGTATTGTATCTGTGCCCTTGGAATTGTTGCCAGTGCCCCTCCCTCAAAAGACTATCTTAAATTTCTTCATCGTCTCAAGCTGTCATCTCGTTTCTAAACTTCCTTTACTCTTACTGCCATTCAACTCTGTCTTTACCGTTCCCACGATTCTCTATTCAAACTCAGTCAGTCAATTTTCTGATTTCCTGCTCCACCCACAATACCATCCTGTTCCAAATCACACCCCTCCCCACCCCACCCAGCCCCACCCCTACTCTCGGTGTGGACATGGCACATCAACCTCCTTAATTCCCCTGGTGTGTTCAACCACCTCATGCTCCTTCGCAAATCTGGAAAGTATACAAAGAGGAGGAAAGGGCGACAGCAGGTAGAGCTACAAAAAGGGACGTGAAAATAAACTTGTAAGGGGTATCAAAATCAACACAGGCGTTTTCAGTTGCATTAAGGAAAAAGAAGAAGTTGGTCAGAAGCAATATCGGCCCCTTGAAAACCAACAAGTGAATGTCAATGAAAATATAGAAATGGCAGACAGGCTGAATTACTTTGTACCGGTTGAGTAAGAGGTCAGCATGCCAGACATCCCAAGGAAGCTGTAATTGAATCAGAAGTTACGTAAGCAAGATAACAGTAATGGAAATATTAATGGCATTAAAGAATGATACAAGTCCCAGAACCAGACGATGTCCCTCCTGAAAATTTAAATGAAGTCAGTAAGAATAATGTAGATGTCACAACTATAATCTTCCAAAGCGCTTGCAATTCGGCAACTTTTCCTTTAGATTGAAAAATTGTGTATGTCAGTCCGCTATTTAAGAAAGGTCGCAGAGGGAGACTGCAAGTCTCCGGTTTGACCGCACCCGGAGTATTATGGGCAGTTTTGGCATGACACCTTTGCAAGGATACCTTGGCCTTGGAGGGAATTTAGATTTACGAGCATCATACCTGGACTCTACCGGTTAAGATCCACAGCGAGGTTAAACAAACTAGGGTTGTGTTCCCTGGAGTATAGATGTCTATGGTGTGATTTGATGTAGGTATCGAAGATATTAAGGAAAGAGTTAGGATAGATTAAAACAAACATTTTCTGCTAGCTGGGAGTCAAGGGCACAGAGTGAAAATTGGAGCCCGGACCTTTAGGCATGAAATTACGAACCAGTATTCACACAAAAGGTTTTAGAAATTTAGAACTCTCTCCAGCAAACAGCAATTGTTGCTACGTAAATGTTTTACTTTAAAATTGGAATTGATGGATTTTTGTTAGCCATGGGTATTTAGGGATTTGGGGCAAGGGGGGGGGATATGTGAAGTTAGGTTACACTTCAGACTCTCGCTGAATGGCATCAGTACAGTTTCATGGACCTAAATAGCCTCTTTCTGTTCCTATATTCCCCTTTCTGATCCATTTCCATATCAACTCCCTCACTTGATTCCCATTATACATTTTCCAAAGTAGTTCATTCATCTCCTGAAATAGCATCTTCTCCTGTGGTCGTACAATCTTCTTGAGAGTATCCCAAAGTTCCATCCTTGACTCTTCCAATTTTTGTATCTACATGCTGCCTCTCATTGACATCTGCACAGATGTGGCAATCTCTACAATTAGTGTCAACACACAGTTCTCCTTACTGCTGTCACTCTTGGCTCCATAGCCATCACTGTGCTATCAGACAACTTATCAGTATGTGGTTTTCAAACATATCTTTTGATCTGAAATTAAAACTTGCTGTAAATGAAGGTTGCCAAGCCCGAAGCCATCCTGTTTCATTCCAACGTGAAACCCTGTACATTAATGCCTTTCACACAACTGTATTCACAGTTGCTGGCACAGGTTGCACTTGGTGGTGCACAACCTCAGTGTCCTGTTAGACTTTGAGCTAAGCTTCCTGCATTTTGTATCGCTTTGGCCAAGTTGTCTACCTCTACCCTTACCCTACTCTGGCACCACTGTAACAGCTCTTTGACAAGCAGTTGTTAGCTCCAGACTCAGCATCGCCATCCCCCTTTCTTATTAGTTTCCAAATCTCCACATTCAACCTCTTTCAACTCATATCTAACTCTAGTGCCAGAATCGTAGCATCATGGAATTTACAGTGTAGAAGGAGGTCATTCAGCCCATTGAGTCTGCAATGGCCCTTGGAAAGAGCACCCCACTCAAGTCTACACCTCCACCCTATCCCCTCAACCCCACCTAAAGGTTTTGGACACCACACTAAGGGCAATTTAGCATGGCCAATCAGACAACAACCTCAGCAGCCGGGCCACAATGATGGGAGGCGATATCACCACAGGGCAACCTGTGGCCTCAGCAGTGGTCAGTCAGACGGGGAGAGTATCAATGCTTGGCTGGAATCTTCAGTCACCCAGTCCAGAGGGCAACCAAACTCGTCTCTCGTGGGCTTTGGTTCTGTAAACCAACTGGAAAATTCCAGTCTTACTCTGACGTGAGGCTTAATTTGCTACCGCTGCTTTTTGCTCTCACCCACTTCCATGTGCGCTTCCATCGGAGGGTGAAAATCCTGCCCATGGGGGTCTTGCATTTGGTTTCCTACCATTCCACCATCAGGCCCTCTGGAAGTATCTCCATAAAACCCTCCTTGTGCAATGTTCAAAACTCACTCGAAATAGAAGGGCATTATGGAATGACAAAACAAAAGCTGAATATGCAATGTTATATTATGACTGGCGTGCTGGGGTGCAATCTGTATAGTAATAGTGAACATCTCTGATTACTCAATTCAGTAAGCTTCCTATTTTTGCCGACTCGATTAATTTTCACCGTTTCTCTGGGATTAAGCAAAAGGATGATTTGTTGGTGAATAGATTTTTAAAGAGGAAGTAAAGCCTGTGGGAAGGCACCACTTGTTTAAAATACTTCACATAAAATTTTGTTTTAAAAAAAAAAAGATATATGTATATATATATATTTATAAATAAAAGCTTTAACACATTATGGCTTTTTTTCCAACCAGGGCAGCTAATATCAGTCTGGGCAGAGTTGGCCATCTGAGACTTTCCTTCCCGTTCACAAGGCTGGATTGTGTGGAAGAAGAAATTAACAGAAATCCAGCATACAAAAATACATTACAATTTCCATTTCAACTCTCTGCCAAATGGTTGTTTCAGTGAGTTTTGAGCAGGTTAAAACCATTGGCTGGCCGCCTGTGGTCTTGGCGAATGTATGCGGGCGGAATTGTGAGGATACGGATTTTATCAAGAGGGTGTTGGCAGCCACCCCGGATTTGGACTCATCAGTTGATCATGGGGGTGTACTTTAATTGTGTGCTTGATCCCAGACTAGATAGGTCGTGCCCCAAATCCCTCAAGACATCGTGGGTGGCGAATGAACTACTTGTGTTAATGGAGTAGATGGTGGGGCGGACCCGTGGAGATTCAGAAACCGGAGGGAGGAGGAGTACTCCTTCTTTTCACGTGTGTTGAGTATATTCCCAAATTGACTTTGTAGTGGGTAAGACGCTGCTCCCTGGGATGGTGGGGGCTGGGTATTCGTGCCAAGCATGCTCAGATTGTTATATCTGACAATACTTGGCACTTTGTGGATTTCCTTTTGGAGAAGAGCTGCGTTCAGCGACCCCGTGGAGTTTGGATACGGTGTTGCTTGCAGGTAGGGGTCGTGAGAGAGGATCGCCCTCTGCTATTGGCACCTGCATGAAGTTTAATAAGAACGAGGAGGTCTCACCATCCACTTTCTGGGAGGCTTTAGAGGTGGTTATTAGGAGGGGGGGGGGGGGGGGGGGGGGGGTAGTGATCTCGATGAAAGCTCACAGGGACAAGTCGGAAAGGGCGGAGAGACAAAGGTTGGTCACGGTTATCCTGACAGTGGACCGGTAAAGCTCTGTTATCCAAAGGAAGAGTTGTTGGCGGAGAGCACAACGTTCCAGATGGAGTTCGAACTGGTATCGATGGGGAAGTGGTTGGCCAACTTTGTTGTGCGGGAGGGTCGATAAATGAGCATGGGGACAAGGCTAGCCTATTATTGGTTCATCTGTTGAGACGGTGGGCGGCTTCTCGGGAGATAGTTCAAGTTAAGAACCCTAAGGGGAGGAGTGGTCTCTGATCCAAAAATGGTGAACGGGGCATTTGAGACCTTTTACCGGGGGTTGTACAGGTCAGAGCCTCCGGACGGAGGCTTGGCTATGGTGCATTTCTTGGATGGATTGGACTTCCTGGTGGTGGAGAGGGAAAGAGTGCAGGGGCTAGAGACTCTGCGTGGACTGGAGAAAATTATGTAGTACAGTTGTTCCATGCAGTCTGGGAAGGCACCAGGCCCTGACAGATTCCCAGAAGAATTTTACAAAAGATTTTCAACTGAACTGGGACCACATTTGCTGGACATGTTAAATGATTCACTGTCCTTTGCGGTCCTGCCGGCCATACTGACACAAGCTTTCATCTCCTTAATCCTGAAGAAGGATAAAGATCCAGTGGAGTGCATGTCAAATCGGCCCACGTCTCTGTTGAATGGCGATGTAAAGTTGTTGGCGAAGGCGCTAACAATTTGCTTGGACGGGTAACTTCTGAGGGTCCAACAGGGTTTGTTAAGGGTCGACAATTTTCAGTCAACAAAAGCAGACTCCTGAATGTTGTGACGTCGCACTCGTCGGGTGCCGAGCCAGAGGTAATAATCTCCATGGGAGCGAAGAAAGCGTTTGATTGGGTGGAATGCATCAAGCTCGGGGTACTTTCGGCTGTATAGGGGTACAAGGCAGGAATGTCCACTTTCCCCGTTACTTTTTGCATTGGAAATTGGGGCATTGGCTATTGCAGAGGTCATTGACTGGGTGGGGGGTATGTAGCATTGGGTGTCCATTTATGCAGACAAATTACTGTTGTATGTCACAGACCCTCTCTCTAATGTGGGAAAGATTATGGAGGTTTAAATATGCTTCCTTTTCGGGGTATAAACTCAATGTGGGTAAGGGTGCGATGTGGCTGATGAACCCTCTGGGGAGGGATGCAGATCTGGAGAAATTGCCGTTTTGGCTGGCCAGGTCTAGTTTTAGACACTTGGGAATATCAGTGGCTCATGATTGGGCCTGGCTGCACAAGCTGAATCTGGCCAGTCAAGCTGGAATCAAGCTGAATAAGGGGCGGAGGTGGATTCAAAAAGGTGGAATCCATTCCCATAATCACTGGCAGGTAGGGTCCAGACAATTACTGTCCTGCCAAAGCTCTTGTTTGTATTTGAGAATCTTCCAATCATTTTACCGAAGTCATTTTTTGGTAGGATTAATAAACTGGTCCCACCCTTTGTATGGGTGGGTAAGACCCCTCATGTCCAGAGGGCATTTCTGCAGAAAGATAGGCAGTCAGGGGAGTTGGCTTTACCTAATTTGATGAATTACTACTGAGCGGCGAATATGGAGAAAGTGCGGAGAGGAGTCATGGACGAGAGGTCAGTTTGGGGGCAGATGGAGGAAGCTTCCTGTATAGGGTCATGTTCGAGCAAGTTGTAGAGGGCTCCTCCTCTGTTCTCGCCAGCCAAGTACTCTACAAGCCCAGTGGTAATAGCTTCTCTAAAAATATGGAACCAGTTTAGGCAGCATTTTAAGCTGGAATCTACATAGTTATGGGCGCTGATATGTCGGAACCAAGGATTTATTCTGGCAGGAAGAGACTCATCTTACAGGGTCTGGGAACGGGAGGAGTAGAGGGGTTCAGGGGCTTGTTCATGGAGGGTAGGTTTGCAGGGCTGGAGGAACTGATGGAGAATTTCTAGCTTCCCCCAGGGTGATGGGTTCAGCTACCTGCATATACAGGACTTTATTCCGAAGGTGCTTTCTACGTTTCCTAGTTTGCTGCTCCCTTCTCTGATGGATAAGGTAGTTTGAACGAGATAGGGGAAGGGAAGATATCTGACATCTAGGTAGTTGGATGAGAGGAAAGAGAGCTTTGTTGGAGGAGGTAGAGAATATGGGAGGAAGAGGTGGGTTGCGCATTTGGGGTTGGTGGGGGGGGGGGGGGGAGAATTGGAGTGAGGCCTTACACAGAGTAAACTCTACCTCCATGTGCACGAGACTGAGCGTGATTCAGTTTAAATTGGTGCATAGAGCGCACATGATTAGGACATGCATGGGTGGGTTCTTTCCAGGGGTGGAGGATAGATACGAATGTTGTTCAAGGGGGCTGGTGAATTACTTTGCCCATGTTTATAATGGGGTGTGTGGACAGGTGAGGGGAGCGAGGGGGAGAGGGGATTGAATGAAAGAGGTTTGGTTGGTAGGGATATTTTTTATAAAAATTATATAACGTTGAATGTCTGTTGTGTATGTTGTAAAATGTCTTGAATAAAAGTATTTTCCAAAAAAAAACTGTCTTGGTTGACACATGATTCAGCTCCGTATTCTCTGTTCCAAGTCCACTGCACTAGAAACCAGATTTAACAACGCAAATGTTGGCTCACACCAGCATGGAAATGAATGTATGCCAGCAGTGATTTTTCACCGTGCCCCATCTTCGTTCCACTGATGTTAATGGAAAGACGCTTCAAACTCTTTTTGGAGACTCTTTTCCTCGTCTCACAGTTGCTTTGACTTGCTTTGATATGAAGTACCTTGGCAATATTTTCTCCAACTCAGCAGAAAATTGTGGTGTAAAATTGAATGTTGATTCACTGAGAGCTGTTTCGCTCAGCTAACACAGGCCAGTTTCGTCTTAGTCAATTTAAAACTG
Organism: Scyliorhinus torazame; assembly: GCF_047496885.1. Lineage (NCBI taxonomy): Eukaryota > Metazoa > Chordata > Chondrichthyes > Carcharhiniformes > Scyliorhinidae > Scyliorhinus > Scyliorhinus torazame. The sequence continues at coordinate 195,861,618 of NC_092715.1, forward strand.
CTCATTTAAAGCAATAACTCTTTGGAACACATTTCAGCACAGTCAAAAACAAAGCCAAGTATGCATTTTTTTCCCTTGCTCACACAATGGAATACATGGAGAAAGTGCAGTGCATTTTTCAAAGTCTATTTTAGTATCCAACATTAAAAGTTGATGTCGAATCAGTTTCGACACTATGGGCTGGATCCGCCCAGAAATGATTCACTCTCCCGTCAGGCAGATTTATGCATGGCGGGGAGCACAAGGGATTCCATTCCGAGTCCCGCTGTCGGGCTGCCATTTTGAGAGGGTGGCCCAATTCCCGAGGTCTGGCTGATGGCCCCTTCCTCTCCCTAAAGCAAATCTTGCTTCCCCCACTGACAAGTGAGGGTATCCTCCTGCCTTCCCACGGAAATTGCTGGGTCACCAACCCCCACAGCACACATGCATGAGGGTGACCCAATCCTCCTCACCGACCCCTCATCAAAATCCACCAAAGACCCATTCAGACTCCTGACCAAAGATCCCATCAGACATCTATGATTGACAGCTCCTGATCTCATCAAAATCAGTTGAGTGCTTTTTGCTGAGAAAAAAGGATGTTAAAGCACTTAATTCCTAGGCGTTTATAAACATTGAGGTTAAGTTCAAAGCAGGGCACTTGAGATGCATTCAAGCATGAAGGGAAATGAAAACAAACAATCCAGACACTGGAAGCTATTACCGTCAATTACAGTCTACTAAAAGCTATTTATCTTTGAAAGTGAACAGAAGGATCTGAGGCGGCTAATAATCTTGTGATGTGGTTTTGGCTTGTTATGGAGTACTAAGTAACTATGAAGTAACAGCTGCTGCTTTCTACAACTCTGTCTGAGGCAGGTGTAAGGGACAGATGAGTGAAAAAGCAGTGATTTTTAAAAATTGTTTCTGCCTGGACTGCACTTCAGTTTCTAGGCAGGGGTCACTGATGGGTGGGAAAAACAGTGATTCTGATGTAGGGGGGTTTCTGAAACAGGGAGGTCGCTGATATAGGAGGGTCTCTGATATTGGGGTACTCTGATACGGGGGGGGGGGTCTCTGATATGGGGGGGGTCTCCGATACAGGGGGGGGGGGTTTCCGATACAGGGGGGGGGTTTCCGATACAGGGGGGTCTCCGATACAGGGGAGGGCCTCCGATACAGGGGAGGGTCTCCGATACAGGGGAGGGTCTCCGATACAGGGGAGGGTCTCCGATACAGGGGAGGGTCTCCGATACAGGGGAGGGTCTCCGATACAGGGGAGGGTCTCCGATACAGGGGAGGGTCTCCGATACAGGGGAGGGTCTCCGATACAGGGGAGGGTCTCCGATACAGGGGAGGGTCTCCGATACAGGGGAGGGTCTCCGATACAGGGGAGGGTCTCTGATATAGGGGGGGTCTCTGATATAGGGGGGGTCTCTGATATAGGGGGGGTCTCTGATATAGGGGGGGGTCTCTGATATATGGGGGGGGGGGGTCTCTGATATAGGGGGGGGGGGTCTCTGATATAGGGGGGGTCTCTGATATAGGGGGGGTCTCTGATATAGGGGGGGTCTCTGATATAGGGGGGGGTCTCTGATATAGGGGGGTCTCTGATATAGGGCGGGTCTCTGATATAGGGCGGGTCTCTGATATAGGGCGGGTCTCTGATATGGGGGGTCTCTCTGATATGGTGGGGTCTCTCTGATATGGTGGGGTCTCTCGATATAGGGGGGTCTCTATATAGGGGGGTTCTCGGATATGGGGGGTTCTCTGATAGGGGGGTCTCTTATATAGGGGGGTCTCTTATATAGGGGGGTCTCTTATATAGGGGGTCTCTTATATAGGGGGGTCTCTTATACAGAGGGGGTCTCTGATATAGGGGGGGGTCTCTGATATAGGGGGGGGTCTCTGATATAGGGGGGGGTCTCTGATATAGGGGGGGTCTCTGATATGGGGGGGGTCTCTGATATGGGGGGGGTCTCTGATATAGGGGGGTCTCTGATATAGGGGGGGTCTCTGATATAAGGGGGGTCTCTGATATAGGGGGGTCTCTGATATAGGGGAGGTCTCTGATATAGGGGGGTCTCTGATATAGGGGGGGTCTCTGATATAGGGGGGGTCTCTGATATAGGGGGGGGTCTCTGATATAGGGGGGTCTCTGATATAGGGGGGTCTCTGATATAGGGGGGTCTCTGATATAGGGGGGTCTCTGATATAGGGGGTCTCTGATATAGGGGGGTCTCTGATATAGGGGGGGGGTTTCTGATATAGGGGGGGTCTCTGATATAGGGGGGGGTCTCTGATATAGGGGGGGTCTCTGATATAGGGGGGGTCTCTGATATAGGGGGGGTCTCTGATATAGGGGGGTCTCTGATATAGGGGGGTCTCTGATATAGGGGGGGTCTCTGATATAGGGGGGGTCTCTGATATGGGGGGGTCTCTGATATAGGGGGGGTCTCTGATATAGGGGGGGTCTCTGATATAGGGGGGGTCTCTGATATAGGGGGGGTCTCTGATATAGGGGGGGTCTCTGATATAGGGGGAGTCTCTGATATAGGGGGAGTCTCTGATATAGGGGGGGTCTCTGATATAGGGGGGGTCTCTGATATAGGGGGGGTCTCTGATATAGGGGGGGTCTCTGATATAGGGGGGGTCTCTGATATAGGGGGGGTCTCTGATATAGGGGGGTCTCTGATATAGGGGGGTCTCTGATATAGGGGGGTCTCTGATATAGGGGGGTCTCTGATATAGGGGGGTCTCTGATATAGGGGGGTCTCTGATATAGGGGGGTCTCTGATATAAGGGGGGTCTCTGATATAAGGGGGGTCTCTGATATAAGGGGGGTCTCTGATATAGGGGGTTCTGTGATATAGGGGGGTCACCGATATGCGGGGGAGTCTGAAGGTGTGGTTGGGATAGAGTTCTGTTGTGGGGAAGGGAACCCTCTGATGGACGTTGGAGTTACCTATGTTAGATACCTACCCCCTTGACCCACCGCTAGGTCCACCATGTTAGAACAACGCTGGCAATTACTTGCACCAATCCACGCCCACATGAGTCCTGGCCCAGAGGGCCGGAGCATCACTGAGGCATGGAGAATCTGGTATCCAGCCCGTTAAAATGATGTAAACATGTTCAAATGACTCACTTGCCTCCTCCCGCTGGTACGGGGCGCATACCTCGATGCCGCTGCCAGCAGGGGCTGGGGCATCACCTTTTGGCCCGACACAACATTCACTGTCACACCGGGAACTCCGATATCATCAGCTGTCGGTGAAGTATCTCCCCATCATTCAAGAAAATGGATACAGTGGAAGGGTTTCTTTCCACATTCAAAAGGTCTCCACAATTATTTTTTTGAAAAATATTTACTTCCATCAAGTTCAGTGTTTATTTTCAAAGTAATTTTATTGTAAGTTCTATCTCAATTTACGGATGTCCAACTATAAATGAGACTGAGAACTCGAAAATGAACTTGGTGACAATGAGACCATTGTTGATTGTCATAAAAATCCATCTGGTTCACTAACGCCCTTTAGGGGAGGAAATCTGTCATCCTAACCGGGTCTGGCCTACATGTGACTCCAGACCCACAGCAATGTGGTTGACCCTTAATCGCCCTCAAGGTTGGGCAATAAATGCTGGCCCAGCCAGCGATGCCCATATCCCATGGACAAGTTTTTAAAATAGTTACAAATGTCCCGTTTGTTGCTGTATCTGGAAACACAGCATTGGTGCTAACACAGAAATTCAGATGAAGGTCAATGTTCAGTCCTGCCCGAATACACCTTCCTCTTCAACGAGTGAACATTTTTAGTGAAGTCCTGCACCTCACCAAGCACACACTACTCTTGAACGTGAAGTTAACAAGCGAATCATTGCCCGTACCTAACCACCATTCTTAGATAAATATTTCTCAAGTTCTTGCGAGCGTTTGCTTGAATGGAATAACACTGACCTACAGAGGCTGTGCAACTTTCAACTGCATATGCGCAGATGCAGCAGCAAAATGCTATTTGGTTCTAAACGTTTCAAATCGCAATGAAAGCTGAATTGTTTTGAGGGTGTTTTTACAAATTTAAAAATGAAGTGGTTGACAGGATTGCAGTAATGGTGCTGCTTCAGCACGAATAAGCTGACCAGCTGATTTGCAACAGTCTCTGGATATGCTGTTCATAATGCAAGAAGTAGAATGCTGTAGGTATCGGCATCAGCAGCCAGTTTGGGTGTCCGCTATGCACGGGGCAATTTTCCTATCTGGAATGCCACGGTGCGGAGCACAGGTGCCATAATGTCTATTTTAACAGCAGTTTCCCCTTCGACACTCGAGGTACCACTCGAGTGCTCCAATTACATTGTAAGGCAGCAGTCTGATTTAAAAGATAGTCGGGCCTCATGTGCAGACTGCCAGTTCCCAGTAATTTGTATGCAAAATTCCCAGTATTCAAACCACTCCTTAGCATTTACTTGGTGCCAAGCTGCCTTAAGCCTTTACAACTGATAGTACACTTCAGCTCACGAGCAATCGATCTGCTCCTAAATACAGGTTCCATAATTTCATCTTTGTAACACAGAGATCTGCCTGAAGATAATTTCATAATAGCCTTGGGTTACCAGCAAAACTACAGCGCAGGAAGGAAATGTATATGGTTGAAATGGCAAGATGTGTGTGGGGGGGGGGATTTGACTTCAGAAAAACAAGGTCATTAATCCAAGCATGACTTTATCATCCTCTTGATGGGATTGCTGTGTGAGGTGTGAAAAATGCAAGCTGTGGGTCACAATATGCAATAATTGTGATGTCAGGATTCCCACCAGCACTGCGCTACGATAAGAACAATTTAATATTGCTCAAGTCAGCAAACGTCCTATTCAGCTGCACCTGACATATGACAATGTGTTATGGCCGCAGTTGGGGGGTTGCATTTTTTTAATCTGGGGAATTCCAGGAATCGACTGTGTCTTGAGATATTTCCAGGCACAGTGCGTCATTATGGCCGCTGATGCATTCTTGCGAGTAAAATCCAACCAAAAATGTGACACAAAGGACTTTAGTAGACAGCTTACTGCAAAAAGAAATCTTGTATTGCAACAGCAGAGCATCCACACCACACATCTGCTTACTCTGCATTCACTTATGTGGAGTAAGGCACCACGAGGCTATGAGGCCATTTGGAATAAAACCGACTTTATAATTTGGAGACACATGAATTCAAACGTTGTATAATTAAAACAAAATGAACTGTTCAGCAGGCGGGAGTTCCACTTGATCTTCCACCAGAACGTTGCTCAACTAATGCATGCTGCTATAAATGACCAGCAACATGCCCAAACACTTGGATTAAACAAATCTATCCAATATTATCTGTTTTTCTTACAAAAACTATAGCCTGGAAATGACAGTTGGCAACATAAACATTTAATATGTTTATATGAAATTCCGCTGTCTGCTGTCAATGTGGGTATCAAATTGTGAAATGTTAATAATAATAACCTTTAATTGTCACAAGTATGAAGTTGTGACAAGCCCCTAGTCGCCACATTCCTGCGCCTGTTCGGGTAAGCTGGTACGGGAATTGAACCCGCGCTGCTGGCCTCGTTCTGCATCACAAACCAGCTATCAAGCCCACTGAGCTAAACCAGCCCATGTCAAATACATTAAAGTGTTCCTCTGCCAGTACCAGCAAAAACTAATTCAGAGGCTGCTATTCGCAATATAAATTTAAAATTATGGAGGTAGTGGGTGTAAAAGGCATTGGAGTGTCGGATTAGCCACGATCTTATTGAATTGAGGAACAGGCTCAATGGGCTGAATGGCCTCTTCCAGTTCCTAAAAGGGTACCCCTACCATTTAAAAATGACCAAAGGAAGTTGGGAATGGGGGCTGTCAAGTGTGTAACTGTACCTTTTAGACAGGGAGGGTTGCAGGTTTGGCAATGGGTTTGGAATTAGGACATGACTATCAGCTATAAGGATGGCACAGTTGGCCAGAGGTGTGTGCACAGTGGGCGTATACTAAGTAACGCTGCACGTGTGGAAAAGGGAGGGCAAAAAAAAGAGGAAAAGGTGAAAGCAGACCATAACTCCACCACAATTACAAATGATGTTGCGTGCAATCCAACATGGAACAGAGTTTTATTTGGGTCAAACAGTAGTCGATCTGTGAGCATTTAAAAAAAAAATATAAATTTAGAGTATCCAATTCTTTTTTCCAATTAAGGGGCAATTTAGCGTGGCCAATTCAGCTACCCTGCACATCTTTTTGGGTTGTGGGGGAGAGACCCATGTAGATACAGGGAGAATGTGCAAACTCCACACCGATAGTGACCTCGTGCCAGGATCGAACCAGGTCCTCAGTGCTGTGAGGCAGCAGTGCTAACCACTGCATCACCTTGCCACCCAGGTTCTGTGAGGGTATAATGTAAATTCCTTTCAAACAAGTTGCAAACATTGGGCATGGTCTAATGGGAGAAGCACTAAGTGCCATAGCGAATGAGAATTGCTGGATGCTTCTTGATGAACCTGTGAGACCACGACTGATATCCAACGTCAGTTAGCGCCGGTAATGATGCCCCACGGGCATCACGTTGGAAATGGCTGTCCTGCCACGTGATTCACCTGGACCGCAGCCAGTAGTTCCCCGCTAACTAGCGGGAGCAGCTCTTAAACCGTTCCCTCCGAGCAAACCCATGCCACCAAGGAGACCTGCACCATACTTCGGGGACGCTGACCTGGCCAAGCTGCAGGACGCAGTGGAGGCGTGACTGGACACTCGGTTCCCCTGAGGACGGCGTGAGGTCAGCCACAAGTCAGCCAGTGTCATTTGGGAGGCAGTGGCTGCGGCCGTCAGCACGGGGAGTGGAACCAAAGGGATCGCCACCCAGTGCCATAAGTTCAACAACCTCCACTGAGCCGCAAGACTATGTTGGCATCAGCCCTCTGGCATCGGTTCCGTCTGCCACCACTGGAGACCCCCCCACCACCCCCGTTCATGGGACTTGGGCATCACAGGCTGTGCCAGCATTTATTGCCAATCAATAATTGCCCTTGAGGGGGCAGTCAAGAGTCAACCACACTGCTGTGGGTCTGGAGTCACACGTAGGCCAGACCAGGTAAGGACGACTGATTTCCTTCCCTAAAGGACATTAGTGAACTAGATGGGTTTTTACAACAATCGACAGCGTTTTCATGGTCATCATTAGACTTTCAATTCCAGATTTTATTGAATTCAAATTTCACCATCTGCAGTGGCGGGATTTGAACCTGGGTCCCCAAAGCATTGCTCTGGGTCTCCAGTTTACTAGTCCAGTGACAATACCACCACGCCATCGCTTACCCTATCCGCAATCCCCCCATCCAGATAACCTGTCTCATGAGAGTTGTTCGTGCCACGGTGAGGCATGGGCACCTCTGCACCAGACGCCAGACCCAGGAGCACTGCCGGGATCATGACCTGGTCCAGGCTCAGGTACCCTCCCTGATCCACACACGCTCACCCTCTGGTCTCGGGGATATCCCCAGTGCTGAAGCCGAGCTCTTGGGTGTTGACCTTTGGCTGCTGCCTCTCTGGTGGTGACGACCCCAGGATTCAAGCAGAATGTCCAGGCAATAATATTTACCTGCGATATGGCACATCTACCCACAGGAATCCACTTGGGAACTGTGGAGTGCTCACATAACTAACATTGCCAATTTCCTACTGGCATTAGCCTTCAGCTGTGCAGAGGCCACCACGGTCAATGGGAGTTAAAGTGACCTTCACCATATTACCAGAGACAGTGTTCTATCCTGGAGGTATTCAGCAGGATGAACAGACAGCAGCTGGAGTTGCTCCTGGTATGGGTATATACAATGCGACAGGTGGCCGGTTAGACCCACGGTCACTGACCCCCTCGCTCCCGAGCCCAGGGATGACCTCCCACCGATGGTGCCTGACCAAGCTGGTTCATCCCAGAGGCCCCCCCCTGCTCCCCCACCACCCCCCGCTCCTCCTCCCTCCCCCCGGCCCTGGACTGCATGCCTGATATAACAACACAGGCAAAGGAAAGTTGCTTATTATCTGAACCGAGCCACGGGAATGGCCCGAACCAGCACGGCCACTGTCCCTATTTGCAACAACTCTACATTTTCGCCTCTTGTCAAACCAAACCCGAAGGACAAGGAATGCAATACTCCAAGGGTGTGCAAGGCATGTGAGTGATATGTGGTCTTCCCTCTTGCTTAGTACAAATGAAAGCTTGGGGGTGGGAGAGGCACTTAGCCGTTAAAATGCAGTCACATTGATCCACTCATCCAAAACGCCAACCGGAAGCCTACAAGGTACTTGAAGACTAATTTTTCTGCACCCACAAATGCGCTGTGTCTGAAGATGTCATGATTCTTTTGCAAACCATGTAGCCTTCTTTGGATGTGCTTGTTTTAATATCTGTGTTCACAGCAGGTAGAAAGACAGCATTGTCTCAGCTCTGTTTGTTCCACAAGCAGACCAAGAGAACAAGTCATCAACCATATGGAAGTTGGTGTTGGTAATTCAAAAGTACCATCTGTGGTACAACTGCACATCCACAGTCAATGGGACTCAATTAAAGCAAGGGATGACACAAGCTCACTTCCAAATAGTGCCCTTTTAATTTCCATCCCTAGACATCAAGAGAAAATAAAACAAGATGGCGTCACTGTGGGACGATATTTGGAATTATAACGTGATCAGGGCAAACTGAACAATGGTATTTTGCATCAGTTTAATCAAGATTAAGTGGCAGTGGACAGGTACGAGCCAATGGTTGGTGATGCCGTAATTCAGTAAAAACATTCTGATAGGTGCGCACATGACTCTCCCGAACGTCCAGTTGAGGAATTATGACGAACCCTCACCTCCAAGGGATATACTTTGCCTAAAGATACAGCATTTTACCATCGACAATGGTTTGAAAGATTTCTGCACATTGGTCATATTGTATGCATTTTAACCTTTTTTCCATAGAAAGGATTTACAAAGGTAAGAAATAGGAGAAGACCATAACGGCCTGTCGAGCCTGCGCCACTATTCACCATGATCATGGCTGATCTTGAGCTATAACTCCACTTTGCTGCCTGCTCCCCATATTCACTGAGGCACCAAAAATAATTCTATCTCAGCCATAAATATATTCAATGATGGCGCAGCCACAACTCCCCCAGTAGAGAACTCCAAAGTTTGGCAACCCTTTGAGTGAAGAAATTTCTCCTCATCTCAGTCCTGAATGATCCTGAAACTATGTCTTTGGTGGTCTAGGTTCCCAGGCATGGGACCGACATGCCATTTGCTGTCCTAATTGCTCACTCATTTGTTCCTTGTACAAGTACACCTAAATCTCCCTTAACATCAACACTTGCAAGCTTCACCCTTTTGAAAAAATATTTTGCTTTTCTATTGTTACGACCAAAGTGAATAATCTCACACTACCCCACATTGTACTCCACTGTCACCTTGTTGCGCACTCACTTAACCTATATATATCCTTTTGCACACTCTTTGTGCCCTCCTCACAGCTTGCATCCCTACTCAGCTTTCTTTGTCAGCAAACCTAGACACATTACTCTCTGCCTCTTTGTTTAAGTCAATGATACATATTGCAAATAGCTGAAGTTCCAATGTTGCAGCACTCCACTCGTCACAGCTTGCCAACTTTCTTGAGACCTAAATCTCTTCCCATCTTTAGGAAATTTGTCTGGACTACTTTTTCAAAGGGAAATTCAAAATTACGGTTCCACGGACTTGGTTTTTGTTCAATCCGCATCCATTCCACAAAAGTCCGACATGTTGTCCTTTTAAAATTTCCATATTGACACAACTTTTTCCCAATTGGAAGACAGCAAATGGAACACCACTACTGAAGAAAGGAGGGAGAGAGAAGACAGGAAGCTACAGGCCAGTTAGCCTGATATCAGTTATCAGCAAAGTGTTGGAGTCTATTATTAAGGAAATCTTAACGTTGCACTTAAGAAAGCAAAGTGTGATTAGAACACAACATGGTTTTACAAAAGGGAAAACATGTTTCACAAATTTATTTAATGATTTTGACTGGAGGAACTGGAACAGCCGGCCATTGTTTAATGGTCTCCTGTTTGTACATACTTTGGCCACCTAGAATAAAAACTGCAAGGAAGAACTTTGATTACCGACTTTACAAATACCATTCAAGCTAACTTTTAATTTTAAGTTTACAATCTCACCAGAGGAAGAGGTTCCACAAATAGTTCCATGCTCAATTTTGGGAAATTCCAGCACGCCAGTACAAATGATAAGCCTGAAGCATTAGCTACAACCTTCAGCAAAAAGTACCGAATGGATCATCCATCTTGGCCTCCTCTAAAGTCCCCAGCATCACAGATGCCAGTCTGAAACCAATTCGATTCACTCCATGTGATATCAAGAAACGGCTGAAGGCACTGGATACTGTAAAGTCTAAAGGCCCTGACAATATTCCGGAAATAGTACTGAAGACTTGTGCTCCAGAACTTGACGCATTCTCAGCCAAGCTCTTTCAGTACAGCATCCACCCAGTAATGTGAAAAGGTGCCCAGCTATGTCCTTTCCAGAAAAAGCAAGACAAATCTATCCCAGCCAAATACCACCCCATCAGTCTACTCTCGATCAATAATAAAATGATCGAAGGGGTCACCAACAGTGTTATCAAGCAGCATTTGATTAGCAATAACCTGCTCACTGACACTCAGTTTGGGTTGCACCAGGGTCACTCAACTCCTGACCTCAATGCAGCCTTGGATCAAACATGGACAAAAGACCTGAACTCCAGAGGTTACGAGAGAGTAACTGGTCTTGCCATCAAGGCAACATTTGATCAAGTATTGCATCAAGGTGCCCTAGAAAAACTGGAGTCAATGAGAATCAGGGGGGGGGGGGGGGAAACTCTCCACTGGTTGGGAGTCATATCTGGAACAAAGGAAGATGCTTGCAGTTGTTGTAGGTCAATCATTTCACTTCCAGTGCAGTGTTCCTCAGGGTAGTGTCCTCGGTCCAGCTATCTCCAGCTACTGCATCAATTACTTTACTTCCATCATAAGGTCAGACGTATGGAAGTCCACTGATAATTGCACAGTGTTCAGCACCATTCACAACTCCACATATACTGAAACAGTCCATGCCCAATTGCAACAAGACCTGGACAATACCTAGTCTTGGGCTCACAAGTGGCAAACAACATTGGCACCACACAAGTGCCAGGCAATGACCATATCCAACATGAGCGGATCTAACCATTGCCGCTTGATATCCAATGGCATTACCATCGCTGACTCCCCCAGTATCAATATCCTGGGAGGTGACATTGACCAGAAACTGAACTGGTCTAGTCATATAAATGCAATGGGTGCAATCTACCGGCCTCATCCCGCCCAAATGGGGGTGGGACACAGCCAGTAGATGTCGGGATAGGCATCCTCCAGGCTTCCCAACAGCCGGTCACCTTAGATCTCGCTTCGCAATCAGGATTCTGCCCACAATGGACGGGACCCAGTCTTGCACCTTAAGTGGGTTTCAAACCTCCCCAGGGAGACCCCAACTGGGCACAGTTTAGTACTCGCTTGGTCCAAACGTGGACCAGGTGGAACACCACCCGGGGAGGAGGATTGGGGGAGGGGGGTGTAGCCACTTGGGATGGCCACGCCCTGATTACAAAATGAAGACCCGCAAATAATGCAGGGAAAATTGGACAATGCTAAGAAAAACCATCTACATACTAATGAGCCATCTATGGGGACAAAAGGGAAACATTTAGATACACAATGTTAGGACAGACTCCCCGGCGCCAGAAGAAGCTAAGACAAAGCTGACTGACAGTCACCACGACACGCCCAGCGATCAGGGAACCACCCCTCTATTGGAGGAAAATCGATACAACTGATTGAGAAAGACCCAATTAGTTGAGGCCAAGTTCAAGGCCCGCCCAAAAGAGCAAAAGAGCGCAAAGCCCTTTTCAGTATAAGAGGTATCACCCAAGGGAGAATCTTCCTCCTTTGGCTTTGGCTCTCACCGAAGAGAGAGACCTGCCCACCAGCTGCACCAGACCAAGTAAGTCCCAAGTCAACACACGCTACGAGATGGACGCTCCTAGTTGCTACCCTGTAAACAGCTCAACCTAGCAGCCTCAGAACCGAGCAACGGCCATTGTTCCTCTGACTGAGTGTGCGCCCGAAGTTAAGTATAGGCTTTAGTAATAGTGGTAGTTTAGTTTGTAGAGTTTATGCACGAGTAGATTTGACGGTGTGTAAATAAATGAGCATTGCTTTTGAACTTACTAACTGGTGTATCGAGTCATTGATCAGTATTCGGTTCTGAACCTTGTGGCGGTGTCGAAAGATACCTGCCGACTCTTGAGCAAACGTGATTAAACAGAAACAAATTAAGAGCCAACCAAAAGTTAGCAACAGGGGGGAGTCTCCCAGGCCATTGGAGGCCCTTGGGTACAGGCAGGGTGCGTGGGTGCCAGAATGGCACTGCCAAGGGTGAGGGCCTGAGGGAGGCCATGCCTTAAGGAAAAGTGAATAACCCGGGTGGAAGGGGTCTCTGATTATGCTGCCTGATTTCCCAAGGCAGTAGGAGGTGTAGAGAGTCAATGGATGGGAGGCGGGTTCACGTGATGGACTGAGCTGTCTTCACGACTCTGTAGTTGCTTATGGTCTTGTTCCGAGAAGTTGCCATACCAGCCTGTAATGCAGCCAGACAGGATGGTTTCGATGATGCATTTGTAGAAGTTGGTAAGAGGCAATGTGGACATGTCGAATTTCCTTAGTTTCCTGAGAAAGTATAGGCGCTGCTGTGTTTTCTTAGTCATAGCGTTGACGTGGGTAGACCAGGATAGAATGTTGGAAGGGGTCTGTACGATACGTCTCTTCCTGAAGTCAATGACCAACTTCTTAGTTTTGCTGATGTTGAGGGAGAGATTGTTGTCGTTACACAACTCCACTAGGTTCGCTATCCCCCTTCCCTACTCTGACTCATCCTTGTTCGAGATCCAACCCACTATGGTCGTGTCATCAGCAATCTTGTAGATGGAGTTGGAGCCAAACTTTGTCTCACAGTCATGTGTGTAAAGGGAGTATAGTAGAGGGCTAAGTACGCAGCCTTGCGGGGCCTCGGTATCGAGGACTATTGTGCAAGTGTTGTTGTTTATCCTTACTGATTGTGGTGTATGGATCAGGAAGTCGACGATCCAGTTGCAGAGGAAGGAGCCAAGCCCTAGGTTTTGGAGTTTTATTATGAGCTTGGCTTGGATTATGGTGTTGAAGGCAGAATTGTAGTCAATGAATAGGAGTCTGACGTAGAAGTCCTTGTTGTTGAGGTGCTTCAGGGATGAGTGTAGGGCCAGGGAGATAGCGTCTGCTGTCAACCGGTTGTGGTGGTATGCGAATTGCAGTGGATCTAGGTATTCTGAGAGTATGAAGTTGATGCGTCTCATGACCAGCCTCTTGAAGTACTTCAAAATGATAGATGTCAAGTCCACCGGACGGTAGCCGTTGAGGCACATTGCCTGGTTCATCTTTGGCACCGGTATGATGGCGGTCTTCTTGAAGCAGGTGGGTCTTACCTCCCTTAAAATCTTAAGATGTATCCCATCCAGTCCTGGTGACTTATCAACTTAAAGTTCAACCGGTCATTTTAACAATCTCCTTCTTTAATGACTTTTATTCCATCCTCAGTCTTAGTTCCTGCGTCTTTCACTATGACTTTGGCAGCATCTTCTTCCTTGCAAAGTACTGATTTAGTACCTCAGCCATGCCCTCTGCCTCCACGTTTTGGTCCCGAATCAGCCCCACCCCTCTTCTGACCAACCTTTTACTAATTAGAAACCTACAGAAGACTGTTGGATTCCCTTCTTGGTTAAGTCCCGTTGCATATGCTCTCTTGCCCTCTAAATTTTTTTGTAATATTTGCTCTGAATTTTCTATATTCAGCCGGTTCTCACTTGTAACAAAAAGGATGCGTATGTCAAATGCACCCTTTTTTCTACTTCATCTCATTCTCCTTCTTTTTCTTCATCCAAGGAGCTCTGGCTTTGCTTGCCTATCTTTCATCCTTGTGGAAATGTGCCTCGACTAGACCTGAACTATCTCCTCCCTAAAGGTAGATCCTTCGGTTTTGCCTGCCAACCTTTGACTCCAATTTACCTGGGCATACCCACAGAAATTGGGCCTCCTCCAATGAATAACTTTTACTTTAGATCGCTCAAGTGTTCTTTTCCGTCGCTAGCCTAATAATACAAGAATCACTCTTTCCTAAATGTTCCTTTCATAGAATTTACAGTGCAGAAGGAGGCCATTCGGCCCATCGAGTCTGCACCGGCTCTTGGAAAGAGCACCCTACCCAAGGTCAACATCTCCACCCTATCCCCATAACCCAGTAACCCCACCCAACACCAAGGGCAATTTTGGACACCAAGGGCAATTTATCACGGCCAACCTGATACTTGACCCACTACACCTACCTCATTCCCTAGAACCAGATTAAGCAGTGGCTCCTGCCTCGTTGGGCCAGAAACATACTCATCTGGAAAGGTTTCCTCAACGCATTTCAGAAAATGTTCCCCTATTCTGCCCTCTGCAGTATTAATTATCTTCCTATAAACTGAGACAGTAGAGTTCCACATTATCACTATTCCATACTATTAGAACCTCTCTGTAGTTTCCCAACAAGTGTTGAGAAGTGTTGGCTACATCTTTTCCACTGGTTGGTGGCCTGTACAATATAGATAGCAATGCAATGGGACCTTTATTGCTTAACTCTCGCTTCTGTTCTCAACCCATCTAGAACACCCTCTCTCTCTCTCCAGCATTGTAATACTCAAAATCAATGCTGCCATTTCTCTCCTTTTTTTCCCCATTTCCTAACTTACCTCCGTATCTTGGATCCAGGAATATTTAATAACCAGAGCTGTCCTTTTTTAAGCCACGTCTCTATTATCACCACAACATTATACTCCTACGTGGTTATCTGACCCTGCAGCTCAACAAACCTATTTATTACACTTTGTGCATTTAAACCTAATTTAGAACATCTATTACATCTCCTCTTACTTTGACTCCACCTAATACCTTATAATTTCTTTCTGCATTGCTATCCGTCCCTCCCAATCCTTCATCCACCTGGCTTTTCTTTTCTATTGCCACATCCTGGTTCCCACTGACCGCTCTTCAAAACCATTAACAAGAATGTCACTGGCTCGTTGCGGAACATTACGAGGGGGTTGTACGAATAGCCAGTGTCAAGGTTCATAGTGTTCCAACGTATGCCCCAGAAAGACATTGGTCCTGACCTTGACGTGGAGCAACCCGTCTGGCTTGTATAGATACCACCTTCCCAGAGCCAGACCCCTTGTCCCACAATATTAAATCCTCCCTCCTGCATCACCTTTCCAGTCACAGTTCTGTCTCCCTATTTCTCTCTATTCATTAGCAGGTGGTGGGGCTGGTTAAGCTCAGTTGGCTAGATGGCTAGTGTGTGGTTCAGATTAATGCTAACAGTGCAGGATCAGTTGCCATTTCAGTTGAGGTAGACCCGCTGCCTTGTTCTGCCCGAAGAGTGGAAGGCAATGGCAAACTAACGCTGACAAAAAAACAGCTCAGGATGAAGCATCTGCAGACAATAAGCAAAGAAACTGCCTTCGGACAAAGGAACCTTGGGAATTAATGCAGAAATGACTACCAACTTGCTAGACTCTTCCCGAGCTCCCTGAAATCTGTCTGCAGGATCTCATTCCGCTTGACCTAATACCTTGAACCGATATGAACCATGACCACCAGCTGTTCATACAACCCCCTCATAATGGGCGGGATTCTCCCCTACCCAGCCGGGCGGGGGGTCCCGGCGTGATGGAGTGGCGGGAACCACTCCGGCGTCGGGCCGCCCCAAAGGTGCGGAAAGCTCCGCACCTTTAGGGGCCAAGCCCTCACCTTGAGGGGCTAGGCCCGCGCCAGAGTGGTTTCCGCTCCACCGGCTGGCGGGAAAGGCCTTTGGCGCCACGCCAGACAGGGCCGAAAGGACTTTGCTGGCCTGCATAAGTCCACGCATACGCGGGAGCGTCAGCGGCTGCTGACATCATCCCCGCGCATGCGCAGGGGAGGGGGTCTCTTCCGCCTCCGCCATAGTGAAGACCATGGCGTACCCGGAAGAAAAAGAGTGTCCCCACGGCACAGGCCCGCCCGTGGATCGGTGGGCCCCGATCGCGGGCCAGGCCACCCTGGGGGCACCCCCCCCGCCCCGGGGCCAGATCACCCCGGGCACCCCCCAGGACCCCGGAGCCCGCCCGCACCCGCCGGTAAGGTAGGTGATTTAATCCACGCCGATGGGATAGGGTTGATAGCGGCGGGACTTTGGCCCATCGCGGGCTGGAGAATCGCTGGGGGTGAGCCCACCGACCGTCGCGATTCCCGCCCCCGCCGAATCTCTGGTGGCGGAGAATTCGGGACACATCACGCCAGCCCCTGGCGATTCTCCGACCCGGCGGGGGGTCGGAGAATCCCGCCCAATGTTCTGCAACTAGCCAATGACATTCTTCACCCCGACATCAGGGAAGCACTATACCAGCCTGAAGTCCTGTATAGGGCCTCAGGAGCACTTGTCTGTACCCTTAATTATTGAATCTCCTTTCTCTATTGCTTTCTTGGTCTTCCTCCTATTACCCTGCACAGATGTGGAGATGCCGGCGCTGGACTGGGGTCGACACAGTAATAATAATAATAACAATCTTTATTAGTGTCACAAGTAGGCTTACATTAACATTGAAACGAAGTTACTGGAAAATCCCATTGTCGCCACACTCTGGCACCCGTTCGGGTGCACAGAGGGAGAATTCAGAATGTCCAATTCACCTAACAGCACGTCTTTCGGGACTTGTGGGAGGAAACTGGAGACCCAGAGGAAATCCACGCAGACATGGGGAGAACGTGCAGACTCTGCACAGACAGTGATCCTGAAAGAACAAAGAACAAAGAAAAGTACAGCACAGGAACAGGCCCTTCGGCCCTCTAAGCCCGTGCCGACCATGCTGCCTGACTAAACTACAATCTTCTACACTTCCTGAAAGAACAAAGAAGAAGACCTCAGACGAGCTCTGTTCATTACTGGTCTCCACAAACCAGGATCAGATGGATCCAAGCCAGAATAGAACCTGGGACCCTGGAGCTGTGAAGCAACAGTGCTACCCACTGTGCTATTGTGCCACCCTCAAGTCTCACAACTCCAGGTTAATGTCCAACAGGTTTATTTGAAATGACAAGCTTTCAGAGCGCTGCTCCTTCATCGCCTGATTGGACTTAACCTGGTGTTGTGAGACATCTTACTGTACCTTGCACAGCTAAGCCTCCCATGGTGCTGTGGGCTTGGTTCAAGTTGCATCCTCCAGAGGAGCGATTGCACTAACATGTATTCTGAAAACCGGTCAGAGAACGAGATGAACTCAGGAGATTCCTGAATTACCTGCCTGAATCTCCTTGACTGCCTGCACACACTTGAGTTGCTGGGTAACAACCTCCAAATGTGTGCTATCCCCAAAGCTCACAGACTTGCAGATGCGCGAGTGATACCAGCTCCTGCTCAGCTCCAAAACCTGGAGCCCGAGCTCCTCCAGCTGTTAACGCCTTCTGCACAATTTGTTGTCAAGGACACGAGAAGCATCTGGAGTTCCCACATTGTATAGAATGTGCTTTCAATGGGATTCAAGTGCCCTGCCATGTTTATACTTATTAGACTATCTAAATTTGCCTACTTAGTTAAGTTTGCTGAAAACATGCCAAATGTCAAACATGTCACATTTAAAGGTTTTTGAATGACTTTTTTTTTTCACTTTAACTCACGGTCTAGACATCGAGAACAAAAAGTACAACTGTACTATTCACCAAACAATTAGCTGCTCACTGGGTCGTAAAAGGATACGCTTTGATTTCTTTATTTCGCCCAATATATGCTGCCACTGCTCCTCCTCCTGTCTCGAATCGGAGTTGTGCCCTCTTTGGGCCTTCTCTCTGGCTCTACTTTGCCTGTCCCTGCTTCTCCTCCAGCCACTGCTAAAGTCTGCTCTATTTGTGCGCAGGATAGTATGGCAGTTTTCACTGATAGGCAAACATTATCCTGCGTGATTTTACACATTGAACAGCTCTTTCAAAATAAACTGGAGCTCAAGAGGCTCATTGAGAAATCCTTTTCAGGGTAAGTCAGGGGAACAAAACTGCAAACAATCGTCACTTGAGCTTGCAGGTAATAGTTCAGGTATGTGAGGTGTGTAGACCTTTGAGATTATCTCCAGTGTTCCATAATCAAAAACCATACTGGCCACTTAGTTTATGTACCCTAGACAGACCAATGGGTTGCAAAGTAAGAAAATATAAATATCATCAGCCTTACAAAACTGCTCATTTGTTTGAGAGAGCACATATACTTGCTCCCCCTTCTATCAGTCATAGTTGCAAGAAAGATAAGATAGTCTTTCCAAGCTGCCTTGACGTTTTGGGAACGACTCTCTACAGATCTACATGTGTGCCACAATACACTGTCACGAGACAAATACTTACTGGATAATTATTACATGCGGGTTTATAGGGGGCATCAAATATACACCAAGTGAAACAGCCTAATATCTGGAACTCCCTCCTAAACCACTCCACCTCTCTCCTCTTTTGAGACGCATCTTAATGTCTAACCTGTTCTAATATCTCCTTTCATTGCTCGGTGTCAAGCTTTCTTTAATAACATTCCTGTGAAATTCCTCAAGACATTTTACTACATTAAAGGTATTATATAAAATGCAAGTTTTTTGTGATTCAAATTAAATTAGCTGGAAGAGTAAATAAATGGAGGCAAGTGTAATTTGACAGAGGTTTTTGTGAAGCAATAATCACGTGTTATCTGCTGTTTGCTTTGCTTTTTGTATGTACGGACACCACTTTTACTCCGGGGCTTCAAATAGGAAGGTCACATTGCTTAAGTAGTCAAATCAAAGTTTTGCTTCTCATGCTGGATAATACAGTGAAGTTAGTCTCTCATTAATGTGTTTTTCACAAGTGTGCCATTTCACCTTTTTGCTGTGGATCAAAATATCACCACAACAAAGTAAAAACGTGGCAAAGAGAATAAAGCCTTACATTGAAGAGTGAAGTGACAATGGCATAAAATGCCAAGAGAGCTATACATAGAGGGAGGGAAAACAAAGAAGGGTGACTTGGATGAAATTGTACTTCCGTTTTGCTGACTGCCAGAGCATGATCGTAATCTCGGAAACTCCAAATGTACTGCAGTCAAGAACCATGAACCCCTTAACAATAGACCCCATACCATGTTTGTGGCTTTCCTAACTTTCTACCACCATTTCTGCCAGACATAAGAAGTACTGTGGCCTAAATATTGCTGGATTCTATTCATGGCTGTATAAGTCTCTAGCCAACATGGAAGCTGGCAGAAAGTGATTTTGGCACATAAGGCACTTTACACAGAGTAAAAGGGCAAATATCCTTATTTATCTAATAATGCTCCATTAGTGAAGGCAGCCAAGTGGAAAACTGTGCTGATGTAAAAGGATGCTTATGTTACTACTGGCATTGGAATCCTGCAGGGGAATTCCGAAACACAAGTCTAAGGCATCATCAGCCTGCATAAAATATATAAATACTGCTGTCTCAGGAAAACTCTGACATCAATGCCAGGTCAGCTGAATGGAGAGAAGACCCATCTACCAACTCTTACCTTGGGCTACAGTGAAAAATAAGCAATAAAGATTATTATTAAAACACTTTATGAAATTTAGGAAGTGAATAATTACACAAAGGACGGTCAGAGTGCAAGAGAAGTGTATGAATGAGAGAGAAGAATGGAGACAGGACCAGAGAAAAACAGGGACAGAAAAGTAATGACTCTTCCAGAAGTGGGCGACCAAGCCCAGCCCAGGGAGAAGCTGTGTCGAAGTATTGCAAGGCTGACACAGGAGCTCTCTGATTATGTTTTATTGACATGTGCACATGGAGGGCAAAGCCAGTGGGATGCACTGGTATTACTCTGAATTATCTTAGTCAGCAGAAACATTTATAGCTTGATTTAACCAATAGAATTAACAGATACATTTTAAGCCTTTAATTGATTGTCACATACACCAATAATATCACAGTTAAACTTGCATTTTAGACCAATGAAAGGATAGTAATTCTAACCAATAGAAAACAGGGCAAATGGACCAATAGAAACATTAGCACTTTCTATCCTTCTTTTGCATACTTATCTTCCCTTTGACCTGAAGGGAATGGTAGTTTACAGAAAAGTGCATCCTTGCTATGACTACTTCCATCATTCTGTCTCCACAGACTTGCGTCATTCACTAAGAAGCTGTGTATTTTGGATTCCATTCTAACTTATGTCCTTCGCTTCTCCAGGATACATGAATTTCATACTAACTCATGACCCTTGCTCGGAAACAGTATATCATGGATTCCACACCGGTAAACGGGTATGCAGGGTGGAGAGAGTGGGAGTTTGAGACGTGGGAACAACTGAGCAGCCAGGGAGCTGGCATTACATACTATAAGAACGGCAAGATATCCAGCACCTGGATAAAATCCTTCTCACAGATTAAGTCATACCGACTTATCAATAACATGTTGCACCCCACAAACCTTTATCCTACACGCATAACCCTATCAAGGGGCATCCAAATACAGCGAAAACTTGCAGAAGGTCCGAGGCTCCCAACGAAACGCTCGCACACATTTCCGGTTGGTGCCCGTTCGTAAAGATGGCAAGGATCAAAAGGCACAACAAGATCCTAGACTAGCTTTGCATGTATGTTTCCATGTACGGTTGGACACCGCACCAGGAGCCGAGGCTCGTGCCCAGGGATGGCTCCCTCTGGAAACCTGATATCATCTTCAGGAGATTGAGAAACTGAAGATGTATGAATCCGAGAAAGATGGCAAATCAACATATCCTTAATGGAGCTGGTGAAATGTTAATATGTGCACCGTGCATGTTCCAGACTTCTAAAAAATCATGTTGTCCCACACAAGTGATTCTTTAAAATTAAAAGTATTTTCATGCAATATTATGCTCCCAGATTTTGAATTTTTGCTGTTGTTGCATTACTAAAGAAGCAAAGCATACTATTAATTTAGGTTAGGTAGCCCACAGTTAGATGACTGTGTCAATGTAAATAAAAACAATGCAAATAAGTTAGTTGTTGTCTATGGTGTCAATGTCTGGCTACATCATAAGATAGAAAAACATTTTTTTCTGGAAATCTGTTAATGACATTTGTAAGTTAGCAGATGCAAATGTAATTTCTTGCATGAACTACCGAAGTCTGGTTGACCTCCACATTAGCATATTTCCATTTGTGTATTAGTGGACGTCCCATGCAATGTTTCTGCTAGGTTGTGCCCATGCACAGCAGCCTCAAAGGTAACGCCCAGGTCTTGTTCCACATTCAAAACCACAAAATAATTAAAAGATAGCGCACATGGAAAAAATTGACAAAGCACAGCAACTGTTAAAGGAAACATTGCTCCCATGGTATTCCTCGTGGTAAATTTGATTATACTGTTTTACAATCAACAGAAAGTCTACTTATCTCCTAGAATCATAAAATTTGCAGTGCAGAAGGAGGCCATTCGGCCCATCAAGTCTGCACCGACCCTGAGAAAGAGCACCCTACCTCAACCCAAACCTCCACCCTATCCCCCAGCTAACCTTTTTTGGACACTAAGGGCAATTTAGCATGGCCAATCCATCTAACCTGCACATCTTTGGACTGCGGGCGGAAACCAGAGCACCCAGAGAAAACCCACGCAGACACGGGGAGAACGTGCGGACTCCGCGCAGACAGTGACCCAAACTGGGAATCGAACCTGGGACCCTGGAGCTGTGAAGCAACTGTGATAACCACTGTGCTACTGTGCTGCGGTTCACACCAATTCTTAAGTACAAGATGGTAAAAGCATGTGGAATTTTCCATTCTAAGAAACAGTAGGCTAGATAGTTTCTTCGTCTAGACAAGTACATTATTATGAAATGTAATTAAATCTGCTGCAGACATTTCTCATGCTGATTGTATTTGGGTATTGAACTTATTGTAAGTTGCCAATGTCTGCTCTCCATTTTTTTCTATTTGCAAATGAATACACAAGTTGCTACATGTCTGTTAAGCTCTGTTGTGGTTTAACATGTCAATCTTAAGCAAAGGTGGTAGCGGGAAACTGTCAATTCCAATAAGCAGACTACTGGAAAAAAGCTAATTATTAATCTTCAGTTCATCCAACTCTGCAGAAAGCAGATTGCACAGAATCACAGCTTCTGACTGGTAGGGAGCAAGGTCCAATAATAGGAATTGCCATGAAACTGTTAAAAGAAAACCATTACACAAAGACCTATAATTGTGACAGGCATCAGTTGTAAAAAAATGGGCATTTTATGCTTCCATCTGTCCCATACAACCTTTAAATGTGAAGTGTAATATTTACTTTTGTGTGACTATGAATTTGACAGCTTTCATCCCACCATTGTTACAAATGTGCTTGGTAAAACTAATCTGTTTCCTGCTGTCTATTTTACTCCTATCGTATAATATCACCCATTTTTCTTAAACCGTCCTTTTAAAACATCAGCAGATTTCTAAAATATTGCCTTGCTTTGTTGATTTGTGATTATTTTTCTTCTAAAAATACTGTAAATATTTTTATAGACTTACGAATGTCATGCTTTTGCAGGCTATTTTTAACTGGCTGTGACAAAGCCAAAAATATTCTACCGTCCTAATTTCTTGCAAAATCAACAAACTTACAGCCCAGTAACAAAAGATGTGTCACACTTTGCACTGTAACCTACACAAAGAGAGTTCTGGGTGGTAGGGGACAAAGTTCACTTATGGGAACATCTGTGAAACTATCAAAAGAAAATTATTCTACAAACTGAAAACTGTGGTATTAGTCTCCTATTAAACATGGATAATGTGTGCTACAATCTCTTTCATGAATGGGAGAATTGTAGGAGGGGCAAATTGGGAGGCAACAGAATATCTTGATATTTGGACCAAAAGTCAATGTCAGAGACTGAGTGGAAGATTAACGGTTGGGTTTAGTCTTGCATCAAACCCGTTATGTCAGGAAAAACAAGTATTTGTTCTAGATAGTTATCAGGTTACGTCTCACCCCAGAGACTTGAGCACAAAACTGTGGACTGATACTCCAGTATAGCACTAAGGGAGTGCTGCACTGCTTAAGGATGGTCTTTCAGATGAGACATCAACCTGAGGCCCTACCTGCCATTTCAGGTGGATGCAAAAGATCTTGTGCGCCATTTAAAAAAACAGAACCCAAGTTCTCGTCAGTGTGCTGGATAATGCGTATCCCTGTCTCGATCGCAGTTGATGTTATAAATGGACAGGAGGATCCCAGAATTGAACCCTGACTCAGAAGACCACCGGCAGGACTCTTCACTCCTGAGACTAAATGTGGACACCGGAGCAGGATTCGTGGAGTTCTATGACAGCAAAACTGGCGCCGCATCTGTACCAATTCACAGACCGTTGAGACGCTGACGCCAAATGGAACACAATCGATTCCAATGTGAAACAGTGCTGGATTTGCGGGGTACGTGACTGACACTCAGGAGGCTGACAAGCTGCATCCTTATACACACGCTTCACTCCCCACGTGCACCATCCCAGCCAACAAGATGGCAGCAAGGAGAGCGGCACATTGTTTCATGGACGGCGAGCTCGAGACCCTGCTAGACGCCGTGGAGGAGAGGCGGATGACCGTGTACCCCGTGCCGAAAGGAGGCTGCCAGCCGCCGCCATTCGCAATGCTTGGACACAGGTGGCAGAGGTAGTCAGCTCCGTTGGCAACACCATCCGGATCGGCCAGCAGTGACATAAAAAACTGCACAACTTCCTCAGGGCGGCCAGGGTGAGTAGACAGCACTGTGCCCCTGGCACCAACTCTTGTCCAACACATCCATAACCCCAACCCTGCACCATATGTGCTGGCACCAATACCGGCTGCCATGACCCAGTGCCCTAGTCACTGAAGCCATCAGCTTCCCACCCCCTGGGCTGCATGCATCGGACTGTCTAACACTATGGTTATACTGACCTCCTCCCTCCCGCGGAAAAGCACACCTAGAACCAGGGGGAGGGGGAGAAGACTGGAGGGGGACCGCCGGACATGCGGCCTCTCGCTGCAGCAGAGCAGAGGGCCCTGGTCGTGGTCGGCAGGCCCGAGGAAAGGACAGTCGCCGAGATGGAGGTCGGCATCGGGCGAGGAAGTGGGACCCTGCTGAGTTGCGGCTCCCCATGACGTACGTCACAGAATCACAGAATACTACAGTGCAGAAGAGGCACTTCGGCCCATCGAGTCCGCACCGATGTATGAAAGGCATTGGCCTGCCCACCTAATCGTACTTGCCAGCACTTGGCACCCCGCCCCCCCCCCCCCCCCTCCCAACACCACCCCCACACACACACACCACCCCAACACTCACACCCCTGCTCCACCTCCCCACTCCCAAATACACCTCTCTCCTCGACAGCTCCCACGCCCCAGAGCCCATGGCCTAATCATGCGCCTTGTCTTTAGTCTTGCAGGAGATGCTGGAGATGGGGTGGGTCCTTCTGGTGTCCCCCACACCCGACCCCAGCCACATCCAGAACCCCAGGTACCGACTAGCAACGAGGATGATGCCAACGGGAGCCATCAACATGAATCCCAGGACAGCCCGGAGTCCCGAGGATGACACAGGTTTCCTGTCACAGCTGACTCCAAAACCCCAAAGACACTCACTTCGGTTGGACAGTATTCGTGAAGAGGCTCCCGGGCCACGATCTGGTGCGCACCACATACCTGTCCCGGTACAGCAGGTAGAAGTAGGAACTCCTGAGGGGGTGGGCAGTCGGAGGGTGGGCCGACCCCAGGGACTAGCTGCCATTCAGATGGGTTTCGAGGTTCTGGAACGGACAGTCCAATCGATTGTGGGGATGCAGTCACAGAGCCAGGGATCACATGAGGGGTTGTCGGCGAGCATCCAACACCAACAGTTGCCATTGGAGAAGTCTGACTGCATGCAGGAGCAGATGGTGGTGCTGGCCATGCGTGCCACCCAGGCCAATAGCGCATGGGGGCGTCCGCGGTGGCCTTGGGGGCGAGGGTTTCGGCCATGGATAAACATGTCCAAGGCCTGGCACATTCTGTGCAGGCGGTGGCTGAGGCCCAGGACCGGGCTGCCCTCTCACAGGCAGCCATGTGCCAGGGTCATCAGGACATTGCAGCGGTGTTCCTGAACGTGGCCCAGTCACAGCAGGCCATGGCTGAGAGCATCGGTGGCATTGCCCAGGTGCTGGCTGACATGACAGACCCAGAAGGAGGTGACCCAGTCCCAGAGGGTGAAGGAGCTGTCACTGGCTGAAGTGGCACAGACACAAAAGGTGGTGTCACAGTCACAGCATGATGCGGTGCAGTCACAGAGGGAGGTGGTCCACTCCCTGTCCAAGACCGAGAGCACGTAGACCTTGCCGAGATGGCAGCGGGCCTCAAGGGCTGGCAGCGCCCGGTGGCGAGAGAGCCTCAGGGGTTACCTCGGCTCGCACCTCCATCCCAAGGAATAGCCCGGGGGCCATCGGGCACCCAGAGGGAGGAAGAGGTGATGAGGCCTGTGGCGGTGACTCCTGCACGAGAGGTGCCGAAACACTACAGCACCACATTTTGTAACCTCACCCCCAACCTCCCCCCCCCCCCCCCCCCCCCCCAATCCCCATCCCCATGGCACGTCACATGGGCAGCGGGCAAAACAGTGCAGCATCACGCCACCTCGGACACCCAAGCAGCCTGGATCAGTCGCCCAGATGATGGCCGCCAAAGGGGAACCAGGTCGGAGGGCAGGGGTCACGGCAGGCCGCCTCTACTCATGATGCACCGTCTGGAGAGCCACCGAGGCATAGTCCTTAAGACCAGAAAATGAGACACCAGTTAAGTTAGCACGGGTGCAGGACATGGGGGCTAGGGCACAAATCTGTATATATGTTTGCACATTACATACCTGCGCACAATTTTACAACCTACCTCGGTGCTCTGTCAGATGGGTGTGAGGCGTGGGTTGGTCTGGACTCGCTGCTGGGGGGGGGGGATAGGTAGACATTGAGGGTGGGCTTGACTCAGGTACCGCAATTCAGCCAGCGCTCGCCGCATTAGTGTCCGACCACCCCCACCACTGCCACACCAGAGATTCGACGGGACCGTGTGATGGAACGGCCAGCTCACATGAAGGGACCACCCCGGTGGACGGTGGAAAGTGCTATCGTGAGCAAGAGTCAGACGTTGTCAAATGATGCGGAGCACCAGAGCTCATTGCAGAGCGGGTTGTCATCCTTCCTCACATGGACCACACCCACTGTTGCTGCCAACCCAGGGCCCGCAAACCGTAGTGCGGCAGGTATGTGGCACGGAGGAGGCTGCAGGCCGGGGGGGGGGGGGGGGGTGACATGCGGTGTTTGTGCCCCTGGCCAGTCCCTCCCGCCCCCCCCCCCCCCCAGCCCAGCCCGTGAACCTGGATGCAATTAGAGCGTCACGTGTGTTGGCACTGGCACACATGTCGTGAGGCCTCCTGTGCCTGCCTGGGCCCCATGTCCTGTCCATCCTCATCCTCCCACACATCCTCCTCGACGGACATGGCCTCCTCGACGGACATGGCCTGGTATTCATCCTCCTCTTCCACCACATCGACCCTCTGCTGCGTGAAGTTGTTGTGGACACAGTGGGCCACCATGATGTGGGCGACCCTCCCAGCATTATACTGGAGGCCCCTCCAGAGGAGTCCATGCACCTGAACCCATCTTCAGGAGGCCGAAGCACCGCTCGATCCCACCCCTGGTCGCTCCATGGGTGCCATTGCAGCAGGTGCCCGTGTCGGTCTGTGGCCTCTGGATAGGCGTCATCAGCCATGACCGCAGCGGATAACCCCTGTCGCCTAGGGGCCAACCCCCCCAGCTGGTGGGAGGTGCCGCGAAGAGGCCAGAAACCGCAAAGTGTGCCAGGATCAAGGTGTTGTACACAGTGCCTGGATATCGGGAACAGGCGCGCATGATGTGTATCTGATGGTCACACACCAGCGACACGTTCATCCAGTGGAACTCCTTTTGGTTTGTAAAGAGCAGCTTGTCATCTGCAGGTGCTCATAGGGCGACATGCATCCCATCAATCACCTCCTGGACCTAGTGTATCTCGGCGATGGCGGTGAACCCCGGTGCCCGGGCATCCTGGTGGGTTCGGTCCACGTTGAAATGGGTGTATTATGCTGACTGGGCATATAGGGCCTGTGATGGCACGGATGCACCTGTGCACTGAGCTCAGAAATATCTCGGACAGGTCCCCACTCAGCGCCTGGAAGGACCCCATGGCGTACAGGTTCAGGGAGACTGTCACCTTGACGGCAACCAGGAGCTGGTGTCCTCCCCATTCTCCCGTAGAGCCTGGAGCGCCATGGTCCGACAGATATGACCCACTGTCCCCCTGCTGAACCGGAGTCTTCAACAGCATGCCTGGTCTGGCAGGTCCTCAAATGACAGGTGCTGCTGGTACACACGTGGCCTCATGCAGTGCCTCTTTTGCACCTCCTCCTCCTCGGCCTGTTGGGCAGCCGGCTCTTCATTCTCAAGAGGCTGCTACCTGTTCATCTGAGGCATGGTCCACTGCAGCAGCTTCCTCCTGGAGCAGCTCCAGCTTGTACAACCACAGGGCATCCCCCAGAGCTGCAGCGACTAAGAGGAAGGCCACCATTGTTGGTTGTATTCCAATATTCATTGTCTGCAGGGGGTGAAAGGTCGACGTTAGCATGGTGCATACCCCTGTGCCCAACCAGGTCCAATGGGCGACATGGTAGCCCCGGTTGGCACTGTGACTCTGTCCCCGCATGTACCACCCCCCCCATCCTCGCACCCCTGGCCCCATCAGTGACAGGCACTGTGGGGGGGCCTCTGGCCCTGGTGCCCATCCCTGCTGCCAGGGGTACCATTGGTCGGTGCTGCCCATGCCAGTGGTACCCTCTGCAGTCTCCATCCTGCGCCCCCCCTATAGAGGCTGATGTGGGCATTGCCCTTGGACAGGCCACGTGATGCCCCACAGGCGGGTGGAAGCCGGTTGAGGGGATGGTATGGCAGAGGGTGGTGCACGGGGGTGGGGAAGAGACCACATGACCAATGGCACTCAGCAAAACCAGCGGCCAAGGTGGTTTGTCAGTGGGGTGCACAGCAAGATGGCTGCCTTGCAGGCCACAGCAATGGCAGTCTGTGCCTGGACACCGTCCCAACCCCATGGGGGGGTCACCCCGGCCCCACGGCCTATCTCTCTCCCCAGGCCCCCCCGGCATTGGATGCCCCCCTACCCCACCTCAGCCAGCATCAGAGTTAGGACCAGCAGCCCACAATCATCCCCTCCGTGTCCTGCCTCCTCTCTCTGCTTCATCAGCCATGGCGCCTGTTTCTTGATTTTTAAAATCACAAGTGAACCTCACCGCCAGGATCCTCCCACCAGTGGAGGCAGAGAATCGCGGAGGCCAGTGAGAATACCGGGCAAGTCCTGCTAAAGATATGCAAACGCGTTTACTGGACGTACTTGGCGTGAACCCGGTGCCCACCACGATTTCGGCGTCAAAACTAATTCTCCGCCCAATCGCATCCCGCGATTCCCGTGTCGCCCAACGGAGAATCCCGCCGCATAACTTTTTTCATTTATACAACGTGGAGGAACAGCATCACAAGACCAATAATTAGTTTTGACGACAAGAAAAACACATTTGTTAAACATGGAAAAATTGGATTATTGTACAACACCCCTTTGCTCCCCCTCCTGAGCTTAACAAATTCACACAGATTTTTAGAGTAACGCAGATTACAAAGTACATCTTAAGATACCAATGGTCTCATTAATACACACAGTCCCTTTCAAGCACACAAGATAACTATGGTCAGATATACTTTCCGTTCTGACTCCCAAGTGAATATCTGGGGACGTCTCCTCAGAATCCCCCCAAATGATTGTCACATTAGAGTTTCCAATCTCCACTCCCAAAAACATGCCTCAAAATCTTCCCTCATGATAATGCTTTTTCATAGCAGTTTGCATTCCGAAATTCAGTCCAGTTTTTCCAAATAACACTTTAAAACAAAACTGCTGCTGGATTTTTAACAGCGAATCCAGTGCAGGGTTTTGCACCGACCCTTTTAGGATTTCTTTGTCTTAAAGGCTTCGACACAAACTCTGAGATCCAGCCATTGATTTACTCGATGATTTCACATAATGTCTCACCAACCTTAGGACTACTGCAGATATCTTGCTGGCCTCTTACGGTCCAATTCCTTTTCAACTCTCTGTGGACTTTACTAAATAGTGATCTGTTCTTGTTCCCAGCTTCCTCTGTTCTGTTTAACTCCAGACTTCTTGGAAACATCTCTTCATTTTCCCACTTTTCTTAACTAGCTGCTCTTTAGATAACCATTACTCCAGGGTATGTCTTTTTCTTATCGCAAAATTGAGGGAGACGTGCCCTCTCTAGCCTTCTAAACCAACTGCTTCTTGCAGAGCTGTGAGAGCTGTCTTCTCTCTCCAACTTCACCTCTCCAACTGCTCTGGCTTCCAAGAACAAAGAAAGGTGGTCTCCTGGTGTTAAGCAACAGCCCTGCTACTACTATTTATTCTTCACGCTGTAGCCCTCTTTAAGCACAACGGAAACCCAGATGGAACTCAACCAACCCGCACACATAAAAACACCTTTTTCAGCATGAATCTATATAGGTTTTACCCTTCCAAGCACAGAAACATTAAATTAAACCCATTTAAAGCTATACCATATTTCTAAAGTTTACCGATACAAATATAAATCCCTTACAACTACATTTATTTTCCTACCATCCCTCAACCAATATCAATAAAAAGCAGGACTATTTATCATCACAAAGCTGTCTGTGAGACTTTGCTTTGACTAAATTGGCTGTTCTGTTTCCTACATTCCAACAGTGACTGCACTTCAAAAATTACTTCATTGTTTGATAGCACTGTGGGAATTCTGAGGTTGTAAATGGTGCTATATAAATACAAGTCTTTATTTTATGCTAAAAAGAGAAAATATTCAAATCACAAAAAAAAATCCACAGGAGAGCTTTTCCTCAATGCCAATTCAAAACAGAAAAATAGAAGGAACAATTATCCACAAATACTGCATAGAATTTACAGGACAGAAGCAGGCCATTTAACCCAACTATTTAAAGCCAGTGTTTATGTTCCACTTGAGCCTCTTTGTACCCTAATTGATCTAACTGCAGAGACATAAGCTTCTATTGCTTTCATCTTTATTTGTGCTTTCCTCGTTCCCCTTCAAAGGCACCTATATTACTTCATGAGGCAGCAAGAGGTTGCATATTTTCCCACTCTCTGGCTAAGGGAGTTTTCCCTGAATTGATGATTAAGATTTATTAGTGCATATCTTAATCTCGGTTTTTGACAACCCACCTTTGTCGAATACTCAAAGCCGGAATACAGTATGCGTCACAGTTGTACATTCAAGGCAATATCACCAGAGGAGGTTTATCTAAACAGTAAGCTCATTTTTACTTAAAAAGGACAACCTTAACTACCCTGACCTCACAGGACATGCTCTACTGTACTCCGAAGGGCGCAAAATTTTCAAGAACACAACAGGCGTCTGCTTATCAAACAAAGGCAGATATTCCTGAACTTTCAAAATCCAAGTGAACTAATGTTTCGAGTAACTGTAAACACATTTCAAAATATAAACCACAAACATAGCAATGCCATAGTTCCCACAACAATAAAAACAAAGGGCGTGATTCTCCGTTGCACGGCGCCAAAATTGAGAACGGCGATCGGACGCAGAATGGCTCCCGACACCGAAATTGGGGCAAGCACCGGTTTGGCGGCAGTTAGCGATGCTCCGCCCCCTCCAAATCGGCGTCATCAGGATGTGCGCCAGGCGCAGTCGCAACCCCGTTGGAGCGTGATCAGCCGCTCCACCCGCGATGCTCCGGCTCCGATGGGCCAGGTTCCCGACGGCGCAGGCAGCGTGTGGTCCCAGCGGTGGGGAGCCCCGCGTGCCAGCTGCGGATAGTGTCCAGCGCCGCAACACTCGGCCGACATCCGTGCCACTGGCCAGGGGGCTTTTGCTAGGGCTGGGGGGAGTGGTGGGGGGTGGCCAGGAGATGGGCCTTGGGCTCGGGGTGGGCGGGTAGGCAGTCCAACACAGCCGTCGCCATGTTCTCCGGCGCGACCGGTGCTTGTGTGGGGGGTGTAAACGTGTGCGGCTGCAGCTTGTTGGCCCTGCTCATGTGTGGCCTGGGTCCTGGTGATGCTCCGACCATTTTCCGCGCATTCTGCGAGTGTTTCACGCGGCGCCGGTGCTAGCCCCTCACCGGCACCAGAATTAGTGAGGGTTTTGCGCCGATTTTTCCGTCGTGAAATACCACGGATTCTTCGGCACTTAGCCTCAGGAACGGAGAATCCAGCCCGATATTTCTTCAACCATAAAATCATGGGCATAATATGGTGGCAGCAAACAGCATCCGTATGTTGTATTATGGGTTCTTTAGACGTATGAATGAGAGCATGAGACTTAAGTCTAAACGTGAACCTTTTACTGGTAGTCTTTAACTAGTTACAGCTCCCAGCTTACTATCACACATTGTGCTCGTCAGCATGCAGGTATCCACTTACTTGGCCGTTCTCTCAAGAGTCTCTTACCACGTGACTCTGTACATCATACCATGGCAGTGTTATTGTCCAGTCCCATGTTAACCCAAGAATCTTTACACTATTAATGGCATGTAGCACATCTCACTTTCTTCTTGAAAGAAAATTTCCCCCCCTTCCTGCAGAGTATTACAACACAATCTTTACTTGCTGTCCCTACTCCCCCCATCTCAAGTCTCTGACTTTATAATTTCAGATGGTCTTGAGGCTTGGCAGTTCTTCCACATCTCGGTCTGTCAGGTTTGGAGGAATGGCAGTAGTTCTCTTTCTCGTACTTGGGTGTCTTCATTTGATTTGTCTTTTGTACTCCTTTGAGTTGTGTTTCTCTTTGTTAACAACTCGTCTACTTTTTTTGGACACTGTGGGTTTTTACCGTTCCTTCAGTGGAGTGTGCACATTCATTTTGTTTCTCGAGTGGACTCAAATTTTCTTTTTCTGTGGTGTCCACCGTGTTCTTGCTGGTTGCATACACTTGCAAAGGGAATCTTCATTTCCACCTGTTTCATAATTTCAGCCAAAGATTCTTTTGTTGTTTTATTTTCAAGTCATGGTGCAAGCTTTTGAATCTTTTGGTTCAGCACAACTTTGTCTTCTTCTAGTGTCTTGTGTGTCGGTGTTAGATTTACATTTTCCAATCTCATTTCCGTCCTATCTTGCACTTTTGTAAAAGAACTTTGCCCTCATCCTTGGTTTGGTTTCACTATTGTCGAGGTCTATCTTCTGCTATGTCTTAACTTGTTTCAGTTCTGTAATTGAGCTACTCATGGATTAATTATCCGCTCAGAGCTGCGAAAGTTCGACAGCTTTTCCTTTCAATGCCTCCTCTTGGCTGTTCAACTGCTTCTTCGTCTCCTCAGTCTGTTTCCTGTAGCTTTCGGTTCCTCCTAGATTGTGGAACACTGCTGAATCTTCTCTGCCAATTAGTTTGTCAGTTTAATCAGAATGACGTCAAACTCATTTTGCTTCTCTTTGTAATTGCCCAGCTGAATAACTTTGACCTAAGAAAGTCTTGCAGCATGTGAATCTGTTTTGGCAGGTTTGCCTTTTCATTGTAAAGGTCGCTGGTTTCATCTTGAACGTTCCTGGAATTCAGTGGAGTCTCCTCGAGTCCCATCCGCTGTGCTTCCACTCTGCTGTTTAAGACACTGTTCATTTCTTCAGGTTGCCAAATGGTTACACATTCCTTTTGCATTCGGTCTTGAAGGGCAACCAACGCCTTTCCCCCCCCCTCTGGGGTCTTTAGTTGTGTTCAGCAGAGTTGTCCTCTCTCTGGCATCTACCTTCCATGGTATTGTCCTCTCTGTGTGATCTCTTACTGTCCTCAGCAGCACTTCCCTCTCTCTGAGATGTCTTGCAAATTGCTGTGGATAGTTGTTTGCGTTATCTTGTATTTACCACTTTAAACATGTTGCCGCTTTAAGACAGTAACTTTTTTAACTTTGGGCTGTCAGCAGCTTATCTGGTTCCTTTGCTGGCAAATTTCCCATACTTTCTGGGATCTTGGCAGTGGTGGACCTCTTCTGTTTCAGGTAGGTATTCTAAACTGTTCAAACTTCTTTTGAAAAAAGTGCAGAGATTGCTGCCCTTAAACTCTGCAGGGTTTTTTTTTAAAACATCACGAACTTCGGCGATTGCATTTCCCTTTAAAGTTACAAACTGTCGCTTTGTTTTTCAATTTTCCCGTGTTTGTCTTTTTTCCCAACTTCTAGCCACAGTCTTCTATTTGCTTGGATTGCCTTTTTTAAATCTTCTGATCAGCAGCAATTCTTTGTTTTGTTTTAGCTCTGCAGGCATTTCTTACTGTGCACTGCAGGTTTCTGTATCTGCTGACATTTTAATTTTCCCCGAGAACGTCGACGAACGGCTGCCACCTCCGGGTGAACCCTAACATTGACCCTCTTAAAGCGAACTTTATCTCCTCGAGACTGAGAAACCCAGCCCTGTCACTAACCCAGGTCTCTACACTCGGGAGGCTTTGTGTCCCTCCACATTAACATGATCCGTCTCCGGGCTACCAGGGAGGCCAAGGCCAAGACGTCGGCCTCTTTCGCCCCCTGAACTCCCGCCTCTTCTGACACTCCAAAGATCGCCACCTCTGGACTCGGCACCACCCATGTTTTTAGTACCGTGGACACAGCCTTAGCAAATCCCTGCCAAAACCCACCAAGCTTTGGTCATGCCCAAAACATGTGGACATGATTTGCTGGGCTTCCCGTGCACCTGTCCTCTACCACTTGCTCATCCTCGCCACTGTCATGAGTGCCCGGTGGACTACCTTAAATTGTATCAGGCTAAGCCTGGCACATGATGAGGATGTATTAACCATAAGACATAGGAGCGGAAGTAAGGCCATTCGGCCCATCGAGTCCACTCCACCATTCAATCATGGCTGATTTCAACTCCATTTACCCGCTCTCTCTCCATAGCACTTAATTCCTCGAGAAATCAAGAATTTATCAACTTCTGTCTTAAAGACACTCAACGTCCCGGCCTCCACCGCCCTCTGTGGCAATGAATTCCATAGACCCACCACTCTCTGGCTGAAGAAATTTCTCCTCATCTCTATTCTAAAGTGACTCCCTTTTATTCTAAGGCTGTGCCCCCGGGTCCTAGTCTCCCCTGCTAATGGAAACAACTTCCCTACATCCACCCTATCTAAGCCATTCATTATCTTGTAAGTTTCTATTAGATCTCCCCTCAACCTCCTAAACTCCAATGAATATAATCCCAGGATCCTCAGACGTTCATCGTATGTTAGGCCTACCATTCCTGGGATCATCCGTGTGAATCTCCGCTGGACCCGCTCCAGTGCCAGTATGTCCTTCCTGAGGTGTGGGGCCCAAAATTGCTCACAATATTCTAAATGGGGCCTAACTAATGCTTTATAAAGCTTCAAAAGTACATCCTGCTTTTATATTCCAAGCCTCTTGAGATGAATGACAACATTGCATTTGCTTTCTTAATTACGGACTCAACCTGCAAGTTTACCTTTAGAGAATCCTGGACTAGGACTCCCAAGTCCCTTTGCACTTCAGCATTATGAATTTTGTCACCGTTTAGAAAATAGTCCATGCCTCTATTCTTTTTTCCAAAGTGCAAGACCTCGCACTTGCCCACGTTGAATTTCATCAGCCATTTCTTGGACCACTCTCCTAAACTGTCTAAATCTTTCTGCAGCCTCCCCACCTCCTCCATACTACCTGCCCCTCCACCTATCTTTGTATCATCGGCAAACTTAGCCAGAATGCCCCCAGTCCCGTCATCTAGATCGTTAATATATAAAGAGAACAGCTGTGGCCCCAACACTGAACCCTGCGGGACACCACTCGTCACCGGTTGCGATTCCGAAAAAGAGCCTTTTATCCCAACTCTCTGCCTTCTGCCTGACAGCCAATCGTCAATCCATGTTAGTACCTTGCCTCGAATACCATGGGCCCTTATTTTACTCAGCAGTCTCCCGTGAGGCACCTTATCAAAGGCCTTTTGGAAGTCAAGATAGATAACATCCATTGGCTCTCCTTGGTCTAACCTATTTGTTATCTCTTCAAAGAACTCTAACAGGTTTGTCAGGCACGACCTCCCCTTACTAAATCCATGCTGACTTGTCCTAATCTGACCCTGCACTTCCAAGAATTTAGAAATCTCATCCTTAACAATGGATTCTAGAATCTTGCCAACAACCGAGGTTAGGCTAATTGGCCTATAATTTTCCATCTTTTTCCTTGTTCCCTTCTTGAACAGGGGGGTTACAACAGCGATTTTCCAATCCTCTGGGACTTTCCCTGACTCCAGTGACTTTTGAAAGATCATAACTAACGCCTCCACTATTTCTTCAGCTATCTCCTTCAGAACCCAAGGATGTAGCCCATCTGGGCCCGGAGATTTATCAATTTTTAGACCTCTTAGTTTCTCTAGCACTTTCTCCTTTGTGATGGCTACCATATTCAACTCTGCCCCCTGACTCTCCGGAATTGTTGGGATATTACTCATGTCTTCTACTGTGAAGACTGACGCAAAGTACTTATTTAGTTCCTCAGCTATTTCCTTGTCTCCCATCACAAAATTACCAGCGTCATTTTGGAGCGGCCCAATGTCAGCTTTTGCCTCCCGTTTGTTTTTAATGTATTTAAAGAAACTTTTACTATCATTCCTAATGTTACTGGCTAGCCTACCTTCATATTTGATCCTCTCTTTCCTTATTTCTCTCTTTGTTATCCTCTGTTTGTTTTTGTAGCCTTCCCAATCTTCTGACTTCCCACTACTCTTTGCCACATTGTAGGCTTTCTCTTTTGCTTTGATGCATTCCCTAACTTCCTTTGTCAGCCATGGCTGCCTAATGTCCCCTCTGATAACCTTTCT
This sequence comes from Scyliorhinus torazame, assembly GCF_047496885.1. Lineage (NCBI taxonomy): Eukaryota > Metazoa > Chordata > Chondrichthyes > Carcharhiniformes > Scyliorhinidae > Scyliorhinus > Scyliorhinus torazame. Next base: position 195,897,738 of record NC_092715.1, read on the forward strand.
TTTCTTTGGGATGAACCTCTGTACTGTGTCCTCAATTACTCCCAGAAACTCCTGCCATTGCTGTTCTACTGTCTTTCCCACTAGGCTCTGCTCCCAGTCGATTTTCGTCAGTTCCTCCCTCATGCCCCTGTAGTTACCTTTATTTAACTGTAACACCTTTACATCTGATTCTACCTTCTTTCTTTCAAATTGGAGATTGAATTCTACCATATTATGATCACTGCCTCCTAAGTGCTCCCTTACTTTAAGATCTTTAATCAAGTCTGGCTCATTACATAACACTAAGTCCAGAATGGCCTGTTCCCTCGTGGGCTCCATCACAAGCTGTTCCAAAAAGCCCTCCTGTAAACATTCAATGAATTCCCTTTCCTTGGGTCCACTGGCAGCATTATTTACCCAGTCCACCTGCATATTGAAGTCCCCCATGATCACTGTGACCTTGCCTTTCTGACATGCACTTTCTATTTTGTGGTGCATTTTGTGCCCCCGGTCCTGACCACTGTTAGGAGGCCTGTACATAACTCCCATTATGTTTTTTTTGCCTTTGTGGTTCCTCAACTCTACCCACACAGACTCCACATCATCTGACCCTATGTCATTTAGTGCTATTGATTTAATTTCATTCCTAATTAACAAGGCAACCCCGCCCCCTCTGCCCACCTCCCTGTCTTTTCGATAGGTTGTGAATCCCTGGATGTTTAAATGCCAGTCCTGAACCCCCTGCAACCATGTCTCTGTGATGCCTACCACATCATACCTGCCAGTCACAATCTGGGCCACAAGCTCATCTACCTTGTTCCGTACACTGCGCGCATTTAAATATAGCGCCTTTAATTCTCTATTGACCGTCCCTTTTTGTTTTCTTAGTGTGGTGGACCTTGGTTTACTGAGCCTTTCCATACACTGTGTCATATTTTGTGGGATGGGGACTATCGTAACCTCTCCTGAGTTTTGTCTTTTCGTGCTTTTTTGTATTCCTAAGCAGCTACGCTTCCCACTGATTACTTCACCTCTTGATTCCCTGACTTTCCCTTCCCCCCCAATCTTTAGTTTAAAGTCCTATTGACCACCCTATTTATTATTTTCGCCAGAACACTGGTCCCAGCTCGGTTCAGGTGGAGACCATCCCAATGGAATAGGTCCCCCCGTCCCAAAACTGATGCCAGTGTCCCATGAAAAGGAACCCCTCTTTCCCACACCACTCTTTCAGCCACGTGTTAACTTCCCTTATTCTTGCCTCCCTGTGCCAATTTGCACGTGGCTCGGGCAGCAATCCGGAGATTATGACCCTTGAGGACCTGTTTTTTTAAATTTGAATCCTAGCTCTTTATACTCTCTAAACAGGTCCTCTTTCCTAGACTTGCCTATGTTGTTGGTACCGACATGGACCACAACAATTGGATCCTCCCCCTCCCTCTCCAGTATCCTTTCAAGCCGGTCAGAGATATCCCGCACCCTAGCACCGGGCAGGCAACATACCATGCGGGACTCTTTATCCTGCTCACAAAGGATACTATCTATCCCCCTGATAATAGAATCCCCTACAACTACAACTTGCCTATTTACTCCCTCCCCTTGAATCCCCATGGTGCCTTGGTCAGCTGACTCATCCTTCCTGCAGCCCTGTTCACCATCCACACAGGGAGCAAGTGCCTCATACCTGTTGGACAGAGTCAAGGGCTGAGGCTCCTGAGTTCCTGACTGCTGGTTCCCTTTACCTGCCTGACTTGCAGTCACACCCTGCTGTCCCTGGCCACTGGCAGGATTTAAACTACTTACTCTGACAGGTGTGACTGCCTCCTGAAACACAGTGTCCAGGTAAGTCTCCCCCTCCCGGATGTGCCTCAGTGTTTGAAGCTCAGACTCCAGCTCATCAACTCTGAGCTGGAGCTCTTCGAGCAGCCAACACTTACTGCAGATGTGGTCGCTGCAGCTCGCAATGGGATCTGCCAGCTCCCACATCAAGCAGCTCAAGCACATCACCTGACCAGCCATCACTAATTAATTAATTAGTTTAATTTAAGTTTATGAGTTTAGCTGTGTTTTTTTTTAAATTTGGGGCAGATTTGCTATCAACCAATCAGATCACAGCTTCCCTCTGACGTCATTTTTGGGAAAAAAACTGGAAAACAGGAAGTTACCGTTAGGTTTTTATACTCACAGAGACTGCTCCTCCTCCTCCTAACGGCTCCCGAAATTAGGCCCGAAGAAAGAGAGAGAACAAAACAGTAGGGAAAAAGCACCTTCTCCCACTCTTCACCGAATTACCTCACTGCACCAAATTACCAAATTCTCACTCGGTCTGTATCTCTCTCACTCAGGCTGTGTCTCCTTGACCTGCGCAATGCTTAGGGCATCCGCCCACACACCTGCCTCTATCTCTCCTCCTAGCTCGTCCTCCCACTTGCCCTTAAGCTCCTCCACCGGAGTTTCCTCCGCCTCCGAAAGCTCCTGGTAAATATCCGATACCTCCCCCTCTCCCACCCAGGTACTGGAAACTACTCTATCCTGTATCCCCCGTGGCAGCAGCAGCGGAAAGGCCGGCACCTGTTTTCTCAGGAAGGCTCGCACCTGCAAATACCTAAACTTATTCCCTGCTGGCAATTCAAATTTATCCTCCAAGGTTTTAAGCTGGTGAAGCTCCCGTCTATAAATAGATCCCCCATCCTCCTAATTCCTGCCCTTTGCCATCTCCGGAACCCACCATCCAGCTACCCTGTACAAACTGATGATTATTATAAATCGGGGTCCAAACCGATGCTCCCTCCACTCTCTTATATCTCCTCCACTGCCCCCAAATTCCCAGAGCCGAAACCACCACCGGACTTGTGGAGTATCAGGCCGGCGAGAACGGAAGAGGTGCCGCCATCAGTGCTCCCAAACCTGTGACTTTGCATGACGCCGGGGCCTCAGAGTATCTCCTACCCACCTGGAGTATCTCCTCCACTAACCTATCCCTCCCAGCCCATTCCGCCTTTTCTCTGTGGGCCCGTATCGAGATTAATTCCCCCCTGACCACTGCCTTCAAAGCTTCCCAAACCGGTGCTGCAGAGACCTCCTCGTATCATTTGCTTCCAGGTCGTTCTGGATGGACTTGTTAAGCCGCCTACAGATCGCTTCGTCCACTAGCAACCCCACATCCTGTCTCCACTGCGGGCGTTGCCCTCTCTCCACACTAACCCGTAAATCCACCCAATATGGGGCAAAATCCAACACTGCGATTGCCGAGTACTCGGTATCCACCACCCCCGGTATTAGCGCCCTGCTCAGAACAAAAAAGTCGATGCAAGAGTATACCTTGTGGACATGTGAGAAAAAAGAAAACTTCTTTGCCCTTGGCCGTGCAAACCTCCATGGGTCTACTCCCCCTCTATCTGTTCCATTCCTTCAATTCCTTTGCCGCAGCCAGCCTCCTCCCTGTCCTGGATTTTGACCGGTCCACTTCCGGATCAATGACTGTATTGAAGTCCCCTCCCACGACCAGGGGACTCTAAGTCTGGGATCTTACCTAACACCCGCCTCATAAATTCCACATTGTCCCAATTCGGAGCATATATGTTCATGAGTACTACCCGCACCCCCTCCAGCTACTCACTCATCATTATGTACCTACGCTTCTTGTCTGACACAATTCTCCCTGCCTCGAATGCCACTCGTTTGTTGATCAAGGTCGCTATTCCCCTGGTCTTGGAGTCCAGCCCCGAGTGGAATATTGGCCAACCCGCCCTGTTCTCAATCTAGTCTGGTCTGTAATCATTAGGTGTCTCTTGTAGCATTGCCATGTCCGCCTTCAGCCCCCTCAAATGCGCAAATACGCGAGCCCTCTTGACCGGCCCATTCAACCCTCTGACGTTCCATGTAATTAGCCTGGTCGGGGGGCTTCTCCCCTCCCCTCCCCCCCTGACTAGCCATCACCCTTTTTAGGCCAGCCTCTAGCTCGCGCCCTCCGCCTCCTCGAGCCCCCCTCGGGCATTCGCCGTTCCCGACCTCCCTAGTAACAGTTCCTCCCGTCAGCAAAGCAGCTCTCCCCACCCCCTCTTCTCCTTCCCCCCCCCAGCAACAGCACTAGAAACCCAACCCCCCCAAGTCAAGCTCCAGCTTAACACCTGCTCGCCCCCCCCCCCCCCCCCACTGTGCTTCCGTGAGTCAGCTGACCCAAGCTGACTTGATAGCGCCCGCCCATGGCACCAAGCAGTCTGTCTCCCCATTGTTCTCTCCCCTCTCCCCCCACTTGGACAAACATATTAAAAGCATCACATTCCCCAGTAAACAAACATCAGAAAAAAGTGAAGAAACAGCCACTTTAGAAAAGAAAACACCCAAAAAAAGAACCAGCCCCAAAGACCATCCCCCCTCTAACCAGCTCCCTGCAAGACAAAGTTAACTTTAGCAATCAAAACAGCCCCTTATTACACATAACACTACTTATACTGCCCAGCACAACAAATCACTACACAGTACTCTCCAAGGCTTCAGTGTCTTTTAGTTCGCCTCCAGCCTTTCTTCTTTAATAAACATCCATACTTCGTCTGGTGTTTCGAAGTAGAAGTCTCGTTCCTCAGGTGTGACCCACAAACGTGCTGGGTACAACATCCCAAACTTCACCCCCTTCTTAAAGAGGGCAGTTTTTGCCCAATTAAACCCAGCTCGCCTCTTGTCCAAGTCCGCACCCAGGTCCTGATAAATACGTAGCTCACAGTTCTCCCACTTTCTGCTCCGGTCCTTCTTGGCCCACTGCAGAACGTGTTCCTTGTCCAGGAATTGGTGAAAGCGTATGACCATCACCCTCGGCGGCTCGTTTGATCGGGGCTTCTTCGCGAGGGTTCTGTGCGCTATATCCACTTTCAGGGGCCGAGGGAATGCCTCAGCCCCCAACAGCTGCTCCAGCATGTCCGTCACATAAGCCCTCGCATCCAGTCCCTCACTGTCTTCAAGGAGGCCAACAATTCTAAGATTCTGCCTCCTGGACCTGTTCTCCAGGTCCTCCAGCTTCTCCTGCATTCTTTTCTGGCAGTCTTTCATCATCTCCACCTTGGTCTCCAGTACGGTTATGTATTCCTCGTGCTCAAACACCTTTTTCTCCACCTCCTGGGTCGCTCTTCCGTGGGTCTCTTGATTCTGCACAAGTTGATCAATCTAAGCCTTAATCGGGTCCAGCGTGTCCTTCTTCAGCTTGGCGAAGCAATCTTCAAAAAACGTCACAAGCTGCTCCGTCGACCACGGTGCCGTCTCTCCACGGCCCTGCTTCTCCGCCATGCTGTCCCGTGTTACCAGCTCCACTTGCATCTCCCTTATAGGAGATTTCGGCGGCGTGAGAACAGCTGGTGAGTGGTGAGTCAGTTTCAGCGGGAGCATTGCGGAAGGAGGTTGCTGGGAGGTAAGTCAACCTTTAAAAGCACTTGTCTTTGCAGGGGCAGGCCAGTCGATTTCGGCGGCGTGAGAACAGCTGGTGAGTGGTGAGTCAGTTTCAGCGGGAGCATTGCGGAAGGAGGTTGCTGGGAGGTAAGTCAACCTTTAAAAGCACTTGTCTTTGCAGGGGCAGGCCAGTCGATTTCGGCGGCGTGAGAACAGCTGGTGAGTGGTGAGTCAGTTTCAGCGGGAGCATTGCGGAAGGAGGTTGCTGGGAGGTAAGTCAACCTTTAAAAGCACTTGTCTTTGCAGGGGCAGGCCAGTCGATTTCGGCGGCGTGAGAGCAGCTGGTGAGTGGTGAGTCAATTTCAGCAGGAGCTGAGAATTTTTCTTTTTTTTTTATTTTAAATTAGTTTTTCAGGCGGGAACAGGAAGTCGACCCGCGGACGTCTGGGAAGACCCTCCCCAATAAATTCTGGTGGAGAGGAAACCCGAGACACTACACGTGTAGTGTCTCCCACCCGCCCTCCTCCTCTAACCTAATAATAAAACCCATTGGTCTGAGGTAAGTACCATATTTTATTATATTATTATTATTTTTTAGCCAGATCTTGGTAGAAAGTTGGAGGAATGGCAGGGAAGGGAGTGCAATGTTCCTCCTGCAGGATGTTTGAGGTGAGGGATGCAGTTAGTGTCCCTGCTGATTTTACCTGCAGGAAGTGCTGCCATCTCCAGCTCCTCCAAGACCGAGTTAGGGAACTGGAGCTGGAGTTGGAAGAACTGCGGATCATTCGGGAGGCAGAAGGGGTCATAGATAGCAGCTTCAGGGAATTAGTTACACCAAAGATTGGAGATAGGTGGGTAACTGTAAGAGGGACTGGGAAAAAACAGTCAGTGCAGGGATCCCCTGCGGTCGTACCCCTGAGAAACAAGTATACCGCTTTGGATACTTGTGGGGGGGACGACTTACCAGGGGTAAGCCATGGGGTACGGGCCTCTGGCACCGAGTCTGTCCCTGTTGCTCAGAAGGGAAGGGGGGAGAGGAGCAGAGCATTAGTAATTGGGGACTCTATAGTCAGGGGCACAGATAGGAGATTTTGTGGGAGCGTGAGAGACTCACGTTTGGTATGTTGCCTCCCAGGTGCAAGGGTACGTGATGTCTCGGATCGTGTTTTCCGGGTCCTTAGGGGGGAGGGGGAGCAGCCCCAAGTCGTGGTCCACATTGGCACCAACGACATAGGTAGGAAAGGGGACAAGGATGTCAGGCAGGCTTTCAGGGAGCTAGGATGGAAGCTCAGAACTAGAACAAACAGAGTTGTTATCTCTGGGTTGTTGCCCGTGCCACGTGATAGTGAGATGAGGAATAAGGAGAGAGAGCATTTAAACACGTGGCTACAGGGATGGTGCAGGCGGGAGGGATTCAGATTTTTGGATAACTGGGGCTCTTTCTGGGGAAGGTGGGACCTCTACAGACAGGATGGTCTACATCTGAACCTGAGGGGCACAAATATCCTGGGGGGGGAGATTTGTTAGTGCTCTTTGGGGGGGTTTAAACTAATGCAGCAGGGGCATGGGAACCTGGATTGTAGTTTTAGGGTAAGGGAGAATGAGAGTATAGAGGTCAGGAGCACAGATTTGACATCGCAGGAGGGGGCCTGTGTTCAGGTAGGTGGTTTGAAGTGTGTCTACTTCAATGCCAGGAGTATACGAAACAAGGTAGGGGAACTGGCAGCGTGGGTTGGTACCTGGGACTTCGATGTTGTGGCCATTTCGGAGACATGGATAGAGCAGGGACAGGAATGGATGTTGCAGGTTCCGGGGTTTAGGTGTTTTAGTAAGCTCAGAGAAGGAGGCAAAAGAGGGGGAGGTGTGGCGCTGCTAGTCAAGAGCAGTATTACGGTGGCGGAGAGGATGCTAGATGGGGACTCTTCTGCCGAGGTAGTATGGGCTGAAGTTAGAAACAGGAAAGGAGAGGTCACCCTGTTGGGAGTTTTTTATAGGCCTCCTAATAGTTCTAGGGATGTAGAGGAAAGGATGGCGAAGATGATTCTGGATATGAACGAAAGTAACAGGGTAGTTATTATGGGAGATTTTAACTTTCCAAATATTGACTGGAAAAGATATAGTTTGAGTACAATAGATGGGTCGTTTTTTGTACAGTGTGTGCAGGAGGGTTTCCTGAAACAATATGTTGACAGGCCAACAAGAGGCGAGGCCACGTTGGATTTGGTTTTGGGTAATGAACCAGGCCAGGTGTTGGATTTGGAGGTAGGAGAGCACTTTGGGGACAGTGACCACAATTCGGTGACGTTTACGTTAATGATGGAAAGGGATAAGTATACACCGCAGGGCAAGAGTTATAGCTGGGGGAAGGGCAATTATGATGCCATTAGACGTGACTTGGGGGGGATAAGGTGGAGAAGTAGGCTGCAAGTGTTGGGCACACTGGATAAGTGGGGCTTGTTCAAGGATCAGCTACTGCGTGTTCTTGATAAGTATGTACCGGTCAGACAGGGAGGAAGGCGTCGAGCGAGGGAACCGTGGTTTACCAAGGAAGTGGAATCTCTTGTTAAGAGGAAGAAGGAGGCCTATGTGAAGATGAAGTGTGACGTTTCGGTTGGGGCGATGGATAGTTACAAGGTAGCGAGGAAGGATCTAAAGAGAGAGCTAAGACGAGCAAGGAGGGGACATGAGAAGTATTTGGCAGGAAGGATCAAGGAAAACCCAAAAGCTTTCTATAGGTATGTCAGGAATAAGCGAATGACTAGGGAAAGAGTAGGACCAGTCAAGGACAGGGATGGGAAATTGTGTGTGGAGTCTGAAGAGATAGGCGAGATACTAAATGAATATTTTTCGTCAGTATTCACTCAGGAAAAAGATAATGTTGTGGAGGAGAATGCTGAGCCCCAGGCTAATAGAATAGATGGCATTGAGGTACGTAGGGAAGAGGTGTTGGCAATTCTGGACAGGCTGAAAATAGATAAGTCCCCGGGACCTGATGGGATTTATCCTAGGATTCTATGGGAGGCCAGGGAAGAGATTGCTGGACCTTTGGCTTTGATTTTTATGTCATCATTGGCTACAGGAATAGTGCCAGAGGACTGGAGGACAGTAAATGTGGTCCCTTTGTTCAAAAAGGGGAGTAGAGACAACCCCGGCAACTATAGACCGGTGAGCCTCACGTCTGTAGTGGGTAAAGTCTTGGAGGGGATTATAAGAGACAAGATTTATAATCATCTAGATAGGAATAATATGATCAGGGATAGTCAGCATGGCTTTGTGAAGGGTAGGTCATGCCTCACAAACCTTATCGAGTTCTTTGAGAAGGTGACTGAACAGGTAGACGAGGGTAGAGCAGTTGATGTGGTGTATATGGATTTCAGCAAAGCGTTTGATAAGGTTCCCCACGGTAGGCTATTGCAGAAAATACGGAGGCTGGGGATTGAGGGTGATTTAGAGATGTGGATCAGAAATTGGCTAGCTGAAAGACAGAGGGTGGTGGTTGATGGGAAATGTTCAGAATGGAGTACAGTCACAAGTGGAGTACCACAAGGATCTGTTCTGGGGCCGTTGCTGTTTGTCATTTTTATCAATGACCTAGAGGAAGGCGCAGAAGGGTGGGTGAGTAAATTTGCAGACGATACTAAAGTCGGTGGTGTTGTCGATAGTGTGGAAGGATGTAGCAGATTACGAGGGATATAGATAAGCTGCAGAGCTGGGCCGAGAGGTGGCAAATGGAGTTTAATGTAGAGAAGTGTGAGGTGATTCACTTTGGAAGGAATAACAGGAATGCGGAATATTTGGCTAATGGTAAAGTTCTTGAAAGTGTGGATGAGCAGAGGGATCTAGGTGTCCATGTACATAGATCCCTGAAAGTTGCCACCCAGGTTGATAGGGTTGTGAAGAAGGCCTATGGAGTGTTGGCCTTTATTGGTAGAGGGATTGAGTTCCGGAGTCGGGAGGTCATGTTGCAGCTGTACAGAACTCTGGTACGGCCGCATTTGGAGTATTGCGTACAGTTCTGGTCACTGCATTATAGGAAGGACGTGGAGGCTTTGGAGCGGGTGCAGAGGAGATTTACCAGGATGTTGCCTGGTATGGAGGGAAAATCTTATGAGGAAAGGCTGATGGACTTGAGGTTGTTTTCGTTGGAGAGAAGAAGGTTAAGAGGAGACTTAATAGAGGCATACAAAATGATCAGGGGGTTGGATAGGGTGGACAGTGAGAGCCTTCTCCCGCGGATGGATATGGCTGGCACGAGGGGACATAACTTTAAACTGAGGGGTAATAGATATAGGACAGAGGTCAGAGGTAGGTTCTTTACGCAAAGAGTAGTGAGGCCGTGGAATGCCCTACCTGCTACAGTGGTGAACTCGCCAACATTGAGGGCATTTAAAAGTTTATTGGATAAACATATGGATGATAATGGCATAGTGTAGGTTGGATGGCTTTTGTTTCGGTGCAACATCGTGGGCCGAAGGGCCTGTACTGCGCTGTATCGTTCTATGTTCTATGTTCTATGACTTTGTCGTCTCACACGGCCATTTCTGGTCCAATTCTCCATACACTGGAGGGGGATTTCTCCTCACTGTCTCACTCTTCACCGATATATCCCATAAAATGCTGAAAAGAACAGGGGGAAAAGGTCCAAAAGACCGTCACAGGCGGGAGCTACCAAATGTGCGACCTACTCCTCCATGGCCGCCACCGGAAGTCCGCAGATCTTTTTTTAGACCTTTGTTTTTACTTGCAGATCTCTTTCCGCTGTCACCTGTATGCTGAGCCTTGGGACTGCCACCTATTCTAACATGTAAGTATAGCTTACTTTTACATTATCGCTCATCATCTCGTGTCTCTCTCGCAGAGGACTTGCAATTTTCAGTGTTTTAACTCACCCATGTTGTGATTTCTCACTCATCTGTCACAAGTGAAAATGGTTTGTTGCGAAGGCCGGCCGGCATGGGTCGCAAAGGCCGGCCGGCATGGGTCGCAAAGGCCGGCCGGCATGGGTCGCAAAGGCCGGCCGGCATGGGTCGCAAAGGCCGGCCGGCATGGGTCGCAAAGGCCGGCCGGCATGGGTCGCAAAGGCCGGCCGGCATGGGTCGCAAAGGCCGGCCGGCATGGGTCGCAAAGGCCGGCCGGCATGGGTCGCAAAGGCCGGCCGGCATGGGTCGCAAAGGTCGGCCGGCATGGGTCGCAAAGGTCGGCCGGCATGGGTCGCAAAGGTCGGCCGGCATGGGTCGCAAAGGTCGGCCGGCATGGGTCGCAAAGGTCGGCCGGCATGGGTCGCAAAGGTCGGCCGGCATGGGTCGCAAAGGTCGGCCGGCATGGGTCGCAAAGGTCGGCCGGCATGGGTCGCAAAGGTCGGCCGGCATGGGTCGCAAAGGTCGGCCGGCATGGGTCGCCAAGGTCGGCCGGCATGGGTCGCCAAGGTCGGCCGGCATGGGTCGCCAAGGTCGGCCGGCATGGGTCGCCAAGGTCGGCCGGCATGGGTCGCCAAGGTCGGCCGGCATGGGTCGCCAAGGTCGGCCGGCATGGGTCGCCAAGGTCGGCCGGCATGGGTCGCGAAGGTCGGCCGGCATGGGTCGCGAAGGTCGGCCGGCATGGGTCGCGAAGGTCGGCCGGCATGGGTCGCGAAGGTCGGACGGCATGGGTCGCGAAGGTCGGCCGGCATGGGTCGCGAAGGTCGGCCGGCATGGGTCGCGAAGGTCGGCCGGCATGGGTCGCGAAGGTCGGCCGGCATGGGTCGCGAAGGTCGGCCGCCATGAGACCCGAAGGATGGCCAGTTGGTAAAAATGGGTCGCAGGCAAAAAAATTTCAAAAAGCACTGCACCACACCATTGGCAGTGTTATTGTCCAGCCCCACGTTAATGCTTGCTCTGCCAAGCACCTTCATATTACAATGTTATGCAGACACATAACAGAACAATACAGAAACATTAAACTGGTATTCTGCCTTGGTCAATACATGACTAAAATTAAATTCAGCAAAAGTTGTTTGCATTAAACTTGGGAAATCTAAATTAAAGCCCAAATGCACAGTGTAGGAGATTGCCAAAGTTGCAAGAAAGAACAGGATTGAAGAAGAGGTAAAAATCAAAGAACTGCACAGTTTGGGGGTCCTGTGAATGAATTAATGTGTTGAGTTGGGTGAGGGGAATGTGTGACGTGTTACACATTACCTCAGTGCAGGCAAATTCTGTATACAAGAGGTGAGGCGACATGTGGATTCAGAACCTTTTTTGAAACAACATCCTGAGTGCAAAATCAATTTGCTGAACTTCAAGTTCAGCAAATGTAAACAAAGATCAGACCTCAACTCCGGACAATAATTTGGAGGTTAAAAACATAACAGGCTTGCGGAGGACGTGAATAAATAGCAGATGAAAATCAATACAAGGCGATTTATTTTGGCAGCCAAATAAAGAAGCTACTTATCCCATGAAAGATAAGTAACTAAATAGGGTACAAGAGCAAAGAGATCAGGGAAGATAGATACGCAGATCACTGAAAGTAGCAATGTATGTTGATAACTCTATGAAGAGTATAAACAAGTAGAGGAATTGAGGTAATGTTGAATTAAGCAGAACCGACTTCCGGTTGCGGCTATGCTGAGCTAAGGCGCATGTTCAGCAGCTCCTGCCAGAAACTGACTTTTGGGCTCTTTTGAGGGGCCCCAGCGGCATTTGTTCGACGGTTCCCAGTGTGGGAAGGTGACAGCACGATTTTCCCGGCACTGTATGGATTGGACCAGGAATGGAGCGGTGAAAAAAGTAATTCTGGTGCAGTGAAAAGTGCGAGGGAGGAAAGCCAAGATGGCGGCGGGTGGAGACCAGGCAGCGTGGGCGCAGTGGGTGCAAGAGCAACAGGAGTTTCTCAAGCGCTGCTTCACGGAATTGAAAGCAGAGCTGCTGGAGCCGATGAAGGCTTCAATCGACAAGCTGGTCGAGACCCAGAAGGCCCAAGGTGCGGCGATCCGGCAGGTGCGGCAGAAGACCTCGGAGAATGAGGATGAGATATTGGGCCTGGCGGTGAAGGTGGAGGCGCAGCATAAGAAATGGCAGGAGAAGTTCGAGGACATGGAGAATCGGTCGAGGAGGAAGAATCTGCGGAGTCTGGGTCTCCCGGAGGGAGTGGAGGGGTCGGATGCTGGAGCATATGTGGTCACAATGCTAAACAAGTTGATGGGCGCGGGTGCATTCCCGAGGCCCCTGGAGCTGGATGGGGCCCACCGGGTCCTGGCGAGGAGGCCCAAGTCTAACGAGCCGCCGTGGGGGGTATTGGTGCGGTTCCACCGCTTGGTGGACAGGGAGTGTGTCCCAAGATGGGCAAAAAAGGAGCGGAGCAGCAGGTGGGAGAATGCAGAGGTCCGTATATACCAGGACTGGAGCGCGGAGGTGGCCAAGAAGAGGGCCGGGTACAATCGGGCTAAGGCGGTTCTGCATCGGAAGGGGGTGAAATTCGGGATGCTGCAGCTGGCGCGACTGTGGGTCACGTTTAAGGCCCGGCACCATTACTTTGAGACGCAGGAGGAGGCATGGACCTTTATTCAGGCCGAAAAGTTGGACACGGACTGAGGGTCGGTTGTGAGGGGAGGTCGCGGGGGGCTACTGTGGTTACTGTGCTTTGGGGAATGTTCTGTTCTGTATTGTTTCCTTGGGTGCCGGGTGGGGTAGGGTGAATTGGTTCGAAGGGGGGGTTTGTGAGAGTGTGGGCGTCGGTGGTTGGAAGGACGGGGCCCTATTGGGGGGAGGGGAGATGGGAGGACCAAGGTGGGGGAGCTGGGATTAGGCCGCAAAGGAGAGATGCACCAGAGAGGGCGGGGCCGGTCTGATGGAAAGCGCAGGCTTTTTCCCGCGCTAGGGAAGGAAGGGGGCAGGGCCGGGGGGGAGGAAGGGCAGTGTTGGAGAGGAGCCCCCACTGATGGACAGGAGCAGGAGTGAGGGGGGGAGAGACTACCACACTGGGGGGTTGATGGAGTGGCGGGAGTGACCGGGGTCAGCAGGAGTCAGCTGACTTACAGGAGTGCTGTGGGGGGAGCAACGCAGCTAGGGGGGACCTAGCTGGTGGGTGGGTGGGGGGTGGGTGGGAACTGGGTTGCTGGTTCATTGGCCAAAGGTGAGCTGGAGCTCGGAGAGTGTGTCGGGGCAGGGTTCTGCAACTGGGGGGAATGGAGGGTGCGGGAGGCGCGGGCACGTGGCTGGCCTAGAAAATGGGATGGCTAATCGGCGGGGGGGGGGGGGGGGGGGGGGGGGGGGGGGGCCTGATCCAGCTGATAACTTGGAATGTGAGAGGCCTGAACAGGCCGGTCAAGAGGGCCCGTGTGTTCGCGCACCTGAAGGGACTGAAGGCAGATGTGGTTATGCTCCAGGAGATGCATTTGAGGGTGGCAGATCAGGATAGGCTGAGAAAGGGATGGGTAGGGCAAGGGACCGCTCCAGGTCCAGGACGGGTAAGAGGCCAGCGGCGGCCATGGTGCTGAGGGTGTTTATGGACCAGATGGGAGGAGTGGACCCATGGAGGTTTATCAGGCCGGGGGCCAGGGAATTTTCTTTTTTTCCCCACGTCCATAAAGCCTACTCCCGGATAGACTTCTTCGTTATGAGCAGGGCACTAATTCCGAGGGTGGAGGGCACGACGTATTCGGCCATAGCTATCTCAGATCATGCCCCGCTTTGGGTGGAGCTGGAGCAAGGGGAGGAGAGGGACCAGCGCCCGCTGTGGCGCCTGGATGCGGGCTTGCTGGCGGATGAGGTGGTGAGCGGGCGGATAGCTATCGAGAGGTTAACGAGAATGGGGGAGGCGCAGGTGGGGGTGGTTTGGGAGGCGCTGAAGGCGGTGATTAGGGGAGAGCTAATCTCCACTAGGGCCCACAAGGAGAAGAAGGAGAGGAGAGAGAGGGAGAGATTGGTGGGGGAGATTTTAAGGGTGGATAGGAGGTATGCAGAGGTCCCCGAGGAGGGACTACTCAAGGAGCGACGAAGCCTCCAGGCCAAGTTCGACCTGTTGACCACCAAGAAGGCAGAGGTGCAGTGGAGGAAAACGCAAGGGGCAGTGTATGAGTACGGGGAGAAGGCTAGCCGGATGTTGGCACACCAGCTTCGGAAGCGGGAGGCAGCGAGGGAGATTGGGGGAGTTAGGGATAAAGGGGGGAACACGGTGCAGAGTGCAGTGGGAATAAATGTGGTATTTAGAGACTTTTATGAGGGGCTGTATAGGTCTGAGCCCCTGACAGAGGAGGATTTTTGGATCGACTGAGGTTCCCGAGGGTGGAGGAGTAGGTGGCTGGGCTTGGGGCACCGGTAGGGCTGAAGGAACTTAGTAAGGGGCTGGAGAGTATGCAGGTGGGGAAGGCACGGGGGGCCAGATGGGTTCCTGGTGGAATTTTACCGGAAGTACATGAACCTGCTGCGCCCTCTATTAGCGAGGACCTTTAATGAGGTGAGGGGGGGGGGGGCCTACCCCCGACGATGTCCAGGGCGCTGATTTCGCTGATCTTGAAACGGGACAAGGACCAACGGGACAGTGTGGGTCGTATAGGCCAATCTCTCTCCTCAACATGGACGCGAAGCTGTTAGCGAAGGTGTTGGCTACCAGAATTGAGGACTGTGTCCCGGGGGTGATTCACGAGGACCAGACGGGTTTTGTTAAGGGAAAGCTGAATACCAATGTGCGGAGGCTCCTTAACGTAATCATGATGCCTACAGTGGAGGGGGAGGTGGAGATAATGGCGACGATGGATGTGGAGAAGGCCTTCGATAGAGTGGAGTGGGGGTACCTCTGGGAAGTGTTGAGGAGGTTTGGGTTCGGGGAGGGGTTCATTAGTTGGGTTAGGCCACTTTACGAAGCCCCAGTGGCGAGTGTGGCCACGAATCAGAGGAGGTCGGAATACTTTCGGCTGTACCGGGAGACGAGACAGGGGTGCCCTCTATCCCCCTTGCTATTTGCATTGGCAATTGAGCCTTTGGCTATGGCTCTAAGGGAGTCCAGGAACTGGAGGGGGATGGTCCGGGGGTCCAGGGGGGGGGGGGGGGGGGGGGGGGAGAGAAACATCGGGTAGGGTTAATTCTTCCTCCTCTTGCGCCAGGCTTAGCCTGATGCAATTTAAGGTTCTTCACAGAGTGCATATGACAGGGGCGAGGCTGAGCAGGTTCTTTGGGGTGGAAGACAGGTGTGGGAGGTGCTCGGGGAGCCCAGCAAATCATACCCATATGTTCTGAGCGTGCCCGGCGCTGGATGGGTTCTGGAGGGGTATTGCGAGGACGATGTCTAAGGTGGTGAACACCCAGGTTAAGCCGAGTTGGGGGTTAGCACTATTTGGGGTATCGGACGAGCCGGGAGTGCAGAAGGCGAAAGAGGCCGGTATTCTGGCCTTTGCGTCCCTGGTAGCCCGGCGGAGGATTTTGCTACAGTGGAAGGATGCGAGGCCCCCGAGCGTGGAAGCCTGGATCAGCGACATGGCAGGGTTCATTAAATTGGAGAGGGTAAAATTTGCCTTGAGAGGGTCTGTGCAAGGGTTATTCATGCGGTGGCAACCGTTCCTCGACTTTCTAGCGGGGCGTTAGGAGGTGGTCAGCAGCAGCAGCAACCTGGGGGGGTGGGGGGGTACTTTGTGTTTTCTACTGTGTTTATTATTGCTTAATGGGGGGGTTTGTATATTGGGGGAATTCGTGATGTAATTGTACGATGTTTATTCGTGTGTTCTTTGTTTTTCTTTTTTCTGTAAGGGGGGGGGGGGGTTTGTTGAAAATATGTAAAAATTTGAATTAAAATATTTCTTTAAAAAAAGAATTAAGCAGAACCTTGGTTACGCCTTGGAGTGCTGTTTCCAATTCTGGGCCTGGAGTTTCTGTTTCCCTGGCTACAATTCACGCGGAATTAACCAATCCAACACAGAGAGTGCTATTTTTAGCGCAAGCTGCATTCAGCACAACTTGAGTTTCTGCGATGTTTTGCACGCTTTTCTAAAACTGCATAACTCAATTCTGCCCACATATTTGGCCACACCTCCGATCAAGTTAATCACCAGAGTTTCTGCTAATCGTGCTTGTTTGCAGGCATACGAGGCGTTAAAACAGAAGCTGATGTTAGATGCAAGGACACTAACAAGCACATCATAAAAGATTTAAAGTATATATTTTTTAATTATGAAGATACTGACTACTATCTTCTAATATAATTTGCAAATAGCTCTTGACCCACAAATCCTTTAGCAGTTCACTTTACAAAGTACTCAGGAGGGAACCCCAATGTTTCGCTCAACTTTACAGCCTGTCTCACGTGGCAGGGTCCTAGATGCATGCCAGAGATATGAAGGCACTCCATTTAAATGTTATGTCGGAAGCCCCGTCCTGACTCTGCAAAGTCCACAAGGCTTCAAGTGGGCAACATCCAGGCACAAGTACTGGGCTGGCTGGCCTGCAGTTTTGGTCCAATCATTCACTGAAGGCACGTTATTGAAATTTGCCCTCATATTGTTATTCATCCTAGTCGCACAATAACAAACTAGCAGAAATCTAATGAAGTTGTGTTCATCCATTTGTGGCCTCGGAAACCGTTCAATGTGAATTCCTCCCAAATTGGCGGCCGTGGCAAGGGCCAATTCTCTGGAAATCCTACGTAAACTTCTTTGACTGTCGATCTCTCTCTCCTCATTTCAGATGCTCCTTAAAGCCTACCTCTGTGATTGTCACCCGCCCCAAAATGTCCTTACATAGGGCATTCAAATGGCCATTGGATAGACATATGGACGATAAGGGAATAGTGTAGATGGGCTTTAGAGTGGGTTCACAGGTCGGCGCAACATCGAGGGCCGAAGGGCTTGTACTGCGCTGTAATATTCTATGTTCCTGTGAGGCACTGTGCGTTTTACTACAGTCAAGATGCTATATAATTGCGCATCCCTGCATCCGGTGTATCTAACATTTTCACAAGTTAAAATAATGATAATCTTTATTAGTGTCACAAGTAGGCTTACATTAATAATGCAATGAAGTTCCTGAAAAATAACCCTAGTCGCCACACTCCAGCCCCTGCTCGGGTACACCGAGGGAGAATTCAGAATGTCCAATTCACCTAACAACATGTCTTTTGGGATTTGTGGGAGGAAACCGGAGCACCCGGAGGAAACTCACGCAGACACGGGGAGAACGTACAGATTCTGCACAGACAGTGACCAAGCTGGGAATCGAACCCGGGTCCCTGGCGCTGTGAAGCAACAGTGCTAATCACTGCGCTATCGTACCGTCCTCATAAAAGCAATGAAGTGCAAATTAAATGGATTCTACAAAGAGTGGGTGATCCATTTTGCCAGATCCCAGCTTAGCACTTAACTTTAAACTTCAGCAGGGCGCCACGGTGGCACAGTGGTTAGCACTGCTGCCTCATGGCACTGAGGATCCAGTTTGATCAGGGGTCACTGTCTATATGGAGTTTGCACATTCGCCCAGTGTCTGCATGGGTCTCACCCCAACCCAAAAGATTTGAAGGGTAGGTGAATTGGCCATGTTAAATTGCCCGTTAATTGAGAAAAACACTTTAAATTTCAGTGTCAAAGGTTTATCACTAACAGCGAGTCAAGAAAGGCTAGAAAACAGATCAGGACCCGAGGCTGAATTTTCCAGCCTTTGTTGTTGGCAAGATCATCCAGTCCCGCCAATGGCAACCTCCCTGCGGTGAGTTCCCAAGCAACGCTGTTGACATCGGCAGTACTGGAAGATCCCACTGCCAGCCAACAGTCAGCCACCTCTACTGCCGGAAAATCCCGCCCGAGATTTGCAAAGTCATACACTGGCAAGGGTGATTAAATGGACCCTTATGAAGGGAGGGGACTCTGCCCATGCTTTATAAGCCAGTGGAAAACAGAGATCTGTACTGCAAGAGCACCTGCACCTAGTGACAGAATGGGACAGAATTGGTAAACAGTCTGCCTCGTGTAGGGTACATGTGGGTCTAACCCAAAGGTCTAAGCTGGGATTGCAGTGCCCAAAAAACTTACGGCGCAAATATTCTTCGAATTTAAAACAGCTTTGGGGATCCACTTTCTTTTTTTCCTGAGCAGCGCCAGGGGTGAAAGGGGGAGCAGGGAACAACTCCAACCCTTTCCTCTCTAACCCAATCACTAACACAGGTTGGGTTGGGTCACTGACTGTGCGGAGTCTGCACGTTCTCCCTGTGTCTGCGTGGGTTTCCTCCGGGTGCTCCGGTTTCTTCCCACAAGTCCTGAAAAACGTGCTATTAGATGAATTAGACATTCTGAATCCTCCCTCTGTGTACCCGAACAGGCACCAGAATGTGGTGACTAGGGGCTTTTCACAGTAACTTCATTGGATTGTTAATGGAAGCCTACTTGTGACAATAAAGATTATTATTATAATTAGATTATTATTTTGCAACGCCGGAGGGAAAGCAAGAAGCCATGATGTTCCTTTAAGGTGTCGGCACAAACTATTAAAATTAAAATTATGGAACTCCTTTCCTGGCACTGGAAGGTCTACTAGGATCAGTGGTTAGGTTTTGGACTGGAGCCAAATGACCTTCATAGCCCTATGTACAAAGAAAGAGTCTGCATTTATACAGCACCTTTCGCAATCTCAGGGCACCTCAAAGCACGACACAACAACAATGTACTTTGTGAAACACAGTTATTGTTGAGTTAGATTTCAGATACCATGGCCCCACAAACAGCAAGGTGATAATAACAGATATTCCCCCTGTCCTGCTGCTCGTTGATGGAAGGACAAGCAGGAAAAACTCCCATTACTTCTTCGAAACATTGTCACATGATCCTTACATCCACCCGAGGGGGCAGACAGGACCCAGCTTAAGGTCTCTCCAAAATGAAAGGTGGCATCTTTGACAGGGCAGTTCACCCACTTTCATTGGTGTGTCAGCCAACATTCAGTGCTCAAGCTTCCAGAACACAGAATAACATTTGGTGTTGTCCTGGAGCGAGTTCAGATGCAATGCAGAAAATCACTGCCGTAATTTTTATGAGCAAACACCAACAAATGTGTTTAGCACAGGGCTAAACCGCTGGCTTTGAAAGCAGACCAAGGCAGGCCAGCAGCACGGTTCGATTCCCGTAACAGCCTCCCCGAACAGGCACCGGAATGTGGTGACTAGGGGCTTTTCACAGTAACTTCATTTGAAGCCTACTTGTGACAATAAGCGATTTTCATTTCATTTCATTCAAATGGAAACAAGTAGAAACACACCAAACAAATACAATGACTAAATCAAACAAATAATGACCAGCTCATATGAGTCATTGGATTGCTGAGGTAACCCACCATAAATTATGCGTTCTGTATCTGAGCTGTTACCAAGTTGATGCAATCTTCTATTAGGTGTATATTGTGAATGACCTTGAGTGCAGTCAACCACAAGTTATTTTCTGATGCCACAGGATACATTTGAGACATGATGCAATCTTGATCAGGGCTCAAAACAATCTTGCGACAGCTTCAGTTCTGGCCCTCTGAAGATTGCAGTAACATTGCAGCAGCATAATTTAAAAACAGGAGCAGTTAGAGCAACACAGTTGCTAGGGTTACGACAGGTTGTGTCACTGAGTAAACAATCGCCAGGCAGGAATGTTCCCTTCCAGTCGGGGAACAGTTCAGCAGTTGAGGGCATTCATCCTCTGATCTTCAGGTAAGCGTTCTCCAAGGCGGCATTCAGGATGCGCGACAATGCAGAATCGCTGAACAGAAACTTATAGCCAAGTTCCGCACACGTGTATGGCCTCAACCGGGACCTTGGATTCATGTCACATTACATTCACACCCCATCATCTGGCCTGGGCTGGCAAAATCCTAACAACTGTCCTGGCTTGAGGCAATTCACACCTCTTTAACCTGGGGTTACGCCTCTCTCTGGCTCTGTAAAGACTTAATTACCTGCAAATGCTCACATTCAAAGCATTGTCTTGCATCTTTGACTTTGTCCATATAAATGTTTCTGGAACCTACCTTTCCATTCACCTGAGGAAGGAGCAGTGCTCCGAAAGCTAGTGATTTGAAACTGTTAGACTTTAACCTGGTGTTGTAAGATTTCTTACTGTGCTCACCCCAGTCCAACGCCAGCATCTCCACATCACTGAATAGATGGATACTGAGTGAAGCCTGTGCTTCCAGCTCAAGTCGTGTGTTTACACCAGCTCCTAACCGGAGGCTAGATGGGACAGAAAGCGACAAAAAAACAAAAAACTATTCTCCTTTAGTTTGGCAGCATTATTCACGGGTCATGACTTTTATGGGGGCTGTTTGGATATCATGGCTGCAAGATTCAGCTCTGTGTTAAGACGGGGCCAAACAGGTTGATTAGCAACCAGCAAATTCTTGCAACACACCTATGGCAGGTCGAACAGGTAGCAGAGTCTCCAGATCAGTCAGGCTTTATGCAAAGTGCGCACCCTAAACTATACACAGCCTCTAGCTTCAGGCTCACCGTGTTCCAGGAAAAACAAGCTGCAGAAACAAACACAAGCACATCCTTTGTCCGCTTCAAGAGATGTGGAAAGCTTCAGATGACCCATCCAGCTCTGTAACACCTATACTTTCAACGCCAAGTACTGCTTCACGTGCAAAATGGCATCTGTCTGCAAACAAGCCTTGACCACTATTTTGGGTAGGTCGGAATGATGGGGCGAGGATCGTGCCTCAGAAGTATGTAGTGCAGGCAGACAGTAACAGCAGTCAGCATCTAATGCTGATGTGACACCGGCAGTGCCATTTTCTCCCTCAACACTCCAACGTACGCTCTCTCTTACTCAGCTAAAAATACATTCAGCAGCAGGATGAACCTCTCCCCAATGCTATTTAAAGGAATCACCAACCACTTGCAGGTTAGCTGCTGACTGATTTCTATTGGGTCTTACCAAGTTAGAAGTCTAATTTTTACTGCTAGTTAAAATTGCTGAACTCTACAGGAAGTGGCATGTGCTGAATTTCTTGGTTCTGATTCCATGGTTTCAACTCAGACCATTTGCTCCCAGTCAAGGGTGCTGTAGTTTCTCTCCTCTTGGCCTGCAGTATGATGGTGAGAATGAGCAGAGGCGACACAGAGAAGGACAAGCTACTCAAGAGGGAGGAAGAGGAGGGAAGGGAGAAGGGCTATCAGTGAGAGGCCACATCCACCCACCATCTTCAAGGTGCAATTCACCCTACTGAGCCTCAACAAGGAACAGTGTATTAGACACCTCCAATTCACCAAAGTGGAGATCACTGAAATCTGCCACATTTTGCAGTCACACAGTAGGTTGGGGACACATTGCAGGTGGCTTTGTAGTGGCCATTGCTCTGAACTTCTTCACATCGGGTTCTTACCCAGTTAAAGCAGGACAGCAGCAACGTGTAGTTTGCCATCCATTGTCGTATAAGGGAGGTGACTGATGTTCTGTTTGCAAAGAGAGAGAGATACACTGCCTTCCTGAGGGAAGCAGGTAGATCTTGCACAAGGCTTTTCCATGGTGCATGGTACCGTTGACAGCATGCACATTATTTTGTTGGCATTACTTCTAAATGCAGGGGAACATCTGAAGTGGAAAGGGTTCCACTCTCTGGCATGTGATTCTGATCATGCAGATCAATGTCCACTTACCTTACGGATGTAATACTCACTCCTTTATTGCTCACCCATCTGCTTTACCATCAGCCACCACCGGAGATCTGGATATCTACAGCTATCCACTGACCATCCAACTCATGACATTGCTGCACAATCTATGCACACGAGGGCATCATGGCAGCCATGTTGCCATGTGGAACGCCATCAGGCATAACATTAGTGTGCTTTAGGAATGATGCCCCACCCGTCCTTGATAGACTGTTCTAGAGGAGCTCTGTAGTACTCTCCAGAACACGAGTCTTGATTCATGATGATATTCTATGTCCTACGCAGCCCTTTCCACCAGGTACATAGAGAATAGCTGACGAGGAAGAACAGGGGATATGGAGGAAAGGATGAAACCAGCATATCTCCTTTCTCACTCAGCTATCAGTGAGTGACCCATTTGATTATAGTACCAGTGAACACAACCCAAAATCCTCAATCCACAATGGTCTCACACCTTGCCATTCTTCTTCACAGATCATCATGAAATAATAGAAACATAGAATATTTGAAGCACAGAGTCTACTCGGTCCATCATATCGGTTTCAGTCAAAAGAAAAATCAGCCCATTCCCACTTCCCAGCTCTGTAATTTATACCATTTTAAATTGAATGAAATATTAATCTATAAACCCTGCTATTTGAACTCTTTGCTCAGGGAAGTATGTCCTTATCCAGTCTCTCAATGCCCCTCTGTTCAACCGTCCTCTGCTTCAAACAGAGCAACCTGGCCAATCCAATGTTTCCTCGCAGCTAAAATTCTCCATTCCTGGCAACATTCTCGAAAATAACCGCCAATGTGATCACATGCCGAGAGGATGTGTCATATTTTCATACTTGGGTTGGAAGCAATTCTGAAAACATTTCACTCGGCTGCTTCCTGGAATGAGGGGCGTGTTTTATGAGGATAAGTGGAGCAGATTGGCCCCATCTCGCCCCCAGCAACATAGCTGCTGAGTCAGCTGAAGGAAGCCATTTCCACGGATCGTTCGCCTGAGTCACAGTGGTCAAATTCGAACCACTTCACCCCATGCCAAGGAAATTCCCAGTGAAAGTTCCATTCCCCACTACGAACAATTTTTTCTCGCGAAGCACAAAATAACAAGTTTAATAAGTTTGATTGTGCAGTTTACTACTGGGCTTAAATCATAGTGAATCCCAGTCTCTCCCATCTACAATCTCAACAGTAACACGACTCATTATATCATGAGGGCCAGTTTAGCTCAGTTGGCTAGACAGCTGAATTTGTGATGTAGAGTGAGGCCAGCAGCGTGGGTTCATAAGAACATAAGAACTAGGAGCAGGAGTAGGCCATCTGGCCCCTCGAGCCTGCTCCACCATTCAATGAAATCATGGCTGATCTTTTGTGGACTCAGCTCCACTTTCCAGCCCGAACACCATAACCCTTAATCCCTTTATTCTTCAAAAAACTAGCTATCTTTATCTTAAAAACATTTAATGAAGGAGCCTCTACTGCTTCACTGGGCAAGGAATTCCATAGATTCACAACCCTTTGGGTGAAGAAGTTTCTCCTAAACTCAGTCCTAAATCTACTTCCCCTTATTTTGAGGCTATGCCCCCTAGTTCTGCTTTCACCCGCCAGTGGAAACAACCTGCCCGCATCTATCCTATCTATTCCCTTCATAATCTTATATGTTTCTATAAGATCCCCCCTCATCCTTCTAAATTCCAACGAGTACAGTCCCAGTCTACTCAACCTCTCCTCGTAATCCAACCCCTTCAGCTCTGGGATTAACCTAGTGAATCTCTTCTGCACACCCTCCAGTGCCAGCACGTCCTTTCTCAAGTAAGGAGACCAAAACTGAACACACTACTCCAGGTGTGGCCTCACTAACACCTTATACAATTGCAGCAGAACCTCCCTAGTCTTAAACTCCATCCCTCTAGCAATGAAGGACAAAATTCCATTTGCCTTCTTAATCACCTGTTGCACCTGTAAACCAACGTTTTGCGACTCATGCACTAGCACACCCAGGTCTCTCTGCACAGCAGCATGTTTTAATATTTTATCATTTAAATAATAATCCTGTTTGCTGTTATTCCTACCAAAATGGATAACCTCACATTTGTCAACATTGTATTCCATCTGCCAGACCCTAGCCCATTCACTTAGCCTATCCAAATCCCTCTGCAGACTTCCAGTATCCTCTGCACTTTCTGCTTTACCACTCATCTCCGTGTCGTCTGCAAACTTGGACACATTGCCCTTGGTCCCCAACTCCAAATCATCTATGTAAATTGTGAACAGTTGTGGGCCCAACACTGATCCCTGAGGGACACCACTAGCTACTGATTGCCAACCAGAGAAACACCCATTAACCCCCACTCTTTGCTTTCTATTAATTAACCAATCCTCTATCCATGCTACTACTTACCCCTCAATTCCTGTACCAGCTAAGGTTATTCATGAAGGCCCCGCCTACTGATCCTTACCCCTCGCCTGAGGCGTGGTGACCCTCAGGATACATCACCACGAGTCAGCTCGCCTCCTCAAAGGTGAGAACAGCCATGGTCATTTTGGACTATGGCGACTTTCCCTTTACCTATTTCAAACTGATTACAGCCGTGAGATTCATGCAGTTTAATATCTGTGAACAGTGCAGCAAAACTTGAAGGGACAGTACAGCAAGGGACGGAATCATTCCTGTAGTTTTTGCAACTTTTTCAAAAGAAGCTGTAGTTTCCAATTGGCATTGGAGTAAAGCCATCAACATTCTTGATATGGGACTCCTCACTGTGAATTTGCCAAAGTTCAAATGTAGGGTTCCATTACCAAGTCAGCAAACTACATTTTGTCTCCAAGTGACAATCTGTAACTGCACATTTCAGCTGAGAAAGGAAGTAATAGCTAAAACCAAAAGTTAATGTGCAAAACATATTTGTACATAATATGACTGTACACTGACCATGACATGCAAACTTCCTGACAGTAAAATCCGTTAACCTCCTTCCTAACAGTTTATAAATAAACAATCTCAAAGTAATAGCCGGCTGTTTTGATTATTACTATGAGCAAAGCTGCGCAATTATTCCTGTCATTTGAGATATGAGCAAGTTATTAGTTATAAAAATCACCACATTCTCAAGGATAATTAGGGATGGGCATTAAAACTTGCCAGTGGTGACCATATCCCCAGGAAGGACTTTTAAAAAGCTCAAACCCGTCCAGTTCTTCCTGAAATGTATACTCTACTTCCAAAGACAGTAGTAATGCCTTTATCAACAGGGGCAGCACGGTAGCATAGTGGTTAGCACAGTTGCTTCACAGCTCCAGGGTACCAGGTTCGATTCCCAGCTTGGGTCACTGAGTGTGCAGAATCTGCACGTTCTCCCCGTGTCGGCGTGCGTTTCCTCCAGGTGCTCTGGTTTCCTCCCATAGTCCAAATATGTGAGAGTTAGGTGGATTGGCCATACTAAATTGCCTGTAGTGTCCAAAAAGGTTAAGTGGGGGTTACGGGGATAGGGTAGACACAAGGGCTTGAATCGGGTGCTCTTTGTAAGGGCACACGGTGCAAACACGATGGGCCGAATGTCCTCCTTCTGCACTGTAAATTCTATGAAAACATATCTCAGCTCATCAACAGTGTCCCTTTCTGATAATTAGTGCTCTGCTAATGTCATTTGGATGAAATCACAAATCAGGATTCAATGATTTTGTTCAAACATAAAGACAATTGCCATTAAACTATTTTTGACCTTAATACAGGTGACCGGCAAATTCAGAGATAGAATGTTTCTCCGACTGAATTCTTTTTTTAAAAAATGCGTTTTTGACCTTTCACGGTTCTTTTTGCTCTTGTGCTATAGATGAACAAAAGCACCAGTGAAAGGAATGCATCAAGCCAGTAATCAGGAAATGAGTCACATTTCAGTGGATCGGAGTCTGGTGAGCACACCGACCCGAGATAAATAAAACACCATTTGTGGAAAGCTGAAGGGAATTGCACTGTAGGTGCAACACTTCAACCGTGTTGCACAAGTGGGTAAATTAAACTACAAGGCGCTTGGTAAAACCAGTTCCAAAGAGAATCTTAACGCTTATTGCTTACACCAGCACAGAAATACATTGTGGGCTGGATTATGACCTCGGGGAAGTTGGTGAGAAATTAGTTTCATTTAAACACTCCTGTCTGCCATCCTATTAGACCTTCCCTTCTGTTCTCCCCCACCACCTTTCACTGCCTAGGCACTGCTTAAAATCTGTTACATGTGTAATATTTTCCAATTCTGATAAACCATTGACTGCTTGTCCTTCAACAGATGCATCTAACCTGACCTTTAAAATTTATTTTGTAGTGCTAATGGGGTTTGGGGTGACAGAACATTGGTGGCATATACAATGGGCGGGATTGTCCGTAGCCCGATGCCGAAATCGGGAATGGCGATCGGGCAGAGAATGGCTCCCGACACCGGAATCGGGGCAGGCGCCGGTTTAACGCCGGGTCGCGATGCTCCGCCCCCTCCAAATCGACGTCACCAGGATGTGCACCGCGCACAGTTGCAACCTCGTCTGCATATAATGATCGGGCCCACCCACGAAGCTCCGCCTCTAATGGGCCGAGTTCCCGATGGCGCAGGCCACGTGTGGTCTCAGCAGTCGGGAACCTGGCGTGCCGGCTGCGGGGAGAGAGAGTGCATGCAGACAGTGTCCAGCACCACTACATTTGGCCGAGATCAGTGCCGCTGGCCAGGGGCTACTGCTAGGGCTGAGGGGAGTGATGGGGGTTGGCCAGGTGGGCTGTAGGGTCGGGGTGGGCGGGTATACGGTCCAGCAAAGCCGGCACCATTTTTTCCAGTGCGACTGGTGCAGGTGTGGGGGGTGTAGGTGTGCACGGCTGCAGCTTGTCAGCCCTGCGCATATGCAGCACAGGACCCGACAGTTCTCCGACCGTTTTCCACGCGTTCCGCAGGTGTTTCACGCGGCACCAGTGCTAACCCCTCACTGGTACCAGAATCAGTGAGGACTTTGTGCCGAACTTCCCTCGTGAAGCACCCACGGATCCTCAGTTGGCGTCGGCACTTAACCTCAGGAACGGAGAATGCAGCCCAATATGTTTGTGCGAGAGTGAACGCGAATATTAATTGGAGTAGTTTTCTAATAGATGTTATTGAATTTATCTTCCTCGGTCTGCTCGAGAAGGCCTGGCAACTCTTCAGGTTGAATTTATCAGCATCCTGTTCAGCACTTTACTCACCCTCCACCTCCGGCTGTCACATGTTGATTCCTCCTCAAAACATATCATTGTGCTTCACTGAGCACATTATCATCTATCACTTTGCAAGACTGCCAACAGGACATCACCAGAGCTGTTCAAGTAGCAAAATCATTGTTTCAATGTTGCCAGTGGTCAGTTTGGTTTGCCTCCTTGTGGAGACAAAGGCTTGTTGAATTTTCCATCAGGCTTCATGTATTTCAAACTGGCACCTGGGCTTGAAACAATATCGCTTCTCCCTAGGAGGCATTCTCCCCATCGTCACATTGTGGGTGAGCCTGGGGGAGCTATCGACTGGTAATGACTAAATGCATGGTGGTTGCCCCAGAGTACTTGCCATCTATCTGCAAGAAGGAAACCCTAATGGTCGTATAAAACACACATGCTGCTTGGATGGAACCCCTTCCCATTCATAAATCCCACTGCTTTGCAAAAATGGGCCTACGAGATGACATGGGTTCCATCAGTGGCGTACTACACCCTTGGTGACACAATCACCATGAAAATGTGAATCTTTGGGCCTTCGTTTGGAAACCTGATCAATGGATTTGTTTTGCAACAGGAACTGTAGGTGAAACATAAGGGTTTGAACACAAACACACCCTAACAAGGCCCACATACACCAGCAGGGGAGCCTGGCGAGAACATTTCTAGACAGCATGCTCCTTTGAACACATTCACAGTCAACAACTTTTCCAAATATCTTGCCCGTGCCCCCATGGTGCCATCATACACTCATGATTCAAGCAGATAATGCCCCCCTGTTGGGATATCAATTGGATTCTTTTTTAAAATATTTTTATTCAAATCAGGATGTACATAACAACATACAAAAAAATCATTCAATAACAAAATAAACATGTACAATTGTCCCAATTTGAGATTTACCCCCTTATTTGTATTTAACCATTCCCTTTTCCCCTCATCCCATCTCCCCTACCCTCCTTCCTTTACTCGCTGGCAAAAAGATCTATAAATAGATACAAGAACAGCTTCTATCTCTTCCAGAATTCCCCACCCGAGACAAAAAGGGCTAACTTAATTTCCTCAGATTTAAGGAATTCCACAACATTTCTCAACCATGTCGATATTTTTGGCGGATCTTCTGATTTCCATTCAATAAAATTTGCCTCCGGGCAATCAATATGGCAATATGGCTCCTTCCCTTCTATTACTCTTGGTGCTTCCAACACTCTCAAAATTGCGTCAAGAGGTCCAGGTAATATTTCCACCCCCATAATGGAAATAAAATACCGAGATTCAAAACCCCACTAACTGGGGACATGTGGACATGGTAGCTGGTCCTCCTTTACAACTCTCACATTTATCTTCTACCTCTTAGTGAAGAATCTACTCATTCTTTCCTGTGTCATATGGGCCCTAAGTGCTACCTCGAATTGTATCAAGCTCATCCTTGCACATGAAGATGTTGTATTGACCCTGTGCATAATTTTACTCCATATTCCCCAGTCCAATTCCATATCTAACTCTTCCTCCCACTTTTGTTTTATCTCCTCAATCGGTGTCCACCTATAAATGTCAGTAATTCTCCATCCAATAACCCATCTGGCAAGAGCAATTTATCAAGCAGTAGCCAACTTCTTTTTCACCAAATTTTGTAACTGAAGATAATTAAACTTCTCCTCCCTCTGCATTTTGTGTTGCTCCCTCAATTTTTCAAAGTTCGCAAACCTACCTTCGAAGAACAAGTCTTTCACATGTCTCAACCCTCCTTTATGCTATTGTATAAATGTTACATCCAATCTTGCCAAGGTGAATCAGTGGTTTCCATAAATATGGACGAGTACCCACATGTTTTCCAACTCATCTCAATTGGCTCCAGCTTTTTAAGGAAGATGTCACCACTGGACTTTCTGTAAACTTCCCTGGGATAAATGGGAGTGGGGCCGCAGCTAAAGTCTTCTTACACAATGCTTCCTTCTACCTGTACCCATTCCGCTTCTTCCTCTCTTCGCCATTGCCGAGTCGTCCCTATATTCGCCTTCCCCAATAACAGCACAAAAGATTGGGTAGCGCCAACCCTCTCACCCGCCGATTCCTTTGTAAAACACCCGTTGAATTATATTAGCCAATATAATATCCATTTTATGAAAAATTGCCTTGAGTAAGAATATCGGGAGGGATGGAAACATGATTAAACAATTTGGTAGGATAACCATTTTGATCATTTGTACCTGTCTAACTAATGAAAGCAGAAGGGTATTCCACCTTTTAAAATCTTCTTTTACCCCCTCCACCAGGCTGGTCAGATTCCATTTCTATATTGTGGCCCAGTCATGAACCACCTGAATACTCAAATACCTGAACTTACTTTGGGGTAGTTTGAATGAAAGGGTATTTATTGGAAATATTTCACTTGTTATATTCAATTTGTAGCCCAAGAAGGTTCCAAATGTTTCCAATATATTCGTAATCTTATCCATACATTTCAAATCATTAGATGTATATATAACAAATTGTCCGCATATCGAGAAACTCTATGTTCTCTACGCCAACGTTTTTCAAACTCAAGGTGGCGACCAACCTGTGGGTCAGGGAGCGATTGGTCGCGGTATTCCTGATCGCAAGAAGCAGTGCCCAACGATTGCGACCAGCTTTTAAGAATGTTGGCTGTGGACAGTCCTCAATTGGCTGCGGTGTTC
This sequence comes from Scyliorhinus torazame, assembly GCF_047496885.1. Lineage (NCBI taxonomy): Eukaryota > Metazoa > Chordata > Chondrichthyes > Carcharhiniformes > Scyliorhinidae > Scyliorhinus > Scyliorhinus torazame. Next base: position 195,927,597 of record NC_092715.1, read on the forward strand.
GAAGGGGTGGGATGGCACGAGGCTGGGCTGTGAGCTGGTCACCGTGCGCAAGAGGGGGCAAGGGCTGACTGACAGCCAGATGGGCGTGCAATGCTCATGGTTGTGGTCCCAGCTTGGAGCTCCGCTCTGGTGCTCGCTGCTCAGTTCATCCCTGGCACTGATCAGCAGTATGTGTCCTGCGGCTGCATGGCCAAACTGCTCAATGGCCGACACAATGGTCGCTTGCACTCCCATGACGTGGAGTGTGGGTCGGGAAGTAGTCAGCAGTCTGTGACTGGGTGGAAGAATCTGACGACAGTAACAGCTACTGGACAGTGAGGGGGAAGCCAGGTCTGGTTTGTTGGCGAGGAACACCGATCAAATGAGGCCAGTCAATATGACTGACACAGGTTAACACTGGAACAAATCTACAGTCATCACGTTATGAGAAACCTACACAGTCATCACTTTGTGTCGCCACTCTCTGTAACCCAGGAAGTAAGTGCTTTCATGAGAATGGAGGAGGGGATGATTTGGATGTTTGGATAATGCAATGAAGCGGAACCAATAAGAAATATTGTGACATTGTATGTGTTTGACAAGTTACTATATTCCATCTAAAGTCATAGGTTGTAAAGTAAGAACAAAATGGCACTTTTTTTGTATACTTGTTTAAATTTCTTAAGAAATTAGAATATATTTAAAACAAAGTATGTGTGTAAATGTAAGTATCCAGATGTTCCACAGAAATTGTTTTAATTTTCAGTAATAAAAAGTCATAAACTTGGAAAATCAGGTTTTGGAAATGAAGTTCCAAAGTAACAAAAAAAGAGAATGGCGGCGGCCAACTTTTAAATACAAATGATGGAGTCTTTCCGCCAGTAGTGGCGACAGAGAAAAGGTCACGCACCCATACGCACACTGACGTCATGTGCCATTCATTTTTTTTATTTCATTGAGCCTCTATTGTCTGCGCATGTTTCTTCTACCAAAATACATTACCTCACATGTTGCTGCATTGAAGTTCATCTGCCAGGTGTCAAGGGCCCATCAATCCCAAACATTTTCAATTTGCTAACCAAATTGCCAAGTGGCACCGTATCAAATGCTTTCTGAAAGTCCAAATATGCAACATCCACGGCACTACTTTCATCCAATGCCTGTGCCACCTCGTCAGAGAACTCAATTAAATTTGTCAGACGTGACCTGCCCTTGACAAAGCAATCTTGATTGTCTGGTGTTAACTTGTTTTTCTCTAAGTGTATATTTATCTCATCCCATATTATGGCCTCCATCAGTTTTCCCACTATTGATGTCAAGCTGACAGGTCTGTAGTTTTCTGGGTTATCCTTTTCCCCTTTCTTAAAAAAGTGTCACATTTGCAATTCTTCAGTGCCCAGGGGCAGATCCTGTGTTCAGAGAGGCTGAAACATTTCTGTCAGCGACTCTGCAATATGCTCCCTTACCTCTCTCAGCAATCTAGGATGCATCCCATCCAGGCCTTGCTATTTCTATCCATGGAGTACGGCCAGTCTTTTTAGCACCTCTTATTCATCTATCATTATACTGTTTAGTTGCTCAACACCCACATTTTCAACTGGGCCATTGTCACTCTCTTATAATCTTCCAATTTGGTAAAGACAGAATCAAAGTGTTCATTTAGTACCACTGCCAGACCCTCCGCTTCAGTGAGCAGTTGACCCTGCTTGACCTTTATGGGCCCCACTCTATCTTTCACTAATCTTTTAGCATTAATATGTTTGAAGAACATTTTTCAAATTTATTGATCTTTATTATCACAAGTAGGCTTACATTAACACTGCAATGAAGTTACTGTGAAAAGCCCCTAGTCGCCACATTCCGGTGCCTGTTAGGGTACACAGAAGGAGAATTCAGAATGTCCAACTCACCTACTAGCACGTCTTTCGCGACTTGTGGGAGGACACTGGAGCACCCGGAGGAAAATAAATAATTGTAAAATAAACTGCCCCCCAGAAAAAAATTGGTATTGATTAGATTCTGGCCAGCATAAAAGTATTCTTCTTTTCGAACTACAAATGCTGGGAGTTTCTCACCCGTTTCACTGATGCCGATGACACAGTTTGCATAAATGAATTGACATTACCATAGTGCACTTGATTTAAAACAGTTTTACAGAAATAAAATGAATCAAACCACATTCTGAATGAGTCAGCTATCTGAGCACAATCACGAGATTATGCTTTCCGATGTTGAATCGGTGAAACACATTTGAACCTCCTACATCTAGAGCTCTCCATCCACCTAATCTGCCACAAAACAAATCTTGATGCAATGCCTTTAATGTGAGGATTTCCTCAAAACTGATGAAGATATGAAAAATTTCTAATGACATTTAAACTTGTTTATCTAGTGATATAAGCAGAACTCAGGAATAACCAAATTGTACAGCTACCATTGATCCAAATGTCTCATACCATCGTCAAAGCCCTATTTTCGCAACATTTGATTTCTTTAATAAATAAAAGAAACGTTTTCCAGCACAGGAGTAGTGAGAAAGTTTACCAAATAGATGGCCCGCTGCAAATCACAACGGAACATAGCATTACACCAGAAAGACGTCACCTTGATGAAAATTGTGGGTGGTTAGCATTTGTTTTATGGAAACATTTATATATATATATATTTTTTTTTAATGTTTTTTCCTTTTCTGAGTTACCAAGCCAGGGCTCAGAGTGTGGGCCAGGGGCGAACCCCTAATCCAGCTCCTTGACTGCTCCAAAAAACTAATTCAAATTGAATCGAATTCATGGTCCCCACAAGAGAGACATACCAGATCTGAGCCAAAGGCTCAATCTACGGACACTTAATCTTAGCCAAAAGGCCGAGAAGCGATGAAACATTTATATTGATGAGCATATCTAGCAAGCTACAAGAATTCCTTTGAATTTCTTTTACTGCCTTCTCTTGTTATAGTTTGCTTCCAATTCTTTTATATTCAAGTTTGGCTTGTTTCAGTTTTATGTCCCATGATTGTTAAGTATCTTTCTATGCCTTTTTTTGATAATCGCGGGAAGGAGAAAGGAGTCCTTGCGTTTAGTGGATCCAAAATTTGCCTTGCCCACAGTCAACTTTGAAAGTTATGGTTTACAAATCCAAATGGTGGTATTTTACATTGTAGCCACCTGGGTTGGCCACTTCCCAACTTAAAATGGAGAACCTCAAAGACTAAAGGGAAATTCAGCCAACACAGGCAAAAACGAGCAAGTGCAGAAATCCTGTGTTTTGGAACTTTCAAAAACCAGACAGCACTGAAACCAGCAGTCATCTGCATAGTAATGAGCGATTCCAAGGCACAATTGCAACACTTAAGGTGAATAAAGCCAAGCCAGACGCCTCGGCGCCAGCAGGAGCCAAGACAAAGGAAGGCCAACGGACATTTAGGGACCGCCCAGCGATCAGGGAACAACTCCAGTATTGGAGAAATCGATCCAAGTGATCGGGACGCAGTCCAATCATTTGGAACCAGGTACTGGGTCCGCCCCAAAGGGCTGGACGCCCCTGGGGACTATAAAGTAAAGTCCCCAAGTTCAAATCGTCCTTCTTGGCAGGGTCACTCAACAACGCGAATCAACCCCCGAGAGTGAACTGCCCAGCTGCCGCACCAACCAAGTAAGTCTCCAGTCAACGCTCGCTACGAGAGAGGCGCTCCTAGCAACAACCAGCTTTTGAATCCTGCAGACTCAGGACCTGAACGAAAGGCCATTTGTTCCCCTGATCTGGTGGGCCAATTCCGAAGCTAAGTATAGGCCTTTTAGTGATAGAAATAGTCTAGAAAGTAGAGTTATATGCATAAGTAGTGACTTATAATAAATGTGTTTTGATTTGAATCTTACTAATTGGTGTGTTGAGTTATTGATCAGTACTTGAACCTCGTGGCGGTATCATAAAGATACCTGGCAACTCTAGAGCAAAGGTTAAACAAACAGAGCAAATTACGAATTAAGAGCCAACCAAAAGTTAGCAACAACATCCAAGCACAAGTGTTACTAATGAAGCTGCTCTGTAAAGGTTGCTTTGTATTCTGTCTACATCTTACCATTGCGACAGGATCATCCCCCGCCCCCAAACCCGCTGAAAATTTACTGAAACAAACCAAATTTTGAACAAATGAAACATTTTGTGAACTGCAACAGTCAGATTCTCATGCCATTAAACATTCTGCACGGACACAATGCCTCGGATTTCCACGGTCTATAAAATAGTGAGTGGAACGTGGATTCAGATGTCCCAGCCATATTTCTGATAGATCCCATTTTAGCAGGTCATGGGAAAGAGGATGACGTGTGGGAATCCAGTACTGAGTTGAAGCAGACCCCATTTTCGTTGTACTCAGTCCTGACCCTGCAGTGTGGACATAATGAATTTTTGGAGTCGACATAAAGGGTGTTCAAGATTGAATAAGATCTGTATAACTGCCATGATGCAAAGTTACTTATATGCCCAGCACTTGAAAAAAAAATTAAAAGGCTGGAACCCTTGAAAAAAAAAATTAAAAGGCTGTTGACTCAGTGAAAGTTGAGAAAATTCAGTTCTAGCAGCTTCAATAGCAGTTTGTTGACTTTTGCTAAAGTGTTTCTTTATGAACACTTGGTTGATTTCTACAAGCTACAATTAGGGCCGGGGGTGGGGGGTTCTAAGTTCACAGTTTGATTGACAGTTCAAATAAGTCACTAAAGGATTAGCTGTTCTAATGTGGAGTTACAAATGGAAGTTTTTTTAATAACAGATTCAGCACTTGGGATGTAAAAGTTTTGTTTGAGCTTTCATGAATGAAAGTGCTTATTTTCAAATAGTGATGGTTGCATTAGATATTTATTTATTTTGTTTCATCTCAACATGGCTTCGGAAGCCTGCCCATGGTGGATACTGGGTGAGTTGGCATGGAGTGTCTAAGACCAAGGGTGATGGGTGGGTTGATATGATTTGACATTAAGTTGCATGGGGGCTATTAAAAGCCTTGGAGATGTGGCAACATGGGTTCGCATTAAGTTGCATGGAGGTGGGATAAGGAGTGGGTGAGGGAATGAGTGATGAGGGTTAGAGGGCCTATCATTTAGCCAAATTACTGGGACCAGGGCCAAGGTAGGCCTTTTAACCAGCCTGCCTTGGCACTCAGCAGCCCTTGTGGCTAACTCCCTACTGCATCCAGGGGCAATGGGCCCAACTCTATCCCACACACCTTCTGGAGTAAAGATTCTTCTACTCAATGGCTTTTCTACAGAGACATGTGAGGCAAGTAGGGAAAGTTCCTGACTTGAGCTGCCAGCCTCGGTCACAAAAATCTGGGCCCACCTCAATCTTATCTTGCTCAAAATGGACAACACATGAGAGGAATTGGGAAACCTTATAGATACAATTTAAAGGGAAAAAAAAAGAGGTCTTCAATTTATGAAGGGATTAAGACAGAATATTCTTGTTTATCTCTTTGGAATCTATCAATGAAAGATTTCATCTCTGCAGGGACTACAGATAATGATTTGGAGGTGAAGGTCAAGAGATAAAATATTTGCCTGCAGAACAGATTGTCACTTATTTTCCTGTTTAATAACCACAAAACTGGGTACGTTACACCCCAATTTGGAATGCAAAACTGTTACGTCCACACACAAAATCTGACATCTGCTTTACAAACAGCATTAAAATTACCTGTCAATAAATTGGTCGATTATGACAATATCCCCAGGCTGGATTTCTTCCTGTAGTGAGCCACAAGCAGTAGTAGCAATAATATGGGTGCAACCCTCTTGCTTCAATGCCCAGATGTTTGCTCGAAAGTTGACATTCGTTGGCATGATAGTGTGTCGCCTTCCATGTCTGCATAATAACGGAAAATTAATCAAAGAAAACCCTACACAGGGGGAGGGAGTGATAAATGCATTATATTTTCTGTTAAAAAACAAATTATGGGAAAGAGCTAACAGTACGAAGTTCTTGTGCAACGTTAAACTTTGTCGACAATTGGTGATCAGAGTTTCGATGTGATGCATTTTTCCTATAAGTTGGGAATTTTCTTACATTATGGGCTTAATTTCTGCTGAAGCACATCACATTTTTTCTTATGTTAATTTTGATCAGGAAGACATGAACAGAGCATCAGCAACATTAATCTTAAAAAAACCCTATAAATTATGCTTTAATGTGCCATTTACAGTTTGCGTCCATCAAACATGGGTACACCCAAAGTCATTAAAGTTGAATGAGGAGGCCTGAGTTGGTGGTAGGAGGCCTGAGTTGGGGGTAGTGGGACCAGGCCTGGAAAGGGAGCTGCGCCAGGGGAGACGGGGCCGGGCGAGTGGAAAGCGCGGGCTTTTTCCCGCGTTTAGGGCTGAAGGGGCGAGGCCGGAGCTGGGAAGCGCGGGCTTTTTCTCCCGCGCTGGGAGTGGAATGGATGCGATCCTGCTGGTGGACGAGGGGGGGGGGGGGGGGGTCACACTGGGAGGGTCGATGCAGCGGCGGGAGTGGCCAGGGTCAGCAGGAGTCAGCTGACTTACGGGAGTGCAATGGGGGGAGCAATGCAGCTAGGGGGGGCCTAGCTTGGGGGGGGGAGAACCGGGTTGCTGCTGGAATGGCCAAGAGGGAGCTGGAGTTAGTAGAGGAGGTCGGGGCGGGGCTCTGCCGCTGTGGGGAATGGGTCGTGCGGGGGGCGCGGGCACGTGGCTGGCCTAGGAAGGGCTATGGCTAGTCGGCGGGGGAGAGGGGTGAGTAGCCCCCTGATCCGGCTGATAACCTGGAATGTAAGGGGACTGAATGGGCTGGTCAAGCGGGCCCGGGTGGTCGCGCACCTGAAGGGGCTGAAGGCGGATGTGGCCATGCTTCAGGAGACGCACCTGAGGGTGGCGGATCAGGTAAAGTTGAGAAAGGGGTGGGTGGGGCAGGTGTTTCATTCGGGTTTGGATGCAAAAAATTGGGGTGGGGGGTGATGTTGGTGGGGAAGAGAGTGTCGTTCGAGGCGTCGAGCATTGTGGCAGACAATGGTGGTAGGTATGTGATAGTAAGTGGCAAGCTGCAGGGGGAGCGGGTGGTGTTGGTCAATGTATATGCCCCGAATTGGGACGATGCGGGTTTCATGCGGCATATGCTGGGCCGGATTCCGGACCTGGAGACAGGGGGCCTGATAATGGGGGGGGGTTTCAACATGGTGCTGTACCTGGCATTGGATCGCTCTAGGTCTAGGACGGGCAGGAGGCCAGCGGCGGCCAAGGTGCTAAGGGGGTTCATGGACCAGATGGGAGGGGTGGACCGATGGAGGTTTGCGAGGCCGGGGGCCAGGGAATTTTCATTCTTCTCCCATGTCCACAAGGCCTACTCCCGGATTGACTTTTCTGTCATGAGCACGGCGCTGATTCCGAGGGTGGAGGATACGGAGTACTCGGCGATAGCCATTTCTGATCATGCGCCGCACTGGGTGGACCTAGAGTTGGGGGAGGAGCGGGACCAGCGCCCGCTGTGGCGCCTACAGGTGGGGTTGCTGGCGGACGAGGAGGTGAGCGGGCGGGTCCAGAAGTGTATAGAGAGGTACCTGGAGACTAATGACAATGGGAAGGTGCAAGTAGGGGTGGTCTGGGAGGCGCTGAAGGCGGTGGTCAGAGGAGAGTTGATCTCCATTAGGGCACACAAGGAGAGGAGAGGGAGGAGAGAGAGGGAGAGGTTGGTGGGGGAGATGGTGAGGGTGGATAGGAGGTACGCGGAGGCCCCGGAGGAGGGATTGCTTACGGAGTGGCGTAGCCTCCAGGCTGAGTTCGATTTGTTGACCACCAGGAAGGCGGAGGCGCAGTGGAGGAGGGCGCAGGGGGCGGTATATGAATACGGAGAAAAGGCGAGCCGGATGCTGGCACACCAGCTTTGGAAGCGAGAGGCAGCTAGGGAGATCGGGGGAGTTAGGGATGGAGGAGGGAGCACGGTGCGAAGTGCGGTGGGTATCAATGGGGTCTTCAGGGACTTTTACGAGGAACTGTACCGGTCTGAGCCCCCACTGGAAGAGGAAGGGATGGGTCGCTTCCTGGACCGGCTGAGGTTTCCGAGGGTGGAGGAGGGGGCAGGTGGCGGGGTTGGGGGCGCCGGTTGGGTTGGAGGAGTTGGTCAAAGGGATAGGGAACATGCAGGCGGGGAAGGCATCGGGGCCGGATGGGTTCCCGGTTGAATTTTACAAGAAGTATGCAGGCCTGATGGGCCCGCTGTTGGTAAGGACCTTTAACGAGGCAAGGGAAGGGGGGGGCTCTGCCCCCGACGATGTCTAGGGTGCTGATTTCCCTGATCCTGAAGCGGGAGAAGGATCCCCTACAGTGTGGGTCATACAGGCCGATCTCACTCTTAAATGTAGATGCAAAGTTGCTGGCAAAGGTTTTGGCCATGAGGATAGAGGACTGTGTGCCGCAGGTCATACACGAGGATCAGACGGGGTTCGTGAAAGGGAGGTAGTTGAATACTAATGTACGGAGGCTCTTGAATGTTAGAATGATGCCGGCGATGGAAGGGGAGACGGAGATAGTGGCGGTGATGGATGTGGAGAAGGCCTTTGATAGGGTGGAGTGGGGGTACCTGTGGGAGGTGTTGAAAAGGTTTGGGTTCGGGATGGGGGTTTGTCAGGTGGGTGAGGCTGCTGTATGAGGCCCCGGTGGAGAGTGTAGCCATGAACAGAAGGCGCTCAGAGTATTTCCGGCTACAGCAGGGGACGAGGCAGGGGTGTCCCCTGCCCCCCCTGCTCTTTGCGCTGGCGATTGAACCCCTGGCCATGGCATTGAGGGAGTCGAGGAACTGGAGGGGGCTGGCGCGGGGTGGGGAGGAGCATCGGGTGTCGCTCTATGTGGATGATTTGCTGCTATTTGTGGCGGACCCGGTGGGGGGAATGCCGGAGGTGATGAGGATCCTTAGGGAGTTTGGAGATTTCTCCGGGTACAAGCTTAATGTGGGGAAGAGCGAGTTGTTCGTAGTGCACCCGGGGGACCAGGAGAGGGGGACTGGTGAGCTTCCTCTAAAAAGGGCGGAGAGGAGTTTCAGGTACCTGGGGGTCCAGGTGGCTAGGAGCTGGGGGGCCCTACGTAAGCTTAACTTCACGAGGCTGGTGGAGCAGATGAAGGAGGAGTTTAAGAGGTGGGACGTGCTGCCACTCTCCCTGGCGGATAGAGTGCAGTCAGTTAAAATGACGGTGCTCCCGAGGTTTTTGTTCCTGTTCCAATGCCTCCCCATCCTGATCCCTAGGGCCTTCTTCAGGAGGGTTAACAGGAGCGTAATGGGGTTTGTGTGGGTGCAGAAGACCCCGAGGGTGAGAAGGGTGTTCCTGGAGCGGTGCAGGGATGGGGGGGGGGGGGGGGGGGGGGTTTGGCGCTGCCTAACCTCTGTGGGTATTATTGGGCCGCCAACGTGGCGATGGTGCGTAAGTGGGTGATGGAGGGGGATGAGGTGGCATGGAAGAGGCTGGAGATGGCGTCCTGTATGGGCACGAGCCTGGAGGCGCTGGTGATGGCGCCGCTGCCGCTTCCTCCAACGAGGTATACCACGAGCCCGGTGGTGGCGGCTACCCTCAAAATTTGGGGGCAATGGAGACGTCACAGGGGGGAGGTGGGGGCCTCGGAGTGGGCCCCGATTCGGGGGAACCACCGGTTTGTCCCAGGGAGGATGGACGGAGAGTTCCTGAGCTGGCACAGGGTAGGTATTAGAAGGATGGGGGACCTGTTTGTGGACGGGAAGTTCGCGAGCCTGGGTGAGCTGTAGGAGAAGTTTGGGCTCCCCCCGGGAACACCTTCAGATATATGCAGGTAAGGGAGTTTGTTCGGCGGCAGGTGGTGGAGTTCCCACTGTTGCCGCCACGCGGGGTCCAGGACAGGGTGATGTCGGGTGTGGGTTGGAGAGGGGAGGATCTCAGCAATGTATCAGGTGATGCAGGAGGAGGAGGAGGCCTCAGTGGAGGAGCTAAAGGGTAAGTGGGAAGAGGAGTTGGGTGAGGAAATTGACGAGAGGATGTGGGCGGATGCCCTGGGGAGGGATGCAAATATATCTCTTCTTAAATGTGGAGACCAAAACTGCACATAGCATTCCAGATGTGGTCTCACCAAAATCCTGCACTACTCTAACATAACATATTTATTCCTATACTCCAAGTTCCTTGAATAAATGCCAACATGCCATTTTCTTCTCAATTGCTTGCTGTAAGCTGTTCCTTACTGTTTTCCTTGTATGAGCATATCCAAATCTCTTTGAACATCAACACTTACAAGTTTCTCGCCTTTTATAAAGATTTAGCTTTTCTATTCTTTCGACTAAAATGAATAACTTTGCACTTCCCTACATTATAATCCATCTTCCATCGGATTGCCCACTCAGTTTTTCCAATTAAGGGGCAATTTAGCCCGGCCAACCCACCTACCCTGCTCATCTTTGGGTTGTGGGGGTAAGACCCACACAGACACGGGGAGAATGTGCAAACTCCACACAGACAGTGACCCAGGGCCGGGATCGAACCCGGGTCCTCGGCACCGTGAGGCAGCAGTGCTAACCAGTACGTCACCGTGACGCCCAATGCCCACTCAGTTAACCCGCATATATATTTCAACAGTCTCTCTGTGACCCCCTCACAACTTACCTTCCCACCTAGCTTTGTATCACCTGCAAACTTAGATATATTATCTGCTGTATCTTTATTTAAGTCACTAATATAGATTGCAAACAGCGGAGGCCCCAGTGGTGCTCGATTGTTCACCACCCACCAACTTGAAAAATCCCATTTGGGTCCACTCTACTTCCTATCTGTTAACCTATCCTCTATCCATGCTAATGTATTACCTCCAAATAAATGCACATTTATCTTGAAGAATCTTTTGGGAAAGAATTACAGAACCTATGGCAAGTCTGTGATAGGATGGAAGGCAGGAGAAATTAAACAAAAAAGGAGTGATGTTGCGAGGCAAAAGGAGATGGTAATTGGGTGAGTAAATAATGGGGGGGGGAGAAATGTGTCGAGAAGAGATACAAATGTGAACAACTGAATTATTAACAACAGCTTCCACATGAAAAGAATAGGGACCGACTGTCTTGGGTTGACTGCCATTTGAATACAGAATTGTGAAGCTTACAAACAGCCCTTTGCAACAATCATCACTGGCGGTACAGGAAGTGGAACGGTTGGGATTTTCAGCGGGACTGGGCAGCCCTGCCCTCAAACAGTGATATCACAATGCCCCCATCACCAATCAAAGTTCACCAGTCACAAAAGGGAAGTCAGAAAGTCACCTAGCAGAAGTACCATGAGCTCCAAATTCCTGCTGCTCCGGCTCTCATTACATCATTTTCCCACCGCTGAAAACAGTACAATTTCTAGGTTATCATTGAAGTATAAAATTATCTGGGCAGATAGGTTCTCTTAAGCTGTTAAAAGGGGGAAAAATGAAATTGCTAATTAGCACACATTTTTGCATCACTCCTGATGAACACTTCCCTAATTTTCTTTTAAAGATCACAAAGGGGAAGATATCGGACTGGCTATCTTGTTACAATACTGAGCCAAGCAGCAGTACATAACTTCACAAAGACTTTATTCGAAAGACAGGACAATTTGTTTCTCTGGTTTTCCCAAGCCTGATTCACAAGAACATATCAGAAAGTGTTGAATGAGAAAAGGCTGGGCAACCCTAATGAATCACAGAATTTCTATCAACCTCCTAACTTACTTCAATGTTCAGTGTGAGGCAAGTAAACTGTGATAGAATTTCCGAGGAGACAAAGCATTGATATCCCTATGGATAATACTCTCTAATTGAACCCATTGTGCTTTATAAACTACTTATTAATTTATCCCAAAATGTATTTTCAATCTGTTCTCTGGACATGATCATCTGCCTTCTTTTTAAAGGATTGAACTGGCTGAGAATCAGAGAATGGTACAGCACCAAAGAACGCCATTCAGCCCATCGTACTTGTGTCAGTTGTTTAAAAGAGCTATCTACTGAGTCCCACCCTCCGCTAAGCAGAACTGTCACCTGAACCGGGACAGGAATTCATCCTCGATTCCCCAGAATGTTTACTATTAGATTCATTTGACTGTGCCATTTTGTTTGCTGCAACATGTGCAGCAATCGCCAAACCACGCAACAGCTTCGGAAGTGGCTAAAAGGAGCTCGCTGAGCCCTCCACTGAATTCGGTCAGGGGCAATGCTCAATGAGGTGAGTCATTGATAGGGGTGCACCACAGCTGCAGTCAGGATTCCCTCGGCCTTGGCCAATGCACAAAAAGCTGAGGACTGCCCAATGTTGGCGTGGCAGGCTGATTTCAAGAAATAATAAAGCAGACTACGGTCAAGTACGGAATTTGTTTTTTAAAAGAGAAATAAATAACTTACCGAGCAAGAAGCACACAATGAACCTTCTTGATCTTCCCCAGTATCAGAACATCTGAAGGCTATTTGTGAAGAAGAAGAATTGCAAAGTGTTAGACAAATAAACCATTTCCCACAGTTGGACAAGGATATTAAAACATGTTTGATAAAAGTCCTATCAGTGGTCTATCCTCAATTTTTAAAATTTGCATTCATTCCGTCAAGCAGAAACATATTCCAACAATAGAACCAGAGACACAGGGGGTGGTGTGCAAACCTGTAAGGTTAATGATAAGTTGAATTCAACTAAAAGGAATTCACGAATGCAGCAGAGAGTTAAATCATCTGTGAATAGATTCTGGCTTCATACAGATCTCAAAGAGAACTAAGTAGTTGACATAAGTAGCATTACAAGTGGACATTTATCTGGGTCATACAGAGACACATACATAGAAAATAGAAGCAGGAGGCCATTTGACCTCATTATGATCAAGGCTGCTTATCAAGTTCAATACCCCCCTTGATTCATTTAGTCCCAATAACCATATCGAACTCCTTCTTGAAATTACACAACGTTTTGGTCTCAACTACTTTCTGTGAAGTCATTTCCACAGGTTCACCACTCTCTGGGGGAAGACATTTCTCCAACCTCAGTCCTAAAAGGTTTACCCCTTATTTTCAAACTAGAGTCATAGATGTTTATAGCATGGAAATAGGGCCTTTGGCCCAGCTTGTCCACGCCGCCCAGTTTCTATCATTAAGCTTGTCCCACTTGCCCGCATTTGGCCCATAAACCTATGCCCACCCTGCCCATGTAACTGTCTAACTGTTTTTTTTAAAAGGAAAAAATTGTACCTGCACCTACCACTGCCTCTGGCAGCTCATTCCAGATGCTATGTGTGAAGAAAGTTCCCCTCTGGTCTCTTTTGTATCTCTCCCCTCTCACCGTAAACCTATGCCCTCCAGTTCTAGCCCACTCTACCTTCGAGAAAAGATAGTGACTATCTACCTTATCAAGCAACCTCATTAGTTTATAGACCTCTATAAGTTCACTATGATCCCTCGTTCGAGACTCCCCACCATGGGAAACATTCTTTCTGAATCTACCTTGTCTAGTTCTGTTAGAGTTTCTATATGATCCCCTCTCACACTTCTAAACTCCAATGAATATAACCCTATCCAAGTTAGTCTCGCCTCATATGACAGTCTTGCCATCCCAGGAATCAGCCTGGTAAACCTTCGCTGCACTCCCTCCATAGCAAGAACATCCTTCCACAGATAACGACAGTCTTCCAATTCCTGGTATATACTTTTGCTGAGCACTGTGAAAAATCACTTTGAAAGACCTCCATTGTTCCTCAATTGTCCCACCACCAAGTCTTTGCTCTCAGTCTACCCTAGCCAACCCCTCCCTCATCCCATTATAGTCTCCGTTGTTTAAGCACAAGACACTGGTATTGGATTAACTTCTCACATTGCATCTGTACTCTAAATTCAACCATACCATTTCCAAGAGGATCCCTAACTATGAGATAATTAATTATTCCTGTCTCATTACACAAGACCAGATCTAGGACAGCTTGCTCCCTCGTAGGTTCCATTACATAATGTTTGAGGAAACTATTGTGGATATATTCTATGAACTTCTTCTCAAGGTTGCCCTGACCAACCTGGTTTGACCAATCGACATGTAGATTAAAATCTCCCAAGATAATTGCCTTACCATTTTTACATGCATCAGTTATTTCTTGTTTATTGCCCATCCCACCATGATGTTATTATTTGGTGGCCTATAAACTATGCCTATCAGTGACCTTTTCTCCTTACTATTTCTAATTTCCACCCAAATTGATTCAACCTTTTTCTCCACAGATGCTATATCATCTCTCACTACCGCCCAGTTATCATCCCGAAATATCAGTACTGCACCATCTCCCTTACCTTCCTGCCTGTCCTTCAGAATAGTCTGATACTCCTGGATATTTAACTCCCAGTTGTGACCACCCTGCATCCATGTCTCTGTAATGGCCTCTAAAGCATACTCATTTGCGATGATTTGTGCCCTCAATGCATTAATCTTGTTTCGAATACTACAAGCATTCAGATAAAGTGCCTTTATACTAGTTTTAATACCTTCTTTTTGAATCCTAACACCTCCGTTAATAACATCTCCTGAGTTCTTCCCTTGATCTTTTTTCATAACTTTCCGTATAATTGAACCCACCTTCCCACATGCTATCCTGCTGCTTTGCTTCCCATTAAACATTTTACTTCCCGTAGTGTCACTCTTCCCTTCCCCCCACTTGCTAGTTTAAAGTCCTGAGACCACCCTATTTATCACTAGGACATTGGCCCCAGATCGCTTCAGGTGGAGACCGTCCCAACGGTACAGATCCCTTCTGTTCCAATATCGATGTCAATGCCCCATGAAATGAAACCCCTCCTTCCCACACCACACCTTTAGCCATGTGTTTACTTCCCTAATTTTCTCCTCCCTACGCCAATTCGCACGTGGTTCGGGCAGTTACCCAGAGATTATGACCCTTGAGGATCTGTTTCTTTAATTTAGTTCCTAGTGCCTGATAATCCCCTAACAGGTCCTCTTTCCTAGTCTTGCCTAAGTTGGTTGTTCCAATGTGGACCACATCAACTGGATCCTCGCCCTCCAACTCCTATATCCTTTCAAGCCGGTCAGAGATGTCCCTCACTCTGGCACCGAGCAGGCAACATAGCATGTGGGACTTTCGATCCTGCTTACAAAGGGTGCTATCTATCCCCCTAATTATAGAATCCCCTATAACTCCCACTTGTCTTTCCCCCCCCCACCACTTTTTTAAAAATAGTATTTTATTGAGGTATTTGAAAAATTTTAGAACAATAACATAAACAATGACATCAACATGGTAAAATAAACATTTACCCCCCCCAGCCCAATCTTCACACACCTCAACCATACAACAACAATCCACCCACCCCCCTTGGAATACTGCATCTGCTGACATTTTAATTTCCCCCGAGAAAGTCGACGCACGGCTGCCACCTCCGGGTGAAACCTAACATTGACCCTCTTAAGGCAAACTTTATTTTCTCGAGACTGAGAAACCCAGCCATGTCACTAACCCAGGTCTCTACACTTGGGGGCTTCGAGTCCCTCCACATTAACAAGGTCCGTCTCCGGGCTACCAGGGAGGCAAAAGCCAAAGGCGTCCGCCTCTTTCGCTTGCTGAACTCCCGGATCTTCCGACATCGCCAAAGATCGCTACCTCCGGACTCGGCACCACCCGTGTTTTTAGTACCGTGGACATTGCCTTAGCAAAACCCTGCCAAAACCGTCTAAGCTTCGGGCATGCCCAAAACATGTGGACATGATTTACTGGGCTTCCTGCGCACC
Organism: Scyliorhinus torazame; assembly: GCF_047496885.1. NCBI lineage: Eukaryota > Metazoa > Chordata > Chondrichthyes > Carcharhiniformes > Scyliorhinidae > Scyliorhinus > Scyliorhinus torazame. The sequence continues at coordinate 195,943,317 of NC_092715.1, forward strand.
TTGCACACCCATCCTCAACCCCAAAGAACTTACTCATCCTAGCCGCTGTCATGTGTGCCCGGTTGTCTACCTTAAATTGTCTACCTGATGCATGGTGAGGTATTAACCCTGCTTAGGGCATCCACCCATAGCCCCACCTCTACCTCTCCTCCTAGCTCGTCCTCCCACTTGCCCGAACGCTCCTCCACCGGAGTATCCTCTGCCTCCGAAAGCTCCTGGTAAATATCCGATACCTCCCCCTCTCCCACCCAGGTACTGGAAACTACTCGATCCTGTATCCCCTGTGGTGGCAGCAGTGGAAAGGCCGGCACCTGGTTTTCTCAGGAAGTCGCACACCTGCAAATACCTAAACCTATTCCTGCTGGCAATTTAAATTTATCCTCCAAGGCTTTCAAGCTGGGAAAGCTCCCGTCTATAAATAGATCGCCCATCCTTCTAATTCCTGCCCTCTGCCAACTCTGGAACCCGCCATCTAGCCTACCCGGTACAAACCTGTGGTTATTATAAATCGGGGTCCAAATTGATGCTCCCTCCCCTCTCTTATATCTCTTCCATTGCACCCAGATTCTCAGAGCCGCCACTACCATCGGACTTGTGGAGTATCGGGCCGGCGAGAACGTCAGATGTGCCATTACCTGTGCTCCCAAACTGGGTGTCTTTACATGACAACGTCTCCATTCGCTCCCATGCCGACCCCTCCCCCACTACTCACCTCCCAATCATGGCTATATTAGCCGCTCAGTCGTAATTGCCAAAGTTCGGCAGCGCCAACCCACCCTACCCCCGACTGCGCTCCAGCAACACTTTCTTCACTCACGGGGTTTTACTCGCCCACAGAAAGCCCAAAATAATCTTATTCATCCGCTTGAAAAAGGCCTTAGGGATGAAGATGGGGAGGTTGCTCCCCCTACTTAAATGGCCTCCTGTACCATGGCGCAGTGGTCAGCTAGCTCATCCTCCCTACAGCCCTTTTCCTCATCCACACAGGGAGAAAATACTCCATACCTGTTGAACAAGGTTAAGCGCAGAGGGTCCTCCGCTCCGGAATTCAGGATCCCTCTACCTGCTTCAGTTGCAGTCACACCTTGCTGTCCCTGACCACTGACCGAATTTGAGGTACTTAACCAAAGGGTTGTGATTGCCTCCTGAAACAAAGTGTCCAGGTAATTCTTCCCCTCACGGATGTGCTGCTGTATTTGAAGCTCAGATTCCGGCTCATCAACTCTTGTAGCCATCTGAGATGGCCACCTGCAAGGACCACGGGAATTATGGCCAACTTAGGACTCAGACAGACACAGAACTGCTGTGTATTTGAAATGCAGGTAGCTAGACCTGATCGAAACCCCCGATCGTTTGCATTTTAATGACCCGTTCCCCATAACAATAGGACTCCAATCAAGAAACCAGTACACCTACAGACTGATCGGCGCCACTCCCTTTACTCAGAGAGCCCAACTGCCAAGGTCAATGACCGCTAAGGACCCGCCCAGCCACCAAGACATCCGCCCCTTTATTGGCCGAAATCAAAGGCAGTGAACAAAGCCTGTCGAATTATTGGGTCCAAGATTAAGGACCGCCCCAAAGAGCGCAAAACCCTAGAGGAATAAAAAGAGACACAGCCATGTGTTCTGCCTCTTTTGGACCCAGCCTGTGCCAGCCTTTTTTGGATCCAGCCCATGCCAGCCCAACTGCAGCATAACGACCAGACAGCCAAGTTCAAGACCAACGATCGCTACCTGACGGATGAGCCCAGCAGAGACAGAGCCACTTCTTCAAACCAGCCATGTGAGATCAAGATAAAGGCCTTATCAGTCTGCACAGCGCCGATCGCCCTGAAGCTAAGTATAGGTTATTGAAGCCGATAGGTGTAGTTTATCTTGTAGTATATTGTGCTTGCATGTCGAAGTAACCCTTGTGTGTAAATAAACCATCTTTGAACTTGAACTGACTAACTGGTTGTGTGGCCATTTGACCTATATACGGGAAAGACTTGTGGTTCACCGAGAGAAATAGAAATATCCACAGTATTGGCGACGATGTTGGGATGTAATATCATATCATAAATAGAGCCTCATCACATTGAAGAGGAACACCCTGAGCCGAAGTTCCTCGAGCAACCAACACTTGCTGCAGATGTGGCCACTGCAGATGATAATGGGATCTGCCAGCTCCCACATCATGCAGCTACAGCACATCACCTGCCCAGCCATCTTAATTTAGTTAATTAATTTGTTAATTAGTTTTGTACTGTTCTATTTCAAATTTGGCACAGATTTCCTACCAGCCAATCAGGTCACAGCTGTCGTGGAACGTCACCTTTTTAGTTCTTCTCAGCTCAGTGGAATCCACGAGGTTACTAACTTTATATTCACAAATATCCTGCTTTATAGTGATACGAAAACAATTGGGAAGCTTTATTTCTATGCAATATCACTTTTTATGAATTCCTCCAGCTATCAGCTTGTGCATGGGTTGTTTTTTAAACATTATGTTACGCTAACCCTTTTTTCTACAATAATAATAATCTTTGTCACAAGTAGGCTTACATTAACACTGCAATTAAGTTACTGTAAAACGCCCCTAGTTGCCACATTCCGGTGCCTGTTTGGGTACACTGAGGGAGAATTCAGAATGTCGAAATTACCTAACAGCACGTCTTTCGGGACTTGTGGGAGAAACCGGAGCACCCGGAGGAAACCCACGCAGACACGGGGAGAATGTGTAGACTCCACACAGATAGTGAACCAAGACAGGAATCGCACCTGAGACCCTGGAGTTGTGAAGCAACAGTGCTGCCCTCTGTGCTACCGTGCTGTCTTTGTCTCTGCAGCCCTACTATTTTTCACCTTTGGGCTAATTTTCAGCATTCTCTCCTAAAAGCAATTTAATTGTGGGGGGTGCCTGCAGCAAATCATCTCAGGCTCAATCCAAAAGGTGTTCCATCAGCATTATCTTCAGGCTCCTCCATCTTCTCGTACGTAATTGCCTTACTGAGGTCTATGGCCATCCTTCTGATGAAGTTCCCTGGTAATGCTTCACTCTCGAGCAAAGTTGTGTAGTAAGCAGATGTGGAAAATTATGGCCTTCAGTGAGAGAGTATGGTTTCACGAATGCGAGTCATGCTCTTGTGCTTTGATGATGTATGTCAGCAAACTATTCCATTATAGGGACAGACATGTCGAAGCCAATCCTGGCCTCACTCAATCACCGCAAGTCAACGCTTTAAGCTGGATGTCAATTAGGAGCAGCCATCCGGGCTAATTTTTCTTCTTCTGAAGCCAAAGAGAAAAACTCAGCCAATTTATCAGCTAATTCACACAAGAGATGGAACTGAACATTTGCTCCAGTTTTTACTCACAGAAAGTAGAGATGTTTGGCAAGTCGGTAAAACCTGAACTTTTCGTCATCACCTTAATTTGTAACTTGTTAAAATAACACACAGTTGAATTCTATTGTATTTATCCATTATAATTTCCACAATTTTGTATCTGCCAACAGCCGCCCTTGGTTTTGGAGAGTGCTCTGATATGGGCAATACGGTGGCACAGTGGTTCGCACTGCTGCCTCACAGCTCTAGGGTCCCGGGTTCAATTGCAGCCTCGAGTGACTGTCTGCATGGAGTTTGCCCTTTCTCCCCGTGTCTGTGTGGGTTTCCTCCGGGTACTCTGGTTTCCTCCTGCAGTCCAAAGATGTACAGGTTGGGTGGATTGGCCATGCTAAATTGCCCCTTAGTGGCAAAGGGTTAGGTGGGGTTATTGGGATAGAGTGGAAGTGTGGGTTTAAGTAGGGTGCTCTTTCCAAGGACTAGTTTATCATTCTGATTTGCTTGTCGCTTCCGAATAATTTCCCTCAGTAATAGTATTGTCTGCAGTTGCAGGCCGGACAAGCCGAGAATATACAGCTCACTGACATCGTGAAAATCATAAATTTTAATCCAAACACAAACTGACGACAAACCTCACCATCAATTGATTGGCTTCCCATATCATAGCTTTATATCATAATTTTTTGTATAACTGACTGTTTCACAGTATCTTCCATGCTTAGGCATTTTCAAACAACAGTTACTACAGTTTTTACAATAGTTGAACCTCCTAAGGTGCTCCACAGGAACATTATTTTTAAAACGGTTTTCTGAGAGCTACAGTTAATCTGTAGCCAGTGTGAAGTCACATAGTATGAGACTGTGTCCTCGAATAGATTCGCACCACTTGCCAAAATTTGCCTCACACTTGATTTGATGACCTCAGATTGCCATTGGTGCGATGAAAAATCCTGATTATATCCATGCCGAAATATGTTCTCACATGAAATTGCATTAGTTAGCACAAGTGTCAGCCTTCTGAAAATCAATCCAAAGTGGGCAATATACAGTGGTCATGCCATGAGGGAACAGTGCGAACTGTGCACAAATCCCCCGTGTCTTAGTCCAGTAATAGGGTAAAGGAAGGATCACCACTCAGTGCAGATACTCGGATCACAAATATTGTCGCATCACACACTACAGGTAAGCAGCAAGCAGTTGGTACAAGTGAGGATGGAGTTTTAGGCCATTTGGAACGGACATTGACGTCATTTGGGGCGTGCCACCACATTACCAGAGGGCAGGGCGTGACATGGGGTCCCGCACAGAGCGAGGGTGCAGGGCCCCCAAAAGTATACGTCCGTCTGTGATCTCGGTTGATGATATAAAACAGCCTGCATTGGATTAGTCAGTCCACCCATTCTACACTGCACCTGGCATTTAATTCCACTGACTCTAATGGAACTGAATATCAGGCGTTGCGTATTACAGGGGTACGATTGGATAAGGTGCATTTTGCATTACAGCCCAAGATGAAATCGGACTCTAGTAAATTTAAGTTTAAAATACTTAAAATTATTAGGCCTTCATTTCCCCATTAAAACTCTTCAGGAATGACACAGAACCAAAGCCACTGCCATGAAAATTTGTTTTACAGGAAGTATGAATCTTTGCCATGGCTTTAGTTCAACTCCACCATCAATGGGACACTAGCGGCCTGAACTTTGGTGGGGGTGAAGGACATTTAACATTACACCCTGTTTAACTTTGTCACACTGACATTAGCAACAGTCCAATGATCCTTTTATCAAAGTCCTAGCTTTTGGCTATAGGAGATGAAAAACAAATGAGACAACGCTATTATCTCTTCAAAGGCTTGAAATAAGCTCGGTGAGTGATTTTAAAGATTGCCACATCCACCATTCCCCCCCACCCCCCTTCAACCCCCATGCCAAATTTAACTGCTACCCTCTGAAGCAGATGCCACCTGCAACCTAAAATTGCTTAATCTGCTAATACAGGCCAGCACTGCTGTATCCTCGTAGACAACATCCAGCATCTACCCAACAGCTGTAAACGCAGTCATGAATCTCAACATTTGGACATCTATGCATGCAACTTAGAGGAAAGAATGTCACAGTGCTTATAGGAAAACAGAAGCAGGGGTGGGTCATTCAGCTTCTCCTGCCTGTTCTGCCATTCAATTAGTAGATGGCTGACCAGTACCTCAACTCCATTTACTCGGCTCTGCTCCATATCGCTCAATACCCTTCCCAAAGAAGAAACTTTAAAAACGGTCAGTGTGAGTAAAGAAATAGGAAAACATAATCTGCCATACCTGTCTAAAAGCAAAATACTGCAGAGACTGGATATCAGAAATAATAAACTGCTGGAAAAACTTAGCAGGTCTAGCAGCATTGGTGGAGAGAAGAGTCATATGGACTCCGAACGTCAACTCTGTTTTTCTCTCCACAGATGCTGCCAGACCTGCTGAGTTTTTCCAGCATTTTGTGACTTTATTTCAACCATACCTGTGGTTCAGTCACAGAAGAGACACTGCTTCAGACACCCTAAAATTTAACCACCTTCATACCAGCTGGGCCATTCTTTGCACCTTGTTGAATTAACTTTTGCAAAGTTGATGACTTCCGGTGACGGCGGGCGGGAGGCGGCTGCACAATGGAGGGCTCCCGGTCAGCAACGGCATTTTCAGGGCTTTAAGCCGGTCCCAGGGTCCGCGGAGGCGGCAGAAGAAGGGAGAAGGCACGGAGGAGGCACAGTGAAGACACAGGAGGAAAAAAGGCACAGAGAAAAATGTCGAGGGTGAGCAAAAAAACAGCCGAAAAAAAAAACAGCTGGAGGTCCGTCGGGGAGTGGAAAGGTCACCGCGGGGTCACCAGGAAAAATGGAGGCTGGAGCACCAGGGAAGGCCGCACTGCTTACGGCTGAAGAAATAACTACGGTGATGGCTGCGGAATTTGAAAAGCAGTTGGCGCAGATTGCGAAATGCATGGAGACGGTGAGGAAGGAGATGAGGGAGGTTTTGAGTGTGCTGGTGGAGGAGGCGGTTTCCCCAGTGAGGACGGAGGTGGCGAGCGCAGTGGCGGAGGTGCGAGAGCAAGGGGAGGCGCTGAAGGAAGTGGAGGAGACGTTATTGCAGCACGGTGATCAACTTGCCTCGATGGGGAAAGAGATGCGGAAGGTGATGGATACTAACAAGGATCTGCGAGGAAAAATGGAAGACCTGGAAAATATATCCAGGCGATAGAATTGAGGATTGTGGGGCTGCCCGAAGGAGTTGAAGGACCGAAGCCGACTGAGTACTTTGCCGCGATGCTGGCAAAACTATTGGGGGAGGGGGAGGATCCCTCCCGATATGAACTGGATAGGGCTCATCGGTCGTGGAGGCCTATACCAAAGGCGAGTGAGCCGCCAAGGGCAGTGACTCTGTGCTTCCGTAGGTACAGGGTGAAGGAGAAGGTCCTGAGATGGGCCAAGCAGAAGCGGGTGGTGCAGTGGGCTGGAGCTGGTATACGTGTATACCAGGACTTTACGGTGGAGCTGGCAAGGAGGCGGGCTGCCTTCAACCGGGTGAAGAGGGCACTGTACATTAGCAAGGTGCGGTGCGGCATTGTATATCCAGCGAAGCTGAGGGTGACTTACAAGCTCAGGGACTTTTATTTTGGAATGGCGGAAGCAGCGGAGGAGTTTGCAAAGGCAGAAGGACTGTGGCAGAACTGACAAATTGAGGAATGGCCATGTGCCGATGTAACCTCATGACTGTATTTTCTTCTTTTTTGTATCACTGTGCGCGGGTGTAGAGATTAAAGGAGCCAATGTGGTATATATTTGGACAAGTGAAGGGACGGGACTTTCACTCAAAATGAGAGTTCTTTGGGGTGTAGGTGGATATGCGGGTTTTGTGTGCTAAAAGGGGATCTTTGGGATTTCCTGTGGCCGGGCAAGTGGGAAAGGACCCGGGCGGGGGCCTCCACGCTGGCCGGTTTAAGCCGGCCAGTGAACGGGAGTGAGGTGGGGGGAGGGGCTGCGGCCATCGGAGCCTGGCAGAACAGGGTCCGAGTGGTCTAGCCGGGGTGGAAAGTTGAGGGGAAGGAACCGAGGTTGGGAGGAGGAGTTTTACAAGAGGCAGTGGACAGGAGGAGCTGGAGACCTGCGGTGGGGGGGGGGGGGGGGGGGGGGGGAGAGCTGTGTAAGATTAAGGGTGACTACGGGTAATCCCCGTTTCCTTTTTGCCATTTGTTTGTGTAAACGTGCGGGTTGAGGTTTGGGGGTTGGTGGGTAGATGGGATCGTTGTTATTATGGGGACTGACATATCTTGCTGATTATTGTTTATTGTTGATGGATGTAAATGTGGGAGAAAATGTGAAAAAGGAGGAGAATTTTTTAAAAAATCTTTTTTAAAAAAAACTTTTGCAAAGTTAAGTTTCAATCCTCAGAAAGATACTTGAATGGAATGGTGTTTCAAACGTTTTACAGATTAACTATCAGATCATATAATTGAAAATAATTCTGAAACCTTGCCACAAATGGATACAATGCCATTAACGCACAATTCAAGAAAATTACTTTTACTCAAATAACGCGAGCTTGACAAATATCAAGGGTAGGAGAAAAAGAACTGCTGCTACATCAAGTTGAGGGATCAGGTTACATTAGGGGCATTGTGTGGTCCAGTGTATGTTAAGTTTCTCTCACAATATCCTATCAAGTTTGACTTTTACAGTATATAGAGGGTAACTAACAGAAATTAGGGGAATTTATGAGAAAAAAATAATTGCCTTCACCAGAAATAACGTCATAGACGTTTACAGCACAGAAATAAGTCCTTTGGCTCATTGTGTCTGAATTGGCCATTAAATACGGATCTATTTGAATCCCATGTTCCAGCACTTGGTCTGTAGCGTTGTATGCTATGGCATTTCAAGTGTTCATCTAAATGCTTCTTAAATGTTGTGAGGGTTCCCGCCTCCTCCACCCTTTCAGGCAGTGAGTTCCAGATTCCCACCACTCGCTGGATGAAAAAGCTTTTCATCAAATCCCCTCTAAACCTCCTGCCCCTTATATTAAATCTTTTCCCTCCAGTAGAAGGGTCATTTACTGGGAGAAAAGTTTCTTCCTAACTACCCTAGCTATGTCCCTCATAATTCTGTACACCTCAATGAGAACTGCTTACAGTATTCTAGTTGTGGCCTAACGAGCGTTTTACACAGCTCTATCATAAGGTCCCTGATCTTATATTCTATGCCTTGGCTAATAAAGGGAAGTATCCCATAATACTAGTTGAGGCCCAATCAGCGATTCATAAAAAGAATCAAGTGTAACTTTCTTTTCTAATCGTTTCACTTTTTATTATAATAACAACAGTGATCAACTCTTAATCAAAGGTCTCATATACCTTTTCCTTTTAGCAGTTTTACTAACTTGTCTTGCCACCTTCAAAGATTTGTATCAGTTCCATATAATTAACCAGAATATAAAGCCTCTAACAGAGCTTCAGAACAGCATTGCATCGAGGCTCATTCAGCTCAGTCCAGAAGTGCACGCTCTACAACACCAAGCCCAAATATGACCGCATAACGGGACCTTTTCAATTGTTATATCATTGGTAAGCTACCAGCTGTATCCCAAAAGAGACTAGATGATTCAGTACCACCAACAGTCTGTGCTCCAATAAGAGTACCAGTAGCCTGGAAGCACAAGGTAATTGATAAGTGCCATCGGATGACAGCACGAGGTGTCATAGCTCCCATGGATAAGGCCACGGAATGGGTTTCAGCAATGGGGCCACAGTAAAAAAAAACGGATGGTCCAGTCAGGATATGTATTGACCCAGTGCAATTGGACAAAGCACTACTCAGACCACATCACCCGATGAAGAAAGTGGAACAGATGATGGCAGACATGCCAAATGTCAAGCTGTTCAGTTTTCACTTTGTAATAAATGGGTTCTGGTTAGATTAGAAATCCTCAAAACTAACCATATTCATGTCTCCGATAGACAGATATAGTTTTCTTCGTATGCCGTGTAGGATCTCCAGGGCAGTGAGGGTTTCCAGCGGTGCATGGAGCAACTCCTTGCAGGCCAACCTTGCAAGATAATTGTTGATGACATCCTTGTTTAGGGTCATACTATGCAAGAAAATGATGCACATCTTTGCCTTGTCCTTGACGGAATCAGGTTCAAATAAAGCTGAACCCTAAAAAATGCAGATTGAGGGTCACCCAGGTGTCTTACCTGGGTCATTTACTCACAGACTATGGTGTAAAGCCTGATCTGGACAAGACAAGGGCTATACGACAAATGTCCATTTCCATGGGCAAGCACATTTTACAGCACTTTCTTGGTATAACAAATTATCTTTCGAAGTTCATTCCATGTTATAGTGAGTTCAGTGGATCTCTTCATCAACTTCTCCATCAGGACAACAGACTCACACAAATGCTCCCAGCCTCACTGGTATTGCAATAATTTGATGTTCGAACACCCGTATTTTTATTGGTAAACACCCCCAGCACAGACTTGGTGCAGTCTGCAACCAGAAAATAACTACTTGCTCGAGGCTTTGCCAATCAGGAATGTCATGATTTCATATATGACCGACCTGCAATGCTTGAAACTCATCACCAACTGTTAATAACTATTCTAAAGAAGCCTCTCTAAACTGCGTCTGCACGACTGCAACACATGATGAATTTGCAACCTTACAACCTCAGCATCGTCTACAAACATGGCAATGAGCTGTACTTTGGCAATTCGCTCTCCAGAGCCTTCTGACCCACCACAGATCAGGCAGGTCATGCGGAAGACGTAGACATTATGGCAATAGAGCTGTTGGCCGCGATCTACAGGCCTCATCGGGCCCGACTCGGGATGCGATGATGCGTTAAGTCTCGGAAGAGTCCCGTGAGAGCCAACGAGGTCCCGCAAGGTGTCGCAATCTGGATCCCGCCCACAATGCGCAGGATCCAGATTTGCATATTTGAGTGTACAGTGAGGCTCACTTGAATATGTTTGCACTGGAGTTTTCCAAGCCGTGGGATCGAGCACCCATGCCTCGGAAACCCCAAGCCATTTAGCACTGGTCTCCATCAACGTGGACCAGGCATACCGATACTTGGTGGGTTTAATAGCGGGTTTGTCTTGGCACTGCCAGCGCACGAACCACTCAGCTAAACATGCCCAACACGGGACTATATTTCATTTCCACCAAATCGCGCCCGTTGTCTTCTCGTCAAATTCAGGGACTCAAACAAACTTTACAGGCGGACATCACATGCAGTCAACTGCACAACGTCATCATGAGGAGCTGGCCAGAATCCTCAAGAGAGCTTCCCCATGAACTCTGCACATTCTTTGCCATCAGAGATGAACTGGCCATACCGGATGGATAAATACTGTGTGGCCAGCGATCCGTCACCCTACGGCCCTCCAGAAGTACTACACACAGCTTCACCAGGGGCCCCAGGTTGGAAGCAACCAGACACCGGGCTAAAGAATCATGCTACTGGCCTCCATATTCGCAGAGTTGGAAAGGGAAAATTCCAGTTGCGCACCATGCAATGCACATATGCTGCATCAAGCGAAGGAACCACCACATTTACTCGAGGTCCCGGACCTCCCATGGTCATTCACAGCAGTCAACATTTCCCAGTGGAACGGTAAATAACATTTAGTCTTAGTTGATTCATATTCTGGGTGGTTTAAACTTGAATGCCTGCCAAACATGACGCGTAAAACACTATCATCAAAACTTAAGAGATACTTTGCCACATAAGTCATCCCACAAAGTCTCATGACAGGCAATGCTCGTCAACTCATCTCTGTAGAATTTCACAACTTCGCATGCACAGGGACTTTGAGCAAATCACGAGCAGCCCCTATAGAACGGGCTGTTCTCTCAGAACATGAATGCTGTTTGTAGCTGTAAATTTAGAAGTTGCTGATTTAAGGAACGCACAGATTTCTACACAAAGAAAACGCACAAGAGTCACTGTCTCCTCAAAAATTTCAACAGCTGCAGTATCCTCTCCAGAGGAGTGTGAGAGAGGAGGACACCAGAACATGCAGCACGGCTAGAGGAGAGTGCGAGGGGAGGACACCAGGACAGACAGCAGCAGCTAGGGGAGAGTGCGAGGGGAGGACACCAGGACAGACAGACAGCAGCAGCTAGGGGAGAGTGCGAGGGGAGGACACCAGGACAGACAGTCAGCAGCAGCTAGGGGAGAGTGCGAGGGGAGGACACCAGGACAGACAGACAGCAGCAGCTAGGGGAGAGTGCGAGGGGAGGACACCAGGACAGACAGACAGCAGCAGCTAGGGGAGAGTGCGAGGGGAGGACACCAGGACAGACAGTCAGCAGCAGCTAGACATGACTGCGATAGGACACCAGGACAGACAACAGCAGCTAGACGAGAGTGCGATAGGACACCAGGACAGACAGTCAGCAGCAGCTAGACGAGAGTGCAATAGGAGGACACCAGGACAGACAGTCAGCAGCAGCTAGACGAGAGTGCGAAGGGAGGACACCAGGACAGACAGACAGCAGCAGCTAGACGAGAGTGCGAAGGGAGGACACCATGACAGACAGTCAGCAGCAGCTAGACGCGAGTGCGGTAGAACACCAGGATAGACAGACAGCAGCACCTAGAGGAGACTGTCAGAGGAAGATACTGGGTCAGACAGACAGCAGCACCTAGAGGACAGTATGAGAGGAAGATACTGGGTCAGACAGACAGCAGCACCCAGAGGAGAGTGTGAGAGGAAGACAGTAGGTCTGACTGTCGGCCGCACCTCGAGGCGAGTGTTGGATTGGATTTTGTTTATTGTCACGTGTTCCGAGGTACAGTGAAAAGTATTTTTCTGCGAGCAGCTCAACAGATCATTAAGTACATGAAAAGAAAAGAAAATGTTCACAACTCTCTGAAGTTTCTTGCGGTCTTGAGCCGAGCAGTTGCCATACCAGGCTGTGATGCAGCTAGATTGGATGCTTTCTATGATGCTTTCTAGTGTGAGAGAAAGACACCAGGTCATACAGACAGCAGCTCCTAGAGGAGAGTGTGAGGGGAGGACACTGGGTCAGACAGACAGCAGCACCTAGAGGAGAGTGTGAGAGGAGGACACTGGGTCAGACAGACAGCAGCACCTAGAGGAGTGTGAGAGAGGAGGACACTGGGTCAGACAGACAGCAGCACCTAGAGGAGAGTGTGAGAGGAGGACACTGGGTCAGACAGACAGCAGCTCCTGGAGGAGAGTGAGAGGGGAGGACACTGGGTCAGATAGACAGCAGCACCTAGAGGAGAGTGTGAGAGGAGGACACTGGGTCAGACAGACAGCAGCTCCTAGAGGAGAGTGAGAGGGGAGGACACTGGGTCAGATAGACAGCAGCTCCTAGAGGAGTGTGAGAGAGGAGGACACTGGGTCAGACAGACAGCAGCACCTAGAGGAGAGTGTGAGAGGAGGACACTGGGTCAGACAGACAGCAGCACCTAGAGGAGAGTGTGAGAGGAGGACACTGGGTCAGACAGACAGCAGCACCTAGAGGAGAGTGTGAGAGGAGGACACTGGGTCAGACAGACAGCAGCACCTAGAGAAGAGTGTGAGAGGAGGACACTGGGTCAGACAGACAGCAGCACCTAGAGGAGAGTGTGAGAGGAGGACACTGGGTCAGACAGACAGCAGCTCCTTGAGGAGAGTGTGAGAGCAGGACACTGGGTCAGACAGACAGCAACACCTAGAGGAGAGTACGATAAGAGGACACCGGGACAGACAGACAATCAGCAGCACCTAGGAGAGAGTGCAAGAGGAGGGCACCAGCACAGACAATCGAAGAACAAAGAACAACAGGAACAGGCCCTTCGGCCCTCCAAGCCTGCGCCGGCCATGGTACCTGCCAAAACTAAAACCGTCTGCACTTACGGAGTCCGTATCCTTCCATTCCCACTTTATTCATATATTTGTCTAGATGCCCCTTAAATGCCGCTAAAATACCTGCTCCCACCACCTCCCCAGGCAGCACGGTCCATATATTTACCACCCTCTGTGTAAAAAAATTTGCCTTGCACATCGGTTCTAAACTTTTTCCCATGCACTTTAAACCAATGTCCCCTAGTACTCGAATCTCCTACCCTAGGAAAGAGCATCTGACTATCCACTCTGTCCATGCCACTCAATCTTGTAGACCTCTATCAGGTGCCTCTTAACATCCAACGTTCCAGTGAGAACAGACCGAGTTTATCGAACCTCTCCTCATAGTTAATGCCATCTATACCAGGCAACATGTAGTAAACCGCTTCTGTACCCTCTCCAAAGCAACAACATCCTTCTGGGAGTGTGGCGACCAGAATTGTACACAATATTGCAAATGAGGCCCAACTAAGGTCCTGTACAGTTGCAACATGACTTGCCAATTTTAATATTCAATGGCCTGACCGATGAAGGCCAGCATGCTGTATGCCTTCTTGACCACCTTATCCACATGCGTTGCCACTTTCAGTGATAGGTGGACATGCACGCCCAGATCTCTAAGCCTGTCAGTACTCACAAGAGTTCTACCATTTATTGTGCAATTCCTACATGCATTGGATCTTCCAAAGTGCATTACCTCACATTTGTCCAGATTAAACTCAATCTGCCATTTCTCCGCCCAAGACTCCATTCAGTTTATATCCTGCTGTATCCTCTGACAATCCTCTTCACTATCCGCAACTCCACCAATTATTGAGTCGTCTGCGAACGTGCTAATCAGACCAGCTACATTTTCTTCCAAGTCATTTATATACACCACGAACAAAGGGCCCAGAACTGATCCATGTGGAATGCCACGAGTCATAGCCTTCTACTCAGAAAAGCACCCTTCTACTGCTACCCTGTCTTCTGTGCCCAAGCCAGTTCTATACTCAACTTGCCAGGTCTCCACTGATCCCATGTGACTTCACCTTTTGTACCAATCTACCATGGCTTTACTGAAGTCCATGTATACGACAACTACTGCCTTTCCCTCATCTATCAGCTTTGTCACTTCCCTCGAAAAACTCAATCAAATTAGTGAGGCACGACCTCCCCTTCAGAAAACCATGCTATCCATCACTAATAAGTCCATTTGTTTCCAAATGTGAGTAAATCCTATCTCCAAGAATCTTTTCCAATAATTTCCCTACTACTGACATAAGGCTCACCAGCCTATAACTTCCTGGGTTATTCCTGCTGCACTTCTAAAACAATGGAACAACATTGGCAGTCCTCTGGAACTTCACCTGTAGCCAATGAGGATACAACGATTACTGTCAAGGCCCCAGCAATTTCCTCCCTTGCCTCCCTCCGTATTCTGGGGTAGATCCCAACAGGCCCTGGAGATTTATCTACTTTAATGCTTTTTAAGATGCCAAATACCTCTTTATTAAGATCAACATGACTCAGAATATCTACATACTCTGCCATATACTCCTTCTCTTTGGTGAATTCCGGGGCAAAGTATTTGTTTAGTATCTCTCCCATTTCTTCTGGTTCCATACATAGATTCCCACCAATATCCTTGAATGGACCAACCCTTTCTCTGGCTACCCTCTTGCTCTTTACATATGTATAAAACGCCTTAGGATTTTCCTTAATCCTGTTTGTCAACGATATTTCATGACGCCTTTTAGCCTTCTTAACTCCTACCTTAAGTTCCTTTGCGCAGGTCAAGGAGACACAGCCGGAGTGAGACACATCCAGAGTGGGAATTGGAACTTGGTAATTTGGTGCAGTGAGGTAATTCGATGCAGAGTGGGAGAAGGTGCTTTTCCCCTACTGTTTTGTTCTCTTTCTTCTGGCCTGTAACTGTTAATCTGCAGGGAGAGAACCAGAGAGCATCCTGGGAAGGTAAGTGATTTTTATTTTTATTACCTTCTCAAATTGTGTGTGTGTGTGGGGGGGGGGGGGGGGGGGGTGGGAAGAGAACTGAAGTGACATCACAGTAAAGCTGATTGGCTGATTGGGAATCTACACTAAATTTAAAAATTGTTAAACTAATTAAACATAATTACTTAATTATAATTTAGAGGGGTATCTAAGCCAGAGATCGTAGATTACTGTATTTAGCTTTCACATTTATAGTAGAAATCTAGTGCGAGGAAACATATAGTTAACAGCAACGTTTTTTTTTTTATTTTTAAATTTTTTAAAATTTAATTTACTAATTAATTAACACAACGTCAATTAGAGGGGTGCAGTACTCTGACTGTGAGATGTGGCAGTTCCAGGAGGCTTCCAGCGTCCCGGGTGGCTTCATCTGCAGAAAGTGCACCCAACTAGAGCTCCTCACAGACCGCATGGTTCGGTTGGAGCAGCAGTTGGATGCACTTAGGAGCATGCAGGTGGCGGAAAGCGTCATAGATAGCAGTTACATAAATGTGGTCACAACCAAGGTGCAGGCAGAGAAATGGGTGACCACCAGAAGGGGCAGACATTCAGTGTAGGAATCCTGTGGTTGTCCCCCTCTCGAACAGGTATACCCATTGGATACTGTCAGGGGAGAGAGCCTATTAGGGGAAAACAGCAGCAGCCAGAGCAGTGGCACCACGGCTGGCTCTGATGTTCAGGAGGGAGGGTCAAAGCGCAGAAGAGCAATAGTCATAGGGGACTCTATAGTCAGGGGCACAGATAGGCACTTCTGTGGATGTGAAAGAGACTCCAGGATGGTATGTTGCCTCCCTGGTGCCAGGATGTCTCAGAACGGGTAGCGGGCATCCTGAAGGGGGAGGGCAAACAAGCAGAGGTCGTTGCACATATTGGTACCAACGACATAGGCAGGAAGGGGCATGAGGTCCTGCAGCAGGAGTTCAGGGAGCTAGGCAAAAAGTTAAAAGACAAGACCTCTAGGGTTGTAATCTCGGGATTACTCCCTCTGCCACGTGCCAGCGAGGCTAGAAATAGGAAGATAGAGCAGCTAAACACGTGGCTAAACAGCTGGTGCAGGAGGGAGGGTTTCCGTTATCTGGACCACTGGGAGCTCTTCTGGGGCAGGTGTGACCTGTATAAGGACGGGTTGCATCTAAACTGGAGAGGCATAAATATCCTGGCCGCGAGGTTTGCTAGTATCACATGGGAGAGTTTAAACTAGTATGGCATGGGGGTGGGTACTGGAGCAATAGGTCAAAAGGTGAAAGCATTGAGGGAGAACTAGGGAAAGGGCCAGTATGGCTCTGAGGAAGTGCAGACAGGGAGATGTTGCTGAAAACAGCAGGTCTGGTGACCTGAAGTGCATATGTTTTAATGCAAGAAGTATTGCGGGTAAGACAGATGAGCATAGAGCTTGGATTAGTACTTGGAACTATGATGGTGTTGCCATTTCAGAGACCTGGTTGATGGAAGGACAGGATTGGCAGCTAAACGTTCCAGGATTTAGATGTTTCAGGCGGGAGAGAGGGGGATGTAAAAGGGGTGTCAGAGTTACGCTACTGGTTAGGGAGAATATCACAGCTGTACTACAGCAGGACACCTCAGAGGGCAGCGAGGCTGTATGGTTAGAGATCAGGAATAAGAAGGGTGCATTCACAATGTTGGGGGTTTACTACAGGCCTCCCAACAGCCAGCGGGAGATAGAGGGGCAGAAAGGTAGACAGATTTTGGAAACGAGTAAATACAACAGGGTTGTTGTGATGGGAGACTTCAACTTCCCCAATATTGACTGGGACTCACTTTGTGTTAGGGGCTTAGACGGGGCAGAGTTTGTAAGGAGCATCCAGGAGGGCTTCTTAAAACAATATGTAGATAGTCCAACTAGGGAAGGGGCTGTACTGGACCTGGTATTAGGGAATGAGCCCGGCCAGGTGGTAGAAGTTTCAGTAGGGGAGCATTTTGGGAACAGTGACCACAACTCTGTAAGTTTTAAAGTGCTGGTGGACAAGGATAAGCGTGGTCCTAGGGTGAATGTGCTAAATTGGGGGAAGGCTAATTATAACAATATTAGGCAGGAACTGAAAAACATAGATTGGGGACAGATGTTTGAGGGTAAATCAACTTCTACACGTGGGATGCTTTCAAATGTCAGTTGAAAGGAATTCAGGACCGGCGGAAGAGGGATAAATACAGCAAATTTCAGGAACCTTGGATAAAGAGAGATATTGTAGGCCTCGTCAAAAAGAAAAAGGAGGCATTTGTCAGGGCTAGAAGGCTAGGAACAGACGAAGCCTGTGCGGAATATAAGGAAAGTAGGAAGGAACTTAAGCAAGGAGTCAGGAGGGCTTTTAGGGGTCACGAAAAGTCATTGGAAATAGGGTTAAGGAAAATCCCAAGGCTTTCTACACGTACATAAAAAGCAAGAGGGTAGACAGGGAAAGGGTTGGCCCACTGAAGGATAGGCAAGGGAATCTATGTGTGAAGCCAGAGGAAATGGGCGAGGTAACTAAATGAATACTTTGCATCAGTATTCACCAAAGAGAAGGAATTGGTGGATGTTGAATCTGGAAAAGGGTGTGTAGATAGCCTGGGTCACATTGAGATCCAAAAAGACGAGGTGTTGGGCATCTTGAAAAATATTAAGGCAGATAAGTCCCCAGGGCCTGATGGGATCTACCCCAGAATACTGAAGGAGGCGAGAGAGGAAATTGCTGAGGCCTTGACAGAAATCTTTGGATCCTCACTGTCTTCAGGTGATGTCCCGGAGGACTGGAGAATAGCTGATGTTGTTCCTTTGTTGAAGAAGGGTAGCAAGGATAATCCAAGCTCTTTAAGTTCATCTGTCTTACCTGAAATACTCCTCGCATTGAAACTAATGCACTTCAGCCCACAAGCCCCACTGCATTGAGAAACCACTCCCTGCCTGCTCTTCCTCTTAATCTTACTGGCCTTAGTCTGTAACTCTCCCTCAGTTCTCTATTCTGCTGACCTACTGCTCTGGTTCCCATCCCCCTGCCATACCAGGCAGTTCAATCTGTTTCTCTGCCTTCCAATTTTCTCCTTACTGACTTTTGTTTCTAAATCCTCTTTACTACCCTCTGACCTCCTGCATTGGTTCCCATTCCCCTGCCACATTAGTTTAAACCCTCCCCAACAGCGCTGGAAAACAGACCCCCTTGGACATTGGTTCCAGTCCTACCCAGGTGTAGACTGTCTGATTTGTAATGGTCCCACCTCTCCCAGAACCGGTTCCAATGTCCCCAGAATCCATCCCTCTTGTACCATCTCTCAAGCCACGTATTCATCCTGTCTATCCTGTCATTCCTACTCTGACCAGCACGTGGCATTGGTAGCAATCCTGAGATTACTACTTTGAAGTCCTACTTTTTAGTTTATCTCCTAACTCCCTAAATTTAGCATGTAGGACATCATCACGTTTCTTACCTATATCGTTGGTGCCTAAATGCACCACGACAGCTGGCTGTTTACTCTCCCTCTTTAGAATGTCCTGCAGCCGCTCTGAGACATCCAGGCCCCTTGCACCCGGAGGCAACATACGTTCCTGGAGTCTCGTTTGAACATAGAACATACGGTGCAGAAGGAGGCCATTCGGCCCATCGAGTCTGCACCGACCCACTTTAAGCCCTCACTTCCACACTATCCCTGTAACCCAATAACCCCGCCTAATCATTTTGGACACTAAGGGCAATTTCAGCATGTCCAATCCATCTAACCTGCACGTCTTGGGACTGTGGGAGAAAATCAGAGCACCTGGAAGAAACCCACGCAGTCACGGGGAGAATGTGCAGACAGTGACCCAGCAGGAATCAAACCTGGGACCTGGCGCTGTGAAGCCACAGTGCTACCGAGCTGCCCTCATCAATCAGCAGCAACTAGAGGAGCGTGCAAGAGGAGGACACCGGGATGAACAGACAGCAGCACGGAGATGAGAGTGCAAGAAGGGGACACCTGGACAGACAGTCAGCAGAACCTAGAGGGTAGTGTGAGAGGAGGACACCAAGACAGACAGTCAGCAGCACCTAGAGGAGAGTGTGAGAGGAGGACACTAGGATAGACAGTCAGCAGCACCCACAGGAGAGTGCAACAAGAGGACAGCAGGAAAGTCAACAGCACCTCAAGGAGATTGCTATAGGAGGACATCAAGACATTCATCATCTGCACTGAGGGGAGTGCGAGTGGAGGACACCAGGACAGTTAGCAGCACCTAGGAGAGAGTGCGAGACGAGGCCACTGGGACAGACAGTTTAAAATTAAGCAAAGGAGGATAAAGGGATTGCTTTACAGCACCAGGGACCCAGGTTAGAATCCCTGCTTGGGTCACTGTCTGTGCGGAATCAGCACTTTCTCCCATGTCTCCGTGGGTTTCCTCCGGTTTCCTCCCACAGTGCAGATATGCAGATTATAGGTGGATTGGCCATGATAAAATTGCCCCTTACGTGTTCAAAGATGTGTAGGTTAGGTGTAGTTATGGGGATAGGGCAGGGGAGTGGGCCTAGGTAGGGTGCTCTTTCAGAGGGTCGGTGATGGGATGGATGGGCTGAATGGCCTCCTTCTGTACTGCAGGAATTCTATGGTTCCTCTGCCCTGCTGTGAATTTTCTCAGAGAACTGTAGTCAGTGTTATCCCCATTACAGTGCGCAGGTAAGAGTATGGAAACCATCCCATTGATGTCTGTGTCTATGATTAGACCTGAATGTGTGGAAAAGTCAGCCCACGCAATTGAAGCACATGCACCAAATCAATACTGTAAAGCTACATCTAAATTCAGTGTAATGAAAATATATTTAATTGTAATAAATTGGTATGTAAAGAATGTTCCCAGCAATTGATATACACCATAACACCTTTTTTTTAAAAAAACTCAATCTACAGCACCACCAAAGAGAAAAAATGGTTGTGAGAAATGAGAACTATGTGAGGTGAGTCAGCTAGCTAAAGTAGACTGTCTTGCTTAGAGACAAAGGGTATCTTGAATAAAGCTCCTGAATAAAGGATGTGTTGTTGCACGATCTGTACATCAAACAAGGAACTTTCCACACCCATACAAAAAGAATCAAGAGGCAGAAAAAGGCAAATTTGGTCAACCGATTTGAGACTTCTTGGTAATGGTTTAGGGAGTGCTTAATTCCTTCTGTGTAAACAGCATGATTTCAGCAGCACCAAACTGTCCCTGTTGAACATCAAATAGGTACATTCAAAAATGTGCTGAGCAAGATCATTCTTACTTACTTTTTTTTTAAAACTCTCTTCTCGAGAGTTCCAAAGCCAATACACAGAGTGGACAGGTCAATCCATACTTAATCCATCTCCTTGCTTGCTCCAAAAACCAATTCAAATTGAATCCAATTCATGGTCCCCGCTTAAAAGGTCATTCTAGATCCAAGCTGATAAGAACAGTCACTACATAAACCGATGCAGTAAGAGCGAGCTGCCTTCAGCCATTTTATTGATTTGCCTTCAGCCATTTTATTGATTTGCCGTCAGCCATTTTAGTGATTTCCGCAGCCACAATTGGCTCTATTTTGCTGCAGTTATACTTCTTTGCTCGTTATTTTTGCACTATTTTGGTTGCTGGTGTGCTCATCACCATTAATCTTCCAGTCACCATAAACATTTGAGTGCTGGATAAAATTTAGAACACTCTTTAAGGCTGCACCTGAAGCCACAGATGCAAATTGCAGGGACAGACATGAAAAACTGAAGTTAAGTGGGTGAATTTAACAGGGGGTAAAAAAATTTTAACCCCGACCTTGGACCCAACCTCCCCACTTGCAAGTTTAACAGAGGCAGATCAAGAAAAGCACAGCCAACTGCTCCCAGGAGGAAAATAAGTAATTTGGATGTTCTGATTAGGCAAGAACCCTCTGATTTGCCTTGCTTTGCAGTTTATATCACAAGGAATTTTGAGAGGTGACAGAGATGAGAAAGACAAGAAAGTAAAAGGAAAGGGAAACAGGCTTCAAGAGTCAATACAATGCTGGCTTCATAACCTGGTTCTGTGATTTATGGCTGCACCATTGTATGGACTTCAGAATTGAATTCAGAATGCAGCCTCTCATAATGCTGGAACACTGCAAAGCAACTGAACTGCTTTCGTTTGCACGACCTGGGTAATAGAAAAGCAGAGCAAGGATTACCCAGTTGGGGAGAGAAAGGTCTACAGCGGGCTGAAGGCTCTCAATGTTTCAGGATGGTGGTAGTAAGCACCTTCTTGTGCTGGGTCATACAATGACCTAGAAACCATCACACCTTTGTGTAATTTGGTCAGGCAACCAGGTGGCATGGATGAGGCCTCACCCTGAGAGACAGCTCCATCATCTGTACCAACCTCTGTTGCTGGATACTCCCTCAATATGTTCAGTAATCTGTGTGGGAGCAAATCAAAGGTCTTCAATCAATGAGTCTGCTGACGGTCTGGATCATGGTTTTCACAATCAAAGTCCTCAGCATGTTAAAGCCAAGCAACAAAGGTGGCATTATCCTGGACATAAAGATATCTGTAACCCCATTCAGAACTCCTATTGGAGGCAAAAAGAGCAAGTGCAGAAAATACTCAGCAGGCCTAGCAGCATCGGTGGAAAGAGAAAGTTAGCGTTTCAAGTCAAATGTTGACCGTTTCTTCCTCCACAGATGCTGCCAGACCTGCCAAGTGTTTCCAGCACTTGGTTTTTGTTTCAGATTTCCAGCATCCACATTATTTTGCTTTTCTTTTATCGGAGAAACTGTTTTACAGCTCAAGTCCCCACTAACAGGTAGGTGTATTACACATGTCGCCATTCTCTCCACAGGGTTCTGCAGGTCACAAAACAAAGTCACACAATGCAACGTCATGTAGATTCCTCAGTAGTCACCCCCGGACTGCTTGGTGATAATAAAATATTATGTTTTTCTATGTTAGTGGTGGATATTATCGGGCGATTCACTTGAGTCCCCACATTAAATAGACACCAACTAAATCTGTAGTTGGTTATCATGCGGAATCCTGTAAACAAATATAGAAGTATGTAAGGATTGTCTCCAGTTTTATCCTTCTCAGCTGGCTTTGTGAAATAGAAGACTTAGGGCAGAATCGTCTCAGAAATTGGCAAAGTCTGATTTTTGGGCGGGGGAAATAGCGTCTAACCTGCCGACAGCAATGGTGGCTTTTTCCACCATATTGTGCAGCAGGTGCGAGTTCCATGTCATATCGCTGGAAGACAGCCACTGGCCTGCCCGCCCCACCATCATGTCAGAATTTCAATGATCCAGGCACTATATTTAAAGGCTGCTGTCCACCTGCACACAGCCAACATACTTCAGAAGCCTCTGGGAAGTCATGGCTGCCAAAACGAGGAAGCATATAGCACCGAGGTTCACCAACGTCTCCCTCGAGAGTCTCTAGTCCCAGTCTGATGATCTATTCCCAAGCTCTGGGTGAAGACCCTCATCCAAGGTGACCAATCCAGCATGGGAGCCAATGGCAGTGGTGGTCGGTGACAATGCCCTGCAGAAGAGGACAACTAGCCAGTACTGCAAAAGGATGAATGATCTTCATTCAGTGAGGGTATGTCACTCTTCATATCACTCACAACTCTCAGACCCATCACGCATCTACAGGGGTCATGCTCAATGTTAGCTCAAGAGACAGTACCACTATCTCTCCCACACACATCTTTATCTCCCCTGCAGGTCGCGCCCTCATCACCTCCCTGGCCCCACCCATCATCCACACATGCCAGGCATCCTTATCATTTGCCAAGGCATGCATTCTGCTTACACTCTCCCCAGCTGTCTTCATGTTGGACAAGCTGGCACACAACAAGAGGGAGCGAGCCCAGATGGATGGAGGGTCCAGCACTGCAGCATCTATCGGACGGCTATGCTAGCAGTCATGTCTCCTGCTGCGCACATTCCACTCATGCACGAATGACCTCTCCTTTCTTTTGCAGGCACACGTGTGAAACAACTGAGAGGGTCCTGAGCCATGTTCTCGACTGCAACTCTGACAGCAATACAGAAGAGGTATTCACAGACCCCAACATAGAAGATTCAGCCACCATTAAGACTTTGGTCCAAGTCCGCTCTGCTGCAGTAGCTGCACACGGAGGCAATTGCTGTCATCCACCAATGCCCCATCCCTCTTCTTGTGACCATTTCAGCTCCGCAGGCTGAGAAGAGTAGCACTGCCACAGAGCAGGACCTGAAAGTGGGCTGGGGCGCCCAGATCTCGGGTCAGCAGAGGACGCCGACCAAGGTCATCGCAGACAACAGGGTGTGGCAGTCAGCAGGCTGTCTGCAGCTCTGCTGTGGACATTGGAGATGCACCAAGATGTAGTGGCACGGTAAGAAGGATTGAGAATTCGTAGTTGCACAGCATGGGCATGGTGTTAAGCACTTCTACATAACATTCACTTCTGTAAATAAACTCTCATTAATTTCACTCCTTGTTATGATGAGCTATGTTCCTGTCAATCTGAAGTGAGAACGTGATTTCTGGACAAGATAAAGGCAGAGTTCTCAGTCCAGAGCTTCCTCCTTGTGCTTTGTTCAGCTTCCCAGAACATTGATGGCATCCCTATACAGTGACTGAACACATCACTCATGCTAATTCCTCAATGGGAATTGTATCTGCCAGAATGTACTGGTCTGGTGTCATTCTTCCTGTATGCACTCTGCAACTGCCCCCATCCCATTAGCTTCTGTCTCCAATGCCATTGTGGTCGTCAAGGATGCAGCTCACAAATGGATGCTTGCTTGGATCAGAAAGAGTTAAACTTTCCCCACTGTATCACCATGACATGACCCTGATCATCGAGATCAAGTGAGCTGCCATCAGCCAGACAGGAGTCAGACATTCACATAATCTCTGTGAGGATCCACAGACTGCCTCCATTGTAAGTTATCAGCCTCCTGCAATGTAGGGTCAATGGGCATCCCCATTGCAGGTGTCTCATCACAGAGGGTATGTGTGCTGCCATCAGTCAGACACGAGTCTAATGTTCACAGATGCCATGTGAAAAGTTATGATCTGATGGAACAAACCTACAGACATAGCTACATACAACCAACATCATTTTAGACGTTAAAGATAAAGAAGCACCTAGGGGAGGACTTCTGGTGACGGGGGCGGGAGGCAGCCGTACACTGGCGGGCTCCCGCTCAGGAATAGGAATTTTGGAGTTATAACACCCGGTCCCGGGGGCAACAGAGGCTGAAAAGGCTGTAAGAAGTCAGAAGGAGGAGAAATGTCCAAGTTTGGGGGAAAAACGGCCGTGGAAAAAGGGGGTTAACGGAAGTCCGCCGGTGAGTGAAAAAGTCAGCACACGAACTGTAAGGAAAGCGGAGGCTGGAGCACCAGGGGAGGCCGCATCGTTCACAGCAGAAGAAATGACCACGGTGATGGTTGTGGAACTTGAAAAACAGTTCTCAAAACACATGGAAGCGATGAAGAAGGAGATGGGGGCGGTATTAAAAGTGCTGGTGGAGGAGGCGATTGCCCCGGTGAGGGCGGCGATATCAAGCGCAGCGGCGGAGGTGCGGAAGCAAGGTGAGACACTGAAGGAAGTGGAAGAGGCATTATCGCAGCACAAGTGATCAACTCACCTCAATGGGGAAGGCGTTGCGGAGGGTGATAGAGACCAACAAGGGTCTGCGAGCCAAGATGGAAGACCTGGAAAACAGATCCAGGCGGCAGAATCTGAGGATTGTGGGTCTGCCTGAGAGGTGGAAGGCCCGAGGCCGACGGAGTATTTTGCCACGATGTTGGCGAAGCTATTGGGGGAGGGGGACGATCCCTCCCGATATGAACTGGATTGGGCTCATCGGTCATGGCGGCCTATACCAAAGGCGAGTGAGCCACCAAGAGTAGTAACTCTGTTTCCGTAGGTATAGCGTGAAGGAGAAAGTCCTGTGCTGGGCAGAACAGAAGCGGGAGGTGCAGTGAGCTGGAGCTGGTGTACGTATATACCAGGACTTTACAGTGGAGCTGGCGAGAAGGCGGGCTGCGTTCAGCCAGGTGAAGAAGGCACTGTACATCAGCAAGGTGCAGTGTGGCATAGTATATCCAGCTAAGTTGAGGGTGACCTACAAATCCAAGGACTTTTATTTTGGGACGGCGGAAGCAGCGGAGGAGTTTGCGAAGGCAGAAGGACTGTGGCAGAATTGAGAAACGGTCGTGTACCGATGTAGCCTCATGTAACTTCATTTTTTTCGCTGCGTGTTGGTGTATGTACTAAATGAGTCGACACTGTAAAAATTTGGACAAGGGAAGGGATGGGACTTTCATTTGCAATGATGGTTCTTTGGGGCTTGGGTATGTATGCGGGGGTTGTGTGCTAAAGGGGATTTCTTGGTTTTCCTGGGACCAAGCAAGGGGGAAGGAGATCCGGGTGGGGGCCTCCACGCTGGCCGGTTTAAGCCGGCCTGTGAACGGGAGTGAGGTGGGGGGAGGGGCTGCGGCCATCGGAGCCCGGTAGAACAGGTTTCGGTGAGTCTAACCGGGGTGAAAAGTTGGAGGAAGGAACAGAGGTTGGGGGAGGCGTTTACAAGAGGAGGTGGAGGGGAGGAGTCTGGGGTGAGGGGTCTACAATTCATGGGTGTCATTCACGGTACTCTTTCGGGGATTGGATGGCATTGAATATTAGGGGGGTGGACTGTATATGTCAATGGTGACCATAGGCAATTCCTGATTCCTTTTTCCCTTTCTTTTCCCACCTTGGGAGTTTTTTTTTTTTAATTTGATGCTTATATTGTCAGGTGGGCTGTTGTTTGGGGGGTGGTGGGAGGATGGGTTCACTGTTGGTAATAAGGGGATTGACATTGTATTCGTTACCGTTTACTGTTTGTTGGTGGGGTGTAAATTCTGAAGAAAATGGAGAATAAAAATATATATATATTTTTTTTTTAAAAGAAGCACCTAGGGGCTTTTAGTCCATCCTGGTAACATTTTCACAGGTTTAAACACCATCTTTCAATGACCTAGGAGGGAAGGCAATTAGCACAATATACTTTTATCATATCTTACAATGAAAGACCTTCAATCTAATAGCTACTTTCAGGATGTGCCACTAATGAGATTGACATCATTCAATTTGGCTTTTAATGATGGTACTTCTCAAACCTATCACTAAAAATGAAAATTTCAATGTAGATGAGTCAGCAGTGCTCGGGCCTCGTAGTACACCCATCTAACTTGTTTCTAACAAACAATTAATGGTCATAGAGATCCTTTTGCTACATAAATAAAAGTAGTGCATGCTAAACCTCAAATCTAAAATACATTTTAAATTATTATTTCATGCTCGCTGTTGTAAAGTTAGTAGCTTTTTTGCTAGTTACCCCAACAGGCGCCAGAATGTGGTGACTAGGGGCTTTTATCAGTAACTTCATACTTGTGACAATAAAATATTATTATTAGATCGGATTTACTGCAGCTATTAGCTTTACAAAATGCTGAACAAGTTCCAGACATGGATAACTGATGGGATTAAGGTAATTCAGTGGCTAGATTTTCTTTCCCAGCCACCTCTTGTATTCGGAGAAGAAACGGCATTTTGACAAAGTATTTATTGTGCTGGAAACATTTTCACAAACTGTGACTTTGTCACTCTAATCATCTCAATAAAAACGTCAGACTATTAAAAAGGGAGTGGGGGGGTTAGGGGGGGTAGGCGGGATTAGGCTATTTTTTGTCTAGATTAGGCGGGAACAGTGGGAGAAGGCGGGAACAGTGGGAGAAGGAGGGATGTGCTACGCACTGAACTATGTTTACATTTGTATTTGTATCTTTTATTGTTATAAAACCATAAACACCTTAATAAAATGTTTGTAAATAAAAAAAGTAAAATGCTGTGGATGTGAAAAGCAGATACATTTTTCTGTCCTGTAGCTAGTGATGAAACACTACTGACATATAGAGAAAAGATAAGGATAAGAAAGATGAGACAAGCTTTTTTCTTTGATCATGGTGATTAAAAGATCTTTTTACATACCTGGAAGCATAATATAAGCCTTGGGAAGAGGAAAAAAGAAAACCAGACAAAGTATATTTCTTTTCTTTCTTTTCATAGAAGTGCATAAACAATCACATGCACACCCATGATTCAGACACACAACTGTCAGAAACCAACATGCGAATGGACAAGCAGTAACAAACCTTCCCAAATGGCGTGTCTACACATTTCTCAGTCCTTTGCTCCAGAATATCCAGGTCACCCAATCCTGACCCACCAATAATTCCAATCTACAAGCAAAGAAAAAAGAAAATTTAAATACATGCGCTTTGTTAAACAGGCACCATTTTGATAAGAACTTTTATCAAGATGCTCAGATAAATTCAGCAGAATTTCAGGACTCTGAAATTTTCAATCAGATTTATACATCTATCTGGTATTGCACCAACATTGGAGCAAGATCACAATCAAACTGTTAGCCCCTCCAAAAACAGATAGACTTTTAATATAAACAGAACATGAAGCAATTGCTTGACAGTCTGTTCTCAATGCTCGCCATTTTTATACATTCCATTTTGTCAATCTTAAAAGTCCTCCTTTAAATGATGTCCACATTTCCAGTTGTATAATAGTTCAGCTGGACTGAGAACTACATGATGTGGCATCCTGTGGTCATGAAGGCACTTTATAAATGCAAATTTTGTTTTCTTCTGCAAGAATCCGAAGGACCACTAGAATATTCAAATCAGGGCGAATAAATGCAGAAAGAAACTCTCCTGAAACTGCAACCAGGTACAATAGTAAACACGCAAACTGAGTTTTTGCAGCATACATGCACTCAAGAGTTGGCCAGCAGTGCAAGATTGCTTAAACCAAGCCAGAGGGACCACACAGGAAGGAGTCCGTATTTTTATCTTCAGAACCCTTTCAGCACCTACTACAGAGGATCTATGCAAAAAATAAAAGCTAATTACTGCGGATGCTGGAATCTGAAACGAAAGAGAAAATGCTGGAAAATCTCAGCAAGTCTGGCAGCATCTGTAGGAAGAGAAAAGAGCTAACGTTTCGAGTCCGATGACTCTTTGTCAAAGTCAGAATCAGCTTTGACAGAGTCATCGGACTCGAAACGTTAGCTCTTTTCTCTCCCTACAGATGCTGCCAGACTTGCTGAGATTTTCCAGCATTTTCTCTTTCGTTACAGGGGATCTATGGTTTGCGGAAGAAAACAAAACTTGCATTTCTATAATGCTTTCATGACCACTGGGTTTCCCTTTAAAGGGCTTTGTAGTCAATGAAGTGCTTTTGAAGTGCAGTCACTGTTGCAACATAGGAGACTTGGAAGCCAATTTGCACAGAATAAATTGCCACAGATAGCAGTGATATTTATCAGCTAATCTGTTTTGGCAATGTTGATTGAGGCATTAATACTGGCAATGATAAGAGAAATAATCTCTCCTGCTCTTCTGAAGAGTGCCAGCAAGTGTGTCCCTTCAACCAATCAGATTGAAGAATCATCACCAAGATACAGAGGTCAGGCTTTACACCCTGCTCCCCATCCCCAATCCCGCAGATGTCCTGGTGGTGGTGGAGGGGGGGTGGGGGGCATAAAATCAGATGGGGTAGTAAAAATATGTCTTGCCTGTCGTCATCCGACTCCGAAGGTATTATTGTATCAATTACACTTAGAGGCCTCTTCCTGCTGCTGCTATTTTATCAGTAACCAGTGAGGGATGGGTGGAGGGTGAGGAGGGGGGAGAATTGTCTATGTGACGAGGCTGCCAGGTATACCTTGGCTGCGAATTCTGGAAGAGGGTGAGAGGAGGCCCCTCACTTTGGCAAGCCTGTGCCCCATAGACGGCCTACATGGCGGCAAGGGTCATTCCTGCTTGAAGAAACCCTCTCCCTTCCCCCCCCATCCTCTCAACTGCTCGCAGTGGCGCTGCTGGGTCAGAAACCTGCCATGTAGAAAAACAAAACTAAAGAGAGGAAAAGAAAGATAGGATTAAGAGAGAAGAGATAAATAGATCTCCAGCATTAATTGCCTTCTGACGGAATGAGACTTCACATCTATAAAATTAAATTTGCAGGCCAGAACAGTAATTATGACTTATCATGCTGTTGGAAATTTACTGATCCTGAGGGCATCAACTTTTTTAGTGGGTAATTAGTTGCCAAGTAGAGCAACTTCACACATTTACATGGTTTTGAATGCTGAGTTGCTCAGTGAGGCACCAGAAACGAAAGTCAAATCAGATAGAACCTTCCAGATTTCTGCATTTAAATCTGCAGACTCCACAAATTGCTGTCAGGTTTAATGCACAATATCAGTGAACGCTGTCATCCTCACCGTTATTCCTGACAATTCAGGCAGATGAAACCAAGGCAATAATAACAAATTTTGATTACTGGCAGCACTATGTATTCAGTTTTAACGTGTAAATTTCACACTCAAATCCGCTTTAATTAAAGATGCCATTCTTCAGAATGCCCAACAATTACGCTGTGAAAATTGTCATTAATCCAAGCCAACATGAAGTACAGTTTCTGCCATCTACTACCTGTGGTAAACAAATACCAGATGGAATAAGCACCACATAATGATTATGGCAGAACAATGTAATCACTGAACATGACAGAACATCTACTGACTGACTTCAGGAATGAAATAGCAGAAATACCGCAGCTGTCGAGATTTATTTCATGTGCGAATCATACTTGCAGTATGAGCAAGCAGTCATGGTGCAAAAATAAGATAAAGATGACACCACACCTACGACAAGCAACTACAGTATTTCTGTGCGCCACCTGCAGGGTTCACAGTGGAAGATCAAGTGCAAGAATATGTGCTCAGATATATTTAAAGTGAACACAGCGTCAAAAATCAAACGTTGTGCCCCATTCCCAACCCCATCCCAATCCATACACAGAAACAACCAACAGTAACTATTTGTGTACCAGCCATGTTATGCCATTCACCACAGCACAAATAAAGTCACTGTTATTTAATCTCTTGGCACAATGACCCGTAACGTCATCAGAGTGCTAATCTCTGGCGGATTGCCTATCTCGATGTATTTATGCTGGGACTTCAAAGACCCAGGGCGGGATTCTCCACCGGCGTGATTCTTCGTTATGCCAGCGCCCGGGGGTATCCTGACGGTGTGGGGCTGCCCCATTGACCGGCCGGCGTATCGGAGAATCCCGCCGGCCAGTCGGGGCAGAAATGAGGGTGAGGCGGAGAATCCTGCCCCCTGTCTCTCCCAATCTTCCTCACTCAGATTGGATGAGACAAGAGCAGTGAATCGTGCTCCTGGCTGCATCAGTGGAATACCTGGTGCGCGATGCTCCCTTTTAATGGTACTAACTGCTGTAAAAGAGGTGTACGAAGGGACAACTAAATGGTAAGTGGTTCAGGCAATGAGGGGGCGGGGTGTGGTCAAACCGGAGGGGATCAGGAGGGGTCCGGTCAGACCAGAGGGGGAGGGAAGTGAGGTCGGACCAGAGATGTGAGGGATCATTTGTGTGGTGGGTCCTCCAGGTCGTTGTGTGTGCTGCGGGGTGTTCCATGTGAGGCAGGGTCTGGGTTTTTTATGTCATTAGTCCGGAGTCAAAAGTGATTTTTTTTTCCTCTAACTCTTTCAGACTAACTATCAGGGTAAATCTGGCAAAACCATCTGAAGTTACCGATTTAAATTGCTTCGGTCAGATGGTTCCCAGTCCAGCGCAATTGCCCAAAGGAAGTTAGCACTTCTGGGCATTTGCCAGATAAACTCTTACGTGGGAACTTCCAAGAGGGATTTCCCACCACATCACTGGGGGTACCCCTTAAATGTAATGCTGGGGAACCCGAAGCTATGGGCCAATAGTCTGGAAATTACATCATTTTGAGCGGGATATCTTGTTTTGCATTAACTGATTGTCCTCTGTTAAAATAGCAAGTAGTGGAACTTAATGTTAAAAAATACATCGAATGTGCAAGAATATTGGCCATTCAAATTTCCATTCCAGATACCATGAGGTTTTGTGATGTTACGAGGCTATTCCAGACCACTCAACACAAACCAAAGCATAAGGTTTTAAACTTGGTTCCACCAGATCATGTCTGGTTGGGATAAAAATAGAAAATGCTGGAAAAACTCAGCTGGTTAGACAGCATCTGTGGAGAAAGACATCGAGTTTAATGTTTCGAGTCCGTTTGACTCTTCTTCAGAGCCTAGGTGTCTGACTGGGCCAGGAAAATGATACACCACCAATGCAGTGTTGAGAATGTTCTATCCTATGTTCTCTCTACATTTATTAATTTACTATCATCCTCCAAACAGCATTTCTTTTTGCACATGTTAACTGGCGCCATCCACTGGAAATGAGGATGGGAGTGTCCTCAGGAATAGCTCACCTGGACAGAATTTTAAAATCGACTGGCCTACAGCTACGGCCAACAATGTGAGTGGTGATGACCTGGTGGAACTCTCTGTCTCTGGGGTGGTGGAAGCAGATAGTGATTTCAAAAGGAGGTTGGATGGTCCCTTAAAGGAAGAGTGGGCGAGTAGACCAGAGTGGATTGCTCCTCAGAGACCCAGTATAGACACGATGGGATGAATGGACTCCTTCGGTGCTGGAAATTATTCTATATGGCACATGTGCTTTTGGGGGGAAAATTATATTTTGGGCTGGTGGTCCCTTTATGAAATGAAATGAAATGAAATGAAAATCGCTTATTGTCACGAGTAGGCTTCAATGAAGTTACTGTGAAAAGCCCCTAGTCACCACATTCAGGCGCCTGTTCGGGGAGGCTGGTACGGGAATCGAACCGTGCTGCTGGCCTGCCTTGGTCTGCTTTAAAAGCCAGCGATTTAGCCCAGAGTGCTAAACCAGCCCCTTTATGAGCTAGGTTTCTCTGGAAGATGATTTTTCTGGAAAAGGCAAATTGCTTCCTGTGACCAAGCTGTCCAGGAGATACGCAATAGTAAAATAAAAATGGGTAAACAAGAGGTTAATTACTTTTTATTCGACTTCAGTTCTTTGCTTGAAAGCAAGTCTGACCCACAACACCACAATCTCCATCACAAGTAGGGTAAGGTGGCAGGTACCAAATCCACTGCAGGCAGAACAAGGATTGAACCCCATAGTGTGGGTGCCAATCGGATCCATATCGGTAAGCAAGTGAGCCAGCGAGCTCCCCAAGGAGCAGTATAGGACAGAGATGATCATTCAGTATACTAAACCTCATCTCCCATAGCATCACAGAATGGTTACAGCACAGGAAGCCATTCAGCCCATCGTGCCTCTGCCAGCGCAATTTTGTTAGTCCTACTTCCCTACCCTTTTCCCTCAGCACGGCAAGGCGTCTCTCTTCAGGTGTTTATCCAATCCCCCATTGAAATCCATGATTGAATCTGCCTCCACCACCCTCTTAAGCAGCACAACCAGATCTGAACAACTTTCCAAACTCACCTCATGGCAAATATCCCAAATTGTTTTTGTGTCCATGACCGCCTCCTCCCTGTCAATACCAAACAGACTCTCTTTGTGCTCCGAATGTTTTTCCGAAATATGTTTCAATGATTTAAATGTATTTGCTTTGATCTTACATGCTTGGTGTATTTTAACCTACTACTCCGCTTTTGTCAGACAACTGCTGAACACAGATTCCCTCCTCTTTATTGGCCATTCATTTCACAAAACGCATTCCTAGGTTCAACCATTACACAAAAAAGGCATGCTGTCATCAAAGTGGTGTGTCAGGACAGGGCACACAGCCAGCTGCAAGATATGTCAGATCACATCAGTTGACAGCAACAATTAGGTATTTCTTTCAAGGTGTAAGAGCTGTGGAGATAATCGTCTGCCAGTGGATGTAATACTGAAAATAGCAAACATGGAACCCTTTCACAGGGCGCCAAGTTCTGTTCTCAACTTTCCTTTCATGTACTAAATGATCTGT
The DNA here is from genome assembly GCF_047496885.1 of Scyliorhinus torazame. NCBI lineage: Eukaryota > Metazoa > Chordata > Chondrichthyes > Carcharhiniformes > Scyliorhinidae > Scyliorhinus > Scyliorhinus torazame. The sequence goes on from NC_092715.1 coordinate 195,976,416, forward strand.
TTGAACTGCACACGGAAAAATACTTTTTCACTGTACCTCGGTACACGTGACAATAAACAAATCCAATCCAATCCAAGGAGAGGTATAATAGGCTTTTCCTATTTGTCAACAAAAAAGAGAAAAAGACATGCATTTCATGACCTCACAACGTCCCAAGTTGCTTTATAGTCAATTAATGTACTCTTTTTTTTAAGTGTCACCGCAATTATAATGGAGAAAGCACAGCTGCCAATTGGCACACCGCAAACTCCCACAAATAACAAGCTGATGCTTGGAAAGCATAATTCCGAACTAAGCAGAGTATGAGAAATAGCACACCAAACAACCTACCATGGATGTCTTACATCTTCCAACTGGTAATTAAAGCTTCCATTGGTTAGGAATGGCTATGACATGTTGGCAGATAGCTACATTTGTTCCCATAGCAATGCTAAATGAAAGGTAAAATATCAAGTACCAACAGGGCAGCAGTACAGGTATGGAAGTAATTCTGAATTTCAACATGGATCCAGAACAGTAACCAAGGAAAAGAAATAGCTCATATTTACACATTTATATGTACACATATTAATCAAAGTTTCCCTCACTTTCCATTTTTAAGTTAGCATCATGTGTACAAGACACACAAAAAACAAAATCAGTCAGAGGGATACCTAGCACATTTATGACGGTAAAACGGCCTTGCTATTTGCCTCATTGAAATGAAACCATGTTCCAAAATAATTGCATATCTATCGCCCCCATGTGGTGGAAAACAAATATCGCCCTCAACCTTTATTAAAAATAGTAATCGAGAAAATGGCCGCCACTGAAACCTTTCGAAAATGGAGCCAGTCGTGACGAAATCAGATCAACGGCAAGGTCAATCCTGCACGAAAGAAAGGCTACATTGATCTCTTTACTGTTGAATTTTAATAACCGTACCTACTGAAAGAATTACAGCATTTTACCATACTTCAAAATATGCAGCTTTTCGGTTCTCTCTGGGCGAGGGGAAATATTCTGTTCCATTGTCATTATATATAACAGAAAAGATCGACTGACTATGTAATGAATGTACTCAAAAATATAATCGCAATGTAGTGGTACAGTCAATCAAAGTACCAACAGAACATGGGTCGCTACTTCCCCAAGGACACAATTTCAGACATGTTAGCTCAAGGAAGATCTTGACTCCGCGGACCACAGACTGGTATTTTCCTCAGCAATAGAGAGAGAGAGAGAGAAAGAGTAAAAAAGACTGGACCATTCTTGTGCACCCCTTAGTGGCATGTTCAAGAATCGCACACCATACACCCAGAAGCTGGTTGGCTGTGTTTTGAATCAAAGCCTCAGAAATGTTTCCCCCCCCCCCCCCCCCCCAATTGGCAGGTCAGTTGGAAGCAGCCAATTTGTGATTAATTGACCTGGGACTCAGTTAGCAACAACATCACAGAGCACAGAATTGCATTCACACATGCCCAGGTTCAAAAGGATTATATTTTCCTTCTTCCCCTACACGCCACTTTCCTAGTCTCTACTCGCCAAACTGCACATCATGAAAAAACAGAAATGTCAACTTATGTTCCATCTGACTCCTACTTGTGAAGCATTTTCCGCCAAACACTGATTTTCCAAGTAGGCAAATTTTTTTAAAGTACGCGTTACCAAATATTTTTTCTTCCCAAAATATTCGTCCCTTTAACATGAACAAATGTTCGAACATTGATTCACTTGTTAAATCAGAAAGTTGATATATTTGCTACAATTTCACCAACCTTTCATGAACTTCAAATGACGACACAACTGCTTCCACAACTTTGTCACCACCACCACTGCAGCACTAACCAAACACAGAACAGGCATCACTGCCCGATAGCAAGTCATGGACAAGTCAAAATGTCCACCAACTTAACATTGGGATGTCAAAGTCATCATTTATAGCCTCACTATAAATACTAGCCTCTGACACTCGGCCTGAGTCACTGCAAATCTTGGAATCATCTACAGTCCAAAGCTAACTAATCTACCTCTGCAACAACCTCCATCCCTACGACACTAAAAGCCTTTTATCCAATCTGGTGGTACTTCTCAACTGTTGCTGTATAACTTGGGCCCACTGGGGAGCAATGGTAAATTGGGGAACCTTATTAAAGGGATTGATCGTGGATAGGCAATGGTTCAAAGTTAAAGAATGTGTGCATGAATTACAACAATAATTCATTCCTGCCTAGTGTAAATATATAAGACGAAAGGTGGATTAAACATGGCTTACAAAAGAAATTAGGAATAATGTTACAGTCAGAGAGGAGACATATAAAATCGCCAGAAAGAGCAGCAAGCCTGCAAGGATTAGGAGCATTTCAGAATTCAGTAAAAGACGACAAAACATTTAACCAAGAGATGGGGAAATAGAGAATGAGAGTAAAATTGCAGGGCACATAGAAACTGACATAAAAGCTTCTATAAAATGTGAAGGTAAAAAGATTAGTCAAGACAAATGTAGGTCACTTACAGGTCGGAATCTGGGGAAATTGTAATGGGGAACAAAGAAATGGCTGAAGAATTGGACGCATCTGTCTCCACAAGAGAACACAAATGACCTCCCAGAAATATTGGGGAAACAAGGGTCCAGTAGAGTGGAATTGAAGGAAATCAGAATTAGTAAGAAAACAGTGCTGGGGAAATTAATGGCATTCAAGGCTGACAAATCACCAGGGCCTGACAATCCATATCTCAAAGTATTAAAGGAAGTACCACTGGAAACATTGGATGCATTGTGGTCATTTTCAAAAATTATATAGGCTCTAGAGCAGTTCCTACAGATTGGAGGGTGGCAAATGTAACCCCACTATTTAAAAAGAGACGGAGAGAAAAAAGGGAGAATTACAGACCTGTTAGAATGATATCAGTAGACTGGTATGCTAGAATCTATTATAAAACACGAGATAACAGAATATTTGGAACCATTAACAGGATTGGACAAAGCCAGCATGGGTTTATGAAAGGCAAATCTACTGGAATTTTTTTGAGAATGTGACTAGTGGAGTACATAAGAAAGAATACGTGGGTGTGGTGTATTGGAACTTTCAGAAGGCTTTTGATAAAGTCCCTCATAAGAGGTTAGTGGGCAAAATTAAAGTTCGCAGAATAGGTGGTAATGTATTGGCACGATCGAGAATGGTTGACAGACAGGAAACAGAGTGGGAATAAATGGGTATTTTTCCGATTGGCAGGGAGTGACTAGTGGAGTACCACACCTGGAGTATTGCATGCAGTTTTGGCCTCCCTACCTAGGAGTGGATTTATTTGCCATTGAGGGAGTGCAGCGGAGGTTCACGAGCCTGATACTGGGGTTGATGGACTGTCCTATGACGAGATATTAGTTTGACTCAGCATATATTCACTCGAGTTTAGAAGGATGAGAAGTGATCCGATAGAAATAAAATTCTGACAGGGCTGGACATAGGAGATGTAGGGAGGATGTTTTCCCTGGTTGGGGAATCTAGAACCAGGGGACACAGTCTCAGGATATAGGGTGGACCATTTAGGACTGAGATGAGGAAAAACCTCTTCACTTGGAGGGTAGTGAACCTGTGGAATTCTCTAGCGAAAGCTGTGAAGGCCAAGTCACTGAATTAATTCAAGAAAGAGATAGATAATGTTTTAGATTTTAATGGCATCGAGGAATGGGGAGAAAGCGGGAATACAGCATTGAGATCGATAGTCAGGCCATGATCCTATTGAATGGCAGAGTCGGCCCAAAAGGCCAACGGCCTACTCTTGCTCCTAGTTTCTATGTTTCCTCCCTTCTATCCAGGCAAGAGCAAGCTGGTGTTGAAGGATAGTCCTCGACTGCCAGCACTCTTCACTCAAACATCATTCTTTGCGTATAAGCCTAAACTCTGCATGTCAACTGAATAAGACAGTATTCAAGAGGCCCAAGGGAAAAATAACAGCCTATAGAATCGAGGGCAATATGAAATGAAATGAAACTGAAATGAAATGAAAATCGCTTATTGTCACAAGTAGGCTTCAATGAAGTTACTGTGAAAAGCCCCTAGTCGCCACATTCCGGCGCCTGTTCGGGGAGGCTGGTACGGGAATTGAACCGTGCTCCTGGCCTGCCTTGGTCTGCTTTAAAAGCCAGAGATGTTTGGACAGCAGAAACAAAATAGAGCCAAAGAAAATTTCTTGGGCTATCATAGAATCATGGAATGCTTACACAGTACAGAAGGAGGCCATGTGGCCCATTGTGTCCATGCCAACTGTCTGCAAGATTAACTCTGTGAGTCCCATTACCTTGCCCATTCCCCGTAATTCAACAAATGATTTCTCTTTCAGTGTTTAGCCAATTGCCTTTGAAAGCCCAAACGTATCTGCCTCCACCTCTCGGGCAATGCATTTCAAATCCCAACACTCATTGTATAAAAACATAATTTTTCATGGTGTCTTTAGTTCTTTTGCCAACCACCTTAAATCGGTGTCTTCCGGTTCACCAATGGGTACTGCTTCACTCTATTTACTCCGTCTAGATTCCTCATGATTTTGAACACATCCATCAAATCTCCCTTCAACCTTCTCGCAAGAACAGTGACACAGTGGCTAGCACTGCTGCCTCACAGTGCCGAGGATCCGGATTCGATTCGGGCCTCAGGTCACTGTCCAGGTGGAGTTTGCACAGTTTCCAGTGTCTGCGTGGGTCTCACCCCCACAACCCAAAGAGATGCAGGGTCGGTGAATTGGCCATGCTAAATTGCCCCTTAATTGGAAACATTTTCTTTTAAACCTTCTCAAAGGTGGACAGCACCAGCTTCTCCAACTGATCCACATAACTAATGTCCTTCATTCTTAGAACCATTCTTGTAAACCTTTTGTGTACCCTCTCCAAAGGCCACACATCCTTCCGAAAGTGCACTGCCCAGAATTGGGCATAAGGCCCAGAATATTAAAAAGGTTCAGCAAAACACCCGTGCTTTTGTACCTTTCTAAAATCCTTTTCTCAACCTGCCCTGCCGTTTTCAATAGCATGTGCACATGTACCCCTAGGTCTCGCCATTCCATATACCTCCTTTTGAATTGCACCTTTTATTTTATATTGCCTCTCCTTGTTCTTTCTCCCAAAATGTACCACTTCACGCTTCTCTACATTAAATTTAATCTGCCATGAGTCTGCCCATTCAACCAGCCTGTTTTATGTCCTCCTGAAACCTATTACTATCCTCCTTACAATATGTCCAAATTTTGAATCATCTGAAAACTGAAATTGTGCACTGCTCCACTCAAGTCTAGGTTCTAATATATATGAAGAAAATGACCCTTGTACCAATCCCTTGGAACCCCATTGTATATCACCCTCGAAACCAAAATAACGTTCACAATTACTCTCCGTTTCCTGTCACGCTGACAACTTCCCTTTTATTCCATGGCCTTCAACTTTGCTGCAATCTTATCATGTGGCACTTGATCAACTGCCTTTTGGATATGCATATACACCATATCTACCATGTTACCCTCATTAATCCACTGTTTTACACCATCAAAAATCTCAATCTTTAAATGAAACAAGATTTGCCTTTTCAAAATCTGTGCTGCCTTTCCTTATTTAATCTGCACATGTGCAAGTGACTTATTTTGTTCCAGCTTACCATTTCTAAAAGCTTTCCCATCATCGATGTTAAACTGACTAACCTGGGTATCACCTTGCACGATTTACGTGTATTCTTTCAATGTAGTCTCCTGAATTCACTTCTCGCAACTTGATCGCCTCTGCAGTGGGCAGCCCAAATGCCGTCTGGTTGACCGCTTTGGGAACACCTCCGTTCAGTCCATAAGCATGACCCTGAGCTTCCGGTGACCTCTCATTTTAATTTCTCACCTTGCTCTGATATTGTCATCTCTGCCCTTAGCCTGCCACACTGTTCCCGTAAAGCTCACCATAAGCTTGAGGAACATGACTTCATCTTTTGATTTCACACTTTACAGCTTTCCGAACTCAAGAATGAACAAGAGGAACTGGCCTCCATAATGAGAGAAGCACCAACAAATTAGGCAAGGTTTCAAAACGCCGTGACAAAAATACACCCCCCACTGTGTCATCATGCAAAGAGACTGTGCACATTCAAACCCAAATTGTTCGCAAGAATTCAAATCTTGCGAATCAACCATTCCAGTTGAAATGTCCGAATGGACTGAGCCGCCTATTATTGACTCTCAAACCGGGTCCACACCAGTTAAACATCATTTGGTGAGTGCTGAAATAATGGAGCACCTAGCAGAAACAAAATCATGGGAATCTCCATCCAACTGAAAACTTGGAGTGCCAAATGGAATTGCATGTCGACTCTGTTTCCTCCCTGTTCATGTAGCCATCCAGATGTCTCTTAAATGTTGCTAATGTATGGGCTTCCACCACATCCTCTGGCAGCACGTTCCAGGCACCCACCACTCTGTGTGAAAAATTTACCCCGCACATCTCCCTTAAACTTTCCCCCTCTCACCTTGAACCGGGGGCCCCCTTGTAATTGACGCTTCCACCCTTGGAAAAAGCCTCTGACTATCCACCCAGTCTGTGCCTCTCAATTTTGTAGACCTCTGTCACGTCTCCCCTCAGCCTCAGTCTTTCCAGTGAAAACAATCCTAGTTTATTCAACCTCCCCTCATAGCCAACATCCTTGAGACAGGGCAATATCCTGGTGAACCTTCTTTGCACTCTCTCCAAAGCTTCCATGTCCTTCTGATAATGTGGTGACCAAAACTGCATGCAATACTCCAAATGCGGCCTAACCAAGATTTTATGTAGCTGCTTTGATTTCCCAACTCCTGTACTCAATGCGCCTGCTGATGTGACCAACAGGGCACCTGATAACGTCCTGCAGTTCATATGACATATTGTTTGCTAAGTTTATGGCGGCAGGCAACCCAGAAGTGCGCTTGCACAGTGATCAACGTTGCAGTGGGGGAGCGGGGCTAGGAGAGGACCAAAAGTGGGGCCTTGTCACGTGTTTGATCACTGGTTGCCACAGAGAGCGATGTGTTAATGGCAGAAAATTCACACAAGATAATTGACTAGAACTACATTTTTTTTAAAAACATGAACAACATAAATTGTAAGGTGAATGAATTAATCCATCTCCCGGTCAATACACCAAAGGCTCTGTTTCAAGTATTAGGTGGCAATTCAGAAACCCTCCAAGCAGAATGTGTAGTAAGTATATTAAACAATACAAAATGTTGAGGAAATAATTAATATCCGAGAAAACTTTGTTCAATGTCCATTGTGTCTGATCAAGGTCATCTGACCAGTGACTCCCATATAAGGGGAGACACATCCGGCCATCTTGAGAAGAAGATTGAGAGGGTAATGAGACACACAGGTGAATGGTCGGTACTAGGTGCAGGTTCCAGAGGAATAATAAGCAGACTCCATGATAACGTGCTCTGTATCAGATTGCTATCTTACCACACGAGACTCAATAAAGATTCTGGTTTGGACAAATCGAGGTGTTTGATGGATTCCGTCTTGACCCGTGGAATTAAAGTATGAAGGAGGGAGGAAGGTAAAGGAAGGGGAATATTTGCATTTATAAAGAGATTTTCACAACCACGAACATCTCAGAGCGCTTTTCAACCAATGAAGTTCTTTGGAAGTGTAGTCATTGATGTAAGTTAGGAAATCCAGCAACTAATTTGCACACATCAGGCTCCCATAAATAGTAAAGCAATAACAATCAGCTAATTTGACACTCCACTGGAGTGTCAGTATAGATTTCAGCCAGACTATGGTATTTAGTCAATGTTCGACCAAAAATTGAATAATGTGATGATTCAAGTACCCTTCAGACACATTTGTTAAAAAGCTTGTCTGCTACAAAGATCCAGTTGCATAGACAGGTGCACAAACCTAAATATAACCTCATACACAAAGAAATCTGACAGATTGGGTGTCAATTTGAATCAACTCCCTACAATAAGGATGAACTCACTAAATTTTAGATACTGTTTGGATTCTGCAAGGGCCACTTAGACCTCTACCTCATTTCAGCATTAGTCCAACCAGGAACAAAAACCCCAGAGGTGAAGAGAGAGGGACAGTCCTTGACATCAAGGCAGCATTTAATCAAGTATGGCATCAAGGAGCCCCAGCACAACTGGAGTCAGTGGGAATCAGGGGGAAACTCTCCACTGCTTGGAGTCATACCTAGCACAAAGAATATTAATGGTCGGTACTAGGTGCAGGTATTCTCAGATATTAATAGTGATTGTTGGAGGTCAATCATCAAAGTCCCAGGCCATCACTGCAAGAGTTCCTCAAGATAGTGTCCCAGGCTAACCACCTCCAGCTACTTTATCAATGCCCTACCATTCATCATTATGTCAGAAGTGGGAGTGTTCATTGATGATTGTACAATGTTCAGCACCATTTGTGACTTCTCAGATATTGAAGCAGTCCATGCCCATATGCAGCAAGACCAGATAATATCCAAGTTTGGGCTGGTAAGCAGCAAGTAGCATTCGCGCTACACAAGAGCCAGGCAATGACCATCTCTAACAAAAGAAAATCCAACCATCTCCTGGTGATATTCAATGGCATTACCATTGATGAATCTCCCACCAACCACATCCTGTGGGTTACCATTCGTCATAACCTTAACTGGACCAGCCATATAAATACTGTGGCTGCAAAGGCAGATCAGTGGTTGAGAATTCAGCAGTGCATAACTCACCTCTGTCTCCCAAAGCCTGCCAACCATCTAAAATGTCAAATAATTTAGAGCTGGATTCAGGCGAGTGTGAGGTGGGATGAGTGCTAACCCCATTCCCTTGTCCTCAGCAATGAGAGGCACGGGGAATTTTATCTCCAGGGCATGGCATCTGTTAGCTGACTGGAGGACATGATCAGCAGGTCAGTGGGAAGACGACAACCAGTCAGAGTAGGCTGATTGGCACAAAGGCTTTTTTTTGAAACCCAGGTAAGGCCTAAACCCTCCGTTATGAAAACTGGAGAACCAATCCTGCTCAACCTGATCCCACGAGAGTGTTCTTGTCACCTACTGAGGCGAGCACGATACAACAGAAGAGAACGGGATCCAGTATTGAAGTTGGTGGGGGTGGGGCCATTTTAATTGCCCATCTGCCTGGATTCTGTCAGCTGGGGATGGTTAAAATTACCCCTCATCTTCTATGTTTAAATGCCCTCAACCGGGACCTTGGATTAATGTCGCATTACATTCACCCCCCACCATCTGGCCCGCGCTTGCAAAATCCTACTAACTGTCCTGTCTTGAGACAATTCACACCTCTTTAACCTGGGATTATCCCCCTCTCCAGTTGCTCCGTTTGGACCTGTGAAGACTTAATTGCCTGCATAGACACATTCAAAGTATCGTATTGCATCTTTGACTTTGTCTCTATATATGTTTCTGGAACCTCTTCATTCACCTGAGGAAGGAGCAGTGCTCCGAAAGCTAGTGATTCGAAACAAACCTGTTGGACGTTAACCTGGTGTTGTAAGACCAGCCCAACGCCGGCATCTCCACATCATGTTAAAATGCAACACAGCTCTCAAATCGTAAATACCACGAGATTCCTGGTGCAGCTAACTGACAATGTTTACAAACATATCTATGAAGCCAAGAGCTTATGTATGTAGCCTGAGGGGTACAGGATCAGTATCAGGTACATTATATTTTGACCTCCTGCTGATCATGTGATATAATGCTTCAGTGTACTAGAACACTGCACACTGTTGCGTATATAGTTTTGTCTATCATTATAATATAATCAATTTGAGATCAGAATCTACATGTGAACTACTGGCGTGTTTGACTATTAATGATCTACTGGTGACACAATAAAAAAGACAGAAACTGGTCCTTCAAGAAGATTACGTAAGCTTTTAAATAATTAACCTTAAACTAAATTCTCCGATCACCCAATGGATAGGTCAGAGTGAGGTAGCGAAATAAAACATTGTAAATGAATAGTTGCAGAGTGAAATTATAAGGAACAGCAAGGTTAGCAAAACCAAGGGGCAAGCACATTGGGCAGCACAGTAGCACAATTGATTAGCACTGTGGCTTCACAGCGCCAGGGTCCCAGGTTCGATTCCCTGCTGGGTCACTGTCTGTGCGGAGTCTGCACGTTCTCCCCATGTCTGCATGGGTTTCCTCCGGGTGCTCCGGTTTTCTCCCACAGTCCAAAGACGTGCAGGTTAGGTGGATTGGCCATGATAAATTGTCCTTAGTGACCAAAAAAGGTTAGGAGGGGTTATTGGGTTACAGGGATAGGGTGGAAGTGAGGGCTTAGGTGGGTTGGTGCAGACTCAATGGGCCGAATGGCCTCCTTGTGCACTATATGTTCTATGTTCACGTAAGCCTTGGAGAGAAAGACAAGTAAAGAAAACAGACCATGTAAACAAAATAAACATCCTGACCTCAATTTGTAACAATGTTGGAAATGTACATCTCAGAAACCATAGCAATCGGTGCTGCAAGATACTTTCTGTTCATTTCCAAGTTTCTTCCATTGCCCCTCCTTGCCTGAAAGCAGCAACTTGCTCTGGCTTATAGCATCTTTAACATGATAAAGTGGCCAAAGGCATGTCACAGAATCATTAGCAACCAAAACCCGATACTGAGCCACATAAGGAGATGTGAGGACAGGTGATGTGGAAACCTGGAGAAGCGGAGGGGCGTACAAGGGGGTTTCCAGGGCTATAGGCCTAGGTAGCTGAAGGCACAGCTGCCAGTAGGGAAGCGAAGAAAATCAGAGATTCACCAAAGACTAGAACTGAAGGACCTCAGGAGGGTCATAGAGCTGGAGGAAATTACTCGGATAGAGAAAGGCACAGTGATGGAGGGATTTGAAACCAATTAAAAAATTACTATAAAGTTCCTTTACTGTAGGTAACAGGAACTTAATTATGCTGTACGAAATAGGGCAATTTGTCATCTGATCAAATATAAAGCTCTGGATTATCTTCCCTATGTCAGAGGCTCAACCTGGCTCCTGTCTTCAATTTGTAATTTTGTAACAACAATGAAATGAAATGAAAATCGCTTGTCACAAGTAGGCTTCAAATGAAGTTACTGTGAAAAGCCCCTAGTTCCCATATTCCGGCGCCTATTCGGGGAGGCTGGTACGGGAATTGAACCCGCACTGCTGGCCTTGTTCTGCTTTACAAGCCAGCTGTATAGCCCACTGTGCTAAACCAGCCCCTGAACAATGACATTGGATGGAAAGCCAGAAATAATCAACAATATGGCCAACACCAGCACAAGCGGCTGAAGCCTTTCTCTGCATTTGTGAAGTGGCTTTATTTGCATTGGGTTTACTAGCAGGAAATAATTGGGAACTGTAGCCACCGGGTTGGCCACTTCACGACTTAAAATGGAGGACCGCAAAGACTACAGGGAAATTCAGCCAACACAGGCAAAAACTAGCAAGTGCAGAAATCCTGTGTATTAGAACTTGCAAAAGCCCAGACAGCACTGAAACTCACAGCCATCTGCATACTAATGAGTAATCCCCAGGAACAATTGAAACATTTAAGGTGAACAAGGCCAAGCCAGACTCCTCGGCGCCAGCAGGAGCCAAGACAAAGGAAGGCAAACGGACACTCAGGGACCGCCCAGCGATCAGGGAACAACTCCAGTATTGGAGAAATCGATCCAAGTGATCGGAACGTAGTCCAATCACTTGAAACCAAATACGGGGTCCGCCCCAAACGGCGGGAAGTCCCTGCGGACTATAAAGTAGAGTCCCCAAGTTCAAATCGTCCTTCTTGGCAGGGTCACTCAGCAACTCGAATCAACCCTTCAGAGTGAACTGCCCAAGCTGCCGCATCAACCAAGTAATTCTCCAGTCAACGCACGCTACTGGATAGGTGCTCCTAGCTACCAGTCCATACCAGCTTTTGAATCCTGCGGACTCAGATCGAACGAAAGGCCATTTGTTCCCCTGACCTGGTGGGCCTATTCCGAAGCTAAGTATAGGCCTTTTAGTGATAGAGAATAGTCTAGAAAGTAGAGTTTATGCATGAGTAGTGATTTACTGTGTATAATAAATGTGTTTTGATTTGAATCTTACTAATTGGTGTGTTGAGTTATTGCTCAGTACTTGAACTTGAACCTCGTGGCGGTATCATAAAGATACCTGGCAACTCTAGAGCAAAGGTTATAGAAATAGAGCAAATTCAGTAAAGACCCAATGGGCAACGAATTAAGAGCCAACCAAAGTTAGCAACATTTACTGGTGACATCCTGACGGGACCAGACTGAGAAGTGGCCGAACCACTCCGGGAGAACCCAAAATTTGAATAGAGAATCCAATTGGGAACAGAAAAACCACAAGTGTTCAAGCAGTTCTGATCAATCCTTATAATTCGGAAGCGTGTTGATGCATGCATAACTAACAGGGCTATAAGGTAAAACTGATAGATTTTTGTTGCGAAAAACTGTCGGGAGTTTGTATTCCGGAAATTAGCGAACGCCGTACTCATGTTTACAGCACCGCCTTAGTACCCCTTGTTCCAAATTTTAAAAGAGAGCACTCAGATAGGAAAAATGGCAATGAAGGCAATGGAACACCTTCTGAACCCCCTGGAATTCGAGGTCGCAGCGACCAGCAGCAGAGCAGGACAGTGTCCCGTTTGGGAAGAAGAGATCAGAAAATATCTCAAAGGGAAAGGATGGCCCCTTTGGAGTGAATTCGGTGATAATGAGGAAACAGGACCCGGGAATATAGGACATACTTGGTGGGAGAACCTGTCAGAGATCCATAAGAAAAGCTTAGGGAAAGCTCGCAAGCCGATGGCAATCATGTCCTGTCTGGCACAATTGCGAGGCACAGAGGAGGTCGTTTGGACGCTCCGCAAAGAGATAGAAGAGAGACATCGAATGAGCAAGGTCGATGTTAGCGAGATCGAGAGAGAGAATATAGAATTAAGAACGAAGTTGGCAGCAAAGGACGGAGAGGTGGATGATTCCAATGGGGCACACCAGACTTGTCTAGCGCATCTGAGCAGCTTCCAAACCCAATATGAGAAGGCCTATCAGGACACGCAACGTGCAGTCCTGGTAAGAGAAGAGACAGAGAAACAGGTCGAGGCATTGCGAAGGCAGTGCAGCGATTTAAAAGCAGCGTTAAGACACTCCATGCTGCTACCACGGAGCTCAGACAAAGCTCATTAGATCAAGCAAAATGCAGGAAGCAGATTGCAGATTGGCAGGAGTTTCTGGAAGTAATTGAGGACACAGTACAGAGGTTCATCCCAAAGAAAAGAAAGGTTATCAGAGGGGGGATTAGGTAGCCATGGCTGACAAAGGAAGTTAGGGAATGCATCAAAGCAAAAGAGAAAGCCTATAATGTGGTAAAGAGTAGTGGGAAGTTAGAAGATTGGGAAGGCTACAAAAACAAACAGAGGATAACAAAGAGAGAAATAAGGAAAGAGAGGATCAATTATGAAAGTAGGCTAGCCATTAACATTAGGAATGATAGTAAAAGTTTCTTTAAATACATTAAAAACAAACGGGAGGCAAAAGTAGACATTGGGCCGCTCCAAAATGACGCTGGTAATCTAGTGATGGGAGACAAGGAAATAGCTGAGGAACTAAATAAGTACTTCGCGTCAGTCTTCACAGTAGAAGACATGAGTAATATCCCAACAATTCAGGAGAGTCAGGGGGCAGAGTTGAATATGGTAGCCATCACAAAGGAGAAAGTGTTAGAGAAACTAAGAGGTCTAAAAATTGATAAATCTCCGGTCCCAGATGGGCTACATCCTTGGGCTCTAAAGGAGATAGCTGAAGAAATAGTGGAGGCATTAGTTATGATCTTTCAAAAGTCACTAGAGTCAGGGAAAGTCCCAGAGGATTGGAAAATCGCTGTTGTAACCCCCCTGTTCAAGAAGGGAACAAGGAAAAAGATGGAAAATTATGGGCCAATTAGCCTAACCTCGGTTGTTGGCAAGATTCTAGAATCCATTGTTAAGGATGAGATTTCTAAATTCTTGGAAGTGCAGGGTCGGATTAGGACAAGTCAGCATGGATTTAGTAAGGGGAGGTCGTGCCTGACAAACCTGTTAGAGTTCTTTGAAGAGATAATAGGTTAGACCAAGGAGAGCCAATGGATGTTATCTATCTTGACTTCCAAAAGGCCTTTGATAAGGTGCCTCACGGGAGACTGCTGAGTAAAATAAGGGCCCTTGGTATTCGAGGCAAGGTACTAACATGGATTGACGATTGGCTGTCAGGCAGAAGGCAGAGAGTTGGGATAAAAGGTTCTTTTTCGGAATGGTAACCGGTGACGAGTGGTGTCCCGCAGGGTTCAGTGTTGGGGCCACAGCTGTTCTCTTTATATATTAACGATCTAGATGACGGGACTGGGGGCATTCTGGCTAAGTTTGCCGATGATACAAAGATAGGTGGAGGGGCAGGTAGCATGGAGGAGGTGGGGAGGCTGCAGAAAGATTTAGACAGTTTAGGAGAGTGGTCCAAGAAATGGCTGATGAAATTCAACGTGGGCAAGTGCGAGGTCCTGCACTTTGGAAAAAAGAATAAGAGGCGTGGACTATTTTCTAAACGGTGACAAAATTCATAATGCTGAAGTGCAAAGGGACTTGGGAGTCCTAATCCAGGATTCTCTAAAGGTAAACTTGCAGGTTGAGTCCGTAATTAAGAAAGCAAATGCAATGTTGTCATTTATCTCGAGGCTTGGAATATAAAAGCAGGGATGTACTTCTGAAGCTTTATAAAGCATTAATTCGGCCCCATTTAGAATACTGAGAGCAATTTTGGGCCCCACACCTCAGGAAGGGCATACTGGCACTGGAGCGGGTCCAGCGGAGATTCACACGGATGATCCCAGGAATGGTAGGCCTAACATACGATGAATGTCTGAGGATACTGGGATTATATTCATTGGAGTTTAGGAGGTTGAGGGGAGATCTAATAGAAACTTACAAGATAATGAATGGCTTAGATAGGGTGGACGTAGGGAAGTTGTTTCCATTAGCAGGGGAGACTAGGACCCGGGGGCACAGCCTTAGAATAAAAGGGAGTCACTTTAGAACAGAGATGAGGAGAAATTTCTTCAGCCAGAGAGTGGTGGGTCTGTGGAATTCATTGCCACAGAGGGCGGTGGAGGCCGGGACGTTGAGTGTCTTGAAAACAGAAGTTGATGAATTCTTGATTTCTCGAGGAATTAAAGGCTAGGGAGAGAGAGCGGGTAAATGCAGTTGAAATCAGCCATGATTGAATGGTGGAGTGGACTCGATGGGCCGAATGGCCTTACTTCCGCTCCTATGTCTTATGGTCTAACTGCAGTCTTTGCTTTCAGTGCAAAATGGGTTTCAGAGCACCTTTGGATCCCAATTAGATGAGGAAGACGGCCCTGATTGGCAAGAATTAAATGAAACCGCGCATAGGTATGTTCAGGGAACATGTGCACAAGGAAAACCCCAAAAGAGACAAGCACCCCAACCCCCCACAGAGCAGATAGATCAGGCACCCATGAATCCAGTCACTACCCACCGCACAGTCACATCGGAAGGAGATGCAGAATTTCTTTACACCACCCCCTTAACCGTGACCCAATTACGGGACGCATGCAAAAAGATCACACCATTCCTCCCCACCTCAGACCCCCACCACTTCTTTGCTACAGTGAAGCAGCAGGCGACCATGTACGGCCTGGATGAGCATGAGCACGTGAAGCTCACAGTTTTGAGTTTAGACCCTTCGGTCGTAGCAGCCCTTCCCGACCCACAGAATGTAGGAGGAGGCACCCTTGCAGAGATGCACACGGCGATCCTAGATGCGATCGGTTACAACAGAGGTCACCCAGTAGACGGCCTGAATAAGTGCAGGCAGAAAATGACAGAACACCCAACAGCATTTGCTGGACGCCTGTGGATTCATTTTACAGCCGTTTTCGGCAATTTAGAACGTGCCCATTTGTCCCAAGATGGTATGGCCAAATGGACCCGCACCCTTATGTCCCATGCCACAGAGGCAGGACCAAAGGCCTGTACCAACTATGACCCCTCAGAAGAATCGCACAACGAAAAGTGGGTTTTAAGAAGATTGTCCCGCCCCTGGGAGCAATCTGTCCAAAACAAACCCGTAATTAAGAAACCCGAAGAACAGCAGGCACAGGCAGATATCCACACAGTTAAGACGCCCCAGTACGCTGCATGGGTGAACGAAGGCAGGAACAGCCCCCCACAGAAACCACAGGAGTGTTACAACTGTGGACAATTAGGTCACTTTGCACGAGAATGCAATGCCCCACGAAAGCCACAGAGAGCCCAGCAGGCAGGCACTCTGAATAAGAATAGGACAGAGCCCATACATAGTGTGAGCATCCGTTCAGACCAGACGGACATGAACGGAACTGACTGACGTTGTTCAGGCTCCCCCACTTGGGTCTGCGGCACCCTTTGGGATAGGTCCGGCCGACCAGTAGTTGCAGCAAAATTATGGGGACAGCCCATCGAATTTCTCTGGGACACAGGAGGGTCCCGCACCACAATTAATTCCTCCACCATGTTCCAAAAAGACATGTGGCCCACTACAGCCGCAATCACCCTGAGCGACTTCACAGGCCAATCACAGCAGGGACACATCACAGCCCCTGTACCCATTCAAATTGGCAATATTATGACAAGACACCCCATAGTTTTAGTCGATCTACCCCACACAGCAGAACACATTTTGGGCATTGATTTTATGAACTCTCACCACCTTTCATTTGATCCAGTAAACCAATGTGTCTGGAAAATGGCAAAATCCGCAAGAGCCCCCGCAACGCTCACAGTAAGTGAGTACGCAAACAAGATTAGCGCAGTCGGCGATTTCTGGATGGACCCGACCACGATTAGCACAGACAAGCAGGTTAGGGCACTTCTTCAGAAGCACAGGACAGCATTCGCGACCCACAAACACGACTGTGGGCCGATGACTGGTTCCGTTCAAATAACAGGACCTGACCATAGACCGCAAAAGCAATATGGATTTCCCCAAGAGGCAGAGGGAGAAATCTCAGAAGTTACCGATAGCTTATTAGAGCAGGGCGTGCTTAGATCAGTAGCCTCTACTAATAATGCCCCGATTTGGCCAGTGAGAAAGCCCGATGGATCATGGCAACTGACCATCGATTACCGGGAACTCAACAAAGTCACCCCCGCAGCAGCTCCCATGGTAGCCACAAGTCTCGAGACCATGCTCAAACAGGGACTCGACTTACGATATTTTACGGTTTTGGACATCAGTAACGGATTCTGGTCCATTCCATTGGCAAAAGCGTGCCAAACAAATTTGCCTTTACTTTTAAAGGTCAGCAGTACACGTGGACATGCCTTCCACAAGGATTCCACAACTCCCCCTCCATTTTCCACTGACAGCTGGCAAATGGATTATCGGAATTTTCTCGCCCCGAATGTCTGGTCCAGTATGTGGATGACCTATTACTCCAGACAGACACCTAGGCAGAGCACATTGAGCTTCTGGCCGAACTCCTGGAACTCCTACAGCAGATTGGTTGCAAAGTAAATCCCCAAAATGCCCAAGTTTTGGAAAACAAAGTGATGTATTTGGGTAAGATTATCACGCATGGTAAACGTGAGATCGAGCATAAAAGAATTGACTCGATTGTCAAATTGCCCCTTCCCCAGAATGCTTCAGCCCTCCGGTCGTTTTCAGGACTGGTTGGCTACTGCCGAAACCACATTGACGGTTTCGCCGCCAAAGCAGCACCTCTCTCGGAACTCCTAAAGAAAGGAGCCCCTTGGGAATGGCTTCCGCAGCATACGGATGCTGTGGATGCTTTGAAAAGAGCCCTCATTGCAGCCCCCGCACTACAGGTTCCAGACCCGCTTTCCCCCTATGCTATAGAGATAGCAAGCACAGACCGCACCCTTTCGGCCATGCTCCTCCAGGAACGGCACGAACAGTTAAGACCCGTGGCTTACGCCTCCAGACTTTTAGATCCTGTGGAGCAGGGATTTTCGGCCTGTGAAAGGCACCTGCTCCCAGTTTTCTGGGCGGGTCAGTATTTTTCCCACATAACCGGGCTAAACCCCATCACAATCCTCACGGAACACACCCCCACCAAACATTTACTAGACGGACGACTTAAGGACAGTACAGTAAGCCAGATTAGAGCAGCCAGATGGACCTTTCTTTTGCAGGGACGGGACATCACTGTTAAAAGGACCAAGACCCACACTTTCCTAGCCGACAATCTTCAGTATCCAGGCACCCCCCACAAATGTGAAATCATCTCACCGCACCACAACACAGGCCCCTTTATCGCAAAAACACCCCCCAGAAAGATAGGTAGTTCACCCCAGAGCCCCAAGCACACAGACACGTGCAAACCCTTAAGGATATATGTGGATGGCTCTTCCACTGTATTAGACGGGAAGCGCATTACAGGATGCGGCATTTATGTTGAGGACGCACAGGGACGCGCCCTAGAAGAAATCTTGTAAAAACTACCTGGACACTTAGGCGCGCAGGCGGCAGAACTAGCAGCCGTCGCGTACATTGTGGATCACCCAGATTCCTTCCGCAGCCTAGCAGACAAATACTCGGACAGCCTCTATGTCTGCAACAGCCTTACAGAATTCCTACCCCTGTGGAAAGCAAGAGGATTTGTTTCCACAGACGGAAAACCCCTCCCTTCAGCCCCATTGTTCCGCCACATTTTAGAGAAAGCACAGGACAGGACATTTGAAATTGTTAAAGTTCAAAGTCACCACCTGGAAATGTAAAAGCCGACGCAAGGGCTAAAGCAGGTTCCAGGCATGGATATTTTTGGACACCCCCGAAAGCGCCCCAGTGAATGCAGTTCAGGTCTCACAGACTAATATCGAGGATTTAGTGCAGGCCCAGAAGCAAGATAGCAATCTCAGGGAGATTTTGAAAGGAAAATTTCCAGCACCTTACGTTAGATTTAAAAATGCACTGACCACACATGACGGTGTGATCCTAAAAGACATCCTTTATGTGGTTCCTGAACAGGACAGGAATCAGCTTATTTGTTTGTTCCATGACAGTCATGGGCATCAGGGAATTGATCCCACTACAGCCCACCTCAGGCAGCTCTGTTGGTGGCCAAGTTTAAAAGAAGACATAACGCACTACGTTGAGAATTGCCTTATCTGTGCCCAAAACAATCCGGACAGATATGCAAAGAAAGCTCAACTTAGCCACACCCGCCCCGTTAATGGCCCCTGGACTAACCTCCAGATTGATTTTATAGGACCATTGCTCCCTTGCAGGAATAGTTACAAGTACGTATTAGTCGTCATAGACACTTTTACGAAATGGCTAGAGGCATTCCCATCCAGAACTAACACGGCAAAGACCACAGCCAAGCTCTTAACCCACCACATCTTTACGAGATGGGGACTCCCCCGCAGCATTGAATCCAACCAAGGTTCCCATTTTACGGGACATGTCATGAAGAACGTCCTCACGATATTTGGCATTACCCAAATATTCCACATCGCATACCACCCCCAGTCAAGTGGTATCGTGGAGCGAATGAATTGGACCCTAAAAGCAACCCTCAGAAAAATGGTCCAACAAAACAACACCACTTGGGATTCAGTCCTCCCTTTTGCGCTGATGTTTTTGGGAAATACTGTTTCGACATCCCCAGGACACACCCCACACACTCTCATGACCACACGCCCCATGAAAGGCACAGAATTTTTATTAGGACTTGACTTGACCAGCCCCGAAGTGACGGCCCTCACACACGAGAACGCAGTAAAACAGTTAGTCGAAAAGTAAAAACGGCTCAGCTAGCAGCCGCAGTAAGATTTGGCACCAGAAAGAAACAGAGCAAGGCCTGTTTCGACAAGACACTGCATGCGACTGAGTTAGAGGTAGGACAGCAAGTCATGCTCTCCATTTACAACCCCAGCACATTCCTGTCACCGAAGTATTCGGGTCCGTACTCCATTGCGGACAAAGTAAGCCCCCGTGTATAAAATTAAGTACCCCAACGGAAAGACTGCGTGGTTCCATATTAACCAGTTTAAGGCACATGGCCCACAGTCTAACCACGCACACCACGTCATGCTCGACGCAGCAGACCACACCCTGCCCACACCCAACTTATCCCTACCCTCCCCCAACACATCCACCCCACCCACGGACTCACCCTCGACTCCACCCCCGAACTCTAGACTCCGCCCCAGAACGCCCACAGACAGCAGCAGCAGCGACTGTGACACAGACGATAGCCACAGCACGCCTCCCTACTATCCCCATGCAACAGGACCCACACCCAGCGAATCTGAACACGATTCGAGTGATCCCTTCCTGAGCACATTCCTCAACAAACCACTTCAAAGACCACCGCCCTACGATGACGACTCCGTCCCCACAGAATTAGAGACAACTTTCTGGCACCGCGACAATTCATACAGGCTCGTCCGAAACGACGAGATGGACCCAAAGTCACACCATGCAGCTTTATCAACCCTCATCCATTCCAGAGTATGGCATCCGGGAGAAGAGGATGACTTTGAATCTGACTCCCAATACGAGATCCTCTTTGCGACCCTGTTCGCAACTGATAACTGAGGTGTCCAGATGATGTTTTAAAAAGGAACCGCTTGGGAGAAACGGTGTCCTTTCTGATGGAACCTGCAGCATGTTGTTCAATGTTGTTTGTTAGTGTTATTGTTAAGTGTTGTTTGTACACTCGGATGTTCCACGGCCACACGCCATATTTGTCGGCAGAAACCTGTGAAAACTTGCCTGCCCGCTTATCGGCATAAACCGCTGAGAGCTTGCCAGCCCCCGTTCATAACTGCTCTTCTGGTTCGACGGTAGAACCTTTAAGGCAACCCCCCACAATGACTACATTTCTGCCCGTTCTTGCCGGTTGCTCAGGCAATGGAGAAACGACATTGGTCTCCGCCCTGCCTGAGGACCCCCCCTCTGGTCAGCTACACTCCGGTAGAGCACATACGGCATCGGTCGCCGTCCTACCCGGGGATTCCATCCAAATCTTACCCGTCGCGGCCCATATGCACCTCATTTCGGCACTCTTGGTTCAAAAAGTTGCGTTGTGTTTTCGGGCAACCCTTAGGTTGCCATCTCTATGCTATTTACATCCTACACACCATCATGGTGTGATACATTCATAACCTAGTATTCACTATCAAACGTAATTGAATCCCTTCTAGTATTGGCGATACTCTGCAGCATCGTGCAGACTATCCGCATGTGGAAATGGGGAAGGAGAGCCTACCGCTCTCGCACCCCGGTATACAGGATAAGATCCCCTATTTTCGGTTATCACTAGGACCCCAAACCCCTTGATCTACAATAAAGAACATTTGTGTTGCATCTTTTGTAAATAAAGAAATGTGTTTCGTTTACAACGGAAATATGTGAATGCGGCTATTATTTTTGTATTGTTAGGAAGTTAGTATGATTGAATGTTTGAGTGAGTGTAGCTTATGACAGTTAGAGGTACCGTTCTTTTTGTGTTGTAATGCATGCCCCTGTTGTGACATAGCGCCGCTTAGAATGTTAGTTAAAATTTTCATTGCATAGTTACGGTCAGTGTAGAGGCCACGGAAGAGTGCTCGCTGGGTCAGGGAATGAAAACAACGCAGTCATGTGATCCTTCACGCTTCGCGTCAGGGATCACAAGGACGGAGTGTAGCCACCTGGGTTGGCCACTTCCCGACTTAAAATGGAGATACGCAAAGACTACAGGGAAATTCAGCCAACAAAGGCAAAAACTAGCAAGTGCAGAAATCCTGTGTATTAGAACTTGCAAAAGCCCAGACAGCACTGAAACTCACAGCCATCTGCATGCTAATGAGCGATCCCCGGGAACAATTGAAACATTTAAGGTGAATAAGGCCAAGCCAGACTCCTCGGCGCCAGCAGGAGCCAAGACAAAGGAAGGTCAACGGACACTCAGGGACCGCCCAACGATCAGGGAACAACTCCAGTATTGGAGAAATTGATCCAAGTGATCGGAACGCAGTCCAATCACTTGGAACCAGATACGGGGTCCGCCCCGAACGTCGGGAAGCCCCTGCGGACTATAGAGTCCCCAAGTTCAAATCGTCCTTCTTGGCAGGGTCACTCAGCAACTCGAATCAACCCTTCAGAGTGAACTGCCCAAGCTGCCGCATCAACCAAGTAATTCTCCAGTCAACGCACGCTACGGGATAGGTGCTCCTAGCTACCAGTCCATACCAGCTTTTGAATCCTGCAGACTCAGATTGAACGAAAGGCCATTTGTTCCCCTGACCTGGTGGGCCTATTCCGAAGCTAAGTATAGGCCTTTTAGTGATAGAGAATAGTCTAGAAAGTAGAGTTTATGCATGAGTAGTGATTTACTGTATATAATAAATGTGTTTTGATTTGAATCTCACTAATTGGTGTGTTGAGTTATTGATCAGTACTTGAACTTGAACCTCGTGGCGGTATCATAAAGATACCTGGCGACTCTAGAGCCAAGGTTATAGAAACAGAGCAAAGGTTATAGAAACAGAGCAAATTCAGTAAAGACCCAACAGGCAACGAATTAAGAGCCAACCAAAGTTAGCAACAGAACAAAGCTCTTAAAATCTTTTTCAAGAACTATCTAAAAGCAGAACCCAGCATGGAGATGAGCACTGGAAATTTTTGCTCCAACAATTTCCAGTTACTTGAAAAACCTCATACTGGGAAATGATAGCCAAAAATTTGCAGCTACATGTACAACATTGTGGAAATGCCATTATTTTTATTGGTTTGTTAAAATTCTTAACAAACAAGACAATGTTGTCAGGAAGATAAAAAGTTACCGAAACACTTTGTACAAAAAGGTATGAATTTCCCTGCTTCATCTAGGGCATAAATTTCTAAAATCACCTCTTCAATGTAAAAATCTATACTGTCCCCTGTGATAGTTTCTATTTGCAAGTTTGGAGAAGGTATAAGACTTCTTTTATTTCACCAGCATGAACGCTCAAACAATAACGACATTACGCAAGTTGGAGACAATTATACTCTTGTTAAATTTAACAATGCAAGAAAACTTATTTTATTTCACCCAACTATAACAAAGCATGTTTCAGTACTGAGCAAATTTTAGTGATTACATTTAAAATTGACCTGATATGAATGTCGGAGTAAAGGGCACTAGAATTGTTTTATCTTTAGATCGAGTATATATGATAGATATAACTGAATAACAGTGTGAGTATTGTAAGGGTCCTTCCTTCCTGTTCATTCCTTTATTTCCCCTTTCTTTATTTTTGCTGTTATCATTTTGATCCATAGATGTTCAATGGATATGTATCTTTAAGTCAAGCAGCAGAAAGAATGAGGAATTCAAGAGGTTGCAACATTGTATTTGATACTAGTGTTTGAACAGGAGAGAGACTTCTCGGTGCCCAAGAGATGGGGCAGGACTCAGTTCGATTGATTTTTGGTGGCCAATGAATTGTCCAAAGGGTCGTTTTCTGCCCGATAACAAGTGGTGATTGGGTCCTGCATGAGTAGAATGATTTCCATAGACCCAAGGAGCTCAGTTCGAATGCTGGACACTTAGGGGAAAGGACCTTCTCTCTCTCTCTCCAGAAAGGCTGTGAGTTGATATATTCCTGAACCTACAGAGAACCTGAATGAATGAATCTACAGTGAAACCATTACAGGCTGCAAACAGAGCCCTGGGTCTGAAAGCTTATTTTGAATGAAGGTCTGCTTAAAGACAGCCAAATGAACCAAAGACTATTTTCCCTTTTACTTATATTTTTACACCCCTCTCTTCCCCTCTGTCTGTCTTGTCTTTTGTGTGTGTGTGTGTATATATATATATATATATATATATAGGTGGGGGAAGGTTAACGTGGGGGATTAGGAATTAGATAATAGATAACAGCTCAATTTGCTGCATATTTCATTATAGTTCTTGTAAAAAATAAAAAGTAATTGTGTTTAAATTTAAAAACCTGGTGACAGTAATTATTGGGCAGCCAAGAGCCAAAGACTTCAGGTATTTTTCGAAGAATTATTGGTTAATTCAACTGTGTTGCGACTCCGAGTCAAGTGAGGCTGGAATTGACCACGCACTAGCCCAGGGTGTCTTAACAATATTGAAGATATATTCTATGTGATGATTCCTAGCTTTCAAAGATGGTCACCTGTATGTGACAAGGAACTTCAATGCAATTAATCTGATTCATTAATGGCATTGGAAACAACCAATCATATATGAAAGCAATGTGATAAAAGTGTAGCCAATAACCCTTAAAATAGGTCTGGATGTGTGAAAAAGGTACAAGATACATGACTGCACAAGATACATGACTGGCAAAACAGTGGTAACTGCCTTTGTGGCTTGGTGTCCTTGTGCAGAACAATTATCAGGCTCGGCTTGAAGTGAAATTGAATTCCGTTTATTGTCCTTTCGAATTATTCTTTTCATGGCATTTTCATTCATGCAATTACAAAGGAATGATTAAGATCTAGATCAATTCATATTTGTTTTGTACAGTGCTGAATGTCACAAACATGTGATTGATGGTTGCACATAGAGATCGAATGTGGAGGTATTTTAAGAGCTGGCGATGATGATCTTTATAAAATCTGAGATTTTATCAGAGAGGGAGGGTTGGGCGCCCTTTCCAAGGGCCGATGCAGACTCGATGGGCCGAATGGTCTCCTTCTGTACTGTAAATTCCATGATTCTAAGAATTCCTAATGCTTGAACGTAAAATAATTGGATACATATCACAATCGCTGAAGTAACATGTATCATGGTGACATTTTCTTAGATGTTAAATTGAAATTAAGATACAGAGTTTTAATTATTTTTTGTATCCTTGTTACGTTCACGGAAGGGCACCAAGTGATGAAAGTTACACAACACAGGGTGCATGCTACAATGTATTTTTCGCAAATTTGGAATTCCAATAATATCTTTTTGCCGTTTCCTGTTATGTGATAGAATAATTAAATAAAGCTCCTTTTTATTTTAATTGTATACCAGCATTGTGAAAGTACTCATCTGCATGAGGCGAAAGGCACATACATATTGCAAAATTAAAACTCAATTTCCTGAATTGGAAAACAGTCTAATAATACAGGCGGCAGGGCTGAGAGCTCCTCCTCCCGGAAGAGGCGGCAATGCTAGGAACTCGGCCCCTACCCGGTACAGGCGGCAGGCCTCGGAGCTCCGCCCCTCGGTACAGGCGGCAGGGCTCGGAGCTCCGCCCCTCGGTACAGGCGACAGGGCTCGGAGCTCCGCCCCTCGGTCCAGGCGACAGGGCTCGGAGCTCCGCCCCTCGGTCCAGGCGACAGGGCTCGGAGCTCCGCCCCTCGGTCCAGGCGACAGGGCTCGGAGCTCCGCCCCTCGGACCAGGCGACAGGGCTCGGAGCTCCGCCCCTCGGACCAGGCGACAGGGCTCGGAGCTCCGCCCCTCGGACCAGGCGACAGGGCTCGGAGCTCCGCCCCTCGGACCAGGCGACAGGGCTCGGAGCTCCGCCCCTCGGACCAGGCGACAGGGCTCGGAGCTCCGCCCCTCGGACCAGGCGACAGGGCTCGGAGCTCCGCCCCTCGGACCAGGCGACAGGGCTCGGAGCTCCGCCCCTCGGTACAGGCGACAGGGCTCGGAGCTCCGCCCCTCGGTACAGGCGACAGGGCTCGGAGCTCCGCCCCTCGGTACAGGCGACAGGGCTCGGAGCTCCGCCCCTCGGTACAGGCGACAGGGCTCGGAGCTCCGCCCCTCGGTACAGGCGACAGGGCTCGGAGCTCCGCCCCTCGGTACAGGCGACAGGGCTCGGAGCTCCGCCCCACGGTACAGGCGACAGGTCTCGGAGCTCCGCCCCTCGGTACAGGCGACAGGGCTCGGAGCTCCGCCCCTCGGCACAGGCGACAGGGCTCGGAGCTCCGCCCCTCGGTACAGGCTACAGGGCTCGGAGCTCCGCCCCTCGGTACAGGCGACAGGGCTCGGACCTCCGCCCCTCGGTACAGGCGACAGGGCTCGGAGCTCCACCCCTCATGTACAGGCGGCAGGGCTCGGAGCTCCGCCCCTCGGTACAGACTTCAGGGCTCGGAACCCCGCCCCTCGGTACAGGCGACAGGGCTCGGAGCTCCGCATTCTGTACAGGCGGCAAGGCTCGGAGCTCCGTGCCCGGTAAACGCGGCAGGCTTCGGAGGTCCGTCCCCGGTACAGGCCGAACGACTCGGAGCTCCGCTCCGGTACGGATGGTAGGGCTCTGAACCCCACCCCCGCCCCGTGCAGGTGGCAGGGCCCGGAGCTCCGCCCCATTACAGGGAGCATGGCTCGGAGCACCGCCCCCTCGGTACAGGCGGCAGAACTCGGTGCTCCGCCCCCTCGATACAGGCAGAAGGGTTCAGAAATCCGTCCTCTGTACAGGTGACAGAGCTCCATTCGCCGGTTACACCGTCCGGGCCATTCCACAACCCAGTTATCTGCTGCACAATTGCAACCACTTAACTGCTCTGCACACCCGGGTTACAACGCACACTCTGCAGCCCCGGGTTACACCGCTCACTCTGCACACCCGGGTTACACCGCTCACTCTGCACCCCCGGGTTACACCGCTCACTCTGCAGTCCAGGGTTACACCGCTCACTCTGCACCCCCGGGTTACACCGCTCACTCTGCAGTCCCGGGTTACACAGCTCACTCTGCACCCCCGGGATACACCGCTCACTCTGCAGCCCAAAGTTACACAGTTCACTCTGCACCCCCGGGTTACACAGTTCACTCTGCACCCCCGGGTTACACCGCTCACTCTGCACCCCCGGGTTACACCGCTCACTCTGCAGCCCCGGGTTACACCGCTCACTCTGCACCCCCGGGTTACACCGCTCACTCTGCACCCCCGGGTTACACCGCTCACTCTGCACCCCCGGGTTACACCGCTCACTCTGCACCCCTGGGTTACACCGCTCACTCTGCACCCCCGGGTTACACCGCTCACTCTGCACCCCCGGGTTACACCGCTCACTCTGCACCCCCGGGTTACACCGCTCACTCTGCACCCCCGGGTTACACCGCTCACTCTGCACCCCCGGGTTACACCGCTCACTCTGCACCCCCGGGTTACACCGCTCACTCTGCACCCCCGGGTTACACCGCTCACTCTGCACCCCCGGGTTACACCGCTCACTCTGCACCCCCGGGTTACACCGCTCACTCTGCACCCCCGGGGTTACACCGCTCACTCTGCACCCCCGGGTTACACCGCTCACTCTGCACCCCCGGGTTACACCGCTCACTCTGAACCCCCGGGTTACACCGCTCACTCTGCACCCCCGGGTTACACCGTTCACTCTGAACCCCCGGGTTACACCGCTCACTCTGCACCCCCGGGTTACACCGCTCACTCTGCACCCCCGGGTTACACCGCTCACTCTGCACCCCCGGGTTACACCGCTCACTCTGCACCCCCGGGTTACACCGCTCACTCTGCAGCCCCGGGTTACACCGCTCACTCTGCAGTCCCGGGTTACACCGCTCACTCTGATCCCCCGGGTTACACCGCTCACTCTGCAGCCCCGGGTCACACCGCTCACTCTGATCCCCCGGGTTACACCGCTCACTCTGCAGTCCCGGGTTACACCGCTCACTCTGCACCCCCGGGTTACACCGCTCACTCTGATCCCCCGGGTTACACCGCTCACTCTGCACCCCCGGGTTACACCGCTCACTCTGCACCCCCGGGTTACACCGCTCACTCTGCAGTCCCGGGTTACACCGCTCACTCTGCACCCCCGGGTTACACCGCTCACTCTGCAGCCCCGGGTTACACCGCTCACTCTGCAGCCCCGGGTTACACCGCTCACTCTGCAGCCCCGGGTTACACCGCTCACTCTGCACCCCCGGGTTACACCGCTCACTCTGCACCCCCGGGTCACACCGCTCACTCTGCAGTCCCGGGTTACACTGCTCACTCTGCACCCCCGGGTTACACCGCTCACTCTGCACCCCCGGGTTACACCGCTCACTCTGCAGTCCCGGGTTACACCGCTCACTCTGCACCCCCGGGTCACACCGCTCACTCTGCAGCCCCGGGATACACCGCTCACTCTGCAGTCCCGGGTTACACCGCTCACTCTGCAGCCCCGGGTTACACCGTTCACTCTGCAGTCCCGGGTTACACCGCTCACTCTGCAGCCCCGGGTTACACCGGTTCACCGCAGCCCGGTTACCGTGGCCGCTGAACTTCGCTGCCGGATTCGCCAACCCGCAGAGCGGAAGCGGAGCGCCACCCGGGTGAGAACTTCGCCAGAGCGGCGCCCGGACCACCGGCGGAACAGTTCCCAGGTCCCAGCGCATGGGGCCGCTGGCAGATTGAGCGCGGCCTTACCTTCACCGCCATCCTCGGCCGGTGTCCTCACAGTGCAGAGCCGCCTTCCGTCTGAGCTTCCGGTGTCAGAAAGGAGCGGGAGGGAGTCTGTGCAGGAAGCGGACTGACTGAATGAGGATTCTTCAGCAGCAACTTGTATAATCCCCAGTCAGACATCGAGTTAATAGCAGCCATGTCAAAATAAACCAGAATCATTGTCATACCAGCTTCACAGGAACTGTAAAGAAATGGAAGTGGTCTGGAAGGAGAATGTCAGTCATACAGTGGGACTGAATGCAACAGGCTGGAGAGGAAGGAAACTATCGGGTTGATTGCATTCATCCTTGGCCACTTCTTTCAAAGTTGCTGGATGATATATGACCAGAGTTTCCAAATCCGACCCGCGTCTCTCACACTAATTGCACTTAACCCTGATTTAATGTACGGTTGAGCGACTGGCCCTTTGGTACTTCCTGAGTTCTTGCTGCCCACAAGCTGATGTTACAACGGGACCAGTACGCATCAGAGTTGTAGGCGCTACTCCTGCTGTGTAGGAAATTGAAGATGCTGTAACCCAAATTATCAGTTATATCTAGTAGCAAAATTAATGGACCTGGTCCTCTCGCGGGGGATGTCCAGAATTGAGGTTTCCCATGGGAAATCACTGTGTACTGGGTGATCCCTGCGCTCTGGCCAATTTTAGCCTCAAATAACACCATGCACATCAGATTGTCCAGGACTTCATCTGTGGCTGATTGTGGGACCTTGCTGTGCAACTTGGCTGCGGCCCTATTTTATATTTGGACAGTGACTCCACTTGAAAAGTGTTTTATTGGCTTTGGGGCATTTGAGGTTGTGACAGGCACTGCACAAGTTCAACTTTCTCAATGCATTTCTTTTTCGAAAAACATTTTTATTGAGAATTTTTTTCAATATGACACCGTAAAACCATTGCGGCACGGTAGCACAGTGGTTAGCACTCTTGCTTCCAGGGTCCCCTTTTCAATTTCTGGCTTGGGTCACTGTCTGTGCGGAGTCTGCATGTTCTCCCCGTGTCTGTGTGGTCCGGGTGCTCCGGTTTCCTCCCACAAGTCCGAAAGACGTGCTGTTAGGTCATTTCGACATTCTGAATTCTCCCTCTGTGTACCCGGACAGGCGCCAGAATGTGGTGACTGGGGGCTTTTCACAGTAACTTCATTGCATTGTTAATGTAAGCCTACTTGTGACAATAATAACGATTATTATTATTACTACTACCTAAATATAATTCTAGACTCAACCAACACCCCTCGCCCAGAAAAAAGAAAAACAACCTCACATCGTCACCATTAATTGTTTTTTTTAATAAACATTTTATTGAGGTATTTTTGGTTTTACAACAATGACAAAGTAAACAATATACATGAGTCTATAAACATAGTGCAAAAAGCCTGCTTCCTCCCTTACAGGTCCCACCTTTATTAACCCCCTACTCTAAACTAAACTAACCCCCCCCCCCCCCCCCCCCCCCTTCTGCTGACAATTAATTTTCTGCAAAGAAGTCGATGAACGGTCGCCACCTCCGGGCGAACCCTAACATTGACCCTCTCAAGGCGAACTTGATTTTCTCCAAACAGAGAAAGCTAGCCATGTCAGTAAGCCAGGTCTCCGACTTCGGGGGCTTTGAGTATCGTCACCATTAATAGTATCACTGAGGAAAAGGAGTAGCTCATAGCCGGGATTGGCGGAAACTGGTTTTCAAGTTTCAGTGTGCACCCGGTTTCTTTGTCCCCCTGGGTGTTGTTGGAGGTTTCCTGTTCGCCGTGCTTTCACATGATGCTGCCGTCAGATTCTAACCGTCACCGTCAGAAATTTGCTTCTTGGGTTCTCACTGGCTAGATTTAAACTCTGGCTTCTGTGGCCTCGTGACTGAGAGGATGGGTTTGTTCACATGCTTGGTATAGTCCACTACAATTGGCACAGTTGCGTTGGTTCTCCTGTGTAATCTAGGGCTTTTCAAACTCAGCGTCACGATCGTAGGTGCGGCGCGGGGCAATCGGTCGCATCGTTCCCAATCGCAGGAGGAACGCCCAACAGCCGCGACCAGCTTTTTAAAATTCCGGCTGCAACCCTCTTTCAAGAATGCTGGCCTCCTGTGCTTGCGTGTCCCCTCAGCCGGATCTTGCAGTGCGCAGGCCTGGAGCCCAGTGGGGCAGACCACCTCCTCCTGACGTCAGCGCCCAGTCACAGCGCCAGTTCTTTTAAACAAACGATGGAGTCCTCCCACCGGCAACGGCAGTAGAGAGCAGATCATGTGCCCCATGCACTGACATCACATGTTCTGGCCGCAAAATCACCAAGTAGAGCTTCCTTCATTTTGTAGCTGCCAACACTGAAGAATTGAAAATGGATTGTTTTGTAACAAGTAAGAGAGGGCCAGAGACACAAACAGGCTGGGATCTCACAACTAAATCTACTGGAGAGAGCTGTTCTGGAGAGTCCACAGCAGTACAAAGCAGTGCTGGTGTGAGCTCCAGGGCCTCTGGTGAGCAACCCATTAAGAAGAAACTGAAATCAGGAACAAAGCAGTAGAAAGATGATTTTTCTTTTACAGTATGGCTTTATTAATTGTGCAAATGTAAATCAGGATGCAAAGCCCATGTGTGTTGGATTCCGGGAAGTACTGGCAAATAAAAGCTTTAAACCCTCAAAACGTCAAAAAAGCATGGCGAGTTCGAGGACAAACCTCTTTTTTTTTTCAAAAGATGCAGCGAGAAATTAAATCGTCAGCTGAAGTCCTTCGCAGAAATGTTACATTGAATGACAAAGTGCAATTAGCCTCTTTCATGGTAGCTTATGGTGTAGCTAAAGAGAAAATGCCCCACAATGTAGCAGAGAGATTAATTCTTCCTGCAGCAGTAGACATAGTTCGTACATAGATGAGAGGTTAGCTGAAAAGTGAAATGCATCCTAGTTAGTGATAACACAGTGGCTCGACAAATTTGTGAATTTGCTGAGTATTTAGAAGCTCATCTTATTTCTTGCTTAAAATCAGCACAGGAGTACTCAGTACAAATGGATGAGAGTACAGCAGCAGAATTCTCCGTTCCTGAGAATGAGTGTTGACGCCAAGGCAAGATTTGCGGACTTCCATGACAGCAAAACTGGTGCTGCACCTTGACCAATTCAACGATAGTTGAGTGGCTAGCACCTGCACCACGTGGAACACAATCGATTCCAATGAGAAACGGTATGGGATTTGCCAGATTGGCGATTGACATTCAGGAGGCTGACAAGCTGTAGCCGTATATACACACTTCACTACCCACACACACTTATACCAGCCAACAAGATGGCATTGGTTGCGCTGGACCATGCCCGTCCCGCTAATGTGTCGGCTAGGGCCAGAGGCCACCTAGGGGGATGGGCTGGGGGTCACCCAGACGACATGAGGTCCTAAGTTCACAGTGGGCAGTCAGCGGCATGCACAGCTGCATGGCTGCCTTGTAGGCCGTGGCAATTGTGTTCCGTGCCCTCCACCTTGACCCCACAGCCCACCTCCTGGCCACCTCCCCCTCCCACCACTACTCCTCCCCTGGCCCTGACAGAAGCTCCCCAGCCAGCGGCACAACTGTCAGCAAACTATGGCAATGTTGGATTCTTTCCGTACCCCCTCTCTCTCCCTCAGCAGCCACAGCATCTGTTTCACGATTTTTAAAAGCACAAGTCAACCTCGCCGTCGGGAATTCGCCCCGGTGGAGGCTGAGACCGTGTAGTCCCGAAGAATACCAGGTTAGGCCTGCTAATGATATGACACGGGTGTTTACTGTACGTGTGGAGTGGAACGCATTGACCCCCC
This sequence comes from Scyliorhinus torazame, assembly GCF_047496885.1. NCBI lineage: Eukaryota > Metazoa > Chordata > Chondrichthyes > Carcharhiniformes > Scyliorhinidae > Scyliorhinus > Scyliorhinus torazame. Next base: position 196,008,582 of record NC_092715.1, read on the forward strand.
TGTCAAGGCACCGGAGAATTGCGATTTGCAGAAACACTCACCCACCACGATTTTGGCGTCAAAACCGATTGTCCGCCCAATCCTGTTTCCCGATTCCGGCGTCAGCCGACGGACAATACCGCCCCAGAAGTTCCAACCTTGCTAGTTAGGTTAGGTATGTTTGTCACACTATATTTGTTAAGACTTTGCTGCACTGCCTGACATTGCCAGCAAACAGAATGGTGGAGAGATTTATGAAGCATTGAATGGTTACGTGGTTGGAAAGTGTGGACTCGACTGGTTTAATTGCAGAGGAATCACAAGCGATGGAGCAGCCAACATGACTGGGAAAAACAGCGGAGTTACAATAAGGATTAAGGAGGCAGCTGGTCAGGACATTGTTTGTAATCATTGTTTTATTCACTGTGAGGCATTGGCATCGAAAGGAATTCCATCTGATCTTGAAGTGGTGTTAAAAGGAATTGTGAAAGTTATGAATTTATTTAAACGCAGCGCACTCAATACCAGGCTTTTTGACACTTTGAGATATCAGGGCCGAGCACACACATTTACTGTTCCACACAGAAGTACGTTGGCTGTCAAGGGGTCGAATGCTTGTCAGAGGTTACGAACGGAGGTATCAAATCCACGTTTTCCTCCTCGAGAAAACACCCGCTATGGCTGATTCCTTTGTTGATGAAACCTGGATGCTAACTCTGTCTTACCTCGCAGACACCTTTTCAATTCTAAATGAACTGAACCTCAAGATGAAAGGGAAGGATGATGGTTGCTTTCGGCGCTGTGAAGAAATCAATGCTTTCTAAAAGTTGTTGAAAGTTTTTTTTAAATATATTTTTATTAGTGTTTTCACATTTCATATCATATTTTACACGACAAGGCAAAATTGAAACATGTACCAATAAGAATTTACAACCAGTGTTTGTCCAGAAAATAATTTGCAAACAAACAGAAAAAAGAAAAGAGAAAAGTTTGTTATTGAGCACCTGCTAGGCCAGACGGTGCCCCCTTGACCGTGTGGGAGACCAGTAGTTGGCTGTGCTCCCCTGGGAGGGTGCTTTTGTGTTGCTGCATGGAGGCTTCCTGCCCTGTTTGGGGGGGTCCCCCCCCCCCCACCCCCCGTGATCAGCTGTTGCTGCTGTGCGGTCTGCCGCCCTCCTTGGTTGCCTCCTGACATTTAGCTGTGCTGGAGGTGGGGGTTGTGTGGGGGGGGTGGGGGGGGGGGAGAGAGGAGCTGTGGTGCAGCATGTCAGCACAGTGCACTCTTTCTCTTGCTACCCTTTTGTCCCGCGCAGTTCTCTCCTCCTCTACCTGTCCTGTGTTTCCCGTTGGTGCATACATTCCCCCTCCTCCCCTCCCCTCCTTCTATTTTTCCTGCCTTGTCCCAGTTCCCCCCCCCCCCCCCCGCTCCCACACCATCCGTTTTATTGGGTGGTGGTTATGAACAAGTCTTGGAACAGTTTGGTGAATAGCCTCCATGTTTTGTGGAAGCCTTCTTCCAATCCTCAGTTGACATACTTTGTTTTCTCTAGCCTGAGAAATTCTGTCAGGTTGGACAGGCTGTCTGCAGCCTTGGCTGGTGCTGCTGATCAGCGGCTGAGCAAGAGCCTTTGGTGCAAGAGCCCCTCACCATGAAGAGCTCTGGCTGTTCTGATACCCCAAAGACCTCCACTAGTGGGTATGGCTCCACTCTCACTCCCACAAACCTAGACATAGTCTCAAAGAAGGATGTCCAGCACCCTACAAGTCTGGGGCAGAGCAGCATATGTGGGAGTGGTTGGTCGGGTCTCCCTGGCACTGTTTACACTTTGGGAAGGACCCACTCATCTTAGTTCTGGTCAGGTGCGCCCAATGCACCACCTTTAGCGGCGTTAGGCTCAGCCCTGCAGGGAGGTGAAGTGTACAGTGCTTCGTTCCAGAGTCCTCCCCCTATTTCCCTGCCTAGTTCTTCCTCCCATTTCTCTCTGGTCTTGTAGCGTACTTACTCGAACAGTCGCCCATACATGTCCCCACAGTTCCTATCCCCTAGTTTGCACATGTTCAGTAGTCTGTCTAATAATGAGGGTCCTGGTATCTGGGGGAATGTCAATGTTTCCTTGCAGATTTTGATCTGTATGTACCTTAATTCATTCCCTTTCGGGAGTTGGAACTTGTCGTGATTTCTCCGAGGGTTGCTGCTCCACTGTCCATGTACACGTCCCTAACCATCAGCATCCCCTCGTCCTGACTCCACCTTTTGAAGGAGATGTCCATTGTTGCGAAGGTGAACCCCCATTTTACAGGTGGGGGGGCATGCGGAACATCTCGGTCAGTCTGAAATGCTGTCGCATTTGGTTCCACATTCAAAGTGTGGCCACTACCTCTGGAGGTTTTGAGTATCTGGCTGAGGGGATGGGAGTGCAGGTGTGGGCAATGTTTGGAGGGAGGTCCCTGTGCAGGAACCCGCCTCCATTCTAACCCACTCTGCTTCCAGTTCCTTGACCCACCCCTGTACGTTTTCTGTGGTGGCTGCCCGGTTTATCCTGAGGCACCCCCCCCCCCCCCCCCCCCCCCCCCACACACACACACACATAAATGCCATGATTAGTTTAGCGACTGCGGTGAAAAAGGCCTTGGCATGAAAATCAGGGGGGATCTGAACAGGAAGAAGAACCTGGGCAGCACTTTCACCTTGATCGTCTGCACTCTCCCCGCCAGGGAGAGTGGGAGTGGGCCCCACCCCTGCAGGTCCCTGTTACTTCCTCCACCAGATTTGTCTGGTTCCACTGTGGACCTGTATCCAGTCGTGGGCTATTTAGATCCCCAGATGATGGGCTTTGGTCAGTTTGAACGGCAGTCTCCCCAACTCTGATCCTCTCCCCTGTGGGTTCACAGGGAAGATTTCACTCTTACTCAGGTTAAGTTTGTAACCTGAGAAGGCTCCAAACTCCTTTAGGAGTTTCATTATCTCTTCCATGCTGGTCTTCGGGCTAAAATGTAGAGGAGCAAGTCATCTGCATAGAGTGAGACTCTGTGCTCTCTGTCTCCCCTTTGGATACCTCTCCACCCCTTCGCCGCTCTGAGGGCGATCCCAAGTGGCTCGATTGCCAGAACAAACAATAGCTGGGATAGCGGGCATCCCTTCCTCGTGCCTTGTGCAGCCGGAGGTATCTAGAGCTAGTAATGTTTGTCCATATGCTTGCCATGAGAGCACTGTATAGCAGTTTCCAAACCATTGTACAGCCCTCGGTAGAAAGTTGCGAAGGCTTTGTTGATATTTTCTGACTCAACAACTAGCTTGCTGCTTCTGCCTTTATTTCCCTTGTGGCTGCCTGCTTCCCCAGCTGGTGAGCCAGTAGGCGGCTGGCTTTGCCTCCATGCTCATAAAAAGTCCCTTGTGTCTGGCGGAGCTGGTTGACTGCTTTCCAGGTGGATAGCAGATCGAAGTCCATTTGCAATTTTTTCCTCTCCACCAACAGTCCCACGGTTGGGGCCGTGGAGTACTATCGATCCACCTCCAGTATGGAGTCAGCCAGTTGTTGCCTGGCCGCCCTCTCCTCCCTGTCTTTGCACGCCTTGAATGGGATAATTTCTCCCCTTATCACTGCCTTCACCACCTCCCAGAATCTGGAGGGTGAGACCTCCCCATTCTGGTTGTTGGTTACATACCTGCCTTATCAGAAAGGAGAGCCGTGTCCATGGGGGGCGTTGAGCCCGGCCTGTCTCCAACCTTCCATCCATGAAGCATGGAGAGTGGTCGGAAATTATCATCGAGGAGTATTCCGCTCCCACTACCCCTCGAAGCACCCATTTCCCCAGTACAAAGTCCATCCTCAAGTAGCCCTGTGGACCTGGGAGACAAAGGAAAATTCCTCCATGGGTCCACTGCCCCCATCTGCTCCTTAAAGGTGTTCAGCTCCAGGGGCAGCACGGTGGCGCAGTGGGTTAGCCTGTCTGCCTCACGGCGCCGAGGTCCCAGGTTTGATCCCGTCTCTGAGTCACTGTTTGTGTGGGGTTTGCACATCCTCCCCGTGTTTGCGTGGGTTTCGCCCCCACTACCCAAAGATGTGCAGGATAGGTGGATTGAAGACGCTAAATTGCCCTTTAATTGGAAACAACTGAATTGGGTACACTAAATTTATTTTTAAAACATTTTTAAAAGGTGTTCAGCTCCATTGCCATATTCATTAGTTTCCCCGATTTGGGGCTGGATCTGTCTGCTTTTGGTCCTGTACGTAGTTAAATTCCCCCCCAACATGATGAGTAGGTGTCTATCTATGTCAGAGATTTCTGCCATGGTTTTCTTTGCGAATTCTGTCGTCCCAGTTTGGTGCATACAAGTTACACGTTCACGAGCATCACTGGTGCTCCTGCCAGAGCACCACTAACCATGATATACCACTCACCCTGCTCACCCCACAACCCCCACCCTGGGTCCGTAACTGTCTTTGTACCTGTGAATGCTGTCCCCTTGTTCGGTAGAATGACTTCCTCCCTAACCCTCATCCCACAACACGATTGGTGCATCTGACCCACCCAACTCTTCCTTATTGGCAGTTGGTCCTTCTCCTTCATTGTTTGGCGTTTTACCATTCTTTGACACTGGGTTCTCCGCGATTCCCTTCTCAGTTGTCTTTTATTTTAATCATATCTCCCCATGAACACCGTTCAAATTTAATCTCCTTCTTCGGTTCCCTCCATTTACTGAATTTTCCTATAAATTTATATCCTGTCTTGGTCTTTACCCAAGGTATTGGAACAACAGCCCTATACCCTGAGATCACAGCTCTTGATGCAATTTTAATTTCCCTGTTCCAGTGATATCTCGCTCTTATTAGTCTCACCCTTAATGGTGTCACTATTTTTTTTTTAATAAATATTTTATTGAAAATTTTTGGTCAACCAACACAGTACATTGTGCATCCTTTACACAACATTATAACAATACAGATAATAATGACCTTTTTTATACAAACAAAAAACAACAAATAAATAAATATTAAATAACAAAAATGAAAACTAGCCCTAATTGGCAACTGCCTTGTCACAGGCTATACCCCCCCCACCCCCCCCCCCCCCCCCCAAGTCCTGTGCTGCTGCTGCTGCCTTCTTTTTTCCCCTATCTATCTTTCCGCAAGATATTCGACGAACGGTTGCCACCGCCTGGTGAACCCTTGAGCCGACCCCCTTAGGACGAACTTAATCCGCTCTAACTTTATGAACCCCGCCATATCATTTATCCAGGTCTCCACCCCCGGGAGCTTGGCTTCTTTCCACATTAGCAATATCCTGCGCCGGGCTACTAGGGACGCAAAGGCCAAAACATAGGCCTCTCTCGCCTCCTGCACTCCCGGCTCTTGTGCAACCCCAAATATAGCCAACCCCCAGCTTGGTTCGACCCGGACTCCTACTACTTTCGAAAGCACCTTTGTCACCCCCATCCAAAACCCCCGTAGTGCCGGGCATGACCAGAACATATGGGTATGATTCGCTGGGCTTCTCGAGCACCTCGCACACCTATCCTCCACCCCAAAAAATTTACTGAGCCGTGTTCCAGTCATATGTGCCCTGTGTAATACCTTAAACTGAATCAGGCTTAGCCTGGCGCACGAGGACGACGAGTTTACCCTGTTTAGGGCATCTGCCCACAGCCCCTCCTCAATCTCCTCCCCTAGCTCTTCTTCCCATTTCCCTTTTAGTTCGTCCATCATAGTCTCCCCTTCATCCCTCATTTCCCTATATATATCCGACAGCTTACCATCCCCCACCCATTTCTTTGAGATGACTCTGTCCTGCACCTCTTGTGTCGGGAGCTGCGGGAATTCCCTCACCTGTTGCCTCGCAAAAGCCCTCAATTGCATGTACCTAAATGCGTTCCCTTGGGGCAACCCATATTTCTCAGTCAGCGCTCCCAGACTCGCGAACTTCCCATCCACAAATAGATCTTTCAATTGCGTTATTCCTGCTCTTTGCCACATTCCATATCCCCCATCCATTCCCCCCGGGGCAAACCTATGGTTGTTTCTTATCGGGGACCCCCCCAATGCTCCGGTCTTTCCCCTATGTCGTCTCCACTGTCCCCAAATCTTCAGTGTAGCTACCACCACCGGACTCGTGGTATAGTTCCTTGGTGAGAACGGCAATGGGGCTGTCACCATAGCCTGCAGGCTGGTCCCCCTACAGGACGCCCTCTCTAATCTCTTCCACGCCGCTCCTTCCTCCTCTCCCATCCACTTACTCACCATTGAAATATTAGCGGCCCAATAATACTCACTTAGGCTCGGTAGTGCCAGCCCCCCCCTATCCCTACTACGCTGTAAGAATCCCTTCCTCACTCTCGGAGTCTTCCCGGCCCAAACAAAACCCATGATACTCTTTTCTATCCTTTTGAAAAACGCCTTCGTGATCACCACCGGGAGGCACTGAAACACAAAGAGGAATCTCGGGAGGACCACCATCTTAACCGCCTGCACCCTCCCTGCCATTGACAATGCTACCATATCCCATCTCTTGAAATCTTCCTCCATCTGTTCCACCAACCGCGTCAAATTTAGCCTGTGCAATGTGCCCCAATTCTTAGCTATCTGGATCCCCAGGTAACGAAAATCTCTTGTTACCTTCCTCAACGGTAGGTCTTCTATTTCTCTACTCTGCTCCCCTGGATGCACCACAAACAGCTCACTCTTCCCCATGTTCAATTTATACCCTGAAAAATCCCCAAACTCCCCAAGTATCCGCATTATTTCTGGCATCCCCTCCGCTGGATCCGCCACATATAGTAGCAGATCATCCGCATATAAAGATACCCAGTGTTCTTCTCCTCCCCTAAGTATTCCCCTCCATCTCCTGGAACCTCTCAGCGCTATCGCCAGGGGCTCAATCGCCAGTGCAAACAGTAATGGGGACAGAGGACATCCCTGCCTTGTCCCTCTATGGAGCCGAAAATATGCCAATCGCCGTCCATTCGTGACCACACTCGCCACTGGGGCCCTATACAACAGCTGCACCCATCTAACATACCCCTCTCCAAACCCAAATCTCCTCAACACCTCCCACAGATAATCCCATTCCACTCTATCGAATGCTTTCTCGGCATCCATCGCCACTACTATCTCCGTTTCACCCTCTGGTGGGGCCATCATCATTACCCCTAACAGCCTCCGTATATTCGTGTTCAGCTGTCTCCCCTTCACAAACCCAGTTTGGTCCTCATGAACCACCCCCGGGACACATTCCTCTATTCTCATTGCCATTACCTTGGCCAGGACCTTGGCATCCACATTTAGGAGGGAAATTGGTCTGTAGGACCCGCATTGTAGCGGATCCTTTTCCTTCTTTAAGAGAAGCGATATCGTTGCTTCTGACATAGTCGGGGGCAGTTGTCCCCTTTCCTTTGCCTCGTTAAAGGTTCTCGTCAGTAGCGGGGCGAGCAAGTCCAAATATTTTCTGTAAAATTCAACTGGGAATCCGTCCGGTCCCGGGGCCTTTCCCGTCTGCATGTTCCTAATTCCTTTCACCACTTCTTCTACCGTGATCTGTGCTCCCAGTCCCACCCTTTCCTGCTCTTCCACCTTGGGAATTTCCAGCCGATCCAAAAAATCCATCATTCTCTCCCTCCCATCCGGGGGTTGAGCTTCATACAATTTTTTATAAAATGTCTTGAACACTTCATTCACTCTCTCCGCTCCCCGCTCCGTCTCTCCTTCCTCGTCCCTCACCCCCCCTATTTCCCTCGCTGCTCCCCTTTTCCTCAATTGGTGTGCCAGCAATCTGCTCGCCTTCTCTCCATATTCATACTGTACACCCTGCGCCTTCCTCCATTGTGCCTCTGCAGTGCCTGTAGTCAGCAAGTCAAATTCCACATGCAGCCTTTGCCTTTCCCTGTACAGTCCCTCCTCCGGTGCTTCCGCATATTGTCTGTCCACCCTTAAAAGTTCTTGCAGCAACCGCTCCCGTTCCTTACTCTCCTGCTTCCCTTTATGTGTCCTTATTGATATCAGCTCCCCCCTCACCACCGCCTTCAACGCCTCCCAGACCACTCCCACCTGAACCTCCCCATTGTCATTGAGTTCCAAGTACTTTTCAATGCATCCCCTCACCCTTAGGCACACCCCCTCATCTGCCATTAGTCCCATGTCCATTCTCCAGGGTGGGCGCCCTCTTGTTTCCTCCCCTATCTCCAAGTCTACCCAGTGTGGGGCATGATCCGAAATGGCTATAGCCGTATATTCCGTTCCCCTCACCCTCGGGATCAATGCCCTACCCAACATAAAAAAGTCTATGCGTGAATAGACTTTATGGACACAGGAGAAAAACGAGAACTCCTTACTCCTAGGTCTACTGAATCTCCAAGGGGCCACCCCTCCCATCTGCTCCATAAAATCCTTAAGCACCTTGGCTGCTGCCGGCCTCCTACCAGTCCTGGACTTCGACCTATCCAGCCTTGGTTCCAACACCGTGTTAAAATCTCCCCCCATTATCAGCTTTCCCGTCTCTAGGTCCGGGATGCGTCCTAGCATTCGCCTCATAAAGTTGGCATCGTCCCAGTTCGGGGCATACACGTTTACCAAAACCACCATCTCTCCCTGTAATTTGCCCTCACCATCACGTACCTGCCCCCGTTATCCGCCACTATAGTCTTTGCCTCGAACATTACCCGCTTCCCCACTAATATAGCCACCCCCCTGTTTTTCGCATCCAGCCCCGAATGGAACACCTGCCCCACCCATCCTTTGCGCAGCCTAACCTGGTCTATCAGTTTCAGGTGCGTTTCCTGTAACATAACCACATCTGCTTTAAGTTTCTTAAGGTGTGCGAGTACTCGTGCCCTCTTTATCGGCCCGTTAAGCCCCCTCACGTTCCACGTGATCAGCCGAGTTGGGGGGCTTCCCACCTCCCCCCCCCCTTGCCGGTTAGCCATCATCTTTTTCCAGCTTCTCACCCAGTTCCCACACAGCTGTATCTCTCCCAGACGGTGCCCCCCCGCCCATTCTTTCCCGTATCCACTCCCCCCTTTCCCCAGCAGCAGCAACCCAGTAATTCCCCCCTCCCCCCCCCCCGCTAGACCCCCCGCTAGCGTAATTACTCCCCCCATGTTGCTCCCAGAAGTCAGCAAACTCTGGCTGACCTCGGCTTTCCCCCGTGATCACGGCTCGCACCGTGCGACGCCCCCTCCTTCCTGATTCTCTATTCCCGCCATAATTATCCTAGCGCGGGAACCAAGCCCGCGCCTCTCCCTCGGCCCCGCCTCCCATGGCCAACGCCCCATCTCCTCTCCCTCCCCACCTCCCCCCATCACCACCTGTGGGAGAGAGAAAAGTTACCATACCGCAGGATTAAAACATAAAACCCCTCTTCGCCCCCCCCCATTCGCCCCACCACTTTGTCCAAACGTTCATTTTCATAATCCACTCATTCCAATTTTTCTTCTACAATAAAAGTCCACGCTTCATCCGCCGTCTCAAAGTAGTGGTGCCTCCCTTGATATGTGACCCACAGTCTTGCCGGTTGCAGCATTCCAAATTTTATCTTCTTTTTGTGAAGTACCGCTTTGGCCCGATTAAAGCTCGCCCTCCTTCTCGCCACCTCCGCACTCCAATCTTGATAAACGCGGATCACTGCGTTCTCCCATTTACTACACCGAGTTTTCTTCGCCCATCTAAGGACCATTTCTCTATCCTTAAAACGGAGGAATCTCACCACTATGGCTCTGGGAGTTTCTCCTGCTCTCGATCCTCGCACCATAACTCGGTATGCTCCCTCCACCACCAACGGACCCGTCGGGGCCTCCGCTCCCATTAACGAGTGCAGCATCGTGCTCACATATGCCCCGACGTCCGCCCCCTCCACACCTTCAGGAAGGCCAAGAATCCTCAAGTTGTTCCTCCTTGCGTTGTTTTCCAGTGCCTCCAACCTCTCCACAGATCGTTTCTGGTGTGCCTCCTGTATCTCCGACTTCACCACCAGGCCCTGTATATCGTTCTCATTCTCTGCTGCTTTCGCCTTCACGACCCGAAGCTCCTGCTCCTGGGTCTTTTGTTCCTCTTTCAGCCCTTCAATCGCCTGTAATATCGGGGCCAACAACTCTTTCTTCATTTCCTTTTTTATCTCCTCCACGCAGCGTTTCAAGAACTCTTGTTGTTCAGGGCCCCATATGAGACTGCCACCTTCCGACGCCATCTTGGTTTCTGCTTGCCTTCCTTGCCGTTGTTCCAAAGGATCCGCTGCAATCCGGCCACTTTCCTCTCCTTTTTCCATCCGTGTCCAGGGGGAGCACCCTTCTGGTTTACCGCACGGTGTTTTTAGCCGTTAAAATTGCCGTTGGGGCTCCTATCAAGAGCCCTAAAGTCCGTTCCACCGGGAGCTGCCGAAACGTACGACTTAGCTGGTCATCGCCGCACCCGGAAGTCCTCGGTGTCACTATTTTTAATGTGTTTTTGATAAAGAAGTCGCCAAACCATTTTGCCAATACCAATGTATATTCAGGTGTCCATGTTGTTGGTTTTTCTAATATCTCAATTAGTTCTCCCTCAGTAAATCCAATAAACTTGTAGGCTGACCGATATTTTCTTCATAGGCCTCAAGTTGACTAAATCCTCCTGCTACTCTTTGTCTCACTAGATATTTTTCCATTCTTCCTTTGTGTAACTGCTCAGTACAGTTGTATTTTCTTTCAGAAGCATCGCAAGTTGTTGCCCTTTTTGAGAGACTGCTACTGACACATTGTTCTTTACACGGACCTAATATCCATTCTCCTTCAGCATCCTCTGGGTGGGTAGCCAAACCCTTCCATCCGTTAGTAACATCTTTCTTTTGTCGACCATGCCATAATTCCATTATTTTTCTCATCATCCTTTTTTCTATGTCCTGAACCATATCCATGTCTACGTTCCATCTTTTACTATAAAATATTCCTAATTTACTGAGTATTTCCCCTCGTATGCCAATAATTCCTTCTATACTTGCTGTTTGTCCTGAAGTCGTTTGCTCCCAATCAATTGCTAATCCCCATTCCTCTCTATATTGTATCCATGGAAATGAATTGTTTTGTGCTATCTTTACTTTGCTCTTGTCCTCCGGTCTTATTATCAGCCCCACTGGTCCTTGTGTAAACAGGGGAACACAGGCCATGTCATGCAATCCATTCTTCCATTGTCCCTTTAAATTGGTCCACCAAATCCTCATTTTGTTCTTTATATTCTTATTATTGTTATCATATGAATTTGGATCTTCTGAACTAATTTGTGTTGTGATTTCTTCTTTGTTTATTATCTCATAACATGTCCCCCAATCTATTAACGTTATATGCCTGATTATAGTGATTTCATTCCAGCCTTCCAATCTGTCCATTATTTCCTTTACCTGTTCTTTTCCTGTCTTTACTTTAGTTAACTCAATACTTCCTCCATTCACCCATACATCACTAATGTTCCAACCTGTGAGATTGGATTTTAATTCACATAAACTTCCTTTTATTGGTGGTTTGAGGCATTTATTCCATCAATTTTGTTTCATTCTCCTACTAGTGGTTTTATTCTGTAATGCATTTCCTATCTTAATTTGCCCTTTCTCGGGGTCCCATTGAGTATCATTGGTTTTTCCCTCATACTGTTTAAAAATCTTCAACCGGTCTGATAGGTTCAGTATGTATCCCAGACTGTTTGTAAGTGCTTCCCACATTTTACTGAACATGTTGTTACTGGTGCTCTCTCTTGATTCTAAGATACTGCTGTTAAGTCCTATCTCCTAAATGTCCTGAAAATTAATGATTTCCTCCGTTATATTTAAACATTTGTTTATTCTTATTTTTATTATGTGTTCTCTGTGATTCAATCTGGTATCTATTTTTCCATATCCCATTATTTCACCTGACTTCCCTCATGCAATTAGCCATACTTATACTCCCAAACTAATTACTGTAATCCCCATTAATATCATTGCCCCCCCATTTTAGCCAATCTATTTTACTCTTTGTCCTAATTGCTTCCATTCCTTCTTCAACCCTGATTCTTCCTCTTGATTGTAGTTCTTTTTCTCCTTCCAAACAAATGGGTCTGTATCATTCTCTCCATCTGAAAAATCAAATGAACAGGTTATAGTTGGAGAGGGCCCTATTTCTTTTTTTTTTTTAATTTGTGTTTTCTATTCTTGTCTGGATATTCCAGAAGTGCCCTCTCCAGGACTTCCGGATTTCCTTTGCCACCATCTTTTTCTTTTTTCTTTCTTTGCTGGTGTGGTTTTTTTCTCATGTACATACATCATACAATTAAGGCCGGTTAAGCCTCCTCCTTCTATCATTGCACCCCTGAGTGAGATTCGAAGAATCTCAAACACCTCTTCTTTCGCTCGCACAGTGGTCCAATCTGGTCGGAACTTTCCCTAATACATTTTGAATATTGCTACTGCCTTCACTTCAATTTCTTTAATTCTGATTATGACAGGGTTTTTATGAAAGGTAAGTTTGGAACACGACATTTGAACTCTATCATGTGTCCTATCAATGCTGCTAACAGGTTTCAAGTCAGCAATGTCCCAGTCTGCTTCATCACACAAGACTAGCAAATGTAGTAATCCCCTGACAACTCATAACGAAACATTCCTTCCCTTCTACAGCCTGTTTACTGTAGCCATTTAAAATGGCTAACTCCCGATTAGAATGCCCAAACCCCGATTTAAAATGGCAAACGGAAGAGGCTGATGGGAAAATCAGCCAACAGGACTCAAACAGGCAGCTGCAGGAAAAACTGTGTATTCGCCTCTGGGGAGGCCAGACAGAATCGATACCTGCAGCCATCAACACAACAACACACCAGCCATCTGCATACTAATTAGCAATCCCCGGGAACAATATGCTACAAATTAGACACACAAGGCGAACCCAGACTTTTTGGCGCCAGCAGGAGCTTACACAAAGAGAGGTGAATGACCACCTCGAAACCGCCCATCGATCAAGGAATCGCTCCAGCATTGGAGAATATCAAACCAAGTGATTGGGACCAAGTCCAATCACTTGGAACCAGGTACAAGGTCCGCCCCGAGAGGCGGGAAGTCCCTGGGGACTATAAGAATAGGGGCCAAGTTCAAATCGACCCTTGTTCTCCTCTCCGCACCCTTCAAGACCCTCTACAACAGCCGCAAGAAACAGTAAGTCTTACTTCAATGCTCGCTACGAGATAGGCACTCCTGACTATCGACCTGTACCAGCTTTGAATCCCGCAGGCTCAGAACCCATACGAAAGGCCATTTGTTTTCCTGACCTGGTGGGCAATTTCCAAAGTTAAATATTGGCCTGTTAGTTGTAGGAAGTAGCTTAGAAGTAGAATTAATGTATAAGTATTGATTACTGTATATAATAAATGTGCGTTGATTTAACTCTTACTACGCAGTGTGTTGGATTATTGATCATTACTCGGACTTGAACCACGTGGCGGTATCAGAAAGATACCTAGCGACTCAAGAGCAAAGGTGATAGAACAAGAGCAATTAAACTAAGGCTAAAACGAGCAACATTTTGGCGACTCTGGTGGGACCCGATCTAGAAGTGGAAAACCACTCCGGGAGAACCCAAGAATTTGAATTAGAAACCCAATTGGAAACAGAAAGCCACAAGTGTTCAAGCAGTTCTGATCAATAGTCATAATTCGGAAGTGTGTGTATGCATGCATAACTAACAGGGCTATAAGGTAAAACTGATAGATTTTTTTTGCGTCAAAACTGTTGAAAGTTTGTATTTTCGGAAAGTAGCGAAAGCCGTACCCGCATTTACAACACCGCCTTAGCCCCCTGTTCCAAATTTTAAAGAAGAAGCAGTCGGATAGGAAAGATGGCCATGCAGGCAATGCAGCACCTCATGAACCCTGAGGAATTTGCGGTCGCAGCGACCAGCAGCAGTAGAGTGGGACAGTGTCCCATTTGGGAGGAGGAAATCCGGAAATATCTCAAGGGGAAAGGATGGCCCCTGTGGAATGATTTCTGCGATAATGAGGAATCAGGTCCCGGAAGTATGGGGCATACTTGGTGGGAGAACCTGAGCGATACACAAAAAGAGCTTGGGAAAAGCTCGCAAGCCGATGGCAATCGTGTCCTGTTTGGCACAATTGCGAGGCACAGAGGAGGTCATCAAGACGCTCCGCAAAGAAGTTGAGGGCATACATCGGATGAGTAAAGTCGATGTAAGCGAAGTTGAAAAAGAGAATTTAGAATTAAGGAGGAAACTGGCAGCAAAAGATGGAGAGGTGGATGACGCCAAACGGGCTCACCAGTCTTGTCTAGTGCATTTAAGCAGTTTCCAGTCGCAATATGAAAAGGCCTATCAGAACACGCAACGTGCAGTCCTGGTAAGAGAAGAGACAGAAAAACAGGTAGGAGCGTTACAGAGACAGTGTAGCGATCTAAAAGCAGCATTAAGAGCACTCCACTCTGCCACCACAGAACAAAGACAGAGCACCTTAGATCACGCAAAGTACCGGAAGCAGATTGCAGAGCTGCAAACTTCAATCATTAAATTTGCCTGATATTTCACAAAACAATCGTGGCAAAACTGAATGCCCCAAATCTCCCTGGGGGCTGCAACATCTCCCCATCGCTGTCGTTGCAAATGCATTATCAAATCTCCCGAATACCCAGTATCTGACAGTCTCCTGGGCTTCATATGACTACTCCCTGTCCAAACAATTGGGCTACAAAACGTCCCATAGCCTTGACATGTTGTCTCCTGATGCTCAAAATGAATAATTTTAAACTGAGGGCCACTAATAACCGCCCTTGATCTATTGTTCCATCTGTTTAATTCCTTAGTGATTATGTTCCAGCACTCACTGCCCATAGATTGCCTATGGAGTATCATAATTCCTCTGTTATTATTCAATTGGGTCAGATTTTTTAGTTCTGATACAATTTCTTTCGCTCCAGGCGCCATGCCTCTCTAATTCAACTGTATGTTTACCCAAATCTTTTATGATCGTGTCTTTACCTGTCACGGCCTCACTGATTACTTTTCCTGTGGTAGTCGGTAGTTTCACCCACACTTCCTCTCCTACTTGGTAACTGCCTGATGCTCTCTGGTCCTCTTGTCCCCAGGAGACAGAGGTTCCAAGATTACTATTAAGATCAAACACCATTCTCTCAATGTCTCTTTCCCAACTTTTGTCATTTTGATTTTTAATTATCCAATCTTTAACTTTTCTTACAGATCTTTCAGCCATTCCATTACTCTCAGGCGCATATTTCACGGCCCAATTGATTGTTATTCCCCTGTCTGCACAAAAGTTAATAACGGTATTATTTCTGAAGTGTGAATGCATTGTCCATTCTAAGTGATTCGAGGTCATCGTTTCTGCTAACACCCTTCTGGTAGTGGCACCATTTGCTTTGTAGGTGGGTCTAAGGTCAATTTCCCCCTTACAACTGTCAGCTTTGACCAAAAAGTACAGATTACCTCTGCTGCTTCTAGGAAAAAGTGGTCCTGCATAATCCAATGACCATTCCTCCATTGGTTTCTCAGTTTTCATACTCCCATAAGTTTTATTCCCTTTCTGGCCTCCACAGGCCATACATCGTTCACAATCCCGTCTAACTGCCGCTAAGTGTTTCCTCCAATATGCTATTCTAATTCCTATCTTTCCCATTTCTCTTGCCACCACAGTGGTACCTCCATGTCCTGTAGCTTCATGTATCTGTCTGATGATTATTCGATGCTCGGCCGTTGTGTTCCCCAGAATGAACATTCAAAGTCTGGCTAGCTCATCCACTTCCTGGTTGCCTTTGCACAGTTCTCCTGTTCCTTTTGTGTGTGCTTTCTGATGAATTGTTTGGATATCCATATTTGTCAAAATTTCATCTATCTTTTCCCACTGCTCGTTCTGTTCCAGTTGTTTATATTTGCCGTTCGTCCAACCATTAAGTTTCCAGAACACCAGTTCCTTCTCTAAGCCCTGCTATACGAAAAAGCTGTTGGTTACTATGGTTGCTTCCTGTAGCTGTCTCTGCTGGCACTCCTTTAACTCTTGCAATACTCCTTCAACTTCGGCGGTTTGTGCTGACCCGATAATAATTCCTTGTTTCTCCACCACTTTGTCTCCTGAATTTTTAAAAATGAATGCCCATCTGGCTTGCTCTCCGTCCTCCTTGATTTTACTACCATCAGTATATAACACCCAAGCATTTACCAACTCCGTTTTGCTAACCGGGTTTATCGAGTTTCTGTCCCTTTTTGATGTCATGAACAAACATTAAGTCATGGTTCAAGAGAATGGTTTCCCATCTCTCCCATCGTGCTGTGTTTGCGCCTTGCTGGCAAACTTGTCTCTTGGTTAACTCCTTCAACACCAAAAATTCAGCTGACAAGTTTTCAATTTCTGCTATTCTTTTTGTTATGGCTGCTAGACATTTCTCGAGGTCTGAAAAATGTTGTTCAGCCCTTGACCAATTTCCTGTCAGATGTTTGATAGGTGTCGGATTACTATGATTAGCAAGCACCATGCCATATCCGTTTGCATACAGATCTAATTTAATGCTCAAATCGTCCTCTTCATGTCTCTCCTCTAATGGCCCTGATGTTGCTACAGCTGTTTTTAACTGATCTAAACCCATCTGTGCTTCACTGGTCCACCTAAAAGCCCCTCTCAAAGTTTCATAAATGGGTTTAGCATAAAGACTAAAGTCTTTCACTATGGGCCTCAAATCCCCCCAAATTCCCATGATTTTCTGAACCCCGTTTCGCCAAACGGGCGCTGTGATCTCAGCAACTTTCTCTCTCATCCCGACACTAGTTTCCCTACCTTCCTTTGATACTCAATAACCTAAATAGTCAACTTCGCTCCTGCCAATCTGGCATTTCTTTAACCCTATTTTAAACCCTGCTTCACTAAGTGTTTTAATAATCTTGGTCACTCTCTCTACATGTGTTCCCTGATCGTCATCTCCAATGAATACATCATCAATATATACTAAGGCCAACTCGTCTTTAATCAGCTCCCTTATCATTGCCTGAAAGTGATTTGGGGAATTAACATATCCCTGTGGCAGTCTACAGTATACGTAATGTTTAGTGCCAAAGGTAAATGCTGTCTTCTCCCTGCTGTCTGAGTTTAATGGAACACTCCAGAATCCGTTTGCTAAATCTAAATTAGGTAAGTTTTGCCTGCCACCTTCTCCAATGTAGTTTGTTGATTTATCAAATACTATTTATCCTTTTTTGTGACCTTGTTTAACGCTTTGTAATTCATTACCATTCTAAATGTACCATCAGGCTTGCTGACTGCTTGAAGTGGGCTATTTGTCGAGGCATATGTGACCTCTTGAATAATCCCCTGCACTTCTAATTCCTTGATCGTTATCTCCAGCTCGCATTTGGCACCTCGGGTCAAAGGATATTGCTTTTGGGGCCTGTGTTGGCCTCCTTGAATTGTGTGTTGAAATTGTGTGCTGATTAACCCTGTGTCATTCTTTCCTATTGCTAGGTTTGCTCCCATTAACACCTCTTCCATCTTCCACCATGCCTCGTCACTTAATATACTTTTCTCCTTCTGTTTCCTTATTTCCTCCATGTTATCAATTGGTTTCAGTACCCTAATCCTCCCGGTATCTATCTTGATTAAATCTTTTCCTGCCATCAGATTCTCGTTTCCTGATACTGCAAGTAACTCGCCTAGTCTCACTTCGGGTCTAACATTTCTATTTCCTCAGACTCCGTCAATAATGTAATCCTTTCCTGTTGGATTTCCAGCTTTTTCCCCAACCATTGACACTTCAGCCCCTGTGTCCACTATAAATCTCTCTCCACTATATTCTACTTCTAAATCATCGTTTTCAGTTTCTGTGGTTTGATTTTGGATTGCCAGTTTTAGTGGAGAAGCCGCATCCGTTCAATTTGCACTGGGGCCTCCTCTGCCTCTACCTCTGAATCCCCCTCTGGAGGATCCCGAATGCCTCTCCGGTGGTTGATATCTGCTTTGATCAATTCTCCTCCGATCAGCCGCTCCTCTTCTCCTATCCTCAATGAACCTGTCTCTTTCTTCCCGACTGAGGGCCATAAACTGCTTCCTTGGTAAGTAATTTGGGTTTTGTGGCGGGGGTCGTCCTTGTGACCGTAGATTGTATCTGGGTTGTCGCATTGATGATTGAGCTAAGTTTTGTCCCTCGCTATCAGACATTTGTCTATTAGGGGGTCGGGTTTGAATGCTTCGAAATGTCATTCTGGGCAGCTGCTGTTCGTCTGTGTTCTCCTTTAGCTTGCTTATCCCGGATTGCCTTTCCGGCCAAATCAAATCTGACCAGCTCCTTCCCAATCTCTCTTTTGGAAGCTGTTAGCACTATTGCAGAGAACCTATTTCCACTTGGAATTCCCTCCGGAATCTGACCACTTCAGCTCCCTCTGCTTTAGTAATCTCATATATCTGATCAATATATGATGTGAGGTGTTCCCCTGCATATGCTGTATCTGTGATTTATTTCAATAACTTAGCTCTCTCATTCCCCAAATCCAATTCGTCTATTAAATCAGTCACTTCCCCTGTAACTATGTCTCCAACGGTATGTAGCTCAATCAGTTTCGTCGATTCATCGGACGCCCCTATTTTCCTTGCTAATTGTTTCACCCTCTGTGAATACTCAATTTGTGTCTCCCCACCTTTCTTTGGGCCTGCTGTCTTCATTACTGCTGCTGCTATTTTATACGGCACCATACCTCCCTGTCCTTCCTCTGGACCTGGTGTAAATGACCGGACTGTTTTCTCACCTCTAGAGAACGTTCTTAAAGGGGCGCTGTGAGGGGTTTCTCTCCTGTCGGGTTCCCTGCACCCTGATAAACTCATTTGTCGTTGTACTGGCACTTCTTCAAAGTACGGGGTATGATGCATAAAATCCTCCACCGGTCCCCCATATTCATTAGACATCGCCATCGGTATTTGCCCATTCCCTTGAGTAAAATCTACCCCGTTTACCTGAGTAGGGGCAGCTATCCTGGGTCTTGGGAGATTCTGTATCCTTTCTTGTGGTCGTAATGCTGCTGTTATCTGGCCCTGTGTTTCTATCCTGTTTCTCGCTCTATTCATGGCTCTCCCGAATGTGTCATACCCTTTGCTTATTTGCCAAATTTTCACTTTGGGAGTTACGTATGGTAACCCCAGCAGTTGTGTAGAGTCAATTTGTTGACTTCCTCCTAATATTTCTTCTATCGTAAGTCCCCTAGATATGACTTCTTTATTCCATCCTTCCTGATCTCTGCTGTGTACTTTTTACGCTACCGGATTATAGATATAATACGGTAATTCCTCATTTACTGGTTGATATATGGGAGGCTGCTGCTGCTTCCAGAAATCGCTGTAATCCCCTATGTCCACTGGTTTTGAATTCCTTCTATTCCCTGTTCTTTTTCTCGGTTTCATTTTTTCCTCATTCGCTGAAGAGGATGATGTTCCAATAAAGGGAGCGCAGCAATCCCAGCTATGCTTTGTTCTTCCTCACTTTCGTGTGGTTTAAAATAATCTATGAAAGCTCTTTCTTTATGTGAGTTAGATTGACTGGGCCAATTATCCTTTCTAAACTGTGCCAAATCTGGGTATTGATACTGGTATCCTTCTGGAAAATCCTCAAAGGGACTCTGGTTCTCTTGGTTATTTGGGACACTGGGCTGTATTTCATCTATCTCTGCCAGGGGTGATAGTACTTGGCTGAAGTGCTGTTCAAACCGCTGCCTTTGTCCTGCTGTGTCTAAAAGGACTTGTGGCCAGTGCTGTCTCCAAATCCTAATTATCTGACCCGTACTAACCGGTGGCGATATCGCACACCCCCTCATTATTGCTCTCAGTGATTCTCCTGAGTTATTTCGGAATATTCCGTCTCCTAACAATGTCATGTCCACATCTCTCCCCATGCTATGTCTTAGGATGTTTGAATTATCACTGACTCGTCTGCTGTAGTATACGCTTGTCCGAAATTGTCCAATGATACTACATGTATAATCTTTATCCCGTGGCCCAGGACTGTGGCTCTCGCTATCCCTTCTCTAAACTCCCCTCTTTCTGCTATTTCCTCATCCATTTTCTGCTGCAGCTCCGGATTTAACTTGTGCGCTAATACCCCCGATATTCCTGCTCCTAGTTTCCCCTCTTTATTGGAAGGATTGACCTGCACATTCTCTTTGGCATTCACAAAATCCCCTGCCACTAATTGTATTTGCTTTCCTCCTTGATGTAAGATTTTTTAAAGTTCCATCTGCTCCTTTTAAAACATAGAACATAGAACATAGAAAATACAGCACAGAACAGGCCCTTCGGCCCACGATGTTGTGCCGAACCTTTGTCCTAGATTAATCATAGATTATCATTGAATTTACAGTGCAGAAGGAGGCCATTCGGCCCTTTGAGTCTGCACCAGCTCTTGGAAAGAGCACCCTACCCAAACTCAACACCTCCACCCAACACCAAGGGCAATTTGGACATTAAGGGCAATTTATCATTGGCCAATTCACCTAACCCGCACATCTTTGGACTTTTCGCTTCTGTTTTCACGTAGCGCACTTGTTTGCAGCCCTACTGTTTTCTCAGTGCTATCTGATTCTAAAACTGACACCTCATCCTCCTCCATTTCTAACGTTTCATTGTTTTGCAACTGTTTTCTGTAATCTTTCGCCAGTTTTGGTCTATTTTTGTATTCACTAGGAATCGGAGTTATCTCTTTGATATTTTCCTGATCGAGAGTTTTAACCAGCCTAGAGCATACCCTGCCCACTTGAGCAGCTGCTTGCTTCTACTTGGGTCCGAACAGAATTAGTGATTCAGCTTTTTTCTCAAATGCAAATTTACACAATGCCTTAAGAATCCCGATCGTATCTTTATTCTGTAGGGCTTTAGGTACCCTAACAAAGAATGATATGTCTCCTTCCTGATAAATTGTTTTCTCCCAAGAGATCTTTTGCTTTTTAAAATTTTTTCCATTCCTGTTCCATTGCTCCATCTCTCTCGCCCGTATTCCAGGGCAAGAGTATTACCCTAATTGCCATTTTGCAGATCTTTTACTGTTTTAGTTTTTCTGTTCCCGACGGTCCCTTTCAGGTCGACTCTGAAATTAAGGGATAAGTACCCGTCGTGGGTACTTATCGCAAGGGTACCTAAGGCACTATCCTCCTGTGTTCGTTAAGGGTCAATTGATTGGTCCCCAAAGGTTTCTAGGCATCCCTATTTCTCCAGGTTTTACCCTCACAATCTGCCTGACTCCAAGGAGGATTTATTTTTGGCCTACGTCTACCAGTGCTGGATGCAGGACACTCGGTACTTGTTACTAAGCCGTCCTGCAGACTTTTACTCAGGGTTAGTATCTTCTAGTCTACTAACACTCGCACCCAACTCAGTTTTATGTCCCCTCGATCCACAGAATATCGTTCTAAGTCAATCACACATGACTTTCCAAACTAAACTCGGCCAATAAAGTTTGACTTACACATAGACTAAAAACTTCCAATATTTTAGCCTCTGTGCCGATGAGAAACTTCTAATATTCTAACCGTTATTTGGGAACTAGAAACTTCTAATATTCTATTCCCTGTGTAGGTCAGAAACTTCTAATATTCTAACCTCCACCCGCTTAACTAGAAACTTCTAATATTCTAGTCTCGCTCTGCTTAACTAGAAACTTCTAATATTCTAGCCTCGCTTCACCTAGAAACTTCTAATATTCTAGGCCTGGGTGCCATGGAGAACATAAAACAACCCACTGGGCGTAATTAACACATTGGGCGCCATGAATTGAAACCTCACCACTATTCTTAGAATTCCCCCGATACCAAAAAAGGGTCAAGATATTCTAAATGGTGAGCAGGGATTCTCACTCCCTGACTCCTATGCAGACTTAGGTGGGTGCTATTCAGGTCAAACTAGTGTTTCAAGTTATCCCCCGGCATAACCCATATCTTCATAGAAGAATTTTACCTACTTACCACTTAGTAGCTGACACACTGGTCCGGCTTGCTGAGTAGAGTAAAGTAAACTTTCTAATAATAATAATAACCACTCTTTCAGGTTATCAATTTAAACTTAACTTTATTTTCAAGTTAAAAAGATAAAAACTACTTTTACAGAAAGGTAAAAAAGATCTTTTCTTGTTTGGACCAGTTGTAAGACTTTCAAGTCTATCTTGACAATCAGTTTTCTTTAACTTCTGGTCTTCTGTTCGATTCTCTGGGCTGCTCGATCTTCAGATGCTGCTTGTCCCATCACCGAGGAAGATTGTCTTTTCTGCTCACTTTTCAGAGTTTCTATAGCAATTTGTGCAGCCTGACTTTTACAAATGACACCCTTCTGCTGTTTGAGCCGAACAGTTGAAGGTTAGTTTCTATCGGTTAGAAGCGTGGCGCCTTTCCAACAGCGCGGCTTCATTCCACCAGCTCGCCATTACTTACTTTGAACTTGCTCACTTTGCTTGACATGTGATAAATTTATCTGTGTCTTCGTCAGTACTCTTTCAGATTTATGTCTTTTTTTAATGATTCTTTCAGACTCAACCCGGGTAATCTTTGGGTTAAGCTAATGTCATGTTCAGGTTACCCCCTTTGACTATCCTTATCTGGCTCGGCAATTTTCTAAAAGCTTTTAACGTCAAAATGGTGTATGTTGTAGTGTAACCTTGTCACGTTCTAGTTTTCTTTATTTGTAAATCAGTTGTCTCATCTTATTACTGGTGTCAGCAAGTTTTCACAATTAACAGTTGTTCCTTATTCTAAACTTTAGATTCTGGCTGTTTTTCTTAATTGTTCAATAAAATAATTCATTGCTTAAAGAATTGTGAAATACTGTTCCCTTTCATATAACTTAAGAATTTAAGTCGATCAAATGACTTTTTTAACTTGTAAATCAGAATGAATTATTCCTATCTGTTTTCCTCCCCATCTGTGAAGCTGTCTGCATTTCAATCAAGCTGCTGCTTTTAACCCCTTGTGGGACTTTTCCCTTTCATTAAAAGTCTCGGGCATTCTCAGTGTTACTTTCATGTTTCAAATGTCATATTCTTCCAATTTTTCATTACACACTTTCTCGAATGCCTTCTGGAATTCTAAGTGCAGTGCATTCACCGATTCCCTTGTATCTACAGCACATGTGACTCCTCAAAGAAATCCAATAAATCGGTTAAACATGATTAACCTTTCACAAAACCATCTTCACTCTGCCTGATTTCTGTTAATATTTCCAAGTACTCTGCTATAACATATTTAATAGTGGCTTCTAACATTTTCTCTTTGACTAACTAGCCTGTAGTTTCCTACTTTCTGTCTCCCTACCGTTTTGAATAAAGGAAATACATTTTCTACTTTTCCAATCTAGTGGAACCTTCCCTGAGCCTCGGGAACTTTGGAAAATTAAAACCAATGCATCAACTATCTCATTAGCCACTTCTTTCAAGACCTTAGGGTGAAGTCCGTCCGGATCACGGGATGTTCCAGTCTAATATTTTTGAAACACTTGAGTCGAAAGCAGATTGTCCATTCATGAATGAGACAGAGTCTATTAAAAAATTGCTTCCAGGTAAATCAATTTCCATTCCAAAGCTCGATGAAGTCAAAAGGGCAATGAAAGTACCAGAAATTGATATATTTTTAAATGGTTTTTGTGGTGGTATGTATTAGGGGTAGTATGGTACCTGTGATGCCGAGAGGATTTTGGTAGACAGACACTGGGTCCTGGTTGGATCTGCTGCCTGCTGGCTCCACCCAGTAAGGCGGAGCATAAGAGCCCAGGTTCTCCCAGCAGCCGCATTCTGTAGCTGAGCTGCTGGGGAACAAGTCTTGCTTAATAAAGCCTCGATTGACTTCATCACTTCTCGACTCGTGAGTAATTGGTTGCGCCACAATTTATTAAGCAGACTTAAAAAAACTATGGAGCTCCGGATCGCCCCGAAGTGTCTGCGAATCAGCCTCCATGCAGCAAACTCAGCGGCCGTATTTAAACACTGGCTAGCATGCTTCGAAGGATACCTCCGGACGGCCCCCGGCCGGACCACGGAAGACCAGAAAATGCAGGTCCTGCATTCCAGAGTGAGCCTGGAGATCTACACGTTCATCGAAGACGTGGAGGATTTCCCGACCGCGCTCACCATGCTGAAAGGGGCCTACATTCGGCCCATAAACCAAGTCTACGCACGCCACCAACTCGCGATGAGACGGCAAATCCCCGGAGAATCGCTGGACGAGTTCTACAGCGCGCTGCTGATATTGGGAAGGAACTGCAACTGCCCGTCGATGAGCGCAAACGAACATACGGAGCTCCTAATCAGGGATGCTTTTGTGGCAGGTATGACTTCTTCTCAAATTCGCCAGAGACTGTTAGAGAGAGACTCGTTAGGACTCACAGAGGCACGGGCCCTTGCGGCCTCCCTCGATGTGGCCTCACAAAATGCCCGTGCCTACGGCCCCGACCGTGCGGCAGCCCCTTGGGCTCCGTGGACCCCCGTTGCGACCGACTCCCCGGCACCCCCCACCGCTCCGCAAGCCTGCGCAGCCAGAGTACCAGACTATCCGGGTGGGCCCCGCTGCTATTTTTGAGGGCAGGCGAAACACCCCCGGCAGCGCTGCCCGGCCCACTCGGCCATCTGTAAAAGCTGCGGTAAAAAGGGGCACCACTCAGCGGTGTGCCAGTCCCGGGGGGTCGCCGCAATCTCCGGGGGAGAACGGGGACAGCAGACTCAACCCCCACAACGATCCATGTGCGGCTAGCGGGCGCCGACATTTTGGGTCCCGGACGCCACGCGGGGAGGATGGGCACCGCCATCTTGTGACCCCCCCGGCCACGTGCGATCCATGGGCGCAGCTATTTTGTCCGCCCCTGACCGCGTGCGATCCATGGACGCCGCCATCTTGGCTGATAGCCAAGGACCCCAGCATAGACGGCTCCACGGGGTCTGAAGAAAACGCCCCGATGCAACAACCACGACTGGGCGCCGCCATCTTGTCCACCCCAAGATCATCAGGCGCCACCATCTTATCTTCCCCACGGCACATTTGCACCACCATTGTTCCAGGGCCCGTGCCCCCCGGGCACCCCATCATTCGACACCAGCGACGACCAGCCACGACTCGCCTCGGTCACGATCGACCAGTCTCGCCCGCACAATCTAGCCACCGCCTTGACAAGCGTGAAGATCGATGGGCACAAGACCTCTTGCCTGCTGGACTCCGGGAGCACCGAAAACTTCATTCAGATACGGTAAGGCGCTGCTCCCTTGCGGTACACCCCGCCAATCAAAGAATCTCCCTGGCCTCCGGATCCCACTCCGTGGCGATCCGGGGGTACTGCATAGTCACACTCACAGTCCAGGGTGTAGAATTCAGCGGCTTCCGCCTCTACATCCTCCGCAACCTCTGCGCTGCCCTGCTACTCAGCCTGGACTTCCAGTGTAACCTCCAGAGCCTAACCTTGAAATTCGGCGGGCTCCTACCACCCCATACTGTATGCGGCCTCGCGACCCTAAAGGTCGACCCACCTTCCCTATTCGCAAACCTAACCCCGGATTGCAAACCCGTCGCCACCAGGAGCAGACGGTACAGCAACCAGGACAGGACCTTCATCTGGTCCGAGGTCCAGCGGCTGCTTCGGGAAGGCATCATCGAGGCCAGCAACAGCCCCTGGAGAGCCCAAGTGGTAGTGGTGAATACTGAGGCGAAACACAGAATGGTCGTGGACTACAGCCAGACTGTCAATAGGTACACGCAGCTCGACAAGTACCCCCTCCCACGTATATCTGATATGGTCAATCAGATTGCACAGTACCGGGTCTTCTGAACTGTAGACCTCAAATCCGCCTACCACCAGCTCCCCATCCGTAAGGCGGACCGCCCATACACTGCCTTCGAGGCAGATGGCCGCCTCTACCATTTTCTCAGGGTTCCCTTCGGCGTCACCAATGGGTCTTGGTCTTCCAAAGGGAGATGGACCGAATGGTCGACCAGTACGGGTTGCGGGCCACCTTCCCGTACCTAGACAATGTCACCATCTGCAGCCACGATCAGCAGGACTGCGATGCCAACCTTGCCAAATTTCTCCACACCGCCACTCTCCTAAACCACACCTATAACAAGGAGAAGTGCGTATTCAGCACAAACCGCTTAGCCATCCTCTGCTATGTGGTCCAGACCGGGGTTCTGGGCCCCGATCCCGTCCGCATAAGCCCCCTCATGGAGCTCCCCTTCCCCACTGCCCCAAGTCCCTCAAACGCTGCCTGGGGTTCTTTTCATACTACACCCAGTGGGTCCCAAACTACGCGGACAAGGCCCGCCCACTCATCCAGTCCACCCTTTTCCCCCTGACGGCCGAGGCTCAACATGCCTTCAACCTTTTAGAGCCGATATCGCCAAGGCCGCGATGCACGCAGTCGACGAGATGCTGCCCTTTCAAGTGGAGAGCGACGCATCAGACATCGCCCTCGCCGCCACGCTCAATCAGACAGGCAGGCCTGTGGCATTCTTTTCCCGCACCCTTCATGCCTCTGAAATTCGGCACTCCTCCGTCTGAAAAGAGGCCCAAGCTATCGTTGAAGCTGTGCGGCATTGGAGGCATTACCTGGCCATCAGGAGATTCACTCTCCTCTCTGACCAACGGTCGGTAGCCTTCAAGCTGCGTATACCTGTTGATGGTCTGGCTATAATCGATGACCATCCTATGCTTCTCCCCGGTCTTTACAACCACTACTTGAACTCGCCAGGGACTGTTGCTAGCCTCAATGACATCTTCCCTCAGTAATCATTGGACCTCCGACCTAATAAAGGTCCGGTCCTGGGCTCTGTACCGTCTGCTCCTGGTGGCAACGGGCTTGCAATCCGGGGTGAGGTTCGCAAACAGGGTCGCGAGGCTGCAGACAGTGAGGGGGGGGGGGGTTATATGGCCGCGGCATTTAAAGGTTAAGCTTTGGAGGTGGCATTGAAAATCTAATCCTAGGAGTGTGGCAGCGCAGACGTGGGGAAGGATGTAGAGCCGGTAATTCTTAAACTCCCTTCCCTGGACCGTGAGGTTCGCTATGCAGAACCCCTTGATCTCCACTGAATGAGACCCGGAGGCCAGGGAGATTTTTTGGTTAACTGGCTGAACGGGGAGAGAACAGTGCCTTACCGTGCTGGGGTGTATGAAGCTCTCTGTGCTCCCAGAGTCGATCACACAGGCTGTTTCATGCCCATTGATGAGCACGGTCGTCGTTGCAGTCGAGAGTGTTCAGGGCTGAGACTGGTCCAGGGTCACCGAGGCTAGTCGTGGCAGAAGTTGGATGTTCTCCTCGGGTGGTGTGTGGTCATCCGAGTCGGGGTCCTGAGAGTCCAGCCAAGATGGCGGCGCCCACTGGTCGCACATGGCTGGGGGTGCACAAGATGGCGGCGCCCATCCATCCCACGTGGTGTCCGAGAGACAACATGGCAGCGCAAGGAGGCCACAAGTGGCCCTGGAGGAGGAGGATGGTGGCGCCCGCTGGCCGCACGTGGCCCGTGGAGAGGGTTGTGGTGGCAGTCCCGATTCGCCTCCAGAGACCGCAGCGACCGCCCGGGCCCGGGCCTGGCATATCGCCACGAAGTGGCCTTTTTTGCCACATCCTTTGCAGAGGGATGAGCGGGCCGGACAGCGCTGTCAGGGGTGCTTGGCTTGCCCGCAAAAACAGCAGCCGGGCACCCTGGGGTTGCCTGGCAGTTTCGCAGCACAAGCTTGTGGGGGGATGGGGGATGCATCGGAGTCGGTCGCGGGGTGGGGGGTTCCACGCTGCCCAAGGGGCTGCCGCGCAGTCAGGGATGTAAGCACGGGCATTTCGGGAGGCCACATCCAGGGAGCTAGCAAGGGCCCGTGCCTCCTTGAGGCCTAGTGAATCTTTCTCCAGCAATCGCTGGCGGATTTGGGAGGACAGCTTCCCTGCAACAAATGCGTCCCGGATGAAAAGTTCTGTGTGGTCGCTCGCCGAAACTTGCGGGCAGTTACAGTTCCTCCCCAACACCAGGAGTGCAGGTACAACTCCTCCAGCGATTCCCCAGGGATTTGTCGTCTCGTCGCTAGTAGATGTCGGACGTAGACCTGGTTTACAGGGCGAATATAGTGTCCTTTCAGCAGATTCATTGCGGCCTCGAAATCGTCCGCGTCCTCGATGAGAGTGTAGGTCTCTGGGCTCACCCTCGAGTGCAGAACTTGTATTTTCTGGTCCTTTGTGGGTGTAATTGTGGCCGTCCTGAGATATCCATTGAAGCATGCCAGCCAGTGCTTGAAGGTTGCCGCTGAGTTTGCCGCGTGGGGGCTGAGTTGCAGACACTCCGGCTTAATTCGGAGCTCCATCCTTTAAAATCTATTATAATAAATTGATGCTCGATCAATAACTCCAGAAGCGGGTTTGGAGACAATTGAAGGCTTTATTGCACTGGATGTTTCCCCCAGCAGCGCAGGTACAGAAGGCAGCTGCTGGGGCGACACGGGCTCTTATACTCCGCCTTATTGGGCGGAACCAGCAGGCAGGCTTAACCAATGAAAACAGTACCCCATACACCAATGGTCTTACAGCATTACAGGGCACCGTAATACGTCTAATACCGACTACCACAGCGTTCCTCAAAAAAGTGAATGCAGTGATCTCGGGATTTGTTCGGGCGGAAAATCCCCGCAGATGAAGAAGGTACTGCTGAAGTGGGGGTTGGGAGGCTGGCTCTTCCAACTCTCATTAATTACTACTGGGCGGCGAATATTGCGATGGTCAGGAAATGGGTAGTGGGGGAGGGGTCAGTTTGAGAGCAGGTGGAGGCGGCCTCATGTAAGGACACGAGTTTGGGGGCATTGTTAATGGCATTTCTGCCATTCTCGCCGACTCGATACTCCACAAGCCCGGTAGTAATGACAGCCCTGAGAGTGTGGGGACAGTGGAGACAGCACATGGGGTTGGAGGGGCGTCGGTATGGCCACTAATATGTGATAACCACCGGGTCTCGCCCAGGGGGGTCTGATGGGGGGTTTTGGAGGTGGTAGCGGGCGGGGATCAAGAGATTTGGGGATCAGCTTATTGATGAGAGTTTCCCGAGCTTGGAGGAGCTGGAGGAGGAGTTTGAGTTGCCAGGTGGGAATGGGTTCCGGTATCTGCAAGTGAGGGATTTTGTGCGGAGGCAGGTCTCGACCTTCCAGCACCTGCCGCACCAGGGTCTGCAGGATAAGGTGATGTCGAGAGGAGTAGGAGAGGGGAAGGTCTCAGAGATCTATAAGGAACTGATGGAGTGGGAGGGAGCCCCAATAGGGGAGGTGAAGAGAAAGTAGGAAGAAGAGCTGGGTGTGGAGTTGGGGGCTGGATTATGGGAGGAAACCCTGAGGAGAGTTAATGCATCCTCGTCGTGCACCAGGCTCAATCTGATACAATTCAAGGTGGTCCACAGGGCACACATGACTGGCCCGGATGAGCAGGTTCTTTGACGGGGTGGAGAATAGATGTGGGCGCTGTGCGGGGGGGTCCTGCAAACCACGTTCATATGTTTTGGGCATGTCATAGGCTGAGGGGTTTCTGGCAGGGATTTGCTGATATCATGTCTGAGGTCTTAAAAGCGTGGGTGGTGCCGAGTTTAGAGGTGCTGATCTTTGGTGTTTCAGAAGACCCGGAGCCCAGGGGGTGAGAGAGGCCGACGTCCTGGCCTTTGCCTCCCTGGTGGCCAGGAGACGGACCTTACTAGGATGGAGGGACTCAGAGTGTGGGTTACCAAAATGGCGGGGTTTCTCAGACTCTCGAAAATTTAATTTGTCTTGAGGGGTTCGTTGCAGGGAGGTGGCAGGTTCATCGACTTCTTTGAGAAAAATTAAGCTGTCAGCAGGGGGGCAATGGGCTGAAAGGGGTGGGGAAGGGGAGTCATGGGAAAGACGAGTGAGGGCAGGAGAACCTATGGGGGGGATGCTGGGGAAGATGGCACTGTTTATGTAAGCCATGTTGGCTGGGGTGAGTGCTATATATAGTTGGGTATATTGTTGCGTTTTATTCTTGTTGAAATCTGATGTTTAAAATTGTTAAAATTATAAATGCCTCAGTAATATATTTTCTTTAAAAAATCTATGTGACAGTATCAATGCTCAGGACTGAAAGCGCAGTGCTGATTAGTAACCACATAAATGACATACAACTTAGATGACAGTTTAATAAGGTGGTTTTAGCTACACCAGGCATTTGTACAAGGTTGGAACATTGCGCCTGCCCAATTGCTGCAACGGTCTTGGCACTATCTGCGACTTAAAGATTGCAGATTGAAGAATGGGTGTGAAGGGCCACTTTGTTACTGTACTACAGCAATATTTCTTCAAGACAATGCTTTTTGCATCATCTGAGTATCATGGTCATTCAGTCCAAACCTAGATATAAAATAGAAAACATCATTGCAATTATAGTTCCCTTGAAGCAATCCAGAAGATTATCCAGTAAGTAGTTGAAGTACCAGATCAGAAGTTCCCAGATAATAATAATAATAATAATAGCTTATTATCACAAGTAGGCTTCAATGAAGTTACTGTGAAAAGCTCCTAGTTGCCACATTCCAGCGCCTGTTCGGGGAGGAGCTATAGCTGCAACCAGTGTTTGAGTTCACACCGCGGCATGGCAATTGACCTTGGGGTCTAAGTGAGGGAGGGGACAATTCTAGCTCTTGGTCATTATCCAGTGATCCTGTTGCAAGTGTATGATTGTGGATGAGGAAAACATTGTTCCTGCTGCCATGCCTCCCATAGTCCTGTAATCACCTACACCCACTGTCAAAGTTCAGAAAAGGCTACCTTTCTCACACCAGAGGGCGCCTGGCACCTGTGAAACCATTCCCCAGGCTCCAGAAGCTGAGAAGAAAATAAGTGGGGAAAAACCTTTTAAGAATAGTCACCACAATAGTCACCTCCTCCACAATAGTCCTCAATACCGGGTCCCCGCAAAGCTGCATACTTAGTTCCCTACTCTACTCCCTGTACACACACGACTGTGTGGCAAAATTTGGTTCCACCTCCATCTACAAGTTTGCTGACGATACGACCATAATGGGCTGGATCTCGAATAACGACGAGTCAGAATACAGGAGGGAGTTAGAGAACTTAGTGGAGTGGTGCAGCGACAGCAATCTATCCCTCAATGCCAGCAAAACTAAAGAGCTGGTAATTGACTTCAGGAAGCAAAGTACTGTACACACCCCTGTCAACAACAACGGGGCCGAGGTGGAGATGGTTAACAGCTTCAAATTCCGAGGGGTACACATCGCCAAAAATCTGTCCTGGTCCACCCACGTCAACGCTACCACCAAGAAAGCGCCTGTACTACCTCAAGAGACTAAGGAAATTCGGCGTGTCCACATTAACTCTTACCAACTTTCACAGATGCACCTCTGTTGCCCTATTATGTATTTTCTTTTCATGTACTTAATGATCTGTTGAGCTGCTCGCAGAAAAATACTTTGTCACGTCCTCAGTACACGTGACAATCAACAAAATCCAAATTCAAATCCAATAGTGCAGAGACAAGGGTGGCAACAAAACAACTTGGAAAAAATATGAAAATATTTTTTTGGCCAGAGTGCAGTCGCAGAGTGCAAAAAATAAAATAAAGCTCCCATGCAGACTCTGAAATCCCACTGTGGTGCCCTGGTGTAACTTTTTTTTGAAAATATTTTTATTCAGCACTTTTTACATCTATACACAGAATGTCAGAAGAACAACACATCAACCCAAACAAATAACCACAGATCCCCGCCCCCCCCGATACCAACACCCCACCACATCACATCCCGTCTTCCCCATTTTAACCCCCTTACACATCCCTCCAAAGTCTCCCTCCCCATTGTTGACCCCTCAAATCTTCTTTGAAAAAATCAATGTACGGTTTCCACCTCCAGGTGAACCCCTCTACTGACCCCCGCAGAGCGAACTTGACCTCCTCCAACCTCAGGAATTCCGTCAAGTCGCTCCCCCACACCCCTGCCTTCGGCCGCTCCAAGATCCGCCTGATGTGTTGGGTAGGCTGGGTCGATGTGGACTGCACTTGATGAAGTGTAGCGAGAGACAGACCTCCAACACTTGATAAGATGCAACACGATTTTATTTAACATCTAAACTAATATACATGTTCAACTGTGGGTTGACACAATGCTGACTTGACTGGAGACCTGATACTAGCCTAACCAGACTTACTAGCTACCACATGGTGTTTGCACTGATCAGCTCACTAACTCTGACTGTCTCAGAGGCTGGGTCCCGAGAGAGCGGGAAAACTGGTGCCCTCTGGCTTTATAGTGGTCGTGTCCTGTCTGGTGATTGGCTGCTCTGGTCTGTTTGCTTACTGATCATCCTGTGTGTCACTCACTGCCTTTCTAAACTCCATTATATACATAGATGTATACTATGACACCGCCAACTTAACAAACTCCGTCTCCGGGTTATCAGGGAGGCAAAGGCCAAAACATCGGCCTCTCTCTCCCTCTGGTCTCCTGGTCTTCCGACACACCAAATATCTTCTCCTCCACCTGCGAAACCACCCCCACACCCAGTAACTCGGACACCACGTCCGAGAACCGCTGCCAGATCTCCCTCAGTCTAGGACATGCCCACTCACCGCCTACACCTATCTTCTACCTCCGCAAAAAAGCCTGCTCATCCTGGCCACCATCATGTGGGCCCACTGCACCACTTTAAACTGGATGAGGCTTAACCTCGCACACGATGAGGACGTGTTCACCCTCTGCAAGGCCTCTTCCCACGTCCCAGCCCGCACCTCCCCACCGAGCTCCTCCTCCCACTTGTGATTAATATCCTCCAGCCGAGCGCCCTCCTTCTCCATCAATTCCTTATAAATATCCAACACCTTCCACTCCCCTATTGCATCCCCCGATAATGGCTTATCCTGCAGGCCCAGAAAGGATGGCCTCTCTCATGAAATCCCGTATCTGCAGGAACCTAAAGCCATTCCCCTTGGGCAACTCATAATTCCTCCAACTCCTCCAGCCCTGCGAATTTGCCCCCTGTAGCGCACATATAAACAAGTTCCTAAAATACTCATGATGCATGATCAATGACGACTAAAGCAAGGTTGTAGTCCAACTGAAGGCTTTAATAAGCTAGATGTTTCCCCCAGCAGCTCAAGTACAGAATGAAGGCTGCTGGGGCGGCACGGGCTCTTATACCCCACCTAGCAGGGTGGAGCTACCATACATCCTAACCAATAGAAAGCTCCAGTCAATCAGGTACCGTAATACCTCTAATACCACATTCACACCCTGTTAAAAAGAAGTCTGGCGTCCGACTTCCGGTTGCGGCAGGGATGAGCTAGCCGCACGTTTCGGCGGCTCCAGCTCCGACGGAACTTCGGGCTCTTTTAAGAGCCCCAACGGGGACTTGGACGGTCGTAAAACCCGGTGCGAGGCGCAAGGGAAGGGAGTCCCCCCCGAACGACGGAGGGAAAAACCGGCGGCGGCGGCTGCAGCCCGAAGGATCTGTAGCCAGAAGGTCAGAGGGAGTGGAGCAAAATGGCGGCGGAGAAACCACAGGTGACATGGGGGCCTGAGCAGGACGAGGTGGTGAGACGGTGCGTGGACCTGATGAAGAAGGAGGTAATGACCCTGTTGTTACAGGCAATTGAGGGGCTTAAGGAGACTTTAAAGACCCAGGAGACTGAACTTCGCGTGGTGGAGCAGAAGGTATCAGGTATTGAGGACAAGGTCCTGGTCCTGGCGGTCAAGACTCAGACGCACGAGGCACTTCATAAAAAGTGTGCTGATAGGATTGAGGCCCTTGAAAATAGAGCGCGAAGGAAGAACCTCAGGATACTAGGTCTCCCGGAGGGTGTGGAAGGAGTGGACTGTGGAGCGTACACAAGTAAGATGCTGAGCTCACTGATGGGTGCTGAGGCCCCTGCGGGCCCCATGGAGGTGGAGTGGGCAAATCGGATCCCGGCGAGAAGACCAAAAGCGGGAGAACCACCGAGGGCGATAATCGTGCGATTCTACCGCCTTAAGGACAGAGAAGAGGTCCTGAGATGGGCTAAAAAGGTGCGGAGTAGCAGATGGGAGAATGCGGTGGTAAGGATCTACCAGGATTGGAGTGCGGAGGTGGCGAGAAGGAGGGCGAGCTTCAACCGAGCCAAAGAGGTTTTGCACAAAAGGAAGGTGAAGTTTGGGATGCTGCAGCCGGCAAGACTATGGGTCACGCATCAGGAGAGACACTATTATTTTGAGACGGCGGAGGAAGCATGGTCCTTCATCAATGAAGAGAAACTGGACCGGAACTGAGGGATAGATGCTGCAGGGAACTGTTATTGTTGTTATTATTGTTTTTGTTAATGGGATGATGAAAGTTAATCGAGAAGTAAACAGGAAAGGGGGGGGACACTGGGGAAATGTGGGCGCCAGTGAGGGGGGAGAGGCGGGACATAGTCAGAGAATGGGGAAGGAGAGGGGGAGGGGAAAGGGAGCTGCGCCATAAGAGGCGGATCAGGTAAAGGGATGTTCCCGCGCCAGAAAGAATAAGGCGGGAAAACAGGCGCAAGGCGGATGGGAGTTCCCTCACACCGGGGGGCCCGAGGAGCGAGCAGGAGTAGCCGGGGTCAGTTGAAGTCAGCTGACTTATGGAAGTGATATGGGGGGAGCAATCAAGCTAGATAGGGATCGAGCGGGGGAGCGGGGGGGGGACAACTGGGTTGCTGCTGCGGAAATCCAAAAGGAAATGGCTAAAGAGAGGGTGGTCGGGGGCGGAATGCGACGCTGGGGAGCGAGCGGGAGCGCGGAGGCAGGATATGGGACTGGCCTAGAGAAGGTAATGGCTAGTCGACACGGGAGGGGGGCAGGTAGCCCCCCAGTGAGGCTGATCACGTGGAACATGAGAGGCCTGAATGGACCGATAAAAAGGGCCCGAGTGCTCGCACATTTGAAAGGACTAAGGGCAGACGTGGTTATGCTCCAAGAGACGCACCTAAAGGTGGCGGACCAAGTTAGGCTAAGGAAAGGATGAGTGGGACAGGTGTTCCAATCAGGACAGGACGCAAAGAACAGAGGGGTGGCCATTTTGGTTGGGAAACGGGTAGCATTTGAAGCAAAGAACATCGTAGCAGATAGTGGACATAGATATGTAATGGTGAGTGGTAGGCTGGAGGGAATGGAGGTCGTGTTGGTTAATGTGTATGCCCCAAATTGGGACGATGCGGGGTTCATGTGACGGATGCTGGGGCGTATTCCGGACCTGGAGGCAGGAAATTTGATTTTAGGAGGGGACTTCAATACGGTGCTGGACCCGGGGCTAGATAGATCCAGCTCAAGGACTGGAAGAAGGCCGGCAGCGGCCAAGGTACTTAAGGGGTTTATGGACCAAATGGGGGGAGTGGATCCATGGCGATTTCTTAGACCCAGGGCTAGGGAGTATTCCTTCTTCTCCCACGTCCATAAAGTGTACTCCCGGATAGATTTTTTTGTTTTAGGAAGGTCGTTGATCTCTAGGGTGGAAGAAGCTGAATACTCAGCCATAGCAGTTTCGGATCATGCCCCACATTGGGTGGACCTGGAAGTAGGAGAGGACAGGGAGCAGAGAACACTCTGGCGATTAGATGTGGGACTGATGGCAGATGAGGGAGTGTGTGCAAGAGTGAGGGGGTGCATCGAGAGATACCTGGAGGTCACTGACGACGGCGAGGTCCCTGTGGGAGTGGTCTGGGAAGCACGAAAAGCGGTGGTCAGAGGAGAGCTGATTTCTATTGGGGCCCACAAAAGGAAAACAGAGGCCAATAAAAATCCGGTCCTGGGCACTGTACCGTCTGCTCCTGGTGGCGACGGGTTTGCAATCTGGGGTGAGGTTCGCAAACAGGGAAGGCGGGTCGACCTTAAGGGTCGCGAGGCCGCAGACAGTAAGGGGGGGTATAGGGCCGCCGAATTTGAAGGTTAGACTTTGGAGGATTCACTGGAAGTCTAAACACAGGAGTGTAGCTGCGCAGAGGTGGGGAAGGACGTAGAGACGGAAATTTTTGAACTCCCTTCCCTGGACTGTGAGGTTCGCTACACAAAACCCCTATATCTCCACCGAGTGTGAACCGGAGGTCAGGGAGATTTTTTGATTAACGGGGTGGATGAGGAGAGAACAGCGCCTTACCGTGTCAGGGTGTATGAAGCTCTCCGTGCTCCCAGAGTCGATTAGGCAGGACGTCTCGTACCCGTTGATGAATACAGTCGATGAGTTAGCTGCTCTGAGTTTGGGGTTCACGATGAGTTAGCTGCTCTGAGTTTGGGGTTCACTGTGAGTTAGTTGCTCTGAGTTTGGGGTTCACCGTGAGTTAGCTGCTCTGAGTTTGGGGTGCACTGTGAGTTAGTTGCTCTGAGTCTGGGGTTCACTGTGAGTTAGTTACTGTGAGTTTGGTGTTCACCATGAGTTAGTTGCTCTGAGTTTCAGGTTCACTGTGGGTTAGCTGTTCTGAGTTTGGGGTTCACGGTGAGTTAGTAGTTCTGAGTTTGGGGTTCACTGTAAGTTAGCTGCTCTGAGTTTGGGGTTCACTGTGATTAAGTTGCTCTGAGTTTGGGGTTCAGTGTGAATTAGCTGCTCTGAGTTTGGGGTTCACTGTGAGGTAGCTGCTCTCAGTTTGGGGTTCACTGTGAGTTAGTTGCTCTCAGTTTGGGGTTCAGTGTGAGTTAGGTGATCTGAGTTTGGGTTCCACTGTGATTTAGTTGCTCTGAGTTTGGGGATCACTGTGAGTTAGTTGCTCTGAGTTCGGGGTTCACTGTGAGTTACCTGCCTGTGTTTTGGGTTCACTGTGAGTTAACTGCTCTACGTTTGGGGATCACGATGAGTTCGCTGCTCTGAGTTTGAGGTTCACGATGTGTTAGTTGCTCAGAGTTTGGGGTTCACTGTGAGACAGCTGCTCTGAGTTTGGGTTTCACTCTGAGTTAGTTGCTCTGAATTTGGGGTTCACTGTGATTCAGTTGCTCTGAGTTTGGGGTTCACTGTGATTTAGTTGCTCTGCGTTTGGGGTTCACTGAGTTAGTTGCTCGGAGTTTGCGGTTCACTGTGAATTAGCTGCTCTGAGTTTGGGGTTCGCTGTGAGTTAGTTGCTCTGAGTTTGGGGGTCACTGAGGTGCTCTGAATTTGGCGTACACCGTGAGTTAGCTGCTCTAAGTTTGGGGTTGTATGTGAGTTAGTTGCTCTGAGTTTGGGGTTCATTGTGAGTTAGTTGCTCTGAGTGTTGGGTTCACTGTGATTCAGTTGCTCTGAGTTTGGGCTTCACTGTGAGTGAGTTACTGTGAGTTTGGGGTTCACTGTGAATTAGCTGCACTGAGTTTGGGGTTCACAGTGAGTTAGTTGCTCTGAGTTTGGGTTTCACTGTGAGTTAGTTGCTCTGAGTTTGGGGCTCACTGTGAGTTAGCTGCTCGGAGTTTGGGGTTCACTGAGTTGCTCTGAGTTTGGAGTTCACAGTGCGTTAGCTGCTCTGAGTTTGGGGATCGCCGTCAGTTAGTTGCTCTGAGTTTGGGGTTCACTGTGAGTTAGCTGCTCCTAATTTGCGGTTCACTGTGATTTAGTTGCTCTGAGTTTGGGTTCACTGAGAATTAGCTGCTCTGAATTTGGAGTTCACTGTGAGTTAGTTGCTCTGAGTTTGGGTGTCACTGTGAGTTAGCTGCTCTGAGATTGGGGTTCACTGTGGGTTAGTTGCTAGGAGTTTGGTGTTCACTGTGATTTAGTTGCTCTGAGTTTGGGGTTCACTGAGTTAGTTGCTCTGAGTTTGGGGTTCACTGTGAGTTAGTTGCTCTGAGTTTGGGGTACGCAGTGAGTTAGTTGCTCTGTGTTTGGGGTTCACTGAGTTGCTCTGAGTTTGGGGTTCACAGTGCGTTAGCTGCTTGGAGTTTTGGCTTCACAGTGAGTTAGCTGCTCTGAGTTTGGGGATCACAGTCAGATAGTTGCTCTGAGTTTGAGGTTCACTGTGAGTTAGCTGCTCCTAATTTGCGGTTCACTGTGATTTAGTTGCTCTGAGTTTGGGGTTCACTGAGTTAGTTGCTCTGGGTTTGGGTTCACTGTGAGTTAGCTGCTCTGAGTTTGGGGTTCAGTGTGAGATATTTGCTCTGAGTTTGGGATTCACTGTGAGATAGCAGCTCTGAGTTTGGTGTTCACTGTGTTTCAGTTGCTCTGAGTTTGGGGTTCACTGTGAGTTAGCTGCTCTGAGTTTGGGGTTCACTGTGAGTTAGCAGCTCTGAGTTTGGTGATCACTGTGAGTTAGCTGCTCTGAGTTCGGGATTCACCGTGATTTAGCAGCTCTGAGTTTGGTGTTCACTCTGATTTAGTTGCTCTGAGTTTGGGGTTCAGTGTGAGGTAGTTGCTCTCTGTTTGGGGTTCACTGTGAGTAAGCTGTTCAGAGTTTGGGGTTCACTGTGAGTTAGCTACTCTGAGTTTGGGTTCCACTGTGAGTGAGTTACTCTGAGTTTGGGGTTCACTGTGAGGTAGTTGCTCTGAGTTTGGGGTCCACTGTGAGTTAGTTTCTCTGAGTTTGGGGTTCACTGAGTTGCTCTGAGTTTGGGGTTCAGTGTGAGGTAGTTGCTCTGTGTTTGGGGTTCACTGTGAGTTAGCTGCTCTGAGTTTGGGGCTCACTGAGTTAGTTGCTCAGAGTTTGGGGTTCACTGTGAATTAGCTGCTCTGAGTTTGGGGTTCGCTGTGAGTTAGTTGCTCTGAGTTTGGGGGTCACTGAGGTGCTCTGAATTTGGCGTACACCATGAGTTAGCTGCTCTAAGTTTGGGGTTGTATGTGAGTTAGTTGCTCTGAATTAGGGGTTCACTGTGAGTTAGTTGCTCTGAGTGTGGGGTTCACTGTGATTCAGTTGCTCTGAGTTTGGGCTTCACTGTGAGTGAGTTACTGTGAGTTAGTTGCTCTGAGTTTGGGGTTCACTGTGAGTTAGCTGCTCGGAGTTTGGGGTTCACTGAGTTGCTCTGAGTTTGGGGTTCACAGTGCGTTAGCTGCTCTGAGTTTGGGGATCGCCGTCAGTTAGTTGCTCTGAGTTTGGGGTTCACTGTGAGTTAGCTGCTCTGAGTTTGGGGTTCACCGTGAGTTAGTTGCTCTGAGTTTCAGGTTCACTGTGGGTTAGCTGTTCTGAGTTTGGGGTTCACGGTGAGTTAGTAGTTCTGAGTTTGGGGTTCACTGTAAGTTAGCTGCTCTGAGTTTGGGGTTCACTGTGAGTAAGTTGCTCTGAGTTTGGGGTTCAGTGTGAATTAGCTGCTCTGAGTTTGGGGTTCACTGTGAGGTAGCTGCTCTCAGTTTGGGGTTCACTGTGAGTTAGTTGCTCTCAGTTTGGGGTTCAGTGTGAGTTAGGTGATCTGAGTTTGGGTTCCACTGTGATTTAGTTGCTCTGAGTTTGGGGATCACTGTGAGTTAGTTGCTCTGAGTTCGGGGTTCACTGTGAGTTACCTGCCTGTGTTTTGGGTTCACTGTGAGTTAACTGCTCTAAGTTTGGGGATCACGATGAGTTCGCTGCTCTGAGTTTGAGGTTCACGATGAGTTAGTTGCTCAGAGTTTGGGGTTCACTGTGAGACAGCTGCTCTGAGTTTGGGTTTCACTCTGAGTTAGTTGCTCTGAATTTGGGGTTCACTGTGATTCAGTTGCTCTGAGTTTGGGGTTCACTGTGATTTAGTTGCTCTGAGTTTGGGGTTCACTGAGTTAGTTGCTCGGAGTTTGGGGTTCACTGTGAATTAGCTGCTCTGAGTTTGGGGTTCGCTGTGAGTTAGTTGCTCTGAGTTTGGGGGTCACTGAGGTGCTCTGAATTTGGCGTACACCGTGAGTTAGCTGCTCTAAGTTTGGGGTTGTGTGTGAGTTAGTTGCTCTGAGTTTGGGGTTCATTGTGAGTTAGTTGCTCTGAGTGTGGGGTTCACTGTGATTCAGTTGCTCTGAGTTTGGGCTTCACTGTGAGTGAGTTACTCTGAGTTTGGGATTCACTGTGAGATAGCAGCTCTGAGTTTGGGGTTCACTGTGTTTCAGTTGCTCTGAGTTTGGGGTTCACTGTGAGTTAGCTGCTCTGAGTTTGGGGTTCACTGTGAGTTAGCAGCTCTGAGTTTGGTGATCACTGTGAGTTAGCTGCTCTGAGTTCGGGATTCACCGTGATTTAGCAGCTCTGAGTTTGGTGTTCACTCTGATTTAGTTGCTCTGAGTTTGGGGTTCAGTGTGAGGTAGTTGCTCTCTGTTTGGGGTTCACTGTGAGTTAGCTGCTCGGAGTTTGGGGTTCACTGTGAGTTAGCTACTCTGAGTTTGGGTTCCACTGTGAGTGAGTTACTCTGAGTTTGGGGTTCACTGTGAGGTAGTTGCTCTGAGTTTGGGGTCCACTGTGAGTTAGTTTCTCTGAGTTTGGGGTTCACTGAGTTGCTCTGAGTTTGGGGTTCAGTGTGAGGTAGTTGCTCTGTGTTTGGGGTTCACTGTGAGTTAGCTGCTCTGAGTTTGGGATCCACTGTGAGTGAGTTACTCTGAGTTTGGGTTCCACTGTGAGTTTGCTGCTCTGAGTTTGGGGTTCACAGTGATTCAGCTGCTCTGCGTTTGGTGTTTTCTGTGAGTTAGTTGCTCTGAGTTTGGGTTCCACTGTGAGTGAGTTACTCTGAGTTTGGGGTTCACTGTGAGGTAGTTGCTCGGAGTTTGGGGTTCACAGTGATTCAGCTGCTCTGCGTTTGGTGTTTGCTGTGAGTTAGTTGCTCTGAGTTTGGGTTCCACTGTGAGTGAGTTACTCTGAGTTTGGGGTTCACTGTGAGGTAGTTGCTCGGAGTTTGGGGCCACTGTGAGTTAGCTGCTCCTAATTTGCGGTTCACTGTGATTTAGTTGCTCTGAGTTTGGTGTTCACTGAGTTAGTTGCTCTGGGTTTGGGTTCACTGTGAGTTAGCTGCTCTGAGTTTGGGGTTCAGTGTGAGATACTTGCTCTGAGTTTGGGATTCACTGTGAGATAGCAGCTCTGAGTTTGGTGTTCACTGTGTTTCAGTTGCTCTGAGTTTGGGGTTCACTGTGAGTTAGCTGCTCTGAGTTTGGGGTTCACTGTGAGTTAGCAGCTCTGAGTTTGGTGATCACTGTGAGTTAGCTGCTCTGAGTTCGGCATTCACTGTGAGTTAGCAGCTCTGAGTTTGGGTTCCACTATGAGTGAGTTACTCTGAGTTTGGGTTCCACTGTGAGTTTGCTGCTCTGAGTTTGGGGTTCACAGTGATTCAGCTGCTCTGCGCTTGGTGTTCACTGTGAGTTAGCAGCTCTGAGTTTGGTGTTCACTGTGTTTCAGTTGCTCTGAGTTTGGGGTTCACTGTGAGTTAGTTGCTCTGAGTTTGGGTTCCACTGTGAGTGAGTTACTCTGAGTTTGGGGTCCACTGTGAGTTTGCTGCTCTGAGTTTGGGGTTCACTGTGATTCAGCTGCTCTGCGCTTGGTGTTCACTGTGAGTTAGCTGCTCGGAGTTTGGGTTCCACTGTGAGTGAGTTACTCTGAGTTTGGGGTTCACTGAGGTAGTTGCTCAGAGTTTGGGGTCCACAGTGATTCAGCTGCTCTGCATTTGGTGTTTGCTGTGAGTTAGTTGCTCTGAGTTTGGGTTCCACTGTGAGTGAGTTACTCTGAGTTTGGGGTTCACTGTGAGGTAGTTGCTCGGAGTTTGGGGTTCACAGTGATTCAGCTGCTCTGCGTTTGGTGTTTGCTGTGAGTTAGTTGCTCTGAGTTTGGGTTCCACTGTGAGTGAGTTACTCTGAGTTTGGGGTTCACTGTGAGGTAGTTGCTCTGAGTTTGGGGTCCACTGTGAGTTAGTTTCTCTGAGTTTGGGGTTCACTGAGTTGCTCTGAGTTTGGGGTTCAGTGTGAGGTAGTTGCTCTGTGTTTGGGGTTCACTGTGAGTTAGCTGCTCTGAGTTTGCGGTTCACTGAGTTAGTTGCTCGGAGTTTGGGGTTCACTGTGAATTAGCTGCTCTGAGTTTGGGGTTCGCTGTGAGTTAGTTGCTCTGAGTTTGGGGGTCACTGAGGTGCTCTGAATTTGGCGTACACCGTGAGTTAGCTGCTCTAGGTTTGGGGTTGTATGTGAGTTAGTTGCTCTGAATTAGGGGTTCACTGTGAGTTAGTTGCTCTGAGTGTGGGGTTCACTGTGATTCAGTTGCTCTGAGTTTGGGCTTCACTGTGAGTGAGTTACTGTGAGTTTGGGGTTCACTGTGAATGAGCTGCACTGAGTTTGGGGTTCACAGTGAGTTAGTTGCTCTGAGTTTGGGGTTCACTGTGAGTTAGTTGCTCTGAGTTTGGGGTTCACTGTGAGTTAGCTGCTCGGAGTTTGGGGTTCACTGTGAGTTAGTTGCTCTGAGTTTGGGGTTCACTGTGAGTTAGCTGCTCGGAGTTTGGGGTTCACTGAGTTGCTCTGAGTTTGGGGTTCACAGTGCGTTAGCTGCTCTGAGTTTGGGGATCGCCGTCAGTTAGTTGCTCTGAGTTTGGGGTTCACTGTGAGTTAGCTGCTCTGAGTTTGGGGTTCACCGTGAGTTAGTTGCTCTGAGTTTCAGGTTCACTGTGGGTTAGCTGTTCTGAGTTTGGGGTTCACGGTGAGTTAGTAGTTCTGAGTTTGGGGTTCACTGTAAGTTAGCTGCTCTGAGTTTGGGGTTCACTGTGAGTAAGTTGCTCTGAGTTTGGGGTTCAGTGTGAATTAGCTGCTCTGAGTTTGGGGTTCACTGTGAGGTAGCTGCTCTCAGTTTGGGGTTCACTGTGAGTTAGTTGCTCTCAGTTTGGGGTTCAGTGTGAGTTAGGTGATCTGAGTTTGGGTTCCACTGTGATTTAGTTGCTCTGAGTTTGGGGATCACTGTGAGTTAGTTGCTCTGAGTTCGGGGTTCACTGTGAGTTACCTGCCTGTGTTTTGGGTTCACTGTGAGTTAACTGCTCTAAGTTTGGGGATCACGATGAGTTCGCTGCTCTGAGTTTGAGGTTCACGATGAGTTAGTTGCTCAGAGTTTGGGGTTCACTGTGAGACAGCTGCTCTGAGTTTGGGTTTCACTCTGAGTTAGTTGCTCTGAATTTGGGGTTCACTGTGAGTTACCTGCCTGTGTTTTGGGTTCACTGTGAGTTAACTGCTCTAAGTTTGGGGATCACGATGAGTTCGCTGCTCTGAGTTTGAGGTTCACGATGAGTTAGTTGCTCAGAGTTTGGGGTTCACCGTGAGACAGCTGCTCTGAGTTTGGGTTTCACTCTGAGTTAGTTGCTCTGAATTTGGGGTTCACTGTGATTCAGTTGCTCTGAGTTTGGGGTTCACTGTGATTTAGTTGCTCTGAGTTTGGGGTTCACTGAGTTAGTTGCTCGGAGTTTGGGGTTCACTGTGAATTAGCTGCTCTGAGTTTGGGGTTCGCTGTGAGTTAGTTGCTCTGAGTTTGGGGGTCACTGAGGTGCTCTGAATTTGGCGCACACCGTGAGTTAGCTGCTCTAAGTTTGGGGTTGTGTGTGAGTTAGTTGCTCTGAGTTTGGGGTTCATTGTGAGTTAGTTGCTCTGAGTGTGGGGTTCACTGTGAGTTAGTTGCTCTGAGTTTGGGGCTCACTGTGAGTTAGCTGCTCGGAGTTTGGGGTTCACTGAGTTGCTCTGAGTTTGGGGTTCACAGTGCGTTAGCGGCTCTGAGTTTGGGGATCGCCGTCAGTTAGTTGCTCTGAGTTTGGGGTTCACTGTGAGTTAGCTGCTCCTAATTTGCGGTTCACTGTGATTTAGTTGCTCTGAGTTTGGGTTCACTGTGAATTAGCTGCTCTGAATTTGGAGTTCACTGTGAGTTAGTTGCTCTGAGTTTGGGTGTCACTGTGAGTTAGCTGCTCTGAGTTTGGGGTTCACTGTGGGTTAGTTGCTAGGAGTTTGGTGTTCACTGTGATTTAGTTGCTCTGAGTTTGGGGTTCACTGAGTTAGTTGCTCTGAGTTTGGGGTTCACTGTGAGTTAGTTGCTCTGAGTTTGGGGTACGCAGTGAGTTAGTTGCTCTGTGTTTTGGGTTCACTGAGTTGCTCTGAGTTTGGGGTTCACAGTGCGTTAGCTGCTTGGAGTTTTGGCTTCACAGTGAGTTAGCTGCTCTGAGTTTGGGGATCACAGTCAGATAGTTGCTCTGAGTTTGAGGTTCACTGTGAGTTAGCTGCTCCTAATTTGCGGTTCACTGTGATTTAGTTGCTCTGAGTTTGGGGTTCACTGAGTTAGTTGCTCTGGGTTTGGGTTCACTGTGAGTTAGCTGCTCTGAGTTTGGGGTTCAGTGTGAGATACTTGCTCTGAGTTTGGGATTCACTGTGAGATAGCAGCTCTGAGTTTGGTGTTCACTGTGTTTCAGTTGCTCTGAGTTTGGGGTTCACTGTGAGTTAGCTGCTCTGAGTTTGGGGTTCACTGTGAGTTAGCAGCTCTGAGTTTGGTGATCACTGTGAGTTAGCTGCTCTGAGTTCGGGATTCACCGTGATTTAGCAGCTCTGAGTTTGGTGTTCACTCTGATTTAGTTGCTCTGAGTTTGGGGTTCAGTGTGAGGTAGTTGCTCTCTGTTTGGGGTTCACTGTGAGTTAGCTGCTCGGAGTTTGGGGTTCACTGTGAGTTAGCTACTCTGAGTTTGGGTTCCACTGTGAGTGAGTTACTCTGAGTTTGGGGTTCACTGTGAGTTAGTTTCTCTGAGTTTGGGCTTCACTGAGTTGCTCTGAGTTTGGGGTTCAGTGTGAGGTAGTTGCTCTGTGTTTGGGGTTCACTGTGAGTTAGCTGCTCTGAGTTTGGGATCCACTGTGAGTGAGTTACTCTGAGTTTGGGTTCCACTGTGAGTTTGCTGCTCTGAGTTTGGGGTTCACAGTGATTTAGCTGCTCTGCGTTTGGTGTTTGCTGTGAGTTAGTTGCTCTGAGTTTGGGTTCCACTGTGAGTGAGTTACTCTGAGTTTGGGGTGCACTGTGAGGTAGTTGCTCGGAGTTTGGGGTTCACAGTGATTCAGCTGCTCTGCGTTTGGTGTTTGCTGTGAGTTAGTTG
The DNA here is from genome assembly GCF_047496885.1 of Scyliorhinus torazame. Classification (NCBI taxonomy): domain Eukaryota; kingdom Metazoa; phylum Chordata; class Chondrichthyes; order Carcharhiniformes; family Scyliorhinidae; genus Scyliorhinus; species Scyliorhinus torazame. The sequence goes on from NC_092715.1 coordinate 196,053,448, forward strand.
CTCTGAGTTTGGGTTCCACTGTGAGTGAGTTACTCTGAGTTTGGGGTTCACTGTGAGGTAGTTGCTCGGAGTTTGGGGCCACTGTGAGTGAGTTACTCTGAGTTTGGGGTCCGCTGTGAGTTAGCTGCTCTGAGTTTGGGGTTCACTGCGTGTTAGTTGCTCTGACTTTGGGGTTCACTGAGTTGCTCTGAATTTGGCGTTCACGGTGAGTTAGCTGCTCTGAGTTTGGGGTTCATGGTGAGTTAGTTGCTCTGAGTTTGGGGTTCACTGAGTTGCTCTGAATTTGGCGTACACCGTGAGTTAGCTGCTCTAAGTTTGGGGTTCACGGTGAGTTAGTTGCTCTGAGTATGGGGTTCACTGAGTTGCTCTGAATTTGGCGTACACCGTGAGTTAGCTGCTCTAAGTTTGGGGTTGTGTGTGAGTTAGTTGCTCTGAGTTTGGGGTTCACTGTGAGTTAGTTGCTCTGAATTAGGGGTTCACTGTGAGTTAGTTGCTCTGAGTGTGGGGTTCACTGTGATTCAGTTGCTCTGAGTTTGGGCTTCACTGTGAGTGAGTTACTGTGAGTTTGGGGTTCACTGTGAATTAGCTGCACTGAGTTTGGGGTTCACAGTGAGTTAGTTGCTCTGAGTTTGGGGTTCACTGTGAGTTAGTTGCTCTGAGTTTGGGGTTCACTGTGAGTTAGTTGCTCTGAGTTTGGGGTTCACAGTGCGTTAGCTGCTCTGAGTTTGGGGATCGCCGTCAGTTAGTTGCTCTGAGTTTGGGGTTCACTGTGAATTAGCAGCTCCTAATTTGCGGTTCACTGTGATTTTGTTGCTCTGAGTTTGGGTGTCACTGTGAGTTAGCTGCTCTGAGTTTGGGGTTCACTGTGGGTTAGTTGCTCGGATTTTGGTGTTCACTGTGATTTAGTTACTCTGAGTTTGGGGTTCACTGAGTTAGTTGTTCTGAGTTTGGGGTCCACTGTGAATTAGCTGCTCTGAGTTTGGGGTTCACTGCGTGTTAGTTGCTCTGAGTATGGGGTTCACTGAGTTGCTCTGAGTTTGGTGTTCACTGTGAGTTAGCTGCTATGAGTTTGGGGTTCACTGTGATTTAGTGGCTCTGAGTTTGGGGTTCAGTGTGAGGTAGCTGCTCTGTATTTGGGGTTCACTGTGAGTTAGCTGCTCGGAGTTTGGGTTCCACTGTGAGTGAGTTACTCTGAGTTTGGGGTCCACTGTGAGTTTGCTGCTCTGAGTTTGGGGTTCACAGTGATTCAGCTGCTCTGCGCTTGGTGTTCACTGTGAGTTAGCTGCTCGGAGTTTGGGTTCCACTGTGAGTGAGTTACTCTGAGTTTGGGGTTCACTGTGAGGTAGTTGCTCGGAGTTTGGGGTTCACAGTGATTCAGCTGCTCTGCGTTTGGTGTTTGCTGTGAGTTAGTTGCTCTGAGTTTGGGTTCCACTGTGAGTGAGTTACTCTGAGTTTGGGGTTCACTGTGAGGTAGTTGCTCGGAGTTTGGGGTTCACAGTGATTCAGCTGCTCTGCGTTTGGTGTTTGCTGTTAGTTAGTTGCTCTGAGTTTGGGTTCCACTGTGAGTGAGTTACTCTGAGTTTGGGGTTCACTGTGAGGTAGTTGCTCGGAGTTTGGGGTCCACTGTGAGTTAGTTTCTCTGAGTTTGGGGTTCACTGAGTTGCTCTGAGTTTGGAGTTCAGTGTGAGGTAGCTGCTCTGTATTTGGGGTTCACTGTGAGTTAGCTGCTCGGAGTTTGGGTTCCACTGTGAGTGAGTTACTCTGAGTTTGGGGTCCGCTGTGAGTTAGCTGCTCTGAGTTTGGGGTTCACTGCGTGTTAGTTGCTCTGACTTTGGGGTTCACTGAGTTGCTCTGAATTTGGCGTTCACGGTGAGTTAGCTGCTCTGAGTTTGGGGTTCATGGTGAGTTAGTTGCTCTGAGTTTGGGGTTCACTGAGTTGCTCTGAATTTGGCGTACACCGTGAGTTAGCTGCTCTAAGTTTGGGGTTCACGGTGAGTTAGTTGCTCTGAGTATGGGGTTCACTGAGTTGCTCTGAATTTGGCGTCCACCGTGAGTTAGCTGCTCTAAGTTTGGGGTTGTGTGTGAGTTAGTTGCTCTGAGTTTGGGGTTCACTGTGAGTTAGTTGCTCTGAATTAGGGGTTCACTGTGAGTTAGTTGCTCTGAGTGTGGGGTTCACTGTGATTCAGTTGCTCTGAGTTTGGGCTTCACTGTGAGTGAGTTACTGTGAGTTTGGGGTTCACTGTGAATTAGCTGCACTGAGTTTGGGGTTCACAGTGAGTTAGTTGCTCTGAGTTTGGGGTTCACTGTGAGTTAGTTGCTCTGAGTTTGGGGTTCACTGTGAGTTAGTTGCTCTGAGTTTGGGGTTCACAGTGCGTTAGCTGCTCTGAGTTTGGGGATCGCCGTCAGTTAGTTGCTCTGAGTTTGGGGTTCACTGTGAATTAGCAGCTCCTAATTTGCGGTTCACTGTGATTTTGTTGCTCTGAGTTTGGGTGTCACTGTGAGTTAGCTGCTCTGAGTTTGGGGTTCACTGTGGGTTAGTTGCTCGGATTTTGGTGTTCACTGTGATTTAGTTGCTCTGAGTTTGGGGTTCACTGAGTTAGTTGTTCTGAGTTTGGGGTCCACTGTGAATTAGCTGCTCTGAGTTTGGGGTTCACTGCGTGTTAGTTGCTCTGAGTATGGGGTTCACTGAGTTGCTCTGAGTTTGGTGTTCACTGTGAGTTAGCTGCTATGAGTTTGGGGTTCACTGTGATTTAGTGGCTCTGAGTTTGGGGTTCACTGTGAGTTAGTTGCTCTGAGTTTGGGGTTCACTGTGAGTTAGTTGCTCTGAGTTTGGGGTTAACTGTGAGTTAACCGCCTGTGTTTCGGGTTCACTGTGAGTTAGCTGCTCTGAGTGGGGGGTTCACTGAGTTGCTCTGAGTTCGGGGTTCACATTGCGTTAGCTGCTCGGAGTTTTGGGTTCACAGTGAGTTAGCTGCTCTGAGTTTGGGGATCACCGTCAGTTAGTTGCTCTGAGTTTGGGGTTCACTGTGAGTCAGCTGCTCCTAATTTGCGGTTCACTGTGTTTTAGTTGCTCTGAGTTTGGGGTTCACTGAGTTAGTTGCTCTGAGTTTGGGTTCACTGTGAGTTAGTTGCTCTGAGTTTGGGGTTCACTGTGAGTTAGTTGCTCTATGTTTCAAGTTCACCGTGAGTCAACAGCTCTGAGTTTGGGATTCACTCTGAGTTAGTTGCTCTGAGTTTGGGGTTCACTGTGAGTTAGTTGCTCTGAGTTTGGGGTTCACTGTGAGTTAGCTGCTCTGAGTTTGGTGTTCACATGAGTTAGTTGATCTGAGTTTGGGGTTCACTGAGTTGCTCTGAATTTGGGGTTCACAGTGCGTTTGCTGCTCGGAGTTTTGGGTTCACAGTGAGTTAGCTGCTCTGAGTTTGGAGATCACCGTCAGTTAGTTGCTCTGAATTTGGTGTTCACTGTGAGTTAGCTGCTCCTAATTTGTGGTTCACTGTGATTTAGTTGCTCTGAGTTTGGGGTTCACTGTGAGTTAGTTGCTCTTAGTTTCAAGTTCACCGTGAGTCAACTGCTCTGAGTTTGATGGTCACTGTGAGTTAGTTGCTCTGAGTTTCGGGTTCACCGTGAGTTCGCTGTTCTGAGTTTCGGGTTCACTGTGAGTTAGTTGCTCTGAGTTTGGGGTTCACTGTGAGTTAGTTGCTCTCAGTTAGGGGTTCACTGTGAGTTAATTGCTCTGAGTTTGGGGCTCACTGTGAGTTAGTTGCTCTGAGTTTGGGGTTCACTGTGAATTAGCTGCTCTGAGTTTGGGGTTCACTGTGAGGTAGCTGGTCTCAGTTTGGGGCTCAATGTGAGTTAGTTGCTCTGATTATGCGGTTCAGTGTGAGTTAGTTGATCTGAGTTTGGGGTACACTGTGAGTTAGCTGCTCTGAGTTTGGGCTTCACTGTGAGTGAGTTACTCTGAGTTTGGGGTTCACTGTGAGTTAGTTGATCTGAGTTTGGGGTTCACTGGGCGTTTGCTGCTCTGAGTTTGATGTTCACTGTGAGTTAGTTGATCTGAGTTTGGGGGTCACTGTGAGTCAGCTGCTCTGCGTTTGGGGTTCTCTGAGTTGCTCTGAGTTTGGGGTTCACAGTGCGTTAGCTGCTCAGAGTTTTGGGTTCGCAGTAAATTAGCTGCTCTGAGTTTGGGGATCACCGTCAGTTAGTTGCTCTTAGTTTGGGGTTTACTGTGAGTTAGCTGCTCCTAATTTGGGGTTCAGTGTGAATTAGCTGCTCTGAGTTTGGGTTCACTGTGGGGTAGCTACTCTCAGTTTGGGGTTCATTGTCAGTTAGTTGCTCTGAGTTTGAGGTTCACTGTGAGTTAGTTGCTCTGAGTTTGGGGTTCAGTGTGAGTTAGTTCGTCTGAGTTTGGGGTCCACTGTGATTTAGTTGCTCTGAGTTTGGGGTTCACCGTAAGTTAGCTGCTATGAGTTTGGTGTTCATTGTGAGTTAGTTGCTCTGAGTTTGGGGTTCATGATGAGTTTGCTGCTCTGAGTTTGGGGTTCACTGTGAGTTAGTTGTTCTGAGTTTGGGGTTCAATGTGAGTTAGTTTCTCTGAGTTTGGGGTTCACTGAGGCAGTGGATCTGAGTTTGGGGTTCACTGTGAGTTAGTTGTTCTGAGTTTGGGGTTCAATGTGAGTTAGTTTCTCAGAGTTTGGGGTTCACTGAGGCAGTGGATCTGAGTTTGGGGTTCACTGTGAGTTAGCTGCACTAAGTTTGGGGTTCACTGTGAGTTAGTTTCTCAGAGTTTGGGGTTCACTGAGGCAGTGGATCTGAGTTTGGGGTTCACTGTGAGTTAGCTGCTCTAAGTTTGGGGTTCACTGTGAGTTAGTTGTTCTGAGTTTGGGGTTCAATGTGAGTTAGTTTCTCTGAGTTTGGGGTTCACTGAGGCAGTGGATCTGAGTTTGGGGTTCACTGTGAGTTAGTTGTTCTGAGTTTGGGGTTCACTGTGAGTTAGTTGTTCTGAGTTTGGGGTTCACTGTGAGTTAGTTTCTCAGAGTTTGGGGTTCACTGAGGCAGTGGATCTGAGTTTGGTGTTCACGATGAGTTAGCTGCTCTCTGTTTGGAAGCAGTAGGAATTTGAAACATAACATCAGCATCACTGGGATACGGTTGCAGGAATTAGCTCAAGTTGTAGCTTGATGTGTGCGCGCACGCCAAGCGGTCAAAGTGCCTGTCAGCTTTCACTGTATAGATTCACACTTGGCACCTAATACTTGGGTGTGGTGTCAGAGGGAGACTGTCAACTGTACTGCCATGCAGCAGCAAGAATATTTATTTTCGGGAGAGGCGGAGAAAGGGAGAGACCTGGCAAAGAAATATTGCCCAAAAAAAAACCCCACTGGTAATTTAATAGGAATCACATACACATTAAACATCTGTTACCTGAGTCATCTAGGTGGAGATAAAAGAAGGAAGGATGTGGTGGGAACGGAATGCTTTTTTCTCAATTGCAGGTGGATAAGCAAGTCAGATCAGATCACTGAACTAGCAAATCATTTATCCAGATGTCTTAATTCATTATTTTTCTTCTGGTAAGAGGGTCCTGCTGTGGTTTACAGTTAACGATTTCCGAATGAAGCAAACTCCTGTTCAAAGCATTTTCATGAACCTAATTACATCTTTTAACAACCTTGTACAACAATTCTTGCTATAAAATTTTATGACCTATCAGTGATAGTGTAAATGTGTGCAGACCGTGACAGGTAATGAAGAAGACAGCTGCAGTACATGTATCAGAAATTGGGCCGGGGAGTTTGTGGTCAGGGACAAAGCAAAGGTGCTCGCCGCTGACCACCAAATTAGTCTCGCTGAGAGACCTAGTGACCTCTCCGGCGGGAATCTCACTGTTCAACACCCCGCAGTGATATGGCAAACGATTGCAGACAAGAACAGAAAATACTGGACAATCTCAGCAGGTCGGACAGCGTCGTTTGCAGAATTCTGACCTGGCCATTCCCAATGTGGTGCTGCAGGGAGATCTTCAGGTTGCCCAAACCTACAATAACAATCAAGGATTTTGGCTGATGCCCAAACAGGAAACAAGAAGAACTAAAATAAAAATCACTTTTGCATTGAAACAATTAAGACACATGGGGAGTGGAGTTAGAAGCCAAGATGCTCCAAAGAAAAGTCTGAATTTATTTTGCAAAAATTGCTTAAAAACTGTACTAATTGATCTGTACTGGCAATCTAAGAATGCATGTTTTTTTCGGGGCTGTTGTTTGTCAAATTTTACCAATCGCATCATTACACAAAAGCTCAGTTCCAACTGATTGAACAAGGTGTGACATTTTTACAGGGTTTTTATCAGCGATGTGGGAGTGGAAAAGTTTTAGTTTTTATTTTGACCGTTGAAGCTCTGACCGGTTTCAGTGATTGGCCAGCTTTGTGAGCTGGGTGTGGGGCACTAGGGGCTCGGAGTGCAAGCCTGAAGCTCAGCACCACGTGACAAGAGCACAATTGAACGCGTTTGGTGTTGATCTGTGCATCCCCAGCATTTTGCTGCAGTTCCAGTTGTTTCAGAAGAGTATTGACGCAAATATTGACAGTTCACAACTGCAAAATCTGGGTCATTATGTGCATGAATCGTTCACATTCTATGAGATAACCAATGGCTGAATGCAGTAAAAAAAATCCTTCTACACATAGGAGAGTTCAGACTGTGAAAATCAAAGAGTAGAATCATAGAATCTCTACAGGGCAGAAGAAGGCCACTCGGCCCATTGAGCCTGCACCAACCCAATGAAAGAGCACATTACCCAGGTCCATACCCCCATCCAATCTCCACCTAACCCTTTGGACACTAAACAGTAATTTAACATGGCCAATCCACCTAACGTGCACATCTTTGAACTGTGGGAGTAATCTGGTGCTCCCAGAGGGAACACACACAGACACGGGGAGAATGTACAAATTCCACACAGTCACTCAAGGTCGGAATCAAATGCGGATCCCTGGCGCTGCGAGGCAGCAGTGGTAACCAATGTGCTACCATGCCACCCCTAGAACAAAAACGTTGAGGATGACAGAAAGAAACATTTGACCCGTCAAAGTTCATTCCTTTGTGCATGATCTTTCCAGAACAGATTCAATCTATTCTTGCTTACTGCTGTTTTGTGTATCTACTTTTGAAATGTTTTTCCCCAAATATTTACCACTGTTGGAGTAAAGGAGTTTCTTCTAATATATATCCTGGACCCGCCGGGTAGGACCACATGTGAACGCCGCCGGCGGGACTCAGCCTATCTCAGCGGCCACTCGGCCCAAATCCGGTGACCGGAGGATCGGCGGGCGAGTCGCGCCCACCCTCAGCGATTCTCCGATCCGGCCCGGGGTCAGAGAAGCCCGCCTGGGATTTCAGACCAACCCACCGCGTGTTTTCAGCAGCAGAGGTGGACCGCCGGATGGATTTTCTGGATTTCCCGTTGACTGCACCCCTCATTGCCGGGAGACCCGTGCGCCATCGATGGGAAAGGAGTATCCCGCCGGGGTGAACAGCCAGTTAATTCCACCCATTCTGCACCTTTGCTGAGGATTTTGGCCAAATTAGTTAGCCAGCAGCATCAAGTAAATGGCAGATCCTCTGTTTACTGGGGAAACACCGTTGTTCCTGTGGAAAGAGGGAAATGGCTGCAGAGGACACGGAACATTTTTTTAATGGCTTCTCAAGAATCTAGCTGCCAACAGACCACAGTTAAATGGCCAATCCACATCCCGCATTGCACAAGGGCTTTGTAAACCAGCAGTCATACACTTTCCGCCAGTTTTGTTGGTTCCGAGCATAATCTTGAATATCTTAGAATAGTAGAATCCCTACAATGCAGAAGGAGGCCATTCAGCCCATTGAGTCTGCACTGACCCTCTGAAAGAGCACTCTCCCTAGGCCCACTCCCTCATTCCATCCCTGTAACCCCACTAACCTGGGCATCTAATGACACGAAGGGGAAATTTTAGCATGGCCAATCCACCTAATCTGCACAACTTTGGACTGTGGGGGGAAACCGGAGCACGCAGAGGAAACCCTCGCAGATACAGGGAGGATGTGCAAACTCCACACAGACAGTCACCCAAGGCTAGAATTGAACCAGAGTCCACGATGTGATGCAGCAGTGCTAGCCACTATGCCCCATGCCTCCCACCAGGTTTCAGTAGAAGTTATTAGTTGCCACCAGGAGTATATCTCTAACATTTTGTTTCACAAAAAAACTGTCCAGAAATGAGGGAAGGTTATAACTTTCATGCCTTCCTGCCACTTTCATAGTTACACTTTGTCTTACAGGTAAGGCTCTCATCTCTGAGCTAGAAGATTAATTGGTTCAAGTCGCATCCCAGAGATTTGAGTGCATATCCAGACTGAGACTTAAGTGCAGCCCAGTACCGAAAGAATGCTGCCACTGTTGAAGGTGCTGTCTTTTGGAAGATGCATTAAACCGAGCACCTGTCTGTCATTTCAGGCACATGTTAAATATCCCCTGGCACTATTTCACGAGCAAGGAGGTGTTTCTAGTGTTCTCACCAAAATTTATCACTCATGTACTAATTGAAACATTTGCTCTGGTTATTTATTCCATTGCTGTTGGCAGATTTGCCTTTCCAGCATGACAACAGCTTTTGGGGAGTTCTGGCATCCTGAAAAAATGTTTACATTTTTAGTAATGTAATTTTAAAATAGGAGTGTTTACTTACACACACCTCCTGATGCTAACAAACATTTCCTCGTTTGCACTCTTGGGGCATGATTGATTGCGTTTATCTGGTGTCCTGCCTCAGCCGATGCCAATCATGGTCCACTGGAGGCTGGCCTTCTGCTTCAAACAGAGCCAGCCTCCCTTTGCTGTGACTCCTGCAGTCTAAAAGCACCCGGTACAGATGCACGGCTTACTCCACACACCTCCTTCCAGACATTTGTGCAAATCTAATATTTGTGTGAAAATCACTGGTGATGTTGTGGGATCAAGAAAGCAGTTTTGGCACAGCATAATTTCCCTCCCTTTTGGCAAACAGCAGCCGTCTGAGAGTTGGCGCCGACCCAGAAGCCCCATCTTCTCCGGACGATGGCAGTTTTGGCTTGGTTCCCTGCATTCATTTATCTTGTGCAGGAAGTCTGTTACACAAGGGGGATGAAAAAGCCTTGTAGAATCTGCCACAGCCACACTTTCTCATCTTATGTGCACCACATGGCCTTAAGACAGAAAAATGGAATGTGGTTTCTGGAAGTTAAAGTTAAATGCTGGGGTAGAATTTACAAACAGAACCACGCTCTGTAACTTCAGTGTTCAAGCCATTAACATCCTGCAAAACCACCCCGAGACGTATAACGAATTAGATGCAAAACTGCAGTTATTAAATGCTTTACATTCTCCGCAGTGAAACCTTTTGGAACATGTCGAGTTGTTGCTTCATGGGAAACCAGGGATTTCCTCAGAGCTCTACTGATAATTATGCATAAAGGGAGATCCAGTAACAGAGTGTACTTTTCCTCAGAGATACAATTCTGGGCGGCTTCCTCCAGCCGCCTGGTTTTAACGGTCAGCCAGCCGTTTTCAGACAACTCGCCAGTCATTAGGGTTGGAAATTCGACAAGCAGCATGTTCATGAGGCCAGGCTATTAAACTCAGTGGAATCTCCCTACTCACTACTACTGGGGGCAGCACAGTGGTTAGCACAGTTGCTTCACAGCTCCAGGGTCCCAGGTTCGATTTCCGGCTTGGGTCACTGTCTGTGTGGAGTCAGCACGTTCTCCCCGTGTGAGGGTTAGGTGGGCTGGCTATGCTAAATTGCCCTTAAGTGTCCAAAATGGTTAATTGGGGTTGCTGAGTTGAAGGGGATGGGAATGGGATGGAGGAGGTGTGTGCTTGAGTGGGGTGCTCTTGCCAAGGGCCGGTGCATACTTGATGGGCCGAATGGCCTTCTTCACTGTAAATTATATGATTATAGGATATCCATTGCAGATGGCCCCTGGCCACTCACTTGATTGCATTCCCATATGGAGTAACAATGAAGGACAAGTTGGTACTTTACTGCTTCTCCCAATGAAGCACTTGCGCAGCACCGAATGCACCTGTAAACCTGGATTACACAGTTCAATCCCAACAGTATTCTCAAACCCACAACCTTTAAACCCAGGCTTGAGTTGCTGTTGAATCAAGCTGAAACTCAGGGGAAATTAGAGAGCTTGTAAAAGACCACTGGGGGGTAACAACAAGAAAATTCAATTAAACCTTGGGAATTTCAGATTAAATGAGATGAAATGACTTTTTATTTCCTTTCGGTTTGTTCTGAGAATGTCCATCCATCCTGGGATATACTTCTATGAGGTTGGTGCCTTTCTGATTCTCAATTAAGGTGACCAGTCTGTGTGCACGGGGAGAGTGGACGTTAGAAGACTTTTAATCTTTCAGGGTAAATCTTTTTAAGCGGGAACATGCCCCTAACTGATGCAAATCTGCATTTTCTGATAGGAATGATCAAGTGTGGGGTTGGATTTTTCAAACCCCTGTCATGAGGAGTCTGAAATGTGGATTGAATGGGAAACTATCACTCAATGTGATTTTTCCCAGGGCAGCTAGTTAATGGCCCCAGGGTATGCCCTCTGATGCGCAATCAATTACTCTCGAGACAAGGTGAGTCATAACTAATAGGCTTTAATCAGCTAGAACTGTTCCCAGCAGCTTCGATACATAAAGTGAAGGCAGCTGGGATGGCACCGGTTCTTATACTCCGCCTCTCAGGGCGGAGCTATATACATTAGCCAATGGTAGACTCCTGGGTCTAGCCAATGGTCATCCACCTCTCAGGTACTGCAATACCTGGTATTACCACACTCTCCCATCAGGTATTTGGCTCTGGACATATGAACATGCCCCTACCATGTGTGGAAACCTGGAGATGAACTAACGGCCTCCTTTAATTGGCCTTAACTGGCTACGAATGAACTATTTGTTCAGCTCATAGGAGCTGATTGGTTTAATGCTACCTGGCACATGTAGGTGGATAGCCCTGTCACCGCCCCACCCCTCACCCGGCACCCATCTCACCTCTGCAAAGATTGCCTACATGCAGGGATTTGGGATGGAGCAGGGAAGCACCTCCAATCCCAGAGAGGCGCAAAACCAAACCCCAGGACTGCAATACCGTTTGAGTATTTTTTTTTCTTCCTTTTTCTGCGGTGATTTGTCTTGTGCTACTTTCACACAACCTCTGAAATCACTTAATTCATGGTCTATAGAGCTCACGGCACAGAATGTTTGCCAACTATGGGTTAGGGTGAGGGGAGGGGATGTCTGATTTTAATATTCAGCTCTGGCAGAAAGATCCCAGAGGTCTTTTAAAATATCTCTAATTGCGCCTGAGTTTCAGCTTGATTCAGCAGCAACACGCCCCTGGGTTTAAAGGGTGCAGTAATTCAATTGCCTATCCATGCACCTGGTGTGATTTTCCCCTTTATATTTATAATGGGCATTCGAGCTGCTACTGTCATTTTGCACCAGCGTCAAAAGTTTAAATTGACCTGAAAATTTAAAATTGTGCAAAGGGTTATTTGAACCTAGCTTCCTGGCGGGAAAGTGATTTGATCACGCTGGCCAGCAGCTTTACACCTGACTGAGTTTATCCCCCTCCAATGGATAAAATCGACCCCAACATACCCCTTCCGCACAAAGTTAAAATTAGCCCCCGATTGTGTACAAAATCAGCAAATGCTGAGCAAAAGGAACCTTTACTTTTATCTCCAGTGTAGCACTGGTGTTTCGTCTGACATTTGGTTCCGTGGTAACCATGGTTAAAGTCCAAAGAGTACAATCTTACAGTTATCGCCCATCTGAAAGATTAGACTCTTTATCCTGATATTCGTTAGCAAAGCTGCCGGCCAGGCCTTCTTTTGAAGGCAGATGAACTGTGGACTCAACAAGCTACAGGTAAATTGCAGCAGTCGGCTTGAGCTTAAGATAAGAAGTAATCAGACAATCACTCGCTCTTTCTGCCACAGCCACACAGTAAATTTTCAAGTGATCTATTGATCTTTGAATTCAGTTTCCTGCCTCCGGGAGCGATAGTGTTGGCAATGTTTGAAGCTGGGTAACACAGTCCTCTGTCACCCCTTGCAAACCTGTGCCAGCCACTAATCTTTGGTCAGTCGTTCGATGTTACAAATAAAAGCTTCCTGGAATAGATGAAGCTAATCTAGATTTCAGTAAGTGATTTCATTTCAGTAAGTAGCTGGTACTATTGTTCTAACAAGCCTTGTTTCTGGATCACTGTGTGCTTTTATAACCCAAGTGCTGAAATTCACCTTTAGGTGCTTGCAGTCATCATTCCTTTACCGATGTTTGTTTAGTTGCTCGATTTTCTGTTTTCATTTCGTGACCCTTTGACGATTGTGAAAAGGATGAACAATGCTGATCCATTGACACTGTTCATCACAAAAGGGTTCAAATACCCTCTGCACTAGTTTTGAACTTCGGAAGTTAAAAGAAAGGGGGAAAAAACACACATGAAGCTTTAAGTTCTATGAGTTATACTGTGTGGAATAAGACATCAGAGAAAAGCCCTGAGGCAGACAATAATATTTAGATACAGTACTGCAGAAAGAAGTGAATGAGGAATAGTGAGAACTCATACAGGTGATTTATCAGTATTTCTAACCAACTGTAAATTTTTTCTCTTAGGCCACTTACACTGTTTTGCCAGAAATATGGGCATGTTCCCACTGAGTTTACAATTTTGCGAACAACAACATATTTACACAGTAACTTCATTGCAGTGTTAATGTAAGTCTACTTGTGACATTCATATAGATTATTAATATTAATACATAAGAGGTGACAAAATCCATCATCACCTCTGATGTGCCAGCTGAGCGTTCAGCTGAATGAGGAAAGCAATATTTGAGGGGCAGGATCCGAAACCCGGGACTAAGGTCATGGTTTACCATGCAGCAGTGATCTCCGCACTCCTTATATGGTTCAGAGACTTGGACAACCTAGAGAAGACACTTCAAAGCACTGGGAAATGTCACTAGCAGCAAGATCCTCCAAATTCAGAAGCAAGATCAAAAACAGCATCTTCTCCCAAGCCAACATGCGCCCCGTCGAGGTGTGAATCACTCCGAATCGACTCCAGCGGGCGGGATATGTTATTCATATGCCTGACATCATGTTCCAGAAGCAACTATTCTACTCGGAACTCAGTACTGCAGTAGGACAGCAGAAATGCTTCAGTTTCACTGAAGGGATCAGACATTGCCGCCGACTCATGGGAGCCCCTGGTTTGTGACTGACCAAAAAGGAGAAGGTTCATTTGGGGAGGCATTGAACACATGATAGGCTTTGTCAGAAATGTGCAGAAGTGAAGTCAAGGCATCGGAGAGCGCGTACAAACCTTCTAGCACCTAGTTGCCCGATCCTTCAAGCACCATCTGCAAAGTTGGGCAGAATGGTGGCACAATGGCCTCACAGCTCCAGAGATCCAGGTTCAAATTTGGCCTTGTGTCACTGTCTGTGTGGAGTTTTCACATTCTCCCCGTGTCGGCGTGGGTTTTCTCTGGGTGCTCCGGCTTCCTCCCACAATCCAAAGATGTGCAGGTTAGGTGAATGGACCATGCTAAACTGCCCATTAGTGTCCAAAAAAGATGTGTAGGTTAGGTTAAGGGATTTTTGGGATAGGGTGGGGGCGTGGGCTTGGGTGGAGTACTCTTTCAGAGGGTTGTTGCAGACTTGATGGGCCGAATGGCCTATTTCTGCACTGTAGCGATTCTATGATTCTACGAAAGTCTCCAGATTGTGCACTGAACATATTAGCCATCTCAGAACCTACTGAACAGGAGTGGAAGTAAATCACCATTAATCCCAAATGAGGAAATGCCCTAAGGAGAAGAAGACATTTATGTAGCACCTTCAATGTAATGAAACATCTCAATGCTTCACAAAACAAAGTATGGCACCGTGCCACATAAGGAGATATTAGGTCCTATGAGCAGAAACTTGGTCAATAATAATAATAATCTTTATTGTCACAAGTAGGCTTACATTAACACTGCAATTAAGCTACTCTGAAAATCCCTCAGTCGCCACACTGAGGGAGAATTCCAAATGTCCAAATTATCTAGGAAACCGGAGCACCCGGAGGAAACCCACACAGACACAGGGAGAACGTGCAGACTCTGCACAGACAGTGGCCCAAGCCGGGAATTGAACCTGGGACCCTGGCGCTGTTAAGCTTTCAGAAATGTCTTAAATGAGGCAAGCAAGGTAGAATGGTGGAGAGGCCCAGAAACTGAAGGCATGGTCACCAATGGTGGTGCATATATGATTGGGAAAGCACAAGAGACCAGAATTAGAGGAGTGCAAATGTCTTGGGAGGGTTGTGCAGTTGGAGTATATTCCTGGATTTAAAGGGGAAAGGCCACGGAGGGATATAAAAACTAGAATACAAATTTTAAAATCAAGAGGTGGGATTCTCTGCTGGCTGACGCCGAAATCAGGAAATGAGATTTGGCGGAGAATAGGTTCAGGCGCCAAAACCGCGGCAGGTGTCGATTTGACACCAAATCGCAATTCTCCGTAACCTCGACAGTGGCATCAATGTGGTCTGGAACGCACGTATAGTAAACATCGTTTGCATATCATTAACTGCTCCGGTATTCTCCGGGGCCTCCGCAATTCTCCTCCTCCGATGGGCCAAGTTCCCAACAGCGCGGTTCTCTTGTGCTTTTAAAAATCATGAAACAGGCGCCTTGGCTGCTGAGGGAGAGAGAAGGGGTACAGAAGGTATCCAACATTGCCATAGTTTGCTAACAGTTGTGCCGCTGGCTAGGGGACTTCTGCCAAGGTTGGGGGGGGGGGGGGGCTTGTAGTGATGTGTGGCCTGGAGGTGGACTGTGGGGTCAGGGTGGATGGGCATGGATCACCATTGTCGCAGCCTGAAAGGCAGCTATGCAGCTGTGCATGTCGCTAACAGCCCACTGTGAACTTAGGGCCATGAGTATTTTGAGTGTCCCCCACCTAGGTGCCCTCTGGCCCCAGAGGATTTCATTCTCTAACGGATGCAGTAAAATTAGTTTTAATGACAATCAAGTACAATTTTATTGTCACCATTACTAGGACTAGCTTTCAATTTCAGACATTTTTTAAAAAGTGAATTTAAATTCTACCAACTGCAGCAGTGGAATGTGAACCCATGTTCCTGGAGCCTAGACCTCTAGGTAATTAGTCCAGTTACATTACCACTACACCACTATCCCCATACTTGACACCATAAGCAGAATATCATACCTCACCACTGTCCCATATATTGTTCAACATAAACAATTTCATTGAACATATAACGAGCAACCAAATAAAAATAATAATATTAAAAATTACACCTTTTGAAAGTATAATTCTATCTATCTTCACCTTCTGCTCATATTCAAAATGATAGATGTTCATTTGTGGGGTTTTATTCATTCTCTGACTAACAGGGTAGTCATTTTCCATTTCCAACAAGAGAAATGCCTGACCTGAAAAGACTGGTCCACAGAGATGACTATCTCCTCTTTTGCACAACTGACTAAGGTATTTCTAATCATATTTGCACCTGAGCATCTGGGCAGCTTCCCTTTGTAAAAAGATTACAACAAATATTGGAAGCAAAGCTTCATAAAATCGTGCCTTCACATAATCAGCTCATACTGACTCACTGACGATCCATTATTTGCAAGTTAAGTAGCTGCAGAAGTTTGCACCCTTCCCCGGAGTTGTAGCAGGCAGGTTTTGAAATGCTTTGCATTCATAAGTCACGAAGAGCTTTAGTTCTGTTCAACCAGATCACATATCTATTGAGTGACTGTCAGAATGGTGTTGGGTGGAGGGTCCAGTGATGACTCAACATACATTGGGATAAAGGCTGTAACCTCTAAAAACTGCAACATGAGACAAGTGCAGAGGAATGAGCTTTTCTTTTGGCCATCACATTGCATGTGAAACCTGGAATGGCTGGCCCGCTGGTAGGCAATGCCAAGTTGGTTTGCTTGTAGCTCTGATCAGAGCTCTTGACAACTTTTTTAATATATAATTTACACAGCAATATTACATAATAGATAATTGCTTCACAATTTAATTGGAACACATTACACACAACGCAGAGCATTTTAGTGACTGATCTTCCACTTCCACGCGAAAGAGACGAAAGTCAATGGAATAACCACACTGACCACCCAAAATCAGTATCAGGCCTGGGCCTGAACTTTCTTCATGTTCAGGCTTCATTTGACTGTTGTGGGTGCCAAATAGACACCCCACTGTAGCTTACTGATTGTTGAAGGGTGAGAAATTGGCCGACTCAACATGGGGAGAGATCAGTCCCGTGGAGGAGATGGTGGGCAACGAGCAGACAATATAGGGGAGGATCTGGGACACGGTAATCTTGCACAGGTCAATAACAACTGGAAGTTATTTGCAGGCCCAGGGGAGCCAAAATATTCATCCTGGGTCATAGGAATAAAAAATATATAATTTCTTGGTAATCTTTAAGCAGCATCCAGCGAATTGGGTCATGGTTGTTTTTGTATCTTCACAGCCCTCCTTTGGAGAATAGCGTGAAGCAGTGGAAGGATTTACAATATCAATTAACAGGTTGAAACACTGCAACTCAATTGCTCCTTCTATGGCCGCAACCGCCTTTATTCTATTAGAGGTATGGTAGAGGTATTCATAGCCACACCGGGCAGCACGGTAGCATTGTGGATAGCACAATTGCTTCACAGCTCCAGGGTCCCAGGTTCAATTCCGGCTTGGGTCACTGTCTGTGCGGAGTCTGCACATCCTCCCCGTGTGTGCGTGGGTTTCCTCCGGGTGCTCCGGTTTCCTCCCACAGTCCAAAGATGTGCAGGTTAGGTGGATTGGCCATGATAAATTGCCCTTAGTGTCCAAAATTGCCCTTAGTGTTGGATGGGGTTACTGGGTTATGGGGATAGGGTGGAGGTGTTGACCTTGGGTAGGGTGCTCTTTCCAAGAGCCGGTGCAGACTCGATGGGCCGAATGGCCTCCTTCTGCACTGTAAATTCTATGTAAATTCTATGTACAAGGTATCGCTCTGGTTGTCAGGTCAGAATTTAGAACCAAATTCCAGTCTTTTTAAAAAAAATGTATTTTATTACAAACATGTATCGAAACTGGTTACAGCGAACATACACCCCGGGAAACATGCTTCCCTACAATCAACTATACAGTCTGCGCAGATTGGTCCTCTTTTTCACACCCCCTCCCCCGCGACGAACAGACCCTCAAACACGGTCACAAACATCCCCCACCTTTCCTCAAACCCCCCTGAAGAGCCTCTAAACTCATACTTTATCTTATCTAATCACAGGAAGTCGTACAGGTCACCCAAAAGTTCCAGTCTCCATTCACCAAGAAATATTGTTTGAATCCTTCTCACTCAGAGGTGGGAATTCTCCCATTAAGACAAAGGCTTGCTGCCAGTGGGTTATTCAACACCTGGGATTGAAATTAACTCATCCCCCCCCCCCCCCACCCCCGGCCCTCCCCCATTCTCTCCCCCCTCCATTCTCTCCTCCCTTCTCTCCCCCCACCTCCCCATTCTCTCCCCCCATTCTCTCCCTCCCCATTCTCTCTCCCCCATTCTCTCTCCCCCCCCATTCTCTCTCTCCCCCCATTCCCTCTCTCCCCCCCATTCTCTCTTTCCCCCCCATTCTCTCTCTCCCCCCCATTCTCTCTCTCTCCCCATTCTCTCCCCCCCAATCTCTCCCCCCCCATTCTCTTCCCCCCCCCATTCTCTCCCCCCCCCCTCCCCACACCCTCCCAGCATATTTTCAGTGAATATTTATCAGCATTTTGAGAAAGATATCAGAATCATTCAATAAATTTGATTCACAATAGAATGCCCACATAATCATATTGAACCTTCATCGTGAAGGAAACGTAAAGAAAGAATTCATGCACAAAGCACCTTCCATAACCTTGGGACTTCCTAAGCACTTTACACACAAGAAAGTATTTTTTGAAGTGTAGTCGCAGTTGTAATGTAGGAGACATTGAAACCAATTTATGTACAGCAAGCGCCCACAAACAGCAACATGACAATGACCAGATTTATTTTCTTTAGTGATGTTGATTGAAGGATTGGCTAGGACATTTGGTGCCGCTTTCCTGCTCATTTTCAAAAAAGGGTTGTGGGATTTTTTATATTCACCTGGGAGAGCAGATGGGGCCTTGGCTTAACATTGCATCCAAAAGATGTCATATCTCATGTCATATCAAAAGATGTAATAAGGGCCATGATAATATTCAGGTAATAGTACCAAAGGCTTGTGTTCCAGAACTTGCCGCACCCCGCGTCAAACTCTTCCAGTACAGCCACAGCACTGCCATCTACCAGCATTGTGAAAATTTGCCCAGGTATGTCTTGTCCACAAAAAGCAGGAAAAATCAAATCCAGCCAATTATCACCCTATTATTCTATTCTTGATCATCAGTAAAGTGATGGAAGGGGTCAACAGTGCTCTCAATCAGCACCTGCTTAGGAATTATTTCTTCATTAACACTCAGTTTGGGCTCTGTCAAGGTCACTCAGCTCCTGACCTCATTATAGCCTTGGTTCAAACATGAACAAAGGCAGAACTCTCCACTAATTGGAGTCCTAACTAACACAAAGAAAGATGGTTGTGGTTGTTGGAGGTCAATCGTCTCAGTTCCATGACATCACTGCAGGAGTTCCTCAGGGTAGTTTCCTTCACCCAACCAGATTCAGCTGTTTCATCAATGAGCTTCCTTCCATTATAATGTCAGAAGTGGGGATGTTCACTGATGATTGCACAATGTTCAATGCCATTACCGACTCCTCACATCCTGAACCAGTCCATGTCCAAATGCCGCAAGACCGGGACAATATACAGGCTTGGGGGTTGGTAAAGGGCAAGTAAAATCCCTGCCACAAAAAAGTGTCAGGCAATGAGCATCTACAACAAGAGAGCATCTAACCATCACATCTTGACATTCAATGGCATTACCATAATTTAATCCCCCACTGTCAACACCCTGGGGGTACAATGGACCAGAAACTGAGCAGGACTAGCCACATAAATACTGTGCCTACAAGAGCAGGTCAGGCACGAGGAATCCTGCAGTGAGTGACACACCTCCTGACTCCCAAAAGCTTGGCCAACATCCACAAGTCAGGAGTGTGATAGAATACTCTCCATTTGCTTGGATGAGTACAGCCTCAATACAAGACACAAGTCATGAGTACTATGGAATACTCTCCACTTATCTGAATAAGTGCAGCTGCAACAACACTCAAGAAGCTCGAGACCATTCAGAACAAAGTACCTCATTCACAAACATTCACTCCCTCTACCACCAATGCACATGGTAGCAGTGTGTGCCATCAACAATTTGCACTGCAGGTAATCCCCAAGGCTCCTGAGACAGCACCTTTCAAACCCATGAATGCTGCCATCTAACAGGACAGGGGTAGCAGGAACATGGGAACACCGCAACCTGGAAGGACCACTCCAAGTCACTCACCATTCTGACTTGGAAATATATCGCTGTTCCTTCACTGTCGCTGGGTCAAAATCTTGGAACTTCCTCTCATAGAGCACTGTAGGTACCTACACCACTTGGGCAGCAGTGTTTCCAGAAGGCAGCTCACCACTATCTTCTCAAGGGCAATTAGGGATGTGGCAATAAAAGCAGCCCTAGCCAGCGAAGTCCACATCGCATGAATTTACTGAAAAAATGGAATCAATCCTAACATTTACTCATCTCTTCATGAAAGTAATGTCCCTTCTCACTTATCCACACATTTGAATGATTTAGAAACAAAATTTCAACTGTCCTGCAGTTAACTTTCATTGTTCAGTTGCGACTCTGAAGAATTAATTAGCACGAGATATTTTCAGGTAGTTATGCAGCAGCAATTATTCAAGAATGGTTATATCACATAGAACATAGAACATTACAGCGCAGTACAGGCCCTTCGGCCCTCGATGTTGCACCAACCTGTGAAACCACTCTAAAGCCCATCTACACTATTCCCTTATCGTCCATATGTCTATCCAATGACCATTTGAATGCCCTTAGTGTTGGCGAGTCCACTACTGTTGCAGGCAGGGCATTCCACGCCCTTACTACTCTCTGAGTAAAGAACCTACCTCTGACATCTGTCCTATATCTATCTCCCCTCAATTTAAAGCTATGTCCCCTCATGCTAGACATCACCATCCAAGGAAAGAGGCTCTCACTGTCCACCCTATCCAATCCTCTGATCATCTTGTATGCCTCAATTAAGTCACCTCTTAACCTTCTTCTCTCTAATGAAAACAAGCTCAAGGCCCTCAGCCTTTCCTCATAAGATCTTCCCTCCATACCAGGCAACATTCTGGTAAATCTCCTCTGCACCCTTTCCAATGCTTCCACATCCTTCCTATAATGCGGCGACCAGAATTGCACGCAATACTCCAAATGCGGCCGCACCAGAGTTTTGTACAGCTGCAACATGACCTCATGGCTCCGAAACTCAATCCCTCTACCAATAAAAGCTAACACACCGTACGCCTTCTTAACAACCCTCTCAACCTGGGTGGCAACTTTCAGGGATCTATGTACATGGACACCGAGATCTCTGCTCATCCATACTGCCAAGAATCTTACCATTAGCCCAGTACTCTGTCTTCCTGTTATTCCTCCCAAAATGATTCACCTCACACTTTTCTGCATTAAACTCCATTTGCCACCTCTCAGCCCAGCGCTGCAGCTTATCTATGTCCCTCTGTAACTTGTAAAATCCTTCCGCACTGTCCACAACTCCACCGACTTTCGTGTCATCTGCAAATTTACTCACCCATCCTCCTACGCCCTCCTCCAGGTCATTTATAAAAATGACAAACAGCAGTGGCCCCAAAACAGATCCTTGTGGTACACCACTAGTAACTGGACTCCAGTCTGAACATTTCCCATCAACCTGAATCCCATGCCTCCATATTTTCTGCAGTAGCCTACCGTGGGGAAGCTTATCAAACGCTTTACTAAAATCCATATAAAACACATCAACTGCTTTACCCTCAACCACCTGTTTGGTCACCTTCTCAAAGAACTCAATAAGGTTTGTGAGGCACGACCTACCCTTCACAAAACTGTGTTGACTATCTCTAATCAAATTATTCCTTTCCAGATGATCATACATCCTATCTCTTATAAACCTTTCTAAGATTTGGCCCACAACAGAAGTAAGGCTCACTGGTCTATAGTTACCGGAGTTGTCTCTACTCCCCTTCTTGAACAAGGGGACAACATTTGCTATCCTCCAGTCTTCTGGCACTATTCCTGTAGACAAAGATGACTTAAAGATTGATGCGCAATCAATTACACTCAAGACAAAGTGATTCCATAACTGAAGGCTTTAATCTGCTAGAACTCTTCCCCGGCAGCTTCGATACAGAAAGTGAAGGCTGCTGGGATGGCACAGGTTCTTATACTCTGCCTCTCAGGGCGGAGCTATGTACAACAGCCAATGGTAGACTCCTGGGTCTAACCAATGGTCATCCACCTCTTAGGTACCGCAATACCTGGTACTACCACATTCACCCCCTGTTAAAAAAGAGCTCGGCGGGGGTGGTGGGGGGCCAGCTTTAATAGTCGCGTTTCGCATGGTATGACCAGGTATGGAGGTACCGTGATGTCGAGGGTATTTACAAAGTGTTCATAGTGCAGCAATCAGTCGATCAGGTGGCCTGGTCATCCTTCTGGAGCGTCTGGGCCGCGGCGGTGATTCTGATGGGGGTCCCGGCGGTTGCGACTCCGGGAGCGTGATGTCGTCCTCCCTGGCAGCTTCGTCACCCCTAGGCGGCGCTGTTGGGGCAAAAGGTGGACAGGGAGGGGAAAGCACCTGTCGGGGGCGTCGTGTGTGGTCGGGCCTAGGCAGGAGCGGCGGGAGTACTGACCCTCCAGTTAGGTGCTGTGGGGAGGATGGGGGTGGGGTCAATGGTTTGGGTGCGCATGGGGCTCCCGCGGGCGCCAGGTCCCGAAGGGAGACTGTGTCCTGCCGGCCATCAGGGAACGCTACGTAGGCGTACTGGGGGTTGGCGTGCAGCGGGTGGACCCTCTCGACCAACGGCTCCGACTTGTGCTCTCTCACATGTTTCCGAAGCAGGATGGGTCCGGGTGTCGCTAGCCAGGTTGGGAGCGACGTCCCGGAGGCGGACTTCCTGGGGAAAACAAGGAGGCGTCCGTGAGGTGTCTGATTTGTGGTTGTACAGAGCAGCGACCGGATGGCGTGGAGGGCCATCGGGAGGACTTCCTGCCAGCGGGAGACTGGGAGATTCCTGGATCGTAGGGCCAGCAGGACGGTCTTCCAGACCGTTCCGTTCTCCCTCTCTACCTGTCCGTTTCCCCAGGGGTTGTAACTTGTCGTCCTGCTCGAGGCGATGCCCTTGCTGAGCAGGAATTGATGCAGTTCGTCGCTCATAAAGGAGGATCCTCTATCGCTGTGTATATATGCGGGGAAACCGAACAGTGTAAAGATACCCCGGAGGGCCTTGATGATGGTTGTGGTGGTCATGTCTGGGCAGGGGATGGCGAATGGGAATTGGGAGTATTCATCAATCACGTTAAGGAAGCACGTGTTGCGGTCGGTGGAGGGGAGGGGGCCTTTGAAGTCCATGCTGAGGCGTTCAAAGGGACGGGAAGCCTTTATCACGTGCGCCCTCTCTGGCCGGTAGAAGTGCGGTTTGCAGTCCGCGCAGATTTGGCAGTTCCTGGTGACTGTCCTGACCTCCTCGATGGAGTAGGGCAGGTTGCGGGCCTTCATAAAATGGAAAAAGTGAGTGACCCCCGGGTGGCAGACGTCCTCGTGGAGGGATCGGAGGCGGTCCACTTGTGCGGTGGCACATGTGCCGCGTGACAGGGCATCAGGAGGCTCGTTTAGCTTCCCCGGACGGTACAAGATCTCGTAATTGAAGGTGGAGAGTTCGATCCTCCACCGCAAGATCTTGTCGTTCTTAATCTTGCCCTGCTGTGCATTATCGAACATGAAGGCAACCGACCGTTCGTCCGTGAGGAGAGTGAATCTCCTGCCGGCCAGATAATGCCTCCAGTGTTGCACAGCTTCTACTATGGCCTGGGCCTCCTTTTCGACCGAGGAATGGTGAATTCCGGAAGCATGGAGGGTACGGGAGAAGAAAGCCACAGGCCTGCCAGCTTGATTTAGGGTGGCGGCCAGATCTACGTCGGACGCATCGCTCTCGTCCTGGAAGGGGAGGGACTCGTCGATGGCGCGCATCGTGGCCTTAGCAATGTCTGCCTTGATGCGGCTGAAGGCCTGGCGGGCCTCCGTCGACAGGGGGAAGGTTCTGGACTGGATCAGGGGTCGGGCTTTGTCTGCGTAATTGGGGACCCACTGTGCATAATAGCTGAAGAACCCTAGGCAGCGCTTCAGAGCCTTGGGGCAGCGAGGGAGGAGGAACTCCATGAGGGGGCGCATGCGCTCAGGGTCGGGGCCTATGACTCCACTTCGCACTACGTAGCCTAGAATGGCTAGACGGTCGGTGCTAAACACGCATTTATCCTTATTGTAGGTCAGATTAAGGATTTTCGCGGTCTGGAGGAATTTGCGGAGGTTGGTGTCGTGGTCCTGCTGGTCATGGCCGCAGATGGTGACATCCAGATACGGGAACGTAGCGCGTAAGCCATACCGATCAACCATTCGGTCCATCTCTCGCTGGAAGACCGAGACCCCATTAGTGACACCAAAGGGAACTCTGAAAAATTGGTAGAGCTGCCCATCTGCTTCGAAGGCAGTGTACTTGCGGTCACTATTACGGAGGGGTAGCTGGTGGTAGGCGGACTTGAGATCCACCGTGGAGAAAACCTTGTATTGTGCAATCCTGTTCCCCAGGTCGGCTATACGGGGGAGAGGGTACGCATCCAGCTGCGTAAACCTGTTGATGGTCTGGCTGTAGTCGATGACCATTGTATGCTTCTCCCTGGTCTTTACCACCACTACCAGAGCTCTCCAGGGACTGTTGCTCGCTTCGATGACCCCTTCCCCCAGCAACCTTTGGACCTCGGACCTGATGAAAGTCCGGTCCTGGGCACTGTACCGTCTGCTCCTGGTGGCGACAGGTTTGCAATCCGGGGTGAGGTTCGCAAACAGGGAAGGCGGGTCGACCTTAAGGGACACGAGGCCGCAGCCAGTAAAGGGAGGTATAGGGCCGCCGAATTTAAAAGTCAGGCTTTGCAAATGGCATTGGAAATCCTGCCCCAGGAGGGTAGCCGCGCAGAGGTGCGGCAGGACGTACAGGCGGAAATTTTTGAATTTCCTGCCTTGGACAGTGAGGTTCGCTAGGCAGAACCCCTGTATCTCCATCGAGTGTGACCCGGAGGCCGTGGAGATCCTTTGATTTACAGGGTGGGTTACAAGTGAACAGCGCCTTACCGTGTCGGGGTGAACAAAGCTTTCCGTGCTCCCAGAGTCAATCAGGCACGATGTCTCGTGGCCGTTGATGAGGACCGTCGTTGTTGCCGTTGCGAGTGTCCGAGGTCGAATTTGGTCCAGTGTTACTGAGGCCAGATGAAGCAGTTGCGAGTTCTGATCGGGCAGCGGGTAGTCGACCGAGCTGGGGGCCTGGGGCCCCATCCCAGATGGCGTCACCCATGGGTCGCACATGGTGTCTGAGGATGAAGATGGCATCGGTGATGGACAAAATGGCGGAGCCCACCCGTCCAGTGTGGGGTCCGGGGGGCAAGATGGCCGCGTCTGTGGGTCACACGTGGCGTTAGGATAGGTGAGGGGGGGGGCGGTCAGCGCTGGCCAGTCGGGGTCCGAAGGGAGGGTTGCCGCGGTGGCCCATAGCTGCTGGAGACCGCGGCCACGGCGTGGGCCTGGCAGACCCCCACATAGTGGCCCTTCCTGCCGCACCCTTTGCAGGTGGCGGTGCGGGCCGGGCAGTGCGTCCGGGGATGATTCGCCTGCTCGCAGAAGAAACAGCGGGGTCCGGCGGCGTTAGCGGGCCGTCTCACCACGCAGGCTTGCGGGGTCAGGGGGAAGGTCTGAGGGGCTGCCGCTGCGGGGAGCCACGCAGCACAGGGGGCCGCCGCGCGATCGGGTGCAAAGGACAGTGTGTTTTTATAGGCAACGTCCATGGACCATGCCAGGGCCCGTGCCTCTGTAAGTCCCAGAGTGTCCCTTTCTAGGAGTCTTCGGCGGATATCGGGGGAGGTCATACCTGCCATGAAAGCATCCCTGATCAAATGTTCCGTGTGCTCACTCCCCGAAACTTGCGGGCAGCCACAGTTTCGGCCCAGCACCAGTAGCGCCCGGTAGAACTCTTCCAACGTTTCCTCGGGGCTTTGCCGCCTAGTCGCAAGCAGGTGACGAGCGTAGACCTGGTTTGCCGGGCGGATGTAATGTCCTTCCAGCAGTTCGATAGCGGCGGCATAGTTCTACGCCTCCTCGATAAGGGGGTAGATCCCGGGGCTGACCCGGGAGCGCAGGAGACGCATCTTCTGTCCTTCCGTGGGGGTGCCTACGGCCGTGTCGAGGTAGCCGTTAAAGCACGCCAGCCAGTGTTTAAAAATAGCAGCAGAGTTATCCGCGTGGGGGCTGAGCTGGAGGCACTCCAGTTTGATGCGGAGATCCATCCTTCCAACTGAAGTTATAGCAGATTAAATTGATGAGCAATCAATTACTCTTAAGACAAAGTGATTCCATAACTGAAGGCTTTAATCTGCTGGAACTCTACCCCAGCAGCTTCGATACAGAAAGTGAAGTCTGCTGGGATGGCACCGGTTCTTATACTCCGCCTCTCAGGGCGGAGCTATGTACAACAGCCAATGGTAGACTCCTGGGTTTAGCCAATGGTCATCCACCTCTTAGGTACCGCAATACCTGGTACTACCACAAAGATCAAAGCCAAAGGCTAAGCAATCTCCTCCCTAGCTTCCCAGAGAATCCTAGGATAAATCTCATCCGGCCCAGGGGACTTATGTATTTTCACACTTTCCAGAATTGCTAACACCTCCTCCTTATGAACCTCAAGCCCTTCTAGTCTAGTAGCCTGAATCTCAGTATTCTCCTCGACAGCATTGTCTTTTTCCTGTGTGAATACTGACTAAAAATATTCATTTAGCACCTCTCCTATCTCCTCGGACTCCACGCACAACTTCCCACTACTGTCCATGACTGGCCCTACTCTTACCCTAGTCATTCTTTTATTCCTGACATATCTATAGAAAGCTTTAGGGTTATCCTTGATCCTACCGGCATAAGATTTCTCATGTCCCCTCCTGGCTCTTCTTAGCTCTCTCTTTAGGTCATTCCTAGCTAACTTGTAACTCTCGAGCGCCCTAACTGAACCTTCATGTCTCATCTTTACATAAGCCTCCTTCTTCCTCTTGACAAGTGTTTCGACTGCTTAGTAAACCACGGTTCCCTTGCTCGACCACTTCCTCCCTGCCTGACAGGTACATACGTATCAAGGACACGCAGTAGCTGTTCCTTGAACAAGCTCCACATTTCCATTGTGCCCACCGCTGCAGTTTTCCTCTCCATCCGATGCATCCTAAGTCTTGCCTCATCGCATCATAATTGCCTTTCCCCCAGATATAACTCTTGCCCTGCGATATATACCTATCCCTTTCCATCACTAAAGTAAACGTAATCGAATTGTGGTCACTATCACCAAAGTGCTCACCTACCTTCAAATCCAACACCTGTCCTGGTTCATTACCCAGTTCCAAATCCAATATGGCCTTGCCTCTCGTTGGCCTATCTACATATTGTGTCAGGAAACCCTCCTGCACACATTGGACAAAAACGGACCCATCTAAAGTACTCGAACTATCGCATTTCCAATCAATATTTGGAAAGTTGAAGTCCCCATAACACCTACCCTGTTGCTTTCGCTCCTATCCAGAATCATCTTTTCAATCCTTTCCTCTACATCTCTGGAACTTTTCAGAGGCCTATAGAAAACCCCTAACAGGGTGACCTGTCCTTTCCTGTTTCTAACCTCAGCCCATACTACCTCAGTAGACGGGTCCTCATCAAACGTCCTTTCTGCCACCATAATACTGTCCTTGACGAACAATGCCACCCCTCCCCCTCTTTTACCACCTTCCCTGAACTTACTGAAATATCTAAACCCCAGCACCAGCAACAACCATTCCTGTCCCTGCTCTATCCATGTCTCCGAAATGGCCACAACATCGAAGTCCCAGGTACCAACCCATGCCGCAAGTTCACCCACCTTATTCCGGATGCTCCTGGCATTGAAGAAGACACACTTTAAACCACCTTCCTGCCTGCCGGTACACTTCTGCAACTTTGTAACCTTACTCATGACCTCACTACTCTCAACCTCCTGTATACTGGAGCTACAATTCAGGTTCCCAAGCCCCTGCTGAACTAGTTTAAAACCTCCCGAAGAGCATTAGCAAATTTCCCCCCAGGATATTGGTACCCCTCTGGTCCAGGTGTAGACCATCCCGTTTGTAGAGGTCCCACCAACCCCAGAATGAGCCCCAATTATCCAGAAATCTGAAACCCTCCCTCCTGCACCATCCCTGTAGCCACGTGTTCAACTCCTCTCTCTCCCTATTCCTCGTCTCGCTAGCACATGGCACGGGTAAAAACCCAGAGATAATAACTCTGTTTGTCCTAGATCTAAGTTTCCACCCCAGCTCCCTGAATTCCTACTTTGCATCCCTATCCCTTTCCCTACCTATGGCGTTGGTACCTATGTGGACCATGACTTGGGGCTGCTCCCCCTCTCCCTTAAGGATCCCAAAAACACGATTCGAGACATCACGCACCCTGGCACCTGGGAGGCAACATACCAACCGCGAGTCTCTCTCGTTCCCACAGAATCTCCTATCTATCCCCCTAACTATGGAGTCTCCAATGACTAATGCTCTACTCCTCTCCCCCCTTCCCTTCTGAGCAACAGGGACAGACTGTGCCAGAGACCTGTACCCCATGGCTTACCCCTGGTAAGTCCCCCCCCCACCCCCCCGTCCCCCCACCACCACCCAACAGTATTCAGAGCGGTATATTTGTTACTAAGGAGAACGACCACAGGGGATCCCTGTACTGACTGCTTCCTCCCAGCCCCTCTCACTGTCACCCTATCTTTATTCTTCGGAGTAACTACATCCCTGAAGCTTCTATCTATGACCACCTCTGCCTCCCGAATGATCCGAAGTTCATCCAGCTCCAGCTCCAGTTCCCTAACGCGGTTTCTGAGGAGCTGGAGATGGGTGCACATCCCACAGATGAAATCAGCAGGGACACTGACGGCGTCCCTCACCTCAAACATTCTGCAGGAGGAACATTGTACTACCTTGCCTGCCATCCCCTCTAGATAAAAAAAGAAGAAAGAAAGAGCTTCCCTGTTATTCATTCCCCTTCTCAGCAAGCACTCACTCAGCAATCTCAGCGCCCCGCACGATACACCTGAGGGAAAACAAAAGAAAAGAAAAGCTACTTACCAGTCAATCCCTGCATCTATGTTATAAGTATGGAGCACAAGTATGTAGTGAACAACAAGACAAGTAGTAACAGACTTCAGGAGGGCATAGATTGGTGAAATGATCTGGCATATGGTAGGTGTAGTTAAATGCAGAGAAGTGTGAAGTGATGCATTTCGTAGGAAGAATGAGGCGCGACAATGGGGTGAATTCACTGTCGCCGGAACTCTCCGATCCTCCGGCAGAGCACCTGCACCCGTGGGTTTCCTGGCGGCTTGGGGTGGCTACAATGGGAAATCCTATTGGCCGGCGGCGGGAAAGGAAAATCCCGCTGCCAGCGTTGGGCTGCCATTGAGGAACACGTGGCTGGGGAGGTGGAGAATTCATTCCAATGTAAACTAATCTAAAAGGGGCTACAGAAATAAGAAAGCTGCTCAAAAAGCTATGGGATCATTGGCTTTATTAATAGTGGGATAGAATGCAAAGGCAAATATGATGTTAAATCTTCATAAAACACAAATTAGGCCTGAGCATAATTGCATTCAATTCTGGGCACCATACTTCAGTAAGTATATTAGATAACCTAAATTAATCACTGGGATTTAATGTAAGTTTCACCTTAACATCCAATGTACAATACCAATAGTTTTATTTCTGTATTCAGACGTTTTAAAAGAAAGTATGTTACAACCTCGTGCCAAGATGAAGTATGAACAATGAACATTTAACTGGACTTCCTCTAACAAAGAATCAAGAAATGTAATAAATCAAAGTTATAAATGGAGTACCCATTTTAATAGCCTGGACATGTTTTTGATATTTAACAGGTAAGTTTAATTTCCAAATAAAAATAGTTCAAAACATCAGCACAGTTAAACGTGCATTAGTGAATAGAAAATACATCAGACTCGATCCTTGCATTTTTTTTTTAAGTAATTTTTTTTCCTTCTGTTACTCATTGATGTGGAATATCAGGGTATGTACAGATTGCTTATCATACTGAAACAAGTAATACATTTCTCAAATTAAAATTATTCAGTGCTGAATCTCTCAAACTTGAAAGGACTCATTCAACCAGTGTTGTTGGAACAAGTCACACAGAATGTTTTGTTTTTGGATCAAATCTTCTTCTCACTAAGCATTTTCTGCAAAGCTAGACTTGATCTACATAATTGTCCGAAATACCAGCCGCTATTAAAGCTTTTGAAGTCAGACTTATTAAATTTGTCTTTTTTTATTCCTTGCCAACTTTTCTTTGCCAATTTTCTCCCTACCTTTGTCCTGTCGGTTTTGGGGCCAATTATAATCTAACCTGCTGCATGGGAAACGGGTGAGTTTGGGCTGGCTGCCCATTTTACACATCATCCATTTTTTGCATTCCATTGAATTCAATGATGATCAATCAGAGAGACATAAAGCTAATTAAAATTACCCCCACTGACTCCTTGCTGGAAAGAGTTTCATGGACATCTTCTGGTACCTCATCCAAGTGGCCACTATTGACAGTGAATGTTGGCAATATTCAACTTTGAAGCCCAATCCTGCCCTCAGCTGATGTTCACCGACGAGAATATCGTGGAATGGTTACCAAGAATGGGAATTCTATCTACTCTTCCTCTTCTTAGTATCGCCATGGAAGCCAATACTAGTGTCCGACAGACTTTGTTGAGATCAGTCAACTCAACACAGGTTGGAAATATGGTTTGAATATTGGGATTGATTAGGAAGGAGAAACTACACTATGAAAGTAAGCTAGTGGGGATCATAAAAACGGACTGTAAAAGTTTCTATAAGTATGTAAAGAGAAAAAGATTGATAGAAACTAATGTAGGCCTCTTACAGTCAGAAACAGGGGAATTCATAACGGAGAACAAAGAAATGGCTCAGGTAATAAATTTGTATTTTGTTTCTTTCTTCACTAAGGAAGACATGAATAATGTACTGGAAGTTCTGAGAAACACAAAGTTCAGTGAGGAGTTGAAAGAAATTAGTATTAGTAAATAAATGGTTTCAGGAAAATTAACGGGATTGAAGGCGGACAAATCTCCAGGGCCTAATAGTCTTCATCACAGAGTACTGAAGGAAGTGGCCTGAGAAATAATAAATCCATTGGTTGTAATTTTCCAAAATTGTTTGGACTCTGGAATAGTTCTTACAGTTTAGAGGGTAGCTAATATAGCCCTATGATTCAAAAAGGGAGGTAGAGAGAAAACAGGGAAATATAGACCAGTGAACCTAATGCTGGTAATAGGGAAGTTGCTAGAATTCATTATCAAGGATTTCATAGCACAGTGTCATGTGAGAGTACCTTTAAGAAATGAGTGTTTAAGAAATGTTTGGCTGCTCATGTTGCTGCAGTGATGTCATAGTGTTGGTGGAGCTGAGCTCTGGCTCTGTTTTTTAGTTTCACTTTGAGAAAAGCTTGGGTGTGTCTGTGTCTTTTTGGTTTTGTTTTCAGTGTTGGAGCTGAAGCCAGACAAAGCAGGTGTACTGTTGTTCTCTCTGCCATGAAAAGACTATCTCTTGATCATTTGGTGAATTCAGAATTATAAATGTTCTCAGTAGTGAATGCAAACCTGATGTGCTTCTGTTAAAGGTTATGTTTTTTGTAAGTCTTCTGGATGTTAAAAGGACAGTGTAAGCATTACTTAGTGTTGTATTCTTTGGGGGTTGTATTTGAATTGATGGTTGCTAAGATGTTCACTGTATGTTTTAAAAAGGTTAACTTGAGTTCATAGAATAAACATTGTTTTGCTTTTAAAAAATACTTTTCCATTTCTGCTGTACCACACCTGTAGAGTGGGCCGTGTGCTCCCCATACCACAATCTAGTAAAAGTTGTGGGTCAGGTAAACTCCATGATACACTTTGGGGTTCTCTAAGCACTGGCCCATAACAACAGCAATTGGAAAGCAGTGGTATAATCAGACAAAGTAAGCATGGATTTACAAAAGGCAAATCATGTTTGACAAATCTACTAGAATTCTTTGAAGATGTAACTAGCAGCAGAGTTGCCCAGGGAGAACCAGTGGATGTGGTTTATTTAGACTTTCAGAAGACTTTCAACAAGGTCTCACATAGCTGATTGCTATGTAAAACTAAAGTGCAGGGACTGTAGATAATGTTTTGAGATGGATAGGAAGCTGATTGGCAGACAGGAAGGAAAAAGCTGGAAGAAATGGTTCTTTTTCCGATTGGCAGGCAGTGACTAGTGGGGTACCACAGGGATCTGTGCTAGGACCCTAGCTGTTCACATTATGTATTAATGATTTGGACGAGGGAACTAAATGTATTATCTCCAAATTTGCAGATGATGCAAAATTGGGTGGATGGGTGAGCTGTGAGGAGGATGCAGAGATGCTATTGCTGTACTTGGACAGGCTGAGTGAGTGGATATATGTATGGCAGATGCAGTATATGTCGATAAATGTGAGGTTATCTGCTTTGGTAGAAAAAGTAGGATGGCAGATTATTATTTGAATGGGTGTAAATTGAGAGAGGCGGATACTCAGCGAGACCTTGGTGTCCTCGTGCATCAGTGACTGAAAGTAAGCGCGCAAGTACCGCAGGCAGTAAAACAAGGCAAATGGTAGGTTGGCCTTCATAGCAAGAGGATTTGAGTATATGAATAGAGATTTTTTACTGCAATTGTATAGGACATTGGTGAGGCCACACCTAGATTATTGTGTGCAGTTTTGGTGTCTTTATCTGAGGAAGGATGTTCTTGCTATGGAGGGAGTGCAGTGAAGGCTTACCAGGCTGATTCCTGGGATGGCGGGACTGTCATACGAGGAGAGATTAAGTCGGTTAGGATTATAGTCATTGGAGTTTAGAAACATGAGAGGGGATCTCAGAGAAACTTATTAAAAATTCTAACAGGATTAGACAGGGTAGATTCAGAAAGAATGTCCAGATGGTGGGGGAGTCCAGAAC
This sequence comes from Scyliorhinus torazame, assembly GCF_047496885.1. Taxonomy (NCBI): domain Eukaryota; kingdom Metazoa; phylum Chordata; class Chondrichthyes; order Carcharhiniformes; family Scyliorhinidae; genus Scyliorhinus; species Scyliorhinus torazame. The sequence continues at coordinate 196,085,883 of NC_092715.1, forward strand.
TAGGGGTCATAGTTTGAGGATAAGAGCTAAACCTTTTAGGACTGAGGTGAGGAGCAATTTCTTCACCCAAGGAGCGGTGAATCTGTGGAATTCACGACCACAGAAGGTAATTGAGACCAAAACGCTATGTCATTTCAAGGAGGAATTAGATATAGCTCTTGGGGCTAAAGAGATCAAGGGATATGGAGGGAAGGTGGGATCAGGGTCTTGAACTTGATGATCAGCCATAATCATAATGAATCGTGGAGTAGGCTCAAAGGGCCGAATGGCCTCCTCCTGCTTCTATTTTCTATGTATAACAACACCAATAATGTATATTTACAAGGCATTTTTTACGTAATGAAATGACCGAAGATGCCTCACAGGATCTTTATAAAACCAAGTATGACACCAAACCATATAAAGAGATATTAGGTCAGATGACCCAAAGCTTAGTCAAAGAGGTACATTTTAAGAACTAGCTTAAAGGAGAAAAGCAAGATAGAGAGGCAGAGAGGACCAGGGAGGGAATTCCAGAGCTTGGAGCACCGACAACTGAAGGCACTGCCACCAATAGTGGAGCAATCATAGTGGGGAATGTGCAAGAAGCCAGAATTAGAGGAGCACAGGTATCTCAAAGGGTTGTGGGGCTGGAGGAGATTGCAGAGAGAGCGAGAGGCAAGGCCATGGAGAGATTTGAAAACAAGAATGAGAATTTTAGAATCGACATTGCTTGGCCAAGAGCCAATGCAAGGACAGGGGCGAGAGGGGAATTTGTGGGACTTGTCAGTGAAGAATGTACCTGTTTAACATTGAAATGGTTAAATAGCTGACCATGCCAATATGAACACACGCAGGTTCTCAGTGAAAAGGACAATCTTCAATGTAAGAATGGAAAAGTTACAATCAATCAATCGTGTCATATGGCCTCTGACTCACCTGCTGATGTTCCTCAATTTTAATAAATATAATTCACATGTCACTAAGTGTTTAATGCCTTGTGATATACTGATGCACAAAGTTTCTGACATGGCCTGGAGCTATTTCAGCTCAAGGATTGCTAAATGATGGAACAGGAGGAATATTTCAGTCACGTGTTGCACAGCAAACACTAATAAACCATTGAAAAGAATGATGCTATTGGACTTAAATAAAAATAAAATACTGCAGATGCTGCTAATCTGAAATATAAACAGAAAATGCTGGAAAAACCCAGCCCGTCTGGCAGCATCTGCAGAGAGAGTTATTTCATTTATGAAGCTCTGGGCAGAATTTTCTGGGAAAATGTGTTCATTTTCGGTCCGAAAGTCGGCGCTGGCACGATCCGGATTGTGATCTTGAGCCACTTAGCCAATTTTATTTTTCCACGCATGAAACACTGCCTGAGCCGCCAGATGTCAGATTCACCCACCCGAGGGTCAGCGGAGCACTGGTATCAGGTGGGCTGCTGCTTTAAACAGATCCTCAGCACGCACTTTGAGTGAAGCCAGGAGGATGACCACATGCAGACCTGTGCCAGGATTCACGGAGGGGCCCTGACGAGCCTGTTAGATGCAATGGAGGAGAAGCGGGCCACCATCTACCCACTTGTTGGCAGGGTGCCCCCCGAGCAACGTGACCAATCCTGTCTGGGAGGCAGTGGTAGCAGTAGTTAGTGTGAGCAGCATGACTGTTTTGTTACCTTGGTTCGTGATGAGGTCTTCAGAATCTCGATGAAGAAGATTCGAACTTGTCCAGTAGTAACAAAAGGTTTATTGAGTAACTACAACAATATTTACATGAGTTCTTTACTTTAACTTTGCTACTGGTGATAAGGTTAACAAGATCTAACTAAGGTAACTATATGTAACTCCACTAGCCATCTGAACTAGTCTGCTATTGCCCTGGTCACAGTGCACCCAAAAGGGAGAGAGAGCCCCAATGTGGCTGCCTTTTATACCCCCGTTGGTCCGGCCCTCTAGTGATCATGTGGTGCTACTGATTACACATTAACCCCTTGTGTACATGCATATATAGAGATCACTACAATGACCAGACGGACAGGGGTTTCATGTCGCAAAACGGTAAATGACCTCCAGCGAGCTGCAAGGGTGAGTGCTCCCTGTCTCCCCTAGGCATTCATCCCTTCCGTCACCCTCAGGATGTCAACTGGAAACCACTTGCTGCCACTCGGGGCGACGTTGGCGTAGTCGTATGCCACTGGGTTAATAATTCACAGGTCGCCAGGCTAGTGCTCCAGGGGGGACACGGGTTCAAATGCCACCACGGCAGCTGGTACAAATTCAATTCAATTAATGTATCTGGAATTATAAAGCTAGTCTCTGGTGGCCATGACATACCTATGATGGTCGCTTGTTGTAAAAACCCGTCTGGTTCAGTAACGTTCTATTAGAACAATAGAGCAACAGCAATGTGCTTGAGTCTTAAGTGAGAGTGGCCTCACTCAATTCATTAATAAGGGGAGGCAGTGGCATAATGGTCATGCCATTGGACTGATTATTCAGGTTAATGCTTGGAGGATATGGGTTCAAATCCTACCACAGTAGCTGGTGGAATTCAGATTCAGGGGCGGCATGGTGGCACAGTGGCTAGCACTGCTGTCTCCCAGCTGCAGGTTCCCGGGTTCAATTCCAGCCTCGGGTGACTGTCTGTGTGGGGTTTGCACATTCTACCCGTGTCTGAATGGGCTTCCTCCGGGTGCTCCGGTTTCCTCCCACGAAGATGTGCAGGTTAGGTGGATTGGCCATGCTAATTGCCCCCTCGTGTCCAAAAGGCTCGGTGGAGTTACTGGGTTACGGGGATAAGGTGGACATGTGGGGCTTAAGTAGGGTGCTCTTTCCAAGTGCCGGTGCAGACTCGATGGGCCGAATGGCCTCCTTCACTGCAAATTCTATGAATAACTGCTGGCCAATACCTGACCTCTGAGCATCATCCGCAACCACCGCCCTGTATTACACATCAAAATCCCTTTCATAAGCGCTTTGCCCACGAATGACATTTGTCCTTGACCTCTGACCTGCCAGGGAATGTCCCTTTTGGTTTCCTGTAGGAGACGAGAACCCATAACAGGCATGAAAGGGAGAAAACAGGCAGGGGCATTCCCAAGCTGCGCATTCTCACTCCCGAGAGGAAAGAGCAATGCAGTTCAAAGGGGAGGGCCAGAAGCAGGCCTGAACTGACAGCAAGATTGGCCTGCGGCAGGGAAGTGAGGAGCCAATGCATCTTCATCCGGGTGACCTGCCTCAAGTAAGGTGTTTAAGTGCCCAAACCCGTGACGTTGCCATTTACTAAAACCATGTCCCTTGCCTTGCAGGGATATCAGCTGATGAGCCCAGGTTTTCCATTAGCAGAGCTCCCTTTCAACCTTCAATAACAGCTGGAAGGGAATCTCCGAGGAAGACACCAAAGATACATCACAGCTATCACCCGCACTATCCACCATCGCAGAGGCTTCAGTGGGTGAACCTGACAGGCTTAGAATTCCAACAGTGCAGAAGGAGGCCATTCAGCCCATCAAGCCTGTACCGACCCTCTGAAAGAGCCTCCTACCTTGGCCCACATCCCCACCCTATCCCCGTAGCCCCACTTAACATGCACATCTTTGGACACAAGGGTGCAATTTAGCATGGCCAATCCACCTAACCCACACACCTTTGGACTGTGGGAGGAAACCGGAGCAAACCCACGCAGACACAGGGAGAACGTGGAAACTCCATACAGTCACTCAAGGCTGAAATTGAACCTGGGTCCCTGGTGCTATGATGCAGCAGTGCTAACCACTATGCCACCGTGCATCAGGATCGCTATCTAGTGAGCACCACATTGCTTCTGATGTACATCAGTTGGAGACAGAAACACCCCAGGGATCAGGCAGTTGGAGAGCTGGTTGATCCCAGGACAGGTGCCGTGCCACTGAACACGTTCCTCCCACAGCTGCTAGAGATGCAAAGGCAGGAAGAACAAGGTGATGCAGTTAAGCCAATGACACCCAAATGTCGGCCGGTTCCCTCCAGGTCCCATCTCCATAAGACAACCACCAAGGGCATCTCAGGCTTCAGGGCGCAGAAGGCAGAAGGCGGCCTCCCCCTCTGATGTGCATCCTGAGGACCCACCTAGACGTAGCGGTGGGCCTCGTAAGATTAAGCAGTTATAGGTGCACAGAGTGGGTACGGGTGAAGTTAGGCCCTGGTAGTTTGGCCGTAATCGAAGTATCACTGTCACTAATCACTAAATTAAATTACTTTGCTCTTCAAAGCCGTAACCCCTCTCGCACAAGAAAATGTTATCTCCTCATCCAAACTCAGTTTCTCTAACAGGCCCTCCAAGCAATGCCAGCAGTGACACCCAATGAGATCACTGTGACAGACATCATAGAATGACAGCACCAACACTCCAGGCAGAGGCAGTGAAAAAAAATATTGTTATAATGCTCACCTGGGCATACACCTGCTTGCTCAAACAGAGGGGATCAGGGGTTATGGGGAGAAGGCAGGATCAGGGGATGAGAAAATATCAGCCATGATTGAATGGCGGAGCAGACTCGATGGGCAGAGTGGCCATATTCTGCTCCTATATCTTATGGTCTTATGACGCACCATGGGTCAATTCCTGGAAAGAGAAAACAGTGACCTGTGTTTAAACCCCTCATATCCTTGGGCTGCAAGCTATTCATTCATTTCCCTCACTGGGCTGTGATTGACAGCTTCCAGACACATACAGCTGTCAGCCTTTCTCCATTCGTCTTCCTTCATGGTTGAGTAACTTTGAAGCACGCTAACCACAATGTTTACAAACATCAACCACTTCAAAGTGAGTTGTGTTCTGTCAATTTCCAGCTGAGCACTTCAAAATCACTCAAGCATGAAGGGGTGATTGGAATGCACTTAACTCTTTTTGAAGTGATTGATGTTTGTGAACATTGTGGTTAGAGCACTTCAGGTTTATTCAACCATGAAGGAAGATGAATTTTAATTGTGGGACTGCATGGAGGATATGTAGGATACGAGTGGACAAAGGTTTATTTTAGTATACACAATAATTACAAAGCAAACAACTCCTCTCTCTGAAGGGCTCCCTGGCCTGCACCCATGTCAGGGTTTTTATACTGAGAGAGCCCCCCCCCACTTGTTAAGGGGAAAACCTGCCCCAAATTAGCTGAGGAGTTTATACTCTTGTGGTAAAGGCAGGGAATCTTATGGAGCATGGTCCGTGGCCTCCAAGGGTGTCGTAATAGGTGTCAAAGAAGTGAGAATTAACTTGCAGCTAGCAATTGCTGGCCTTTGAGGTTATTCGTACATTACTAATCTCTAATTAAAAGAAACACTCACCCGGTATACCTTTAAGCATTGTGGGAGTTGTCAATCAGCTGAGATAAAGCGTTTTATAAGGACAACAATTGGATGGGGAGGCAGACCAACATATTACAGAATACAGGCAATTTTCCTTGTATGCATTTAAAAAGGTAGGAAAATCTGTCAGATTCTGTTACAGTCATACAATCTTCCCTCCAGAATTTTTCTCAATGTATTTGCCCAGATAATGCTTAACACTCAGGTGTTAAGATAAAATGCAACACTATCAACTGTAACGTCTTTCACCTATTCCATTCAGGACGGCATGGTAGCCCAGTGGTTAGCACTGTTGCTTCACAGCGCAAGGGACCCAGGATCACTGTCTGTTCAGAGTCTGCACGTTCTCCTTTGCCTGCGTGAGTTGTCTCCGGGCCCTCCGGTTTCCTCCCACAAGTCCCAAAAGACGTGCTTGTTAGCTTAATTTGACATTCTGAATTCTCCCTCCATATACCTGAACAGGCGCCAGAGTGTGGCGACTAGAGGATTTTCACAGTAAGTTCATTGCAGTGTTAATGTAAGTCTACCTGTGGCAATAAAGATTATTATAATAATCCATTTCAAGGATGATACGCGGTGGCAGGATCTTTTAGGCATTATTTTGATTGCAATTTATTTTAAATTATATTGCTCCTCTACTGTGTTTAATTAGCTTCTATTTTAACTACTGAGGCATTACAGAAATCATCCCAACATGGGTCTGGGAAGTAGGGCAAATGGAGTGCCAAACTGAGCTACAGGTGCAACACCCAGGAAGGAGGGCAACTGGGTGCTGAGGCCAGGGGAAAACACAGACACAATTGTCTGACAAAAGGGAAACTGAAATCTGACACAAAGCAACAAAGGTTGGGGAGAGTGAGACTGACAGTTTGGGGATTGGAAAAGTTAAATACAGATTTGGCCAAGAAACACAAAACTAGGCCTAGAGTCAGTCTGGTAAATGGTAAAGCTGCCTTACTTGCAACAAAGTGACACTTAATTAAAATGATTCTCAAGAACTCACAAATGTTGGTAGATATATAGTGCGAGAAAAATATAAATGATACATACACTTCTCTCTCACACTATCACTATATATTACATTGATCTGGATATCAAGATGCCAGATCAGTGGTAATGAAATATGGTGAAGTGAGATGGCCATGCATTATTACAGGAGACCAACCCCTTTAAAAGTTAGAACAGACCAAGCCAATGGACATCAACATCTCTTAAAGGGCAACTATTTCAATATTCCAAAATTATTAGAAGGGATCTGTAGAAGCAAAGGTGATATAACATTAAGAAACTGTCTGTAAAGTCATTTCAAAGAACAATACAGCATAGCAACAGGCCCTTCGGCCCTCCAAGCCTGTGCCGATCACGTGTCCTATCTCGACCAACCGCCTGTATCCTTCTATACCCCATTGGTTCATGTGCCTATCTAGATAAGTCTTAAAGGTCGCCAACTTAACTGCCTCAACCACCTCACTTGGCAGTGCATTCCAGGCCACCACCACCCTCTCCTGCACATCTCCACTGAACTTTTCCCCCCCTCACCTTGAACTTGTGCCCCCTTGTAATTATTATTTCCACGCTGGGGAAAAGCCTCCAACTGTTCACCCTATCTATACCCTTAATAATTTTATAAACTTCTATCAGGTCGACCCTCAGCCTCCGTCTCTCTAGGGAGAACAACCCCAGTTTATTCAATCTCTCCTCATAGCTAATACTCTCCATACCAGGCAACATCCTGGTAAACCTTTTCTGTACCCTCTCCAAAGCCTCCACGTCCTTCTGGTAGTGCGATGACCAGAATTGGACACAGTATTCCAAATATGGCCTAACCAACGTTCTATATAATTGTAACATAATTTTTGAGCTTTTATACTCGATACCCCATCCTATGAAGGTAAGCATGCCATATGCTTTCTTTACCACCATTGTCACCTTTAAGGATCTTTGGACATGCACGCCCAGATCTCTCTGTGTCTCGATGCTCCTGATGGTTCTGCCATTTATTTTATAACTCCCACCTGAATTGGATCTACCAAAATGCATCACCTCGCATTTGTCCGGGTTAAATTCCATCTGCCATTTCTCTGCCCAATTTTGCAGCCTATCTATATCCTGTTGTATTCTCTGACAATCTTCTTCACTATCCACAACTCCTGCAATCTTAGTATCATCGGCAAACTATTTATTGCAAAGAAGCTTTAACAAACAAAGTCAGCATCACCTGGCTGCCAGGCTGGCACAATGCCAAGTTGGCACTGCCCGAGGTCAGGCCTGGGAAGGCCTTGCCCATTAGAGGTGGGTGAAGGGGGGGAGGGAGGCAGAAAGCAAAGGGAGGGGCATGAAAAGCAGAGGTTTTAGAGATCGGGGCTGTCGTTCAAAATGGCACCTCGATCTGCGAGGAACCAGTCCTGCTCAGCTAAAGTGTAGCCTCAGCGAGGAGAAATCCCTGCAGCCCAAAAAACCGGCAAAGTGCCAATGAATAGTGAAGTGAATCTCGCGCTGCAGCTGCCAAGAAACACCCGCCAAACGTGCCGAAAAGTGGAGGTCCACTGAATCGTGCCCAGAGTCTTCTCATGTAGCACCTTTTGGAGGCCTGGTTAGTCCCTCCAAAATACAAACAGGCTCATTTCAAGTTTGTATGAAATTCAGGTAATCATCAAGTATATGGTAATTTAGGGATTACATTATGACATATGCTGCCGCACCACAGGGAATTAAAATTATATTAATGGTATTCTGGATTTTCCACCAAAAGTAGTCAGTTGGCAGAAAAGCTGTTCTGTATGATTTGGGAAACCTGGATGAACGATCAAAGCCCACAGTGAAGAACACCATAAATTCAGGCAGTCACAGTTAGGTGACCGCAATTCGGGGCTTATAAAATCCTATAGGTTTCAAGAGGAATGAAAGACCGATCCCTCCAGATTAACTGGTTGACAGATGTACAAGGAATCCATATTAAGCTTTTCTCAATCATTTTTTTTTAAAAATAATTTTTATTAAAGATTTTCATAAAATATCAATAACAAAATAAGAAAGAAAAAAGAACCCAACAGGGGTAAGTACAAAACACAATCTAAAAAAGCAACCCCCCAAACCCCTCCCCCCCGTACCTAAATAATAAATTAACATTAACACCCCGACTTAAGACAACAGGTGTATACACCCCCTCAGACCCTTCCAGTGTAAATAACATAAACAAAAATAAAGTAACCCCCCCCCCACCACCCCCCGAGCTGCTGCTGCCATTGACCAATGTCTAGCATTCTGCCAGAAAGTCTAAGAACGGTTGCCACCGCCTAAAGAACCCTTGTACCGACCCTCTCAAGGCGAATTTCACCCTCTCCAATTTAATGAACCCTGCCATATCGCTGATCCAGGATTCCACACTTGGGGGCCTCGTATCCTTCCACTGAAGGAGAATCCTCCGCCGGGCTACCAGGGACGCAAAGGCCAGAATTCCAGCCTCTTTCGCCTCCTGCACTCCCGGCTCCTCTGCCACCCCAAATATTGCGAGCCCCCAGCCCGGTTTGACCCTGGATCCTACCACCCTTGACACCGTCCTCGCTACGCCCTTCCAAAATTCCTCCAGCGCTGGGCATGCCCAGAACATATGGGTGTGACTGGCTGGGCTCCCTGAGCACCTAACACACCTGTCCTCACCACCAAAGAACCTGCTCATCCTTGTCCCGGTCATGTGTGCCCTGTGCAGCACCTTAAACTGTATGAGGCTGAGCCTCGCGCATGAAGAGGAAGAGTTCACCCTCCCTAGGGCATCTGCCCACGTCCCCTCTTCGATCTCCTCTCCCAACTCCTCCTCCCACGTACCTTTCAACTCCACCACCGAGGCCTCCTCCTCCTCCTGCATCACCTGGTAAGTTTCCGAGATCTTCCCCAATCCCACCCACCCCCCCGAGAGCACCCTGTCCTGTACTGTGTGTGGCAGTAGCCGTGGGAATTCCACCACCTGCCGTCTGGCAAACGCCCTTACCTGTAAGTACCTGAAGGTGTTCCCCGGGGGGAGCCCGTACTTCTCCTCCAGCTCACCCAAGCTCACGAACTTCCCGTCCACAAACAGGTCCCCTAACTTTCGTATGCCTGCCCTGTGCCACCCCGAAAACCCTCCACCTGTTCTTCCTGGGGCGAACCGGTGGTTCCCCCGTAATGGGGTCCACACCGAGGCCCCAACTTCCCCCCTATGCCGCCTTCACTGCTCCCAAATTTTGAGGGCCGCCACCACCACCGGGCTCGTGGTATACCTCCTTGGAGGGAGCGGCAACGGCGCCGTTGCCAGCGCCCCCAGACTCGTACCCACACAGGACGCCGTCTCCAGCCTCTTCCATGCAGCCCCCTCCCCCTCCATCACCCACTTGCGCACCATTGTCGCATTGGCGGCCCAGTAGTACCCACAGAGGTTGGGCAGCACCAGCCCCCCCCTATCTCTACTTCGCTCCAGGAACACCCTTCTCACCCTCGGAGTCCCTCGCGCCCACACAAACCCCATTATACTCCTGTTAACCCGCCTGAAAAAAGCCTTCGGGATAAACACGGGGAGGCACTGGAACAGGAACAAAAACCTTGGGAGCACCGTCATTTTGATTGACTGCACCCTACCCGCCAGGGACAGCGGCAACGCGTCCCACCTCTTGAACACCTCCTCCATTTGCTCCACCAGCCTTGTAAAGTTAAGCCTATGCGGGGCCCCCCAGCTCCTGGCCACCTGGACCCCCAAATATCAGAAACTCCTCTCCGCCCTTTTTAGTGGGAGCTCGCCAATCCCCCTCTCCTGGTCCCCTAGCTGAACTACGAACAGCTCGCTCTTCCCCATACTGAGCTTGTACCCCGAAAAGTCCCCGAATTCCTTAAGCATCCTCATTACCTCTGGCATTCCTCCCACCGGGTCCGCCACATACAGCAGCAGGTCATCCGCATAAAGCGACACCCTGTGCTCCTCCCCACCCCGCACCAATCCCCTCCAGTTCCTCGACTCTCTCAGTGCCATAGCCAGGGGTTCAATCGCCAGTGCGAAGAGCAGGGGGGACAGGTCACACCCCTGTCTCGTCCCTCGGTGCAACCAAAAGTACTCGGACCTCCTCCTATTTGTGGCCACACTCGCCATCGGGACCTCGTACAACAGCCTAACCCACCTGACAAACCCCTCCCCAAACCCGAACCTCTTCAGCACCTCCCACAGGTACCCCCACTCTACCCTATCGAAGGCTTTCTCAGCGTCCATCGCCACCACTATCTCCGCCTCCCCCTCCCTCGCCCACATCATGATAACGTTCAAAAGCCTCCGCACATTCGCGTTCAAGTGTCTCCCCTTCACAAACCCCATCTGGTCTTCATGGATGATCTGCGGCACACAATCCTCAATCCTCGTGGCTAAGACCTTCGCCAGCACCTTGGCATCTACATTTAGCAAGGAAATCGGTCTGTAAGACCCACATTGCAGGGGATCCTTGTCCCGCTTCAGGATCAAGGAGATCAGTGCCCGGGACTTCGTCGGGGGTAAAGCCCCCCCCTCCCTTGCCTCATTAAAGGTTCTAACTAACAACGGGCCCAACAGGTCCATATATTTTTTATAGAACTCGACCGGGAAACCGTCCGGCCCCGGTGCCTTCCCCGTCTGCATGCTTCCTATCCCTTTGATCAGCTCCTCCAGCCCAATCGGGGCCCCCAGTCCCGCCACCAGTACCTCTTCCACCTTTGGAAACCTCAATTGGTCCAGGAAACGGCCCATCCCTCCCTCCTCCCGTGGGGGCTCGGATCGGTACAATTCCTCGTAAAAGTCCCTGAAGACCCCATTGATGCCAACCCCACTCCGCACCACGCTCCCTCCCCTGTCCTTAACTCCCCCGATCTCCCTAGCTGCGTCCCGCTTCCGAAGCTGATGCGCCAGCATCCGGCTTGCCTTTTCCCCATACACGTAGACCACCCCCTGGGCCTTCCTCCACTGCACCTCCGCCTTCCTGGTGGTCACCAGGTCTAATTCGGCCTGGAGGCTGCGCCTCTTCCTCAACAATCCTTCCTCAGGTTCTTCCGCATACCTCCTGTCTACCCTCACCATCTCCCCTACCAGCCTCTCCCTCTCCCCCCGCTCCCTCCGCTCCTTGTGGGCCCTGATGGAGATCAGCTCTCCCCTCACCACCGCCTTCAGTGCCTCCCATACCATCCCCACTCGGACCTCCCCGTTGTCGTTGGTCTCCAAGTACCTCTCTATACTTCCTCGGACCCGCTCGCTCACCTCCTCGTCCGCCAACAGCCCCACCTCCAAGCGCCACAGCGGACGCTGGTCCCTCTCCTCCCCCATCTCCAAGTCCACCCAAAGCGGGGCGTGGTCCGAAATGGCTATTGCTGAATGCTCGGTATCCTCTACTCTCGCTATCAGCGCCCTACTCAAAATGAAAAAGTCGATTCGAGAATAAACCTTATGGACATGTGAGAAGAATGAAAATTCCCTAGCCCCCGGCCTTGCAAATCTCCAAGGGTCCACCCCTCCCATTTGGTCCATAAATCCCCTCAATACTGTAGCCGCCGCCGGCTTCCTACCCGTCCTAGACCTGGAGCGATCCAGTGCAGGATCCAACACCGTGTTAAAGTCTCCCCCCATTATCAGGCCCCCCACTTCCAAGTCTGGGATCCGACCCAACATCCGCCGCATAAAACCCGCATCGTCCCAGTTCGGAGCATACACATTGACCAGTACCACCCTCGCTCCCTGCAACTTACCACTTACCATTATGTACCTACCGCCATTATCTGCCACAATGCTCGACGCCTCGAATAACACCTTCTTTCCCACCAAGATCGCCACCCCTCGATTTTTGGCATCTCGCCCCGAGTGAAACACCTGACTTACCCACCCTTTCCTCAGTCTTACCTGGTCTGCCACCTTCAGGTGTGTCTCCTGGAGCATAACCACATCCGCCTTGAGCCCCTTCAGGTGCGCAAACACGCGGGCCCGCTTAACCGGCCCATTCAGTCCCCTTACATTCCAGGTTATCAGCCGGATCAGGGGGCTACCCGCCCCCCTCCCCCGCCGACTAGCCATGACCCCTCCTCGGCCAGCCACGCGCCCGCACCCCACACCTGGCCCGTTCTCCACAGCGGCATACCCCCGTCTCGACCCCCCCCCCACTCGCTCCAGCTCCTCCTTGATCTTAGCAGCAGCAACTCGATTCCTCCCCACCCACCCACCCCCCCCCCCCCCCCCCCACCCCGCACTAGGACCCATCCTAGCTGGTTTACTCCCCCCATTGCACTTCCGCAAGTCAGCTGACTCCTGCTGACCCCGGCCACTCCCGCCTCCCCTTCGACTCCTCCCATTGTGTGGCACACCCTCCTCTCCCACTCCCCATTCACAGGCTCTCCCCCTCCGTTTTAAGTGCGGGAAACAATCCTCGCTTCCCCGCCCCGGTCCTGTCCCCCCCAGTCTTCGGCGCGGGAAAAAAAATCCCGCGCTCTCCACCTACCAGGCCCCGCCACCAACCAAAACAGTGCCCAATCCGCCCCATCCACCCTCCCCAACCCGAAAGAGAAAAACACAGAGAAAAAGAAACCCAAAACAATGCAAAGGCCCCCCCCCCCCGAACCAAAAATAGGCATAACATATCCACCGCAGTCCTCAATCGCCCATCCCGACCCTCGGTCTGTGTCCAGCTTCTCGGCCTGAACAAAGGCCCATGCCTCCTCCGGAGACTCAAAATAATGGTCCTGGTCCTTGTAGGTAACCCACAATCGCGCCGGCTGCAACATGCCAAACTTCACCCCCTTCCTGTGCAGCACCGCCTTCGCTCGATTATACCCGGCCCTCCTCTTCGCCACCTCCGCACTCCAGTCCTGATATATCCGAACCTCCGCGTTCTCCCACCTGCTGCTCCTCTCCTTCTTGGCCCACCTGAGCACACACTCCCGATCGACGAACCGATGGAACCGCACCAGCACCGCCTGCGGAGGCTCGTTAGCCTTGGGCCTCCTCGCCAACACTCTATGGGCCCCTTCCAGCTCCAGGGGCCCCTGGAAGGATCCAGCTCCCATCAGCGAGTTTAACATGGTGACCACATAGGCCCCCACGTCCGGCCCCTCCAGCCCCTCCGGGAGGCCCAGAATCCGCAGATTCTTCCGCCTCGACCGATTCTCCATCTCCTCGAACCGCTCCTGCCATTTCTTGTGGAGCGCCTCGTGCGCCTCCACCTTTACCGCCAGGACTAAGAGCTTGTCCTCATTGACAGAGATCTTTTGTTGAGCCTCTCGGATCGCCACCCCCTGGGCCGTCTGTGTCTCCAGCAGCTTATCAATAGAAGCCTTCATCGGCTCTAGCAGGTCCTTTTTAATCTCTCTGAGGCCGCGCTGGATACCCTCCTGTTGTTCCTCCGCCCACTGCCTCCACGCTGCCTGGTCTCCGCCCGCCGCCATTTTGTCCTTCTTCCCTCCCTTCTTCTGGTCCACCACCATCTTTTTTGTCACCCTGCTCCTAGTTAAAGCCATATACTGACGGGGAACTATTATTAACTCCTTCCCACACCGGGAAACGTTGAAAAAGTGCCCTTGGGGGCCCTGAAAAGAGCCCAAAAGTCTCGAGAGGGAATCCTTTTGGCAGTGTTCACTTCACCCATCTGCCCCAAAATGTCCGTGGAAACTCCTGAAAAAGGTCTAAGTGTCCGTTCCAGATGGGAGCTGCCGAATGCGTGACCTACTCCTCCATGGCCGCCACCGGAAGCCTCGTCCCCGCTTCTTCAGTGGCCCTGGTGAGATCTTTTCACAGTTGTTCCCTCTGCTGTTAGAATTCACTTTTGATAAAGGTCCTCAGGACTGTTTGCAGCTTTAAGCTTGCCCTTCCCCCGCTTGCATGCTGCAAACTGCTGCAAATGCTGTTTATCCTGTTGCAACCAAATCCTCCACTGCTTCTGCCGGGCCTGGCAGCCAAAAGACACAACACTCCTGGGGGACACCGTCAGGGGAGTGTTGCAGTCCTCTTGCCACACCGGGAAATGTCAAACAAATGCCGTGGGGGCCCTGCAAAAGAGCCCAAAAGTCCGTTCCAAGCGGGAGCTACCGAATATGCGACCTAGCTCTGCATAGCCGCACCCGGAAATCCTTCTCAATCATTTTTAACTGATAAATCTCCAGAATTCTGGATAACGCCTCATCATTTTTCACTCATTTCCATGTCAAAACTAAAAGACATTTGAGCCTTACCACACTTTGTACGCTTTGCAAATCTATTGAGAGTTGAATCTGCTCACCTCACCGCTGCAATTTGGCCAAGAGCCAATTTTCTCATTCGCCTTCAATACATCATCAAAAGCATTCAAAGAGAAACAGGCAAAATCTGAATACAATACAGGTGAAACAAGATGTTTTAGTCAGCACGTGACCAGTAAAGAGAGATTAACAGTTGTGTTTTCCATCGCTTCCCCAATTTTAGCAAAAGATGCCCTCGCAAATTAGTGCCAACTATTCCATACTCAAGATTAATTTTTCAGTGAGTGTACCTGTTAAATTTGTTTCAGTGAATAAATGTGCAAATGTTTTTCCTGAAACTGAATATAATCTTTCCATTTTTTTTTATTTTCGCCTCTCCTTTTCCTCTAGATCTAATTGGATGGTTTAAATTCACTTAGTTACATTCTAAGGCTGTAGATTGTTAACATTCTTAATCTATCAGAGAGCCAAGCAACATCAATATCTGATAGATATGCATAAATTTTCTTCCAGGTTGGTTATGAAGTTGACTCACTTGCAGTAGTAACTGAGTTAAGTTCCGTTTGTGCAGTAAACAAATTATTGGTTTAAAACATAACCACTGGAGGGGGAAAGTATTAAAATGTTCTGACATCGGAGCATTCAAATTACAGAGTTCAACCTTTTGCATCATTGTTTCCCAAGCCTCTTGGGTATTCATGCTACCCTTAGCCAAGAGTAATGTTAGTGAGTAATACATCCCAATTCAAATAAAATGCAAAGCACGGCACAAAATAAGTTGGTTAAATCTATTTCTCAGTGTAATGACCTCCAATTGGCATTTTTGGTTGGCCAATTGGAGTATGAGCTCCCTCAATGATAACTCATTGAGGGGGCCCATATAAGCACCTGTGTAGGCTTTGTGAGGCAGTCTTAAGTTGACTGGAATGCTAGCAGCACTGTTCGGAGCTGCTCTTATATATGAGTTATTGCAAATAAATACTGGTGTGGTGACGGAACCCCTGCCTCCTGTGGATTATTACAGTGGCGACGAGGTAAACAAAGAACCTTGCGGAGACCAGCTGCCGCACTCAGAAGGACGGAAGGAAACAGGTTATACTGCTGTCGGCGTGCGGACCCTCAGCCTTCGCCATTATACGTAGTCTAACGTATCCCGATACGCCGGACACGATACCTTTCCAAGAATTAACGAAATTGGTGGAAGAGCACTATGACCCAAAAACACCCCTCATTTTGCGTAGGTACAGATTCTACATAACGAAGCGGGAAGACAGAGAGTCAGTCATGAATTTCTTGACCCGCCTGAGAAGGCTGGCAGAAAAATGTGAGTTCGGCCTGACGCTAAATGAAATGCTTCGGGACTGGTTAGTGTGTGGCATAAATGACCTCCAAATACAGAAGCGCCTGTTGGTGGAAATGCAGCTAGACTGCAGGCGGGCGTTACAGCTCGCACTGTCCCTAGAAAAGGCAGCAAGTGGGGCGCAGGAACTACAGGGCACGCCAATGGAGGTTGATACCTGGGAGAGGGACTACCGCAATGGGTCCCGCTACCAGATAGCCGCCCTCAGGAAAACCCTGAGGAACAGAGGGCCAAAGGAAAACCCCAGAACTGCCCTCAAGTCTGCTAGGACTAACTGGAGACAGAGGGAACTACTGGCTGAGGCTCCCCCAACAGAGAAGGACCATTTCTGGCACCAGACAGAGTGGGGTAACAGCGACAGAAACCCTAGAAGGAGGTGGCAAAAGAGGAATAGCAGGTGGGGATGCGGGGAAGTACACAACCTAGATGCTCCATCCTCCTCCGAAGGGGAACAGTTATATAATATTGCGACAAAGAAAGCAGAACTATTCAGATTACCCCACGGGTGAACGGTCGGCCGACAATAATGGAAATAGACACGGGTGCGGCCGTATCAGTAATGGGAGTGGCAGCATTTTTAAAAATCATAGATGGACTCCAGCCACTAACTCTAACAAAAACATCGACAAAACTTAAAACCTACATGGGGGAACCGCTGGAAGTTCTAGGCAAGACTCATGTACCCGTGAAATATGACAAACAATTGCTCAGATTACCATTGACGATAGTAGAGGGCTCCGGACCGAACTTAATAGGACGGAACTGGCTGAAAGACCTAAACTTAGATTGGATGAAAATTTTCCAGAGTGGAAGCGGGCAGTTGAGTGGAGTACTCCAAAAATACCCGGAGGTCTTCCAGGAAGGTTTGGGGGAAATTATAGGTGCCAAAGCAACTTTGCACGTGGACCCAGAAACCCTGCCGAAATTTTGTAAAGCCAGGCCGGTACCTTTTGCATTAAGGAAGAAAGTAGATGTCGAAATAGAACAGTTACGGCGCGACGGCATTATCAGACCAGTACAGTTCTCGGAATGGGCAGCGCCGGTGGTACCAATTTTGAAGCCAGACGGCTCGATACGTCTCTGTGGAGATTTCAAACAGACGGTAAACAAATACGCACTGCTGGACAAATACCCGATCCCGAAAATAGATGACCTATATGCCAAATTAGCAGGTGGGCTTTTGTTCACGAAACTGGACATGAGCCACGCCTACCTGCAGTTAAAACTGGACAAGGACTCCCAGACGTTTGCTACGATCAACACCCTGAAGGGACTTTTTCGTTATACTAGGCTACCCTTCGGAGTGTCATCAGCCTGCGCTATATTCCAGCGTACGATGGACAATATTCTGCAGGGACTACCGCAGGTGGCGAATTATTTGGACGATATCTTAATCACGGGTAGGACAAACAGGGAACACTTAAGGAACCTGGAGGAAGTGCTCAGGCGTTTCGCAAAGGCAGGCGTACGGCTGAAAAGAGAAAAATGTGTTTTTCTGGCCCCACAAGTGACGTACCTGGGATATAAAGTAGACTAGTCGCGCTTACACCCATTGAAAGACCGAGTAAGGGCAATAAAAAAAGCCCCAGCTCCCACCACGGTCCAGGAGCTACGATCATTTCTACGATTGGTAACCTATTATGGCAAATTTATTGAAAATAGGGCGTCCATCCTCGAACCCCTCCACCAGCTACTAAAAAAGGGACAAGAATGGAAATGGTCCGCCCGCCAAAACCGAGCATTTAGGGACATTAAGGAACAGCTGTCATCCGAAAATGTCCTAGAGCATTATGACCCAAGGAAGGAGTTTGTGGTCACGTGTGACGCATCACCTTACGGGGTAGGAGCCGTCTTAGCCCATAGAGGAAGGAATGGGGAAGAACGGCCAATAGCCTATGCTTCAAGGACCTTGGCGATGGCTGAGGGAAAGTACGCCCAAATCGAGAAGGAAGGACTGGCGGTGATATTTGCAGTAAAACAATTTCACCAGTATCTGTACGGGCGGAAGTTCACCATAATGACGGACCATAAGCCGTTATTAGGGTTATTAAAAGAAGACAAGTCAATACCCCCGATTGCATCAGCTAGAATCCAACGTTGGGCGTTGCTACTGGCGGCGTATAGATACGTTCTGGAGCCAGACCGGGAACGCGAGTAGCAAATGCAGATGCTTTGAGCAGACTTCCCCTCCCAGACACCCCGCCGCTAATACCGAAAGTAGAGGAGACAGGAATGACTCTAAACTTTTTGGACACCCTACCAGTGGATGCACAACATACTCGGTTGTGGACGCAAAAAGACCCAGTTTTAGCCAAGATGAAGCATTTACTGCTAACAGGGGAACTGGAGAGACCAGCAGAGCCCCAGATGCACCCATACTGGAGCAGAAGGGACCAAATAACCGTAGAAGATGGTATCCTATTATGGTGAGCCCAGGTAATAGTCCCAGATCAGGGCCGTCGGGCAGCCCAGGTAATAGTCCCAGCTCAGGGCCGTCGGGCAATCTTAACCGAGTTACATCACGGACACCCAGGGGTGTCTAAAATGAAGATGCTAGTTCAAAGCTATGTTTGGCGGCCAGGATTGGACACAGACATAGCAGCCTTGGTACGTCAGTGCCAGGAGTGCCAACAGGGGCAAAGAGTGCCACCAGCTGCGCCATTGCACCCCTGGGAATGGCCAGGCAGACCGAGGACCCGCCTGCATATTGACCACGCCGGCCCTTTCATGGGCTCAATGTTTTTGGTGATAGTGGACGCCCACTCCAAATGGTTGGACGTCCACCGGGTAAACGCGGCAAGCACAGCATCGACAATTGAAAAGCTCAGGGCCTTGTTTGCAACACATGGACTTCCGGAGGTATTGGGGTCAGACAACGGAACAGCATTAACAAGTGGGGAAGTTGGAAAATTCCTAAAGGGAAACGGAGTCCGCCACATCAAAACGGCCCTTACCATCCAACGGCCTGGCAGAGAGAGCGGTCCAGACACTAAAAGCGGTACTCAAGAAGCAACCGGCAGCGTCAATGGACACAAAGCTCTCCCGCTGGCTGTTTGATTACAGGACCACGCCGCATTCCACAATGGGCATACCGCCAGCTGAACTCTTAATGGGAAGGCGGCTGCGAACGAGGCTGAGTCTCCTTTTCCCAAATTTTATGGAGAAAGTGGAGAAACAACAGGAGGTCCAATGCAGGGGGCATGATAATAGTCGGCAGCAGAGACATTTCCAGGTGGGGGCACCGGTTTGGGTCAAGAATTATGGGAATGGACCAACGTGGCTCAAAGGCACGGTGGAGTCCCAAACAGGGCCCATATCATATAAAGTTTTGATAGGAGGTAAGTTGCTGAAGAAACACCTAGACCAAATAAGGGCAGCGGAACCACACCTGGAGGCAGTCGAAGCAGGACCGCCTCAAGCTGAGATAGCTCAGACGGGAAAGATCACCAGCCCCGAGCAATTTCTCCAGACCCCGTCATCCAGTCAGAGTCGGAGATGGACACGTTCAACGAGGCCGCTGCGACACCTCTCCCCGAGGAGGTGGAAGTACAACTTCCAAGGAGATTGTTAAGGAAAAGACGGGCACCTAGAAGGTACACCCCACCCACGTCGGAGGAGCAGAAAGAAGCTCAGAGGAATGCCAGCTGGCAGGAATTCCTCAGACCTTGGGGGGGGTGGGGGGGAGGGCGTGTAATGACCTCCAATTGGCATTATTGGTTAGCCAATTGGAGTATGAGCTCCCTCAATGATAGCTCATTGAGGGGGCCCATAGAAGCACCTGTGTAGGCTTTGTGAGGCAGTCTTAAGTTGACTGGAATGCTAGCAGCACTGTTTGGAGCTGCTCTTGTATATAAGTTATTGCAAATAAATACTGGTGCGGTGATGGAACCCCTGCCTCCTGTGGATTATTACACTCAGCAATGTTTATATTTAATATAAAAAACACTCTGTAGGATAAAGGATAAAAAATTTAAAAGAAGCAATTATTTAAAGCAAATGTTTACGTCCTTAAGTGACTTGCCTGGCTCCCTCGCTGCTAAGTTATTTCGGTAATGTCACGAGTGTCTGAGCGACTCAAAGAAACTGAGAGCCAAAACACACCCGAAGAGCCCAGAGGGTTACACCATTGGCTGCAAATTAATGTCAGGAATAAAACAATAGAGCAAAAATTCAAAACCCATATTTCTAGTGAGAAGTCACTCCGCATTGCCCTTTGAAATTGGAAGAAAGATAAAACCTATGGCAAAGATAAAATAGCCCAGAAAAATAATGACACATTCGCCATTATTGGTGTTTTTAAAAAAAACCACTTTGCGGTAAGAGAATATTATAGTATGTGTGTGAATCACCACAAATTGCTGGATGATTTGTACTACTGTTCTCTTAACCTCACAAAAATGAGATCTTACCTTTAACCACTCAGAGTCAATTGCAGGATTTGTGCAATAAATAGCATGAATCTTGCCATATTTTGAGCAATTGCTTTATCCTATAAGGCCCTTGTTAATGATGTGATATATAATCCTAATTTAAAGCATACCCTTTATTTCCCATAAATCTAACAATTGAAACTGTGAAGTTTCACTCCTGTCGGTATTTGTTTTTATTCATTCATGGGTTGTGGGCATCACTTGCTCGGCGAGCATTTATTGCCCCACCCCCAGTTGCCCTTGAGAAGTGGGTGGCAAGCCACCTTCCTGAACCCCTGCAATTCATTACATAGATTACATAGAACATACAGTGCAGAAGGAGGCCATTCGGTCCATCGAGTCTGTACCGACCCTCTTAAGCCCTCATTTCCACCCTATCCCCGTAACCCAATAACCCCTCCAAACCTTTTTGGACACTACGGGCAATTTATCATGGCCAATCCACCTAACCTATACTTCTTTGGACTGTGAGAGGAAACCGGAGCACCCGGAGGAAACCCACGCAGTCACGGCGAGAACATGCAAACTCCGCACAGACAGTGACCCAGCGGGGAATCGAACCTGGGACCCTGGCACTGTGAAGCCACAGTGCTATCCACTTGTGCTACCGTGCTGCCCACTATTCATATGGTGTAGTGTGGTGAATGTATTGCTGTAACAATTCACATGTACATATCTATATTGCGCTGATGCCCATGTGGGCTCCACCTATGGACCATTGTAAGGTATTACCTATGATGTAGCATGTTGGGGCCTGTGTGGGCTCCGCCCCTGGCTCCACCGCTTGAGTGGAGGTATAAGAGCAGTCAACCTGTAGGTGGCTCCCACTAACAGATCAGTCGCAGGCAGGCACTGTTCTAGTTGATTAAAGCCACAATTTACTTCTACTCCTGGTTTCGTGTGAATTGATGGTTGCATCAGTAGGTACACCCACAGTGCTGTTAGGAAGGGAATTCCAGAATTTTGACCTAGCAACAGTGGGAGAATAGCGCTAAACCTCCAAGTGAGAATGGTAAGTGGCTAGGATGGGAATTTGCAGGGGTGGTGTTCCCATGGGTGGAAGCATCCTGAAATTTGTCAGTATCAGTTTCAGGCTGAAAACCAGCGTGTAGCTCTCCAGCTGCACAGCCATGCTTTCATTCAGAGTCCCTGCCACTCCGTGAACAGAGAATCTGGCGACGTGGTTAGCGATGTCAATCTGCCGGGTCAGGGCCTGATGATGGGGCTGTCATCTTTAAAAAGATGGCCCCGATCGGCGCAAAAAATAAACTCCCCCCATCCCCTACAGACACAAAGGACACCAACAAGCATCAGGACAAAGCCACTCACCACACGCATCGGGGTGACTCTGCAACCCCCAAAGGAGAACCCCCCACCCAAACATCAGGGCAACTTCTCCTCCCTACAAGCAGCGGGGAAACCCCCACAAAGGTATTGGGGCACTCCCCCATCCCCAATGGCATCTGCGTATCCCACCGCACCCCCTCCCCCAAGGCATTAGAGCACCCCCCCCCCCACATGCATCACGTTGGCACTGCCAGGTGTTGAGGGCAGTGTCAAAGTACTGCCTGGGCATGTCCCCCATCACCCGGGGCCTAGACATACCTGTGTTTCCTAACATGGCCATCACGATGGGTTTTCATTTTTGAAAACCGGTGGTGGTTCAAGCCTGATGTTGAGAGTGGATGTAACGGCGTCAAGCCCGCAAATGAGATTATGCATGCATGATAATATATGATAATCCGCTCACACCGGGCATGAACCTGATCGCGTTCTTGGAGGGAAGGAGGGCAGGGAAGATCCTGAACTGAATTCTCACAGCCGCAAATCCCATTTTCAGCCTCTTGTGAGATTTAGCAACCATTATGAGAGGTGGGCCCAGCACATCCAGTAAATGCAGCCCATAAGTCTGCTGCCCATTTCCTTCTGGGTGGCAGAGGTTGCACCTTTGGAAGGTGCTATGAAGGAGGCTTGGCGAGTTGATGCAATGCATTTTGCAGACGGTACTCACTGTTACCACTGCATCAGTGTACTTTGTCCTGGATTGTGTCCAGTGAAGGCTGTTGGAACTACATTCACCCAGGCAAGTGGAGAGTATTCCATCACACTCTGATGTGTGACATATAGATGGTGGTCAATTCACATTTCCAGACTGGTAGCGGTAGCGCCAGGTTTTCCGGGTGTCAGGGCAACACTGCCAAGGGTCAGGACCCATTAAAGGGGGTATGTGGGGGGGTCTGAAGAGTGGTGGGGTGAAAGGTGGCTATGAAGGGGCCTCAATGATTGCCCTGTTAGGTCCTGACTGGAAAGAGAATCCAACGCATACAAATTTAAATGAGCATAGTAACTGATTTAAATATGCAGATCTGGATCTCGCCCAGTGAACGTGATGAATGTCGCAAGAGGCTTCTCACGAGATTCATAGGTCTCATCCCGTGGTCGGACGTGACAAGGCCATCAAATCGCGCCACAAGTCTTCCTGCACAATGCCAAAAATCGGGGTGTGGTGATCTTGGGGGGGAAAGAGGGTGGCGTTCGAGGCATCGAGCATTGTGACAGACAATGG
Source organism: Scyliorhinus torazame (assembly GCF_047496885.1). Classification (NCBI taxonomy): domain Eukaryota; kingdom Metazoa; phylum Chordata; class Chondrichthyes; order Carcharhiniformes; family Scyliorhinidae; genus Scyliorhinus; species Scyliorhinus torazame. The sequence continues at coordinate 196,108,770 of NC_092715.1, forward strand.
CGACAGGTATGTAATGGTAAGTGGTAAGCTGCAAGGGGAGAGGATGGTGCTGGTCAACGTGTACGCCCCGAACTGGGACAATGCGGGTTTTATGCGGCGCATGTTGGGTCGGATCCCAGACTTGGAAGTGGGGGGCCTGATAATGGGGGGGGGGGGGCTTTAACACGGTGTTGGATCCGGCACTGGATCATTCCAGGTCTAGGACGGGTAGGAAGCCGGCGGCGGCTAAAGTGCTGAGGGGGTTTATGGACCAGGTGGGAGGGGTGGATCCTTGGGGATTTGCAAGGCCGGGGCTAGGGAATTTTCATTCTTCTCGCACGTTCATAAGGCCTATTCCCGAATCGACTTTTTTGTTATGAGCAGGGCGCTGATTGCGAGAGTAGAGGATACCGAGTACTCGGTGATAGCCATTTCGGATCACACCCCGCATTGGGTAGACCTAGAGCTGGGGGAGGAGAGGGACCAGCGCCTGTTGTGGCGCTTGGAGATGGGGCTGTTGGCGGACGAGGAGGTGAGCGAGTGGGTCCGAGGAAGCATAGAGAGATACCTGGAGGCCAACGATAACGGGGAGGTCCGAGTGGGGATGGTCTGGGAGGTGGTGGTTAGGGGAGAGCTGATCTCCATTAGGGCCCACAAGGAGAGGAGAGAGCAGAGGGAGTGGGAGAGGCTGGTGGAGGAGATGGTGAGGGTAGACAGGAGGTACACGGAGGTGCCGGAGGAGATACTGTTGAGGGAGAGGCATAGCCTCCAGGCTGGATTCGACCTGTTGACCACCAGGAAGGCGGAGGCGCAGTAGAGGAAGGCCCAGGGGGCAGTTTATGAATATGGGAAAAAGTCAAGTCGGATGCTGGCACATCAGCTTCGGAAGCGGGACGCAGCTAGGGAGATCGGGGGAGTTAAGGACAGGGGAGGGAGCGTGGTGCGGAGTGGGGTTGGCGTCAATGGGGTCTTCAGGGACTTTTATGAGGAACTGTATCGGTCCGAGCCCCCACTGGAGGGCGGGATGGGCCGCATTCTGGACCAAATGAGGTTCCCGAAGGTGAAGGAGGGACTGGTGGCGGGATTGGGGGCCCCGATTGGGCTGGAGGAGCTGGCCAAAGGGATAGGGAGCATGCAGGCGGGGAAGGCACCGGGGCCGGACGATTTCGCGGTCAGATTTTACAAAAAATATGTGGACCTGTTGGGTCCGTTGCTGGTTAGGACCTTCAATGAGGCAAGGGAGGGGGGGGGGGCTTTGCCCCCAACAATGTCCCGGGCACTGATCTCCTTGATCCTGAAGCGGGACAAGGATCCCCTGCAGTGTGGGTCTTACAGGCCAATTTCGTTGTTAAATGTAGATGCCAAGGTGCTGGCGAAGGTCTTAGCCACGAGAATTGAGGATGGGGTGCCGCAGGTCATCGACGAAGACCAGATGGGGTTCGTGAAGGGGAGGCAGTTGAACGTGAATGTGCGGAGGCTCCTGAACGTTATTATGATGCCGGCGAGGGAGGGGGAGGCGGAGATAGTGGCGGCGATGGACGCTGAGAAAGCCTTCGATAGGGTAGAGTGGGGGTACCTGTAGGAGGTGCTGAAGAGGTTTGGGTTTGAACAAAGAACAAAGAAATGTACAGCACAGGAACAGGCCCTTCGGCCCTCCAAGCCCGTGCCGACCATACTGCCCGACTAAACTACAATCTTCTACACTTCCTGTGTCCGTATCCTTCTATTCCCATCCTATTCATATATTTGTCAAGATGCCCCTTAAATGTCCCTATCGTCCCTGCCTCCACTACCTCCTCCGGTAGTGAGTTCCAGGCACCCACTACCCTCTGCGTAAAAAACTTGCCTCGTACATCTACTCTAAACTTTGCCCCTCTCACCTTAAACCTATGCCCCCTAGTAATTGACCCCTCTACCCTGGGGAAAAGCCTCTGACTATCCACTCTGTCTATGCCCCTCATAATTTTGTATACCTCTATCAGGTCGCCCCTCAACCTCCTTCGTTCCAGTGAGAACAAACCGAGTTTATTCAATCGCTCCTCATAGCTTATGCCCTCCATACCAGGCAACATTCTGGTAAATCTCTTCTGCACCCTCTCTAAAGCCTCCACATCCTTCTGGTAGTGTGGCGACCAGAATTGAACACTATACTCCAAGTGTGGCCTAACTAAGGTTCTATACAGCTGCAACATGACTTGCCAATTCTTATACTCAATGCCCCGGCCAATGAAGGCAAGCATGCCGTATGCCTTCTTGACTACCTTCTCCACCTGTGTAGCCCCTTTCAGTGATCTGTGGACCTGTACTCCTAGATCTCTTTGACTTTCAATACTCTTGAGGGTTCTACCATTCACCGTATATTCCCTACCTGCATTAGCCCTTCCAAAATGCATTACCTCACATTTGTCCAGGTTAAACTCCATCTGCCATCTCTCCGCCCAAGTCTCCAGACAATCTAAATCCTGCTGTATCCTCAGACAGTCCTCATCGCTATCCGCAATTCCACCAACCTTTGTGTCGTCTGCAAACTTACTAATCAGACCAGTTACATTTTCCTCCAAATCATTTATATATACTACAAAGAGCAAAGGTCCCAGCACTGATCCCTGTGGAACACCACTGGTCACAGCCCTCCAATTAGAAAAGCATCCCTCCATTGCTACCCTCTGCCTTCTATGGCCTAGCCAGTTCTGTATCCACCTTGCCAGTTCACCCCTGATCCCGTGTGACTTCACCTTTTGTACTAGTCTACCATGAGGGACCTTGTCAAAGGCCTTACTGAAGTCCATATAGACAACATCTACTGCCCTACCTGCATCAATCATCTTAGTGACCTCCTCGAAAAACTCTATCAAGTTAGTGAGACACGACCTCCCCTTCACAAAACCGTGCTGCCTCTCACTAATACGTCCATTTGCTTCCAAATGGGAGTAGATCCTGTCTCGAAGAATTGAAAGTTTGGGGAGGGGTTTGTCAGGTGGATTAGGCTGTTGTATGAGGTCCCGATGGCGAGTGTGGCCACGAACAAGAGGAGGTCTGAGTACTTCCGGTTGCATCGAGGGATAAGGCTGGGGTGTCCCCTGTCCCCCCTGCTCTTTGCACTGGTGATTGAACCCCTGGCTATGGCACTGAGGGAGTCGAGGAACTGGAGGGGTCTGGTGCGGGGTGGGGAGGCCCAACGGGTGTCGCTTTATGCGGACGACTTGCTGCTTTCTGTGGCAGAACCAGTGGGGGGAATGCCGGAGGTAATGAGGATCCTTTGGGAGTTCGGGGATTTCTCAGGGTACAAGCTCAACATGGGGAAGAGTGAGTTGTTCGTGGTTCACCCAGGGGACAAGGAGAGGGGAATTGGCGAGCTTCCACTAAAATGGGCAGAGAGGAGCTTCAAGTATTTGGGTGTCCAGGTGGCCAGGAGCTGGGGGGCCCTGCATAGACTTAATTTCACGAGGCTGGTGGAGCAAATGGAGGAGGAGTTTAAGAGGTGGGACGCGTTGCCGCTGTCCCTAGCAGGTAGGGTGCAGTCAGTTAAGATGACGGTGCTCCCAAGGTTTTTGTTCCTGTTCCAGTGCTTCCCCATTCTTATCCCTAAGGCCTTCTTTAGGCGGGTCAACAGGAGCATAACGGGGTTTGTGTGGGCGCGAGGGACCCCGAGGGTGAGAAGGGTGTTCCTGGAGCGGAGTAGGGATGGGGCGGGGGGGCTGGCGCTGCCCAACCTCTGTGGGTACTACTGGGCCGCCAATGCAGCGATGGTGTGCAAGTGGGTGATGGAGGGGGAGGCATGGAAGAGGCTGGAGACGGTGTCTTGTGAGGGTACGAGTCTGGAGGCGCTGGCAACGGCGCCGCTGCCGCTCCCTCCAATGAGGTATACCACGAGCCCGGTGGTGGTGGCTACCCTCAAAATTTGGGGGCAATGGAGGTGGCACATGGGAGAAGGGGGGACCTCGGTGTGGACCCCGATACGGGGGAACCACCGGTTTGTCGCAGGGAGAATAGATGGAGGGTTTTCGGGGTGGCACAGGGCAGGGATAAGAAGGTTGGGGGACCTATTTGTGGATGGGAAGTTCGCGAGCCTGGGTGAGCTGAAGGAGAAGTACGGGCTCCCCCCCGGGAAACACCTTTCGGTATCTACAGGTAAAGGCGTTTGCCAGACGGTAAGTGGTGGAATTCCCGCTGCTGCCGCCATGCGCGGTACAGGACAGGGTGCTCTCGGGGGTGTGGGTTGGAGAGGGGAAGATTTTGGCAACATACCAGGTGATGCAGGAGGATGAGGAGGCCTCGGTGGTGGGGTTGAATGGTAAGTGGGAGGAGGTGTTGGGGGAGGAGATCGAGGAGGGGACGTGGGCAGATGCCCTGGGGAGGGTGAACTCTTCCTCTTTGTGCGCGAGGCTCAGCCTCATACAGTTTAAGGTGCTGCACAGGGCACACATGACCGGGACAAGGATGAGCCTTTTTTGGGGAGGGTGGTGAGGACAGGTGTGTTAGGTGCTCAGGGAGCCCAGCAAACCACACCCATATGTTCTGGGCATGCTGGAGGAATTTTGGAAGGGCGTAGCGAGGACGGTGTCGAGTGTGGTAGAAATCCAGGGTCAAACCGGGCTGGGGGCTTGCAATATTTGGGGTGGCAGAGGAGCCGGGAGTGCAGGAGGCGAATGAGGCCGGTATTCTGGCCTTTGCGTCCCTGGTAGCCCGGCGAAGGATTCTTCTTCAGTGGAAGGATGCGAGGCCCCCAAGCGTGGAATCCTGGATCAGCGATATGGCGGGGTTTATTAAATTGGAGAGGGTGAAATTTGCCTTAAGGGGATCGGTGCAAGGATTTTTCAGGCGGTGGCAACCGTTCGTTCTATGGTCAGCAGCAGCAGCAAACCGGGGGGGGGGGGCTATTTTATTTTTGTTTGTCTATACTAGGGGATCTGAGGGGGTGTATATATTTGCTATGTGTTTCGGCGGGAGTTAATTTATTATCTATGTATAGGGGGAGGGGGACACTGGGTTGTTTTGTTTTGTTTTGTATTTAAGCCTATTGGGTTCCTTTTACATTTTGCTGTTGATATTTTGCAAAAACTTTAATAAAAACTTTTTAAATTTTTTTAAAAAGTCTTCCTGCACATGGACATGGACTGGTTCAGAGTGTGGGGAGTTGGAAATTGTGCTGAACATTGTGCAAACAGCTCAATATCTGACCTTATGATGGAAGGAATGTCATTGATGAAGCAGCTGAAAATTGTTCCCTGGGCACAGACTATAACCCTGAGGAACTCTTGCAGCGATAGCCTGGAACGGAGATGATTGACCTCAACAACCACAACCATCTTCCTTTGTGCTGGGTATAACATCAACCTGTGGGTAATTTAACCCCCGTGTCCCATTGACATCAGTTTTTCTGGGGTTCCTTGATGCCACACTCAGCCAAATGCTGCCTTGATGACAAGGTCAGTCACTCTCACCTCTTGAGTTCAGCTCTTTTGTCCATATTTATTTATTTGGACCAAGGTTGTAATGAGGTCAGGATCTGAATGGCCCTGACAGAACCCATGCTGATCATCTGTCAGCAGGTTATTTGCTGACGAAGTTCCACTTGATAGCACTGTTAATGACCCTTTTCATTACTTTGTTGATGATCAAGAGTAGACTTATGGCGTGGCAATTGGCTGGATACACTTTGTGTCTCTGGGCAATTTACTGCATTGCTGGGTAGATATTATAGCTGCTCTGGAATACCTTGGTGAGGGGTGTTGATAGTACTGCAGCACAAGTTTGCAGTACCATTGCCAAATGTTATCAGACCCATGGCCTTTTGTGATGACTGCATATATATTATATGTATCTGGTGCAGCTATGTTTTAAAATACGTATTGACAATATTTATAGAACCATAGAAAAGCGACAGTGCAGAAGGAGGCCATACGATCCATCGTGTCCGCACTGATCCTCTGAAAGGGCACCCTTCCTCCACACCCCGCTCTATCCCCGTAAAACAATTACCCCACATAACCTACACATCCCTGGATCTGAGGGGCAATTTTATCATAGCCAATCCACCTAACCTGCACCTCTTTGGAGTGTGGGAGGAAACCGGAGCACCTGGAGGAAACCCACGCAGACACGGGGAGAAAGTGTAAACGCCACAGGGACGTTCACCCAAGGCTGGAATTGAACCTGGGTTCCTGGCACTCTGCCACCCCAAGTTAGTCTGTGTTTGTATCTGCTGCAGTAACATTTTTTTTTTTTTGAATCCTGGTTTGAAAGACAGCCAGACTTTGTGGCAGCAAAAAGGAGCAATTAAGATATCATAAGAGTGAGGTCATCGGGCAGCTCGGTGGTGGAGTGGTTGGCATTGCTGCCTCACGGCGCCAAGGTCCCAGGTTCGATCCCGGCTCTGGATCACTGACTGTGTGGAGTTTGCACATTCTCCCCGTATTTGCGCGGGTTTCGCCCCCACAACCCAAAAGATGTGCAGGCTAGGTGGATTGGCCACTCTAAATTGCCCCTTATTGGAAAAATGAATTGGGTACTCTAAGTTTAAAAAAATAAATAAAAGAGTGAGGTCATCATTCTTTCAAGCCATGCTTATGTTTACAAGGAGAGGCCTAATAGGATTGTGTTAGGATTTCTGGGGAGTAGATAGTTAGAGACATTTGGCGTGATTCAGCCGCCGTGTTGTGCCTGGTGTGGATCTGGGCATACCAGGTGAATAGCGTTAAAGGTCAAAATCGAGATTTGCGTTGGGCGCAAACCATTTTGAGATTCAACTGGCCCGCTCCCAATGGAGAGTTCCGAGTAGAGTATTAACCCTAATTTGCATTCATTTCAATCTCATTAACAAGATTGAAATCAAATGCAGCAGCATCTTGGGAGTCCATATCTGAGAGAATGATCAGTGGACTGGATGCCTTGGCAATCTTTGATGCTTGAACAGGAGCATCAGCACCATTGATGCAGCTGCCAACAACCAAACACTAAAGAGCAGGCTTCACCACTTGAGGGCCCTCTTGCAACCAAAGGGCGAGTGTCTGGATGAGTGGAGGACAGCTGAGAACGATCTCCCTAATGTTGCTGACAGAGGTCTGGGGTCTAGGAATTCCTGATCTGGCTGGGAGTGAGGGTGCAGGGGGAGGTTTTCCACTCCAACGCATGTGGCTCACTCGATGGCACTCTGAGAAAGTGGGACTGTCATCGTAAGTGTGGTGGAGGCCTGTGGGATTAGAGATGATGGGGGCGTCCTGAAATGAGACCCTTTAAAACCGGATAGCTAGGATAACACTAGAATAGTTCGACATAAGTTAGTTTATTGAGGATTGCGATTAATTGTAAAAAGTACACCCAGCAATCATTATTAACCATTAAATATGCATTTTTAGGACAAAGCAGTAACAAGTATTCAAACTCCTGCTAAAAGCAGTGGCCACAATACATGATGGGAATTAAGCTAGGTAACTTGCCCATGTATTTAAGACAAACAGTATCAGACAATAATAGTGTGGTCAGCAATAACAGCTCAGTAAACAGTTTTTATCAGTGCCCCAACATCTTATCTCAGACAATCCATGATGTAAAGAGGGACTGTGGTAGTCGGTATTAGGGGTATTACTGTACCTAGGTTGAGGCTGCAAGATCATTGATGTGGGAGGTACCCGAGACAGGAAGATCATTGGTGAAGCCTGCCTACTGGTTCCGCCCAGTAAGGCGGAGTATAAGAGTCTGTGTCTCCCTAGCAGCTGCATTCTGTACCTGCGCTGCTGGGGGAAACATCTAGTACAATAAAGCCTTCAATTGTCATCCAATCTCGCTTCTGGAGTCATTGATCGAGCATCAGGGACTAACTTCAGCATTCTGCCCCTAGATGAACAATGAGGTGGGCAGGAACTGGCTGCGATAAGTAACTTGGGGATGGCAGAGAAACAACTTCATAACGGATAAAGTATCCTGGTAAACAACAGGTGGCAGAATGGGGTTAAATCATATGTTGGCCACAGTCATTATGTTGCTTAAAGTAACCTTCATTGGTCACTATCAAATTGACAGCTCCAAGGATTGGATCAAGTCCAACTGGGGTGGGCTATTGATTTTTGGGGCATTGTATAATTGGGGCATCTGCACCAGTGTCAAGCAGAGTGGTTTTGGCATTTATCCAAATCACTCACCCTCTTATGTGGACCAAGCTTGGAAAAATAAAGCCGTCTTAACAAGAGTTGATGTGTCTGCAGGTCTTTGTGTTTAGCTGAGCTGTAACTGAGAGGGAGGAACCCCACGTAAAAGCTAGCTCAATACTCAGTCCTTGTAAGCGCTCCTACAAGAGGGTACCAGGATGGAAGCTATAACTGATTGTTGGTCTCTCTTTTCCAATTCATTCCAAAAACAAAGATGTTTGCAGGTGCCCTTGGAGCCTGCCCTTGCTCTGCTTGTCGCAACCAAGGCAGGCAGATGCCGAAGACAGCAGCAAGCTAACGCAGGCTAGAGGCGGCAGCACATGTGCAGGGGGCCACCACACAGCCTGAAGACCCAGCCAGCCATCAGGCTGAGGAGGGACCCAGAAGAGAAGGCAAACACCAGGCCAATGTGTAGACCATAAGACATAGGAGCGGAAGTAAGGCCATTCGGCCCATCGTGTCCACTCCACCATTCAATCATGGCTGATTTCAACTCCATTTACCCGCTCTCTCTCCATAGCCCTTAATTCCTCGAGAAATCAAGAATTTATCAACTTCCGTCTTAAAGACACTCAACGTCCCGACCTCCACCGCCCTCTGTGGCAATGAATTCCACAGACCTACAGGCCATGTTCGTCAATCCAAGAGCTGGTAGACTGCGTCTCAGCAGAGAGAGTGCGGCACCTGTGCCACATCCTCGTGGTCATGGCACTCCGTGGAGGAGAAGGACTAATCCTCTCCCGGTGGTCATGAAGGTCACTGCAGCACTAATCCTTTATGCCACCGGGTCATTCCAGAGTGCTGCCCCCACTCACTACAGCTGTCACTGCCTCCCAGGTGGCATTGCTGATCTTGTTGTTGGTTCTCCAACCCCCTTGGGGGAACAGGGTACCCCACCTCTCATCCACGGTGTCAAAAAGCCTGGCCAGGTCAGTATCCTCAAAGCAAGGAGCAGATCTCCCCACTGTCATCCTAGTGTCTTGACTGGGTGTGAGTGCTTCGGCAGTGTTTAAAAGCAGATCCCCGTTAGCAGTGAGCAGCTAAGGCAGGAGTCAGGCGAATCAAATGGCGAGGGAGCCAGGCATGGCAAGATTCATATGGGAGCTCATTTCTGAAAGTAGGTACGGGCGAATACAGGCTGCAATCTTGCCAATGTGACCAGCGTGGAACACCCTGCAAAACCGCCCAAAATGCCACTTGGAAATTTATTGGCTGAATCAGGCCCTTTGTGTTTAAACTTAAGTAATTAGGTTATGAGATTTGTGTGGGATAAAGATGATGTAGTTAATTGGAGGAGCCAGGATTGTAGCAGGCAGTCAGTTTTGAGTTTGTTTAGTTTTGGCTGTGAACTGAAAAACAGCTTCTGCAGAAGGCTGTTAGCGATCCGTATTAATTTGACAGCATCTCTCTCTCTCTTCAAGTCATTTTTCAAAAGATGTTTCTCTCCAAATATTGGCAAGTAATCCTGTGTTTGAAAACTTTATTTCAAAGTGTTTTTTGACCAGTGATGGGTTTTTCTTGATTAGAGATACAGAAGGTATCAGTTAAAAATTAAAATGTTTCTTTTTATTGTTAAGCATTGATCAACTGGTAATTATAAACTACATTGCTGTGATGCTGAGGTAGTTTAATATTGTGTTAATAATAAAGTTTGTTTTTATATACCATATCTCGATTTGTAGATGGAGTCACTCCTGGAGCGAAGTATCCTTCCCTCACAGTTTTACAAATTAGAAAAAATGTATTGGGGTTTCTGTCCAGTATCCTAGCAAATGTTGGGGTCTGGTCCAGGCTCGCTATATTTTGCAGAATTCAGTGACTTCAGCAGTTTCTTGATATATGGGTGGTGAATCAAATTCGCTGAGAATTGATAACTACAAAGCTGGGGATCTCACAAGGCAGCCAAGATGAATCATCCACTCAGCACCTCTTGCTGAAGATGATGGGCAGCACGATAGCATAGTGGTTAGCACAATTGCTTCACAGCTCCAGGGTCCCAGATTCGATTCCCGGCTGAGTCGCTGTGCAGAGTCTGCACGTTCTTCGCATGTCTGCGTGGGTTTCCTCCAGGTGCTCCGGTTTCCTCCCACAGTTCAAAGATATGCGGGTTAGGTGGATTGTCCATGCTAAATTGCCCCTAGTGTCCAAAAAACAGTTAATTGGGGGTTACTGGGTTATGGGGATAGGGTAGATACATGGGCTTGAGTAGGGTGCTCTTTGTTAGGGCCAGTGCAGACTCGATGGGCCGAATGGCCTCCTTCTGCACAGTAAATTCTATTATTCTATGATTGCAAATGCTTCAGCCTTGTCTTTTGCATGGATGCGCTGAGATTTCCCCATCATTGAGAATGGGGATATTTCTTGAGCCTCCTCTTAGTTGTTTCATTATCCATCGTCATTCAGGACTGCATTTGGCAAGACAGCAAAGCTTAGATCTAATGTGTTGGTTGTGGGATCGTTTGTTTCTGTCAATCACATGCCGATGGCCCATAGCATCTTGTGGATGCCCAGTTTTGAGTTGCTAGATCTGTTCAAAATCTATGCCATTTAGCACAGTTAGCACATAGCAAGATAGAAGGTATCCTCAATGGAAAGATGGGATTTCATCTCCACAAGAACCGTGCAATGGTCACTCCTCCCAATAATCCCAAGGACAGCTGCATCGGCAACAGGTATATTGGTGAGGATGAGGTCTCTTGATTTTTGTCTCTTGTTTGTTCCCTCACCAACTGCTGGTGGCCCAGTCTAGCATCTACGTTAGCCCCTTCAGGACTATATAAAATATATATATGTCCTTTTGGACTCAGCCAGCTCCGTCAGAGGTAGTGCTACTGAGTCATTCTTAGTAATAGACATTGGAGTCCATTACCCAGAGTACATTGTGTCCTTGCCACCTTGCTTCTTCCAATTGATGTTCAACATGGCAGAATACCGATTCATCATTTGAAGGGTGGACAATAACTGGTAATTAGCAGGAGGTTTCCATGCCCATATTTGACTTGATGACATCAGGCTGCATGGGGTTTGGAGTCATTGTTGAGGACAGCCAGGGAAACTCCATCTCCACCATATAACTACTGTGACACCACCTCTGGTGGGTCTGACCTGGCGGTGGGGCAGTACATACACAAGGATGGTGATGGTGGCATCAGGGACATTGACAGTGTCAGGCTCTGACTGAAAGCTGACGTGTTTCTCTTCAGCAACTTGCCAGGATTGCCAAGGTGAGTGCACCAATGTGAATGGACAGCTGGAAGAGCTTCATCAATGAAACTGACAAGCTGGGAAGGCTTTGATCGGTTATATCGAGGAGCTCCAAACTTGACCATTGAGATGCAACTGTTTAAAGCACTTCTCTCAGATAACACTTTTAAATGCTTGGCAGGTGATTGTCAACTTTTTGAAGGAGCTTGTCTAGCTCTACTCACCTTCAGTTGCACTTTGTTGCAGCATGCACGGAAGCACGGAAGCAGCTTGTGCAGTTCCACCTTTCATCTCTGACGAGCGTCAAGAGCAGAGGGCACATTGCTATCAACTGCTCCAGCAGCAACTATCTTCTCCTCAGCTGTATGTCCCATACATGGCAGAAGGTTAGACACAAGAAGGTGGCAAGACCTCAGCACAGAATCTAGAGACAGGGGATCAGTTTTCTCAGCATGGCGTGGGCAGCAGTGCCTCAGGAGGCTCGGCTTTTAATGGGGGTCACTGCTGACACCTGCAGCCTCCTGGAAGCAGGCTTCTTTCCCAGTCAGGAAAGTGGACTAGCATTACCAATGGCTGATAAGGTGGCTATTAGTCAAAGGCCAACCAAGCCCAACAGTAGTGAAACTCGCCAACATTGAGGGCATTTAAAAGTTTATTGGATAAACATATGGATGATAATGGCATAGTGTAGGTTAGATGGTTTATGTTTCGGTGCAACATCGTGGGCCGAAGGGCCTGTACTGCGCGAGTATTGTTCTATGTTCTATGTTCCTCCAGCCCCCGAGTCTCTGCCTCTCACCAAGTTGTGGCCTCTCTTCTGCAGAGATGTAAACAGTATTCATAAGGGCTTGTGTAAAAAGAAAGGAAATAAACCATTTTAAAGGGTGATGTGAGGCATGTTTATGAGAGGCAAAGGGCAGCACGGTGGCACATTGGTTAGCATTGCTGTCTCACGGCGCTGAGGTCCCAGGTTCGATCCTGGCTCTGGGTCACTGTCCGTGTGGAGTTTGCACATTCTCCCGTGTCTCGCGTGGGTTTTGCCCCACTCCTTAAAATGTGCAGGGTGGATGAATTGGCCATGCTAAATTGCCCCTTAATTGGAAAAATGAATTGGGTACTCTAAAATTTTTTTTTTTAATGAGAGGCAGGAAGATGCGGGTGGATGCAAGCGTTAGCTCCACAGATGGGGATTTGAAGCGCGTGGAGAGAGAGAGAGAGAGAGAGAGATAGTGTGAGCTGCAGGGTTTGGTCGTCTGAGGAGTGATTTTCAGAAGAATGCTGGGCAAGTCAGGTGTGGGGTTGGCCAGCTGAAAGTATTATACCACCCACCCGTCAGACTCTCCTGACACCTTGGGTTCTCTTCTCCGAAGGAGCATCATGCAGGCTTGAAACGTTAACGCTGCTTCCCTCTCCACAAATGCTGCCAGACCTGCCGAAATTTTCCAGCACTTACTGTTTTTCTCCCAGGGTTCACTCGCTGCACTGTCTCCAGGTTGGCGAGACCACACTCCTGCTGTTCTGACTTCTTCAGTCACTTGCATCTGCACTTGCTAAGCTGGAGAGATTGTCCCCTTCCTCCTGTCCACGGGAGAGCTTACTTCAATGTCGACCCACGATCCCACATCAGGACCTCCAAGCAAGAATATGAAGGCCCAGGGAGCAGCCTTCCCAGGTCTTCTCTCCTTACTAAGCTTACTGTAGCTTTATAAACCAAACGCTGGTGAGCCTTCCTGGTCCATGCTGTGTTCTCTTTAATTAGAGATCCTTCCTTCAACAAAATGGACATGCCATCAGCACCCCCCCCCCCCCCCACCTTATTGGTACACAGTCAGAAGGGTATTGCCCTGGGAGTCCTCAACTTCAGACCCCATGAAGTCTAATGGTTCCAGATCAAACATGGGCAAGGAAACCTGCTGCTGATTACCACATACCGTCCGCCGTCAGCTGATGAATTAGTGATCTTCCGTCTTGAATACTTGGAGGAAGCACTGAGGGTAGCAAGGGCGCAGAATATACTTTGGGTGGGAGATTTTAATGTCCATCACCAAGTGTAGCACCACTCCTGACCGAGCTGGCCAAGTCCTAAAGGACATAGCTGCTAGAGTGGATCTGCAACAGGTGGTGAGGAACCAACAAGAGGAAAAACATACTCGACCTCGTCCTCACCAACCTGCTAGCTGCAGATGCATCTGTCCATGACAGTATCAGGAGGAAGTGACCACCGCACAAACAAAGTCCCGTCTTCACATTGAAGATACCGTCCAGCCTGTTGTGTGGTACTACCATCATTCTAAATGGGATAGATTCAGAACAGATTTAGCAACTCAAGATTGGGCATCCATGAGGTGCTGTGGGCCATCAGCAGCAGAACTGTACTCTGCCACAATCTGTACACCTCATGACCCAGCATATGCCCCACTTGACCATTACCACCAAGCAAGGGGATCAACCCTGGTTCAATGAAGAGTGCAGGAGGGCATGCCAGGAGCAGCACCAGGCATACCAAAAATGAGGTGTCAATTTGGTGAAGCTACAACACAGGACTACTTGCCTGCCAAACAATATAAGCAGCAAGTAATAGACAGAGCTAAGCGATCCCACAACCACTGGATCAGATCTAAGCAGACCTGCCACACCCAGTCATGAATGATGGTGGACAATTAAAACAGCTCATTGGAGGAGGAAGCTCCACAATATCCCCATCCTCAATGATGGAGAAGCCCAGCATATCTGTGCAAAGGACAAGGCTGAAGCAATAACCTTCAGCCAGAAGTGCCGAGTGGATGATTCTTATCCGTCTCTTCCAAGAGGTCCCAGCATCACAGATGCCGGTCTTCAGCCAATTCGATTCACCCCATGTGATATCAAGGAACCGCTGAAAGTACTGGATACTGCAAAGAATATGGCCTTAACAATATTCCGGCAATAGTGCTTGTGCTTCAGAACTTGTTGCAGAGCTGGCCAGTACAGCTACAAGACTGGCATTTACCCAGTAAGATGGAAAATTGGCCAGGTATGTTCTGTACACAAGAAGCAGGACAGATCTGACCCAGACAATTATCGCCCTATCAGTCCTACTCTCCATCATCGGTAAAGTGATGGAAGGGGTCATCAACAGTGCTATCAAGCTGCACCTACTTAGCATAACCTGCTCACTGATACTCAGTGTATCCACCCCCCCTCCCCGTACATTGGTACTGAGGGGAGTGTACCCTGTTTCTTCAACACAAAATTAGTGTTTGAAATATTTAGCCTTGTATATATTTTGTACTGTTTTAATAAAAAGATATGGTGTTCTGCCAAGGTCACTCAGCTCCTGACCTCATTACAGCCTTGGTTTAAACATGGACAAAAGATTGAACTCCAGAGGTGAGGTGAGAGTGACCTGCCCTTAACATCAAGGCAGCATTTGATCATGTATGGTATCAAGGAGCCCTAGCAAAACTGGAGTCAATGGGACTCAGGGGGAAAACACTCTATTGGTTGCAGTCATACCTAGCACACAGGAAGAGAGTTCAGTTATCTCAGTCCCAGGACATCACTGCAGAAGTTCCTCAGGCTAATGTCCTAGGTGCAGCCATCTGCAGCTATTTCATCAATGTCCTTCCTTCCAACAAAAGGTCAGATGTGGGGGATATTCATTGATGATTGTACAACCTTCGCCACCATTCGTGACTCCTCAAATACTGAAGCAGTCCACGTGCAAATGCAGCAAGACCTGGACAATATCAAGGATTGGACTGACAAATGGCAAGTAACATTCGTGCCACATAAGTACCAGGCAATGACCATCTCCAATAAGAGAGAATCAAACAATCACCCCTTGATATTCAATGGCATTACCATTGTTGAATCCCCCACACTCAACATCCTGGAGGTTACAATTGATCAGAAACTAAACTGGACTAGCCAAATTAATACTGTGGCTACAAGAGCAGGTCAGAGGCTAGGAATCCTGTGGCGAGTAACTCACCTCCTCACTCCCCAAAGCCTGTCCACCATCTACAAGAAACAAGTCAGGAATGTGATGGAATACTCCCCACTTGCCTGGATGAGTGCAGCTCCAACAACACTCAAGAAGCTTGACACCATCTAGGACAAAGCAGCCCGCTTGATTGTCACCTCTTCCACAAACATTTACTCCCTCCACCACCGATGCACAGTGTGTACCATCTACAAGATGCACTGCAGGAACTCACCAAGATTCCTTAGGCAGTACCTTCCAAACCCATGGCCACTACCCTCCAGAAAGGCAAGGGCAGCAGATACATGGGAACACAAGGTTCCCCTCCCAGTCACTCACCATCCTGACTTGCATATATATCGCCATTCCTTCACTGAACTGATCCTATGGCATTATTTTGAAGAGGAGCAGGGGAAATATCCCTGCACCTCGCCAATATTTACCCTTCAAAAGCCATCACCAAAACAGATTACTTGGTCATGATCACAATGCTGTTCAGGGAAGTTTACCATATGAGACTTGGCTGCCCTCTTTCCTATATTACAGCAGAGATTATACTGGCAAAGTACTTCATTGGCTGTAAAGCACTTTGAGACATCCAGTGGTCATGATTGCACTTTATAAATGCAAATGTTTCTTTTCAGCAACGTGGGGCCTTAACCTGACTTGATCTAAAAGCTGCCTGTTTTTGCTGTAATGATCACTTTTTATTGTTCTAGCATGTCAATATATTTTCCTTTCAACTGCTATTAATGGAAGCCCAATTATTAAAAACAATGGTACTATGTATTATTAGTGATGATGCTGTGTGGCACTCAGAAATTAACTCGTCTGCTCAGAGGAATATGACAGTGACTCTGTTCCTTTCAAATTCCAGACTTTATACCGAGCAGAGCCTTTTAGGCACAGGCACAAGCAACTTGTTAATTAGTAATAAACATAACTTCCAAACCATTAATCACTAATTTAAAGAATTCTGCCAGAGGGTAAATGTCATTGTTGAGGACTGGAATTAATTTTTTGGCACTAGGACATGATTTTTGTGGATTAAAATCAATTTGAAATATACCCAAGTGCCAGCCTGAAACACCCAGTATATTTGGTGTGTTCAGGATCGATGAAAATTCAAATAGCAGACTGGGCACAAACCAATAATGGCACACTAAGAGTCAGACTCTATTTATCCTCATTCCACCTGTTCAATCCCATACTGATTTTGTGCCACCCAATCAGATGCCAATTTGCATTTATAATGGCTTTTCAGCACTGCATGGTCATTTCCACCTGTCATTGGTGTAAAACTCCAGAGATAGTTGCTAAACTTAAGTGAGCAGTTCGAGACTCCTGGAGCAGGGAATTCTGAATTAGAAAGTGTATCGAGTGTAATGCCATTGTGCTGGCTAAAGTTTTTTTTTCAGAAGTAGTTAGGAAGTTTTTCAGACCTGGAAACATTATAAACTATAAGCAGGAGCTTATTTAAATGTAAGGATGTTCCTGCTTATAATCTCAATTCAGTAAAATTTGAGAGACCAAAATCATAACCAACTAAAAAGGACATTAATCATAACTTATTCCATACTTGGCTTTTTCAACCCTCACTGAAACCTTTTAGTTTACTGTTTGTCCATTTGAGAGGAAAATAATTTTCCCCCAATAGCTCTTGCTTGAAAGGATAAATATGATAAGCAAGTAATGGTATAATTGTTTGTGACTTAATCATTCACAAATTACTCAGGCAACCTCATTTGTTGGGTTTACTTACCTCTGCTGCCAGGGGCTGACCACGATAGATAATATCGTTCCTCTTTGAATATTATTGGTGTTATTATGGTGCTGATGTCAATGTTTGCAATCGTGTAAGCAACCAAGGAAGTAAACCATGATCAAAAAAACATGCACATCCACTGATTTATATTTTACCACATTAGCAACATATATACAAAATAAAGTGCCAATATGTACACCTTGAAAAATTCATATTGAGATTACATTCCCAATGGAAGTCTCTATTATTCATTTGCTAATCGAAAAATTCAATTAGATACATCTGGATTCCCAATTAGCCACACATGGCTTACATACAGGATAACAGCAAATTGAATCTCTGGAGAGTTAAAGCTGTTTTCTCTCTAGACTTTAAAGTAAAAGTCATAGAGTGATACAGCACAGAAACAGGCCCTTCGGCCCACCGCGTTTATGTCGACCATCGAATACCAATCTATACTAATCCTATTTACCAGCACTTGGTCCATAGCCTACGATACCTTGGCTATTTAAGTGCTCATCCAGATGCTTCTTAAAATGTTGAGAGTGTACCAGCCTCCACCACCCTCTCACACAGCGTGTTCCATATTTCCACCGCCCTCTGGGTGAAAAAATGTTTCCTAAAGTCCCCTCTAAACCACTTACTCCTCACCTTAAACTAGAGAAAAACCCTGGATATCAATTTTCTACCACAATCTGCACTGGCCAACTGTACCCAGTAGATGCACAGGTAGTCACTAAGTTCAAGTATTTTCAGCCTTATGTTGTAGACCTAATCCAGATAGAAAAAGGTCACCATGTGACGACTGAATGTTAGGAAATACAATATTAGGTTTTGATTAAAATGTACATATTCTGATCACGGCGTGCTCTTGTAGAATAACTAAGCAACCTGATATCTCTTAATTGTCATCCATTGTAGTCCCAAACAGCTTCAACGTCACACTTACTGCACTTTAACCCAAGTCTGGCGCTAAACCCAATTTGAAAAATTCCTAAGCATTCAGAAGGATCTGTGGGTTGAGCCTTATTCTTGGCAGTTGAGAACAAAGAAACCGGCTGTCTAACTCAGGCCTGTGAATTCTACATAAATTCCAACCCCATCAGGTTTAACTCATCCTTTCACTGTGTTCCCCATATCCCCATGTCCTTACTTTGTGGGCAGGAATGCTGAAGGATGCAAGACAAAGTCTAACTGATTGAACATGCTGCGAGATACGTTGTTCCAATACATGTTGGCTCAATGTCTTTGTTATAAATTACTAAATTTGACAGCACTGTCAAATTCTGCCAGCAGTTAAGAGGAGCAAATTCCCTCCCGAAGTATCGTATGACAGAAAAAGCAGGATTGTCCAAAAGTGAAATTAAGCTTCCTGGGAAAGATTTGAATTTGATTCCCTAACATAAGAAATAGGAACAGGAGTAGATATGTGGTCCTTGGAGATTGCTCCTTCATTCAACTAAATCAAATCAACTCAAGCCTCCTGTAATAGCCCCCATTTCCATAGATTCTCTTAGTACCAAAAATCTATCCATCTCTTTCTTGAATATACTGAAAATCCATTAAGTAAAATGAAAATAGTGGTTTGATAGTACAGAACCTGAGTATTGCTGAAACTCCCTGGCCCTATACTCATCCCTGGAGCATCTTGACAACAAGAAGTCCTACATCAGACTCCCATTCATTGACTACACTCTGCCTTCAACATCATAATCCCAGCCAAGCTCATATCAAAGCTCCAAAACCCAGGACTTGGCTCCTCCCTCTGCAACTGGATCCTCGACTTCCTGAACCATAGACCACTGTAGCCACCTCAGATGGCCACCTGCAAAGGACCATGGAAATTATGGCCAACCCAGGACTCAGACACACTCAGTGCTTGTGTGTGTATTTGCAACCCAGATAGCTAGACGCAATCAAAACCCTCAGCTCGTTTGCATTCTAATGGCCCATTTCCCCAGAACAAAAGGACTGTACTCAGGTAACCATTACAGATGCAGACTAACCAGCGCCACTCCCTTTGCTAAGAAAGCCCAAACAGCCAAGGTCAATGACCGCTCAGGACATGCCTAGCCGTCAAGGCATCCGCCCCTTTATTGGCCAAAATCGAAGGCAGTGATTGAAGCCTGTCAAATTATTGGGTCCAAAGCAATGGACCGCTCCAAAGAGCGCAAAATCCCAGAGGGATAAAAAAAGACACAGCCATGTGTTCGGTCTCTCTTGGTCCCGGCCTACGGCTAAAACCAAGTGTAGCATTACGATCAGAAGACAAGGTCAAAACCAACGATCGCTACCAGATGGATGAGCCCAGCAGAAACGAAGTCACTTCTTCTACCCAGCCACGCAAGATGAGAACAAAGGCCTTGTTCTCTGCAAAGAGCCGGTTGCCCTGAAGTTAAGTATAGGTTATTGTAGTTTTTAGGTGTAGTTTAACTTGTAGTGTTTAATGTTGCATGTCGAAGTAATCCTTGTGTGTAAATAAACTATCTTTGAACTTGAACTGACTAATTGGTTGTTTGGTCCTTTGATCGAAATCTGGTAAAGCCTTGTGGTGGTATCATTTGATACTTGGCGACTCTGAAAAGCAATATTATCATTATTAACTGCCATATCTAGTTAATTTGGCAACTTTATTGGTCACTCCGGTGCCGATTGGCAATACCACAACCAGTAAGAATAAACAGCATCTCCTCCACAAAAGTCCTCTATGTCGGGCTCCCGCAAGGCTGCATACTTAGCCCCCTACTATACTCCTTATACACACACGACTGTGGCAAAATCTGGCTCCAACTCCATCTACAGGTTTTCTGATGACATGACGTAGTGGGTCGGATCTCAAACAATGATGAGTCAGAGTACAGGAGGGAGATAGAAAACCTAGTGGCATGGTGCAACAAAAACAATCTGTCCCTCAAAGTCAGCAAAATTAAGGATCTGGTCATTGACTTCAGGAAGTGAAGTATCTTACACACCCCTGTCTGCATCATTGGGGCCGAGGTGGACATGACTGACAGCTTCAAGTTCCTGGGTGTGCACATCATCAACAATCTGTCCTGATCCACCCACATTGACGCTACAGTCAAGAAAGCACAACAGCTCTTACACTTCCTCAGGAAACTAAGAAAATTCAGCATGTCTACATTGACTCTTAGCAAATTTTACAGATGCACCACAGAAAGCATCCTATCTGGCTGCATCACAGCCTGGAATGGCAACTGCTCGGCCCAAGATCATAAGAAACTACATCGCCCAGTCCATCACACAAACCTGCCTCCCATCCATTGACTCCATTTACACCATTCGCTGCCTTGGGAAAGCAGGCAGCATAAGACCCCTCCTGCCCGAGTTTTTCTCTCTTCCAAACTCTTCAATTGGGCAGAAGATACAAAAGTCTGATAACATGCACTAACAGATTCAAAAACAGTTTGTTCCTTGCTGTACCAGACTCCTGAATGACCTTCTTATGGACTGAACTGATCTCTCTGTACTGTTGTAGCGCTATACTCCGTACGTTTCACCCGATGTCTATGTTTATGAATTTACATTGTGTTTTTATCATTTGTCCTATGTTTTCCATGTATAGAAATCTGACTGGACTCTACTCTGAACAATACCTTTCACTGTACCTCCGTACACATGACAATAAATCTAAATCTAAAAGAGGTATGTCGAAGTTTTTCATCCTCCACTTATCAGGACACAAGGTATTCTGAGGAGTGTCCTGATGACTGCAAGATGGAAAACTTCAACACGTCTCTTTTTCAGCAATATAATTAAATTAATAATTACAACTACAAGGAATGATAAAGTGTACAATAATGAACCCACAGCCCCCCCCCCCCCCCCCCCCCACTCTCAAGCGCTTTCACACTGGACATTAAAATAAATGATCGCTATTTCTATAAATGGTGGGAAAGGGGAAACAAAACATTTTTAAGTCGAGTCGTTCCGATCGAATTATCGAGGGGACCGACTGAAATCGTACAAATGCCAATAGGTTGGTACAGATTAAATATTGGTGTGCGTTTACAAAAGATAAAAATGTCAAGGAACGCCGCTGAAGCAAACAGGGCCAGGCCGGTTAAAATATTTCAGAGTTAACTGGGATTGAGCTGTGACATGCAGGAAGGTCAGTATTCTATATGTACCGACATGTTTATGTATTGTATGGGGTTGGCGTGGGGTTGTGCACTGAAGTTGTGCCCTGTATGATTTCGCAGCCTTCGTTTGGTACCTTGTGGGCAGCTTGCTGTCCGGTTTGCCGGCTTCTGACTCCAGGCGGGCGGTCAAACACATGTCAACCTGCATGAATCGATAATACCATTTTTTTTTAAACAAACGACATTGCCTCCAAGCCAGGGCCAGATATGGCTGCAAAATGGAAACTGACCAGGAAACCGGGGAGCACAACACTTGAAATATCATTGAAATTAACAAGGGGTCCCTATATAACTCTGAGGGACGACCTACATCTCCGAGTTTTTTTAAATGTTTCCATTGTTCTGAAAATGTCCCTTTTACTTTTAAACAGATTTCCAAAAAGGGGAAACCTTGCTCCGTGCGGGTGGAGAGCTGATACATTTCCCTGACTGATCCGCCGCCTGTAACGTGCTGTGGTTACCTTTGCGCCGGTCAGGCTTCAATTCCTTTTTTTCCCCAAAGGGTCCCAAGATTTCCTGATTGACTTATAGTCTGCCATGAGTATTACAGGTGGCATACCTCTCTTGCTTTGAGCAGACAATGCCCACCCCCTTCCAGCGACCCCAAATCCTTATTTATTGAATTCCACGCCTTTGATTCAGTATTTTTCATCAAGACCTGTGTAAATTTGTCAAGGGGAAGACACATTTCTCTGCACGCTCCCCTGTCACTTCCACACAGTTCACTGCCCGCCACGCCTCTCCCGTTGAATGGTTTTAACAGGGTCAGTATAACCAAAGGTTTGAATTTGTGGAGTTCCTTTCACGACCTCAGGGCGCTGCTCTACAGCCGGTGAGGGTAACCAGATACCTCGTGTAAGAAAACGTGACAGCAATTTGAGCATGTCAGTGAAATAATCGCCAGGTAATCCGTTTTAGCGGCCTGGGTTGTCAGATAATGTTGACCAGGACACCTTCTTTGAATAGTGACTTGACGGAGCAGGTGGGTCTTAGAGTAATGGAGTTTTACAGTGTGGAAGGATGCCCTCCGGCCCATCGTGTCTGTGCAGGCCAGCAAGCACCTATCTACTCATCCCATCTTCCAGCTCTTGGTCTGTAGGTTGTATGCTATGGCGTTTCAAGCGCTCATCGAAATATTTCTTAATTGTTGTGAGGGTTCCCGCCTCTACCCCCTTTTCCGGCAGTGAGTTCCAGATTCCCACCACCTTCTGGGTGAAAACGTTTTACCTCACATCTCAATGTCTCAGTTGAAAGACGGGCGCCTCTAACAGTGTGGCACTCCTTCAGTACTATATGGAGGTGTCAGGCTACTTTCTGCTCTCTCGCCATTATGGACTTTAAGATGTGTTGAGAAAACAAATGTGTATAGTCCGTTTTAGTATCAACTGGTTACAGTTAGTAAATGGTGCTAGGTTATGAATGTTACAGCACATGTGTGTCTCGCCATCTCTGCTGTGTTGTGGCGTCTTGTGGTGAAAGCGGTTTTCAGTGAGTCTTCTGGAGAATATGCAATTCGAGAATGGCTAATTACAGCAAAAGGATGGTGCTTGCAACAAAGCGCATTTTCCCCATCTGTAATCATGCAATAATAACTCACCCTGACTACGTTCAGTTGTGGCCCTAAACAGCAAAGAAAATTTGTTCCAATTGGATGGCATAATTATTGAAAAATGGTGGTCAGAGAAGGCTGTTGAAATAGAGCATAGAGATGGATGTAGGGGTATGCTTACCATTCCCCAACATGCGAATCCTCAGTCTCAGCTCCAAACATTAGAATGAAACGCAGTCAGATCCCCTTATCTCGCATACACGTTAGTTTAGGGAAGCAAGACGATTTTTTTCCTCCGTCAAAACTGGCAATTATTTCAAGAAAAAACAACTCTGCAAAGGGTACCGATAAACAATTATTGTAACACGAATGTGGAGAAGCATTCGAGGAAATAAAGGGCGTGGTTTTGCTAGTGCTGATAGCCCAGTTGCAATACAGGGCAGTTTTCTATAAATGGGGAGGGGTTATAGAAACAACAGCAATATTGTACATTCTTTAACTTTAAAGTTTAAAAGATTCAGAAATAAATGTGATGGCAAATCTAAAAACACGATTGATATATACTAGAAATATGGATTGGTATAAACGGGAAACTGAAAAGTCCAAATAACAGCATGCATGGCCAAATACACTCAGCATTCTCAGGCTAGTGCCACTTTGGGCTGGCAATTACCATACATCCAAGTCATTTATCTTTCTGGGAAAATAGCCAATATAGCATTATCGCTCTCGTTTCCACAATCTTCCTTATGATCAATTAAGATGTTCTTGAGCATTGCAGATACCACTTTTGACAGTTCCATTTGGGACAAGAACAACAACATTTACGATGCCTTTAAAGTAGAAAAATCCCAAAGTATATCACGGTAGTGTTACCAAACAAATTTGACAGTGAGATATTAGGGAAGATGACCAAAAGCTCCACCAAATAGGTAGGTTTGAAGGAATGTCAAAGGAGGGAGAGGTGGAGATGTTTAGGTGTGGAATTCCAGAGCTTGGGGCCTCGGCAGTTGAAGGCTGCAGAAGTGCAGATATAGTAAACAATCCCTGGGTCTAGCCAAGGTGGTCACTAACACGTCCAGAAAGTGGATGGTTGAGGGGGTTGTCCAACTTGACTGTCTTCATCTCTTCCGTGGCTATGTTTATGGCCGGGTATCCCTGGCCTTTCACGACCGATGGGCTGGTTTGCATCACAAGCCCCAGGAACAACATTTTATTTGATTAACCAAGTTTCCTTTGATGTTTTGTTTGTGTTCCAGTGTCCCACGAGGTGCTGTCACCCCTTTTGATTCATTTATTTTATTGATTGTTTTTATTCAAAGGAGCATTTTAACCAGCTGTAGAGGTAGTTGAAAACAAAGGGTTAAAAGTTTTGTTTAGTAAAGTGAGGGGAGTCCAACGGCTGCATCAAGAGTATTTTTATTGAGCAAACAACATTACCCACACGAGGCCCGGTAGACCTCACCAGGCCCTCTCTCCTTTCTGGTCAGCCCCACACTGGCTGAACTTTTATATCAGAGCTACCCTGCCCTTAGTGGGGAGCTTGCAGCACCAATGAGCACAGGGAAACAATCATCCCCAGCTGGACGTGTCCCATGCAAGTTGTTACACGCCCCCCGCTGACATTTGAAGACACTCCAAAAAAAGACAATGGTGAGGAGACGCACAGTTTAAAAAAAAAACAGCAGAGTTCCTAACACGCCACCAAAGGACCAGCATTCCCTACGGATTGTCCAGCCAACGCCATGGCAATGGGGAACATCAACGTGCGCACTTGCACACCGCGCCTACGTTGGCAGTCTACACGCCACCCGTGTCACCAGTCATCAACTATCAGCCACAGGCAACCATCAGCTCTCAGGTAAAATCACTCTCGCTCAACCCTCTGACCAACCGGGCAGGGTTGTCCAGGCAACACAACATCGCACGCATAACCCAAACAAAGTTCCAACAGGGCAGCATTAAACTCGAGAATGGACCCCATAGTGGACCACTCTGCGCAGCAAATCACATTGTGAAACGACGGCAGGACGGGAACGGACAGAAATGTTGCATGACCCTCAGCAGAAGTCGGTCAGACGAGGCTGCATCCGATACTGCATCAGATACTGCCGGAACCGTCAGGCCCTGGACTGCTCAGAGCCTACGTGCTCCACAAGCCGGCACCAAAGCTTCAGCCTGGTTCTTGCCTTCCATGTGGGGCAGCACGGTAGCATTGTGGATAGCACAATTGCTTCACAGCTTCAGGGTCCCAGGTTCGATTCCGGCTTGGGTCACTGTCTGTGCGGAGTCTGCACATCCTCCCCGTGTGTGCGTGGGTTTCCTCCGGGTGCTCCGGTTTCCTCCCACAGTCCAAAGATGTGCAGGTTAGGTGGATTGGCCATGATAAATTGCCCTTAGTGTCCAAAATTGCCCTTAGTGTCCAAAATTGCCCTTAGTGTCCAAAATTGCCCTTAGTGTTGGGTGGGGTTACTGGGTTATGGGGATAGGGTGGCGGTGTGGACCTTGGGTAGGGTGCTCTTTCCAAGAGCCGGTGCAGACTCGATGGGCCGAATGGCCTCCTTCTGCACTGTAAATTCTATGAAATTCTATGTCTACGCAAGCTCTGAAAAAGCAGCACAGCAAAGAAATCCATACCATAGTCCACTCAAACAAAAAAATTCAGGGAGATGACTCAACCAAACGGGAAGCATGCCGACAGCACCAATTCACCCTCGTTGCCAGTTTAGTAAAGCAAGGGGAGTTTGACGAGAGCCTTAGAAGTATTTTTATTCAGCAAACTGTGGTGATATGCATCACTAAGTACACAAGTGGTTAATGTAAATACACTTAGACTAGAGAAACACTAAAGGGAGCACCAGAGACATCATGACACAGACATTCAACCAATAGGCCAGTAATATAGGACACGACCAATGGGCAGTCACGACATACACAGAGGTGACACTACCACAGGGAGGCATTACACCAACCCATATACAAGGACACAGCACACATGATCTTCCTCTTTCCAGTGGAGACACTCAGTGAGTACAGACAGGGTTGATTGAAACACATCACACCCACCACGTGGATTGTAGCAGATTGGTTAGATAGTCAGAGTAGCTATAGCAGGATTAACAGGAGAGTTGAATCCAAGTAGGAGAATCATTAACAGTTTAATAAAGACTGAACCTTCCTTTATCAAAGTGCACATCAAGTAAGCAGCTTATGCTATGTCAAGAGCATAACAAAACACAAACAACATTACCCATACGAGGTCCAATAGGCCGATAGGGGAGATGGTGGCATAGTGGTATTGTCATGGAACTAAAAATCCAGAGACCCAGGGGAATGCTTTGGGAACCCAGATTCAAATCCCATTAGGGCAGATAGTGGAATTTCAATTTTATAAAAATCTGGAATTGTTTGTTGTAAAAACCGAGCTGGTTCACTAATGTCCTTTAGGGAAGGAAATCTGCAGTGCTTACCTGGTTTGTACACTGGGCTAAATCGCTGGCTTTTAAAGCAGACTAAGGCAGGCCAGCAGCACGGTTCGATTCCTGTACCAGCCTCCCCGAACAGGTGCCAGAATGTGGCGACTAGGGGCTTTTCACAGTAACTTCATTTGAAGCCTACTTGTGAAAATAAGCGATTTTCATTTTCATTTGGCCTACATGTGACTCCAGGCCCACAGCAATGGTGGACAATAAATGCTGGCCCAGCCGCCAACACCCTTATCATGTGAATGAATAAAGAAAAAAACACCTCACCTCTCACTTCTGGCCAGCCTGTCTGAATTTTTATATCAGTGAATAAGCTACTCCGCTCATAGTGTGGAGCATGGAGCACCAATGAGCACAGAGAAACAATCATCAGCTGGTTGTGTCCCATGCAAGTTATTACATGTTGAAATCAGAATGTTGCTTTGTTGAAAATTAACATGGGTCAGCAAGCACAGGATTGATGGGTGAATGAGTCGTATAAGTTAGGACATGGGTTGTCCATGTGGAGTTTGCACGTCCTCCCTGAGTTTGCGTGGGTTTCGCCCCCACAACCCAAAGGTGTGCAGGGTAGGACGATTGTCCACGCTATATTTCCCCTTAATTGGCCAAAATTAATTGGGTACTCTAAATATTTAAAAAAACAGTAAGAAGTCTTACAACACCAGGTTAAAGTCCAACAG
Source organism: Scyliorhinus torazame (assembly GCF_047496885.1). NCBI lineage: Eukaryota > Metazoa > Chordata > Chondrichthyes > Carcharhiniformes > Scyliorhinidae > Scyliorhinus > Scyliorhinus torazame. The sequence continues at coordinate 196,135,703 of NC_092715.1, forward strand.
GTTTGTTTCAAATCACTAGCTTTTGGAGCACTGCTCCTTCCTCAGGTGAATCATTCACCTGATGAAGGAGCAGTGCTCCAAAAGCCAGTGATTTGAAACAAACCTGTTGGACTTTAACCTGGTGTTGCAAGACTTCTTACTGTGCTCACCCCAGTCCAACGTCAGCGTCTCCACATCATATTTTTAAAAAGTGTTAGGACATGGCCAACAGAGCTTTGGATTATCTGAAGTTTCCAACAGATGGAACTTCGAATGGCTGGCAGCAGTGTGTTTGAATAGTCAAGTCTAGGGTAACAAAGGCATGAATGAGGTTGTCAGCAACAATGACCCATGTTCACTGGGAAGAGAAATCCAAACACTAACAATCCTCAGAGAAAATAAAATCTTCCCCAACTCCATATTAAATAGGAGATCTCTTATTTTGAACTGTGCTCCCTGGTTTTCGATTCCCCCCTAATGAGAGGAAACACCCTCTCAGCCTCTATCCTGTCAAGTTCCCCCAGAATCAGACCACCTCTCTTTCTCCCAAACTCGAATGAGTGTAGGCCCAGCCTTTCCTTATACATCCCGCATCCCAGGAATCGGCCGAATGATGGTCCTCCGAACTGCTTCCATTGCAAGTATGAATAAATGACACAATGGTTGCAAAAAGTCTGGTTCAATATCAGACAGCTGCCAAAGTATGTGTGTGTGTGTGGCCGTGGTTGGGGGGGGGGGGGGGGGGTTGAGTCAGGCCAGGGAACAGGGTTTGTGGAGTGGATTGTAGAAAATGCAATTTCTGTTCATTCATTGCTGGATGCACTCTGACGATTTAGAGACAGAGAGGTAACAGAATACCCGTGATACTATACTTTCAGATGTTCTTGTTGGGGCAGGATGTAGGTGAGAAAAAGAAGAGGGGGGGGGGGGCAAAGATAGACTCCATGGGTAATTATGTAGAGGCGGGAAGGGAAGTTGTTTGCAAGTGGTTCTCTGGCGGGCATTAGTTGAGAATGGAGCCATGCAAGGCCAGTTCCATTCAGTGTTGGAGGAGGATGGTGTGATCAGCCGTGTGGAATGCTGCAGCTGGATCGACAACATGGGTTTCTGTTAAATAAAACAAGGGGCACTTCAGCTGTGGGAGCGGGATCAGGGGCTTCTGGTGGGCATGACAGCGGGCGGGAAGTCCCCCCCCCCCCCCTGCTGGCCAACAGTGTCCATGCACACAAAAGAGGCAGAGACAAGAGACCCCGGGAATTAGGAAAGCCGGACAAACAATCCAAATAAGAGACATTCTCTTCGAATATAGAAGACAGTTGGTCATTCTGAGAGTCACAGTCGCTAAGAAAACCCATGTGCGGCTTCGAGAAGGGCTATTTGAGTCATGTAGGCGGGCGGGCAACAGGAAGGATTCCACGCGGGGTTCTGTGAATGATGGGCTTCAAAAGTAATGACAGAATTGTATTTTAATTCCAGGAAGCCGGTAAAATCGGACTGTGTCTATTGATTTATTTTTTGGGAAAGAGTATTGAGTAAAATGGAAAGATGCAACTTCAAAAAAAAAACGTTTGAAGTTTTCAGGAAGCAAAACTTTTTTAAAAAGAACGAATGTTTGAACTTATTTTTCAAGAATTGCTGTGGTATAATATTTCCAATTGCTAACGCTGTAATTACAAGGCTGGAGCAGAATGCTGGGAGTCAGATCAGCAGCGATGAGGTCCTGGGTGAAGTGTTTCAAAGAGTCTTATTGGCAGGATTTAGCCTGTGACCTCTGCTGGGGTGAATCGACGCTGCCTAATGTTAGAGGAGGTGTTGGGTCAGGACGAGCTGTGAGAGGCGGTTTAGTTGGGCATGGTCTACTTGTGCTCTAACCTTGTTCTCTTTTTATTTGGGGGCGGGGGAGCTCCTCTCCCGCGTTTCTGGGCAGTGTTTGCCTGCGCTGACGTCAATCTCCAGGCCACTTTCCAAGATCCAGGCAGAAAACTGACTCGAACTGACACGAGTCCGCTTTCCAAGAGGCTGGAGCCTGCGAGGCAGGTGCAAAGGGACGCTCCCTGCTCCCCTCCTCCTTCCCTGGCAGCTGCGACCGGCCGCGTGGAAAGAGCCAGCTCTCTGGATAAGGGACTGGCACAATCCTTTCTGGGCTTTCGCGGGATGGATTTAAATCGAGGGGATTCGAACTTCCCACGTCGCAAAATTCTCCCAAACCGGAGAAGGTAATGAATCCAATTCAGGTATGACAGTGCAGGGCGGAGAGTCAGTGTGAAATAAGATGAAGCGAAATAGTAACAGAGATACTGTATAAGGCTGTATAATGGGGTAACAGAGGTGGCGTATAATGGGGAAACTGAGGTACTGTAAGGCTGCATAATAGGGTAACAGATACTGTATAAGGTGTATAATGGGGTAACAGAGGTACTGTAAGGCTGCATAATAGGGTAACAGAGGTAGTGTATAAAGCTGGATTATAGGTAACAGCGATTCTGTATACGCCTGGAGAATAGGGTAACAGATACTATACAAGTTTGAAGTGGGGTTACAGGCAAACAGTACAAGGAAAGAAAATAGGATAACAGAGATACAGTATAAGCCTGCATAATAGGGTAACAGAGATACGATATAATGCTGGATTATAGGGTAGCAGCGATACTGTATAAGGCTGGATAATAGGGTGGCAGAGATACTATATAAGGTTGGATAATGGGGTGAAAGAGGCAGTGTGCAAGGCTTGATAATAGGGTAATAGATATACTGTATAAGGCTGGATAATAGGGTGACAGAGCTACTGTACAAGGCAGGATAATGGGGTGACAAACAGTACAAGGATGGGTAATAGGGTAACAGAAAAACTGTACAGGGCTGGATTATAGGGTTACAGACAAACAGTACAAGAATGGATAATAGGATAACAGGCACACTGTATGAAGCTGGATTATTGGGTAACAGAGATACTGTATAAGGCTGGATTATAATGTAACAGAGATATTATATAAGGCTGTATAATAGGATAACAGAGATTCTGTACAACGCTGGATAATAGGGTAACAGATACCGTATAAGGCTGGATAATAGAGTAACAGAGATACTGTACAATGCTGGATAATAGGGTAACAGATCTGTACAAGGCTGGATTATAGGGTAATGGAAATATAGACTGGATGATATACTGTATAATGCTGGCTTATAGGGTAACAGAGATACCGTGTAATATTGGATTATAGCGTAGCAGCGATACTGTATAAGGCTGGATAATAGGGTGGCAGAGATACTATACAAGGCTGGATAATAGGGTTACAGACAAACAGTGCAAGGATGGATAATAGGGCAACAGGCATACTGTATAAAGCTGGATTATAGGGTATCAGATACTGTTTAAGGCTAGATATAGGGGCTGGTTTAGCACAGTGGGCTAAACAGCTGGCTTGTAATGAAGAACAAAGCAGCAGCGCCGGTTCAATTCCCATATTGGCCTCCCCGAACAGGCGCTGGAATGTGGCAACTAGGAGCTTTTCACAGTAACTTCATTGAAGCCTACTTGTGACAATAAGTGATTATTATTACTAATAGGATAACAGAGATACTATATAAGGCTGGATTATGGGGTAACAGATGCTGGATAAAAGGAAAACAGAGGTACTGTATAAAGCTGGATTAATAATAATAATCTTTAATGTCACAAGTAGGCTTACATTAACACTGTAATGAAGTTACTGTGCAAATCCCACAGTCGTCACATTCTGGCACCAATTCGGGTGGAGGGAAGGAGAATTCAGAATGTCCAATTCACCTAACAAGCACGTCTTTCACAGAGATACTGCATGAGGCTGGATAATAGGGTAACAGAGATATTGGAGAAGGCTAGATAATAGGGTAACAGAGATACGGTTTAATACTGGATAATAGGACAACAGAGATACTGTACAGGGCTGGATAATGGGGTGACAGAGATATTGTACAAGGCTGGATCCTAGGGTATTAGAGATACTGTATAAGGCTGCATAACACGATAACAGAGATACTGTACAAGACTGGATAATAGAGTAACAGAGATACTGCACAAGGCTGGATAATAGGGTAACAGATATTGTATAAGGCTGGATAATAGGGTACTGGAGATACTGTGCAAGGCTGGATTGTAGGGTAACAGAGATACTCTATAAGACTGGATAATAGGGTAACAGAGATACTGTATAATGCTGGATTATAGAGTAACAGAGATACCGTGTAATATTGGATTATAGCATAGCAGCGACACTGTATAGGGCTGGCTAATAGGGCGACAGAGACACTATATAAGGCTGGATAATGGGTAACAGATATACTGCATAATGCTGGATAATAGGGTGACAGAGATACTGTACAGGACAGGATAATGGGGTGACAGATAGTGTACAAGGCTGGATAATAGGGTAACAGAGATATTTTATAAGGTTGGATAATAGGGTGACCAATGATACCGTATAAGGCTTGATAATGGATTGTCAGAGAGACTGTTTAGTACTGGATAATAGGGTAACAGAGGTACTGTACACGCCTGGATAATAGGGTAACAGAATAATGTATAATGCTGGATAATGAATTGTCAGAGATACTATTTAGTACTGGATAATAGGGTAACAGAGATACTGGAGAAAGCTGGATACTAGGGTAATAGAATAATGTATAAGGTTGGATAATGGATTGTCAGAGAGATTGTTTAGTACTGGATAATAGGGTAACAGAGGTACTGTACAAGGATGGATAATAGAGTAACATAATAATGTATAAGGCTGGATAATGGATTGCCAGAGATACTGTTTAGTCCTGGATAATAGAGTAATAGAGATACTGTATAAGGCTGGATACTAGGGTAAGAGAGATACTGTATACGGCTGGATACTAGGGTAAGAGAGATACTGTATAAGGCTGGATAATAGGGTAACAGATACTATATAAGGCTGGATAATAGGGTAACAGATACTGTATAAGGCTGGATAATAGGGTAACAGATACTGTATAAGGCTGGACAATAGGGTAACAGATACTATATAAGGCTGGATAATAGGGTAACAGATACTGTATAAGGCTGGATAATAGGGTAACAGATACTGTATAAGGCTGGACAATAGGGTAACAGATACTATATAAGGCTGGATAATAGGGTAACAGATACTGTATAAGGCTGGATAATAGGGTAACAGATACTGTATAAGGCTGGATAATAGGGTAACCGAGATACTGTATAATGCTGGATATTAAGACAGCAGAGATACTGTGTAAGGCTGGATAATAGGGTAACAGATGCTGGATAATAGGGTAACAGATTCTCTATAAGGCTGGATAATAGGGTAACAGAGATACTCTATAAAACAGGATTATAGCGTGACAGAGATACTGTATAAGGCTGAGCAATAAGGTAACTGAGATATTGTGTAAGGCTGGATAATAGGGTAACTGAGATATTATATAAGGCTGGCTAATAGGGTAACAGAGATACAGCATAAGGCTGTAAACTAGGGTAACAGAGATACTGAATAAGGCTGTATAATAGGGTAACAGAGATACTGTTTAAGGTTGGATAATAGGGTAACAGATACGGTATAAGTCTGGATTATAGGATTTCAGATACTGAATAAGGCTGTATAATAGGGTAACAGAAATATTGAATAAGGCTGTATAATAGGCTAACGGAGATACTGTTTAAGGTTGGATAACAGGGTAACAGAGCTACTGTACAAGGCTGGATTATAGGATTTCAGATACTGAATAAGGCTGTATAATAGGGTAACAGAGATACTGTTTAAGGTTGGAAAATAGGGGAACAGAGATACGGTATAAAGCTGGATTATCGGGTAAGAGAGATACTGTATTGGGCTGGATAATAGGTTAACAGAGATACTGAATAAGGGTGGATAATAGTGTAAGAGAGATGCGGCATAAGGCTGTATAATAGGGTAACAGAGATACTATAGAAGTTTGGCTAATTGGGTAGCAAACAGTATAAGGCTGTACATAGGTCAACTGAGATACTGAATAAGGCAGTGAGGAAATACCTTAACATAAATACTTCGGAATTTCGTAAACCCATTTATGCCAGTGTCGATCATTCAATTGCAATTTAAAATAGATCCCATCTCCGTTTAATTGCGATTCAGATGACCAGTGCGATCTGTGATTATACCGAGGTCACATTGCTCACTATGTTGGAAGCGGCAAATTTCAAGAACACAAGTCAGGGTTTGGGACACGATTCCACCATCGACTGTGCGATGAATTTGTATAATCGCCGCTTTGTATATGAACACGAAGATGGAAAGGGAACGAAAATATATTTCGAACCACCTTTGAGGATTGAGTTCTTTGTCCCGCGGTGTAGATCAATGCAAATAGTGGCGAGGCTACGACGGATTACTGAGCCTCTTGGCAAAGCGAGTTGGGAAATGATTGGGGTGGTCGCGCCGTTTTAGCTTTGAATGTTGTCTTGTTACTATCCTGCAGATAGTAAACTGAGAACCGATCGGTCAAAGTCAGATCTGGAAGCGGAGTGGGGGGGGGGGGGGGGGGGGAGAGGGGGGGGGGTTAGAAATAGGTCCAATCTGGTCTAAAGCATTGCGTTGTAATTCCAAGCGTGTTCCATTCGGGGATTTTAAATCATAGGCACACAGCCACACAACAATAACATATTCATGTCCCTTGCTCTCACTAAACCATTCCCAGAAATGATTGGCGCTCACCTTTTGGATCAGAGTTTGTTACTTTCAGATTATAAAGCCAAAACACTCGTTACAGGTCCATGAAAAAAACACCTTAATAATGTTAGTAAAGTTGGCAAATCAAATTTTCCAGTACTTTTTCATCCTCTGTGTCTTGAAAGTGCAAAGAAGGTACAGCACAGAAACAGGCCTCTGAGTTCAACATGTCGCCCGGCGTTTGTGCTCCATTAGAACCGCCTCCCACTCTATTTATTTACCTGTTCTGGAATTCGATTCCTCTAGAAATGTATTCCCACTGTTTAGGCCTGTGTTAGCCAGCAGTTTGAGATGATTTGTACAGTTTATCCGTGGATCTCCTGTCTCCTCTTCCCATTTAGACTCTTCCTACCAGAATGAAACCCACCACCTCACATTTAAACTCACTGAAATACATCGGTCGCTTACACGCCCATCCTGCAGGTTTGCGAATCTCTCCTCGCATGTTGCCACACTCTTCTCAATACTAACTATACCGCCAAATTTAGTATCATCCGCAAAATGTGACCTAGTTATCGAGGATCCAACTGCAATAAAAATGCCAGCATTTGCGAAGAGAGGCTGTGAATGGATCAGTTATGCACACCCCACCAGGCGCTCGATTGAACTTCCGAATCATCGTGTCCAAATCATTTCTGTAAATTGTAACCATCAACGTTCCGAGCTGCAATCCCGATGGAAAGCCACTTTCCCACTGTCCACATCCACAACCTTTTATCATATTCTCTCTATTTTCTGTTTTGCTATTAATTTGCTATGCATTCTGCGACTTTTTTTTAATTCACACGCCCTGACTTCAGTGTACAAGGGGGGAGCGGTGCTTTCTGTTTAAACCGGATTGTCTATGCAATCCATAAAGTGATGTAGAGGTCAATTTTCATTAAGAATTTAAATATAGTTTTTCTCCAGTAAAACTGGAGTTTTCTCATTAAGTGTTTTTTTTCCAAAGAGGAGACATTTCGAATTTTCAACGCTAACTTTTAAGGAACGTTTTTATTCTCCCCGTTTTTAAAAAAAAGCAGATTATCAGTCAGGAGCCTTTAAATTGAGTGCAACAAATTTCACAGGGTTTAGGGAGCCATTTTGCTTCAGCGGCCTCTGTAATTTGCAAATTCACTAACATTAACAGGAATTAACTAGTTACTGAGGATCCACCTGTAATACAAACGTCAGCATTTGTAAGCAGAAAATGGGTGACAATTAAATATTGCATCAGCTATGCAGACCATCTAGTTTCTCCAGTTTCTGCTTTTTATTTATTCTAGTTCTAACAAAACACATTAAACCCAATATAAATGGCAAAACAATTCTTCTCCCATCTATTCTGGAGAGGAAATTTGAGAAAAGATTTTATGTAGGGAGGTTCACTAATTAGGACCTGGATACCTCACACATTCTGCCCTTCATAACCTGAATATCTTCATGACCAATCATGCTGATCTTGAGATAACAGATAGAGCCAACTTGAGCTCCGTGTAGATCATAGAATCATAGAATCCTTACTGTGCAGAAGGAGACCATATGGCCCATCGTATCTGCTCCGACACTCTGAAGGAGCACCCTACTTTGGCCCAATCCCCCGCCCAATCTCTGTAACCCGACCTAGGGGCAATTTAGCATAGCCAATCCACCTAACCTACACATCTTTGGACTGTGGGAGGAAACCGGAGCACCCGGATGAAACCCACGCAGACACAGGAAGAATGTACAAACTCCAGACAGACTGTCACCCAAGGCTGGAATTGAACCTGGGTCTCTGGCGCTGTGAGGCAGCAGTGCTAACCACCGTGCCACACGATCGAGTAGGAAGTCCACAAAATCTGCATACTGGATAGGCGTCCAAGGTAAGGTGAGGAAACTCCTTTTTTAAAAAGAAAAGTATATTTGGGAGATGGTTTTAAATGGGAGCGTCATCAATTTCTGAAAAAAGAGTGTCAATTATTCAATGCTGCACACCTAAATACAAATGAATGGTTGACTCACCGCCAAGTGTGAGTATAACATCTGAATATCTGCTGTTCTTATGTACTTGGCCAAAATTACATACAACAACATAAATCAGAGAAACAGTCGACTGAAAATGAAAATTAAATTCTGAACTTTATAATTATAGAGGCACTAGTATTCAGGAAGTTGGGGTGGGGAGGACCACCTTGTATCTACTGTATTAACATACATTGTCATTATAAAAATTGATTATGCTCAAAAAGTTCATAGGTCATGTAAATGAACATTCGAGAACCAGTAGACAGAGACTAATAATGTTCTGTCGGCTCTCTTCACATACTGTGGTGAATTATTAGGTTTGCAGCAATCCTTGGAAACGTATCATTTAGCAAAGCATCAAGTTTCATCACCTTAAACAAATACTAAGCAGTAACTTAGAAAAAGCCACCTCAGGCTAAAGATTGGATGCAGACTAACAAGTGGGCACATGGATCAAGATGCACAATTACCCTGCATACTATGAAAGTGATACAGGCAGCATGAAAACTTTTGTGCTGCCTGTTTATCTCCAGTATTGTGTGCAGCCCAATGTTAAATTTACTACAAAGTGACTTCCTGCTCAGCAGGGACTGCAGGTTCATGCAAAGCTAGCACCAATAAAAGTAAACTGCATTTCTTAAAGCTAGTCTACACCTTTTAAAGGGAAGGTACATTCTTTCTCCAATGGGTGATAAAAACAGATAAGATAGAGTTTGTGAGTAGGAAGAAATCTGATAAATGGAGCAATAGGCTAAACAGAAGGTGTTTAGATTCCCCAACGGAACACTGGAGGCTTTAATGCATGAAGTAGAAAGGAGGAACAAGCTCATCTCCAGACAAACATTAGAAGGGAATCGGAGCAGCTAGCCACAGAGCTAGTGTTAGTAGTTTGGCCCCAAGGACTTGGTTACAGTGCCAGAAAAAGTTCAATGATCTCACATGAACGGTCAAAGTCAACGAATGCAGCTTCACATGTTATAGCTAAACCTCACACACTACACAATGTGTAACCATGCATGTCTTGCTTTCCAGCCACCACCACTCTTCAATCACCTCAATCCTCCCCTTGTGAATTTATACTTTCACAGATGGAAGGTCTGCTGCTTGGCTAACCAATGGTGCATGATGATGAAGGGTAAGAAAGAAGCACACCTTGGAGGGAAAAAACCCACTATTACTTGATCTGACACATGCAATCTTAACTCAGATACTGGCAATTGACATAACTTACAGGATAATACAGAGCCTGGATCTGAATTACCAGGTACAATTGAACTGCAGCATGGTCAGGTGGGAGGGATAGCACCAATTCCAATCAGCTAAGGTTGCAAACAAGTTTGCTGCAAAGCACTCTGATGAGGACTTTGATGGGGCAGAGTACAGGCATACTCACACCTAAACGCTTAGTGGATTGACTGACTTGTCAAAGAGCTTCATGGCACAGTCAAGGAGCCTGGAGGAGTTTAGCTCCAAGTTGGCACTGGGCGTCATGAAGAATTTGGAGCCCATCCTTTCCAGTGTGAAGTGTTGGCCACTTCCATTAGCACGTCTGGTTTCAGCCATGATGCAGCATCTAATGGCTGATTACTCAGCTTTCAATGCAACATTGGCAGAAGCCAATGTCTCAGTGACATTTTTGTGCCATGGAGGCACAGCCTGTAACCATCAGGAATATTAGAAGGGCTTGCAGGGTCTCATAGCAATCCAGTAAGCTCTGCTCCAGCAGATTACCAGGAACACTTCAGTGCTGCTCAGGGGAGTGGTAGTAGCTCTGTGTAACATAAACTCTGTCCTCTGACAGAATAACAACAGTCGTGCTCCCATTATTGCTACTCTGCCAAGCCCATCAACCTTGACATTCAGTGGCATTACCATCACTGAATCCCCAACAATCAACATCCTGGAGGTTACCACTGAACAGAAACTGAATTGGACTAGCCATATTAATACTGTGGCTACCAGAGCAGGTCAAAGGCTAGGAATTCCTTGGTGAGTAACTCAACCTCTTGACCCCACCAAAGCCTGTCCATTTTCTACAAGGCACAAGTCAGGAGTGTACTTGCCTGGATGAGTGCAGCTCCCAACAACACTCAAGAAGTTCAACACCATCCAGGACAAAGCAGCTCTTACTTGATTGCTACCCCTTCCACAAACATTCAATCCCTCCACCACTGATGAACAGTGGCAGCCATGTGTACCATCTACAAGATGAACTGCAGTAACTCACGAAGGTTCCTTGTGCAGCACCTTCCAAATCCATGAGTACTACCATCTGGAAAGACAAGAGCAGCAGATTTCTGGGAACTCCGCCACCTGGGGCTTTCCCTCCAAGTCACTCCCCACCCCAATATCTTGCCGTTCTTTCACTGTTGCTGGGTCAAAATCCTGGAACTCCCTCCCCAACAGCACTGTGGGTGTATCTACATCTCAGGGACTGCAGTGGTTCAAGAAGGCAGCTCACCACCACCTTCTGAAGGGCAACTAGGAATGGGCAATAAATGTTGGCCTAACCACCATCGCCCACATCCTGAAAATGGATTTTAAAAACCAACCAGGCCAGGCTGCTGTTGCTCATGTTGAGGGGATGTGCCCCGGACACTCAAGGCCCTGACGGGCATCTTGAAAGGCCACCTGCAGTCTCCCTGCTTTGAAAATCAGCAGTCGTCACCCAACCATGTTACAGTCACTGGGGTATCACTGAGTATGATGATTAGGCCAGGCCAAGACACCTGCTGGACAGGCACCAAGGAAAAGCTCAAAGGTGAACAGTTGAATATCTGTGGAATTTTCTAAGTGTGATTTAGAAAAAGTTGGTATGGAATGGTTGGTTTCTGGTATCTTTTGTTTCAGGGCTTTGAACATGAGGACGCTGATCTTCCATGCCAGAAGGCTGGGAAGTGGGCAGAAACAGTACTCAGAGATATTTTTCTGGGGAGCCGGAGTCTGACGCCTCCCTCTTTCTCCTTGTTATCTTTCTCCTCCTGCTAAAATGGCTGCTAAAGATTTGGTGGCAAAGGACCTCATGATTGCTAGGTTGTTTAGGATATAGTGGACCACTACAAATTGTAAGACATGTTCTGGTGAATACTGGAGGGCTCCTCTGAAAGGTGTAAGTAGCAGATTATTTCAAAACATATTGCTCCACAATGTTCCAAGTTTCTGCATGGTGTTCATTCTCGGAGTATAGTCCAAGTGTGTTTGGGTGGTGGATGATGTTATCAGCTCCAGGTTGAGCAGGTAGCCCTTGTCACAGAGGAGCCACTCTCTGGTTCAACCTGGTGGCTCAATGGTGGTAAAAATAGCTGATTGGCCGGATGAATGCATTGTGACTGTTGCCAGGGTAGCAACATTCAACAAGACGATGGTCTCGCCATGATCGCACACCAACAGCATGTTCAGGGAGTGGAACCGTTTGTGACTATGGAACTTTTCCCCATTGAGATGTGGAGCCTACAGATCCATATGCAAGAAATTGATGGCTCCCTGCATCATCAGAAATCCTGCTACCTTTCAAAACCACATTCCCTTTCCATCAGCTTCTCTCTTCTTAATGAGAAGACAATGAAGTCCTCACTTCTGGTATAAAGAGCCTCAGTGACCACCCAGATGCAGCCGTGCAGGATGAACTGAAAAATCCTTTTGATGTTGCTGGTTCCAGCCTGGAATAGAAATTGAGGGCCACTGGCAGTGTCATCCTTAACCTATTCTGCACCTCCAGGTCCAGCTCAAGATTGTGGCACATTTCCTTGGTGAAGCATAACTGCTACAATCACTACTCCTGACTGAGGTGGAGGTAAGAGAAGTGCTCTCTGAAAACCTTAGGTAGGTAGAGCCTTCTTTTGTAAGCTCTCCTCTTGTATCTGTGAACAACGTCTTGTTTCTGCTGGTTCTGCTCCTACTCCCTGTAATGCTGCAGCCCAGGTGGAACTGCCACTACAACCCCCTTGACTAGCAATAAGCTTACTACTCAAGAGGCTGTTCAAATCCATGTGACTTCTTCCAACATTGTGATTGAAAGAGTTTCTGTCAACTCCTCTAACAACACACCACTACCCTCCTTCCACTAACTCTGTAACAACAAATGAAAATCAAAAACAACTCAACTAAAAGTGAACAGTGATGCTTTTAAAAAAGGCTGATGGAATGTCCCTTATGCAGTTGGCTGCATGTTCAGCAATGTACCTTTAAGAGAGGAGAGAGGGTGTTAACAGGATGTGCAAAGCCCAAAATTGCAGGTTGGGTTGGAAACTCAATGATTGATGCTGATGGATGTCACCGTCTGCGCACTCTGCAGTATTCCGGTGAATGCACAGAATACCTGCGTTGTCACCCTTCTAAACATGGTTAGTGACACAAGCCACACTAGAATGTATCAGGACCAGTGCTGTTCTTACCTCTGCTGCCTTCCATAGTTCTGAAACCAGAGGTGCTATGGAGCCAACCTTTGTAGCTCTTAAAGTCAGTAATCTGATGATGCAATATTCTAAATTGCCCTTGGTGTCCAAAACGGTTAGGTGGGGTTATTGGGTTGTGGGGATGGGGTGGAGGTGTGGGGCTTAAGTAGGGTGCTCTTTCCAAGGGCCAGTGCAGACCCGATGGGCTGAATGGCTGAAGGAGCAGCTTAAGACCCCATCATCATTGATGGAGGAGCCCAGCACATCTGTGCAAATGATAGGGCTGAAATGTTTAAACCATCTTCAGCCAGGCATGCCAAGTGGATAATCAATCTTGGCTTCCTCTTGAGGTCATTATTATCAAAGATGTCAACATTTAGCCACTTCAGTTAATTCCAGATGATAACAAGATATGGCAGAGAGCACTGGAAACATCAAGGGCTTTGGGCCCTGACAACATCCCAGCTGTAGCACTGAAGACATCTGCTCCAGAACTACTCACATCTCTAGGCAAACTGTTCCAGTGCAGCTATGATACTGGCATCTACACAACAAAATAGGACATTTTGGATACATCCAGAAAAATCAAGACAAATCCAATCTAGCCACTTACTGCTCCAAATCATCAGCAAAGTGAAGGAAGTGTCATTGATAGTGCTATCAAGCAGTACTTACTCAAAAATATCTGGTTTACTAATGTTCACTTTGTGTTCCACCAGGACCATTGAGTTCCAGACCTCATTAAATTCTACTCTAAACATGAACCAAACAGCTGAATTTGAGACATGAGATGAGAGTAACTGCTCTTGACATCAAGACAAAATGTGACTAAGCGTGGCAACAAAGAGCCCTTGTAAAATTTAAATCGGTGGGAATCAGGGGAAACCCTCCATTGGCTAGAGTCAGACCTATCACAAAAGAAGCTGGTTGTGATTGTTGGAGGTGGTCATCTCACCCCTGGGACATTATTTCAGAGGTTCTTCAGCATAGTGTCCTAGGCCCAGCCATCTTCAGCTGCTTCATCAATGTCCTTCCCTCCATCATGAGGTCAGAAGTGGGGATGGCGCTGATGATTGCATAATGTTCAGCATCATTTATAACTCTTCAGATAATGAACCAGTACATGTCCACATGCAACAACAAGCTGTGGGCAGTATTCAGGATTGGCATGATAAGTGGCAAGTAACATTTGCACCACACACATTAAGTGGCAATAGCCATTTGCAACAAGAAAGGACCTACCAGTCTGACATTCAATGGCCTTACTATCGTTGAATTATCCCACCATCAGCATCCTAAGGCTTACCATAGACCAGAACCTTAACTGGACCAGACAAGTCACATATATGATGAGAAGAGCAAGTCAGAGGCTGGGAATTTTGCAACAAGTATCAAACCTCTTGACTCCCAAAATCCTGTTCATCATCTACAAGGTGCAAGTCAGATGTGTGACTGAATACTCTCCACTTGCCTGGATGAGTCCAACAACACTCAGGAAACTCAACGCAATCTTGCCTGCAATTTCCCTTCCAAGTCACGCACCATCCTGACTTGGATCTTTATCACTGTTCCTGGCTCAAATTTCTGGATTTCCCTCCCTAACAGCACTGTGGGTGTACCTACACCATGTGTACTGGAGTAGTTAAGAAGGCAGCTCACCACCACCTTCTCCAGGAGAATTAGAGATGGGCAATAACCTGTCCTTGCCAGTGATACCCACAACTCATGAATGAACAATAAACATTCGGTCTTCCTTCCAGCAGAATGTGGTAGAATATATGAGAAATGTTGAGCAGGCATTTAATTCCATTGCCACAGTGATGCAGGGAATGGAGAAATTGCAGTCTCCAGGATAAGATATAATTTCACAGGAAGCAAAGCAATGTTATCCTTTGTAGTAAACCTCACTAATCAAGGCTACAATAGCTTTCTGGTTTTTTGCATCAACCATTCACCGTGTGTTCAATGTTACTGGACGTTTCATTGCATTCCTGTGATCTGGAATGGAAGTTTAACTGCTAGCGTGGTACCTTGTTGATAGTATAACTTAGTGACCCCCATTGTGATTCCACATTCCATTCACAAGCAATTGAAATATCATAGAATCATAGAATTTACAGTGCAGAAGGAGGCCATTCGGCCCATCGAGTCTGCACCGGCCCTTACAAAGAGCACCCTACTCAAGCCCATGTATCTACCCTATCCCTGTAACCCAAAAACCCCCACTTAACCATTTTGGACACTAAGGGCAATTTCGCATTGCCAATCCACCTAACCCGCACATCTTTGGACTGTGGGAGGAAACCGGAGCACCCGGAGGAAACCCACGCACACACGGGGAGGATGTGTAGACTCCGCACAGACAGTGACCCAGCCGGGAATCAAACCTAGGACCCTGGAGCTGCGAAGCAACTGTGCTAACCACTATGCTACTGTGCTGCAGGCAATCTCTTATCTTTATATAAGATGAGCTAACAGTTTCAATACAACAAATTGGTTTATTTTCCATAAAATAGATGAATAAACGGTACATAGCTTTCACAATACTAACAGCCCATTTGCGTTCCTCCAAAGCTAGCTGCTACAGTCCGAGAAGAGAGTCTTGCCCACTCTGTTTCTGAAATAAAGAAAGAGAGAGCGAAAGACACCCTCATTTATTTGAGATTAGGGATGGGTCCACAGCAATGCAAATCATCACCTTGATTAAAATGCATCCACTTGTATGTATGAAGCTAAATGTTAGTCTTAGCTCAACCCATACTGTGATGTATGGAGCAAGACATCACTTAATTGTCACAAAGGAACCATATCATTAAAATGAGATGAAGTGTTTAATATTGTACATAACAATCTCTATTTGCTTAATAATTAGCATCCCAAATCACTATGGCAAACAGGATTCAGAGTTGCTGGCATAACAGCGAGGGAAAATGCTGAGTTTGACAACATTGAAACGAACGTATTTTTAAAATCCAGTTAAAGTAACAGAAGTAAAACTCAAATTATTGTACAGCTCGCAGGCACAAAAAGAACATTTCTCATAAATTCTCACAGTATTGCTGTGGGTGCTTTGTGCCCCAAGATCCCACAAAGAATTGTTTGATCAAAACTGTGATAAGATTTGTCAGCAGAAGCCCTGTGCTACCACATTGCCTTTTACAAGTAACTACAAGCACTGCTTCAGAGATACTGAGCATTCCATCAATTACACCACGGGGCACTCCAAACACTTTGGCAAACAATTCACAATTAGTCACATATCCAGACCTATTTGAACCTCACAACACGTTCGACCATCATAGGGCGCACACAAGAGGGCAATAGATTGAAATTTATTGGTTGCAAGTAATACCTTGAAGATCACAAGAGAACCTTATTAATGTGTTGCAGTTTATCATTTTTCCAGTTTCTGAACAAGATGTTTCTTTTGTTCCAATATGCATCAAATGAACGCACGACAGTTGGTTGGCACAAATAACGAAAGAAAGAAAATACTGCCAGTGCATATTGTGGTCTGTTCAATAGATGGTGCCCAACGGAGATCTGCATTAGAAGCTCCATGCAGAGGCAACCGCACGCCTCTCCCCGCTCATGGCTGGCTACAATGGGTCACCAAGTGTCGATAAAGGAAAACAACCATAATACTCACTTCCACCAGTATTCTCGAGCCACACTGAACTCCTTTGCATCTTTTACATTACCAACCCACAATGCAAGAGCATGACTTAATACCCTTCAGTAGTTGGAAGCTTGATTCTATGTGAGGTGGCCTTTAAGTAGGTAAGCGAACGGTCTTGGAGCGAGTGCAAAAGTAAAATACTGCAAATGACAGGAATCGGAAATCAAAACAACAAATGCTGAAATACTCGACAGGTCAGGGAGCATCTGTAAAGGGGGACGTTTAATGCTTCACGTCCAGATAAACTTTCATCAGAACACGGTTGTTGCAAACTCGGTACCACGTGGCTAAGAAGCCCATCAACCCGGCCAGTTAATTCTGTCTCTACGCCCAGCTTGTCAGAAGGAGTACCAGTATAAAAGTAACTTTGTACCAACAGATTGTTTCAGAGGACTCTTCAGTTTGAAAGCACCGAGAATCGTTTTTTAATAAAAGGCTGTCAGATGCAGTGAGATCTGCCAAGCTGACTTACTCTTTACCTGGTTACCATGGAGACGGGACAATGTGGCTGGAGTTTGAATGAGAGGTTTTAAATGTAATTTATGTGGCCGCCTTAAACAAAACTAGATGAAACTAGTCGCTGTTTTCACTTGAACAACTCCAGTCAGTTCCCAGTGTTTGGCGTCAGCGGGTTTCTGAAGTTCACGCATAGACAAATCAGGTTAGAATAAATGTTCCAGCAAGTTAGCTGGACTGGTCTCTGTGATTGTTAAGTCCCTTGCTGCCTATTTTAGCAGGATACAAAAAAAAACACTGGATGTGTGCATTGCTGGCTGGGCCAGCATTCATTGACCATCCCGAATTGCCTCGAGAAAGTGGGGCTGAGCCGCTGCAATCCAGGTGGCGTAGGTACACCCACACTGCTGTCAGGGTGTTCCAGGATTTTGACCCCGCGGCGGTGAAGGAACAGTGATATATTTCCAAGTAGGATGGTGAGTGACTGGGAGGAGGTAGATGGATCCAGGCTGACAAAGAAAGTCAGTGGTTCTATAGGTTGCCCCCATCTGGCTCGTAGGCAATACTTCAATATAATTATATCTATTCAAAAAGAGCAGGCAGCCCTCAAGAGTGTAATATTCAAGTGAGGAGTGGGTGGCAGGTGCTCACAGTGAGAAATGGTTGTATTGTACCGCAGATTGCGCAGTTGTGGCTTTATGAATTAATTTTAGAGAAATAACTTGAATCTAGACAGTCCCTTCATAAAGCCCTTCACAGTAAATTAAGCATGCATGTTGTAGCGTAGCCACCAGTGTGGGAAATGCAGCAGGCAATTTGTACACAGCCATACTTTGTTCCGCGTTTTGCACAGAAACATTTTATTATCGCCATCTTGTGCTTTTTTTGTGAAAATGTGTCGGAGAGGGCCGAAATTGGAAAGCTATTGCGACGAGTTAAAATGCAACGGAGCATTAATCACGTTTTTTTCAAATAACGATACATTAAACACGGTACACATTGCAGAGTTGAATTCGTTTGGAGTGCTTGAAATGACACATTCCCGTGCTCATGTCAATTTATGAATGAGGCGGTGGTGCTGTATCAAAACCACTGACCGTTCCTTCTCGGCCTAATAACGAGCAGTTTATATACCTCCCGTTCGAACAAATTGTGGGTCTTTTTATTTCTGTTTCGCTGGACCATTCTGGCTTTAGTCAGTCCCAGTGGATACAGAACCGTTGAGCAAAGAGCACGGCAATGAAACCGATGGAGAAATTCTTGGGAAGCAGCGACTGCGATTCCAATCGTGTACTTCACGGAATAAGTCCATACTGAAATTCTACACTCTATATCGGAAAGAAAAAGTTCCGTCTGGAGGAAACACATGAGCGGCGTCTAACCGCGTCAATGATTACTTAGTGTCCGCGTTACGAGGGTCTGGTGACAGGTTAAGTGTACATTTAAACTGCCAGTCATGAGCAGCTACCAAAACCTGAATTCTATCCAGCTCCATTATAAATACATTATAAAGACAGTCAATATAATGCATTCAACAAGCTTCCTTCCTGCTGGCTCGTCCCCTGTTGTGTCCCAGGTAGCCACTGTGTAACAAGTGAGTGGCTTCTTTGCCGATCAGAGTCAATCCTTTATTGAGAATCTATAGAAAATTAGAAATTATTTCTGTTACAAATTTTCTATAATAACGGAGGATTTTCTGGCGTGTTTCGCTGTGCCTTTTCTCATTTTTAACTTTCTTTCTGATATCACTGTAATCGGGACCTTTCTTAAAAAAAAAATTCTTAAAGTTACAAAGTCAATGCGCAGAGTGGACAGGGCAAGCTCTTTATGCAACTCACTGCTTGCTTCAAAAAGCAATTCAAATTCAAATGGAATCCAATTCGTGGTCTCCACGAGACAGTCATGGAAGATGCAAGCTGACGAGAAAAGGCATTGCGACTCGTCTTATGCTTGGTTTTAGACAAAAGTAACCTCTGCCTCATTTTTGGACAAGAAATGATTGATTGCGGTCTGTGTGTGTGATTGGGTCAACGTGTCTGTCGATGATTGAAATAACCCCGTTTTAGTCGAAGCTGAAACAGCAACCGCAAATACAAAACGGTTCGGGGCTTTCAATTTAACTGAAAGTAAACGTACGCCGAATTTCTATCGACTAGGTCAACCATAGCCTTAGGAATTAAAAAGGAACCATTTTAAGGGCTACGCAATTATCCAAAATCTTACACTAGACAGGTCTTTCAGAATAGAAAATTGGCTGTGCCTATCTATACATGTCCCCGCACGATTCACTTAACCTATTGTTGAATGCACACTGCAAATTGATATCCAGTACTACTTCACTTTTTCAGTTGAGACAAAATCAGAGCTATCTGATTAAATTATCGTTTTTTTTCATGTAATTTTAAAGCATGTAGTGAAATTTTGAGCTCTGTTGCAAGAAGTTTAAATATGCTTTATTTTCAATTTAGATCTCTATGGGGCTAAAGAGCTATTGCGACTATTGGAACTAGCAGGCATCTTATTAATTTTAAACTTACATCATAATTAGCATTCTTAATTTTTACAAAGCAAATGCAAGACCATTCTATATTAAATGCCTAATAATGGTTTTTAATTTAGAAAGGGGATTCATTTCAACTTCCTACAGACGTCCCTGTAGATGCCAGTCTTCAACCAATTCAAATATCAAGAAATGCACTGGATATAGCAAAGGCCTTGGGCCCTGACAACATCTCTGTTGCAGTGTTCAAGTCTCCGCAACCAACAGTTCCTCTAGTCAAACTGTCCTGGTGCAGCTACAACACTGGACCCTACACAATGAAGTATAAACATAGGCAGGTATGTCTGGTCCACAGAAAGCAGGACAATACCACCCCCATCAGTCTACTTTCAATCAGCAGCAGTGTGAGGGGAGGTGTCATTGACTTATTCGTAATAACATACTCACAGGCGCTCATTATGTGTTCTGCCAGGACCACTCAGATCCACATCACATTGCAGCCTTGGTCGAACTATTGGCAAAGAGTTGAATTCAAGGGGAGAAATGAGAAATAAATGGTGGCCTTGCCATTGATGCCCATATTCCGTGAATGGAGTTTAAAAAATGAAGTTGTATATTGTTATCATGTTTGTGAATTATGTGGTAGCTCATAAAGAATTATATAGAAGTGGAATGACAACATTGCATCCTCTTGTAAAGCACCAAGTATCAACCGCTTGACTGAGGTTAGATGGCTATGTGCACATTCCTGCATAATTGTTCCTTGCCATTTCACTACTGCCAGTATCATTGCTAATACCACTCACCTTTTCCTTGGTGTTCCTATTCGACTTTTCCTGTTTTCCCCCCACATGATTATCTCACCCTCACGGTTTCCCTTTCTTCAAGGTTTTGAGTCTTTTTCTCCAGCCAGGTAAGCATCATCTGCAGGATACTTAACCTTTCAATAATTTATTCATCATTCTTGTTTGCGGTAATATTACATAATAATGAATTGAAAAAAATCGAATTAGCATCATATCAAATTAGGACTTACTCCGCTGGAGGAATCTTACATTTTGAACCGATTTTAGAGTTACACCACAGTTCTACACCTTTTTGCTAAGAGCTTGAGGGAAGGCAAGATGTTGGCATAGCAGTTGTGGTTGTAACCTGCTATGCCTACGTACTGCCATCTTTCCTGTCTAACTGCAACCAAGACATGCAATCTTCACTCTGTGCAAGAACTTGCTGACCATTGACATAACTTCATCTTTGTCCAGATTTTTCTCTGAAAATATGGGTGGGGGATGAAATTTTACATATACAAAATAAAATTGAATGTCGTTGTATCCTTTGTGCCCTTGTAGTTCCTTGTGTTACAGCAATTTCTGTAATATATTATCCTTGGATTGTTTTTCGTTAAGAGCTATTAAACTTCACACCCTAACCATGAGAATTCATTTCAGCATCTCATTAAATAGTAACTTTTATTTTTTGGCTTTGTCTTTTATTTATTGAAGACTGTGCCCCTAAATGAGTATAAAGACCCTAAAACAGTGCTAGCTAATTTTAAATATATAACTAAATTACATATCTGGCATGCGCATGACTGAAAAAGAGGCGCCAAAGGTTTAATGCCACAGTAAGCTAGAGTTCATCCTTTTAAAGACTGCAGTACAATTTGTTTTAATTAGTAAAGTGGCCTAGAATGCATAGCACATCTGTAGCTTTTTTAGTCTTCATGCACTAATTTCTGACTTTTTGAAGCATCTCTGAAATTATACTAAGTCATATAACCATAGCCGTAAACATGGTTTCATTAACATGTCACCTAGTAATCAGTGATTTCTAGCATATACTCAAATGCAGACAGCCAGCAAGCTAAGTGTTGAAGGTTGTAAGGAGAAACTCATTATTTACATTGGTTAGAAGTACCATTTATGCTGTCATTATACCACACTTTAAGAACCATGTTAAGACATTTGTTAAGCCAGTGTTAAAAGTTCAGCAAAATACTTATGGCTGGACTCCTAAATTATCAATGTGAATAGGATTAACTGAACGTGGTCAGATCTGAAGTATTTTACCTTCATAGCCAATGCAAACCATTCTTTCTTTACTTCAAATACTTCTTTAAAATAAAAGAAGCCAAATGTGTCACCATTCTATTTCCTACTGTTCAAAGAGATGCCTTACAAAGTCACCATTTGCCAGTCTGTGAACAGTCCAGCTGCAGTACACAAGTCTGGTCAATTGCAGGCTATGCTTTTTAGAAAAAGATCTATTATACTTTTAATGAACAGAGTAGACTTTTTTGGGACTGTTTGATGATGCATGTTGGGGTGGGTGGTTGAATAGATAATCATACTTTTTCTTGGGAGCCTCCTTACAACATCGGCAGACATAAACAATCCAATCATCACCTCCACTATGTCAGTTTGGCCTTTGGCCAACTGATGAAAAGATTATCTGAGGAATCTCAAACCCAAGATTAAGGTGATAGTTTACTGGGCAGCAGTGATCCTGGTGCTCCGATATGCTTCAGAGATTTGCACAACCTATAACAGGCATCTCAAAGCACTGGAGAAGTAACACAATTGGATCTTTCAGAAGATCCTCTGATCCAGTGACAAGAAAGGATGTCCAACAGCAGTGTCCTCTCCCAAGTCAACTTGCCCAGTATCGGGGCACTGATCACTCAAAACAAGCTCTATTGGATGGGACAGGTCATTTATATGCCTAACACCAGGCACCTGAAGCAACTGCTCTATTTTGAGTTCAATCACAGCACGGGACTCCCAGACAAAATAGCGGAAATGCTTTGGGAATGTCATCAAAGCATCCCTGACGAGGTCAAACATAACCGCTGACTGATTGGAGACCCTGGTTTGTGACCAACCGAAATGGAGAAGGCTCATTCGGAAAGGCATTGAGTCGTCAAGCAGGGGGCACCGAGGATCTGGGTTCAATCCCAGCCCCAGGTCACTGCCCGTGTGGAATTTGCACATTCTCCCTGTGTCTGTGTGGGCCTCACCCCCACACCCCAAAGATGCGCAGGGTACATGGAGTGGCCACGCTGAATTGCCCCTTAACTGTAAAAAAAGAATTGGGTACTCTAAATTTATTTTTTTTGAAAGTCATTGGCAGGAGCACAAAAACCTCCAAACAACCCACCTACCCAACTCTGCAAAGACCACCAGCTCTACATTCAGCAATCTGTCATGGCTTATTGGCCATCTCAGAATCCATTGAACTGGAATGGGAGGAAGTCTTCCTCAATCTAGAGAGGCTGCTTAAGAAGAGAAGATGCTATTAATAAATGTTATTAGCACAATTTGATTTTATTGTTTCTTCTGACTTAAAATAGTAATGTTTCAAATAATGACAAATGGTTCTTGCAGATAGCATGAACATGGAAATATTCATATCAAAGCAGCTCAGAATTTAATCGCTTCATTGCTGCCCTTAAATGTGCAGCCCGACTGCGGATTTCAATTCCATCACATTAGGCTTAAGGGAGCATCAACGTAAAAGTGATAATAACTGAGCGGAGAAGAGTTCTGAGATAAGGACCTATTCAGGTCATCCCACTGAATTCAATATAAAATGAGCCAGAGAGGGGAGTGCAGAGATATGATTTAGTTTCTGTTTAATATTGTTGCTACAAATTTCACTATTCATTATTGTTGGACTTTCATCCAAACAAGTGTTAATTTGCAGAAAGCTGTGATTTGGAATATCCACGAGGTGAAGCAACTAACCCTAATCGATCCTGGCCAATTAGGGGTGGGCACCTTGATGGCTGGACGGGGCCAGGTCGGCCATGGCTGTTTGTGTCCAAGGCACATAGGCCCTCCCAAATAAGGCAAATAGGCGTCCTCGAGTCTGCCACTTATTGTTAGTTTCTATCTGGAACCCATTGTCCTGGGAAGACCTTTCTTCAGCAGGTGTGGATCCCTGTATAAGTCTGGGCTGCCGTTTGCAAATATACAAACTTCAGCTTGTCTGTGTCCCAAGCCTGACCACATTTCCCATCAGTCTTTGTGGATGGCCATTTTAGGTGGCCACAAGAGAGACAAATGCGAAGAAATATAAAGCAACAGCAGTGAAGAATAAAGAAAGAGAGGAAAACTGGACTAAAGGAAATTCATAACTCACTCAACATTTTCCAGTTTGCCCACAAGTCAGAATAGCTCAAAGGATAGTCCAGAAACAATTTAATTGCTTTCATACTTATTGCTATTCACACACGTCTGCTTACAGGAAAATATACAGACAAGGGAGGCGGGCAATACAGCAAAACTGTATGATGTTCAGGAAATATTTGTTCAGGATTTGGGAGTGTTAGTGAAGTAACCATGTAACAAGGCTAATGTGACCACATATTAATAGAGGGGATGTCATTATTTAGTGTGGACATCTAGAAATTAGCACTGGTAAAAATCAAAGATTCCACTTTTAAACCATTCATCTTCATTGGATTAACTCTCATGAATTATTCCATTTAATAGTAAACATGGCCTTTAATTTCAATGCAGAAATGATCAGTTAGCAATAGACTTTCATCCTATCAGCCTGCCCTGGATTTGAACCCTGGAACCAGTGCTGAAAGAGAAGGGCAAGATTTTAACTGATCCACAGGGATTAGTGTCCACCTTTGAGTTTCTCAGCCAATCATGGAGCGTGGGTGGGAAGACACTGCAAATCTGTCAAAGGAAGAATTACTAATCAGGCATCACAATGGCTGAACTGGGGATGGATTCCTGAGGCTGCAGAAATCGCAGGAGTGGAGGGAATCCTCCTCCTCCTCCCCCCCCCCCCCCCCCCCCCCCCCCCCTTCGGTCTCTCACTCTTACTTGGATTCCAAGAACACGAGGAAGGGACCAGCCATTCAAATCATGCAGGTGAACATGTAAGTGAGCAGCAGAAGTGCGATCCATCTAACTTGGAGATACTGTGGGCATCCAGGACCTCAGGACGGCATAACATGGGTATGGCCGAACCACACACTCTGACTTTCCCCAGCATTCCCCTGCACAACATCCTCAGGACAACACTTCTTGCGGATTCACTGATCCCTCTCCAGAGCCTCAACTTCCTATCTGGTCATCAGCCAACACTCGCATTCACCTTCATAACTGTGTCACCTCACACACATGCTTCACAATTACCGTCCACAAATGCTGTCCTTGCCTCCTCACCACAGAATCCATTTCCTAACTCAGAATTCTCTGTTTTCCCTTCATGCAGAAGAGTGTGCTCTATTTTGAAAAGAGGCAGAAAATCTAGGTGAGAGGGTTGGTCCTCCAGTCACATTCACCTTGACGGCCTCTGGCAATGCATGATCACCTGGTCCACTGGGAAGGAACTCTTGTTCCAGAAGACAGTAGATGCCAACGACAACCTCCCGTGAGAGCCTTAGCCTCCCAAGACAGTGAGGAAGCTATACTGCTCCTCCAGACCAAGTATTTTTTTTAATGCATCTTTTAGTAATAGTCTCCAGTCATCCAATGAAGCAGTCCTTCACACAATTCACCCACTACATGTTACATTCAGAGGAAAACAGTTTCTGATTTGGATAATTTAAAAAGTATCAATACCCAGGGGCAGCACGATGGCGTAATGGTTAGCACTGCTGCCTCGTGCGCCGAGGACCCGGGTTCAATCCCGACCCCGGGTCACTGTCCGTGTGGAGTTTGCACCTCCCCATGTCTGCGTGGGTTTCCTCCGGGTGCTCCAGTTTCCTCCCACAGTGCAAAGATGTGCAGGTTAGGTGGATTGACCATGATCAATTACCCTTAGATTAGGTGGGGTGTGGGGTGCTCTTTCCGGGAGCCGGTGCAGACTGGATGGGCTGAGTTGCCTCCTTCTGCACTGTAGGTTCTATGATTCTAAATTCTATGAAAACCCAGCAATCTTGTGCCTCCATTAAGTGAATGTTTCACATCTGTTTTCCCAGTGTGTTATCTCTAATCCAGCCAATGAATTATGCTAATTCTGCCCCTGCCCTATGTGTCACTTGCCACACCATGCCTGAGGACACAGAGGTAGAACAAGGAGTCAGTAAATGTGGAATTACAGTTGTGCCAAACTGTCAGGCACCAAGGACCACCATGACCTGACCTTCGAGCTTACTCTGAACATTAGCTTTGAACTGAAGTTGGGATTGAACAATCCTCCCTTCCTAAAACACGCATAATAGAAAAAGGCGAAAGAAGGGATTGTTGTTGGAAAATGAAATGGCATTTTGCAAAGTGTAGGAGGAACAGTGTGGTTAGGCGGCTGATTAACATTAAAGAATCAGTATTGTATATAAACTGTGACTAACTGCTCTATTTTTTACTAGTCACTGAGACCCCATAGTCCCAGAGCACCATAGGCTGCACTTCCCTTTTGAGAGAGAGAGAGCGAGAGCTGACTGGTGGTGATTTAACCCGAGAATCGCCACACCTCAGGCCAGAGGAAAGGTTGAGAAGGCAGGGCCTTCATGAATAACTCAGCCAATACGGGAATTAAACCAACGCTGTGGGCATGGCTCCGCTTCACAGACCAGCCGTCCAGCCAATTAACTAATATCTGAAAGACATGATTCTGTGATTTTGTTCATTGTTTATTAATTCACTTTTGGCAAAAAATAGAATACCAGGCTGCCGTTCTCTAAAATACAGATACAAATTCTCACTATTGATATATTGATGCCTTCTTCAAAATGAATATCAATGAAATGTTGCCGTTCAACACTGGGAATGGCTATCAGTTGTCACGGTTCACGGAGTTGCTTTAGGTCACCAGACAAAAGGTGGACCAGCTCGGTTTTTTGATTCAATGATTTCATTAGTGTTAGTGATTAGGAAATTAAAGGGAAAATGTTGTTAGCTAGCATGTATTTTAATCATTAAGTTTTCAAAGGTATTGCTGTAATTAGTGCTGGAAAACCAAGAGATGAACAGTAAGATTACTGTAAAAGTAGCTTTGTTGATGTATCACTGTATATGCTTCACTCACGCCCCCATTAATGTAGACATTCTGAAAAACAAAATCAATATTGAAGATTCTGCAAAGTAATATTAAATGTTCTTTTAATATCTATATACCAGCCATTGATGTGGCTGTTGCTTATGGATAAAAATCTTCTCTAAGCCAGTGTTCTTCAAACTTTTTTTCCGGGGACCCATTTTAACCAACCCGGCTGACCTTCGCAACCCACGCCGGCTGACCTACGCGACCCACCATTTTCTCTTACCTTGTTTGCTGCTGACAAAAATGGAGGAAATGGTTTTGGTCCCTTTGGCCCTCGTGCGCGCTCCTCCAACGGAACCTGTTGGATGAAGGTGAAGCCTTCCGGTGTCGGAAAGGATGGAGTCTCCATCTGTCCAAAGTTCTGCATTTTTTTCCTGTAGAATTTTATCAAAGTCCAGCAATGTCTGAAAATCTTTTTTTTTTTAAACTGACATGCATGAATTATTAATTATTGTTAGATGAGTAAAATAACTTACTGGATTTTTTTTTTAGAACATATTTTAATGAGGCATTTATAATTTTAACAATTTTAAACATCAGATTTCAACAAGAACAAAACAATATAACCAACAAACCCCCCAGCAACAGACCCCAGCCAACATGGCTTACACAGACAGTGCCACCTTCCCCAGCCCCCCTTCCGTTGTTTCTCCTGCCTTTACTCACCCCCCCTCATGCCTCCCCTCCCCCCCCCCCCCCTGCTGATAGCTTAAGTTTCCTCAAAGAAGTCGATGAACGGCTGCCACCTCCGAGCAAACCCCTGCAACGATCTGAGAAACCCGCCATGTCGCTAACCCATACCCTCGACTTCAGAGGCTCCGAGTCCCTCCATCCTAGCAGGATCCGTCTCCGGGCCACCAGGGAGGCAAAGGCCAGGACAGTGACCTCTCCCACCCCCTGGGCTCCCAGATTTTCCGACACCAAAGATCACCTACTCTGGACTCGGCACCACTCTCACTTTTAAGACCTCTGACATGACGTCAGCAAACCCCTGCCAGAAACCCCTCAGCCTTGGACATGCCCAAAACATTTGGCCGTTGGCAGGACCCCCCGCAAGCGCCCACACCTGTCCTCCACCCCCTCAAAGAACCTGCTCATCCGGGTCACAGTGATATGTGCCCTGTGGACCACTTTAAATTGTATCAGGCTGAGCTGGCGCACGATGAGGATGCATTAACTTGTCTCAGGGCCTACTCTCATAATCCGGCCTCCAACTCCCCACCCAACTCTTCTTCCCATTTTCTCTTCACCATCCCTAACGGGGCTCCCTCCCACTCCATCAGTTCCTTATAGATCTCTGAAATATTCCCCTCTCCTACACCTGTTCCCGACACCACCTTATCTTGTAGACCCTGGTGCAGCAGGTGCGGGAAGGTGGAGACCTGCCTCCACACAAAATCCCTCACTTGCAGATACCGGAGCCATTCCCAGTTGGCAACTCAAACTCCTCCAAACTCGGGAAACCCTCATCAATTAAAAGATCTCCAAATCTCTCGATCCCTGCCCGCTGCCACCTCCGGAATCCCCCATCCAGCCCCCCCCCCCCCGGAGCGAACCGGTGGTTGCCACATATCGGTGCCCACACCGACGCCCCTTCCAACTCCATATGCTGCATCCACTGTGCCACACCCTCAGGGCTG
The DNA here is from genome assembly GCF_047496885.1 of Scyliorhinus torazame. Classification (NCBI taxonomy): domain Eukaryota; kingdom Metazoa; phylum Chordata; class Chondrichthyes; order Carcharhiniformes; family Scyliorhinidae; genus Scyliorhinus; species Scyliorhinus torazame. Next base: position 196,164,067 of record NC_092715.1, read on the forward strand.
CCACTACAACCGGGTTTGTGGAGTATCTGACCGGTGAGAATGTCAGAGGTGCCGTTAACAGTGCCCCCAAACTCGTGTCTTTACATGAGGGCACCCGCTCCCAAATCGGCCCCTCCCCATACCCACTTCCTGTCCATCGCAATATTTGCCGCCCAATAGTAATTGCTAAAATTCGGAAGAGCCAACCCCCGTCCATCCCGCGCCCCCGCTCCAGCAGCACCTTCTTCACCCGCGGGGTTTTACTCGCCCAGACAAATCCTGAGATCATTGCATTCACTTTTTTAAAGAACGCGTTGGGGACAAAAATTGGAAGGCTCTGAAAAACAAACAAAAACCGCGGGAGGACAGTCATTTTAACTGTCTCACCAATGATTTGTATAGTTGCAACAATACTTCCTTGGGCGGATACTCCTCTACCTGGCGGGGTGGGCCGTACCGGTGCCGAGGAGTGGCGTGAACCACTCCGGAGTTGGGCAGCCCAGAAGGTGCGGAATCCTCCGGACCTTCAGGGGCTAGGCCGATGCCGACGGGGTTGGCGCCACGCCAACTGGCGCGGAAGGGCTTGGCCCTGTGCCAACTGGCAGCGAAGGGCCTCCGCTGGCCGGCGTGAGTTGGCGCATGCGCGAGAGCGCCAGCGTGTGCTGGTGTCATCCCAGCGCATGCACAGGGGGAATCTTCTCTGCGCCAGCCATGGCGAAGGTTGACAGCAGCCGGCGCGGAGGGAAAGAGTGCCGCCACGGCACAGGCCCGCATGCAGATCGGTGGGCCCCGATCGCGGGCCAGGCCACCGTGGGGCAGCCCCCAGAGCAAAATCCCCCCGCGCGCGCGCGCCCCCCCCCCCCCCCCCCGAAGACTCTGCAAGCCGCCCGCAGAGCCAGGTCCCGCCGGTACAGACCTGATTTGCTTTACGCCGGCGGGACCGGCCAAAAACGGGCGGCCGCTCAGCCCATCGTGGGGCGGAGAATCAGTGGGGGGCCACTGGCAACAGCCCCCAACCGGCGCGACGCGATTCCCGACCCCACCGAGAAACCGACGCCGGATAATTCGGCAGGGGGTCGGAGAATCCCGCCCCTTATCTTCATACTCAATTCCTTTTGCTATAAATGCCAACTTTGCATTTGTTTTCTTTATTATCTGCTGTACCTGCATTCTACCTTTCTCTGACTCATGAACAAGGATCCCCAGATCCCTCTGCAACAGAGCACCCTAAAGTCTCTCCCCATTTAGATAAAACGTTGCCTTCCCATTTTCCCGACCAAAATGCATGACCTCACATTTATCCACGTTAAACTCCATCTGCCACATTTTGGCCCCCTCCCCTAACTTATCCAACTCCATTTATAAGGTTCTTATTTCCTCATTGCAACTTACTGTCCCACCTAATTATGTGTCATCTGCAAATTTGGCTATAGAACCTTCTATCCCTGTATCCCTGTATCCAAGTAGTTTATATAGGTTGTAAATAGCTGGGGCCCAGGGACTGAACCCTGTGGCATCCCACTAGTTACATCTTGTCATCCAGAAAAAGGCCCATTTATCCCAACTCTGCGTCTTCTGTCCATCAGCCAGTTTTCTATCCAAGCTAATAAATTACACGAGATCTAACCTTGTGAAGTAACCTTCTGTGCAGCAACTTATTCCTATGAAAAGGAATATTAACGATGCAATTAATCATCAGGTACTCCCACAACATTTAAGAAGCATCTGGTCGAGCACTTAAATCGCCAAGGCTCAGTAGTCTATGGGCCAAGTGTTGGTAAATCGGATTAGTATAGATTGGTATTTGATGGTTGCATAAACATGGGCCGGGATGTTCCTCCCCGCGGCCTGCCGCCTGCCACCCCGACACCAGCTTACCAATTCTCCAGCGCCGATTCTCGGGCGCCCCGGGATTCCCACCGCGCCGGTCGGGGGCCGTTGACAGTGACCCCACCGGTGATTCTCCGGGCCCCGACGGCCCGAGTGGCCGCTGAGTTCGACCGAGTCCCGCCAGCATGGGTTACTCAGGTCCCACAAGGGGGCCGTCCTGGAGAGGGGGGGCAGGGGGATCCGACCCTGGGGGGTGGGGGGCCTCCACGGTGACCTGGCCCGCGATCAGGGCGGCGGGGCCTATGTTCCTCCGCGCCTGGCCCTTGTAGGGCTCCGCCATCTTGCCCGGGGGCCGGCGCAGAGACAGGAACCCACGCGTATGCGCGGAATCACGCCGGCCGTTCCGCGCATGCGCGGAATCACGCCGGCTGTAGCGCGCTTGCGTGAACTCGCGCCGGCCGTTCTGTGCCGGCTGGAGCTGCGGGGACCACCCCGGCACCAACCTAGCCCCCTAGGGAGGGGAGCATTCCTCATTATCGGGGACCGTTGATGCGGGAGTGGTTGGCGCCACTTTTCACGCCGGCGTCAGAACTTGGCCGCGGGATTGGAGAGTCCCGGCCACGGTGGGCCAAAGTGTCTGTTTCTGTGCTGTATTACTCTATGACAACTCATTCAATTTTACTTTAATAAATGAGATATGGCTGCTATGAGCACTTTTATTAGCTCCCTGGCATCAAGAAGATGGGATTCAATTTAGTTGACAATTTTCACCTAATTAGTGCAGAAATTTGGCACAGAAACTCATATTTTCATTTCTTCCTCCCACTCATGCATGCATTGACATCTCACTTGGCTCGCATTCACACTGGTAATGTGCATTACCATGGGCATTTAGCAATAAATTATAGACAACAGTGATCACAGGTAGTTTACATTACGCGCCCACACCTTTGCTAATACAAATCAGAAAATCTTTTCATCTGTCACTCATCAAGACCCTCTGTGAAAGGAACTCCCACAATCTCAATCTAGTTCCGAGGGGGCACAGACCTACAGCACTGTTGTTCATTTGGTAATTATTGAAACTGTGACTCAGTAAAACTACTGCAAAAAATGGAAAAAGGATCTCTCCGTTAGAAAAAAGGTATTTTTTTCTTCTGAGATACACTGTTAGATCAGAGTAGAGGAGTGTTTAGTGCTGTAATTTCAGCGGATTTCTCCTTTACAATTCAGCTTTCAACTCAAGCTCTGTCATGGTAGAGAATAAGGAAAAGTTCAGCCTAGCATGTTCGTTCATCTGTTTCTGTCGCTGGTAGTCATTTTCTCCATGCTTGCTGCTTACAGGGTGGAAAATCCTGAGCCCCCCCTGAAGAATTTCCTTTTAGTCCATCCCGCTTACTGCCATTTTCTGGAGCCCCCACATAAATGTTGATGGTATTCCCAGAAAAACGGATTGCAGGATTTGATATTCCCCCATGCCAATGGAAAGGGCCTACGTCCCCTGCAGTCAAACCAGAAGACAGATAATCGGTGGAACCTTACCATAGAGGCTCAGACTGAAAACCAGCTCCCCAGCTGCACAGACCAGTTTTCTTTTCAGATCCTGAGCCTCTCGGAAGAAAAGGAATGAGTGCCAGGCTTTTTGCCTTCAATCTGGCAGGGCGGGGCCTGATAGAGCTGGCACCACAGAGATCGGGATGCCATCTTTAAAGGGGGCCTTGATCTGAACTGAACATCACCCCCAAGTCCAAATCAAGCCCAACCGGAAGCCCCCCCCCCCCCCCCCCCCCCCCCCCCCCTCCATGTGGCTCCCCAAACGGCCCTGTCCTGCACTAATCCTTGGAACAGGTCAGCACTGCCAGATTGGCACCACCAGGTTGGCACTGCCATGTTGGCATAGTACCAACCTGTGCTGATGGACAGCGCCCGGGCATGTCCCTCTACCCCGGGGTTATACTTTGCATCCCTGGAGGGATGCCCGTGGCTGAATTTCATTTTTATAAAGCTGTTGTAAACCTTGCTGGCGTGACGTCACATTGGCACGGTGTGAATATTCAGTGAGGGGGGATCCTGTGGGGGAGGGGGTTGGCTAAACATATTCAAATCCATTAAAATTAGGTTCTTGCCCTTGGTCACATTTCCCGATTCTCTCTGGAATTTCTGCCCGCGTCGCAGTTCCCTCTGACGTCGAATGCGAGCTGAAGATTGCCCCCATTAGATATGCCGCTTGCCATGCGCACCATTGGTTATCCGATCTATTAATCAGAAAGAAAATTGGTTGGGTGACCTGTAAGACTTCCTGCGGTGAGAGAAGATAAAGTATGAGTTAAGGGGCTCAGCAGGGGAGTTTGAGAAAAGGTGGGGGATGTTTGTGACCGTGTTTGAGGAGCTGTTCGTCGCAGGGGGGGTGGGGGTGGTGGCTGATGGGGAAGGTGGGGTGGGGGGGGGTGAAAAAGGAGAAAAATCTGTACAAACTGTATAGTTGATTGTTGGGAAGAATGTTTCCCGGGGTGTGTATTTGCTGCAACCTACTTTGATACAAGTTTAAATAAAATGCATTTTTAAAAAAAGAAGGAAAATCGGACAGGATGTGTATCAGGCAGATGATCCAATACTTACACAGCCTTCTCCCTGTGGTTGAAAGTTCCCCCCCACTGTTCATCATGACATCACTGTGGAACAGTATAATTGCAGAGCCTCTTAATTCTCCAGTCACTGACAAAGCTTGTGGCGACCTGATGAAAAGCGTGAATTTTCAGCAATTTTTCACAACCTGCCATGGGAAGGGAAAATACAGTGGAACAAATCAGTACATGCACTGCAAATAGGATTCAAGCCTATACGCATGAAGCAAGATTTAATCTTGATAGCTTTTGGCACTCCCAGGACTGCAAAAAGGTCTTGAGCTGCAGACATGAGTCAGAATTTGATCTTGATAGTTAATGGTACTTCCCAACCACACAAGGAACAGTACAGGGTGCTGATGTCCGCTTAAGTGTTTATGTGAAAACTGAACTACTATACATAAAGAGAAACCCTTTGCTTGAGGTGCATGAAAATAACCGATTGTTTTATTTCGGTGGAAAGAAGAGAATGGTGCGCATTATCACCACCCCCTCCTCTTTCCCCCCCAGCATTGTCTTCAGCTGCCTGGGTTGCAAGCTCTGGAACAGCCTGAGCTAGCCCCACTGCATCTCACTTTTCCTTGTCTCCTTTCAAATCTTTCTCAAGCAACCTCATCAGAAAAGGTTAAAAAAAATGAGATCTTGCTGTATCATTTGTTGTTGCATTAAAGGAAGCATGCAAGTATCTAACTGCATAAAATGGAGTCCCATGCCAGTGGACAGGATCATTTCAAATTAATTTGCTTTTAAAATGTCCCAACGTCAGCATCTTATGTTTAGGGGTGGCACGGTGGCGCAGTGGTTAGCACTGCTGCCTCACAACGCCGAGGACCCAGGTGTGATCCCGGCTCCGGGTCACTCACTGTGTGGAATTTGCACGTTCTCCCCGTGTTTGCTTGGGTCTCACCACCCACAACCCAAAGATGTGCAAGTTGGTGGATTGGCCACGTTAAATTGTCCTTCAATTGGGAAAAAATTATTGGGTACTCTAAAAAAATGTTTTAAGCATCTTGGGCTGGATTCTCTGCTGTCGGGATTCTCCGTTGCGCCAGCAGCCCGGGGATTTCCCGAAGGCATGAGGCCGCTTACAATGGGAAACCCCATTGGCTGGCTGGCGAGACGGAGACTCCTGGGGGCGTGCCGCAACAGAAATCTGGCGCAGCGGGATGGAGTGGAGATCCCCCCCATATGTTTGTCATTGAAGAAGGGATCGCAAGGAGGTTGGATTCCCCTGACTCTCTGTAACCCACCATTCGCGGCTGTGCATCCAGCCGTCTAAACTCCACATGGTAGAATTCCTTCAGAAAACATCTCTGCTTCTTGCCTTTTTTATTTTCATTTGAGCCTACTTATCACCCCACCTCTGACTAAACTTTTAGTCACTTCCTCCTAATGTCTCTTTCTTTGACTCACCGTCGATTTCTATCTGACTACACTTCTGTGAGACACCTTGGGATGTTTCCCTAACTGAAGTCTATGAAAAGGAAAATCAGGCAGGGAGCCAGTCAATCCAATATAATTTAAATTCAACATTACCCTTCTTTTATTATCCCATCCACACCTCCCCTGTTACCTGCTGAATATATATCTCTATTTTTGCTGGAAGAAGAACATGTCAAAGCTTTACATCTGTCACTCATCAAGACACTTCGCAAGAATACCAGTATAAGGGGAAAAGGACAATCTGTACTATATGAGAAAAGAGAGAGCTGATTGGTTGGCAAGAGGACTCTGATTAGTAAAGGCATTGCCACGGGGAATGCACCAGTTGATGGTTACCCAGAAAAGGTTTGAAGGATTAAAACCTCTCCTAACTTCTGGGTAATTATTGAGCAGACCCACACCGAGCCCCAGAGGACTACCCCTCCCCCTCTCCCCCCTCTCCCCTGTCTCACCCGCCTCTCCCTGCCCCTCACAACCCTGATCTCACAGGAGACTCCCTGCAGCACACCACATCCTGACCCCCCCCCCCCCATGGGACTCCCCTACCTCCCTTCAAATGCTCCCTTGATAGGAGCTTCCTAACCCATGGGGTATCCCCACTTCCACAGGGATTCCTCCACCCCCCCCACACCAGATCTGACTCTCACCCCCTCCCCCTTCACCATCCACCCAACAAGACCCGACTCTCACCCCATCCCAGGCCAAGGCGGACCCCCAACATCCCGCCCCCCCCAAGGCCTTGCATCCTCCCCCAACCTCGAGGCTCATCACCCCCAACATGCCGAGGTGGGACAAACATCCCACCATCGAGGCCCAGATCCCCACTCCCTGCCAAGGCCCCACTCCTTGGCAAAACCTGACATTTGCCCACCCTCCCCTGAAGCTTCAGCCCCCCCCCACCCTCGACACCCCACCCACAACCCTAGCCATTTAGCTTATACACTTACCATCCCCCTGGCCTGTCAAGGACCTTTAAACTTTGATGGACCTTTAGCTTACCTGCTTATGGCAGGGTTTCTTTCCCTTCACTGGCGCTCAATGATGTTAAATTGGAGGTCGGACATGCTGTCGGGGATGGCGACTTGGCTGGGGGATTTGTACAACTTTTTCCAGTTGGAGAGGATTGAGTTTGAGTTGAGGGGGTCCGAGGAGCTGGGTGGTGGCTGTTCATGATGCTATTTGAGGAGTTGTTCGTCGGGGATGCGTTGTACTGCCCAGATCTTGCCCAGCCTGAGTTGGAAGGTTGGACGAGACAGGATTTCAAGAAAAACTGAGTGGAGTGACAATCCATAGCTGATTGCCACCCCCGAGGAAAATCAGGCCCACTATTTTGGTGGAAGGAAAGGAAAATTTCCCGTTTAGCATGGGGAGCTAAAGAAATAAAAAGGGGTTTTAAAAGTACTTTAGATGTGAAAACACTGACTGTTGCGGAAGCAGTGGGTATGGGATTCTATTTGACAAATATATTAGGAAAATTCCGTAAAAGGTGTGTACTGAGAACTGTTTGTCCATTGAATGCTACATAGATAATCTTTCCTTGTGGGATAACATACACTTTAGAAAAGGTGTAGGTGAAAAAAGATCAAGGATTAACCATGCTAGCATGAAACAAATCTTAGAGAAAAAAAGGAAATCTCCAAGATCAAAGTCGCTGATGCAGGTCGTCAATTATCGGATTGTTTCACACAACTTACCTTTCCACACTTTGCTGCTCATCCAATTACAGGATGATTTCTCTCTGCACTTGCTGCTGAAAGGCTCATTCGGGAACCTAATAATAATCTTTATTGTCACAAGTAGGCTTACATCAACACTGCTATGAAGTTACTGTGAGAAGCCCCTAGTCGCCACATTCTGGCGCCTGTTCGGGTACACAAAGGGAGAATTCAGAATGTCCAAATTACCTAACAGCACGTTTTTGGGGACTTGTGGGAGGAAACCGGAGGAAACCCATGCAGGCACAGGGGAACGTGCAGACCCCGCACAGACACAGAGAGTGACCCAAGCCAGAATAGAACCTGGGACCATGGAGCTGTGAAGCAACAGTGCTACCCACTGTGCTACTGTGCTGCCCAATCAACAACAAATGCAGGGAGGAACCAAATTGTTATTTGCTGAGCAATTTAATAGTATTTTTCAAATGAAAAGCACTTTGGTGGGCCACATCGAGTTGGGTAAATCCGCTCTGGTACACTCTGGCCAAACCTCTATGTTTGAAGCCTTCCACAACTGGTGAGCACCACATGAGCTGGAGTGCATCATCAGTCCCCAAAATGTTACTTTAAAGTGTTGTCTTTTGTTACGCTGCCCTTAGGAGTTGTCAACTAATTATCTTATTTGTGAGTTATTTGCTCAAAAGAGACATTTATTGACACTGGCTGTGGTTGTAGAGTTAGGAGCAGAACGTTTTTTTTTTAAAGGTATTTTATTTCAACTCATGTAACATCAATAAAGTACAAATTACACAGTCCATAAATCACAATCCGCAGTTTGTATTATTTATCCCCTTTTAGCCCATCCTCTCCACGACGAACAACTCCTCAAATAACTTCATGTACAGCCTCCACCCAGCTCAAAGCCCTCCTCTGATCCCCTCAACTCGAACTTAATCTTCTCCAACCGGAGAAAGTTGTACAAATCCCCCAGCCAAGTCACCACCCCCGGCAGCGTGTCCGACCTCCAATTTAACGGGATCCTTCGCCGAGCAATCAGAGAGGCGAAGGCCACACTGATGGCCCTCTTCCCTCCAGAGGTTCCAGCAATTCCCAAAAATTGTCACCATTGGGTTTGGCTTGGCCTCCACCCTCACTGTCTTGCATAGCATTCCAAACACCGTCTCCCAATATCTTTCCAGCTTCTCGCAGCCCCTGATCAAATGCACATGATTCGCCGGTCCCCACCCACACTTCTTGCACCCATCAGTCACTCCCTGGGAGAACCCACTCATTCTCACCCAAGTCATGTGTACCCTATGCACCACCTTGAACTGAATCAAGCTCATCCTCACGCAGGAGGAGGTAGAGTTCACCGGCCAAATCGCCTCACACCACAGGCCCCAACCTATTTCCCTCCCCAACTCCTTCTCCCATTTATTCTTGATCCTCACCACCTGCACTTCTCCCCAAACCAGCCGTATATATCTCCAATCCTGCCCTCCCCCGGTCATCAGGAAGCAACAGTTGTTCCAACAGTGTTGTGATAGTCACCACTGATTGTATAATAGTTGAAATGATGATTATTAGAGGTAATTCGGTAAGGCTTCTGTACTATAGGTAGGGGGGTAAATCCCTGCCTGCTGGCTGCGCCCAGTAGGCGGAGTATAAATGTGTGTGCACACCCGAGCTGCTTCCATTCTGGTAGCAGCTGCAGGAGGCCACACATCTCAGCTTAATAAAGCCTTGATTACTCTCTACTCTCGTCTCGTCGTAATTGATAGTGCGTCAATTTATTAAGCAGAGATATTCCAGCGATGGAACTTCGTATCAAGCCTGATCGCCTACAGCTGCACCCTCAAGCAGCCAACGCCACGTCGGCCTTCAATCACTGGCTAACTTGCTTCGAAAGCTACCTCAGATCATTGACTGAACAACCCTCGGACGTACAGAAGCTCCAGATCCTGTACTCACGGGTGAGCTCCGATAATTTTCCCCTTATCCGGGATGCGCCCACTTACACTGAAGCAATGGAGCTTCTGAAAGGACATTATATCCGGCCGATCAACAAACTCTACGCCAGGCACCTCCTGTCCACGAGACAGCAACTCCCCAGAGAATCATTAGACGATTTCTGGCATGCCCTGCACATCCTGGCGAGGAACTGTGATTGCCAGGCAGTCTCGGCTGTCGAGCATACGGAACTCTTAATCAGGGACGCTTTTGTTACGGGCATGGGTCGGCGTACATCCCCCAGCGCCTATTCGAAGGGGGTATGCTCGACCTCGCGGCGACTAGGCAGCTCGTGAACTCGCGAACGGTAGCCTCCCGTAACGTACAGTCGTACACCCCCGACGGCTCGGCGCCCTCATGGACATCGTGGGCCCCACCAGCTATCGCCCCCAGCCCACCCCAAGCCTGCGCCGCGTGGCAGCCAGCCAACCCCGGGGGGCCCAAGTGCTATTTCTGCAGGCAGACCAAACACCCCCGGCAGCGCTGCCCGGCGCGGAGTGCAATCTGCAAGATCTGCGGAAAGAAGGGACATTTTGCTGCTGTGTGCCAGGCCCGGTCGATCGTTGTAGTTTCTAGGCCCAGCGTACCTGCACCCCCCATGTGCGACCCGTGGGTGCCGTCATTTTCTTCCCCGCAGACCACATGCGGCCCAAGGGTGCCGCCATCTTCTTCTCAGCAGACCACGTGCGGCCCGTGGCGCCGCCAGCTTTAACGCCACCCGCCATGCGCGCCCCGTGAGCACCGCCATCTTCAGCGCCATTTTGGACGGTGCCTCAGGACCCCTGCTCGTCGGGGACTTCATCTGGCCGCTCATCGCCTGCCACCGCCGCCGACCAGCCCGGGGCCTACCAACACCAGCCGCAGCTCGCCTCCATCATGCTCGACCAGTCCCGGCCTCACAACCTCGCAACCGCGACGACGACGGTGAAAGTCGACGGGCACAAGACCTCCTGCCTTCCTGACTCCGGGAGCACGGAAAGCTTCATCCACCCCTCTACGGTAAGGCGCTGCTCCCTCGCGGTACACCCCGTTAGCCAGAAAATCTCCCTGGCCTCCGGATCCCATTCTGTGGAAATCCAGGGGTACTGCATCGTCATCCTCACCGTCCAGGGCGTAGAGTTCAGCAACTTCCGACTCTATGTCCTCCCTAACCTCTGCGCTGCCCTGTTACTCGGCCTGGACTTCCAGTGCAACCTCCAAAGCCTAACTCTAAAATTCGGCGGACCCCTACCACCCCTCACCGTATGCGGCCTCATGACCATTAAGGTCGATCCACCTTCCCTTTTTGCAAACCTCACCCCGGATTGCAAACCCATCACCACCAGGAGCAGACGGTACAGTGCCCAGGACAGGACCTTCATCAGGTCGGTGGTCCAGCGGCTGCTGCGGGAAGATATCATTGAGGCCAGCAACAGCCCCTTGAGAGCCCAAGTGGGAGACTGGGGAGAAGCACAGGATGGTCATTGACTACAGTCAGACCATCAATCGGTACACGCAGCTCGACGCGTATCCCCTCCCACGCATATCTGATATGGTCAATCAGATTGCACAGTACCGGGTCTTTTCCACAGTGGACCTTAAATCTGCCGACCACCAGCTCCCCATCTGCAGGGCGGACCGCCAATACACTGCGTTCGAAGCAGACGGCTGCCTTTACCATTTCCTTAGGGTTCCTTTCGGCGTCACTAACGGGGTCTCGGTCTTCCAACGTGAGATGGACCGAATGGTTGACCGGTATGGGCTGCGGGCCACCTTCCCGTACCTAGATAATGTCACCATCTGCGGCCATGACCAGCAGGACCACGACGCTAACCTTCTCAAATTTTCCACACCAACAAACTCCTTAACCTCACGTACAATAAGGAGAAGTGCATGTTCCGCACCAACTGTTTAGCCATCCTTGACTATGTTGTGGAAAATGGAGTTCTAGCGCCCGACCCCGACAGCATCGTGCCCCCTCATGGAACTCCCCCTCCCCGACTGCCCCAAGGCCCTGAAACGATACCTGGGGTTTTTCTCCTATTATGCCCAGTGGGTCCCTAACTATGCGGACAAGGCCCGCCCACTCATCCACTCCACAGTTTTCTCCCTGACGGCTGAGGCCTGCCAGGCCTTCAACCGCATCAAGCAGACATCGCCAAGGCCACGATGCATGCGGTCGACGAGTCACTTCCTTTTCAGGTCGAGAGCGATGCATCAGACGTCGCTCTGGCCACCACCCTCAACCAGGCAGGCAGACCCATGGCATTCTTTTCCCGCACCCTCCATGCCTCCGAAATTCGGCACTCCTCTGTCGAAAAGGAGGGCCAAGCCATCGTGGAGCTGTGCGGCATTGGAGGCATTACCTGGTCGGCAGGAGATTCACTCTCCTTACTGACCAACGATCGGTTGCCTTCATGTTTAACAATATGCAGCGGGGCAAGATCAAAAACGATAAAATCTTGAGGTGGAGGATCGAGCTTTCCACCTACAATTACGAAATTTTGTATCGCCCCGGGAAGCTCAACGAGCCCCCCGATGCCCTATCCCAAGGTACATGTGCCAGTGCACAAGTGGACCGACTCTGGGCTCTCCACTATGACCTCTGCCATGCGGGGGTCACCCGGTTCTTTCACTTCATAAAGACCTGCAACCTGCCCTACTCCATTGCGGAGGTCAGGGCTGTCACCAGAGACTGCCAGGTCTGCGCGGAGTGCAAACCGCACTTCTACCGACCAGACCGAGCGGACCTGGTGAAGGCCTCCTGCCCCTTTGAACGCCTCAGCATGGACTTCAAAGGGCCCCTCCCCTCCACCGACCGAACCACATACTTCCTGAACGTGGTCGATGAGTACTCCCGATTCCCCTTCGCCATCCCATGCCCCGATATGACGTCTGCCACGGTCATTAAAGCGCTCAACAGCATCTTCGCCCTGTTCGGTTTCCCTGCTTACGTCCACAGTGACCAGGGATCCTCCTTTATGAGTGATGAGCTGCGTCAGTTCCTGCTGAGTAAGGGCATCGCCTTGAGCAGGACGACCAGCTACAACCCCGGGGAAACGGGCAGGTGGAGAGGGAGAACGGGACGGTCTGGAAGGCCATCCTGCTGGCCCTGCGGTCTAAAAATCTCCCGGTCTCCCGCTCGTAAGAGATCCTCCCCGACGTGCTCCACTCCATTCGATCGCTACTCTGCACTGCGATTAATGAAACCCCCCCCATGAACGTCTCCTTGCCTTCCCCAGGAAGTCCACCTCTGGGGTTTCGCTCCCAACATGGCTGGCAGCTCTTGCACCCGTCCTCCTCCGCAAACACGTGTGGATCCACAAGGCGGATCCGTTGGTCGAAAGGGTACAACTACTGCACGCGAACCCACAGTATGCCTACGTGGCGTACCCCGACGGGTGCCAGGTCACAGTTTCCCTCCGGGACCTGGCACCAGCTGGAATTCACTTTGTGAATAAATCTCAAACTGAGAAAATATTGACTTCGGCCCGCCTCATTCACCAATTGGATGTACAAAGTTTCACACTGTTGTCACTCCCTCGAGGTGCTGGAGGTCTTGGGCTGACAGGTGCTGTCAGAGGCGGCAAGGTGGCACAGTGGTCAGCACTGCTGCCGCACTACATCAGGAACCTGAGTTCGATTCCGGCCTTGGGTGACTGGCTGCATGGAGTCTGCACATTCTCCCTGGGTTTCCTCCGGGTGCTCTGGTTTCCTCCCACAGTCCAAAGATGTGCAGGTTATGTGGACTGGTCATGCTAAAATTGCCCCTTACTGCCCAAAGGTGTGTAGATTAGGTGGGGTTACAAGGTTGCAGGAATAGGGCGTGGGAGTGGACCTAGGTAGAGTGCTCTTTCAGAGGGCCGGTGCAGACATGATGGGCTGAATAGAGTTCTATGGATATGGAAATGACGCTTGACAAGTTGATACAGTAGATCCTACAGGATCCTACTGTGTGCCAGTGGTGAAGGGAGTGAATGTTCCACCACGTTACAAATAAGCACATGGCACGACTTCCGGGTGCGGCGATGACCAGCTAAGTCGCACGTTTCGGCAGCTCCCGGTCGAACGGACTTTTGGGCTCTTAATAAGAGCCCCAACGGCAATTTTAACGGCTAGAAGCACTGTGCGGTAAACCAGAAGGGAATCCCCCCTGGAAACGGATGGAAAAAGGAGAGGGAAGTGGCCAGATTGCAGTGGATCCTTTGGAGCAGCGGCAAGGAAGGCAAGCAAGAACCAAGATGGCGTCGGAAGGTGGCAGTTTAACATGGGGCCCTGAACAACAAGAGTTTTTGAAATGTTGCGTGGAAGAACTTAAAAAGGAAATGAAGAAGGAGCTGTTGGCCCCGATATTACAGGCGATCGAAGGGCTAAAGGATGAGCAAAAGACCCAGGAGCGGGAGCTTCGGGTCGTGAAGGCAAAGGCTGCGGAGAACGAGGACGATATACAGGGCCTGGTGGTGAAGACGGAGATGCACAAGGCACACCATAAACGATGTGTGGAAAGACTGGAGGTGCTGGAGAATAACGCGAGGAGGAATAATTTAAGGATTCTTGGTCTTCCTGAAGGTGCAGAAGGAGCAGACGTTGGGGCATATGTGAGCACGATGCTGCACTCGTTAATGGGAGCGGAGGCCCCGGCGGGTCCGCTGGAGTTGGAGGGGGCATACCGAGTGATGGCGCAAGGACCGAGAGCAGGAGAAATTCCTAGAGCCATAGTGGTGAGATTCCTCCGTTTTAAGGACAAAGAGATGGTCCTTAGATGGGCAAAGAAAACTCGGAGCAGTAGGTGGGAGAACGCGGTGATCCGCGTATATCAAGACTGGAGTGCGGAGGTGGCGAGAAGGAGGGCGAGCTTTAATCGGGCCAAGGCGGTGCTTCACAAAAAGAAGATAAAATTTGGAATGCTGCAACCGGCAAGACTGTGGGTCACATATCAAGGGAGGCACCACTACTTTGAGACGGCGGATGAGGCGTGGACTTTCATTGTGGAAGAAAAACTAGAATAAGCGGGCTATTAAAAAAGAACGTTTGAAACAAAGTGGTGGGGCGAGAATGGGGGGCGAAGAGGGGGGGAAAAAGGGGGGGAAAGATGAGTTTTACATTATTAATCCTGCGATGCGGTAACTTTTCTCTCTTCCACAGGTGGTGATGGGGGGAGGAGGGGAAGTGGAGGAGATGGGGCGTTGGCCATTGGGGGCGGGGCCAAGGGAGAAGCGCGGGCTTGGTTCCCGCGCTATGATAATCATGGCGGGAATAGGGAAGCAGGAAGGAGGGGGCGTCGCACGGTGCGAGCCGAGGTCACGGGGGGTAGCCGAGGTCGGCCAGAGTTTGCTGACTTCTGGGAGCAACATGGGGGGTGTAACTACTCTAGTGGGGGATCTAGCGGGGGGGGGTGGGAGGGGGGAGTTACTGGGTTGCTGCTGCTGGGGAGAGGGGGGAGCCGGAATGGGGTGGGGTGGGCGGGGGGGCACCGCCTGGGGGGGACACAGCTGAGAGGGCTGAACGGGCCGATAAAGAGGGCACGAGTACTCGCACACCTTAAAAAACTTAAGGCAGATGTGGTTATGTTACAGGAGACGCTTTTGAAACTGATAGACCAGGTTAGACTACGCAAAGAATGGGTGGGGCAGGTGTTTCATTCGGGGCTAGATGCGAAAAATAGGGGGGTGGCTATACTAGTGGGGAAGCGGGTAATGTTTGAGGCAAAGACCATAGTGGCGGATAGCGGGGGCAGATACGTGATGGTGAGTGGCAGATTACAGGGGGAGGCGGTGGTCTTGGTAAACGTATATGCCCCGAACTGGGATGATGCCAATTTTATGAGGCGCATGCTAGGACGCATCCCGGACCTAGAGGTGGGAAAGTTGGTAATGGGGAGAGATTTTAATACGGTGCTGGAGCCAGGGCTGGACAGGTCGAGATCCAGGACTGGAAGGAGGCCGGCTGCAGCCAAGGTGCTTAAAGATTTTATGGAGCAGATGGGAGGAGTAGACCCGTGGAGATTCAGCAGACCTAGGAGTAAGGAGTTTTCGTTTTTCTCCGATGTCCACAAAGTTTATTCGCGAATAGACTTTTTTGTTTTGGGAAGGGCGTTGATCCCGAAGGTGAGGGGGACGGAGTATACGGCTATAGCCATTTCGGATCACGCTCCACATTGGGTAGACTTGGAGATAGGGGAGGAAACAGAAGGGCGTCCACCCTGGAGAATGGACATGGGACTAATGGCAGATGAAGGGGTGTGTCTAAGGGTGAGGGGGTGCATTGAAAAATACTTGGAACTCAATGATAACGGGGAGGTCCAGGTGGGAGTGGTCTGGGAGGCGCTGAAGGCAGTGGTTAGAGGGGAGCTGATATCAATAAGGGCACATAAAGGAAAGCAGGAGAGTAGGGAACGGGAGCAGTTGCTGCAAGAACTTCTGAGGGTGGACAGGCAATATGCGGAGGCACCGGAGGAGGGACTGTACAGGGAAAGGCAAAGGTTACACGTAGAATTTGACTTGCTGACAACGGGTACTGCAGAACCACAGTGGAGGAAGGCACAGGGTGTACAGTATGAGTATGGGGAGAAGACAAGCAGGTTGCTGGCCCATCAATTGAGGAAAAGGGGAGCAGCGAGGGAAATAGGGGGAGTGAGGGATGAGGAAGGAGAGATAGAGCGGGGAGTGGAGAGAGTGAATGGAGTGTTCAAGGCATTCTATAAAAGATTATACGAAGCTCGGCCCCCGGATGGGAAGGAGAGAATGATGTGCTTCCTGGACCGGCTGGAATTTCCTAAGGTGGAGGAGCAGGAGAGGGTGGGACTGGGAGCACAGATCGAGATAGAGGAAGTAGTGAAAGGAATTAGGAGTATGCAGGCGGGGAAGGCTCCGGGACCGGATGGAATTCCAGTCGAATTTTATAGGAAATATGTGGACTTGCTTGCCCCGATACTGATGAGAACCTTTAATGAGGCGAAGGAAAGGGAACAGCTGCCCCCGACTATGTCGGAGGCAACGATATCGCTTCTCCTAAAGAAGGATAAAGACCCGCTGCAATGTGGGTCCTATAGACCTATTTCCCTCCTAAATGTAGACGCTAAGATTCTGGCCAAGGTAATGGCAATGAGGATAAAGGATTGTGTCCCGGGGGTAGTCCATGAGGACCAAACTGGGTTTGTGAAGGGGAGACAGCTGAATACGAATATACGGAGGCTGCTAGGGGTAATGATGATGCCCCCACCAGAGGGGGAAGCGGAGATAGTGGTGGCGATGGATACCGAGAAAGCATTTGATAGAGTGGAGTGGGATTATTTGTGGGAGGTGTTGAGGAGATTTGGCTTTGGAGATGGGTATATTAGATGGGTACAGCTGCTGTATAGGGCCCCGATGGCGAGCGTGGGCACGAATGGACGGGGGTCTGCGTATTTTCGGCTCCATAGAGGGACGAGGCAGGGATGTCCTCTGTCCCCATTATTGTTTGCACTGGCGATTGAGCCCCTGGCAATAGCATTGAGGGGTTCCAGGAAGTGGAGGGGAGTACTCAGGGGAGGAGAGGAACACCGGGTATCTCTTTACGCGGACGATTTATTGGTGTATGTGGCGGACCCGGCGGAGGGGATGCCAGAGATAATGCGGATACTTGGGGAGTTTGGAGAATTTTCAGGATATAAGCTGAACATGGGGAAAAGTGAGCTGTTTGTGGTGCATCCAGGGGAGCAGAGCAGAGAAATAGAGAACTTACCGCTGAGGAAGGTAACAAGGGACTTTCGCTACTTGGGGATCCAGATAGCCAAGAATTGGGGTACATTGCAGAGGTTAAACTTAACGCGGTTGGTGGAACAGATGGAGGAGGACTTCAAGAGATGGGACATGGTATCCCTGTCACTGGCAGGGAGGGTACAAGCGGTTAAAATGGTGGTCCTCCCGAGATTCCTCTTTGTGTTTCAGTGCCTCCCGGTGGTGATCACAGTAGGCTTTTTTCAAAAGGATTGAGAAGAGTATCATGAGTTTTGTGTGGGCCGGGAAGACCCCGAGAGTGAGGAAGGGATTTTTGCAGCGTAGTAGGGATAGGGGGGGCTGGCGCTACCGAGCCTGAGTGAGTACTACTGGGCCGCCCACATCTCAATGGTATGTAAGTGGATGGGAGAAGAGGAGGGATCGGCGTGGAAGAGATTGGGGAAGGCGTCCTGTAGGGGGACTTGCCTACAAGCCATGGTGACGGCGCCGTTGCCGTTCTCACCGAAGAAATATACCACAAGCCCGGTGGTGGTGGCTACTCTGAAAATTTGGGGGCAATGGAGACGGCATAGGGGAAAGACGGGAGCCTCGGTGTGGTCCCCGATAAGAAATAATCATAGGTTTGCTCCGGGGAGAATGGATGGGGGATTTGGAACATGGCAAAGAGCAGGGGTAACACAATTGAGAGATCTGTTTGTAGATGAGACGTTTGCAAGTCTGGGAGCGCTGACCGAAAAATATGGGTTGCCCCAAGGGAATGCATTCCGGTATATGCAACTGAGGGCTTTTACGAGGCAACAGGTGAGGGAATTCCCGCAGCTCCCGACGCAGGAGGTGCAGGACAGAGTGATCTCAAAGACATGGGTGGGGGACGGTAAGGTGTCAGACATATATAGGGAGATGAGAGACGAGGGGGAGATTATAGTAGACGAGCTGAAAGGGAAATGGGAAGAAGAACTGGGGGAGGAGATTGAGGAGGGGCTGTGGGCTGATGCCCTGAGTAGGGTAAACTCATCGTCCTCGTGTGCCAGGCTAAGCCTGATACAATTTAAGGTGTTACACAGGGCGCATATGACTGGAACACGGCTTAGCAAATTTTTTGGAGTAGAGGATAGGTGTGCGAGATGCTCGAAAAGCCCAGCGAATCACACCCACATGTTCTGGTCATGTCCGGCACTACAGGGGTTTTGGGTGGGGGTGACAAAGGTGCTTTCGAAGGTAGTGGGGGTCCAGGTCGAACCAAGCTGGGGGTTGGCTATATTTGGGGTAGCAGAAGAGCCCGGAGTGCAGGAGGCGAGAGAGGCTGATGTTTTGGCCTTTGCGTCCCTAGTAGCCCGGCGCAGGATACTGTTGATGTGGAACGAAGCCAAGCCCCCGGGTGTGGAGACCTGGATAAATGACATGGCAGGGTTTATAAAGCTGGAACGGATTAAGTTCGTCCTAAGGGGATCGGCTCAAGGGTTCACCAGGCGGTGGCAACCGTTCGTCGAATACCTCACATAAAGATAGAGGGAATGGAAAAGAAGAAGACAGCAGCAGCAGCCCAGGGGGGGAGGGGGGGGGAGGAACCAGAGGGACTCTCAGGGATGTTAATATATAAGTATAATATGTATAGGTTGTTGTTACAGATAAGTGTATATTGGACTGTTAAAACATATTTTTGGAGAATATTTATCTGGGACAAGGCAGTTGCCATTTAGTTTTGATTTTGTTTTTGTTTATATATTATTTATTTCTTGTTTATAAAACTGGCCATTGTTATTTATATTGTTATATTACTGTGTAAAGGATACACAATGTACTGTGATGGTTGGCCAAAAATTTTCAATAAAATATTTTTTTTTTAAATAAAAAAAATAAGCACATGGCACAATTTTGTCAGCTAACATTCAACATCGGCTTCCCAAAGTTAACGCAGATTAGGTGAGGATATTAGCCTGAATAGACATAGACATAGAATTTACAGTGCAGAAGGAGGCCGCTTGGCCCACCAGTCTGCACCAGCCCCTGGAAAGTGCACTCTACCTAAGGCCACACCTCCACCCTATCCGCATAACCCAGTCACCCCACCTAACCTTTTTGGACATTAAGGGCAATTTAGCATGGCCAGTCCACCTAACCTGCACACCTTTAGACTGTGGGAGGAAACCGGAGCACCCGGAGGAAACCCAGGCACACACGGGGAGAACGTGCAGACTACCAGACAGTGACCCAAGCCGGGAATCGAACCTGGGACCCTGGAGCTGTGAAGCAACTGTGCTTACCACTGTGCTGCCGTGCCACCCCGGTACAGACTCAATGGCAAAACCAATCACCCAGATTGTCTGCATTGTTCCCTTCTATCATTTTCATGACTTTTACATGATATATCTTTGACCAGCAATTCTACTCCTCTGCCTATTTAATAATAATCTTTTTAATAATCTTTGTTCGTGTCACAATAGGTTTACATTAACACGGCAATGAAGTTACTCTGAAAAGCCCCTAGTTGCCACTCTCCGGCGCCTGTTCGAGTACAGTGACGGAGAATTCCAACTGTCTAATTCACCCAACAGCACGTCTTTGGGGACTTGTGGGAGGAAACCAGAGCACCCGGGGGAAACCCATGCAGACACAGGGAGAACGTGCAGACTCTGCACAGACAGTTACCCAAGCCGGGAATCGAACCAGGGATCCTCGCGCTGCGAAGCCACAGTGCTAGCCACTGTGCTGCCGTGCCACCCATTAAAATGGTCCTGCTCTGCAAAACTCTCTGATTCATCAATCCTTCTGTTGTTCACTCCTTTTTCACAGCCAGATTCCTGTGATTACACACAGGTCACCAAATACATGCACCTAGAATTCCATGACTTTCTTCTAAATGATCCAGGCATTAGTATTAAAGCCAATTAGGGCTTATCTATTAATGTTTCCTTATCCTAATGATTGCCAGGAGGTTACAAAACTTAAGGTACTATCATGTTATTATGGGTTTTAATCACATACACACCTATCCTTTTCTATTGCTTCTGTCTGCACCTTTTGTAGACTTGCATTCGATTTCTCACAGCCAGTTCCAGTCGATTTTGTAAATAAAACTGCATTGGAAGTGGGGAGTCAAGTCTCTGGCTGCGTAATGCATCGAGCTCTGACAAGCAATGGAAAATCTCTTCAAAGAAGTGATTGTCTACCGCTTTTCACACTGACTCATGGAAATTCGGGACTGGTTCAAAACTTTCTTCAATAAACAAACTTAGAAATTGCTGTATAAACCTAGCAGGTCAGTCATCCTTTGAACTTGTGGAGAGAACAGAGATATTAGATTAGGATATGTGGTCGGCACAACATCGTGGGCCGAAGGGCCTGTACTGTGCTGTACTGTTTTATGTTCTATGTAACAGAGCTACGGTTTCAGCCATGGGCCCACGTCAGAAAGGTTTCAATGAAGGGCCCACATTTGATACTTCTATGCTCATGCCATAGTTACTGAAAGTCCTGTTAAATATTTTGAGCAGTTTCTGTTTCAGTTCTTTCCCTTTCGTCTTTGAATTTGAAAAAATCCCAGGCAGTCCATTGCACCTCACCTTAAAAGGTCTATCTTTATCTGGCGTAAGGGCCCTTCCTGGTGAATCCCTTATTTCCCATTTCTTTTACTTTGTCATTTTCGTTTTTTGATCCATGGATATTTAATGGACATAATATACTTTTAAGGATATTTAATGGACAAATACCGGGGACCATGCAGCCACAGCTGCTGACCGAGGAAGCGAGGGAAACATGGCGGTCTGCAGGTGAGACTGAAGCAACGAGGTTTCAAGACTCCTCTCCCCAGCATATTCCTGGCAAACGTCCAAGCGATCGAAAACAAGCTGGATGAACTTAACACCAGACTTACCTCTCAGAGGGAAGTAAGAGGCTGCTATGTGCTCTTTTTCACAGAGACATGGCTCACCCCCGCTTCACCAGACTGTGCCATACAACCTGAAGGCTTCTCAATTCATCGGACGGGCTGTACCGCATCATCAGGCAAAGCGAAGGGTGGTGGGGTTTGCCTCCTCATCAACTCCTCCTGGTGCTTGGATGTGGCGACCCTGGCAACCTACTGCTCCCCGGATCTGGAATACCTGACTGTGAAGTGCCGCCCATACTATTTTCCACACATGTTCACTTCAGCCATTATCACAGCGGTCTACATCCCACCCCAGGCAGAAGTGAAGAAGGCGCTGGACGAACTGTACACAGTGATAAACAATTACGAAACAGAACACTCGGAGGCCTTGTTCACGTGTCTGAGGACTTCAACAAGGCCAACCTCAAGAGAATACTGCCAAAATTCCACCAGCACATCCCCTGTTCGTTCAGGGGCGACAACAGTCTTGACCACTGCTACTCAAAAATCAAGGGTGCCTACCGTTCCATCTCCCGACCGTACTTTGGGAAATCAGACCATAAGACGGTGCTCCTTCTCCCGGCATACAAGCGAAACTCAAGCGGGAGAATCCAGCTAA
This sequence comes from Scyliorhinus torazame, assembly GCF_047496885.1. Classification (NCBI taxonomy): domain Eukaryota; kingdom Metazoa; phylum Chordata; class Chondrichthyes; order Carcharhiniformes; family Scyliorhinidae; genus Scyliorhinus; species Scyliorhinus torazame. The sequence continues at coordinate 196,185,792 of NC_092715.1, forward strand.
GAAGATTGTGCAGTGCTGGTCCGAGGAAACAGAAGAGCTCCTATGTATCTGCTTGGAGTCAGTGGACTGGTCCATATTTAAGAACTCAGCGACCAACTTAAATGAGTATGCCACCACCGTCACAGACTTCATCAGCAAATGTGTGGACGACTGCGTGCCAAAGAAAGCAGTGGGTGCGTTCCCCAACCGGAAACCATGGCTCAGTCGCGAGATTGACTCCCTACTGAAAGACAGGTCTGAGGCGTTCAAGGCAGACGACACTGACCTATACAACAAATCCAGGTACGACCTCAGCAAAGCCATCCAAGATGCCAAGAGAGAATATCAGACCAAGCTAGAGTCACAGGCTAGTGTTACAGACTCTCGGCGGTTGTGGCAAGGACTAAACAACATAACCGGCTACAAAGCGAAGCCGAGCAGTATCTTCAGCAGCAGCGCACCCCTCCCCGATGAACTCAATGCATTCTATGCTCGGTTCTAGCAGGAAACCAACAATCCACAGTGGAGATGGTTAGCAGCTTCAAATTCCTAGGGGTACACATCTCCAAAACTCTGTCCTGGTCCACCCACATCGACGCTACCACCAAGAAAGCATAACAGCGCCTATACTTCCTCAGGAAACTAAGGAAATTCGGCATGTCCACATTAACTCTTACCAACTTTTACAGATGTACCATAGAAAACATCCTATCTGGCTGCATCACAGCCCGGTATGGCAACTGCTCGGCCCAGGACCGCAGGAAACATCAGAGAGTCGTGAACACAGCCCAGTCCATCACACAAACCTGCCTCCCATCCATTGACTGCATCTACACCTCCCGCTGCCTGGGGAAAGCGGGCAGCATAATCAAAGACACCTTCCACCCGGCCTACTCACTCTTCCAACTTCTCCCATCGGGCAGGAGATACAGAAGTCTGAGAACACGCACAAACAGTCTCAAAAACAGCTTCTTCCCTGCTGTTACCAGACTCCGAAATGACCCTCTTATGGATTGACCTGATTAACACTACACCCCTGTATGCTTCACCCATTGCCGGTGTTATGTAGTTACATTGTGTACCTTGTGTTGCCCTATTATGTATTTTCATTTATTCTTTTTCTTTTCATGTACTTAATGATCTGTTCAGCTGTTCACAGAAAAATACTTTTCTTTTTTTTAATAAACAATTTTATTGAGGTATTTTTGGCATTGTAAACAGTTACAGTACAGTACAGTGCAAATACCAACACAAAGCAGAAACATAGTGCAAAGGACCACTCCTCTCTCATAAACAGTACCCGCCTATTTATCCCTCCTATTCTACTCTAATCTACCCCCCCCCCACTGACCTTTAATCTTCGCGAAGAAGTCGATGAATGGTTGCCACCTTCGGGCGAACCCGAATACAGATCCTCTTAAGGTGAACTTAATTTTTTCCAGCCCTAAAAAGCTCAACATGTCCGAGAGCCATGCTTCGGTCTTTGGGGGCTTTGAGTCCCTCCATGCCAGCAGTACACGTCGGCGGGCTACCAGGGAAGCAAAGGCCAAGACATCGGCCGCCCTCTCCTCCTGGACCCCCAGTTCTTCCGAGATGTCATAAATTGCCACCACTGGACTCATCACCACCCTAGTTTTCAGTACCTGGGACATGACATCTGCAAATCCCCCCCAGTATCTCCTAAGTTTTGGGCATGCCCAGAACATGTGGACATGATTCGCTGGCCCTCCTGCACACCTAGCGCATTTGTCCTCCACCCCACCGTCATGTGGGCCCGGTGGACGACCTTGAACTGAATCAGGCTGAGCCTAGCACATGTTGCAGTTGAATTTATCCTACTCAGAGCTTCCGCCCATACCCCCTCCTCCATCTCCTCACCGAATTCCTCCTCCCACTTGAGCTTCAGTTCCTCTGTCTGGGACTCCTCCCCTTTTATAAGATCACAGTAAATATCCGAGACTTTCCCCTCTCCTACCTCTCCCCTAGACACTACTCTGTCTTGGATCCCATTTGGTGGGAGGCGTGGGAAGGATGGGACCTGTTTACGTATGAAGTCACGCACTTGCAAGTAACGAAAGTCATTCCCTCTTACTAGTCCGACTTTCTCCTCCAAGGCCCTCATGCTCGAGAAGCTCCCCCCCAAGAACATATCGCCCATCCTTCCCACCGCCGCCACGCTCGGAATCCGCCGTCCACACTCCCAGGGGCAAATCGGTGGTTGTCGCATATTGGAGACCGGACCGATGCTCCCACCTCTCCTACCTGCTTCCTCCACTGGCCCCAGATCTGCAGGGCTGCCACCACTACCGGGCTGGTGGAGTACCTGGCCGGCGGGAGTGGAAGGGGGGCCGTGACCAGGGCTGTCAAACTGGTGCCCCTGCACGAAGCCGCCTCCACTCACCCCCAAATAGACCCCGTACCCACCATCCAACTCCTTATCATGGCTATGTTGGCCACCCAGTAGTAGTTGCTGAGGTTCGGCAGCGCCAGCTCCCCCTCGCTACGGTTGCTCTCAAGCATCGCTTTCTTCACCCACAGGGACTTCCCCGCCCAGACAAAGCCCATAATAATCTTGTTGACCCTTTTGAAGAAGGACCGCGGGATGAAAATCGGGAGGCACTGAAAAATAAACAGGAATCTTGGGAGGATTGTCATCTTTATCGTCTGCACTCTCCCCGCAAGTGATAGCGGAATGCATCCCATCTCCTGAACTCGCTCTTCATTTGCTCCACCACTCTAGTCCAATTTAACTTATGCGGCCTGCTCCAGTCTCGTGCCACCTGAATCCCTAAGTATTGGAAACTTTCTCCGACCATCCTAAATGGCAGCCCCTTCAACCTGTTCTCCTGGCCCCTTGCCTGCACTACAAAAATCTCACTCTTAGCCATGTTCAGTTTGTACCCTGAAAACCTGCCAAATTCTTTCAATATTCCTAGTATACTGTCCATCCCAGCCAGCGGGTCCGATACGTACAGGAGCAGGTCGTGCGTGTACAGCGATACCCTGTGTTCCACCCCTCCCCTAATCATTCCCTTCCACCCCCTCGCAGCTCTCAGGGCAATCGCCAGCGACTCTATGGCCAATGCAAACAGCAACGGGGAGAGTGGGCATCCCTGTCTGGTCCCCCGGTGTAGTCTAAAGTACTCTGATGTTGTCCTATTCGTCCTTACGCTAACTTTTGGGATCTGGTACAATAGTCTAACCCAGTCAACAAAGCCCTCCCCCGAACTCAAACCACCCGAGCACCTCCCACAAATAGTCCCACTCCACCTGGTCAAAGACCTTCTCAGCATCCATTGGCACCACTGCCTCTACCTCTCTGCCCTCCGGAAGCATCATGATCACATTGAGTAGCCTTCTCAAGTTGGCTACCAGCTGTCTACCTTTCACAAACCCTGTTTGGTCTTCCCCGATCACCTCCGGGACACAGTCCTCAATTCTAAACGGCAAGACCTTAGCCAGGAGCTTGGCGTTGATGTTGATCAGGGAGGTTGGTCTGTATGACCCACACGCTTCCGGGTCTTTATCCCATTTTAATATCAGCGAAATGGTCGCCTGTGACATCATCGGGGGGTAGCGTCCCTCTGTCCCTCACCTCGTTAAATACCCTAGTCAGCACCGGCCCCACAATCTCCGAGAACATTTTGTAGAACTCCACTGGGTATCCATCCGGCCCCGGGGATTTACCCGACTGCATGGCCTTCAAGGCCCCCAGTACTTCCTCAGCTCTGATCGGGGCCCCCAGTCCATCTACCAACCCGCTCCCACTTTTGGGAAGGTCAGTCTGTCTAAGAAACGCTTCATCCCCCCCCCCCCCCCCCGGCTTCCCAGGGGGTTCAGAGGTATAGAGCTTGCTGTAAAACTCCCGAAACACCTTGTTCAGTCCTGACGGGTCATCCACTCTGTTCCCCATACCGTCCACTACCCTGCCTATTTCTCTGGCCGCCTCCTTCCTCCTGAGTTGCTGCGCAAGCATTCTACAAGCTCCCCATGCTCATAGACCACCCCCTTTGCCTTCCTGAGGAGTTCCACTGCCTTGCTCGTGGACAACACTCCCAGCTCGGCCTGCAGTCTCCATCTATCTCTAAATAGGTCCTCCCTCGGGCCTCTGCGTATTCCCTGTCTGTCCGGTGAATCTCCATGACCAGTCTGTCCATCTCCGCTCTGTCCGTTCTATCTCTGTGGGCCCGAATTGAAATCAGCTCCCCCCCTTACCACCGCCTTCAGCGCCTCCCACAGGGTCGCTGCTGAGACTTCCTCTGTGTCATTAACCTGCAGGTAGTCCTGCATGCACTTCCGCAGTTTCTCGCGCACCCCCTCCTCCGCTAGCAATCCTACGTCCAACCTCCATTGCGGGCGCTGGTAGCTCCCTTTGCAGACCTGCAGATCAACCCAGTGTGGGGCATGATCCGAGATGGTGATCGCCGAGTGCTCCGTATTTTTTACCCCGCCTACACAGTCCCTGCTCATGACGAAAAAATCGATTCTAGAGTATATTTTGTGAACATGCGAGTAGAACGAATATTCCCTTCCCCTCGGCCGTCTGGCTCTCCATGGGTCTACCCCCCTATCTGCTCCATGAACCCCCTCAGTTCCGTTGCCATCGCTGGGAGCCTACCCGTTCTGGAGCATGACCTGTCTAGTCCGGGGTCAAGGACCGTGTTGAGGTCCCCACCCATGATCAGCTTGCGTGAATCTAAGTCTGGGATTTTCCCCAGCACCCTTTTAATGAAGTCAGCGTCGTCTTAATTTGGAGCATCTACATTCACCAGGACTACCCTCACCCCCTCAAGCGTACCCCGGACCATAAGAAATCTACCACCTCCGTCTGCAATTGTGCCCTCCGCCTCAAATTGAACCCGTTTATTGATCATGATTGCCACCCCCCTGGACTTAGAGTCCAAGCCCGGGTGGAAGACCTGCTAATCCAGCCCTTCCTTAGTCTGGTCTGATCAGTCACTTGCAGATGTGTCTCCTGCAGTATGATTACTTCCGCCTGTAGAGCCCGCAAATGCGCGAACACATGCGCCCACTTGACTGACCCGTTTAGTCCTCTGACATCCAGGTGATCAGCCTGGTTGGAGGGCACCTGCCCCCCTCCCCCCTTGCCGATCAACCGTCCCCTTCTTGGGCCCACCCCCAGCCCATGTGCCGTGCCCCTCCCAGTTCACTTCCTGACAGCTCCCACACCCGACCTCCACTCTGTTACCTTCTTTAGATCCCTCCCATATCAGCAAAATAACTTTCCCCCCCCTCCCTCCCTAACAACAACACCCCTCTGTAACCTGACCCCTGCCATATACTGGCTGTATGCATCCCCCCCCCCCCCCCCCCACCTGACTCCCTTGACTAGCTTCCCGCTAGCCCGGTGACTCATCCCTCCGGCGCCCACTTGTCTCGCTCCCATTGTTCCCCGAGCTCATCCCCCCACCCATCCACACCCATCCCCCTGATGTGTCCTGCTCGAGCAGTCTCCCTGCAGTAAGGGAGTTCAAACAAAAAAACAAGGACAATCAAACAAAGACCCAAGACCGCTCCAGCTGTAATGCTGTTCCAGTTGTGTAAACAGATGAGTGATACCTATCACCCCTTTCAGAAAAGTACTTTTCACTGTACCTCGGGACACGTGACAATAAACAAAATCCAATTCCATCGCGCCGCCCTAAAGGTGCGGAATTCTCCGCATCTTAAGGGGTCGAGCCCTCACCTTGAGGAGCTAGGCCCGCGCCGGACTGATTTCCACCCCGCCAGCTGGCGGGAAAGGCCTTTGGTGCCCCGCCAGCTGGCGCGGAAATTACTTTGCCGTGCGGCGCATGCGCGGGAGCGTCAGCGGCCACTCACGGCATCCCCACGCATGCGCAGTGGAGGGGGTCTCTTCCGCCTCCGCCATAGTGGAGACCGTGGCGAAGGCGGAAGGAAAAGAGTGCCCCCACGGCACAGGCCCGCCCGCGGATCGGTGGGCCCCAATCGCGGGCCAGACCACCGTGGGGGCACCCCCCGGGGCCAGATCATCCCGCGCCCCCCCAGGACTCCGGAGCCTGCCCGCGCCGCCTTGTCCCGCGGTAAGAGAGGTGGTTTGATTCTCGCCGGCGGGACAGGCATTCCAGCAGCAGGACTTCGGCCCATCGCGGGCCGGAGAACCGCGGGGGTGGGCCCGCCAACCGGTGTAGCGCGATTCCCACCCCCGCCGAATATCCGGTGCCGGAGAATTCGTCAACTGGTGGGGGTGGGATTCACACCAGCGGGGGGTCGGAGAATCCCGCCCCAGTTCCTGGACACAGAGAGAAGAAGCTGTGAGCTGCTGTCTCTCTCTCTCTCTCTTTCACACACTCTTTCTCCAGAAATGCTGCCTAACTGCTGTTTTCTGAACCTGCAGAGATGTTTTGAGACTTTGATGAATCTGCAGTGAAAACCATTACTGATCTCCAATTGAAGGCCAAGGCCGAAGAAAGATATACTGGAAGACATCCATCAGAAGCAAAGTATTTTATGCTTTTTATTTTTCTTCGCACTCCTCCCCTCTGTGTTTGTCTGGTGTCTGTAGAGGGTGAGAGCCAGTTAAAGAGGGGGGTTAGGAATTAGATAATAGTTAACCAGCCTTTTTGCTGCCTATTTGCTCATAGTTATTGTTATTAATAAAAATGATTTGTGTTTAAATTTACAAACATGGGGCGTGATTCTCCGACCCCCCACCGGGTCGGAGAATCGCCGGGGGCCGGCGTGAATCCCGCCCCCGCCGTGTCGCGAATTCTCCGCCACCGGAGATTCGGTGGGGGCAGGAATCACGCCGCGCCGGTCGGCGGGAATCCCCCGGCGATTCTCCGGTCCGCAATGGGCCGAAGTCACGCCGAAGTCACGCCGCTGTCAACCCACGCCAGCTGCCGTGGAATGAACCACCTTTGGGACGGCGGGACATGGCGGCGCGGGCGGAATCCGGATTCCTGGGGGGGGGGGGCACGGGGCGATCTGGCCCCGGGTGCCCCCACGTTGGCCAGGCCCGCGATCGGGGCCCACCGATCGGCGGGCGGGCCTGTGTCGTGGGGACACTCTTTTCTTTCCGCCTTCGCCATGGTCTCCACCATGGCGGAGGCGGAAGAGACCCCCTCCGCTGCGCACGTGCGGGGTTGCCGTGAGCGGCCGCTGACGCTCCCGCGCATGCGCCGCCCGGCAAAGTCAGTTTTGCGCCAGCTGGCGGGGCGGAAATCAGTCCGGCTCGGGCCTAGCCCCTCAAGGTGAGGGCACGGCCGCTCAAGATGCGGAGACTTCCGCACCTTTGGCGCGGCGCGATGCCGGACTGATTCGCGCCGTTTTTGGCGCCAGTCGGCGGACATCGCGCCGATATCGGAGAATCCCGCCCCTGGTGACTGTAGTTGTTGGGCAGCCAGAGACCAAAGACATAGGGATCGGGATTCTCCGACCCCCAGCTGGGTTGGAGAATCCCCGGGGGGACGCGAGAATCCCACTCCGTCGCTCCGATACTGGCTGCCCTATTCTCCGGTGCCATTTTTCGGGGGCCGGCGGGATTCCCACCATGCCGGTCGGGGACCGTTGACAGCGTGTCCTCCCGGCGATTCTCCGGGCCCCGATGGGCTGAGTGGCCATCCAGTTTTGGCCCAGTCCCCCCAGCGTGAATTTACCACCTCATGCACGGCAGGACCTGGCAGGTAAGTGTGCGGGAGCGGTCCTGGGGGGCGCGCAGGGGGATCCAACCCCAGTGGGGGCCCCCACGGTGGCCTGACCCGCGATTGGGGCCTACCGATCCTGTGGGCGGGCTGTTTCCGTGGGGCGTTCTTTCCTCTGCGCAGGGCCCCTGTAGGGCTCCGCCATATTGCCTGGGGGGCCGGCACGGAGAAGAGAACCCCCGCACATGCGCGGAAATACGCCGGCCAAACTGTGCATGCACGGAAATACGCCGGCCGGTCCTCGCATGCGCGAGATCACGCCGGCCGTTCCGCGCAAGCGCAAACTCGCGCCGGCTGGAGAGGCGCCAACCCCTCCGGCATCAACCTAGCCCCTGAAAATTTGGAGAATTCCTCACTTTCAGGGTCTGTTGACGCCGGAGTGGTTGGCGCCGGTTTTTCCGCCGGCGTGGGGAATTAGCCCCCAGAAGGGAGAATCCCGCTCAGGGTAATTTCTAAGAATGAATTTGTTAATTTTAATTGTGTTTCGACTCCAGGTAAAATGGGGCTGGAATTAACCATGCAGTAGTCCAGGATGTGGTAACAGCCAGGAGCAAATATTGGAAATCAGGGCAAGCACCGCTCATAATACCTGCTTGTAAAGGAGTGTATGATGTGCAGCCAAATTCCTGATGGGCACCCCAGTAAATCTGGAAAGACTTGGGCCTGCATTAGATCTTTGTTGGGTGTGTTTCGGGCAGGGGGCCACCTAATATAGCATGAATACCCACCCCACCACCTTCCCACCCATCCATGAGCTCACCCCTATAAAATGGAGCTGGAAGACAGTAGCCCACCGACCATGTTCAAATATGCAATCAATATGCTGCCCATGCTATAAACTGTTTGGCGAGGGCAGCCAGGTAGCTTGATTTTTAAAAAATGAAACATTTAAAGGGCAGGAAGGAAGAGGAAGTTCGATCTTCGGGGTGCCCTTTGGTGAGTGGGGTGGCAGCCTCTTTAAGATTGAATCGCCTTTCATTTTACCTTTAACCCAGGGTTTTTCAAAGTCAAGGGTCGCAACCCGCAGTTGGGTCGCGGGCGAGTGACAGCAGGGTCGTGGAACGATCGGGCGCGCCATTCCTGCAGTGGTCCCGATCGCGGGAGGAGAGCCCATCTTACTTTGAGAATGACGGTGATGCACGATCAATTGGACAAAGACGAGAGTTGAATACAACTGAGGCTTTATTGCTCTAAGATGTGTGGCCTCCCACAGCAGCTGGCGAAATGTTTGCTGCACAGAGGACACACGTATTTATACTCCGCCTATTGGGCGGAGCCAGCAGGCAGGGACTACCGCCGTACTTGTAGTACAGATCCTACCGTACATCACCTAATATAGGTGCAACAGTGGTTTACCACATTCACCCCCTGTTAAAATCTCCTGGTTGTAGGTGAGGTTTAGGAGAGTGGCGGTGTGGAGAAATTTGGCAAGGGTGGCATCGTGGTCCTGCTGATCGCGGCCGCAGATGGTGACGTTGTCTAGGTACGGGAAGGTGGCCCGCAAACCATACCGGTCGACCATTCGGTCCATCTCCCTTTGGAAGACCGAGACCCTGTTGGTGACGCCGAAGGGACCCTGAGGAAGTGATAGAGGCGACTGTCTACATGGACAGTCTGCCTTACGGATGGGGAGCTGGTGGTAGGCGGATTTGAGGTCTACCATTGAGAAGACCAGGTACTGTGCAATCTGATTGACCATATCGGATATGCGTGGGAGGGAGTACGCGTCGAGCTGCGTGTACCGATTGATGGTCTGGCTGTAGTCCACGACCATTCTGTGTTTCTCCCCAGTTTTAACTACTACCACTTGGGCTCTCCAGGGACTGTTGCTGGCCCCGCAGCAGCCGCTGGACCTCGGACCTGATAAAGGTCCTGTACTGGATGCTGTACCGTCTGCTCCTGGTGGCGACGGGTTTGCAATCCGGGGTTAGATTTGCGAAGAGGGAAGCTGGATCGACCTTTAGGGTCGCGAGGCCGCACACAGTAAGGGGAGGTAGGGGCCCGCCGAATTTGAGGGTTAGGCTCTGGAGGTTACACTGGAAGTCCAGGCCGGGTAGTAGGGCAGCGCAAAGGTTAGGGAGGACATAGAGGTGGAAACCGCTGAATTCTACGCCCTGGACCATGAGTGTGACTGTACAGTACCCCTGGATCGCCACGGAATGGGATCCGGAGGCCAGGGAAATTCTTTGATTGGCGGGGTGTACCGCGAGGGAGCAGCGCCTTACCTTATCTGGGTGGCTGAAGCTTTCGGTGCTCCCGGAGTCCAGCAGGCAAGAGGTCATGTGTCCAGCGATTTTAACACTGGTTGATGCGGTGGCCAGGTTGTGCGGACTAGACTGGCCGGTGGTCACTGAGGTGAGTCGTGGTTGGTCGTTGCTGGTGTCGGATGATGGGGTGCCCGGGGAGCATGGGTCCTGGAACGCTGGTGGTGTCCATGTGCCATGGGGGAGACAAGATGGCGGCGCCTGAAGATCTTGGGGAGGACAAAATGGCGGCGCCAATGGGCCGCGCGTGGTGGGGGTTGAACAAGATGGTGGCGCCCATGGGCCGCACGTGTTGCGTGGAGGGGAAGATGGCGGCACCCATTGGCCACGTTTGGTCTGAGGGGGAGAAGATGGCGGCGCCCACTGGCCGCACATGGTCCGGGGGGGTGAAGCTGGCGGCGCCTATTGTGCGTAAATGAGGGGGGTGGGGGCGACTGCGCGGGCCTGGCACACCGCGGCGAAGTGCCCCTTCTTACCGCAAGCCTTACAAAGGGTAGTGCGGGCCGGGCAGCGTTGGCGGGGGTGTTTTTGCTGGCCGCAAAAGTAACATCGGGGACCATCGGGATTAGCTGGCTGGCGCGTGACGCAGGCATATTGGCTGGGTAAGGCCCCCGCTGGGGCGGCCGTCTGTGGGGTCCACGATGCATAGGAGGGGTGGGCTGCGCGGCTGGGGGCGTAGGCCTGAATATTGCACGAGGCGACCATCATAGAGAGCGCTAGCTTCTTTGTCTCTGCGAATTCGAGCGTGGCCCCTTCTAAAATTCGTTGGCGTATGAGGTCCGACCCAATCCCCGTAACAAAAGCGTCCCGCATAAGGAGGTTAGAATGTTCAGTGGCCGTAACGGCCTGACATTCACAGTCCCGGACTAGTGGGATTAGGGCCCGCCAGAAATCTTCTATGGACTCACCAGGGAGCTGAGAGCGAGTGGCGAGTACCTGTCTGGCGAAGAGCGTGTTCGTCCGCTGAGCGTAATTTTCTTTAAGTAGTGCCATGGCTTCGCCGTAGTTCGGCGCGTCCTGGATCAGCGGAAAGACGTTGGAGCTCAACCTTGAGTACAGTAGCTGTATTTTCTGAGCCTCTGGAACAGGGTCTGGTGCAGACCTGATGTACGCCTCGAAAAAGCTAGCCAGTGCTGAAAGTCCTTTTTTGGCGTCGCTTGATTGCGGATCCAGCTGCAGGCGTTCCGGCTTGATATGAAGGTCCACCTTCGGAAAATCTTAGAGCAATAAATTGATGCACGATCAATTGGACAAAGACGAGAGTTGAATACAACTGAGGCTTTATTGCTCTAAGATGTGTGGCCTCCCACAGCAGCTGGCGAAATGGCTGCAGCATGGAGGACACACATATTTATACTCCGCCTACTGAGCAGAGCCAGCAGGCAGGGACTACCGCCGTACCTGTAGTACAGGTCCTACCGTACATCACCTAATATAGGTGCAACAGTGGTTTACCACAGACGGCCAAGTTGGAAAAACTGTCAGAGAGGCAGCAATAGTTGGTGGTCAGCGGGGTGGAGAGAGAAACATAAATGTCCGCAGCTCGGGGCTCACCCCCAGTTTATGTGGAAATGTCTGAGTGTCGGCTGGTGTCCGGGAGGTTTTGTGCCTTGTGCTCAGGGTAGTGAGACTCAGTGCCTGAGGGCGAGACGAGACCACTCCACCATCATGGGCAGGAGCTAGATCTCCCCCTTTTGAGAATTTGGAACCGATTCCCGGTGCACCTGCACCCGAGGCTCGGTGTGCTGCTCCCCCACCATCCCCCTGCCGCAGCTCCTCGCGCTGATTTATCCGGGGAAACTAGGCTTGGGTGGGCCAAATAGTTCATCTGCGAGATAGGTCCTGACTGAGCTTCCCACCCCCTGTTTGGGGTGAGACCCAGCTCCTGATTTGTGATTTGATTGTAGGGGTTACTGGGCTGAGGGAGTGTATTTGGTAAAGACCTGGGCGCACTAAGTGCCGGGCTCAGAAATTACAGTCGATGTGGTTATTCTCAGGAGTTGTATTTACGACTTTTTATATTTTATTTTAGTAGCTGAGATTGCATTTTGAAACTAATTCCCTGTTTCTACTGAGAAGGACTCCCCTCTTGTGATATAAACCAAACTTTGGTGTAAAATGACATGAACCCTGATAATCGTATCGCTTATTCTGGTTTTGGCGCAGGGGAGCATAATGTATGGAGAATGCAGGCTTCAGTGTTGCTTCCATTTTCCAGCTGCTGGCAAGTGAACTGTGAAGATGAATGGTTTTCTTAAAAGTAAGAGATGGCCAGAGACTCAAATAGGCAGTTTACCTATTGGGCAGAATTTCACAACAGAATCTGCTGGAGAGAGCTGCGCAGGAGAGTCCAGGGCAGGACAGAGCAGTGCTAGTGTTAGCTCTGTGCAGAGCTACAGGGCCTCTGGTTAACAGGCAACAAAGAAGAATCTTAACTTAAAGCAGTATAAAGATGATTTCTTGAGCTATGATTTTGTCCTTCAGGAGGACCTACATGTAGACCTACATGTGCAAGGTTGGTGAAAGATGAAGTTGGCACAAATGAATTGGCTGAAGTCTGCACCTGAAATGTTCATTGTCCTCTCCTCTGCACCTGATTCAAGAGAGATCGTGAGGACCAAACAGGCGCCCCTTTTGCATTAAAGATAAGCAAATGTGGCATTTGTCACGAAGGTTATCTGGCACGGGTCATAAAGTTCAGCCGGTTGGCAAAAGTGGGTCACGGGAAAAAAAGTTTGAAAAACACTGCTTTAACCTAACTCCCCCTATTCCCCCCCAGCCCCCTCCCTGAACAACCTAAAATCCTCCATGGCCATGGCCCTGGGTTTACTGACTTCCCAGAGCCCTGTGTCTTCTGCATCTTCTTGCAATTCTGGCAGCGGCTACTAATGTGCCTTTGACATTGCCAGGACTGAAGGAGCCATTGGCCAATCGTATTGGTTGGCATCTGACAAGGATGGGTCTTCCCACTTGGCCCTTGTTAAGCCCATCCACAATGCATTATGGCTCTGAAGCATATCAATTAGATGATGACTTTACTCTCAGGGGTAAGCCAGCTGCCCTGCCCCAAACCTTCTCCATATTGTTCAGCCCTTGACATTAACATAGCACCTTTCATGAACTTTGTCTGTAAAACACTATCGGACCCCCTATGAAGAACTTTGGAAGTAACCGTTTGGTAGTACAGAACTTGTGTATTGCTGAGAAAAGACACATGTCAAATTTTTGTCTTGCACTCATCAGAATATTTGCAAGAATACCAAATCTAAAGGGAACAACAGTTTATACTTAATGAGAAGAGAGTGCTGACTGGTAGGCAAGTCAACTCTGATTGGTAAAGTCACTGCCATGGAGAATGCACCAGTGAACTGATGACTGACAGTTAGCTGCCAAGCATTGTTTAAATTCAAACCAGGCACGTTGAATCTGATTACTCAAGGTATTGCCCTGGGGAATGAACCAGAGAATGGCTGTAACATATTTACTTCAAGTGAAACATGTGCAATGTGTGTATATGTTTTTTCTCCCAATCAGTTTTCTTCAAACTGGTGCATTCTCCACTGAGCCGGATTCAGCAGCCAGGGCCAGGAATAGAAGTGGGCAGGAGCTAAAAATAGTCTGACTAGCCAGTGTCCTAATTCTCCAGCTCCAGCTCAACTCTGGGCCATTTTTGTGTCAGCTAAATGGGCCACTTTAAGGAAAATTAAAAGAGGCCGACAGGGATTTTCCAGTGGACCTGCAGGTTCCCACAGACATTAAGGGTCAATTTTTGTGCCTGGAGGTGGTCCTCTGGTTACAGACCAAATAAATAATATCTTTGATCCTCCAGGGCATTCTCTCTCCAGCACAGTAAGATTTCCACCCTTCCTCCCCTATTTTTGCTGAACACCTTACACCGGAATATGGAGTACGCAGTGCTGCCCATTTCGGAGCCAGGTTCCCATTATTGCCCAGACATCATATTCCTATGTGGCGAGGTGTGGGCAGGGGCCAGCGAATCATGCGCACATGTTTTAAGGTTGCGAAAAATTGGGAAGATTCTGGGCGGGGGTGTTCGCGGTCTTAGCCAGGATAGTGGAGGAGGGAGTGGACCCGGGCCCTTTGGTGGCGATATTAGGGGTTTCAGAGAAGCCGGAGCTCATGGAGAGGAGTAAGGCCGATGTCTTGGCCTTCACCTCTCTGATTGCACGGCGATGAATTTTGCTGGAGTGTCGGTCGGCATCGCCACCAGGGACAGCGGCTTGGTTGTGTGACCTGTACGACTTCCTGCGATTAGAGAAGATAAAGTATGAATGGGGGCACTTCAAGGGTGTTTCAGGAAAGGTGGGGGATGTTTGTGACCATGTTTGAGGGGCTGTTCATCGCGGGAGAGGGGGGCTGAAAAAGGGGGAAAATCTGTACAGACTGTATAACTCATTGTAGGGAAGCATGTTTCCCGGGGTGTTTGTTCGCTGTAACCTGTTTTGATACGTGTTTGTAATAAAATACATTTTTTTTTAAATATTCCTAACTGGCTATTAGCACCTGCTGCTCACTGACCTTATTTATCATGCGTTTGCATTTACATACGTGCATTCTAAACCTATTGCATTTCCTCTACGTCTGATAGAGGATCACATAGGGAATACGGCACAGAAACATGCCATTTTCCTAACGCGTCAGTGCAGGCGTTTATGCTGCAACCGAGCCTCCTCCTCATTTCCATCGAAGCGGCATGGTAGCACAGTGGTTAACACTGTTGCTTCACAGCACCAGGGTCCCAGATTTGATTCCCGGCTTGGGTCACTGTCTCCCTGTGTCTGCGTGGGTTTCCTCCGGGTGCTCCAGTTTCCTCCCACAAGTCCTGAAAGACGTGCTGTTAGGTAATTTGGACATTCTGAATTCTCCCTCAGTTTACCCGAACAGGCAGCGGAATGTGGCGACTAGGGACTTTTCACAGTAACTTCATTGCAGTGTTAATGTAAGCCTACCTGTAACAATAAAGATTATTATGATTAATATTATTATTAAGCCTACCCTTGTAACCCTCTATCTCCCATCTCCCTCAAATGCTTTTCTAGCATCCTCTTAAATGCCTCGATACCATCCTTTTGTTTTAATCATTTACTGTGTTAGCAAGTTCCTCATATCCTTGCCTCCAGTAGCCTTCACAAGCAAGGTTTGCTGCAACTGTCTGGTCTCTGCCAGGGCCCCTTTAAGTAGAGAGCTTTCATTTAAACAACACAGGTCATCATCACTCCTGCACTCTATAATTGATCAGGAAACCTGGAAACGGGTGCTAATGCCATGGCTGAGTTAAAGAGCCAGGGCAAAGCCCACTGTTGCCAGCCTTTCCACTGCTTGTCAATATAAGATTCAGCCCTATTGATTTTTTTAATACCCCTCAATGGAACACAACACATACCAGCAATTTCTGAGGGTCTTGGACCAACTTTTTCCCAAAACAATTGGGATGAGATGTCCTTCAATTACTCGAATGAGGTAATAAATTACTCTGCTTTGAAAATCTAGACTCTAAATGTTAGCTCCGATCCCTCTCCATAGATGCTGTCAGACCTGCTGAGATTGTCAAGCATTTTCGGGTTTTGCTTAATAAATTAGGGACTGTTTTCAGTCTTTGTGGAAAACCATTTGTATTAACCACTAGGTTCATTTTTTCACTTGTCTGCTTTTACTTTAAATGCAACATTCAAAGGCCACTTTTCTTCAAACTCTCTGTGGGAAAAGTTGTCAAAAGATCCTGAAAGTTGACAGGTAAGTGAATGAGTAATTGAGTAAATAAATGGAGGAAGAATAACAGGAATATGATGGGACATAGGGGAGGGGGGGACATCTCTCGAGGAGGGGGGGAGAGGAGGGGGTGACATCTCTCGAGGAGGGGGGAGAGGAGGGGGGAGGGGGGGAGAGGGGAGGGGAGGGGGGGAGAGGAGGGGGGGACATCCCTCGAGGAGGGGGAGAGGAGGGGGACATCTCTCGAGGAGAGGGGGAGGGGGTGAGGGGGGAGAGGGGGAGGGGAGGGGGAGAGGGGGGATGGGAGAGGGGGAGGGGAGGGGGAGAGGTGGAGGGGGAGGGGAGGAGGGAGGGGAGGGGGGAGAGGGGGAGAGGGGGAGGGGGAGAGGGAGAGGGGGAGGGGAGCGTGGAGAGGGAGGGGGAGAGGAGGGGGAGAGGGGGAGGGGAGGGGGGAGGGGAGGGGAGGGGGAGAGGGGAGGGGAGGGGAGAGGGAAGAGGGGGAGGGTAAGCGGAGGGGGGGAGAAGGGGAGGGGGGAGAGGGGGAGGGGAGGGGGGATGGGAGGGGGGAGAGGGGGATGGGAGGGGGGAGGGGAGAGGGGGAGGGGAGGGGGGAGAGGGGGAGGGGAGGGGGGAGAGGGGGAGGGGAGGGGGGGAGAGGGGGAGGGGAGAGGAGGGGGAGGGGAGGGGGAGAGGGGGAGGGGAGAGGGGGGAGGGGAGAGGGGGGAGGGGAGAGGGTGAGAGGGGGAGGGGAGGGTGGAGAGGGGGGGGAGGGGGAGAGGGGGAGGGGAGGGTAAAGAGGGGTAGGGGAGGGGGAGAGGGGGAGGGGAGGGCGGAGGGGAGAGGGGGATGGGTGGTGGGAGAGGGTGGAGAGGGGGAGGGGAGGGGGGAGAGGGGGAGGGGGAGAGGGGGAGGGGAGGGGGAGGGGAGAGGGGGAGGGGAGAGGGGGAGGGGAGGGGGGAGAGGGGGATGGGAGGGGGAGAGGGGGATGGGAGGGGGAGGGGGGAGAGGGGGATGGGAGGGGGAGAGGGGGAGGGGAGGGGTGAGAGGGGGAGAGGAGGGGGAGGAGAGGGGGGGAGAGGGGGAGAGGGGGAGGAGAGGGGGAGGGGGAGGGGAGAGGGGGAGGGAAGGGGGAGAGGGGGAGGGGAGGGGGAGGGGGGAGAGGGGGAGGGAGGGGAGAGGGGGAGGGGAGGGGGAGGGGGGAGAGGGGGAGGGGAGGGGGAGAGGAGGGGGAGGGGAGGGGGAGAGGAGGGGGAGGGGAGGGGGAGAGGGGGAGGGGGGAGAGGGGAGGGGGAGGGAGGGGAGAGGGGGAGGGGGAGAGAAGGGGGAGGGGAGGGGAGGGGAGGGGGAGGGGGAGGAGAGGGGGAGAGGAGGGGGAGAGGAGGGGGAGGGCAGGGGAGAGGAAGGGGAGGGGGGTGGGGTGGAGGGGGAAGGGGGGATGGGAGGGGAGGAGGGGGAGAGGAGGGGGAGAGGGGGAGGGGAGAGGGGAGGGGAGAGGGGAGGGTGAGGGGAGGGGGGAGAGGGGGAGGGGGAGGGGAGGGGGGAGAGGGGGAGAGGAGGGGAGGGGGAGGGGAGGGGGGAGAGGGGGGGAGGGGAGGGGAAAGGGGGAGGGGAGGGGGAGAGGGGAGGGGAGGGGAAGGGGGGAGAAGGGGAGGGGGAGAGGGGGAGGGAGGGGGATGGGAGGGGGGAGAGGGGGATGGGGAGAGGGGGAGAGGGGGAGGGGAGGGGGTGAGGGGGAGGGGAGGGGGTGAGGGGGAGGGGAGGGGGGGAGAGGAGGGGGAGCGGAGGGGGAGAGGGGAGGGGAGGGGAGGGGAGAGGGGGGGGAGAGGGGAGAGGGTGAGAGGGGGAGGGGAGGGGGGAGAGGGGAGGGGGGAGAGGGAGGGGGAGAGGGGGGAGGGGGGAGAGGGGGAGGGGAGGGTGAAGAGGGGTAGGGGAGGGGAGAGGGGGAGGGCGGAGGGGAGGGGGAGAGGGGGAGCGGAGGGGGGAGAGGGGAGAGGAGGGGGAGGGGAGGGGGGGAGAGGAGGGGGAGGGGAGGAGGGGAGAGGAGGGGGAGGGAGGGGGATGGAGGGGGAGGGGAGGGGGAGGGGGGAGAGGGGGAGGGAGGGGGGAGAGGGGGAGGGGGGAGAGGGGGATGGGGGAGAGGGGGATGGGAGGGGAGAGGGGGAGGGGTGAGAGGGGAGAGGAGGGGGAGGGGAGGGGGAGATGGGGGAGGGGAGGGGGAGAGGGGGAGGGGAGGGGAGGGGAGGGGTGAGAGGGGGAGGGGAGAGGGGGAGGGGGAGAGGAGGAGGGAGGGGAAGGGGTGGGGAGAGGGGGGAGGGGGAGGGGAGAGGGGGAGGGGAGGGGAGGGGGAGAGGAGGGGGAGGGAGGGGAGGAGAGGGGGAGAGGAGGGGGGGAGGGGAGGGGGAGGGGAGGGGGATAGAGGGGGAGGGGGGAGAGGGGGAGGGAAGGGGGAGGGGAGGGGAGGGGAGGGGGAGAGGAGGGGGAGGGGGAGGGGAGGGGGAGAATGGGGGGGAGGGGGAGGGGGAGAGGGGGAGGGGGAGAGAGGGGGGAGGGGAGGGGGAGAGGTGGGGGAGGGGGAGGGGAGGGGGGAGAGGAGGAGGGGGGAGGGGGAGAGGAGGAGGGTGGGAGGGGGAGGGGAGGGGAGGAGAGGGGGAGAGGAGGGGGAGGGGAGGGGGAGGAGGGGAGGGGGGGTGGGGAGGGGGGGGGAGAGGGGGAGGGGAGGAGGGGGAGGGGAGAGGGGAGGGGGGAGAGGGGGAGGGGAGGGGAGGGGGGAGAGGAGGATGGGAGGGGGTGAGGGGGAGGGGAGGGGTGAGAGGGGAGAGGAGGGGGGAGGGGAGGAGGGGGGAAAGGGGGGTGGGTGGGGAGGAGGGGGAGAGGAGGGGGGAGAGGAGGGGGGAGAGGAGGGGGGAGAGGGGGAGGGCAGAGGGGGAGGGGGGAGAGGGGGACGGTGAGGGGAGGGGGGAGAAGGGGTGGGGGAGAGGGGGAGGGGAGGGGAATGGGAGGGGGGAGAGGGGGATGGGGGGTGGGGAGAGGGGGGGGTGGGGGTGAGGGGGAGGGGAGGGGGGGAGAGGAGGGGGAGGGGAGGGGGGAGAGGGGAGGGGAGGGGAGGGGGTGGGGAGAGGGGTGGGGGAGAGGGTGAGGGGGAGGGGAGGGTGGAGAGGGTGGGCGGAGAGGGGGGAGGGGAGAGGGGGAGGGGAGGGTGAAGAGAGGTAGGGGAGGGGAGGGGGGGAGGGGGGGCGGAGGGGTGGGGGAGAGGGGGAGGGAGGGGGAGAGGGTGAGAGGAGGGGGAGGGGAGGGGGGAGAGGAGGGGGAGGGGAGGGGGATGGAGGGGGAGGGGGGAGAGGGGGTGGGGAGGGGGAGAGGGGGAGGGGGAGGGGAGAGAGGGGGATGGAGGGGAGGGGTGAGAGGGGGAGAGGAGGGGGAGGGTAGGGGGAGATGGGGGAGGGGAGGGGGAGAGGGGGTTGGGAGGGGGGAGGGGAGGGGGGAGAGGGGGAGGGGAGGGGGGAGAGGGGGAGGGGAGGGGGAGAGGAGGAGGGAGGGGAAGGGGAGGGGAGAGGGGGAGGGGGAGGGGGAGAGGGGGAGGGGAGGGGAGGGGAGAGGAGGGGGAGGGGAGGGGAGGAGGGGGAGGGGAGGGGAGGGGAGGGGGATAGAGGGGGAGGGGGAGAGGGGGAGGGAAGGGGGGAGGGGAGGGGGAGAGGGGGAGGGGAGGGGGAGGGGAGGGGGAGAGGGGAGGGGAGGGGGAGAGGGGGGAGGGGAGGGGGAGAGGGGGGAGGGGAGAGGGGGAGGGGGAGAGAAGGGGGAGGGGAGGGGGAGAGGTGCGGGAGGGGGAGGGGAGGGGGGAGGGGGGGGGATGGGGGGAGAGGGAGAGAGGAGGGGGAGGGGAGAGGAGGAGGGTGGGAGGGGGAGGGGAGGGGAGGAGAGGGGGAGGAGGGGGAGGGGAGGGGAGAGGAGGGGGGAGGGGAGGGGGGTGGGGAGGAGAGGGGGGACAGGGGGAGGGGAGGGGGGTGGGGAGGGGAGGGGGAGGAGAGGGGGGAGAGGGGAAGGGGAGGGGGGGAGAGGGGGGAGAGGGGGGGAGGGGAGGGGGAGGGGGGAGAGGGGGAGGGAGGGGGAGAGGGGGAGGGGTGGGGGTGAGGGGGGAGAGGAGGGGAGGGAGAGGAGGGGGAGAGGAGGGGGGAGGGGGAGGGGGAGGGGGGAGAGGGGGAGGGGAGGGGAGGAGAGGGGGAGAGGAGGGGGAGGGGAGGGGAGAGAAGGGGGAGGGGAGGGGGGTGGGGAGGGGAGGTGGGGAGGGGAGGGGGAGGGGGAGTGGGGCAGGGGAGGGGGAGAGGAGAAGGGGGATGGGAGGGGGAGAGGAGGGGGGTGAGGAGAGGGGAGGGGGGAGGGGGGAGAGGGGGAGGGGAGGGGGAGAGGGGGAGGGAGGGGGTGAGGGGGAGAGGAGGGGAGGGGAGGGAGGGGGAAGAGGGGGGAGGGGAGGGGGAGGGGAGGGGGAGAGGGGATGGGAGGGGGAGAGGGGAGGGGAGGGGGAAAGGGGAGGGGGAGAGGGAGAGGGGAAGAGGGGAGAGGGGAGAGGGAGAGGGGGAGGGGGAGAGGGAGGGGGAGAGGAGGATGGGAGGGGGGAGGGGGGATGGGAGGGGGAGAGGGGGAGGGGAGGGGGGAGAGGAAGGGGAGGGGAGGGGGGAGAGGGGAGGGGGAGAGGAGGGGAGGGGAGGGAGAGAGGGGGAGCGGAGAGGGGGGGAGAGGGGAGGGGGAGGGGAGGGGGAGGGGGGAAAGGGGATGGGGAGGGGGAGTGGGGGAGGGGAGAGGAGGGTGGCAGAGGGAGGGGAGGGGGAGGGGGAGGGGGATGGTGAGGGGGGAGAGGGGGAGGGGGGGGAGAGGGGGAGGGGAGGGGAGAGGAGGGGGAGGGAGGGGGGGAGAGGGGGAGGGGGAGGATGAGAGGGGGGAGGGAGGGGGGAGAGGGGGGGAGAGGGGGAGAGGGGGAGAGGGGGAGGGGGAGAGGGGGGAGAGGGGAGAGGGGGGGTGAGGGGGAGAGGGGGAGGGGAGGGGGAGAGGCGGGAGGGAGAGGGGGGGGAGAGGGGGAGGGGGAGAGGGGAGAGGGGGAGGGGAGAGGGGGAGGGGTAGGGTAGGGGGAGAGGGGGAGGGGGAGAGGGGGAGAGGAGGGGAGGGGTAGGGGAGGGGGAGAGGGGGAGGGGAGGGGAAAGGGGAGGGTGAGGGGAGAGGGGAGGGAGGAGAGGGGGCTGAGGAAGGGGGGAGAGGGGGAGGCGAAGGGGGGCAGGGGACAGGGGGAGAGGGGTAGGGGGAGAGAGGGGAGAGGGGGACGGGAGGGGGGAGAGGGGGAGGGGAGGGGGTAGAGGAGGGGGGGAGAGGGGGAGGGGAGGGGAGGGGGGAGAGGGGGAGGGGAGAGGGGAGAGTGGAGAGGGAGGGGGGAGGGGGGGAGAGGGGGAGGGAGGGGGAGAGGGGGAGGGGGGAGAGGGGGAGAGTGGAGAGGGAGGGGGGAGGGGAGGGGGGTGAGGGGGGATGGAGGGGGAGAGGGGTAGGGGAGGGGGGCAGAGGAGGGGAGGGGGAGGGGAGGGGAGGGGGGAGGGGGAGAGGGGGGAGGGGGAGGGAGGGGGAGAGGGAGGGGATGTGGAGGGGAGGGGGAGGGTGGTGGGAGGGGAGGGGAGGGGGAGGGGGAGGGGAGGGGGAGAGGGGAGGGGAGGGGGGAGAGGGGGAGGGAGGGGGGAGAGGGGAGGGAGGGGGGAGAGGGGGAGGGGAGGGGGAGAGGGGGAGGGGAGGGGCGAGAGGGGGGTGAGGGGAGGGGAGGGGGGAGAGGGGGGAGGGGGGAGGGGGAGAGGGGGGAGGAGGGAGAGGGGGAGGGGAGGGAGGGGGAGGGGAGGTGGGAGAGGGGAGGGGGGGGAGGGGGGTGGGAGGGGAGAGGGGGAGGGAGGGGGGAGGGGGAGGGGGGAGAGGAGGGGTGGGGAGGTGAGGGGAGGAGGGGGAGAGGAGGAGGGGGAGGGGGGAGAGGAGGGTGGGAGGGGGAGGGGAGGGGAGGGGAGGAGAGGGGGAGAGGGGAGGGGGAGAGGAGGGGGAGGAGAGGGGAGAGGAGGGGAGGGGAGGGGTGGGGAGGGGGAGGAGAGGGGGGAGAGGGGGAGGGGAGGGGAGGGGGAGAGGAGGAGGGGGAAGGGGGATGGGAGGGGGAGGAGGGGGAGAGGAGGGGGGAGAGGAGGGGGGAGAGGGGGACGCGGAGGGGGGAGAGGGGGAGGGAGAGGGGGAGGGAAGGGGGAGAGGGGGAGAGGAGGGAGGGGGAGATGGGGAGGAGAGGGGGGCGGGAGGGGAAGGGAGAGGGGAGGGGGAGAGGGGAGGGGGAGAGAGGGGAGGGAAGGGGGAGAAGGGGGGGAGGGGGATGGAGGGGGGAGAGGGGGCAGGGGGGTGGTGGAGAGAGGAGGGGAGAGGACGGGGCTTGGGAGGGGGAGAGGGGGAGGGAGACGGGGGAGGGGAGAGGGTGAGAGGGAGGGGAGGGTGACGAGGGGAGGGGGGAGAGGGTGAGGGGGGCGAGGGAGGGTGAGGGTGAAGAGGGTAGGGGAGGGGAGAGGGGAGGCAGGGCGGAGGGGGAGGGGAGCAGGGGGGAGAGGGAGGAGGGGAGGGGGAAGAGGGAGAGGAGGAGGAGGGCGAGGGGAGGAGACGAGGGGGAGTGGAGGGGGTAGAGGGAGGGGGAGGGGGAGAGGGGGAGGGTAGGGGGGAGAGGGGGAGGGGGGAGAGGGGGAGGGGAGGGGAGGGGGAGAGGGGGAGGGGGAGGGGGAGAGGGGAGGGGGAGGGGGAGAGGGGGAGGGAAGGGGGAGGGAGGGGCGAGAGGGGGAGGGGAGGGGGAGAGAGGGGAGGGGAGAGGAGGAGGGAGGGGCGAGGGGGAGAGGGGGGAGGAGGGAGAGGTGGGGAGGGGGAGGGGAGGGAGGGGGGGAGGGGGAGAGGAGGAGGGGGAGGGGAGAGAGGAGGAGGGTGGGAGGGGAGGGGAGGGGAGGGGAGGGGAGGAGAGGGGGAGAGGGGGAGGGGAGGAGGGAGAGGGGGAGGGGGAGGGGAGGGGAGGGGAGGGGGAGGGGGAGGGGGAGAGGGGGAGGGGAGGGGGAGAGGGGGAGGGGAGAGGGGGAGGGGGTGGGAGGGGAGAGGGGGACGGGGAGGGGGGAGAGGAGGGGGAGGGGAGGGGGAGAGGGGGAGAGGAGGGAGGGGAGGGGGGAGAGGGGGAGAGGAGAGGGGGAGGGAGAGAGGGAGAGTGGAGAGGGAGGGGGAGGGGGAGAGGGGGAGGGGAGGGGGGTGAGGGGGATGGGAGGGGGGAGAGGGGTAGGGGAGGGGGGCACAGAGTGGGAGGGGGAGGGGGAGGGGAGGGGGGAGAGGGAGGAGAGGGGGAGGGGAGGGGAGAGAGGGGAGGGGAGGGGAGGGAGGGGGGACGAGGGTGGAGGGGGGAGGGAGGAGGGGAGGGGGAGAGGGGGAGGGGGGAGAGGGGGGAGAGGAGGGGGAGGGAGGGGAGAGGGGGAGGGGACGGGAGGTGGGGAGAGGGGGGAGTGGGGGAGGGGAGGGGAGAGGGAGAGGTGGAGAGGGGGGAGGGGAGGAGGGAGAGGGGAGGGGAGGGGGAGAGGAGGGGGAGGGGGAGGGGAGAGGGGAGGGGGAGGGGGGGAGGGGGTGGGAGGGGGAAAGGGGGAGAGGGGGGAGGGGGAGGGGAGGGGGAGAGGAGGGGGAGGGGAGGGGAGGGGGAGGGGAGAGGAGAGGAGGAGGGGGAGGGGGAGAGGAGGAGGGTGGGAGGGGGAGGGGAGGGGGAGGAGAGGGGGAGAGGAAGGGGGAGAGGAGGGGGAGGGGAGGGGAGAGGAGGGGGGAGGGGGGGGAGGGGGGTGGGAAGGGGAGGGGGGAGGGGAGGGGGAGGGGAGGGGGAGGAGAGGAGGAGGGGGGGATGGGGGATGGGAGGGGGAGGAGGAGGAGAGGAGGGGGAGAGGAGGGGGGAGAGGAGGGGGAGAGAGGAGGGGGGAGAGGAGGGGAGGGGGGAGGGGGAGGGGGAGAGGAGGGGAGGGGAGGGAGGGGGGAGATGAGGGGGGGACATCCCTCGAGGAGGGGGGGAGTGGAGGGTGGGACATCCCTCGAGGAGGGGGGGGAGAAGAGGGGGGGACATCTCTCGAGGAGGGGGGGACATCTCTCTTGGGGGGGGAAGAGGGAGGGACGGGGAAGGTTTTTTTTTCTGAGGGGCATCTGAGCAAGAAAATACATAAATGATCCGGAAAACTGATATGTACGGGTGGAATCCAATGTACAAAGTTCTGTATCATATTGACTTGCCATGTTTATGTCTTGCTATGCGAGTTTTCTTTTCTTTTTGTTACGGGGGGGGGCGGAGGGGGGGGGGTTGTTTGTATGGTTGAAAATCTTGTTTAAAAATTCTTAATAAATATATTTTTTTTAAAAAAAGAAAGCTCCCTCAGGAATGTTCTTACACTAGATTGTGTAAGTGCCACTCTGGAAAGTCCTTAAAGTCAGACAATATAAAGCTTTGTATCGGGGGTGAAGTTAAAAAGAACTGCAAGGAAACAGAAGAAGGAGTGCATCACCTGCCATAATGGGCCAGGGTTTTAAAAAAAGTGCTCAGGGCCTGCACACAAAATTGATGTTAGGATTTTTGCATGTACAAAGAACTCATATTTGCTCAGATTACAAAACATTGAGAGCTGTAACAGAGGTTGTCTCTTCTTTTTCTATGGTGTAGCGGAGGAAGCACATTCACGCCCCAGTAGCTGAACACATCACAGCACCTTGCATCATTCAGTCCTTTTGGTACCACATCAGTACATTTGCCCAAGGCAGTACAGAGAGAAGGTGATATATAGAGTCTGAGTGAGAAGAAGCAGTGGAGGAAGGGTAGTTCCTTGCCATTCTTGGTCATTTTTCACTGCACAATCTTAGAAAATCAACTCCAGCCTGCAGTGAAGAGGTCCTACATAGATGACTGCAGGTAATTTTAGTCCTGATTGGATTTGCGTGAATCATTTGCCAGCACTGAAGGTGATTAATCATTTATGAAGCAGCCTTATCCTGAATAAATAGCTGTTTTGACCAAATATTCTGGTTGTTAGTTGGGCGACACATTTGATAGCTGTGCTGGAGGCAATTCGGCCCATTGAGTCTGCACTGAGCAAGAGATGTGTGTTTAAGCAGGGTGCAAGAGCACCCTGTGGGAGAAAACCAGACCCAGAGGAAACCCACACGGACACGGGGAGAAAGTGCAATTCCACACAGTCACCCAAGGCTGGAATTGAACCCGGGACCCTGGAGCTGTGAGGCAGCAGCTAACCAATGTGCCACCATGCCGCCCTATATGTGATGTCATACAAATGGAGGAAAGGTTCTGTAAAAAAAAAGCAAAAAGGCAAGACTTATTAAAGCACTGCTGTGTACAAAGCAGATGTGGTAGAAAGTTGTAGTAGGGCCTTTCATCCAGGCACTACCTGAACCCACTTTCAATACCACTGAAGGACAGCCTTACCTACTATCAAATTAAAACTTGGAAAATATCAGAAATTAACGCAATGAGAAAATAGCAATATAGATATTTCTTAATTGCTTCAATGTGTCATTTTAAAATGACATTAGCATGTCACATTCCTATATTTGGATTGATTTTGCTTCAGAAGCAGTGAAACAGGGGCACTTGCAATACTTCATGTAACTTGTCTTAATAACCAGTACGCCACCTAGAGGAAACTAGACAGGTTTATGAAGGACAAGGGGTTAGATGGTTACAATGATAGATTTAGGTAAGGACAAATCAGAGGATACTCGTGTGGAACATAAATGCTGGCATGGGCTGGTTTGGTTGAATGGTTTGTTTCTGTAATGTATATTCTTTGTAATCTTATGTAGAAAAGAATGTTTTAATCATTCTGGGACATGTAGGACACATCAGGAAAAGGAAAGAACTCCCCAATTTAATGCTGCTACCCTGGCTGCACTGTGTCAGAGGTCAAGTCCAGGAAGTAGGCTTGTTTCTGGTACGTGGGCAGGAAGCCCTCAAGACTAAGCCTCTAAAATCAATGGAAGCAGGTGATGAGGTGGTCAATGCTCAGAGCATTTCTCATGAACTTAGCAGCAGTTCGGGAAAACCTAAATGGCCTCATCGGGTGATCAAGGTGAGTGAATGCACCTGTAAATCATATCACTGACCCAGCACAGCGATCCACTCTGTTCAGTGCACCACAGCCCCACCATTCGCCCAGCAACTCACCCTGTCACTTAGGACCCACACCTAACACCTTTCTGCTTACACCTCACCCACTTTCACCAATGCTACCAGCTGCACACACGCTCCTCACTGCTTTCACATATCTCCACTATTCAGTGATATCAGCCAAATACACAGGCACACAGTTAATGACATTGCCCTCTCACGTGCAGGAGAAGGTCACACACATAAACAAAGGGAGAGCCAGATGGCCAACAGAGGACCACAATGAATCTGTCATAATATACACCAGTATATCATGGTGCAGACACACACACTGATGGACACACAACAAGACCAATCAACACACACACAACACCACAGCCAATCACCAGTTAGAGCACACTCACTATATAGACAGAGGGCATCAGAGTTCCCGCTCATTCGGGATGCAGCCTCTCAGAAGGACAGATCTTACAGCTTACAGCACAGATCCTCACCATGTGCTGAGTGCATAGACTGGTTCGGACAGGCATAGGTCTTTAGTTTAATCTAACATCGTGTTAACCCACAGTGAAAGTATGTTCAACAGTTTCTAACTTAATAAAATAGTGTTGTACTATTTTAAGTGTTGGTGGCCTGTATGTGTTCCACGGATCCAGAGCACCCAACACATCATGGTACCAGTAGTTGAGGGATGTTAGAACTTCTTAGACCTACCTGCCTTCCACCAGCATACAGCCATCCTGCAAAATGGACAGCGTCCGCCCGCTGCCACCGCTCCGCATCACCAGTAACCTAGGGCCCAACTGGAAGATATTCAAACAACGCTTCCAGCTCTACCTTGAAGCCACAGACTGGGAAGCTGCCTCAGACACCAGGAAGATTGCTCTCTTCCTATCCACGGCCGGGGACCATGCCATCCACATTTTCAATTCTCTCACCTTTGCTGATGATGAAGATAAATCAAAATTCAAGACGGTCCTCCTTAAGTTTGACAGTCACTGCGACATCGAGGTGGATGAAAGTTTCGAGCGCTATGTATTCCAACAGTGTTTGCAGGGTAAGGATGAACCTTTCCAGTCCTTTCTCACCCACCTCCGCATCCTTGCGCAGTCCTGTAATTACAGGCCCACCTCCGACTCCATGATACGCAACCAGATCGTTTTTGGTGTTCAGTCGGACCCCCTACGCCAGCAGCTCCTCAAGGTAAAGCAGCTCACCCTAGCGACTGCCATCGAGACCTGCGTGCTACATGAACACACCACTAGTCGGTATTCCCACATCCAAGTGGCTGAAACGGCGCGGTAAGGTCCCCACGAGGCAGAACGGCTCCAAGCAATCGAGCAACTCCAGGGCCTCAGCCTGGATGAGGGCGGCCATTTTGTGCGCTTTTCGCGGACTCCCACGCTTGTGCGCACTGAATGAGGGGACGGCGACATCGACGAACGTACTGTGCAGGTGCGCACCATGTACGGCCGCACCGCGCATGTGCGGTGGCGCAGCGAATGTACTGACGCTCCGACGTGTGGCAACTGTGGCTCCGCCCACTTAAAGTGGCAATGTCCTGCCAAATCCCGAGGATGCCTGCGATGTGGCAAACTTGGCCACTATGCTGCTTTATGTAGATCAGCTCAGCCTGCCAACTCTCGTCGCTCCAGCCAGCCCCGCAGGAATGTCCAGGCCATTCAACCCACGGTCACTGAGCCGGATTCGGACCTGCTACCCGATATTGCCACCGAGGACCCGAAGGTGCCTTTTCGAGTCGGCATCATTACAAAAAACAGGGTGTCCCTGAAGCAAAGAATCCAGCCTCTATCAGTATACAGCATCGATCCGGATGATGAGTGGTGTGCCACCCTTACGGTCAAGTGGTCCCAAATACGATTCTGCCTGGACACCGGTGCCTCCGCCAATCTCATTCCGCGGTCTGACCTCCAAAGCCTTTGTGTCAAACCAGCCATCCTGCCTGCCAGCTATTAGATTATAATGGCAATGCCATTGCTGCCAGCGGCTCATGCCAACTTGAAGTGACGCACAGGTCACGCAAAGCCATCCTTCCCTTTGAAATCGTGGGCTCCTCGAAAACCTCCCTGCTTGGCGCAGAGCACCCAACACATCAGAATCCACCCCCTCATCGGCCTTGAACAGATGGTCCTCAGGATCAAGGACACTGAGGCCAGTGGCACCTGGTGTGCTGTGACCATCCGAATGATGGTAAGCTTCTGCTTTACGCACCCTCTCCACTTACTCCTCCTCCTGACTGAAAGTTGCAATGAAACGGCAACTGCAGATGGAGTGTCTGTGGACCGTCTGCTATCCTTTCAACCTCTTCTTCCCCTTGCTTTACCCCTGGAACATTTCTGCTTTCAGGTAGTCATGAACTGCTGGCTGCTCTCACCATGTGACCTCAGGCCACAGAGTGAGAGGAGGATGGTAGCTCTGAAGGAAAAAACTTTACTCTCCCTAACACAGCCACCCGCTCAGATACTGGCACTGCATTAACATTAGAGGCTAGTTTAGAGTCAGGATCTGCATGTGGTAAGTCAGAGGGCATGAAGAACAGTGGGATGGGCCAGCATCTGTGTAATGCCCTATTAAGTGGGGCCACAGGTAAGCTTTATTTCACGGGCCTAGGATGAGGACTTTGTTAAGGCAGACTGCAGGAAACATAACAATGGTGTAGATAAAGACCATTGGCAGGTCTGCAAGACTGCCTGCAGTGGTTGGCGAGGAGAATGGAAGAGTTAGGTTCCACTGTCGGAGAGGGCATTGCATAGAACTGGCAGCCTATCATTTACATTATGGAAGTGGTGACCAGCTTCATGGCAGTACCGCTGGACTAGCCCATGCTGAGGGCTCTGTGAGCCACTATCTCTGCTATCTGCTTTACCCTGTCCACTGCACATGGAGCATCGCATCTTGTTCCTTTCTCCAGCTCTTCCTCATCTTCCTCTTCCTCTCAAGATGGCCTCTGGATTCCAGGAGATAAGGAGCTGACTCTCAGTTGTGAGGCTGTGGAGAACGCAGCACACTACCACAAACATGGACGCCTTCTCGTGGGCATCCTGCAGAGAAACCGGCAAATAATCTCTGTGGTAAAATCTCTGCTTGAAGAGGCCAACGCTTTGCTCCACGGTGTTGCGAGACATTCCTGGGCTTTCGTTTCTCTCACCTTATGTGGCGGAATGACAGAGAGAATCATGAACCAATAGTATTGGAGGTATCCCTTGTCACCGTACAGCCATCTTGCTGGCTGTCCTGAAGATGGTGGCAAATGCCAATTGTTGTAGGATCAAAGAATCCTGGGTGCTGCCAGGAGAGTGGGCATTCACAGAGCTGGGTTTCTTGGTATGGCCACACAGATTTTGCATGTTCTCAGGGTGGTAACTTGAATAATTGTGGTATTGGGCCATGTCGATATGGAGGGGCTTGCAGAGCTGAGCGTGTGCAGTCACTGGCAATCTGCACTTTCGGGAACTCCACTATCTTGACAGGGTGCTGAGGAAGGTGCGCTTTCAACATACTGTTCCTGTCAGAGGGAGAAGAGGATGATGTCCTCTCTCCTCCTCTATAACAACTCGGTTACCTCCTGGATACTTCTGTAGGTGGTGAACCTCGTCACGTTAATGATGTTCCCGGGCCCGCCCCCGATGAAGTGATCAGAAGGGGTGCAAACCTGATTTGCATCAACTTGAACACATTAAAATATACTTAGTGCGGTTAAAGTTGGAAGTTCAGACCTCATCGAACCTTCCTACCCAGCGGACGAGATGTCACACGGGCGCGAATTACTACCAGTTTTCAAAAATGGGAACCAGGCACCATGACCTCCAAGAGGGAGGACAGAAGTGAGACCCCTCTCTCCAACTAGTACCAGGGAGTCCAACAAGGGGACAGAGCCCGCTGCCCAATACCGGGGCAAATGGGGGGGACTCAGTGAGGGGCTCAGGATTGGGGGGGGAGGGGCGTGGATGGGCATCAGTCAGAGGTCTCCGGGATGGGGGTCATGGCTAGTGTGTGTTGGCCTGAAGCCTGCTGCCCGTGTCGTTTAAACATTTTTTAGAAGTGGGGTGGGTCGAGACGGGGGTATGCCGCTGTGGGGAACGGGCCGGGTGTGGGGTGTGGGCGCGTGGCTGGCCGAGGAGGGGTCATGGCTTGTCGGCGGGGGAGGGGGGCGGGTAGCCCCCTGATCTGGCTGATAACCTGGAATGTAAGGGGACTGAATGGGCCGGTTAAGCGGGCCCGCGTACCTGAAGGGGCTCAAGGCGGATGTGGTTATGCTCCAGGAGACACACCTGAAGGTGGCAGACCAGGTAAGACTGAGGAAAGGGTGGGTAGGTCAGGTGTTTCACTCGGGGCTAGATGCCAAAAATCGAGGGGTGGCGATCTTGGTGGGAAAGAAGGTGTTATTCGAGGCGTCGAGCATTGTGGCAGATAATGGCGGTAGGTACATAATGGTAAGTTGCAGGGAGAGAGGGTGGTACTGGTCAATGTGTATGCTCCGAACTGGGACGATGCGGGTTTTATGCGGCGGATGTTGGGTTGGATCCCAGACTTGGAAGTGGGGGGCCTGATAATGGGGGGAGACTTTAACACGGTGTTGGATCCTGCACTGGATCGCTCCAGGTCTAAGACGGGTAGGAAGCTGGCGGCAGCTAGAGTGTTGAGGGGATTTATGGACCAAATGGAGATTTGCAAGGCCGGGGGCTAGGGAATTTTCATTCTTCTCACATGTCCATAAAGCTTATTCTCGAATCGACTTTTTCATTTTGAGTAGGGCACTGATAGCGAGAGTAGAGGATACCGAGTATTCGGCAATAGCCATATTGGACCACACCCCGCATTGGGTGGACTTGGAGATGGGGGAGGAGAGGGACCAGCGCCCGTGTGGCGCTTGGAGGTGGGGCTGTTGGCGGACAAGGAGGTGAGAGAGCGGGTCCGAGGAAGTATAGAGAGGTACTTGGAGACCAACGACAACGGGGAGGTCCGAGTGGGGATGGTATGGCAGGCACTGAGGCGGTGGTGAGGGGAGAGCTGATCTCCATCACGGCCCACAAGGAGCGGAGGGAGCGGGGGGAGAGGGAGAGGCTGGTGGGGGAGATGGTGAGGGTAGACAGGAGGTATGCGGAAGAACCTGAGGAAGGATTGGTGAGGAAGAGGCGCAGCCTCCAGGCCGAATTCGACCTGGTGACCACCAGGAAGGCGGAGGTGCAGTGGAGGAAGGCCCAGGGGGTGGTCTACGAGTATGGGGAAAAGGCAAGCCGGATGCTGGCGCATCAGCTTCGGAAGCGGGACGCAGCTAGGGAGATCGGGGCAGTTAAGGACAGGGGAGGGAGCGTGGTGCGGAGTGGGGTTGGCATCAATGGGGTCTTCAGGGACTTCTACGAGGAATTGTACCGATCCGAGCCCCCACAGGAGAAGGGAGGGATGGGCTGTTTCCTGGACCAATTGAGGTTTCCAAAGGTGCAAGAGGTTCTGGTGGCGGAACTGGGGGCCCCGATTGGGCTGGAGGAGCTGATCAAAGGGATAGGAAGCATGCAGGCGGGGAAGGCACCGGGGCCGGACAGTTTCCCGGTCGAGTTCTATAAGAAATATATGGACCTGTTGGGCCCGCTGTTAGTTAGGACCTTCAATGAGGCAAGGGAGGGGGGGGCTTTACCCCCGACGATGTCCCGGGCACTGATCTCCTTGATCCTGAAGCGGGACAGGTAAGGGCGTTTGCCAGACGGCAGGTGGTGGAATTCCCACGGCTACTGCCACACACAGTACAGGACAAAGTGCTCTCGGGGGGGGGGGGGGGGGGGGAGTGGGGAAGATCTCGGAAACTTACCAGGTGATGCAGGAGGAGGAGGAGGCCTTGGTGGTGGAGTTGAAAAGTAAGTGGGAGGAGGAGTTGGGAGAGGAGATCGAAGAGGGGACGTGGGCAGATGCCCTAGGGAGGGTGAACTCTTCCTCTTCATGCGCGAGGCTCAGCCTCATACAGTTTAAGGTGCTGCACAGGGCACACATGACCGGGACAAGGATGAGCAGGTTCTTTGGGGGTGAGGACAGGTGTGTTAGGTGCTCAGGGAGCCCAGCAAATCACACCCATATGTTCTGGGCATGCCCAGCGCTGGAGGAATTTTGGAAGGGCGTAGCGAGGACGGTGTCGAGGGTGGTAGGATCCAGGGTCAAACCGGGCTGGGGGCTCGCAATATTTGGGGTGGCAGAGGAGCCGGGAGTGCAGGAGGCGAAAGAGGCTGGAATTCTGGCCTTTGCGTCCCTGGTAGCCCGGCGGAGGATTCTCCTTCAGTGGAAAGATGCAAGGCCCCCAACCGTGGAATCCTGGATCAGCGATATGGCAGGGTTCATTAAATTGGAGAGGGTGGAATTCGCCTTGAGAGGGTCGGTACAAGGGTTCTTTAGGCGGTGGCAACCGTTCTTAGACTTTCTGGCAGAACGATAGACATTGGTCAATGGCAGCAGCAGCTCGGGGGGTGGGGGGGGGGTTTACTTTATTTTTGTTTATGTTATTTACACTGGAAGTGTCTGAGGGGTTGTATCCACCTGTTGTCTTAAGTCGGGGTGTTAATGTTAATTTATTATTTCGGTACAGGGGGGGAGGGGTTTGGGGGTTTGCTTTTTTAGATTGTGTTTTGTACTTAACCCTGTTGGGTTCTTTTTTCTTTCTCATTTTGTTATTGATATTTTATGAAAACCTTTAATAATTTTTTTTTTTAATAAAAACATTTTTAGAGCACTGTGTTAGTCTGCTGCCTGTGTTGTTTGTAAAGTTGAATGAGTGCTGAGTTAGTCAGTGTAATGATATGTGTACAGACATGTAACTAAAGGGTTAATCACAACGCTTAGCTGTGACACTACCACTAGAGGGCACCACTAAACCACACGAAAAACTGAGCTCCCAAAGACTCTTGGTCTTTTTTCCACGCAGGAGTAGTTAGATAGCAGTCATGTAGCAGAGATAGGTCACAACCTAGCAACCACATGTAGTTCAGATACAGTTTGTACAGTTAGTTCTCATTACTTTATTTCTGGAGTTAGTTCAGTAGAGTGTCGAACTCATTTATTAGTTTTATCATCATTATTTAATAAATTAGTTTACTTTACATCAATGACTCGTGTATTCTTCATGATCATCTGCAACCAGTAACAACAGATATTACTTTAACCAAGTAATACAACATGCTCCCAAGAGTAGCAATATAATATAACAGTCAGCTGTTAGTGGCATGGGGTGCCTGTGAGTTCAAGGCTCATGAGGTTGGGGGAACACTGGAATGTGACTGAAGGAGGCAGACTAAAGGGGCTGGGTGGATGAGTCCTCGAAAGAGAAGGCAACACCTTGCCCAGCCTGGAGTGGTGGGGTGTTTGGGGCCCTTGGGATGGTGGGAGGTAATCATTAAAATTTGATGGCTGCCCAGGAGTCTTAAGTGTGGAGGCCTGAGCAATGATCTTGGGACAATGCAACCTGAGTAAGATGATGCCTATTAGTCTTACCTATCCATGATGCAGAAAGTAATTGTGCCCTCTAACATTCCTGAGACTTGTCAAACTATTTGGCCGTCGTGAGTTAACTCTTATTAATGTCAGCTGCCCACATTCTCAAAGTCAAGGACAGGGGTGAAAACTCATGGTTCACTGATAAATGCTTGGGTGCACAGGATTGAGAGAGACAGTGTCTGCACAAGTGCCAGATCCCAGCGCCTGCCACAGAGGATCCATTAGCCCTCCAGGTGGACAGGAGTGTCCAGTTGACCCTGCCCATGAGGAATGGGCAACCAATGAAGCCTCCTGTCAGAACTTCCTGTGATGAAGAGGTTAAGAGACGGGAGAACCATATAGGAGGTCAGAGGCAACCCTGAAGGGTTGAGGGCATTGACCTGGGCTGGTCAAGCAATGGAGATAGAAGGACTACCAGGACTTGATGGTCTGAGTTATGAGGAGAGGCTGGATAGGTGGGATTTTTTTCCCTGGAGCTTAGGAGGCTTAGGGGTGATCTTATAGAGGTCTATAAAATAATGTAAGAAGTCTTACAACACCAGGTTAAAGTCCAACAGGTTTGTTTCCAGGAACATACCTCTTCATTCACCTGAGGAAGGAGCAGCACTCCGAAAGCTAGTGATATCGAAACAAACCTGTTGGACTTTAACCTGGTGTTGTAAGACTTCTTACTGTGCTCACCCCAGTCCAACGCCGGCATCTCCACATTATAAAATAATGAGGAGCATAGATAAGGTAGATAGTCGACATCTTGTCCAAAAGTAGAGGAATCTAGAACTAGAGGGCATAGGTTTAAGGTGAGAGGAGAGAGATACGAAAGAGATCAGAGGGGAAATTTCTTAACACAGAGGATGGTGAACCTCTGGAACGGGCTACCAGAGGCAATGGTAGAGGCGGGTACAATTTTGTCTTTTAAAAAGCAGTTAGACAGTTACATGGGCAGGGTGGGTATAGAGGGATATGGGCCAAATGCAGGTAAGTGGGACTAGCTTAGTGACAGAAACTGGGCGGCATGGACCAGCTGGGCCGAAGGCCTGTTTCCATGCTGTAAACATCTGTGACTCTATGACACCTGAGATGTGAGTGAATGTTAGCCACTGGATAAGGTGTAAGACTGGCTGCTCCCAGGGCCAGGAGGACAAAGAGTGAGGGGAGGTACTGGAGGTAAACAGCTGCAACACTAACCTGTCTCTCTCTCTCTCAACCCTTGCATCTTACTGATCCAGATCTGTACGGAGCCAGTGGAGCTGGCAATTCTGCTAATTATAGCACTGGAGAACAGACTCCAGCAGCAATGAGCGGCACCCAGGGAACACCCAGCACAGGAGACCCTGGGGGCCACAGGACAGGCTGAAGGGCCGGAGGCAGCAGCAGCCGAACAGGGGGGATGAAGGCGAAGAAGGAGACTGAGGGTATACAGGACCCGAGAGGCCTTCATGCAGCAGTTGGACAACATGTGCTGCAGGGGACTCCGCCTCGCCAGTGAGACAGTACGATCAGTACCTGTGTCCGGGAAGTCCTTGTGCCTGCTGATCGAAAAATACGGGAGGTTGATGATGATTCACAGTGAGGAAAGCTCTGTGATGCTCTTCAGCTATTGCTTATGTCTGACTCCTGTCTGTTGCCAGCACGCTGACTCCCTGGCTCACGTGCAAGTGAGTTTCAGCCTGAGATTACTTTGTTGCATAGCACTAGAGGGGGATTAGGGAAGAGGATCAAGGGATCAAGGGCTCACTGATGAATGCCTGAGTCCTTTCAGGAAGTATATTATTTTCTCTTTGAGTGGGCCTAACCGTTTGCCTGAGCTTGAAGGTCTGTGATTAAAGCTGTGTCCCGATAGGGTGAAGCGCTATCCCACTGGGAGGAGGGTTAATGGCAGG
Organism: Scyliorhinus torazame; assembly: GCF_047496885.1. Classification (NCBI taxonomy): domain Eukaryota; kingdom Metazoa; phylum Chordata; class Chondrichthyes; order Carcharhiniformes; family Scyliorhinidae; genus Scyliorhinus; species Scyliorhinus torazame. The sequence goes on from NC_092715.1 coordinate 196,220,992, forward strand.
GAGACCGTAAGGTTGTGAATAAGAGTGTTTAATGCAGTAACATATGCATTTGCGACATTTGATAAAGACCCCCAGCTATCTGTGCCTAACTTCACAAATGTACAATCTGGGTCCCTTTAATCATAGAATTTACAGTGTAGAAGGAGGCCATTCGGCCCATCGAGTCTGCACCGACGCTTAGAAAGTGCACTCCACTTAAGCCCATACCTCCGCCCTATCACCGTAACCCAGTAACCACACACTAAGGGCAATTTAGCATGGCCAATCCACCTAACCTGCACACCTTTGGACAATGGGAGAAAACCGGAGTACCCAGAGGAAACCCACGCAGACACAGGGAGAACGTGCAAACTCCACACAGACAGTGACCCAAGCCAGAATCGAACCTGGGACCCTGGAGCTGTGAAGCAACCATGCTAACCACTGTGCTACCGTGCCGCCCACTGTGCTTCCTTAGCCTTGCAAACCCTCCCACTACATCTCACTGTATTTCCAGGACACACATCAGAAGTGGAGGTGGCCTGCTGCCTTCCATGCCCTGTTGCCTGAGATGCCCTTGGCGGGCATCCTCAGGAGGGTCAGGACTTGTAGAGCCCCAGACTCTCGGGAGGCACTGGTGTTGCCATATCAGACCGGCCGACCTTCGCGACCAATGCCGGCCGAACTTTGTGACCCATGCTGGTCGACCCACCATTTTCACTTACTTTTAGTGTGACAGATGACCTGCTTGATCCTCACGATCTCACTTGCTTTGTTATTCAATGGTACATTTCTGATAATGTCATCTGTTGTTCTTCATGGGTTGCCCAGGAGTTCACACCAGCACTGCTGGCAGCTGCAAAATGGAGGAATCTCTCTCGCACCTAGAACACGTGATGTCAGCGCACGGGTGCATGACGTGCTCTCTACCGCCGCTCTTGGTCGTTTTCTGAAAAAATACTGGCCTGGACAGCGAGCTGATGTCAGGAGGAGGCTGTCCACCCTGCTGGCCTCCGGGCCTGCGCACTGCTTGATCCGGCACACATGCGCGGGGTGGCCGGCAATCTCCAAAGTACGTTGCGGCCGGCCTTTTTAAATGCTGGTCACGGCAGTCTGGCTTTCATCCCACGATCAGGAACGTCGTGACCGAGCACCGCGACCCCCCCCCCCCCCCCCCCCCCCACAAAACCTGCTTGTGACCCACCCACGGGTCGCGACCCTGAGTTTGAAAACCAACATTCCAAGGCACAGTCCTGTGCATTAAGGTCCTCCACACTGTTATTTTACTATAACTGAAATTAATTTATGTTGCAACAGCAGAATCTGGAAAATCACTTGTCAACAACATACAATCGCAGCACGTACTTTGAGGTAAGCAATCCTGCCAGTGTTTATAGTCAGTGCTGCTCTCTGCTGGCAGCATTGCAGATGGGTCCACAGAGCCCTCATACACTCACGGCCTAAACAGCTTGGGTTCATTTCTCTGGGGTTTCCACTGATATTCCTCAAGGTTACAGTGAACAATCTGGAGAATTCCTCTCCCCCTGGATGTTTGGGCAGTCATCCATATGTGACAGTGAGGAAATAGAAATCTCTCTTAGATCTAGTCACGTGTGAGTTACTTGTACTTATTCCAATCTGTGAAACACAACCTAATTAAAATTTTGTGGCTGTAACATACCAACATAGAAAATAGGAACTGGAGTAGACCAAACATCCTGGGCTGGGTTCTCCAGAAATGGGGCTATGTCCCCACACCAGCGTCAAAACGCTGGTGTTTCACTCTGGACTTTCCTCTAGAAATCGTGTTCAGCGCTGAGGCTCGGAGCATCCAGCCCCCTATTCTGCTCGCTGAGCTGGCAATAGCATCATGGGAATAAAAGGATGCAGAGATCATAGAACAGAATCATAGAATTTAGAGTGTCGAAGGAGGCCATTCGGCCCATCGGGTCTGCACCGGCCCTTGGAAAGAGCACCCTGCTTAAGCCCACACCTCCACCTTATCCCCGTAACCCAGTAACCCCACCGAACCTTTTTGGACACGAAGGGCAATTTAGCTTGGCCAATCCACCTAACCTGTGTGAGATGGCGGGCGGGATTCTCCGATTCCCGACACCGAATTCTCATTCAGCGACGGGGCGGAGAATCCCCGATGACGGCAAAATCGGGGGTGGCGCCGCTTTCATGATGCTCCGCTCCCTGAAAAGCGGTGCCGCACGCCGTATCCACGGCTCCATACGTTGCCTGAGGCCTGCCCCATGATGCTACGTTCTCTATGGCGTCGCATGTTGTCTCACCCGTCGGAAACTCAGCGTGGCGGCTGCGGACTCAGTCCAGCGCTGCCACAGTTGGGGGACGGCCGATCCACGGACAGGGGTGAACAGATTCGGGTATGGGGGTACTGTAGAGAGGCGGTTCAGGGTGCGCGAGCCGGCCGAAGGGGGGGGGACTATTTTGCAGGCTGGGTCCGCGAATGGCCACCGCCATGTTGCATGGTGCGGCCGCTGCAGGCCGCCGCTGTGCATATGGGCAGCCACGGACCCGGCAATTCTCCAGGTGTGCGTGGGTTTCCTCCGGGTGCTCCGGTTTCCTCCCACAGTCCAAAGATGTGCAGGTTAGGTGGGTTGGCCATGATAAATTGCCCTTAGTGTCCAAAATTGCCCTTAGTGTTGGGTGGGGTTACTGGGTTATGGGATAGGGTGGAGGTGTTAACCTTGGGTAGGGTGCTCTTTCCAAGAGCCAGTGCAGACTCGATGGGCCGAATGGCCTCCTTCTGCACTGTAAATTCTATGATAATCTATGATAATCTATGAATTAATCTAACCACTTCCTCTCAAAACCACCTCACCCATTATCGTCCCCATCCCCCCACCATTCACACATCCCAGGTCCATCGAAACCTGTCCACGCAGGTTCCAATGACCGCGGGCCCGCCAAGCACCTCGCTCCCGTTCACTAGCAAACGTTTGCGAGCGAGGTGGCCCTTGCCAGAGCCCTCTAAGCTTACAAAAAATAAACAAAAACAAAAAAGAGAAAGGAGAATAGAAAAAAGCCAATAGAAAAAAGATTAACACAAACAAAGTCCAAACTCATTTCAGTCCCAGTCTTTCAGCTTTCACGAATACCTCCCCCTCCTCTGTGGTCCCAAACCAGAAGTCCTTGGACCTGTGTGTGACCCTCAGCTTTGCAGGTAGACCAGCCCAAACCTCACAATGCTGTTATACAATACCGCTTTCGCCCGACCAAAGGCTGCCTGCCTTCTCGCAGTTCTGCCGTGAGATCCTGGTATATCTTTATGCCAACGCCTCCCCATCTCACCTCTCGATTCAGCTTTGCCAGTCTCAGCACCTTTTCCTTCTCCTGGTAACTATGAAGGCAGACTACCACAGCTCTTGGTGGTTCATTCGCCTTTGGCTTCAGCCGGAGTGACTGGTGAGCCCTATCCAACTCGTAGAGGGAGGGGTGCTCCTCCTCCCCATCAACGTGGCAAACATCTACACAAAGTACTCTGTCGGCTTCCGGCCCTCCAGCCTCTCAGGCAGTCCGACAATTCTTAGATTCTGCCTTTGTGACCTGTTCTCCAGGTCCTCCACTTTGGCTCTCACTCCTTTGTTACATTCCGCCACCTTCCGCAGCTCTTCTCGCATAGAGATGAACTGGTCGCTCTGCTGCGACAATGCCTCCTCCACTCCCTTCAACACCTCCCCTTGCTCCCACACCTCCATTGACGTCTTTGTCAAAGCCTCCTTCACCCTTGAGCGAAGTCACCATCTCCTTGCGATGCTTGCCAAAGTGCTTATAAAACAACCACTCAAACTCTCCCACCATCACTTCGACCAGCTTATCCACCTTAATGGGCACGGCCGCATCAACAAGCCTGCAACCGCCATCTTTCCTCCTACTGGACTCCCCACTGAACCTGCTGGCGGACTTTCGCTCGCCCCCTTTTTCCCCTGATTCTCTTTCTGGATTTGCGACATTCCTTGATTGCTTTACTTGATTCCCACAAGTAATCATACCAAATTCTCCCCAAAAACTGCAAAGGGCCAAAAATCAAAACCGCTAGCAGGAGCCAACAATATGTGGCCTCCACCTACATGTCCCCACTGGAAGTCCCACCACCCTGTCCTTCAGCGAAGACGATGGTACCAGGGGAAATGAAGGAAGCTCCTTGCCTAAAACAAAATCACGCACCCGAATACATTCTCCTCAGGAGCTGAAACTTCTCTAACTACTCACCTTGACCGGCGAACCTACTCTCCAGAAACATGTCCCGAAACCTCTCCATTCCCTCCCTCTCCCATGCCCTGAACAATGAATCTAAGCCAGATGGCACAAACCTATCATTCCTGTAAATTGGAATCAGCAATGACATGGAACCCAGTTTAAAATGTTGCCTAAATCAATTCCAAAGTGGCTATCACCACTGGGCTCAAAGAGAATCTAGTAACGGAAATCGGGAGTGGTGCAGAAACCAGGGTTTTCGGACTCCACCCTTTGCATAAAACCTCTTCCATTCACCCCCATATCGAGTCTGAATGCTTGAACCACCCTGCACCTTATCAATATTTGCCAGCCAGTAGTAAGGCAACAGATTAGGTAGCGCCAACCTAATCCTGCAAAAGAAAGCCTTGGGAAGAAATATGGGGAGACACTGGAACAAAAACAAAAACAAAAACCTCGGGAGAATATTCATCTTCACCATCTGTACACTTCCCGCCAAAGTCAAAGGGGGGACGTCCTAACTTTTCTAATCAGCCATCACTCCATCCACCAGACTAGGAAAGTAAAGTTTATGGAGCATGGCCCAGTCATGGGCCACGCGGATACCCAGAAGCTAGTCTTGGACGGATGAAATGGCAGCCTCCTCAGAACAGCTCCCCTCCCTGGGAGGTTCACCGGAAAATATTCACTCTTGCCCAGATTCAGCCTGTATCCCAAAAAGGAGCCAAACTTCTTGACCAACTCCATTATATCCCCCACATTGGAGAGTGGGTCCATGATATATAGTAATGAATCATCCACATGTAAGGACACTTTGTGCACCCTCCCTCCACACTCAAACCCCCTCCATGGCAGATTACCTCAAAGCAATGGCCAGCAGCTCAATCGCAACAAAAGCAGAGACAACGGCACGGTGGTACAATGGTTAGCACTGCTGCCTAACAGCGCCAGGGACCCAGGTTCAATTCCAGCCTTGGGTGATTTCTGTTTTGAGTTTGCACATTCTCCTCGTGTCAGCCTGGGTTTCCTCCGGGTGCTCCGGTTTCCTTCCACAGTCCAAATATGTGTAAGTGAGGTGGATTGGCCATGCTAAATTGCCCCTTAGTTTCCAAAAGGTTCGGTGGGGTTACTGGGTTACAGATTTAGGGTGGGGGTGCCGGCCTAGGTACGGTGCTCTTTCAGAGGGTCGGTGTAGATTCAATGGGCCGAATGGCCTCCTTCTGCACTATAGTGATTCTATGATTCTATGAATGGACACCCCTGCCTTGTACCCCTGTTCAGTTGAAAAAAAACCCGAGCTCAGGACATTAGTAAGCACAATCGCTGTGAAGCCTTGTACAAAAGCCTAATCCATGAAATAAATTTTGGCCCAAAGCCAAACAGCCCAAGGATTTCAAAAAGGTTCCCCCACTCAACCCTATTGAACTCCTTCTGCGCGTCCATCAAAATAATCACCTCTGGCTCGATTCCTAAGGAAGGCAGCAACGCAACATTTAACAACTTCTTAATATTGGCCGACAAGTGTTGGCCCTGAACAAATCCAGTCTGCTCCTCCGTGATCACCCCAGCTAGGCAGGGCTCCAATCACATTGCTAACAGTTTAGGCAACAACTTAGCATCAGCATTTAACAACAAAATAGGCTGATACGACCTACATTCCATGGGATCCTTGTCCTTCTTCAGGATCAAGGAGATTGATGCCTGTGCCCCACAGGACATGGAATCTTAAACATATCCAGCAAAAGTGGGACCAACTGACCAGCAAACTTTGTAAAGTTCACTTGGAAACCCATCCAGACCCGGTGCTTTACCCATCTGCAATGACCGAATACAACTCAAAATCGCCTCCAGCTCTTTCAACATCTCCAACTTCTGCCTTCTCTACCTGCTCCACCTCCAGGAAGGTCAACCCATCTAAAAATTGCTTCATTAATGAACCCTCCTCCAGGGGCTCTGACTCATACAACCCACGATAGAAGGCCTCAAACACCTCATTAACCGTCTCTGGGGCAGAAACCAACCCATCACCCGAGTCCCTGACCTGCACTATCTCCCCAAAGGCAGCCTGCTACCTCAGTTGGTGAGCCAACAGACGACTGGCCTTCTCCCCAATACTGATAATATATCCCCCTCGAGCATCGCAGTTGGCTCACTGCCTTACCCGTTGACAGCAACTCGATACCTGTTTGCAATTTTTTTCTGTCCAGCAATAACTCCGGTGTTGGGGCGCTCGTATACTGGCAGTCCACCTCAAGAATGGCACCCACCAGTCTCTGCCTCTCCACCTTCCCAGATTTATCCAAATGGCCTTATACGAGATTATCTCCCCCTTAATAACTGCCTTCAGGGATTCCTAGAACACAGAAGGCAGACCACCTCATCCCTGTTGAACTCCACACACTCCCCAATGGCAGAGGATACACACTCGCAAAATCCCTTGTCCACGAGCAAAGCTGTGTTCAATCTCTACTGGGGTTGTTCAGAACAGCCCGGCTCCAACATCAAGTCCACAAAATGCGGAACATGATCCGGGATAACGATCGCCGAGTACCCCGCTCGCCTCACCCTGGGTGAAGTGACTACCCACCATGAAGAAGTCAATCCAGGAGTAAACCCCATGGATGTGGGGGGGGGAGAAAGGAAACTCCTTATCCCTCGGAAACTTAAACCTCCACGGGTCTTCCCCCTCCCCCTTCCCCATCTGTTTCATGAACACCAATAAGTCCTTTGCCACCCCAGATGGACTCAAAGACTTGGGACTCGACCTATCCAACCTAGGATCCAAAACACAATTGAGATCCCCCCCCCCCCCCCTCCCATTATTAACTGATGTGAATCAAGGTCTGAAGTAGACGCCAGCACCTTATCAATGAATGCCGTGACATCCTACTTTGGTGCAGACACATTGACCAACACCAGCAGCGTGACCTCCAATGACCCACAGATGATTACGTACCTCCCACATGGGTCTGCCAATAAACTAACCACAGAAAAAGCCACCTTCTTATTAAACACCACATTGGTCCCTGACGCCTCACAATCAAAACCCGAGTGATATACCTGCCACATCCATCCCTTCCGCAACCTTTTTTGATCTTTGATTTTCAAATGGGTCTCCTGTAGGAAAACAACATCTGCCTTCAAACTTCTCAGGTGCACAAACACCCGAGACCTTTTTACTGGGCCGTTTAACCCCCCTTACATTCCAAGTCATCAACCGGACCGGGGCCCTCTCCACTCCACCCTGAAAACCAAACAAAAAACCAACAGAAGAACAAAAGCCCCCCTCCCTGTCCCCAAACTCAAACCACACAGAAACAAAAAGCCAAAAAGCACAAAAAACCACGCCCAAGGTAACCAGCTGCAGACATCTCCTCGTCTCTGCTCTCGCCAACTAGCCAGGGTGGCCCCTGCACAGGGTAGAAATCAAAGTCAACGAAACAGTATATCAACAATCAGCCCCCTTGCCCAAACCGAACTTTAGTACAGAACAGTAGAGGAAAATCAACACCTAACCTCCCATCCCCCCCAAAAATCCAACAGTGCAATATACAAACTCCAACTTTGCCCAGAAAGGCCACCCAACAGCAAGCCCAGGCACATCCCCAAGCGCCCGTTTCCCCTCCCCCCCCCCCTCCCCCCCCCCCCCCCCCCCCCCCCCCCCCCCACCCCGCTCCAACTTTCTGAACATGTTGAACACATAGTTTGAGGAGATTGAGCTCTCCCGGCCCTCCGGCAGCCCAACGACTCTTAAGCTTTGCCGTCTGAAGCAGTCCTCCAGATCGTCAACTTTGGCACTCCAATCTCCTCGGCCAGCAACGCCATCTCTGCCTCCAGGGACACAGTCTGATCACTCTGGTCAGAGAGCGCCACCTCCACCTTCTATATCATTGCCCCTTGTACCTCTATCCGCAGGTCCATCTTGTTCATGGCGAGTTGGGGCCAAACCCCCCGTCATTGCCTCTCCAGATCCTCAGCGACCACCTGCTGCTGCTTTTTAAAATCTTTGGTCAAGGAGCTAAATAACTGAGGGGCGAATGACACAGCAGAAGCCGCTGCCATTTACCCACCTTCTGAGACTCGAGGAAATTCTGTGCCTGACGACAATCGCTTGCCGGGCCTCTGCCTTGTGTTACATTTACCAGGCATTATTTGTACGAGGCGATATTTTTCCATCGCATGACACCAATTTTCTCCAAAACATCACCCTGAAACCGGGCAAAAAGGGTCAAACACAAAGTCCCCTGGCAGGAGCCACCGCATGTGCGACTGCTCACCACATAGCCGCTACCAGAAATCCAGCAGTTGATTTCTTCATTCCTGCTGGAATTCCCCAGTCATTGCTATTTGCTTTTCCTGCTGGCAGCTCATCCCAGCCAACGGATTTTGCGGCGGCGTAGGGTGGTTACAATGGGAAATCCCATTGACAAGCGGCAGGAAGATAGAATCACGATGAGGCAGATATCAATGTATTAATCTTAATGAAAAAGCCATGATGTGGTGATGCCGGTGTTGGACTGGGGTGAGCACAGTAAGAAGTCTTGCAACACCAGGTTAAAGTCCAACAGGTTTGTTTCAAATCACGAGCTTTCGGAGCGCTGCCCCTTCCTCAGGTGAATGATAACAACACCTGAGGAAGGAGCAGTGCTCCGAAAGCTAGTGATTTGAAACAAACCTGTTGGACTTTAACCTGGTGTTGTAAGACTTCTTATTAATGAAAAAGGATTTGGGCAGGAAAATGGGAGGTATTGAAAGAAAAAGAAAACTCTCGGGAGGGTGTTCATTTTTATTGTTTGAATTCTACCCGTCAAAGATAAAGGAAGTTTGTTTTGACATTGTTTATCAGGCTTGAAGAGCCTCCCACAATGTGGAAAGGTGATTGAGTCAGATTATTTCTTTTGATGTAGTCCTCATTAGAGGAGGACAGGCGCTCGCAAAATAGTTGATCGGCCAGCAAAGTAGTATCCAACCTCCCAGGTGGGTGTTGGGTGGGTCCGGATTCCACCAATTGATCAACAAAAGTGTGGGCATGGTCAGAAACTATAACTGCTGTGTTCTCAGCCGCCACTACCGATGGGAAGAGAGCACTATCTAGAATGAAAAAGTCAAAACGGGAGAACGCATGGTGAAGGTGAGAAAACAAGGACACATCTGACATGTGAATGTCCCTTTAAGAAAAGTGTGCCTTATCAAATGGCTTCGGTGATGTCATTGTGTGGGTGGAGCTAGGCTATGGCTCAGGTTTTTACTTTCGTTTTTGAGCTGGTAGCTGTTTGTGGCTCTGTGTTTTACTTTTTGGTTTAGCCAGTTGGAAGCTGGATTCAGACATAGAAGGTTTATTTTGGTCTCTCTCTCTCTGTATGTTAAAAGGTGCTCAGATCACTTGATAATTTAAAAGTGATACCTGTTTTCTGTAAAGAATTCAAACCTACTGTTTTGTTAAAAGGGTTTTTCTGGTCTTGGATTGTTTTCAAATTGAGACAATTGAAAGGGAAGTTATTGAGGGTTATATGTATAGAGAGAACTGTAGCTGTGTGGGGGATGTATGTTTGCAGTTGATAAAAATGCTTATTGTGTGTGTTTATAAAATATTAACTGAATTTGTAGAAAAAAATATGTTTTGTTTAAAAGTGTTTTAGGCTTCTGTTGAATAACACCTGAAAGGTAGGCCCTTATGCTCCTCATAACCAAAATCTATAAACAGTTGTGGGTCAGGTGAACTCCATGGTGTTCTCTAAACCCTGGCCCAGAACACATCCTTGTCGTTCGGGTGCAAAAACCGCCAGGGGTCTACCCCTCCCCCACCCAACTCATCTATGCTATGAAAGATGGCCAGCCCCTGGCCACCCCAGACCGGACCAAAGATTTGGGTTTAGAGTGATCCAATTTAGGGTCCAGAACACAGGTTGTGAGGGAAGCCAACAAAGAGTTAATGAAATTCATATCATCCCAGTTAGGAGCATAGACGTTGATCAGAACGACTAGGGTATTTGACAAGAGAGCAGCAAATAATTATAGATCGACCACTGGAGTCAGCCACAATCTGGGATGAGGCAAATTGGACCTACTATTGAAACTATAGTGAAAAACTTGCCCAACCCATCCTTTGCATAGCCTGGTTTGATCTTTAATACGTAAATGGGTTTCCAGCAACAACAAAAAAAGATCAGAGTTTGGGCTCTTAAGATGAGTGAATGCTCTCGACCGTTTTACAGGGCCATTCAAATCCCTAACATTCCAGGTAATCAGTCTGATTGGAGATATCCCACCACCCCTCAAACCGGAGTCAACCATTCCCAAGGAGAGATATTAAACAAGGGTCACAGCTAAGACAAAGCACGAAGATCCACCCAAGGTGGCCACTGAGCCAAGTCAGATGACTCGACAAAGAGAGACCAGCAAACACCTTCAGCAAATTCAAACTTACGTTAAAACCCATCTCACACCTCCCTCCCCCAACCAAGGGCACCATCGCCAATGGAAGGATGGCAAACAACTTAACCTAAAACCTACAAATAACAAAACTAAACACAAACTCTAAGCTCATTTTAAAAACTATTGTTATGAGCTGTAAAATACCCTTTTAATACCACTCCCATTAACTAACATACCTTGTTAGCAGGGAGACCCCTAACTGGGGAGTAAAAGCTTACTTTTTAAAAAAAATTTGAGTTCATTTTTTCCAATTAAGGGGCAATTTAGCATGGCCAATCCACCTACCCTGCACATCTTTTTGGTTTGTGGGGGCAAAACCCACGCAACCACAGGGAGAATGTGCAAACTCCACACGGACAGTGACCCAGAGCCGGGATCGAACCTGGTACCTCAGCACCGGGAGGCAGCAGTGCTAAACGCTGTGCCACCGTGCTGTCCAAGTATAAGCTTACTTAACTTGCAACACCAAGAATTGCACCAAATGATAATAACAAAAGGAGAAAAGAAAACATAGGTTATTGCAAGGAACGAACAGTAGGAATCTCTCACATAACGAAGGACATTAAGAGTACACCCAAACAACAGACATGAAAAGAAATTAAATGCAAAGTATCCATACACGGAGCCATATAACCGATTAAATAAAGCACACATTGTGGGAGCAATTGAATGGCCACGTTGTGCCTGTAAAACAGCGTGTCATGGCACAACATGGCCGATATAAGCTGGGAGACCACACTCCCGGGATCTACCGGGCTCGCAATGCCTTGCGAGATCTAATGCAATACTGTGAGACGCTGCAATGTAAACCCCGCACATTTTGGACGGGATCACTTTTTGGACATTCTGCATATTAGAGCGAGACAGCTAGTCTCACTTCAATATGCAGTTTCCTGAAGCACCTGAGGCGTTGGGATCTATCCCCTTTGCCTTGGGGATGTTGGATGAGGGCTGTTCAGCACTGGCCTCCACAAAGGGGGGGGGGGCCAGATGGAATGGCACTTGTGGGGGTCTACCAGGTGATTGGAGGCTTCCGGGTGGCCAGCCTCTAGCCAGGCTGGCATTGCTGGTGCCACCCTGGCACTTCCCACCTGGGTATCCAGGCATGCCACCCAGGTGCCAGCCTGGCATTGCAAAGGGTGTCCAGGTGGCACTGTCAGGCTGGCAGGGGCACAGCCAGGGTGTCAGCTGGCAGTGCCAAGGTGCCAGGTTGGCATTTTTTGACCTGGCCCAGGGTGCCCTGCCCATGTGAGGTGAGGTACAGGGGGCGGTGAGAGCCCTCTTATAGGTGAGTTGGGTCTTTGGAGGGGTTCCAGGGGTTGTGTCGGGGGGTCGAGAGATTGTGGCGGCATTTAAAAATGGCATCCCGATCTCTTCTTGCACTGAGGAGCTCTGCTTGTTGGAGTTCCTCAGTTCAGGAAATGACGTTAAGTGTGGCCTCATGAGGGTGTTCCCCACCAGTACCCAAAAGAGCAATAGAGTGCCGTTAGATAGCGGGGTCATTCCCGGTGCGGACATTGATTTTTTTTTGGTTAGATCTCGGCCCGTCTTCTGAACCTATTCTCCAGGTAATTCAGTTTAGTGTTAATGTTCTGTTATATTTGATCACAGAAGCAAGGTCGGACTCCAAGGAGGTGATCCTATCACTATGGTCAGACAATCCAGTCTCCATGCCTTTGACTGTGGCTGCATGAGTTTTGATGGTCTTGCTGGTGGTCTCGAGAACTGTACGGGTGGGGGCCAAGGCCTCCTCAATTAATCTTTTAAAATCCGCTGACAAGCTTTGCCGATATTTTTCGAACTCAATCGGCAAGACTTTGGTGAGTGCTTCGGCTGTTAGTGGCGTGGTTGGAGAAGAAGTTGCCTCCGCAATCTTGCCTCGAGTTGATTCCTGAGAGGTTTCAGAGTCTGTCGACTGTATTTGGGCCAATTCATTTCTGGCTTTCCCCCCCTTGGGCATCGCAGAGATGAGAGAAATGTACCCAACCAAATTCCAGGATTTTTCCCAAAAACCCTTGGTGCCGGAAAAGTTTGGTTTTGCAGCGGGAGGCACCTTGTGCGCGTCTTCTCCTCACATCACACCACCGCAATTCTCCCATTAATTTCAAACCTAACAAAAGTAAAGAGTGAGACTAGGAAACGTGTTTCCAACAAGAATTTGATCTATTATTCAATGGGAATCAGCGGGGCGACAATCAGGCATGGTGCAAAATTAGCTGCCGATTTGCTACCACAAAGATCAATTTCACCCTGATTCTTTTTTTTTTAATTCTTAAAATTACACTTTATTTTTTAAAAACTCAAACTGATTTAATTAACTATATCTGTGAGCAGAACATCTATATATTAGTGGGAGGTTTTTCTTTCTGTTTTGACACTGATGGGAAGTATTTTTAACATTTGTTCTTTGTATTTAGTATTTGCGAGGATGGGTTAAAATATGTTCTCTTGGATGTTTACGATTGGTGCATTATTGACAAAAGGATGTGACTTTGTTTCTGACTGCTCTGTCTAAAAGAAATACATCAAAGAATACAGCACAGGACTTGGCCCTTTGGCCCTCCAAGCCTGTAGAGGTCATGATACCAACCTTGGCCAAAACCCTCAGCACTTCCTCGTGCCGTATCCCGCTGTTCCCATTCTATCCATGTGCTTGTCAAGATGCCTTCTGAACGCCTTTAATGTATATGCTTCCACAACACGTTCCAGGCACTCACCACCCTCTGCGTAAAAAAACCTGCCTCGCACATCTCCTCTAACCCTTACCCCACGGACCTTAAAACCTATGTCACCTGGTAACTGGCCCCTCCACCCTGAGAAAGAGTGCCTGCCCATCCACTCTATCTATGCTCCTCACAATCTTGTAGACCTTTCACCCTGATACTTAAACATTCTCATTCACAATGGAATTTTTATGTAGCAATGTAAGAACACGTGAACTGTTGTGAATGCTTTACTATATGACTAGTAATGATGAGTTAAAACATTCAAGAGCATACAGATCTTGGCCTGGCAATGCTGATAAGATTACCAGTGGCACCATGAGAGTAAATCCCTGCCCTTATCTAATAGCAGGGGTCTTACAGTCCCAATTTCTCCAATGTATAGACGTAATTGAAATTTCTCATCGCAAGAACCATTTTCGTGAATCTCTTCTTAATAATAATAATCTTTATTGTCACAAGTAGGCTTACATTAACACTGCAATGAAGTTACTGTGAAAAGCTCCTAGTCGTCACATTCTGCACCTGTTCGGGTACACAGAGGGAGAATTCAGAATGACCAAATTACCTAACAGCACATTACCTTGTGGGAGGAAACCGGAGCACCCGGGCGAAACCCACGCAGACACAGGGAGAACGTGCAGACTCCACACAGGTAGTGACCCAAGCCGGGAATCGAACCTGGGACCCTGGAGCTGTGAAGCAACAGTGCTAACCATTGCTACTGTGCAAATCTTCCTCATAATTATAGGTTTAAGTTTCAATGGCATCAGCAAGTTTGCTTTCCTGCCACAAAATAATTTCCTGTTTTGTTTTTCTCTTGAAGTGACAGGAGAGAAAAGTAATGATTCTTTAATTCCTGGAGCTATTTATTATCCATTAAGATTCTGAACAGATTTAATTGTACCGGCACCAGCTAATTCTAGGGAAATATTTGAACTAATTTTGAAGTATGATCCAGTGGTTAAAGTATACTGCTTGCTGTTGATTATACCATATGTTTTAAACTGTAAATTTTAAATGATGCACTAGTAATGCTTATCGTTACAGTAAAAGCACATCCAATATCATGATAGGTAAAATAGTTAGATCTTTTTTCTTGAGTTGTCAGTTTGTATGATGCAGTAATCTCAGGAATGGTCTGGTGTTTAAGAGTATTTCCCAAGCTCTTTTCAAAAAGTTATCAGTGATTAGTGAATATTTTCTTAAAACCTGCTCATCAGTTTAACAGAGGCCAGCGCCAGAGAATGGAATGTATGTTTTCCACAGTGATGACGCATTGTGAGCATCGGGCAAGTGCAAGTGAACATGTATAAACAGACACTCGCAAAATGTCGACACAATTGAGAGATGCCAATGACTTACATATTAAAATCTAAATCCTGAAACCACAAACACTCAAATTACAAACGACATTCAGCTTACAACTTCAAACACAGGACCCCTTCTGTTGCTAAACTGTACCTTGAACTTCTACTGAGCCAAGGTCACTGGTGTTTCCCATTGCAATTTGCCTCCTTGCCCACCAAATTCTTGCGGCCTCATGCAAGGTGGCAGCAGTTTATGTGAAAGCAATGGCTTTTGTCGAATGGAGGCCTTTTTATCCAGCACGCATAGCAGTAGAGAAACCACTCCATCTCTGGAACTAAAGGCTTGCCTGATTTCTCTGATTGCATGATTTCTCTGTTACTGCAGATGCTGGGTTAAAAGTTCCCCATTCTTCTGAACTTTTTGGCGGCTCACCACCACCTCAAGGGCAATTAGGGATGGACAACAAGTGCAGGCTTTGACAGCGATTACCATCTCCCATGAAAGAATCAAAAAAAATAATGAGAATTTGAAAATAAGGACACCCGCAAAAACAGGACAAAGAACAAGAACAAAGAAATGTACAGCACAGGAACAGGCCCTTTGGCCCTCCACGCCCGTGCCGACCATGCTGCCCGACTAAACTACAATCTTCTACACTTCCTGGGTCCGTATCCCTCTATTCCCATCCTATTCATGTATTTGTCAAGATGCCCCTTAAATGTCACTATCGTCCCTGCTTCCACCACCTCCTCCGGTAGCGAGTTCCAGGCACCCACTACCCTCTGCGTAAAAAACTTGCCTCGTACATCTACTCTAAACCTTGCCCCTCTCACCTTAAACCTATGCCCCCTAGTAATTGACCCCTCTACCCTGGGGAAAAGCCTCTGACTATCCACTCTGTCTATGCCCCTCATAATTTTGTAGACCTCGATCAGGTCTCCCCTCAACCTCCTTCGTTCCAGTGAGGACAAACCGAGTTTATTCAACCGCTCCTCATAGCTAATGCCCTCCATACCAGGCAACATTCTGGTAAATCTCTTCTGCACCCTCTCTAAAGCCTCCACATCCTTCTGGTAGTGTGGCGACCAGAATTGAACACTATACTCCAAGTGTGGCCTAACTAAGGTTCTATACAGCTGCAACATGACTTGCCAATTCTTATACTCAATGCCCCGGCCAATGAAGGCAAGCATGCCGTATGCCTTCTTGACTACCTTCTCCACCTGTGTTGCCCCTTTCAATGACCTGTGGACCTATACTCCTAGATCTCTTTGACTTTCAATACTCTTGAGGGTTCTACCATTCACTGTATATTCCCTACGTGCATTAGACCGTCCAAAATGCATTACCTCACATTTGTCCGGATTAAACTCCATCTGCCATCTCTCCGCCCAAGTCTCCAAACAATCTAAATCCTGCTGTATCCTCTGACAGTCCTCATCGCTATCCGCAATTCCACCAACCTTTGTGTTGTCTGCAAACTTACTAATCAGACCAGTTACATCTTCCTCCAAATCATTTATATATACTACAAAGAGCAAAGGTCCCAGCACTGATCCCTGTGGAACACCACTGGTCACAGCCCTCCAATTAGAAAAGCATCCTTCCATTTCTACTCTCTGCCTTCTATGACCTAGCCAGTTCTGTATCCACCTTGCCAGCTCACCCCTGATCCCGTGTGACTTCACCTTTTGTACTAGTCTACCATGAGGGACCTTGTCAAAGGCCTTACTGGAGTCCATATAGGCAACATCCACTGCCCTACCTGCATCAATCATCTTAGTGACCTCCTCGAAAAACTCTTTCAAGTTAGTGAGACACGACCTCCCCTTCACAAAACCATGCTGCCTCTCACTAATACGTCCATTTGCTTCCAAATGGGAGTAGATCCTGTCTCGAAGAATTCTCTCCAGTAATTTCCCTACCACTGAAGTAAGGCTCACCGGCCTGTAGTTCACTGGATTATCCTTGCTACCCTTCTTAAACAGAGGAACAACATTAGCTATTCTCCAGTCCTCCGGGACATCCGCTGAAGACAGTGAGAATCCAAAGATTTCTGTCAAGGCTTCAGCAATTTCCTCTCCAGCCTCCTTCAGTATTCTGGGGTAGATCCCATCAGGCCCTGGGGCCTTATCTACCTTAATATTTTTTAAGACACCCAACACCTCGTCTTTTTGGATCTCAATGTGACCCAGGCTATCTACACACCCTTCTCCAGACTCAACATAAACCAATTTCTTCTCTTTGGTGAATACTGATGCAAAGTATTCATTTAGTACCTCGCCCATTTCCTCTGGCTCCACACATAGATTCCCTTGCCTATCCTTCAGTGGGCCAACCCTTTCCCTGGCTACCCTCTTGCTTTTTATGTACGTGTAAAAAGCCTTGGGATTTTCCTTAACCCTATTTGCCAATGACTTTTCGTGACCCCTTCTAGCCCTCCTGACTCATTGCTTAAGTTCCTTCCTACTTTCCTTATATTCCACGCAGGCTTCGTCTGTTCCCAGCCTTTTAGCCCTGATAAATGCCTCCTTTTTCTTTTTGACGAGGCCTACAATATCTCTCGTTATCCAAGGTTCCCGAAAATTGCCGTATTTATCCTTCTTCCTCACAGGAACATGCCGGTCCTGAATTCCTTTCAACTGACACTTGAAATCCTCCCACATGTCAGATGTTGATTTGCCCTCAAACATCCGCCCCCAATCTATGTTCTTCAGTTCCCGCCTAATATTGTTATAATTAGCCTTCTCCCAATTTAGCACATTCATCCTAGGACCACTCTTATCCTTGTCCACCAGTACTTTAAAACTTACTGAATTGTGGTCACTGTTACCGAAATGCTCCCCTACTGAAACATCTACCACCTGGCCGGGCTCATTCCCCAATACCAGGTCCAGTACCGCCCCTTCCCTAGTTGGACTGTCTACATATTGTTTTAAGAAGCCCTCCTGGATGCTCCTTACAAACTCCGCCCCGTCTAAGCCCCTGGCACTAAGTGAGTCCCAGTCAACATTGGGGAAGTTGAAGTCTCCCATCACCACAACCCAGGACAGCTGCTGCCAGTCCATAAGGTGTCCATAACTGTCAGGTTTTGCTTTAGAGCACACTTTCAGTGACAAGCAGAGAAAGTCCCCTCTACTCTAATACAACAATGTGCCTCAACAACACCCTCTCAGTACCATTTTCCACATTAGCTATCCTTATGGTCAATGCCGTAACCTTTGTGCCAGTTCGTGCCAAAATGGAAACAGTTTTGTGCCCAGTAGGGAAAACAAATGTATTATGAGGGCAGCACGGTAGCACAAGTGGATAGCACTGTGGCTTCACAGCGCCAGGGTCCCAGTTTCGATTCCCCACTGGGTCACTGTCTGTGCAGAGTCTGCACGTTCTCCCCGTGTCTGCGTGGGTTTCCTCCGGGTGCTCCGGTTTCCTCCCACGGTCCAAAGACGTGCAGGTTAGGTGGATTGGCCATGATAAATTGCCCTGAGTGACCAAAAAGGTTAGGAGGGGTTATTGGGTTACGGAGATAGGGTGGGAGTGAGGGATTAAGTGGGTCGGTGCAGACCCGATGGGTCGAATGGCCTCCTTCTACACTGTATGGTCTATGTTCTATGTTCTAATTATGATGGAATAAATAAGAGTGCGCCAAATAATTGGGGGATATGTTAGGGGATCTTGTCAGAGTGGACTAACCTATGGCCAGGGGGAGGGGGAAAAGGGGAAATGGGGGGGGAAGAAGGGGAAGGGGAAAAGCGGGGGGGTCGGGTTTATGCAATGCTGCAGTGGGTGAGAGATGACATGGTCAAGGGCGAAGAAAGGGGCCATCTGGGATGGGCTAGGCACAAGGTGGAATTAAAGGGGCAGGAGTTAAGTGGGGAAGATGATGGACGGTAGAGGGGATTGGACGTGCAAGCGTCCGGTAAGGTTATTAACGTGGAATGTCCGGGGACTGAATGGGCCGGTTAAAAGGTTGCGGGTGTTCGCGCACCTCAGGAGCTTGAAAGCGGGGGTTGTCTTTTTGCAGGAGACACACCACCGTGTGAAGGACCAGGTTAGGTTAAGGAAGGGGTGGGTCGGGCAGAATTTTCACTCGGGGTTTGATTTGAAATCGACGGGTGTGGCTATTTTAATGAGCAAAAAAATGGGATTTGTGAGTGCGAAGGCGGTGAGGGATCCAGGTGGGAGATATGTGATTGTGAGTGGGGTATTGGAAGGGGCATAGTGTTGGTAAATGTGTACGCCCCAAATTGGGATGATGTGGGTTTTATGAGGGGGTTGCTGACAGCAATCCCGGATTTGGCCACGTACCAGTTGATCATGGGAGGAGATTTTAACTGTGTCCTGGAGCTGAGGGTGGATAGATCGAGCCCCAGGTCGATGGGTAGGGTACAAATGGCAAGGGAGCTGGGGGGGTTTATGGAGAGGATGGGTATGGTGGGTCCCTGGCACTCTCAGAACCCAGGGGGAAGGGAGTATTCCTTCTTTTCACACGTCCATAAGGTGTATTCGAGGATTGATTACTTTGTAGTGAGATGGGAGATTTTGGTTGGGGTGGAGGGGGCAGAGTATGCGGGGATAGTTATCTCGGACCATGCACCCCACTGGCTGGATATTCGGTTCATTACGGGACGAGAGCAGAGGCCGGGGTGGAGGTTTGACTTGGGGTTGTTGGCAGATGAAGGTTTTTGTGATGAGGTGCGGTTGGTGATTCCGGATTATGTGGAGTTCAATCAGAATGGGGAGGTGTCGGCGGGCAGCTTTTGGGAAGCACTGAAGGCAGTGGTCCGGGGAGAAATTATCTCATTTACGGTTTGTGCGAATAAGGAAAGGAGGGTGGAACATGACCGTCTCGTGAGTGAGATAGTGGAGGTGGACAGGAAATATTCAAATATGCCCACCATGGAGGGATTGGCGAGGAGGAAAAAGTTGCAGGGGCAATTTGACAGGCTGAGAACGGGGAGGGTGGTAGGGCAACTGCGTAGGGCAAGAGGGGTGCAATACGAGTATGGGGAGAAGGCGAGCCGCATGCTGGCGCACCAGCTGCGGAGGCAGGCTGCATCCAGGGAAATATTGAAGATCTGGGCTGGGGATGTGGTATCCGAGCCAGGGAAGATAAATGAGGCATTTAGAGAATATTACCAGGGGTTTTATGAGGCAGACCAAGGAGGAGAGGAGGGGGACATGGGGTGGTTTCTGGACGAGCTGGAATTTCCCCAGGTGGAGGAAGCAAAGAGGCAGGCGTTGGAGGAGCCCCTGGGACTGAGTGAGGTGCTAGATTGTATCAGGGGTATGAAGTCGGGGAAGGCCCCTGGGCCGGATGGGTACCCGGCAGAATTTTATAAGGAATTTGCGGTGGTCCTGGCACCACATCTGTTGGGGGCGTTTAATGAAGCACTGGAGAAGGGGGAGTTGCCGGAGACGATGAAGCACGTGGTAATCACACTAATCCCCCAAAACGGGAAGGATCCGGTGGAATGTGGGTCGTATAGACCCATATCACTATTGAACACGGATGTGAAAGTATTGCCTAAATTGTTGGCGGGGAGGATGGAGGATTGTGTCCTGGGGGTGGTTGCAGAAGGTCAAACAGGCTTCGTGAAGGGCAGGCAGCTCGCGAGTAATATAAGACGGCTGTTGAATGTGGTGATGAATCTGTCGAGAGCTCTGGTACCGGAGCTGGTGGTGTCCATGGACGCGGAGAGAGCATTTGATCGGGTGGTGTGGCAGTACTTGTTCGAAGTTTTGGGACGGATTGGGTTTGGGCCGAGATTTGTGGCATGGGTGCGTTTGCTGTATGTGGCGCCAAGAGCGAGGGTGAGAATGAATGATATGAGCTCACAAAGCTTTGACTTACACAGGGGTACGAGGCAGGGGTGCCCGCTGACGCTGCTCCTGTTTATGCTGGGCATAGAGCCATTGGCGATGGCTCTCAAGGGGTCGGTAGAGTGGCAGGGGATAATGAGGGGACAGAGGGAGCATCGGGTGTCACTCTGTGCCGATGACCTCTTGCTGTATGTTTCGGATCCGTTGGAGAGTATGGGAAGGATTATGGGCCTGTTGGGGAGGTTTGGAGGGTTCTCGGGATACAAGCTGAATGTAGGGAAAAGCGAGCTAATTTAGTGGGGGGTGCCATTTACGGTAGCGAGGGATAGGTTTAGGTACTTGGGAATTCAGGTATTGAGGGAATGGACAGGGCTCCATAAGTGGAACTTAACGAAGCTGGTGGAGGAGGCCAGGGAGGATCTTTAGAGGTGGGATACACTGCACTTATCATTGATGGGGAGGGTCCAAGTGGTAAAAATGAATATTCTGCCGAGGTTCTTGTTTCTCTTTCAGGCTCTGAGCCGGGGGGGATGGATAGTGTATACAGGAGGTGGAGGGAAGTGGGGCTGGTCAAGGTGAGGGATTTGTGTTTGGAGGAAGGGTTCGCCAGTCTGGAGGAGCTAAGGGAGAGGGTAGAGCTGCCGAGAGGTAGCGAGTTCAGGTATCTACAGTTAGGGACTTCGCACAAAAGATCTGGAATGGGTTCCCTAGATTGCCGGGATACACCCCGCTGGAGCAACTGCTGCTTCCGGATGTGAAAGAGGAGGGAAGAATTGGGGATATATATAAGTGGCTGGGGGAGCAGGGAGGCGAGCGGATGGTGAAGATCAAGGAGAAATGGGAAGCGGAGTTGGGAATAGAGATCAATTGGGGAGTATGCACTGCGAAGGGTAAACGAGATCTCCTCTTGTGCAAGGATGAGCTTGATACAGTTTAAGGTGGTACACAGGGTGCATATGACTCGGGCGAGAATGAGTGAGTTCTTTCAGGGGGTAGCAGATGAGTGTGAGAAGTGTGGGCGGGGGCCAGCGAATCATGCGCACATGTTTTGGGGTTGTGAAAAATTGGGAAGATTCTGGGCGGGAGTGTTCGCAGTCTTAGCCAGGATAGTGGAGGAGGGAATGGACCCGGACCCTTTGGTGGCGATATTTGGGGTTTCAGAGAAGCCGGAGTTCATGGAGAGGACGAAGGCCGATGTTTTGGCCTTCGCCTCTCTGATTGCATGGCGACAAATTTTGCTGGAGTGGCAGTCGACATCGCCACCAGGGGTAGCAGCATGGTTGGGTGACCTGTATGACTTCCTGCGGTTAGAGAAGATAAAGTATGAGTTAAGGGGCTCAGCAGGGGAGTTTGAAAAAAGGTGGGGGATGTTTGTGACCGTGTTTGAGGAGCTGTTCATCGCGGGGGGTGGGGAGTGTGGGGGGGGGGGGGGGGGGGGGGGAAGGGGGGGGTGATGGGGAGGGGGGGGGTTGAAAAAGGAAAAAATCTGTACAAACTGTATAGTTGATTGTTGGGAAGAATGTTTCACGGGGTGTTTATTTGCTGCAACCTACTTTGATACAAGTTTGAATAAAATTTGTTTAAAAAAAAAGAGTGGACTAACCTAAAGATGAAGCTAAAATAGCTTGCTCATTGGATCATTGTAAATACTTCTAGATACCAAGTTATAGTAGGGCAACATACAGATTAAACACTTGAATTTGTGCAGTCGTGAGACATTGATCTGACTCCGTCCCGAGTCAGAAGGTGATGGACTGAACTCCAACTCTAAGGCTTGAGAAAGTAACCGTAGATAACACTGCAGTGCAATACTGAGGGAGTGTTGCACTGTTGGACAAGCCGTATAGATTTAATGCTGCCTATTGTGGTGGAAAACATGGCAGCCGGGCCTATTTAATCATGGGAGAGGCTCTACATCACTCTTTCAGGCAGCAGGAGGACCTCCCTGTCGTGTTGGGTGTTCTGGTTCACAAACAAGCCAACAATAGTAAATTAACGCTATTTTATTAACTGTTCAACTATGCTAACATACTGTAAACGTGGGGAAAAGCAATACCAGCTTAACTGTGGACCCTTTCCTATCACTAGCTATGGTGAGGCACTCAGCACATGGTGAATGTCTGTGATGCAGGCTGTGAGCTCTGTGCTCTGAGCTGGCTGTTGCTAGAATGAGCGGGAACTCTCCTGTTCCCTGTCTTTATCGTGCTTGTGCTCTCACTGGTGATTGGCTGCGGTGTTATGTATGCTGGTTGGTCCTACTGCATGTCCATCAGTGTGTGTATGTGATTGCACCATAATGTACTGATGCATATAATGACATCCCCCTTTTTTACAAAGAACATGGGCGTGATTCTCCGCTCCCTCGACTAAGTGCCCACGCCGTCGTGAACGCCGTCGAGGATCACGACGGCGCGAAACGGCCCCGATCTCGACCGATTCAGGGCCCGGAAATGGGCTAGGATCGGGGCCGCAAGAAACCCGGGGGGGCGTGTCACGAAAGCAGCGTCGTCAGCGCGCGCCGGGCATTCGCCACGTCATCCGGCGCGTAACTGGCGTCACCCGCACATGCGTGGTTGCTGTCCTCCCCGAGGCCGCCCCGCAAGAAGATGTCGGATGGATCTTGCGGGGAAAGGAGGTCCTCCTTCAGAGAGGCCGACCCGCCGATCGGTGGGCACCGATAACGGGCCAGACCCCTTTTCAGTCCTACCCCGGTGAAAGAACCCCCCTCGCCCCCTCCCCCCACAGGCTGCCCCCCCCCCCCCAGCGTTCCCGCGCTGTTCCCGCCAGCAGCGACCAGGTGCGGATGGTGCCGGCGGGAAGCCGTCGTTTTGGGCAGGCCGCTCAGCCCATCCGGGCCGGAGAATAGCGGGTGCAGCGGAGAATCGCCATTCTGGGTGTCCCGGGTGATTCTCCGGCCTGCGCCGCGCAAAGCTCGACGGGGCCGTTCTCGCGCTTGGGTGAATCGCGGGAGGGCGTCAGACCGGCGTCGCAGGGATAAAATGGCGCGCCAGGCGATTCTCCCAACCGGCGCGGGAACGGGGAATCGTGCCCCATGTGCCTATGTGAGAATAAATAATGTGTAATGAGTGTATCTGACCATGTGTGTGCAGTATTTACATAACTATATACATGAGGCTAGTCTATATACACGGGAAGGTGCCTGGTGCAGAGAAAAGAAAAACAAGGTGTTACACCAACAACAAAACTAACAACGAATGCTATAAACAAACTAGTGAAATGCAGAAACAGGATGAAAGAACAAAGCATTGAGTCCAACATTGTAAGGCTCATAAATCAAGTCTCTGAGGTGGGCGACGAATTCGGGTTGACCGCCTCAAGGGTGGGTCAGGAGCCACCGGCTGCGGATCGGGCCGGGCCACGGCCAAGTGAGGAGGATGCAGAGTATCCGGAAGCTCTACACTGTCCAGGTCGGGGACAACAGGAGGGTGTGGCACCGGTGGAGGATCGCGTAGCGAGCGTAGAACCAGACGAAGGGCACGCCGATTGCAGCGGCGAATGGAGCCATCAGTCAGACGAACCAGGAATGAGCGGGGAGCCACCGCCGAAGAACCACAGCAGTCGCTGACCAACCACCCTCCGGAAGGTGGATTCGGACGTTGTCACCTGGCGCCAGAGCAGGAAGATCAGTCGCTCGAGCGTCATGCGCCGCCTTGTGTTGTGCACGAGACTGTTGCATCCGCTGAAGGACCGGAGCATGGTCGAGGTCCGGGACGTGAATGGACGGTACAGTGGTCCTGAGGGTGCGACCCATCAGCAGTTGGGCTGGTGACAGGCCCGTGGACAGTGGAGCCGAGCGATAGGCCAGCAAGGCGAGGCAGAAGTCGGATCCTGCATCAGCAGCCTTGCAGAGAAGCCACTTTACGATGTGGATGCCCTTTTCTGCTTTGCCATTTGACTGGGGGTGCAGGGGACTGGACGTCACTTGTACAAAGTTGTACCTGCTGGCAAAGTTAGACCATTCCTGGCTCGCGAAGCAGGGGCCATTGTCCGACATCACAGTGAGTGGGATGCTGTGACGAGCAAAGGTCTCTTTGCAGGCACGGATAACAGCCAATGACGTGATGTCGTGCAGGCGTACAACCTCGGGATAGCTGGAAAAATAATCAACTATGAGAACATAGTCCCTGCCGAGCGCATGGAACAGGTCCACACCTACCTTAGACCAAGGGGACATGACCAACTCATGGGGCTGAAGTGTCTCCCGTGGTTGGGCCGGCTGGAACCGCTGACAGGTGGGGCAATTGAGCACAGTGTTGGCAATGTCCTCATTTATGCCAGGCCAGTAGACAGCCTCTCGGGCCCTCCGTCGGCACTTCTCTACACCGAGATGGCCCTCGTGCAGCTGTTCTAAAACCAGGTGATGCATGCTGTGTGGGATCACGATGCGGTCCAGCTTCAGGAGGACGCCATCAACGACTGCCAGATCGTCTCAAATATTATAGAACTGCGGGCATTGTCCCTTGAGCCATCCGTCAGTCATGTGGCGCATCACACGTTGTAGCAGGGGGTCAGCTGCAGTCTCACGCCGTATGTGGGTTAGGCGTTCATCCGTGGCCAGCAGATTGGCGGCCGTGAATGCCACATGGGCATCGACTTGGCAAACGAACCCCTCTGGGTCGGACGGAGTGGTGACTGCCTTGGACAGAGCGTCGGCTATGATCAGGTCCTTACCCGGTGTGTACACAAGCTGGAAATCGTTTCTCCGGAGCTTGAGCAGAATGCATTGTACGCGAGGGGTCATGTCATTGAGGTCTTTTTGGATGATGCCGACCAGCGGGCGATGGTCAGTCTCCACAGTGAACTGGGGAAGGCCATACACGTAGTCATGGAACTTGTCGACACCGGTCAACAGGCCTAGGCACTCCTTCTCGATTTGCGCATAGCGTTGCTCTGTGGGGGGGTCATGGCCCGTGACGCATAGGCAACAGGGGCCCATGACGAGGTGTCATCTCGTTGCAGGAGCACTGCCCCTATGCCAGATTGGCTAGCATCCGTTGATATTTTCGTCTCCCTTGCAGGATCGAAAAACGCCAATACCGGGGCGGTGGTCAGCTTGATCTTGAGCTCCTCCCATTCACGCTGGTGGGCGGGAAGCCACTGGAAGTCCGTTGTCTTCCTAACTAGGTTGCGGAGAGCGGTGGTGTGGGAAGCGAGGTTAGGGATGAACTTTTCCAGGAAGTTGACCATTCCTAAGAACCGGAGCAACGCCTTCTTATCCGCCGGCTTCTGCATGGCCGTGATGGCTGCCACCTTGTCCGCATCCAGCCGCACACCCAACCGGGAGATGTGGTCTCCTAAAAACTTGTGTTCGGTCTGGCCGAAAGAACATTTGGCACTGCTGAGGCGCAGACCTTGGTCCCATATTCGCTTAAAAACGCGTTGGAGGCGACTGATATGCTCCTGCGGGGTGGTGGACCAGATGATGATGTTGTCCACATAGACGCTCACACCCTCGATGCCCTCCATCATGGAAGGAAGTAGCAGGTTACAGAGGGATATAGATAAGCTGCAGAGCTGGGCTGAGAGGTGGCAAATGGAGTTTAATGTAGAGAAGTGTGAGGTGATTCACTTTGGAAGGAATAACAGGAATGTGGAATATTTGGCTAATGGAAAAGTTCTTGAAAGTGTGGATGAGCAGAGGGATCTAGGTGTCCATGTACATAGATCCCTGAAAGCTGCCACCCAGGTTGATAGGGTGGTGAAGAAGGCCTATGGAGTGTTGGCCTTTATTGGTAGAGGGATTGAGTTCCGGAGTCAGGAGGTCATGTTGCAGCTGTACAGAACTCTGGTACGGCCGCATTTGGAGTATTGCGTACAGTTCTGGTCACCGCATTATAGGAAGGACGTGGAGGCTTTGGAGCGGGTGCAGAGGAGATTTACCAGGATGTTGCCTGGTATGGAGGGAAAATCTTATGAGGAAAGGCTGATGGACTCGAGGTTGTTTTCGTTGGAGAGAAGAAGGTTAAGAGGAGACTTAATAGAGGCATACAAAATGATTAGGGGGTTGGATAGGGTGGACAGTGAGAGCCTTCTCCCGCGGATGGAAATGGCTGGCACGAGGGGACATAACTTTAAACTGAGGGGTAATAGATATAGGACAGAGGTCAGAGGTAGGTTCTTTACGCAAAGAGTAGTGAGGCCGTGGAATGCCCTACCTGCTACAGTAGTGAACTCGCCAACATTGAGGGCATTTAAAAGTTTATTGGATAAACATATGGATGATAATGGTATAGTGTAGTTTAGATGGCTTTTGTTTCGGTGCAACATCGTGGGCCGAAGGGCCTGTACTGCGCTGTATTGTTCTATGTTCTATGTTCTATGATGCGGTGGAACACTTCAGATGCTGATATGATTCCAAATGGCATTCTATTGTAGCAGTACCTGCCAAATGGGGTGTTGAAAGTACACAGCTTTCTGCTGGACTTGTCCAATTGAATCTGGCAGAAGCCCTTTGATGCATCCAGCTTGGTGAATATGTTGGCTCAAGCCATCTCGCCAGTGATCTCCTCACGCATGGGGATAGGTTAATGCTCCCGCATGATGTTACGATTTAAATCCTTCGGGTCGATACAGATCCGGAGCTCGCCGGAAGGCTTCTTGACGCACACCATGGAACTGACCCAGTCGGTTGGTTCCGTCACTCTGGAGAGCACTCCTTGGTCCTGGAGGTCCTGCAGCTGCTGCATGAGGCGGTCCTTGAGGGGTGCTGGGACTCTGCGAGGTGCATGAACAGGCATGGCGTTCTGTTTGAGCAGGATTTTGTATGTGTAGGGAAGTGTGCCCATGCCTTCGAAGACATCTCGGTGTTGAGTGATGATGGCACTTAGTTGCGCCCTGAAGTCCGCATCTTGAAAGTCAGACATGTCCTCTGGAGAGAGGGAATGTACGCGCTGCACGAGGTTGAGGAGCTTGCACGCCTGTGCGACTAGCAGGGAGTCCTTTGAGGAGCCCACGATCTCGAAGGGTAGGGTGACTTTTCGCGAGTTGTGCATCACCTCAAGTTGGCATGACCCGGTGGCGGGGATGACGTTACCATTATAGTCGACCAGTTGGCAATTGGATGGAAGAATTGTTGGTTTTACCCCCAGGGTTTGAAATGCTGACCATGCGAGGAGATTGGCGGAAGCACCAGTGTCCAGACGGAATCTGATCGGGGATCGGTTGACCATCAGGGTGGCACACCACTCTCCGTCCGGATCAATGCTGTGTACCAACAGCGGCTGCTGCTTTCGATTCGGGGACAGCCTGTTCTTGGTTATGACAGCGACTCGAAAAGGCTCCCTGTCCTCGGTGTCACTGGTCTGCATGAAGTCAGGATCGGACTCGGTGAAGGTGGGTTGGATTGCCCAAACATTCCTGCGAGGCTGGTTAAATCATTGCGAGTTGGCAGGTTGGGCTGCTCGACAGCAGGCAGCATAGTGGCCAAGCCTGCCACAGCGTAGGCACTGTTGCGATTTTGCAGGGCATTGTCGCTTTAAGTGGGCGGAGCCACAGTTGCCGCACGTCGTGACGTCAGTGCGTTCGTTGCGCCACCGCGCATGCATGGTACGGTTTTGCGTGGTGCGGGCCTGCGCATCGCGTTCCTCCACGTCACCGTCCCCTCGTTTGGCGCGTACAAGCGCGGGAGGCCTCGGAAAGCACGCGAAATGGTTGCCCTCCTCCAGACTGCGGCCCGGGAGGTGTTCGATCGTTTGGACCCGTTCCGCCTCATGGGCCCCTTACTGCGCCGTTTCAGCTGCCTGTATGTAGGAGTACCGGCTGGAGGCATTCTCATGCAGGACACAGGTCTCGATGGCAGTCGGGTTAGTTGCTTAACTTTAAGGAGCTGCTGACGCAGGGTGTCCGACATGACCCCAAAAACAATCTGGTCGCGTATCATGGAGTCGGAGGTGGGCCTGTAGCCGCAGGATTGCACGAGGATGCGGAGGTGTGTTAAATAGGATTGTAAAGGCTCGTCCTTACCTTGCAAGCGCTGCTGGAACAGGTACCTTTCGAAGCTTTCGTTGATTTCAACACTGAAGTGTGTGTCGAATTTGAGAGGCACCGTCTTGTACTTGGTCTTGTCCTCGTCGTCCGCGCATGTCAGGGAGTTAAAGATGTGGATGGCATGTTGCCCAGCCGTGGAGAGAAGAAGGGCTATCATCCTGGTGTCCGATGCATTCTCCCTGACCGTGGACTCAAGGAAGAGCTGGAAGCGCTGTTTAAATATCTTCCAATTTACCCCGAGATTGCCAGCGATGCAGAGCGGCGGCGATGGGTTGATGTTCTCCATGCTGTAGGATGCTGGAATGCTGAGAAGTTGCAGGTAGGTCTCACAAGTGCTAGATTGCGGCCACTCCTTGTACCATGTTGTGTTGGGTGTTCTGGTTCACAAACAAGCCAACAATGCTGGAAGTGGTGTAACGCTATTTTATTAACTGTTCAACTCTGCTAACATACTGTAAATGTGGGTATAAGCAATACCAGCTTAACTGTGGACCCTTTCCTATCACTAGCTATGGTGAGGCACTCAGCACATGGTGAATGTCTGTGATGCAGGCTGTGAGCTCTGTGCTCTGAGCTGGCTGCTGCTAGAATGAGCGGGAACTCTCCTGTCCCCTGTCTTTATAGTGCTTGTGCTCTCACTGGTGATTGGCTGCGGTGTTATGTATGCTGGTTGGTCCTACTGCATGTCCATCAGTGTGTGTATGTGATTGCACCATAATGTACTGATGTATATTATGACACTCCCCTGATTCAGTCAGAGGGCAGAAAGGGCAGACACGGGACTCCTGTCTGCCGGTGGCGGGATGTCAATTAGGCTATTTAATGAGAGACAATTCAGTGGTGCATGCGTACTTCCTGTTTATTTTCTTTGTTCCCATTTATTTTATGGTATTTTATTATTTTGGTTGTGGACTCATAATCGGAATGTGCCTTTAAGCAGAAGACTCAAAGTTAAAGCAGCCTGTTTGTCCAGACACTGTTTCCTGCCTTTGTGTCTGGAAAAGAGAAGTCAGACTCCTTGGCACCAAGTGGATCTTAGGAACCAGGTTTAGAGGGATTTGGACCAATTGGTTGGCTGGCAACTGGGGGGTTGGCCAGGGACAGTGTTCCGCCTGACAATGGTCAGTGGGTGGTTCCTGCAAGATGCTTTCTGAGAGAGCTGGGCAGAAATGTTTAGACCCTGGAAGTGAAAGGAAGTCCGTCTCTCCCCTGCTTGCTGAAGTGAAAGAACTGCTTTATTGTTCTGAAAGCAGTGAGTGCCTGGCACATCCTTTGCTGTAAACCTGAAATGATGCTCAGTCTGCAGAGAAAGTAGACAACCTTGCCGGAGAAAACCATCTCAAGCCTAGGAGGAAGAAGTATCAACACAAAATCTGAACTTCAGAAAGACATGAACCAAAGTCATTGCATCAAAGATTCTTATCCTTTTATTTTATTAATATTTTTTTATTCCCTTTCCACCATTTCCCATCTGTATTGTTTGTCTGTGTGTATGTGTAAAGACAGTGGGGGTAGTTAGGAAGGGGAATTGGGAAAGGGGATTAGATAGTCAGATACATTTTCTGTCCTTTTAATTATAATACTGTACGTAATAGAAGGTTACTTGTGTTAAAGCTACAAACCGGGTGACTGTAGCTTACTGGGCTCAACCAAGGACCTTGGGTATTTTAAATAAAATCTTATTTCACCTGTGTTGTGACTCCAGGTCAAGTGGGGATGACATTGACCGTGCACTAGCTCAGGGTGTCATGATATAGATTGACAGGTACCTCAGGGACTTAATGAGAGCCACGTGGCTCAGTGACCTTCTTGGAGAGAGTTCCCTTTGGGCACCCAACATTGGGAAAGGGAAGGGCCACTGAAAGCTGATCCTCTTCCCTTTTCTACAAACCTCCCTGCACTGCCACAATCCACAGCCTCACAACCCCTATCCCACCTTCCTTTTGGTCTGGTGTCCCATGATAATCCTGGACCTCTGCTGGGTCCAGTGCAGCCAGCACACCACCCCTGCTGGTGCCAGTGGCAACAATGAGTTGCTGGCCTCTGATTGGCTTGCAGCTCTCAGTGGGTGGGACCTTCTGCATGGGGGACCTCAGTCATAGCGAAGGACACATGGTGGCCACTTAAATGCCTGAAGAACACTTGATTCTGTTAGGCGACCCCACGTAACTGATGGGAGTTCCCCACTGGTTCTCCAACCAGTGGGTGAGAACTCTGACAGTCCGCACAAAATGCAGTCTGTCCTCTTTTGGATGACAAATTCAACTGAGGTCACTTGTATCCCTTCTGGTGGACTGAATAGACCCAAGTAGAGCAAAGAGTTTTACAGAGTGCCTTGCCAAGATTTATCCATCAAACAACATCGCAGAAGTCAGTAAAGCTGATGATTTATCTCATTGCTGATTTTGGGATCTTGCTCTGTGCACACTGGCTGCAGCATCTTCCTACTTTAAATTAGTGACAACACTTCAAAGTGATTCTTTGCTTCTGGGATATGGGACATGCTGAGGTCAAAAATGTCTCTCTATAAATGCAAGCTCATTCTGACCTGATGTGATATGAGGTTGATTTGATTGGATGATTTAGGTACGGTTGTTAGAGAAACGGAACTATATATAAAAGAAGGAGGTGGTTGGATAGGTGCACATAGAAGTCTAATTTAGTAGAGGACCAAAGTGAGACCAGAAGATTAAGCTGGTAGTCGGATTGAAGTTGATAGCAGAGAAAGATTTGGGCCACCAGATAATTGAAGTGTTGGTTCGCCAAGAAGTATATTTCCTATTTTTATTGATTTACTAGCAGGTGTGGAGCTAAAACACTTTATTGAATTATTGAAAACTTTTGGAAAAGTTCAGAATAGACTTCAGAGCAAACAGACCCTAGATACAGAGGCTAAAATAAGGCAGCAATGCCTCATAACATGAAGAGAGATCTTTCTTCTGCTGAATGTCCCATTCAGTCCTCCCCTTATCTGGTGCAGAAAAGAACGCACAGCTATGTTTTCTGTGAATGGATTCAGAAATATTGATAGGCTCCTTCAGTGTAAATTCAAATTTTGATTTCAGGTGCAATAACAGGTGGTAAACTTGTGTAATGTTTTATAAGTTAAAATTTGTAATCTTGATGTCAAGACATGTGGATAAACTGAGATGCAATGGATGATATGAGAAAGATTTTAAAGTTATTTTTCTATAAATTTAGAGTACTCAATTAATTTTTTCCAATAAGGGGCAATTTAGCGTGGCCAATCCACCTACCCTGCACATCTTTGGGTTGTGGGGGCGAAACCCACACAAACACGGGGAGAATGTGCAAACTCCACACGGACAGTGACCCAGAGCCGGGATCGAACCTGGGACCTTGGCGCCGTGAGGCAGCAGTGCAAACCACTGCGCCACCGTGCTGCTCTAGAGAAAGATTTTTAAAGCAATTAAAGAGTTGGGAAATGGTAAATAAATTGAAGAAACAGGAACTCATGAAGTTTTGCAAAGTCAGTAAAAGCAACTGCAGGTTATTAATCTTTCATTATTAATTAACTTCCTTGTGAAATGTAGATTATCTTTCACAGTCAATTCAATGGAATTGGCAGAACTTCAATTACATAAAATTGTACAATTCTTAAAATCTAAAAGGTGGTAGGTTTGAGGACGTACTCTACATATAGTTGCAATAACTGAAGTGAAATTGGTAAAATGCAGGAGGTACAACTGTATCTTGTACATGATATTATTATCCATTAGGGCAGCACGGTGGCACAATGGTTAGCACTACTACCTCACAGCGACAGGGACATGGGGTCAATTCCGGCCTTGGGTGACGGTGCAGAGTTTGTACGTTCTCCTCGTGTCTACGTGGGTTTCCCATTGAATCCACCCCACACCCATGGAAGACCCGTGGCGGTGGTGCATTGCTGGCGGGACTGGAAGGCTCCACCGTTGTGAGCAGCTGGAAGATCTCACCCATACAATGTAAAATCTGGGAATTTAACAAGGGAAGACCAAAGTTATTTTCATTTTAAGCAAGCTTTCTAGAGGTGTATTTACATAACATTACTAATATTCTCCAGGCTTGTCCGTGGCAGGACCTGTTGTGAATGAGAATAAAAAATTTGGTATTTCAAAACTCTCAGCAGCATTGGAATATACCAGTCGCGAACGACGACGGAGAATTTAAACAAATATAGCTATGAAATTTTGCAACGTTGAATTCAAGTGGAAGAAGGGAAATGCATTTGACCAGAAACCAGAAACATTCCACAAGCATTCACTCCCTCCACCACTGGCAAACAGTGGTGTGTGCCATCTACAAGATGCACTTCAGATGCATCAAAGCTCCTTAGGCAGCACCTTCCAAACTCATGGCTGTTACCACCTCGAAGGACAAGAGACACATGGGATTACCACCACCTGAGATTCAACTCCAAGTCACTCACCATCCTGGCTTGGAAATATATCACCGTTTCTTCACTGTCAATCGGTCAAAATCCTGAAGCTCCCTCCCTAACAGCACTGTGGGTGTATCTACATCTCCGGGACTGCAGTGGTTCAAGAAGACAGCTCATCACCACCTTCTTAGGGACGACAACTAAGGATGGGCAATAAATGCTGGCCTAGCCAGCGATGCCTACATCCTGCGTAAATGAATTTTTAAAAATGCATCATTTGAAGTGGAGGAAACTTCCTTTCCTTGCTACCAGTAAGCCATGTTGGGTCTACATCTGCTGAGAGAAGGCATAGATTCCATCATCAGCCTACCAATGACCTGAACAATGCACTTCACATCCCAAGCCAAAAAGAGGAGAAAATAAGAAAGTAGATTGGTTAACAAGATGGTTTGAAAAAATGACTTAAATAGAGGTGGGGGGTAAAAGAAATTCCAGATCATAGGACCGTCACAGCTGAAGGAATAGCCACCCCATGGGAAAAACAGGCGTGGGAGCGTGGGTTGTACAACACACCAAAGTAAAGAATCAGAGAATTAGGAAATAAGGTTAGAGTAGGTTACAGAGATAGGGAAGGACTTGGATATTAAAGGATTTAAATGCATGAGTGAGAAGTGAGAAATTAAGGCATTGGGGAGCCAAAAACCAATAAAAAAATCATCAAGGACAGAAGCTATAGGACTTAGTGTGAGATAGGTTACAGGTTGTAAGAGTTTGGAGGGGCTGCAAGTTATGTAAGGTGGATAATTGGAGGCTTGCCAAAACAGCATTTGAAAAGACAAGTGGATAAGGCAAAGAAAGGCTGAGCTTTCCAGCAGCACGTGGGCCGAGGCAGGGCAGAGACAAGCGCTATTACTGGGTGAAAGTAAACACTTTTACTGATGAAGAGTATATGAGTTTGGAAGCTCGGTTCAATTCAAATAAGACACAAAAGTTTCAAACGGTCTGGTTCAGCCTGAGAGGATGGCTGAGGAGAGAGATGGAATCAATGGCAAGTTGGGTGGCAGAGAAGATGGCTTTGGCTTCCTGATGGTCAGTCTGGAAAAACTGTGGCTCATCCAAGATGAATCAAACTATACGGAAGGACAGAGTGGATGGTAAGGGAGGTGGTGTAGCTCTGTTATTTAAGGATGACATCCGGGTAATAGTAAGGGATGACATCAGTGCTGTGGAGGATAAGGTTGAATCCATTTTGGGTGGAAATCAGGAATAGTAAGGCGAAAAAGTCACTGATAGGAGTAGTCTATAGGACACCAAATAGTAACATTATGGTGGTGCAGGCAATAAACAAAGAAATAACAGATGCATGTAGAAATGGTACAGCAGTTATCATGGGGGAATTTAATCTACATGTCGATTGGTTTAACCAGGTCGGTCAAGGCAGCCTTGAGAAGGAGTTTATAGAATGTATCCGCGATAGTTTCCTAGAACAGTATGTAATGGAACCTACGAGGGAACAAGCGGTCCTAGATCTGGTCCTGTGTAATGAGACAGGATTGATTAATGATCTCATAGTTAGGGATCCTCTCGGAAGGAGCGATCACAATATGGTCGAATTTAAAATACATATGGAGGGTGAGAAGGTAAAATCAAACACTAGTGTTTTGTGCTTAAACAAAGGAGATTACAATGGGATGAGCGGAGAGCTAGCTAAGGTATACTGGGAGCAAAGACTTTATGGTGAAACAGTTGAGGAACAGTGGAGAACCTTCCAAGCGATTTTTCACAATGCTCAGCAAAGCTTTATACCAACAAAAAGGATGGTAGAAAGAGGGAAAATCGACTGCGGATATCTAAGGAAATAAGGGAGAGTATCAAATTGAAGGAAAAAGCATACAAAGTGGCAAAAATTAGTGGGAGACTAGAGGACTGGGAAATCTTTAGGGGGCAACAGAAAGCTACTAAAAAAGCTATAAAGAAGAGTAAGATAGATTATGAGAGTAAACTTGCTCAGAATATAAAAACAGATAGTAAAAGTTTCTACAAATATATAAAACAAAAAAGAGTGGCTAAGGTCAATATTGGTCCTTTAGAGGATGAGAAGGGAGATTTAATAATGGGAAATGAGGAAATGGCTGAGGAACTGAACAGGTTTTTTTGGGTTGGTCTTCACAATGGAAGACACAAATAACATGCCAGTGACTGATGGAAATGAGGCTATGACAGGTGAGGACCTTGAGATGATTGTTATCACTAAGGAGGTAGTGATGGGCATGATAATGAGGCTAAAGGTAAACAAGTCTCCTGGCCCTGATGGAATGCATCCCAGAGTGCTAAAAGAGATGGCTAGGGAAAATGCAAATGCACTAGTGATAATTTACCAAAATTCACTAGACTCTGGGGTGGTCCTGGCGGATTGGAAATTAGCAAACATGACACCACTGTTTAAAAAAGGAGGTAGGCAGAAAGCGGGTAATTATAGGCCAGTTAGCTTAACTTCGGTAGTAGGGAAGCTGCTGGAATCTATCATCAAGGAAGAAATAGCGAGGCATCTGGATGGAAATTGTCCCATTGGGCAGACGCAGCATGGGTTCATAAAGGGCAGGTCATGCCTAACTAATTTAGTGGAATTTTTTGAGGACATTACCAGTGAGGTAGATAAAGAGGAGCCAATGGATGTGGTATATCTGGATTTCCAGAAAGCTTTTGACAAGGTGCCACACAAAAGGTTGCTACATAAGATAAAGATGCATGGCATTAAGGGGAAAGTAGTAGCATGAATAGAGGATTGGTTAATTAATAGAAAGCAAAGAGTGCTGCACAACAGACATGTGAGCAAAGTTAGAGCTCATTCAATAAAACAAACATTCGCAACCTGACTGTGCAACCTGACTGGCAGAAACAGAAAATGGAGAGTAGTGGTTAATGGATGTTTCCGGACTGAGAGAAGGTTTATTTCGGATTCCCCAGGACCACTGCTGTTCCTGATATATTGACAACTTAGGCCTTGGAGTACAGTGCTCAATTTCAAAATTTGCAGACAACACAAAACTTGGAAGTATTGTGAACTGTGAGGAGGATAGTTCAGAATGTCAAAAGGAGTTAAAAGGAAGTAAGTTAAATGTTGCCACTGTTCCGGAGACTGCTCTTCGCTTTGAGAGTTGACTTAACCGGAGGGTCACCACACCTCAGGTGAGGGGCTATGCTATTCATAAATAGCCTCAGCCAGTACAGGGATTGAACCCATGCTGTTGGGGTCACTCATGAACCAGCCATCCAGCCAACTGAGCTCACCGACTCCCCTAAAAGACAGGCTGGTAGAATGGGTGCTTAATGCTTAGATGAAATTTAATGCAGAAAAGTGTGAAGTGATTCAGTTTGGTAGGAAGAATACAGAGAGACAATATAAAATAAAGGGAACAAGGGAGAAATTGGGATTGTTTTCCTTCGCAAAGGGAAGGTTGAAAGGAGATTTGATATAGGTATTCAAAATTATGAGGGGTCTGGACAGAGTAGATAGGGAAAAGTGGTTCCCATTGATGAATGGGTCAAGAATAAAGAGATGTGGATTTACAGTGATTGGCAAAAGAAGCAATAGTGACATGAGGAAAAATATCTACACAGTGAGAGGTTAGGATCTGGAATGCAGTGTGCAGTGGAGCCAGCTTCACTTGAAGTTTTCAAGAGGGAATTGGATCATTATCTGAAAAGGAAGAATGTGCAGGGTGGGGGGCGAGAAGGCAGGGGAGTGTACTAAGTAAATTGCTCCTTCAGAAGGACAGCACAGTCACAATGGGCTGAACAGTCTCCTTTACTTTTACAATTCTGCGAAGATCACTGCAGACAGATAAAAAGATCACACTGAGAATTAGACATCCAACCCATGAAAAGGATGACAAGCCTCATTTCCAGGTACAACTCTCAAGGCTGCAGGTCATTCCACTAAGTATACAGCATGCTGCATCACTTATGCTGACCTGCAATGCATTTATATAATTATTTCTTTTTTTTAAGAAAATATTTTATTGAAGCATTTGTAATTTTCACAGTTTAACACATTAACATTTCTTAAACAACTGTGCGGGCCGAAACACGCAAAAACATAAAAGAACCATATCGCTGACCCACACTCCTGACTTCAGGGGCTCCGAGTCCTTCCATCCCAGCAAAGTTTGTCTCCGGGCCACCAGGGAGGAGAAGGCCACGACATCGGCCTCCCTCCCCCCATGGCCCAAGAATCTTCCGACACCCCAAATATTGCCAGTTCTGGACTCGGTGTTACCCTCCCTTCCAGGACTTCTGACATAACGTCCGCAAATCCCTGAGAATCCCTCAATTTCGGACATGCCCAAAACATATGTACATGGTTTGCCGGGCTACCCCCACACCATCCACATCTGTCCTCCATCTCCTCAAAGAACCTGGTCATCCGGACTGCCATCATGTGGGCCCTGTGGACCACCTTGAGCTGGATCAAGCTAAGTCTGGCACACAACGAGGTTGATTTGACTCTCTTCAAGGCTTTTTCCCACAGTTCAATTTCCAGTTCTCCTCCTAGCTCCTCTGCCCATTTCCTCTTCACCTCCCTGATAGTGGCCCCTTCCCACTCCATCAACTCTATATATATCTCTGAAACCCTCCCCTCTCCAATCCCTGTTTTTGACATCATCTTGCCCTGTAGTCTCATCAGAGGGAGGCGAGGAAAGCTTGGAACCTGCCTCCGTACCTGAGGGTATCGAAACCCATTTCCATCCGGCAACTCAAACTCCTCCTCTAGTGCCTCCAAGGTCAGAAAGCCCTCCTGGATGAATAGGTGCCCAAATCTCGCAATCCCTGCCCGCTGCCATCTCTTAAAGCCCCCATTCAGCCCCCCCGGGGCAAACTGGTGGTTATCACTAATCGGTGACCACACTGACCCCCTCTAATCTCATGTTCTGCCTCCATTGCCTCCACACCCTTAGGGCTACCACCACCACAGGGCTTGAAGAGTACTTAGCCGGCGAGAATGGCAGAGGCGCCATTAGTAAAGGCTCCAAACTCCTACCCTTGCAGGATGCCGCCTCCACTCGCTCCCAAACCGACCCCTCCCCCACTACCCACTTCCTGACCATCGATAAGTTGGCCGCCCAGTAATAGTTAATAAAGCTCGGGTGGGCAAAGACCCCCTCTCCGCGACCTCAGGAATGTCTTCTTTACTCTGGGGGTTTTACCCGCCCACACAAAACCCGATATCGCCGCGTTCATTTTTCTGAAAAAAGCCTTTGGGTTAAATAATTATTTCAAGGGGTTATCCTGTCAAATAGATTCCCATTATTCACGGCATCCATTTGTGAACAGTCTTTCATCGCTGTCTTCTTGCTCGGCCTAATAAGTGCTGAAATATCCAAGCATCTGTAACATCCAGCATCAACTGTCTGCAGTGTGTGTTTGCTGTAGCAGACATTGATGCCCAGAGCTATGTAGAAGATGACTAATGATGTGCAGCATAAAACATTTAGTATTGTCACACAAATATTCCATGTTTATTTAGGCGTCATCCTTGCCTTAGCATATCTGCTGCTGCAACCCTCAACCATGCGTTTGTTACCTCCAGTAACAATTTGACTATTTCAATACTCTCCTAACTGGTCTCCCACCTTCCATAAACTTTAACTCGCCCGTAGCTCTGTTGCTCACATACTGACTCACACCAAGTCCAGTTCACTCACTGTCCTCACTGACCTACACTGTCTCCCTGACCAGCAGCACCCCAAGTTTAAAATTCTCATCCCAGAGACTTGCCTCTCCCCATCTCTGTAAACACCTCCAGCCCTACAACACATCCAGAACATTGCGTTGCTCCAATTCAGGCTTCTTGTGCAAACTTATAGGCTCTGTGCCTGAATGCATGGAGCATTTGCAATAAAGTGGATGAACTAATCGAGCGGATAGATACAAATGGGTAAGATATAATTGGGATTACGGAGGTTGACCAAGGATGGGAACTGAATGTCCCAGGGTTTTCAGTATTTAGGAAGAACAGGTTAAAGAGGAAATTAACACAGTAGTGAGAAATGTGGCCCTGACAATGTGGAGTCTGTGTGGGTAGAGTTGAGAAATACCAAGGGGCAAAAAACATCAGTGGGTGTTATATACAGACCCCCAAACTGCATTGGTGAGGTTGGGAATGGCATTACAAATAAAATTAGAGTGCAAGTAATAAGGGAATATCAGTGATCATGGGTGATTTTAATCTTCACATAGATTGGGCAAATCAAATTAACCACAATGCCGTAGAGGATGAATTCCTGGAGTGTATACGGATTGCATTTCTTGACATATGTGGAGGACTCAACTAGAGAGCAGGCCATCTTAGACTGGGTACTGAGTAATGAGAAGGGAATCATTGCCAATCTGGCTGCACGAGACCCCTTGGGGATGAGCGACCACTACATGATAGAATTTTTTATCGAGATGGAGAGTGAAGTAGTTGATTCAGAGACTAGGGTGCTGAATCTTAATAAAGGGAATTCTGAAGATCTGAGACCTGAGTTGGCCTTGATAGATTGGGGAGAGTTACTTAAAGGGACGTCAGTGGATAGGCAATGGCAAACATTCAAGGAACGCATGGGGGAACGCATGGCACAAAAGCAAAGGGGGTAAGAGAGCCAATCCATGGCATTCAAAGGAAATTAGAAATTGTATCCGATCCAAGGAAGAAGCATACAGATTGGCCAAGAAAAATAATAGGTCTGAAGATTAGAATTCAGCAAAGAAGGACAAAGGGATTGATTAAGAAGGGGAAAGTACAGTATGAAAGGAATCTTCCAGGGAACATAAAGACTGACACTAAGAATTTCTATAGGTAAGTGAAGAGAAACAGATTGGTAAAGAGAAATGTAGGCCCCCTACAGAGAGAAACAGGGGAATGCATAATAAGGGACAAAGAAATGGCTGAGCAATTGAATACATACTTTGGTTCTGTCTTTACAAAAGAGGACACAAATCAGATACCAGAAATGTTGGAGAATGAAAGTTTTAGTGAGAGGGAACAACTGAGGGAGATCAACATTAGTAGAGAAATGGTGCTGAGAAAATTGATGGGATTGAAAATGGATATATCCCCAAGGCCTGAGAATCCGCATCCCGGCGTGCTTAAGGAGGTGGCTCTGGAAATAGTGATGCATTGGTGGTCATCTTCCGGGATTCTATAGACTCTGGAACAGTCCCTGCAGATTGGAGGGTAGCTCACATCACTCCAATATTCAAAAAGGGAGGTAGAGAGAAAGAAGGGAATTATGGACCAATAAGCCTAACATCATAGAATTATCATAGAATTTACAGTGCAGAAGGAGGCCATTCGGCCCATCGAGTCTGCACCGGCTCTTGGAAAGAGCACCCTACCCAAGGTCAACACCTCCACCCTATTCCCATAACCCAGTAACCCCACCCAACACTAAGGGCAATTTTTTGGACACTAAGGGCAATTTATCATGGCCAATCCACCTAACCTGCACATCTTTGGACTGTGGGAGGAAACCGGAGCACCCGGAGGAAACCCACGTACACACGGGGAAGACGTGCAGACTCCGCACAGACAGTGACCCAAGCCGGAATCGAACCTGGGACCCTGGAGCTGTGAAGCAATTGCGCTAACCACAATGCTACCATGCTGCCCACATAGTAGTGGAGAAAATTCTTGAATCCATTATCAAGGACTTTATAGCGGAACATTTAGAAAGCAGTGGCAGGATCAGCCAGAGTCAGCATGGATTTATGAAGGGAAAATCATGCTTGCCAAATCTGTTGGAATTCTTTGAAGATGTAACCAGTACAGTTGACAAGGGGGAGCTAGTTGATGTGGTATGTTTGGACTTTCAGAAGGAGTTTGACAAAGTCCCACATAAGAGATTATTGTGCAAGATTAAAGCACATTGGGGTTGGGGGAATTGTATTGAGGTGGACAGAAAACTGGTTGGCAGAGAGGAAACAAAGAGTAGGGATGAATGTGTCCTTTTCAAATTGGCAGGCAGTAACTTGTGGGGTACCACAGGGATCAGTGCTGGGACCCCAGCTTTTCACAATATATATTAATGATTTGGATGAGGGAACAAAATGTAACATCTCAAAGTTTGCAGACGATACCAAGTTGGGTGGGAGGGTGAACTGTGACAAGGATGCAGGGATCCTTCAGCATGATCGGGACAGGTTGGGCGAGTGGGCAAATCAATGGCAGATGCAATATAATTTGGATAAGTGTGAGGTTATTCACTTTGGAAGCAAAAACTGGAAGGCAGCTTACTACCTGAATGGTTGTGAATTGGGAGAGGGGAGTGTGCAGCGGTACCTGGGTGTCCTTGGTGCACCAGTCGCTGAAGGTAAGCATGCAGGTGCAAGAGGCGGTAAAGAAGGCAAATGGTATGTTGGCCTTCATTGCGAGAGGTTTCAAGTATAGAAGCAGGGATGGGTTGCTACAATGAAACAGGGCCTTGGTGAGGCCACACCTGGAGTATTGTGTGCAGTTTTGGTCTCCGTTGTCTGAGGAAGGATGTTCTTGCTCTCGAGGGAGTTCAGCAAAGGTTTACCAGACTATTCCAGGGATGGCGGAACAGTCATATGAGGAAAGATTGACTTGGTTGGGATTGTTCTCGCTGGAGTTCAGAAGAATGAGGGTGGATCTCAAAGAGACTTATAAAATTCTAACAGGACGAGACAGGGTAGATGCAGGGAAGATGTTACCAATGATGGCGTGTCCAGAACCAAGGGTCACAGTCTGAGGATTCAGGGTAAACCATTTTGAACAGATATAAGGAGACATTTCTTCACCCAAAGAGTGGTGAGCCTGTGGAATTCATTACCACAGGACGTAGTTGATGCAAAAACATTGACTATATTCAAGAGGCGGCTAAATATAGCACTTGAGGAGAATGGGATCAAAGGCTATGGGGAGAAGGCAAGATTAGGCTATTGAGTTGGATGATTAGCCATGATCTTGATGAATGGTGGAGCAGGCTCAAAGGGCCAAAAGGCCTCCTCCTGCTCCTATCTTCTATATGTCTATGTATCCCGGGATCCACTGGCTGCTGTGCCTATAGCTGTTTAGACTCTCACCTCTAGAATTCCT
Organism: Scyliorhinus torazame; assembly: GCF_047496885.1. NCBI lineage: Eukaryota > Metazoa > Chordata > Chondrichthyes > Carcharhiniformes > Scyliorhinidae > Scyliorhinus > Scyliorhinus torazame. The sequence continues at coordinate 196,262,978 of NC_092715.1, forward strand.
CCTTTAAAATCTCTCTACCTCTTTACCTCTCTCTAAGATGCTCCTCAAAACCTACCTCTTTGACCTAGTTCTTTGGTCACTGTCCTAACATCTGCTTACGTGGCTCTGTATCAATTTTGTTTCCAATTACATATCTGGAGATCACCTTGGGATAACTTACGACATTAATATATAAATACAAGCTATTGCCATTGTTATCGTAATCATCAACAAGTTTCTCTCTGTAACATTGCACACGTTAAGTGAAAGACGGTCTTTGCTGTCTTCATGTTGCTGTTTTTCGGTCTTTGCTTCTGTATTTTTAAAAAAAGTATAATTTATTCATAAAATATCTGAACAAAACATCACAAACATTACAAAATGGCTATCACAGATAGTGCAACGATATTCAGGTTTCTGACATTGATCATGTTGCCCTCTGAGGTGCTTCATAACAATCAAAAGAAAATTACAGACATTTCAAAATGGTTATTACAGAAAGTGCAAACATATTTAAGTTGCCTGTGTAGACAATGCTGCACCATGCGCTGCTTCAATACGATTGTGATACTTGTTGCCACATATCGTACAGGTTTGATATGCCACAGAGCCTTGGATGCTTTTGTGCTGTGTTCTCCCTTCACACAATGCTGCCAGAGCTGCTGAGTGTTTTGCTGTCCGAGTTTGGGTGCTTTCCTTGCCCTTCCACCTATGTTCCAGTAAGTTGCTGTCTTTTTTTGTTCCTCTCTCCTTAACCTTCCTCTTCTTTCACTGTTCTCTTCTATCCCTCTCTGTATTTCATTTATTTCCTTAAGGCAAGAGCTGCTGGGTTTTGTGATATGGGATAGCAGGGAAAGGAGCAGCAATGGCTAGAGGCTGTTTCTGGGGTGCGATGTTTGAGGAAACTGTCTCCCTCTGTTGCAACCTTTCCATTTGCTCCCCATTAACTTGTGCTTCGCCCACACACTCCCTCCTTTTGTGTTTCTTTCTTTTTCCACTAATCCATCCCCTTCAAAATAACCTCTCACTCCCAAGTGCACTCCTCCCTATCCCCCTTCCAACGACCAGTTAAACCCCTGTCTCAAACTCTGGACCTGTAACTGAAATAGCTCCTAACCCTCACACTCCCTTCCTATTAGGAATAGGTGACACAAGGTGGCTAAAACCCCAACATACTCAATCTGCTTCTCTACTGCCCTCTTCCTACTGCCATTCCTTTTTATCTGTTTCCTTCAGGGAGACTTTGTTTACAAAATTCAATTGAAGAAAAACTAGAATTAAAAACCCGCTCTCTGTACTCCCCCCCCCCCCCCCCCCCCTTCTCTCCGGCCCTCTTTTCATGCCCGCTCTATCTCTTGACAGAACCACTTTAACACATGAACAATTCAATTTTCTCAGCCAATGAACACTGGTGTGATAATTAGTTGATATCAAAATTCAACTGGAGAATTCTTTTTCAAAATTGAACCAGGAGCAGATATTTTTTCCATTCAGTGAGCTTTCTTAAATTTACAGATCACAAAACAAAGACGACAATTGGTGTGGAGCCAGGATAGTATCATTTTTTTCTCACTTTCCCAAGTTGGGAAAATAAACAAATGCATTTGGCCTGTCTGTTTTAAAATAACACATTTGAAAGAATATTACCAGAACATTGCTTTCGAAATTTGCCCGATAGCATTTCCCCAGATTATTTTTAGAAGAAACTGATCAGAAACTGCAAGAAAGGAAACTATTCCATCAGTCCTGCTGACAGAGCTGTCATGATATTCATATTAACGTATCATGGTGCAATCACACACACACACTGATGGTCAGATCGATGGACCAATCAACACACACGTAACATCACAGCCAATCACCAGTGAGAGCACACGCACTATAAAACAGGGAACACCACAGTTCCCGCTCATTCCAGCAGGAGATAGCTCAGAGCACAGAGCTCACAGCGTGCCACTCAGACATACACCATGTGCTGAGTGCCTCTCTAAGATATTGCTAGGGCTGGGTCCACTGGTTAACTGGTAAAGTACGAACCACAGCCAGAAGTATACAGTAGATGTTATCAAGAATAATAAAACAGAGTTGTACCTTCTACAACCGTGTTGGTTCGTTTGTATAGCGGAACACCCAACACGGCATAGTACCAGGATTGGAACCCAGCAACTGTGAGACCTACCTACACATCTTCAGAGATCTGCCATCCTGCGCCATGGACACCATCAGCCCGCCACAGCTGCTCCAAATCGCTGGAAACCTCGGCGTCAACTGGAAGCTGTATAAACAGCGCTTCCAGCTCTTCCTAGAAGCCACAGACAGGGAGAATGCATCAGACACCAGGAAGATCGCCCTCCTCCTCTCCACAGCAGGGCAACACGCCATTCACATCTACAACTCCCTGGCATTCGCGGAAGGCGAGGACAAAACGAAGTACAAGACGGTCCTTCTAAAACTTGAACAAGACTTCAGCGTCGAAATGAATGAGAGCTTCGAGAGGTACCTCTTCCAGCAGCGCCTGCAGGGTAAGGATGAGCCTTTTCAATCCTTTTTGACACACCTCCGTATCCTCGCGGAGTCCTGCGGCTATGAGGCCACCTCCGATTCCATGATTCGGGACCAGATAGTTTTTGGGGTCACCTCGGGCACCCTACGCCAGCAACTCCTCAAAATAAAGAGCCTCACCCTAGCCACCGCCATCGAAACCTGCGTCCTCCACGAAAACGCGACCAGCCGGTACTCCCAATTCCAGGTGGCCGAATCGGTACGGCAGGGATCCCACGAGGCCGAGCGGGTCCACTCCATTTAGTTCCTCCCGGCCCGCAGCCCGGATGAGGGCGGCCATTTCACGCGCTTTCTGCGGCCTCCCGCGCTTGTACGCGCCAAAAGACACGTTGACGCAGAGGGACGTGACGCGCAAGCGTGCTCTACGCAGGACCGAACTGCGCATGCGCGGTGGTGCAACGAACGCCATGACGTCACGACGTGCGGCAACTGTGGATCCGCACATTTAAAGCGGCAATGTCCAGCGAAACATCGAAAATGCCTCCGCTGTGGCAGGATGGGCCACTACGCTGCCTGCTGTCGAGCTGCTGAACCTGCCAACGCTCCCCAATTCCGCCGGCCTCGCAGGGACGTGCGGGCCATTCAGCGTCCATACACCAAGTCATACCCTGACGACGTACAGACTGGTGATACCGACGACCGGGAAGCCTTCCGCGTTTTGGTAATTGACAGAAATCGGATGTCCCGAAGTAGGACCCACCAGCCGATGCCAGTGCACAGCGTCAATCCGGGTGATGAATGGTGTGCCACCCTAACGGTCAACCGATTATCAATCGGTTTAGACACTGGTGCCTCCGCCAATCTCATTGCATGGTCAGTCTTCTACGCCTTGAAGGTCAGACCACCGATTCGGCCATCCCATTGTCAGTTGGTCGATTACAACGGTAATGTTATCCCGGCCATGGGATCCTGCCAGCTCGAGGTTACACACAATTCATACACAGCCACACTGATTTTTGAGATAGTTGGATCCTCGATGGTCTCCCTGCTAGGTGCACAGGTGTGCAAGGTTCTCCACCTCGTTCAGCGGGTACACACTCTGTCGCCAGAAGGTACGTCCGATTTCCCGGATGCAGACTTTAGGGCACAGCTCCACTCGCTCCTCGCCCACAACCAGGAGGCTTTCGAGGGCATGGGCACACTGCCCTACACTTACAGAATACGGCTCAAACCGGATGCCACCCCGGTCATTCACGCACCTCGTAGAGTCCCAGCACCACTCAAGGACCGCCTCAAGCAGCAGCTGCAGGATCTCCAGGACCAAGGAGTGCTTTCCCGGGTCACGGAGCCCATGCCATGGGTCAGCTCCATGGTGTGCGTAAAAAGGCCCTCTGGCGAACTCCGGATCTGCATCGACCCGAAATACCTGAACAATAACATCATGAGGGAACTCTACCCCATACCCAAACGGGAAGAGATTACGAGCGAAATGGCCCGGGCTAAAATTTTTACAAAGCTTGATGTCTCAAAGGGTTTTTGGCAGATTTAACTGGATCAGTCCTGTCATGATATTCAAACACACACATCATGATGGACACACTCACAGGCAAATCAGAGTACACAACACCACAACCAATCACAGACAAGAACACCAACCATATAAAAAGCACGAGCACGACACCTGGTGGTCAGTAGGTCTGGGGAGAAGGGAACAAGAAAGAGCTGTTAAAACACCACAAGCAGGGAACCCCCCACGTGCAGAGTGCAAAGACCAAACTGTAAATAGTAAGTTTAAATAAAGAAGCGTTGTACCATATGCAACTGTGTTGGCTCATCTGTGTGTCAGAACACCCAACACCACATGGTACAGGAGTGGATCGATACCTGCCTACTAACCTGCCATTCTGGACATGGACCACACCGGCAAACCGCAGCCGATGCAAGTCACGGGGAACCTAGGTACCAACTGGAAGCTCTACAGGCAGCGATTTGACCTGTACATCCGTGCCACCGAAAAACAGAATGTCTCGGATGACTCGAAGATTGCAATGCTCCTCTTCTACGCAGGTCCGCACGCAACCGACGTCTTCAACTCACTGGTGTTCGAAGAAGGCGAAAGCCAAGCCAAATATGACACGGTCATCCTCAAGCTGGACCAGCACTTTCAAGTTGAAGTAAATGAAAGTTTTGAAAGATACCTCTTTCAGCAACGCCTGCAAGGTAAGGAGGAGCTTTTTCAACCCTTTTTGACGCACCTCCGGATTCTAGCGCAGTCCTGCGGTTACGGCACCACCACAGAGTCCATGATCAGGGACCAGATTGTTTTTGGCGTTGCCTCTAGTGGCCTACGCCAGCAGCTTCTAAAAATGAAAAGCCTTACCTTAGCGTCTGCTGTGGAAGCCTGTGTCCTCCACGAAAATGCTACCTGCCGTTTTGCCCGATTTCAGGCGTCCGAGTTGGCACGGAGGGGGTCCCCAGCCGTCGAATCGGCAAGCCAGGCCGCCCACGACGTCGAACGCATCCAGGCCGTCGATTACTTCCCGACCCACGGCCCGGACGACAGCGGCCGCTTCCCGCGCTTTTCGCGGTCTCCCGCGCAGGTGCGCGCCAAAAATAACGGCCACAACGAGGGACGCACTGCGCAGGCGCGCCCACCGCAAGATCGCACTGCGCATGCGCAGTGGCGCAACGAACGCCGTGACGTCATGACGTGCGGCAATTGTGGAGCTCTACATTTAAAAGGGCAATGTCCAGCAAAAAACCGACAGTGCCACAGATGTGGCACGATGGGCCACTACGCAGCCCACTGTCGTTCGGCTCAACCCATGGATCCGGCGCATCCTCGACAACCTCGCAGACGAGTCAGGACCGTCCAGCCCACGCATCAAGACTTCCAGTTAAGTGATGCAGATGACCAGGATGCCTTCCGAGTTTCCGTCATAGATGTCAACAAGGTCAATGCCATCAATCCAGCCGATGAGTGGTGTGCCACCCTGACGGTCAACCCGAACTCATCGCAAGCCCATTAGACTGGACTTATAATACCGTTCATATGTTTAACAAGTTGCACAATTTTACATGATAACCTGTTGTTGTTTATCGTTCCAGAGGTCGTCTGACTGGACAACTGTTCAAGTTTTTTTTTTTTTCTTCTTCTCTCGTTCGCATTTATGTTATGTTATGGTACAACTTGGCTCATGTGACGCACCCGACATCGCCCCATGTACATAGTTCCGTCATATGCACATGCTGCACACGACACACACACACTCCTAGATGCACTCACGACACGATCATATTTATCACCACGTAGGCACATATCTTTGTAAAAAGGGGGGATGTCATGATATTCAAACACACACATCATGATGGACACACCCGCAGGCAAATCAGAGTACACAACACCACAACCAATCACAGACAAGAACACCAACCATATAAAAAGCACGAGCATGACACCTGGTGGTCAGTAGGTCTGGGGAGAAGGGAACAAGAAAGAGCTGTTAAAACACCACAAGCAGGGAACCCCCCACGTGCAGAGTGCAAAGACCAAACTGTAAATAGTAAGTTTAAATAAAGAAGCGTTGTACCATATGCAACTGTGTTGGCTCATCTGTGTGTCAGAACACCCAACACCACAAGTCCAGCAGGAAGCTGTGCACCTTCCACACTCCCTTTGGCAGGTACTGCTACAACAGAATGCCGTTTGGCATCATCTCGGCATCCGAGGTGTTTCACCGAATCATGGAACAGATGATGGAGGGCATCGAAGGGATGCGCATCTATGTTGACGACGTCATCATCTGGTCCACCACACCACAGGAGCACATCAGTCGTCTCCAGCGCGTCTTTGCTTGGATACGAGAACACGGCCTGCGCCTCAACCGAGCCAAGTGTTCTTTTGGCCAAACTGAGCTAATGTTTCTGGGGGACCACATTTCCCAGTCAGGGGTGCGTCCGGATGCAGACAAAGTGACAGCTATTACAGCCATGCCGCAGCCGGCAGACAAGAAGGCAGTGCTACGCTTTCTCGGGATGGTCAACTTCCTGGGGAAGTTCATTCCCAACCTTGCCTCCCACACAACGGCTCTTCGCCACTTGGTGAAGAAGATTACGGAGTTCCAGTGGCTGCCCGCACACCAGAAGGAATGGGAGGAGCTCAAGATCAAGCTCACCACCGCCCCGGTATTGGCGTTCTTCGACACTACTCGAGATACAAAGATCTCGACTGATGCCAGCCAGTCCGGCATTGGGGCGGTACTCCTGCAACGGGACAACACTGCATCATGGGACCCGGTCGCCTATGCCTCGCGGGCCATGACCCCCACAGAACAGCGCTATGCGCAGATTGAGAAGGAGTGCCTGGGTTTGTTAACCAGCATAGATAAATTCCACGACTATGTGTATGGTCTCCCTCAGTTCACCGTGGAAACCGACCATCGCCCCCTGGTCAGCATCATACAAAAGGACCTTAATGAGATGACTCCTCGCCTTCAGCGCATTCTCCTCAAGCTCCGGAGGTACGACTTCCAACTGGTCTACACCCCGGGAAAGGACCTCATCATCGCGGATGCCCTGTCCAGAGCAGTGAGCACACCGCCCAAATCGGGGGGGGTTCGTCTGTCAGGTCGAAGCGCATGTGGCCTTCACATCGGCCAATCTGCCAGGTAATGATGCAAGTCTGGCCCGTATTCGCCGTGAGACTGCGGCTGACCCCCTTCTACAACGTGTGATGAGCCACATGATGGAAGGGTGGCTCAAAGGACAGTGCCCACAATTCTACAATGTCCGGGACGACTTGGCCGTCATTGACGGTGTCCTCCTAAAGTTGGACCGGATTGTGATTCCAGACCGCATGCACAGGCTGGTCCTCAAACAATTACACAAAGGCCATCTCGGGGTTGAGAAGTGCAGGCGGAGGGCCCGAGAAGCTGTATACTGGCCGGACATCAGCGATGACATCGCCAACATGGTGCTCAACTGCCCCACCTGCCAAAGGTTTCAGCCGGCGCAACCCCCTGAGACACTTCAGCCCCATGAGTTGGTAACGTCCCCCTGGGCGAAGGTGGGTGTGGACCTCTTTCATGCGCTCGGCAAGGACTACGTCATGATAATTGACTATTTTTCAAATTATCCGGAGGTCATACGCCTGCACGACTTGACATCATCAGCTGCAATCAGAGCATGCAAAGAAACCTTCGCTCGCCACAGCATTCCGCTTACCGTCATGTCGGACAATGGGCCCTGTTTTGCGAGCCAAGAATGGTCTTCTTTTGCCGCTTCGTATGGCTTCACACACGTGACGTCCAGCCCTCTGCATCCCCAGTCAAATGGCAAGGCGGAAAAGGGCGTCCATATCGTGAAGCGGCTCCTCTGCATCGCTGCTGATGCCGGATCTGACTTCTGTTTAGTCCTGCTGGCCTATCGCTCGGCCCCACTGTCCACAGGCCTCTCACCAGCCCAGCAGTTGATGGGTCGTGCCCTTAGGACCACTGTACCATCCATTCATGGTCCTAAACCCGACCATGCTCCACTACTGCAAAGGATGCGACAGCAGCGTGCTCAGCAGAAGGTGGCACATGACACTCGGGCAACTGATCTTCCTGCCCTGGCGCCTGGAGACAACGTCCGCATACACCTACCAGAGGGTGGCTGGTTGGCAACTTCTGAAGTTCTCCGCCGCGTGGCTCCCCGCTCGTTCCTGGTTCGCATGACTGATGGCTCCATTCGCCGGCTAATCGGCGGGCCCTTCGGCTGCTTCCGCGCTCGCTACGTGATCATGCACCGGTGCCACGCCCTCCTGCTGTCCCTGATGTCGACTTCGTGGAGCTTCCTGCCACTATGCCTATTCCTCTATCGCCCGCGGCCAGGCCCATTCCTCAGCCGGTGGATCCTGACCCACCCTTGAGGCGGTCAACCTGAATTTGTCGCCCACCTACTAGGCTGGACCTATGAGCCTGTTTGCACATTGGACTCACTGAATTGTTATGCAACAATGTTAATGTTCTCTTTTTGTCGTTCCAGGAGTTCTCTTTCGATATTTGATGATTGCACTTGTTTTGTTTGTGGTACAACCTCGTTGCTATGTTGCACCTGACACCTTCCTATGTATATAGTTTAGCCTCATGTACATATTGTAGATATTGCACACACATATTCAGCTGCACTCACTACACACCAATATTTATTACCATATAGGCACGTATTCTTGTGAAAAGGGGTGATGTCATGATATTCATATAAACATATCATGGTGTAATCACACACGCACACTGATGGACAGATCGACGGACCAATCAACACACACGCAACATCACAACCAATCACCAGTGAGAGCACACGCACTATAAAACAGGGAACACCACAGTTCCCGCTCATTCCAGCAGGAGATAGCTCAGAGCACAGAGCTCACAGCGTGCCACTCAGACATACACCATGTGCTGAGTGCCTCTCTAAGATATTGCTAGGGCTGGGTCCACTGGTTAACTGGTAAAGTACGAACCACAGCCAGAAGTATACAGTAGGTGTTATCAAGAATAATAAAACAGAGTTGTACCATCTACAACCGTGTTGGTTCGTTTGTGTATCGGAACACCCAACACAAGACAGTCCCAATGTAACCCTGGAAAATGGGCTACTCTGCACAATGCACATTGAGTTCACATTGACGCTACTGTGGGTTAAACTCAAACTTCCAAGCTCCAGAGCAGAGGAACTGGGAGATACACCACAAGATGCATTGGGGAACCACTCCTACATCCTCCTGCCCCAAACCACCCCCCTCACCTGGGACCTTCCAAGATAAGAATTAAGAACATAAGAACTAGGAGCAGGAGTAGGCCATCTGGCCCCTCGAGCCTGCTCTGCCATTCAATGAGATCATGGCTGATCTTTTTATGGTCTCAGCTCCATTTGCCCGCCCGCTCATCATGACACTTAATTCCTTTACTGTTCAAACACCTATCTTTGTTGTAAAAATATTCAATGAGGTAGTCTCAACTGTTTCATTGGGCAGGGAATTCCACAGATTTACAACCCTTTCGGTGAAGAAGTTCCTCCTCAACTCAGTCCTAAATCTGCCCCCATTGTTTTGAGGCTATGTCCCCTAGTTCTAGTTTCACCCACCAGTGGAAACAACCTCCCTGCCTCTAATTTATCTATGCCCTGCCCTTCATAATTTCATATGTTCCTATAAGATCTCCCCTCATTTTTCTGAATTCCAATGAGTATAGTCCCAGTCTACTCAGTATCTCTTCATCAGCCAATCCTCTCAACTCCGGAATAAAAGGGAAATAAATGTGGCCAGTAGGGGAAAAATAAGCTCTGGAAAATTCCTGTCTGATCCCTTCAGGTAAATGGAAACATTGATGGGGATCACGTGGACCATAAATCTGTTAGTCCACTTAATTTGGAGAGGATGTCACTCTGCCTCGAGTCAAGAACCTGTCGAGATCCCTGTTGAAAGCAGCTAACGGCGCATTGCAGCATCCCAATACTTCCACTGAAAACGAAAACCCCCTCTCTTAATGTCCAGGCGGTTTTCACTTCTCTTCAAATGTCTGCCCCCATGTCCTTCCCCCAAACGGCCAAACTGAAACAATCTCCCAATAATCCGGCTCTGTAAGTTTCAGGGCAATCCCTCATATTTTTAAAAGGACTCAGGAGAAACCTGACATTTTAAAGTGGCCAACTCTGGCTGCTAGCTGACAGAACCTCCCAGAAGGCTCGGCAGGACTAACCTTACCTGCCTGTGGATTGGGCTCAGGAAAGGTGCGAGCCACAGGAATCCAGGTGCAGCAGAGACACAGACACACCGGTGATCTAATCACCTGACGAACAAAGGGAGATGGAGATCAGCAGACGAGAAGAAAACAGCCCAGCAGGGAGACGATGGCCACGCAAATCGGCGCCATAACAGAAAACAAACGACCCAACCTGTTAATGGGATGTCGTTCAGGAAGCTCCGGACAAACATTAACAGTTCGCTAAAATTGGCCGACAAGCATTAAACAGGACATTGAAATCGACAAGCAACAGGGTAAGGCAGTTTCAGCCAAAACCGAAACTGCCAGTGTCCAGAAATCCATTGTCCTTGAAATTGCTTAGGGGGCGGAGTCAGCCTTTTGAAATTGACTTTTAAAAGAGACATGCTGGTGGGGAAAAAGGGAGAGCTTTTTAGTTTTGTAGAATCGTGACACGAGGGAAGACCAGCCTGCACCCCCTTTTCAACCCAAGGAAGGAAGCACCCGGAGACGACAGAGCCCCCTAGTAAGTATCCTCAGCCAACTTGTTGAAGTTCCCGAACTAAGATAGGAGTAGAGGCAAGGGAGTGGGGTAGCGTTTTAAACTCCGGTAATCTTGTGCTCATCTGTAAAATTGTGTAAAGGAAGATTTTTATTGTGTCCGTTAGTATTTTTCTCCTGTAGTAATCAGCTAAAGCATAAGTTCTATTCATGTGTGATGTGATATTGGAGAAGTTGATTTTGGTGTTGTTAAGTAAATTGTAAGTTCGAAACTCGTTTGGAGTCTGTCTTGTTCTTTTTTTTCCCCTCTCACTGACACGCTCTAGCAAAGTCACAACTTTTACCCTCGACCATAATTCCGGAGTCGAGAATCGAGGGTAATGTGGACGCCTCGAAACGCTCACTCAAGGGAGACTACTGGTTAGGCATAAACAGTGTGATCTCTCTTTTTCTCTCTCTTGGGGAACTACTCGAGTGGAGTAGGTACAGGGTGGCAGTTTGTCCCACCGACAAGAGAGAGAATCACCCAGGCCTTGGTGGTGGTTCTGGGATAGCTGTGTGATATAAGTATCAGGGTACCGGTTAGACAGAAACGGTGAGCCTGGTTCGACGCTCTCTCCTGCGGAGTTGCCCCAGTGCGGCATTCCCCGGCCTTCGAAATTCCGAGGCTTGTAGGAGAGACACAGCTAT